>NC_059432.1:61752276-63067276 GCF_021028975.2 Sphaerodactylus townsendi
CAAGGCATGTATCTGTACATTGTTCAAAGAATATGTAGACTTTGTGGTCATCCCTACCCATCCCACAGTGCGCAGTAAACCAGTGAATCTTGCCCATCTTTTTTTTTAAGCATAAGCATTTTATTGTCATTGTGCACGCACAACGAAATTTACAGCAGCATTCCTCGATGCACACAATTTCAGACTCATACATCATCATCCTCCACCCATCCCTACACAGCCCCAAATACATCAATATGAAGCAGCGGAGTTTAGCATAGCCACAGCTCTAGAGTAGAAGCTGTCTCTAAGCCTCTTTGTCCTAGTTCTGAGGGCCCTGTATCGTCTGCCAGATGGTAGCAGTTTAAAAAGAGAGTGTGCTGGATGAGACGGGTCCCTCAGAATATTTTGGGCTTTATTTAGGCTTCGGGCATTATAGATTTCTTCCAAGGAGGGGAGAGGGCAGCCGATAATCCTTTGTGCAGTGGTGATCACCCTTTGGAGCGCCTTCCTATTCGCCACTGTGCAACTGGAGAACCATACACAGATGCAGTAGGTTAGGACACTCTCTATAGCACAGCGGTAAAAGGACACCAGGAGTTTTCCATCCAGTTGCTGCTTCCTTAAAAGTCTCAGATAGTACAGTCTTTGCTGGGCTTTCTTAACCACCGCGGCAGTCTGTACTCCCCAGGTCAAATCCTCTTTAATCATAACGCCCAGAAATTTAAAACTAGCCACCCGCTCCACTTGATCTCCATTTATAGTCAAGGGCTGAATTTCTGAGCTGTTCCTTCTATAGTCCACTATGAGCTCCTTTGTCTTGTTAGTGTTAAGAACCAGGTTATTTTCCCTGCACCATGAGAGCAGTCGGTCCACTTCATTCCGATAGGCAGACTCATCCCCTCCAGAGATGAGCCCCACCACCGTTGTGTCATCAGCAAATTTGATAATGGTGTTACTATGATAGACAGGAGTACAATCATATGTATAAAGGGTGAACAGTAAAGGACTCAACACACAGCCCTGTGGCGTTCCCATATTTAGAGTAAGAACTGAGGAAACCCGATTTCCCAGTCTAACCCTCTGGGAACGTCCAGACAAGAAGTCCCTAATCCACAAACAGATTGAATGTGAGAGTCCAAGATCCACAAGTTTTGTCACCAGTCTTTGTGGCGAGATTGTATTAAATGCGGAACTAAAGTCCGCAAAGAGCATTCGCACATAATTCCCCTGCTGTTCCAGATGCGTCAAAGCTGTGTGGAGGCTAATGGCAATGGAGTCCTCCGTAGATCTATTAGTCCGATATGCGAACTGATGTTTATCAAATGTATCTGGAAGGCAAGAACTAATATGCCTATGGACCAGTTTTTCAAAACACTTCATGATGATGGGGGTGAGTGCCACTGGTCTATAATCCTGAAGATTGTCAGCAGGAAATCTCTTTGGTAGTGGAACAATGGTGGAAGCTTTCAAACAAGATGGAATGGTGGACTGGGATAAAGATCGATTAAAGATCCCAGTAAAAACACCAGCCAGTTGGTTAGCGCATTCCTTTAACACCCGACCGGGAATACCATCCGGACCAGCAGCCTTCCTTGGATTCACAGCCCTCAAAACTTGCCTCACCTCATGTTCCTCCACAGTGAGGTGTGAGCTGCAATCACCTAGTGGCTGTGTGTCATCTCCTTCTGATAGACCTGTTTCAAAGCGGGCAAAAAAGTGATTTAGCTCCTCTGCCAGAGAAGAATCCCCATCCACAGAAATGTCATTGTTTGGTTTATGATTGGTAATTTGTTGAATCCCCTGCCACACCTTCCTCATGTTGTTATTATTAAAATAATCTTCAATTTTTCTCTTATAACTCATCTTGGCTTGTCGAATGCCTCTCTTGAGACTGGCTCTCGCCGCACTATACTTTGCCTCATCACCAGATCTGAAAGCAATATTCCTGTCATGCAAAAGTCGCTGAACCTCCCTTGTCATCCAGGGTTTATGGTTGGAGTAAATCCGGATGCGCTTATCCACAGTAAGAGTGTCTGTGCAGTAGGTGATATAACTCAGAACAGCAGTGGTATACTCCTCCAGATCTGGGTGGTAGAAAACATCCCAATTTGTTGTCTCAAAACAATCTTGAAGTAGTTTAGAGGCATCATCAGGCCAGGATTTTACAGTCTTTATTACAGGCAACACCCGCCTCCCAAGTGGAATATATGCTGGTGCCAGAAACAGTGACAAATGGTCTGACTGACCCACTTGCAAACTTTTTTTTCTTCTGGAAGGCAGTTCATTGACTGCTGGTTCAGATAGTCAGACCAGGCTTCTTTTTCCTTCCCAGAGTTTAAAGAGAGGCTTGAAGATCGTGCCAAGGTTGGGTAGCTGCCCAGTGTTGCATCTGTTGAGAGATCTCAAGGGATTCGGATGACCAAACAATCCCTGGAAATAGCCCATTGGAGTAGCTCTGATATTTAATGCCCCCCTTTAGTTTTCAGGAAGTGTTTTTTATCATGTGATACAAGTAATTGTGCATACTGATTCCTGGTTTATGACTGCATGTAAAGACTTTCCAATAAGTTCACTCATGTGAATAAATGATGTTGCCTTATTATAATGTCAGCCTATTGGTATATCTAGGCTGCTTCTACACTGAAGATTTTCTCCACTGAGCGACAGTGCTTTTTCCCTTCCTCTCCCCAAAACAGACACCTTGTGAGATAGGTGAGGCTGAGAGAGCTCTGAAGAACTATGATTAGCCCAGGGTCACCCAGGAGATTTCATGTGCAGAAGCAGGGAAAACAAATCCAGTCCACCAGATAAGAGACTGTCACTCAGGTGGAGGAGTGGGGAATCAAACCCGGATCTCTAGATTAGAGTCCACTTGTTCTTAACCACTACATCAGGCTGGCTCTCTGCAGTGATCACTACAGTGTTGAAACATTATACAGATCTATCGCTATTGACTAGGCCCCCAGAATTCTGAGATTTCATTTTTTAAACAATTAAAACCTAATGGCTTTTTTTCAAAATGAAAGTTGGAAATTCCAGGGATTTGGCTGACTATGGCAAAAGACAGTTATGCTTCAATGATTTAGCAATTACCAATGTTTTTAACACACTCTGGTGTCAGAGGGAATGGCAGCCACAAGGAAAGGAATCAAGGAAAGTGCGTGGACAACTGTTGTATGGATGCTCCATTCCAACTGCAAATACCTCAGCATTCACAGCAGTTATGAGAGCCATGAACAAAACTGTCTCTGTGTGGAAGAATCTCTGAGCTCAGTACTATCTGTTTTCTCTGGTATAACCTGACCAGAGCCTGAAGACAAGAAAGGGCTTTCCCCAATTCTGCTTCCTGAGATCATCTTAGAGGAAATGCCAGATATTGGACTTTCTGCAGGTAAAATATGTGACCTGCCACTAAGCCCCCCTTAAATATGGCTATATATATACACAATCAATGATATTGAATGTGCAAGTAATATTGACTTTTTGATAACTAACACTATGACATTAAGTGCATGTGTTCTGAACAGATTAAACAGAGTAACACAACTAGTATATAGGTTCCAGAAAAATGGCTGAATAAAAACATTTATTGAAATAATAGTGCACACTGGATGCTTTGACTTATAAGGCCTTTGTTGCTTTAAGAATAAAAAGGATTATATTACATTACTGGCTTTTCTTAATAAAATGTATAATTAAAAGAGGAGGAAATGGCTTGAGTTTGTAATAAGCCATTGTTTTGGTCAACCAAGTCCATCTTGCATTGCCCTGTGTGCATAATAACCACATGTGTAACTCTTTCATTTCCCTCTGTAGTCTTAAATAATAAGTCCCTGCACAACTGCAATATTGTGGCCTTCTTAAACAGAGGGTTGAGTTTTTATTATACACATGGAATTTTCTCTTTCTAGTCTTAGAATGGGTGGAGAGGACAAATAGAGGACCCATAGTGGTACATATTTGGGACTTTACCTTTTCCTAATCTGGTGCATATTTGGGAATTTCACCTTTTCCTAATCTAACTGCTCTCAACTTAAGTAACGTCATTAACTTTTGAGCTCACTGACTTCAGCAAACTTAAAGGATTGCACTGAAAAGCTAAAATTATTGTCTGGCATCTAGCTTTCTATGTGGAGAGAACATCTTTACATAGAGCAGCATTCAAATCATGTGAGCCCCCACCTAAACTGTTTGTGGCTAAACTACAAGGGAACATGGAGTTTCATTATTGGAACACTGGGTGAGTTATGTTTGGCCCCTTCCACACACGCCAAATAATGCGTTTTCAAACCACTCTCACAACTGTTTGCAAGTGGATTTTGCTATTCCGCACAGCTTCAAAGAGCACTGAAAGCAGTTTGAAAGTGCATTATTCTGCATGTGCGGAATGAGCCTTAGCCTTTAAAAAGCAACAGAGAGGAGAAGCTGGTATGAAATATAGCTTTTCATGATGTGGAAAGAGGGCTGTAACTGTTTCCCTGTTCAGTCCCTCCAGTGGAAATTATAACTGCCTCCCCATGCTGCTTTAAACCCTGGTGGAGGGTGGAGGATAGGCACAATATGAGTACCTTTCCTTTTTCCTTACTGTAACGAACTGTGTGTAAGATTTGTCAATGGGGAAAAGATCAAGGGGAGAGCTAATATCTTTATTCTGCTTATTGTCCCTTATCCATACTCCTCCCACCGTTACTTTTTCAGAACCAAATAATTCATCTGGAATTCCAGGCACATAACTCCAGAGTCAAGTTTGATCTGGCTCACATGGGTGAGCTATAATAGTAGGTGCCTTAGGGCCAAACTAGAAGTTATGGTAGCCAATCAAAGCCATTTTACAGAATAATTTGACCATTTAAACACAAGAAGAGCTCTCCTGGATCAGACCAGTGGTCCACATAGTCCAGCATCTTGTATTGCATAGTTTCTCTAGAGAGCCAGCAAGAGGACATAGAAGCCAAGGTCTTCTCCTGATATTGCCTTCTGGAACTGCAACTCAGAGATGACTGCCTCTTTGGCAAAAGACAGTTATGTGGCATTTTTTCAATATTCAGATTCTTCCGTAAACTGGTGTAAGTGACCATAGGTCACTGTAACTTGTAGTTTGGCTATGTCTTGGAGCAAAAATAATGGTTACTATACCTATTGGCTCTGTTCTTGTTCTCTTGGTTAAAAAGAAGCAGGGAAAGAGTTGCCACAGTTTCTGCTTTCATTGGGCATGATAAAAACCCAATTTCCTGCCTTGTTTCTAGCAAAAGCCCCATATGGCTAGTACCATGGTGCCCATCGGTAACATGTTGGGAAACCCTGGGCTATGTGGTAAAGGACAGCTGAAAGGTGCGGCAGGGACCCTGTTCAAACCAGGAGAATGTGCTAGTAATCTGTTTTTATTTTGTAGATTTGTTTATTTTGTTTATACCCCCTACATTTCTCCCCAATGGGGCCCAGAACAGGTTACAGCTCCATTGTATCCTAATAATAACAACCTTGTGAGGTAAGTTAGGATGGAAGAGGCTTATGGTTAGGGTAGTCGGGACCTGTCATCTTGCCTGGCCTCCCTCTCCCTTCTTTTTCCCTTCCCACTTTCCCCCATTTTTTTGCCTTCCCCCTTGTTTCTTCTTTCCCAGTTCCTCCCTTCCTTTTATTAGATGGGAATAGATAGATTTTAAGAATTAGGAGATGGGGGTTAGATTTTGCATACTAATTGATAGGGGTCCCTTGTAGAGGTCTCTCCTTATTTGTATTACTGGGAAGCCGAAAGATTTTACACCGGCAGGACAATTCAGTTGCAGATGTTTAAATGATCGAAGTTTTACATTGAGATGTGTTGTTTGGTTGAATAGTTTTATTGATTACATGTATATTTATGTGATGAGGATGTTGTTTGCTGCCCTGAGCCCAGCCTGCTGGGGTAGGCCAGCGTATAAAATTAAAGTAAAAAGAGTCTGATTGGCCCAAAGTCACCCAGGAAGCTTCATGGTATACTCCCAGATCCTAGCCCAACAGCAGTCTGTGTACAGGACATCCAGTACTAGAGGGCTCTATGCAACTCTGTCAATGATTGTAGGACAGCTTCACACCGTCCACGATTTCCTCATCCCATTTTTAGGCTTTAATTTGCGACTTGTTTTGAAGTAAAACCCTCAAAAGTGGGCCGTTACAGAAATACCACCTTTGTTGAACTCAATTTTATCGATGATAATATTGAAATGGAAACCCTTGATCATATTTTCAAACGGACATGTTACAACGCGTTTACACAAACCTGAACGTCCTTTCTCAGCACCGACTAGGATAAAAAATGCGGGGGAAAGCCTTGTAAAACCGGACAGTCCTCGTCCTCTGACCGAGCTGGAGAAACCGGGTCCTCCGACCTAAACTCAACTTCCTTCTGTTCTTGGTCTTTTCATTCGCTGGATCGTTCTCCTCCCTCTTGCGCATGGCTTGTAACCTTTAAATTCATGGGTAGGGATGGTGCACAAATTACAGCTTTTCCCCCCCGCTTGTAGCCGCGTCCTCTATGTTGAAGCTTGAATAGTAACTGCACACTAAAATTAATGCGCACAGACATTTAGTCTTTAAAAAGTAGCCTATGCAATGCTTTTGGGGGAAGTTAAAGGCGCGACGGCATTGTTTCCGTGGGCTCCAATTGCTGCCTGCACGAATGCAAGCGAACGCAAAAACAGGAAAGCGGGTTACTTTATCCCGACTGCAACCCGCTATACGTTTCCTGTGCGGAATAAGAGAAAGGACCTTTCCACACTGAGACTTCTAGTACTGCAGAGGTATTGCTCAACAGCTGGAGACTGATCTGTTGCTTTGGTTTCACTATGTTCCCTGTTGCTATCTAGCAATACTAATCCACGAGGAAACGACAAAAAACTGTAAAAGGCACAATATTTGTTAGCCATAGCCATTCATAGCAAACACACCTGAATTTTACTCATGTAATTATTTTATTAGTATTTACACTTTCAATAATTACAGCACATTACAAATTAGGCAAAAAGGCCAAGGCTGACAGTTGCAAAGTATTGGGGGAGACTGAATCATATTGTTGCGGGACATGTCCCTGTAGGGGTGCAAGTAGATGCAGATTAAAATTCCGCCACCAATTATCTGCTTGGTGGTGGGAAAGGGAGAGGTGAGTTACTGACCTTTAAATTTCCCTCCCTGATTCAAATATTTGAACTCTACCTTTTATTTTTTTAAAGGGACAGCCCCCTAGTAACAGGCAGATGTCACTGATGCTGCAACTAGGAAATGCAGCGAATGCAAGCAATGTAGAAAGGCATCATCTATTCTACCTCAAAGAGCTCTCCTCCTCAGCAGCGTTTGCTACTTGTTCCCTGTATGAATAATGGGCAACACAATTGCACTAGGTTTTCAAAATGAAGGGCCAGATATTGGGGTGCAGGTTTGACAGCGATGGCATACGAGTACTTTGGAAAACATTGGTATCTGTTCAGGAGAAATGGCTAGAATAGAATAGAATAGAATAGAATAGAATAGAATAGAATAGAATAGAATCTTTATTGGCCAAGTGTGATTGGACACACAAGGAATTTGTCTCCGGTGCATATGCTCTCAGTGTACATAAAAGAAAAATACATTTGTCAAGAATCATAAGGTACAGCACTTAATGATTGTCATATAGGTCTAGTAAGCAATCAGGAAACAATCAGTACTAATGAAAACATAAAATGTAAAATCATAAAATAAAATAAAATAAAATGTCAGCACAGGCTATAGTCATACAGTCATAAGTGGGAGGAGATGGGTAATAGGAATGATGAAAAAAGTAGTGCAGTAATTATATAATAAGTATATAATAAATAGTTTAACATTATCGAGGGAATTATTTGTTTAACAGAGTGATGGCATTCGGGAAAAAACTGTTCTTATGTCTAGTTGTCTAGGCTAATGTAGACAGACACGAAGAAGAAGAATGGAAAGGAGATGTATTTTATTTGAAGTTACAGGACACTGTATTATGCCAATGAGAGTGTGTATCTACCTGATAAAATCTGCCTATGTGAAATCAACCTGATAAAGTTTCAGGCAGCTACCATTAAGCTATTACCTTTATCACAATCTCCTCATGCATGGATGGTCAGAACCCTAGCAGTTATTTCACCACGAGCTTTCCTGAGTCAGCGCTCACTTCTTCAGCGCAAGACCGTGACAACCGCCAACAGCCTCCGAAAGTGCATATGCAGCATTGCAGTAAGCTTGAACATTTGTCCTAATCCCTTACTGGGAGAGGAGGAGCGATGGCGAAATAACGGGGCGGGAGAGGAGGGGAAAGGTTCTCTCGCGCGTGCGCAGCCTGTGAGGGAGCGCTCTGCGGCAGTTCAGTTGTGCGGTTTCCTCCGGGGAGTAAAGCGAGCGAAAGCGGAGCGCGCGCGCGGGAAAGGTGAGGGGGGGGGGGGGGGGTTGCGACCGGCCACCCTCTCGCGCTCTGTTGGGGAGGGGGAGTAGAGAGGAATCGGCGCCTTCGCAGGGGTCGCCAGCCTGACCGAGGCGAGGAGTCTTGGTGAGGCGAACATTCCCCCATTCCTATTGGTAGTAGTAATTGGGGGGGGGGGATTGATTTTTACCCCCTTTAGGGAGCTGAGGGACAGTTTTCTTCTTTCCCCGCCCGGTGAGGAGAAAAGGGCTCGCTGACGCCCCCCTCGCTTCACTGCGCTTTCTTGTGGGGCGAGGGGAGTCGTGATTGACACCTCACCCCAGGGCTGAGGGGGGAAATGATCTTGCTGCTCTGCGTACCCCGGTAAGTGCGAGGGGGCTCCAACTGGACTTCTCGGAACCACAGGCAGTTTTCGAGGGTGACGGAGAGGAGATCAGAGGTTGACTGAAAGAAAAAAAAAATCCCTGCCTTCTTTTTCCGAAGGGGCAGCGGTGGGGCGGGCAAAGCAACTCTTGTACGGCTTTTGCGGGGTATGTATGTATGTATCTGCAGTTTCTTCCTGTGATCTAATGGCATCCTTAACGGTAACTGGCGTGGTGACAACAGCTAGAAATGAGAGACCCACTTCGGTCATTACTGCAGAGAGAGGGTCGATCCCCGCCCCCTCTTGAAAGTTGAGGAGACAAAGTGGAGGTGGCTCTGAAGTTGGTTTTAGTTATGGAAATTCCTCCTGTCAATCTGTATTCCATCCTCTCTGCCTCCGTGCTGTGAAGGCCAGATATTGAGATGAGAATTGCCTCCGGTGTAAGAAGAATTTGGGAACTGATTGAGTGTGTAAATCACTATTTTCTAGCCTCCTGTTGAAGATCTTTGACTGGAAGGCGGTCTCTTCCTCTCCTCCCTCCCTCAGTTTTCTCTTTCATTACCATGACAACTGTCTTGTACAGTCACCTGTTCAGGATTCAGTGAGGACAAACTCTTCTGCAAGTGGGGGATACTGTCATTTTAAGCACTCCTTCAAAATGGATAGCTATAGGCTGCAACTTGGGTAGTAACTTAATTTTATTTTAGCCTATGGGGGTTTAACAGTAGTAATATATTGCATGTTGGTCTGGTGACTGTAAAAGTCCAGTACATTTGACCCTTGCCCTAAAATTGAGCAACATTTTGGATTGCTGGCAAACATCACCTCATTGCACAATCAGTTGGAGAAGGATGTGGGACACGGTGGTATATAGAGGAAGGCAGCTGGCCTGGCTGTATGTCAGGAGCTTCAGGCAAACGTTGCCCGAGGATTAGGCTGATGTTTTTCTCACTTTATTTAAACTGTGGTGGCCTTGGCAGAGGCTTGTATGTCAGGCTGCAGTTGATAAACTACAGCAGAAATTCTGCCAAACCGAAAAATAATATATGTTTCTATTAAGGCTTTTGTGTATTACTGCCATTAGTGTTATGTTGTAACATGCATAAGTGCTGCAATATGCATTGGCCAAATTATTTAAAATGGCTTACTTGCATTTTCATGGTGTTACAGTTCTTGGATGTTCTACAGATGAGTAAGTTCTTGGATGTTCTAGAATCTAAACTTTGTAAGCTCCAGAAAAAGAAGTCTGCTGAATTTGTTGCCTAGGCAAGAAACAGCAGGAGAATTGACTGAGCACCCCCCCCCCAATTCCTTGCCCTATTCTATTACCTTCTAAAATGAGGAGAGACTGGTCTGCTGCTGCTCCACTGGTTCTGAAGTTGTTGTCTCCTTAGCCCATTGAGGGCTGTTGTAGCTCTAGTGTTGACTGCCTCCAGTCTTTTCTAATAACTTATTTTAGGCTCCTGCTTAGAGAGATAAATTTCCACAAAATCTTGAGGCTATGAGGAATAACTGGGGTGTTGGAAGGAGAGTAGAAATTTTGAGGGGCAACAAACAGCATATACTTGATTTTTTATCAAACCTCAACTTATTTCGCCTCTTTAAAAGCATAAAATGTATAATGTAGTTGGCATATTTTTGAGCTATCAGGCATTTTTATAGGATTTAGAAGTATGAATATTTCAGTTTCTACAAGCAGAATTGTGACTATGCTTAATTATCAACAGTATATAGAGAATTACCCTGAGCTGGATAGCCCAGGCTAGTTTGATCTGGTCAGCTCTTGAAAGCTAGGTAATGTCAGCACTGGGTAATATTTGGATGGGAGATCATCAAGGAATACCAGGGTCACTATGCAAAGACAGGCAATGACCAACCGCCTCTGAATATATCTTGCCTTGAAAACTCTACAGTGTCACCATAAGTCAGCTGTAATGCCAAGTGTGTATATATATACACACATGCATACAAAGAAGGGGAGCGAGAGAGAGAAAATTTCACATTAATGCTGTAAATTGTTGTTGTTAATAATATTCATACTACATGCTTTGTCTTAAAAAGAGTTCCACTCATTCCAAAGAGAAAATATTTAATGGGATATTCTACACTCCCCCTCCCCCGGCAGAGCTTACAAAATTTCCAATTTTTCTGTTAAAAGAATTGAAAAGAAGTGTGCGTGGGGGAGTGTTTTACTGATTCCTCCCCACTCGAGCATTTACCTCTTTGCTCCCAGCCAAGAAGTAGGGTGTCAAACACCAAAATACTGAGGTCTCAGTGAGCGTACCACATTGAGTGAATATACCATATGTGTCTATGATAAGAGGATGATTGCTAAAATACGCATCTACATGGCATCAATCTCCATTTATCAGAAAGTAGAAGTAGAGACATTCATAGCAGCACCTCAGTTTTCCCTGGTCTTCCTTTGTTGCTGCTCTGTTGCCACTATTTTCTTCCCCACTGTGCCACTGGCTCTTTTAAAAAAGTTGCCATACTGCTATAGCTTTGTATTAGTGAGGTATAATTTTGTTTAAAGTTACCCTCTGGTGATGGGGTTTGTGTATATGTGCCGACAAGGAAAATGGCATTGTTGTGTGTGGGGGGGTGTTGCCGTCAAGTCATAGCTGACTTATAACAACCATAGAGTTTTCAAGTCAAGAGAAGTTTGGAGGTGGTTTTTTGCATGACCCTGATATTCCTTGGAGATTTCCCATCCAAATACTTGCCAGGATCAGGGCTGAGGTTGTGTGACTGGCCCAAGATCACTCAGCAAACTTTCATGGCGCAAGTGGGAATTTGAATTTTGAACTTGCGTATTCCAGGTCCTAGTCCAGCACCTTAACCACCACACCATGCTGGCTCTCTGTTGTGGATAGAACCTGAAAAAATGCATAGTCGCCTGTCGGCATGGCACTTAGCATTAATCCCATGCTGGGAGTGCACCCTTGCTCTAAAGTGGGGTTTTATTTTTTGGGGTGCTGGAATATTTGGAATTGGAAACATGGTATAGGAGGATGCAGAGATCCGCGAAAATGGCTGCTGCAGGAGATGGAACCAGCAAGGAAATGGCTTTCACAGCTTATATTCATTCACAGAATGAAGATCCTTGTGCTTGGTGGTAACTGCTGCCAGAGCAATATTTGAAAAAAATCTGCACAGCCAATCATATTTCTAGTGACCAATCAGAAGCCTTGTTGGGCAAAAGCCCCTTGTACTGCCCACTTTTGGAAGGTGCCAGGAAAGGTGTTCATGGGCACCATATCAGGGACTCCTGCTTTAAAGATTGCTTCAAACCAGGTATGGGAATGATCAGAGCAAAGCAGCAGAAAAATTCAAGACTGTGATTTGGTGGTGATCATTTATGAATGACCTCCCGAACAGGCAACCTGCTCCTGCTTGGATGACAAACTGGAGCTAAATTACTGTGTGGAATCAACCTGTGTGGAATCAACTTTGAGCAGAATGGGTCCAGTTGTTACTGATAGATTTGTAATATACTGTAGGTTGGTGTTTCCTGCTGATGGTGACACCTAAATGTTGTGGTTCTGCATCAGCAGCTTAGCAAAAAGGCCACCTTAATGGTTCTTTTGGCAACTCATGGAGTGGTTTTCAAGGCAAGAGATGCTCAGAGATTGTTTGCTATTGTCTGCCTCCACATCAGGACCCTGATATTCTGTAGAGGTTGATTCTGCTTAGCTTCTGAGATCTGACAACATCAGACTAGCTTGGACTAACCAAGTCAGGGTGGATGGTTCAGTAGGTGAGAGTATATTTATCCCAAACTGCCAAACATATAAACATGGCTCAGGTGGATCATGTGAACATGCAATGCTTGTACAAACTCAAGGATAAAGTGGTTTTGCCTTATCTTAAAGAGTTTTGTGTGGTGGGGCTGATTGTGTTTTCAGGTTTGGTGACTCAAGAGCCAGTAGGTATTTTCTATGAAATTGCAAGTATTCTATTGACATCAATGTCTATAGGCCAATAACAGTAGTTGCCAGCACTAACAGGGCAATCCTATGGAGATTATACATATCCAATTTGAGTTTATACATTTCACAGTTTGAGATAAATAAATTCTCACCTGTGGAACTTCCATGGCCTCATTGTTTGATCATTGTCTTGTGCCAGATTTGATCTGGCATGTGTGCAAAATGCAAACACTGCAAGGCCTGGTGGCCTGAATGAAACTGGATATAGTTTCACTTTGCAATAATTTCATAATTATTTATCTATGTATTTCTAATAGCATAACCAAATACCTATTTTTTTATATTACTGTAAAACTAATATAAAAGTTATTCTAAAAATGAAACCTTAATCTGGTTGTAAATATTAACATTATACCAACAACAAAGAGTCTTTATGTGTAAAACCATGATTAAAATCTAGTCTTTGTGCCTAGTTATTTAAATCATAATTTAAATCAATTTAATTTAAATTCACCCTGGTTGCAAGACCAACAAAACCAATTTCAAATGACAGGATCCAAGCCAAATCAACTCGGCAAGCCAATACCAAAGTTTTTGCAATGTAGAAACTTCTTTATGGTTTGTAAAGCTTTGTGTTTTGTGCTCTAGAAGCTCACTAAGAAAGAACTAGAAAAAGCAGGGTCATCACCTATCACTTGTTCTGTAATCTAACATTGTAAACTAGTCTGGTTAGTGTCAGAAGTCATGTCAGCTGAAATGAGAATGTGTACAGGAGCTACAAAAATGTCCTAGCTGTAGGATGAACAATGAAAGAGAATTGCCTCCCTACCTCAGGCAACCCACTCCCTTCATGTGCTCACAAATTTCAGCTGTCAGACCCTCATGGAAATGTACTGAATTTGTAAATGCAATTTAGTTCAGAGAAGCTTTAAAACCAAACAGAAAAACCATTTCTCCATATATGCCACACTGACATTGGGTTTTTGCATGTATGTGATTCTGCATGTGTCCCCTTGCACATCAAGCTATCTTGGAGCTGAGATTTACAACTCAATATATGATATACTTTGAGGTCCTTTGACCTTTTTTTAAAATTCAGGAATGTTTGGCTGTGACTGTGTCACGACTGTGATCAAAACAAATCACACAATGTTGTTTCTAAAATGTCTAGCATATCTATCATATGTATATATTTCTATATATACTTGAGGATATTTACAGATGCTTACGTTTTAAAAATAGGTTTTTGTAACTTAAGAAAGGTGCCGTAAAATTTAGTAGTTGATAATTTAGTAGCTGATTGGCTGGCGAGTTGCCTATGCTGTTACATACTTATCCCACTGACTTACAAAAGTATGTCAGGGTTTAGCCCAACTTATTTTTAGCCGGTGTCCTTGACAATAATTTGAAAAGAAGCATTTGTGTATTTGAAGCAAATGAAATTCTGAAAATAGCAAGGAAATACTTTTATTATCACTTTTACCTTACACTACAACATTTAGAGAAAGGAAATAAGGGTGAGGGAAGCACAGAAAAAAAGCTTCCAGATTTTCCCAGCTCTAGACTGTGAAATTATGAGAATAAATCATAAACCTTACACTGGAATATATTAAGCATTTCACTGACAGATATGCATGTATATAGGTGCATCTAGTTTTTTTAATCAGTATTTAGTTTAACTAACAACAGGTAATTGTTTTTGTAAGGTTCTTGTGATGTTTTCCTGATCATTGCTGGCATTTTTTTAAAACCCAGAAATGGTGATCCAAGAGTTCTGTGAAAAACGCACTAAAAGCTAACTAGGTCTCTTTATTTACCCTTCCAGAGTAAAGTGACAATTGGCAGCATTGTAAAAAAATGACTTCATGGAGTGATCGATTACAGAACGCAGCAGATCTTCCTGCAAATATGGATGGGCATGCTCTGAAGAAGTATCGTCGAGAAGCATATCACCGGTAAGCTTTTTATTCAGAAAGCCACTTCTTCAAAATTGCAGTAGGTAATCCCCACAGACAAGGACCACATACAGACATCTTCTCATGGCTGAGAGCCAACATCTGCTACTTTTCCTTCCATAGCTCCTTATGTCCCTTACTGCTTTTACCATGTAACTCTATAACTCTGTGTCAGACTATTGTTCCATTTGTCCAGTCTGTTATGCTACAACTGCAAAATGTAAAGAGTTCACTGCCACCACCATTGTTATGTTTCTAGATGTTATATATCTGACATGGGGCCACCATTGCCATTTTACACTGGTGATTTTACAGATGCCTTAAGTGTCTAGTCCTGATCACTTCCTCCCTGGTATCTTTTCAGCTGCTGAAATGACCCTTATATGGAGCTGTTCTAACATATGAAAAAGAGCAGCAGGGTACAAAAGTGCCTTGTCCCACCATGCAGTGGGCCTGATCAGGATTGAGCATTTTTTATATCACCCAGGTTAGGCTGTAAAATGGCAGTGACCCCATGTCAGGCTCATGGACCATCTTGTCTACTTTGGTCCTTGGTGCCAGGCTGGAAGAAGGTAGGAAGCATCGGAAAATCCTTTTGCTCTGTTAATTTTCAAGCTGATTCTGAGCCATGATTTTGCTACTTGTTGTCTAGACTTTAGATCAGAGTGGATAAAAATCTGGAGAACCGGGTTCAAATTCCCACTTCTACACATGATGTACAGTGGCCATCGGACGGGAGGAGAGAACTGCAGGGCAAAGGAGAGATGACCATGAGTCCAGCTCTGGTCTTGCTGAATCAAGGGGCAGCTGCCCTAGACTGCTACAGTTGGCAGTGCAGAGACCGGCACTGCAAGGGCACAGTGGAATGGAGGCAGAAGTTTATGAGACCTGGGGACAAGTCAAGCAAACTGATGTCATCATCCAGTTTCAGATAACAGGCTTCTTGCTTAAGGCAGTGTAGAGAATCTCTGGGAGCTGACCAGCAGCTGATTAATGAGGACCACCTGGCTCAATAAAATAAGCATGGCAGGGCTAGTCCCAGGTGCAGGGGGAATTGGGTTAATTGGGAGGGTGGCTGATTGGCTCCTCAAGGGTGGAGAAAGTAGGACAAAGCCAGAAGAGAGAAATAAAAGGAAGGCTGCATGGACAGGTGGGAGAGGGGGAGTGCTGCTCCAGGGAGGAGTGGAAGCACCTATGGCCCATGACCAGCAGCCTATCAACCCCCAGTTCTGAGGACTGAGTGGAACCAGGACAGAGGACATGATGGCACAGAGGATAGAGGATGAACACTCAAAAGGGGGAATTCATGGGATAATATTAAATTGTGTTGCAAAATCTGATAAAATTTTGAAATCTGTGCTTCCTTGATTATAACCATTCAGTTTAGTCAGTAGAAACAGATTATACATGCTTTCTAGTTTTCATACAGTTGTTCTGTTCTTCTGTATATGTGTTCTTCAGTTGAGACAAAATTGTTTGCTTTAAAAACCATGAATACTCTACTGATACTTGTTAGATACATAGCTTTCTCCAAGTACAGAGTGGCTTTAATGGAATCTGCTGTTTTATCCTCACAAAAACACTTTGAGATTGGTTAGGTTGAGGGATGGAGACTTCCTAAGGTCAACCAGTGAACTTATGGTAGGAGTCTGCCCAACTCTAGTCTGACACTGTAACAGAATCATAGAGTTGAAAGGGGCCATGCAGGCCATCTAATCCAACGCACTGCAAAATGCAAGATTTGACTGAAGCATCTCTGACTAGTCTTCATCAAGCTGCTGCTTGAAGACTGCCAGAAAGGGGGAGCTCACCACCTCTCCAGGCAACTGTATTCTTTTTGTATTTTTTTCCAGCTGGTACCTTTCTGCCCATAATTTATAAACATTATTGCAAGTCCTGTCCTCTGCTGCCAAAAGGAACAGCTCCCTTCCATCCTTTAAGTGACAGCGTTTCAAATATGTACTGCAAAGGCTTTCACAGCCGGAATTAATTGGCTGTTGTGTGTTTTTTGGGCTGTGTGGCTGTGGTCTTGTAGTTTTAGCTTGTAATATCTTCAGTGTCGCATCTTACCATGACGTGTTTCTGAAGATGTTAGCTATAGATTCAGGCAGAACATTAGGAGCTAAATCTATCAGACCATAGCTACACAGCCCCAAAAAACCGAGAGCAGTCAGCCCTTTAATTACTTAAAGAAAACAATCATGTTCCTCCTCAATCTCCTATAGTTCCAGATTCCTCAGCCTTTCGTTATTGGACTTGGTTTCCAGGCCCCTGATCATCCTTGTCACTGTCCTTTGTACTACTCCATTATGGCCACATCCTTTTTGAAGTGAGGTCTCCAGAATGGACAATACTCCAGGTGTGACCTGACCAATGTGGTGTACTGTGGGGCTATGACATCTTGCAGTTTGAATGTTATGCCTCTGTTGACAGATCTCAAGACTGCATTGACCTTTTTTGCCACTACATCACACGGACTTCTCATATGTAGCTTGAGTCCACCTACACCCTGATATCTCTTGTTCATATTCACTGCTACTCAGAAGCATGTCCCCCATCCAGTGCGAATGCTTCTTATTTTTGTTATCCAGATATAGAACTCTGCACTTATCCTTGTTGAAGTGCATCTTGTTCACATCTGCCCATTTTTCCTGTTTGTTTGGCTCTCATTGAATTCTATCTCTATCTTATGGATAGAGACTCCTCCAATTTGGTATCACCTGCAGATTTAATAAGTAGCCATTCCACCCCCTCATTCAGATAATTTATAAAATATTAAAAAATAGCAAGCTCAGTGGGCATCCCAGAGGATACCTCCCTCCAGTCAGATGCAATTCCATTGACAACTACTCTTTGAGTGCAGTTCTCCAAGTAGTTCCCTATCCACTTAACTACTCTAAAGTCTAATATGCAGTGTTCCAGTTTACCCATCATAACATCAAAAGCTTTATTGAAATCCTGACAAACAACATCAATGGTTTTCCCACAGTCCAATAAGGATCAAGGACAGAAGTGATGTTGGACTGGCGACACCTTTTGTAGATAAATCTGTGCTGACTTCCCCAGATCACCGAGTTGTCCTTCAGATGCTTTCAGATTGATCTGTTTAAAATCTACTCCAGTATCTTCCCTGGGACAGAGATCAGACTGACTGGCTTATAATTTCCTGGGCCATCCATCCTCCCATTTTTGAGGTATGGGATAACATTTGCCCTCCTCTAGTCTTGTAGCCTATCTCTCATCTTCCAATAGGGCTTGAAGATGATGCACAAAGACTTTGTTCTTTAAGTTTTTTAAGTTTCAGAAAGTTCTTTAAGCACTTTGGGGTACATACCATCTCCCCTGGCAAATGTGTACTCATCCAATGTAGCCAAATACATCTCCCTGTGAACCACACCCTAAATGCCATGACTTGCCTATTGTCATCTAAAGTTCTCTTTTTCAAGGAAAAAAACTGAGACAAAATAGGTTTTGAGCCTTTCTGCTTCCTCTCTGCCCTCTGTTAGAGTTTCTCAATTTTCAACCAACAGTTTCATCATTATTCTTCTCTGATGCTTACCTTGGATCTATGACATGTTTTATTGCCATGTAACTTCCGCATTTCCATATTAGGGTGTTCATGTCTCTAGTTCTTATTGCTAAAATTTTGTGTTATATCACACTGTGTGGGTGTTATGTGTAAAATTTTGGCAGCAGTCACCCTTTTAGACTTGCTTAACTTGTTTAGTGATCACTGACTCATTGGCTGATCAGGTGCCTACACTGCATATGCACGAGTACTTTATATTTTGAAAGGTTCTGAACTGACAGTTCAAGCTCTTGATATAATTGTATTGCTGTAACAAATTGCTCAGCACAGTGCTTAATGGCTAAATCTTGGCTAATGTATTGTTTGGAAGAAATTGATGGTTGCCTATTTTGTAAATCTCTAAGGCCATTTATGCATGTAGTACCTACCCTGTGGCTATTTACTTTGCAGGGGGTTCTTCCTGCTGTTGTTTTTTTTTAAAAAACATTGGAGCTCAGCTGTGATCTGGTAAGTCAAATGCAGCCTGGAGTCCCTCCGGATAGAAAAGGCAATGTTGGGAACTTTGGGCTCTATTAGAAGATCCAAGCAGGCTGCTCAGAGGCCCTTGAGACAATTAAAGGGGGAGGGGGGAAAACCACGCAGAAAGGCAAAAGAAAGTATGATAACAGAGCAATGCTTTTCTAAAACTCCAAAAGCCTTTTCCAACCTTTGTCCACAGCTTGTTCTCATGTCTGGCTTGGGGTCTCTGTGCAGCAGAATGGCAGTACCCCTGCCTGTGGCTGTGCCCAGTTGACAGTTGCATGTGAAAGAAAACAGGCATGAGCATTTCCTGACTGGGGTGGGGGTGAAAGGCACACATGCCAGGCTTGTTCTGCTCAAAGGTAACCTTAATCCCAGGCAGCATTCTGGCATTCATTGGGACTTATTACAGTGTAAATACGCATAAGGCTGTGATCCCATGAGCAGCTCACTTGGAAGGAACTCCCACCCAAACGCATGATGTTCGTCTGAGGGTTGACCCCACTACGCAGATCTCTAGGGCACCTTCATTCTGCTCTCGGCACCCCTTCTCTCTCCCAAGCCGACCTCTGAGGTTGGCTGCAGGTGACAACAGGCAGAGAAGGGTGGCAGAGCCCTGGTGAACCCTGGCTGCTTTCCACCTGAGGTCTATGGGAACCTACAGCTGGACTATGGCTTTGAACCATTGTAAATGGGGGAGGGGGTGGTATTCCAAGAGAAAGTTGCCTGAAGTCTTCTTTAAAAAAGTGACCCTTGGGAGGGGCAGAAACAAATGAAATTCCCTGGTTTACAAAGTTTGCTTTGAAAATGCCACACCTACAGCCAACTAATATTCACAATTTTTGTGTGCAGTCTTTGATCTAGTATTGTTTAGCTAGACCATGTACATTTCAAGTGTCTATCACCCCAGCAATAAAAAAGAAAGCCCTTTTGATCATTCTGAGATTGTGACCCGAATAGTGGGAGAAACTGCTGTTGTGTGGTAGGGAATAGCAGGGAGCAGTGAGAAAATCTGAAGAAAGGTAAACATTTGCTGATTCTCTTCACTTTCCCTGCAAAGGGAAAGGATAAGTCACCCTTTACTTCCTTTTGGAAACTGCAGAGATACTCTGATCTGAGGATGCAGTGATCAGAGAAAGAAGTGGTGAAAATGTGTGCATAATTGAGAAGCAACCCTAAGGGAAACCACAAGTGTGTAAATGGGAGCAGCAGTGGCATAGTGGTTAAGAGCAGGTGTACTCTAATCTGGAAGAACTGGGTTTGATTCCCCGCTCTGCCACTTGAGCTGTGGAGGCTTATCTGTACACTCCAACATACGCCAGCTGGGTGACCTTGGGCTAGTCATAGTTCTTCTGAGCTCTCTTAGCCCCACCTACCTCACAGGGTGTTTGTTGCGGGCGGGAAGGGAAAGGAGATTGTCAGCCCCTTTAAGTCTCATTACAGGAGAGAAAGGGGGGATATAAATCCAAACTCCTCCTCCTCCTCCTTTTGCTGCTGCTGCTGCTGTAAGCAAGGAAGATTCTTTTCCCCCTCCCCCCAAAATTGTATCTTCGAATGGAGATAAATAGTTGAATTTTATCTGTAGTATATTAGGGATTTTCCTCCATAGTTCTGACATAGCATTCAAAGTAGCAGGTATTCGACTAATAGCTAATGTAAATTGGATTCTTATTATATCTTCTTGTTGTAGTCTATTTGTAGGAAATGCCTATGATATAAACAAAAATAGAGACTGGATTACAGCTACCTTCTTACTGAAACATTTGGTAATGAGATACTTGCCCTTTTATAATCAGTTACTGATGCCATAGCTTTGAAAGTTGAAAAAAAAGATACATAGTTATTGAGAAGTTCCTCATTGTAAGAAAGCAGGATGCTTCCTCCTTTATGCTGTTCTTGTTGATTTATCTGGGTTGGGAATAATTGTGAGGCTGGTCCCTGTGTAGGAGTACAGTCATGTACTGTGATTGTAGTTAGACAGGAAGGAGGTTGAGTATGAGACACCAAATTGCTGTGATGTCTATTTTTTAACACTGAGGGAATACTTCTATTCACCCTTTGGATTATTGCATACAGTTCTTTGGTATCTAACAGCTGTTACCAGTAGAGGTTAAACAATGGAAAAAGTTGGTTTTCAGTTCTCTGGCAACTGCCAAGAAGCAGAACTCAGGTATTTACTTTTCATTTTATATTTTGATAGTTACCAATTGTAATACTTTATGGTAGTAGAACAAAATTAGTCTTTCCATTATAAATTTAGGTCTTTGTATCTTTTTCATACAGATGGTGACCTACAGTGTAATTCTTCATTTTCAAAGGCATTCTGTCTCAGGGTTAGTGCAAGGAAGTTAGGCCTCTACTTCCAATCCAGTCCTGTCTCTGTACTTACGTCAGCTTGATTTTAGACATCTTTCTATGATTTCTTACATGTTTCAGTGAACAACTGTGAACATCTAACAAGTTATGGTCAGAAGAGTGAAAATATGCCCTCGTAATAGACTTAAATGTACTAGAATTGTTTTGCCTGGGAAGAGAATCCATAACACAGGTGGATAACAATAGGATTTAACTAGAATATAGTTTCTGCATTTCAAAAGTAGTCATTCACATTTAGAATCTACTCTGCATATTGCTGATGAGGGTTTTACATAGGTTATAATAGGTACATATTTGCATTTTTAATTTCAAGTTATCATATCTTTGAAAATAATCTCTTTAGGAAAGCTGTAGTTCAAAAATTTGAATATCAAAAAGGGTAGCTTCCATTTTTTGACGCTCTCCAGTTATAATTCAGATACCTTGAACTGCCCCAGTGCTGTACACTTGGATAAAATAATATTTTCAGGTAAATACTAAATGAACAAAATGACAGTAATTGAAAATATAAAGAGAGGGCTGAATCTCTGTCTGTCCATGCTTACTTCAACTAACTCAGTAGAAATGTGTTTGGAACTTGGGACACCATAACAACTTGCAATTAATTTGGAAATGGTTGCTTTACCTCTTAAACGTTGAGTGATGTAAATTACACACTGTATTAATAGGTTGTTAGAAGCCATTTGTTGATTTTGGTATATTTCAGTGGATTTTTATTACTGTGTTAGGGATCAATTGCCTGTGAAAGCCTTTTCTATTAGCAGAATGTAGTCATAGGATACTACCATTGCTTTCAGTTTATGTTCAACATCTATTAACAGCAATAGCTTTGTATTTAGGCTGTAACCAGCTATTGGGAGCATGTGATCCTCATATTACAGCAATTACACTGGCTACCAATTCACTTCTGAACCCAGTAAAGGGTGTTGGTTTTGAACCTTAAATCGTGGTTTGGGACTAGGGTAGCTGAAGCACTGTCTTCTCCCATATGTTTCTGCCTGAGAATGAAGATTACAGAGAGGAGTATTCTTGATTGTCCCATCAAACAAAGAAACCCAAAGAGAAGGCCTTTTCAGTGCAGCTCTATGATTATGGAACAACCTCCTTAGGGAAGTGAACCAGACCCCCTCGCTTTCAATCTTTAGGAGGCAGTGAAAGACTATTTAAGACTGGTTGAGTTTTTATTAGCAGTTCTTAGTTGTGATTTTAAAACTTGGTGGTTAATTATTTTAATGTATTTTATTTTATGTATATTATCTGCATTGTGAGCCACTTTTAGCTCTTTAAGGATGAGAAGCAGCTAATAATGTATTACACATAAATATATAAACACGACATGAATGATCTATAATCAACGGGCAATTTTGGATTTGTGCATGGCTGTTGTAAGTATGTCTTCCTTTCCTTGACTTCAATGGCCTTAGAAGAGTGTAACTCTTGAATTGAGATCTACATAAACTGAGGTTACACCCTGCTGATATATTAATTCTCTTGCTGCTCTTTCATGTTGGGAGTTAATCAAGATCTCTCTCATTTGTGTGATCCTTGCATATTACATGTCCATCAATGTTACAAATATGTTGAGGCTTATCGTACTGCAGAGGTTCAAAGTAAACAACTTGAAGAGGGCTCTTGCTCTATGTAGAAACTCTTCCTGTTTTTCAAGATGCGTTTGAGAACTTCCTTTGTGCTGTGTAAGACAGCACACTGAATCTTATTTTATAATGCTTAGTTACATTTGTTGCAAAAGTCAAAGCATTTAATGAGTAAATAGAGGGAAAACGTCTGAGCTGGAACACATTACCACAGCACCATCTGCATACATATAAGACCTTGTTATTGCTATTCAGTCACATTTCCCTATTGTCCAATTTATATGAGGCTAGAGTTGTTGTGAATTCATAGCCAATATTTAAATGTTCTAAGCCATGCTGAAGTTTCCAACCTACTCTGGCCAGTTCCAATGCAAAGAGCTGCATATGGAACACATCTCAGCATCCCCTTGATTTTACTCAAGAATTTTGATGGAACAAAATCATGGGATTGAGTAACCACTGCAATCCATAGTGGGATTCCATATAATAGTTGAGTGCCTATTTTAGCGTTAAAGACTTTCAAGGCTGCAGGAATATATTGATTACGCTGTTGTAGAAAAAACGAGTAATCACTGAGGAGCATGCATTAGCAATGTTGATGATGAATAGTCCAGGATGCATTATACTGGAATAGAATTCCTAGATATTTTAATTGTTCAACATGTTCCAGTGTGTGACTATTTATTTTCCATTTATAGTGTTTCCAACTTTTAGCATAGAAAAGGACCTTATATTTCTCATAATTTAGTTCCAGACTATTAACTGAGCAATATTCAGAACAACAGTTCACTGGCCAGTTCAAATCCACCTGTGTAGAAGATATCAACACTGCATCGTCAGCATAAAGTAGATTGGGTACATGAACTGATCCTAATTTTGATGAATACTCATTGACTTTAGAAAGAAATGGAGCAGAATCATTTAAAAACAAATTAAACAAGAAAGGAACCAAGATACACCAGTGTTTGGCTCCCTTGCTGGTGGTTATCATTTGAGTCAGATCTGTAGTGCATATATTTGACAACTTGTGGAGGTATGTAGCTTTTTAATAAGAAACAAAAGTCTCCTATCTATATTTCTCAATGCTAATTTCTTCCATAATAAATCCCTTGGGATGGAATCAAATGCAGCTTTCAGATTTTTTAAAAAAAACTCTAAATAACTTGGAGCTACTTCTAATGGTGCATTTGTTTACTAGATGGGAAAGGACAGACAGTGGATTTTCCCTGGCCTCATGCAGAGTTAACTCCCTCCGACTAGAGTTTTGACTCAGTTTTTTCACTCTGAAACTCTGTCACCTTCTCTCTCTCTGATATCTTCTGCCAGTCCAGTACAACCTTTCCACACGCACACTCTAGAATCAACTAATTATATCGCTTTCTTATTCCTGTCTTATCCCCTTTTTTCCCTCCAACTCAGCTGTCAGTTTAAAGTCACACACACACAAATCATGACAAGGATCCTTTTGCAAAACTGTGCACTTTAGTCATTGATGGAAAGCCAGGGCCTTTTCTGCACTGAAAACATTTCCAGACCATTTTCGATCCTCCTCCTTTACTGCGATGCTTGCTTGCACTCACCTCCTCGAAATGGTTCATGGCTTCTGTGAGGGGTTGTGTAAACTGGAGTTATGGCAGGTGAAAGCAGCTTTACCTTGCAATTGATCTGGTTTCCATCAAGGATGGCTAAACTTCTCTAGTTCACCTTTAATGCCTTTAATACAGGCAGCTGCCATCAGCAGGACCATATTTTACCCCCAGGAGGGACTTGATCAGGGAGAAAAATGGGATATAAATTTAAAAATAAGTATAAATAAGTATAATTGAGCCCTCAATTTTCCTGGGAGCTCAATTATGCTTATTTATACTTATTTTTTAATTTGTATCCCATTTCTCTCCCTGATCAAGTTTCTACATGGCTTTTTACATAGTTCTCCATACTATCCTTTCTCCATACTATCCTTGCAACATCTACCTTGTGAGGCAGTTTAGATTGAGAGATTGTGACAGGTCCAGGGTCTCCCAGAGAGCTTTCATGGCAGAAAAGGGATTTAAACTTGGTTTTCCCAGATTGTAGCCTAACACTTTAACCATTATGCCCTTCAGTTACTTAATTAAAGCTGAGGCTGATAGGATTGTGTTTCACCTCAAAACTAAATAAAATCAAACACCAAAATTAAGCTACCTGTAAGCTGGATAGACCAGGCTAGTCCAATCTTGCCAGATCTTGAAAGCTAAACAGGGTTGGCCCTGGTTAGTATTTGGATGTGAGGCCATGAGGCAATAATAGGATCACTACGCAGATGCAGGCAACAGCAAATCACCTCCAGATGTCCCTTGCCTTGAAAAGCCTTGTTTTAAGCTTGCATGGCAGGTACTGATGTCTCTTTCTTTTTGCTTTATTCCCAGAATCTGACTTCAGTAGATTATGAAATACTTGAAAGGATATTTGTTTTTGGTCAGTCTTCAGGCTATATGCTATGAAGTTCACTATTATGTAAGTGTTAAGATGCCATCTTTAATTTTCATTCTCTGCCTCCCCCCATACTCTACATGCTCCACTGCAAAAGCAGGCAGCTTGCCAGGAAACTGTGACTCCTAAAGCAGTGTGGAAAGTTAAGGGTAAAATATGCTATGACTAGAGAAACTCTACGCCAAATGGATTTTTGTAGAACAGTGATATCCAGTGACTTGTAAATTAACTACAGATGGGAGTTCTCTAGCACTATTTAAGGAGAAATGCATCATCTCCAGTCTTGTTTTCAGGCACAGTGCTCTACAGTCTGATCATATTGAAACAAAATTATGTATATACGAGAGTAGGGAGCCTTCAAGACATTAGGTAATGTGATCAGGCTTGTCAGTAACTTGGATGGCTGCATATGTTTCAAGAGGAACGTTTAAGTGAGATGAGGTAAGATTTCTGAGGCAGGAATTTAATACGTTTGACCTTGGATGTTAACAGTTTTGCTATTGAAGTGTTTGCTTTTGTAAATTGCCTTATTCTGATATTAGCTTGCTGTTTCCAGCTTGTGTTTAAGAGATGGTTTCTGGGGTATTGAGGATAAAAGCATTATTAAGTTGGCAGTTATCCTTTTTTTTTTTGCACGTATTTGCATGCTTGTTTTAGCATTCTGCCTATGTTCCTTCTAGCAATTCTGTGTAAAAAAAAAAGTAAGGTTAATTAAATTCTGTTTGCAATCTGGGGAATCCAGACAAAATCTTAAATGTAACAGAGCATACTCATGGTTGTATACCATTTCATATTATTGTTTGAGACAGTATCCAGAAGTGCAATTAATCTTTTCATTCATCAAAGGATAACAATTATTGTAATTGACTCGTCAACTTTTTAATAACATGCTAACTGTTATAAACTACACCATCATCAGTGTATGTATTTCTTCAAATTCAGCCAGTGCTTTAAAGAGTATTTTTAAAAAAATAATTTTCTTGTATTCATTTATTTCTGTGCTAATAGTTGGATTAAAATTTCAGTTTTTAATTTGAGGCTGAAAATATATTAAGAACTTGGTAATTTTGGTTCTGGATTTTCATAGGAGTCCAGAAATGATAGAAATACTGCATCAGAGGTCTGGCTGAATGGGCTAGTTAGATGTGAGCACAGGAGAGGAGGATAAGGTTTTATTTTCTACTATCCCCTTAAGTCATTGCTGCTGAGAAATTTATGATATTCCTTGAGTGGTGTGTTGACTATGCAGGGAAGGGAACTGCAGGAAACATTTGGGCTGTAATTTTGTGCTGAGAGTAGTAGCCTTTAAACTGGTGGCGTTCTGTAGGTTTAACAGCAGACTTCTAATTGCCTGTTCTGAATTGCATGCTTGAAAATATTTAGTGTATATTCAGTATCTTACTTTTTCATTATCACAACTCTTAGCCACTGAGCCAACTTCTTCTGAAAAAAAATCCAGTGTATTCAGATTTTGAGAGTGAGACAAAGGTGAAATTAAGTGAAGGCCAGATATTAGGGACTGAAAATTAGTTAGGGATTAATTGCCAGAGAGTTGTGCAGTTCTTAAAAGTCCAAGCCAATTGAGACTCAGGTTACCCAGAGTGGCTGAAAGGAGATTAAGGATGTCCACGTAGGCTGGACAGGTTGTTCATTGTTGTATTTTAATTGTGATGAAGGACTGAGTTTATCCATTATTTATATTGTCAAATGGGGAACTAGCTTTGCACCCAGAAAGACTTTGAGTGGGGTGTGTGTGTGGCTTCTGGTTGAAGATTTACAGTGTTGATGTCTTTACAAGCTCTTCAATCTGCAGAGGAACATCACAGCTGAAAAATCCAGCTGGAAGTAATTTCAGATGAGCAAATTACTCTGGATTAAAGAGAGAACAGGAGATTACCCACATTGCTTCAAGAAGCTCTCCTCTTGAGTGAACTGCAAGAGTGGAGTTGAGAGCTGGGAAGCAAGGATGAGATCGATTGCTTGCAGTACAATGGAACTAACCTTGGACATTAAGCATCACCAGCCCTCATTTCTTAACTGCTGAAGGAAAATTAATCTTATAGATAAAGAGAGATGTCATTTGTGCCAAAGATGGACAGTCTAGTGGTGAGATATTCATTTTCTCTGGGGAACCATTCATAACAGAATGGAATTAGAACTTAATAAGAAACTTTGGCTAAGTAAATAAAATGGGAAACTCTACAATGCAAATATTTGGAAAAACTGAACTAATGATAAAATGGAAGTTCCAGGGTAAAGCAGAAGTTTTAAATAAAGAGCTGGAAAGAGAACTGGACAGTTTAGCTTTACTGGAGTTGAGAGAGAAATTTATTTGTGATTTAGAGCTATTCCTGAAACATCAGATGAACATATGAGACAGAGGATTATAACAGCAGACTTTTTGGAGGTTGCATAGGAAGACACGGAGAAAGAAGTTGTCAAGGTTTACAGAATAAATTGTAGATTTGTGGCAACAAGAAGAGTCCTGAGGGACACTCGGGTTCATTTTGTAAGGAAGAAGATTAGAGACCACATCGTGAAGTGACATTTTGATAAAAGGTTACAAAAAGACTAGAGAGATATAATAATTCTGAAACAATCCCTATTACATTTTTACACAAGAGAAAATAATACATTTTCCTAAGTGAAAAAATTAAAACAGAAAAAGATTATGTTTCACTGGGAAAAATTGGAAGGTGTATTTTTTTACTTATGAACAACACAAATTCAAACTGATCACAGTTCAAAAGGGTGCAAGAATTCCTTAAAAGATGCAAAAGAGAGTTCCATGAAACAGAGTTCTTGGAGGATTCAGAACAAGACCAACAAGAATAATAGTTATAACAAAGAAAAGAAAGATACTGGACTGGATGACATGGACTTTTAAAAATCTGGATCAATTATGGATTACTCAAATGTTTAACATGGAATGTAAATGGTACTAATGCTCCAGGAAATAGGAGGAAAATATTTAATCACTTAAAAAAATTAAAACAATATATAATTTGTCTACCAGAGACTCACGTCAAAGATTTTTTTGGGGTGTGGGTGTGAATATTTTATTTCAGCAGGTAATAAAAAGAAAATTGGTCTGGTATTATATATTAAATCACATTTATAACTCAAATTTGATATTGACTGATGATAGATTTGTGGGGGCAGAAGTTAATCTACTTGGGATCAAAACTATGGTGTGGGGAGTTTATGTTCCAAATGAGGACAAAGGGGCATTTTATAAATATGTTATTGATAAGCTCATAGACTTCCCGTATGAAAGTTGCTGTCTTATGGGAGATTGGAATGAAGTGGTATCACACTAATGGATACATTTTCTGAAAATAAAAACAAAGCAAATTGTCAAAAACTTTTTTTTGTTTGATTTGGTGGGCAACCTGGGCTTGGCTGATATATAGGGGCCAGAAAATGGGAACTCAAGAGAATATACCTATTTATCAGAAAGATACAGAAAGGAAGAAGTCAGGATTGTCCACTATATCCCCTCTTGTTTGTTCTAGTTCTTGAAGTATTGACTAGAGAAATAAGACAAGATTGGAGGATTGAGGGTATTAAAGTGAAGAGAGACTTGTAAATCAAGAGCCTTGCAGATGACTTGGTGTTGGTTTTGGAAGATTTGTTAAGGTGAAACCAGCATCAGCTATTGTTGCTCAGCTGAATTTCTGTGATTAAGATGAATGTTTTACCTAGAATGTTATTTTTGTTTCAAACAATACCTGTGTTAGCAAGTGATATTCCATTTAAACAATGGCAGTAGGATATATCAAATTTTGTTTGGCAAAGGAAAAAAAACTTAGATCAAATATAACATCTTGCAAGATGCAAAGGTAAGACAAGGATTAGGTTCACCTGATTTTAAAATATATCTTGCTTCCTGTTGCTTGGTTTGATTGAAATAATGGATTCTGTTGAGAAACAGAAGAGTGCTGGAATTAGAGGGACATGATATGAGATTCAGGTGGCATGCCTCTGTACGGTATGATAAAGTACAAGTCAATAAGGTTTTTAGAAATAATTTAATTAGATGTACTATTCTCAAAAATATAAACCTAGGTTGTGTCAGAAAGCACCATTATTGCTTCCATCACAAGAAACCCTTTACAGTTGAAAACTGATACTTGAAAGTAGGTGGTTAACATATTGTGGCCCATTACGCTTGGAAGGCTTATCCCAGGGCTCTTAGCTGTACAGTGGGGCTATAGTGTAGTCTCCTCACATTTCTCTGTTTACACATGAGGAGGCATTCACTGCCTCCCCCACAGTTTGCTTGTTGAATTCTCAATGGACCTCTGCTTTTCCTGGTTCTCTTAACTCCTCCCATCAACACCTTCTTAAAGGTACAGTAGTTGCAAGATAAAGGGCTTTGTTAAAGCCCTTTAAATTGTAGTTATATCTATATTGTAGCCCCTTTCCAAAAATAACCTCCTGCAAAAAGAAAGTGGCAAAGCAATTCCCTGGACCACACTGTGCTGAAGAAGAGGACCATGTCCTAGAACTGATACCTCTCCCCACCCTTCACACAAACATGCACACAAACATACTTCCTGATTTTCAAATGCAGTAAAAGCCAGCAATTTTGCAGTGATTCTCTATTTATATTGATTTAAACAAAATGTTTTTAAAACAAGGTTTTTGTTGCCCGAAATGTATAGCATGAGTCTTTTTTCAGTTTTTCCAATAGAAAACTTAGGAAAATATTCAGATTACTGAAAAAAAAACCTTCAGTTCCTCCCAGTCCTGGCCTTTTTTAAATGAATGACATGAAAGACTAAAAATGTTTAATACAAAAATTGTATGTAAGGCAATCTGATGACAAGTAGGGACCAATAAGAAACTTTTAGAAGTAGCCATTTTGTTCCCCTGCTGTTGCTTCTTCCTCTTTCCCTACACTCTTTCTCTTAGTCTTTCTCTCTCTTCCCTCTCCCCATGCCTAGTGTCACACTTTCCTCTTCAATCACTTACTTGGGATCCTGCCTTCCAGCAGTGTCACCACTCTTCACTTATGGCAGGTAGGTCCTGCAGTGGGAAATGGGGGAAGATCCCACAGTGGGAGGCAGTGCCTCTTCTGGCAGTATGTTTGGCAGTGGCTCCTCCTCCCCTTGCCCACTGTGCCACTTCCAACTCTGCCCTCACCTCTGGAGAGGCAGTGATGGTGGTTCTTTCTTTTCCCCTGCATGTTCTCCAGAGCAGCCGCAGTTGCAGAGCTGATGGCACTAGTGGAGAGGCAGGACCTTTGGAGAGGGAAGGCTGGTGGTGGCAGTGGTGTTTTCCTCCCCCTCCACTGTAGTATCACTGCTTCAGTGGTTTGGAGGAGAGGCAGCGGTGGTGGGGCAGGTAGCATTGGTGTTGGTTCTGTGCAAGTGTAAGGAGGCTCCTTTTGTGGGAGGATTAACCCCCTCTTTATTGTGGGCAAGCTTATAGATTTTTGTGAAAATCTAGGGAGTCCTCCAAGTTTATGGAAAAATCTTCCTTCTCTTCACCTGACTCTGATTGGCACATTTAGATATCTGCAGATGGAGCATACGTACATCGCAGACAACATTTTGGAATTTTTAAATTAAATGTAAATATTGTTGGTAACTATTAACATGTTATAATGTATAAAATGATGGTATGTTATTATTGATATTTAATGCTATTAAATGATATTTTCAGGATTAAATATAGGATGGGAGAGAACCCTGTAGGCTGCCCTGAGCTCCTTAATGGAAAAGCTGGATAAAAGTGAACTTAAATAAAAATGATCTCTGAGAGTTGGCGGACCTTCATGAACAAAGCAAAGTATGAAAGGGTTATAGTGACCAGGAGTACCAGTAATTGAGTGAAATCTCTTCCTCAGTTTTTTCAGTGAGTAAAAGGAGAAGACAATTTTTTTCTGCTGAAGATCTCCAGTATTGTTGTGCATGTTCTTGGGCATCTCCACCAACTCCTTTCAAAGGCTATGTAGTATCTGAAGTGGTTTTTTATGATCAGAAATGGAGTATGTCTAGTTGCTTCTGACTTAGGGTGACCTTCCAAGATGTCCTATCATTAACTGAGGTCTATGACTTCCTTTACAGAGTCAATCCATCTCTTTCTCTTTTCCTGCTGCTTTCTAATTTTTCTAGCATTTGTCTTTTCTTGTGGGTCTTATTTTCTTAGAATGTGATCAAAGTATTATAGCTTTAGTTTGATCATGGAGTAGGTAAAATTAATACAGATAACAGCTAGAATTGTGTGATAACTGTTGTGTTGAAAGAGCAACATCTCAAATCTGTGCATGTGTACTCAGAAGTGAGTCCACTTTATCAAGCTTACTTGCTTCTAACCAAATGTGCATTGGACTGCAATACATACCTCTTTCATCATTTTGTCCCTTGACATTATAACTTAGGTCAAGAGTTCCCAACCTTTTTGAGCCTGTGAGCATCTTTGGAATAATGACATTGCTTGGTGGCTGACACATATTTGCTGCCACAGGAGGCAGAGCCAGCCACATAATGAATCCTGCAGCTTAACTTTAGTCACAGTGAAGATCCTTGCACTATGTTGGCAATTGCTGCAACAACAACATTTTAAAAAATCCTGCATATTCAACAGATCTCCAGCAGCCAATCAGAAGCCTTATTGGGCAAAAAGCCCAACCTGGCCCCACCCATTTCCTAAAAACATTTTGTGGGCCCACAGGCAGCATGTTGAACAGCCCTTCCTTAGGAATTCTTGGGCGCTTTTAAAACAGCATGAGGAATACCTTTGTTCTCATTAGATTTCATGATAAAAATGTTTACTCTTGGGTTTTTTACTTTTTCCACAGAGTTTTTGTGAACAGAAGTCTAGCCATGGAAAAAATAAAGTGCTTTGGATTTGATATGGATTATACATTAGCTGGTGAGTGTGTGTGAATACACATATTTTTCATAATCAATCCCCACAGTCTCAATGCTGAAGAAAACATCAGTAGATTGCTGTGCTTCAGGGTAGGTACTTTGCTTAGAAGCTTTTGTTTTAAATGAATGGAAAGTTGAGTAAGCTATAACTAGTGAGTTACATGCAGTTTTCCTGTGCTAAAATCTATGCTGTATGACACAATAAACTTTCTAGTGGGCCAGTTGCAATGTTACTTTGGTGAGACTGTGTTCACTTTAATCTTTCTCTTACACACACGTGTATTAGGTCTTGGAACCTTAAGCCAATAAACGGACTCTGAGGTATTGATAGGTAGTGTTTATTGAATAGGCATCGAAGCACCACACTTGCAAAGCCAGTTCTGACGAAGCTGGCATTCACAGTCCCCTTTATCCCCTGTAGAGAACCCCCTCCCGTTTTTCCAAGAGTTTGTGAAAAACAGTTTTTGGAGTTAGGACGCCTCAAGGTCAGCAGCAGTTAACAAGAGAAAGCCACCTGGCTTCCTGCCCTATGAGATACCAGATGTAACACAGTTCCCATGGGACAGGAGTACAGGAAGGCCTAGTTGTCTACAAGCGTATGAAGCTATAAAGTAAAGATCAAGGAAAGAATACACAGATGGCAGTGAATACATATAGCAGGCTGGTTATTTATATATCTTTCTAGCAGCAGCAATTTGTTATTTCAAGCAGTTGCACAATTCCAGGAATGTATCTCAATCACCTAGATAGCATTCACCTGACACTGTGTGAATAATATAAATATGCACGGATATGTGGTATCTTCATATACATTCCCCCCAAACCTCTTATTAAAAGCATAACTCCTTTCACTGTTTTCTTTCCTAAATCTAGATAATATTTTTCTTCCCCATAACTTGTAATTTTAGGTGGTGGTCTTGATTTTCTTTCTGAAGTTTTCTGTTCATTCTTTCTCTATTTTCATTTTTCTTCACTAATTTTTTCACATTTTTCATATATATATAAATATTCCAAAAGTTTTCCTAAATAGCACTGCATTGTCCAGCTTCCTGGAGGATAGTAGGGATGATTTCCTGATACCCTTCTGAAAGGTTGTTCCAGGGAACAGGGTTCACTACAGAGGAAGGATGCAAATAGATTGAGACAGATCTCACAGCCCTAAGAGAAGGTATGGTCAGCAAAAACTGAGAGGAACATTGTTCTTTCTGAAGCTAGAGCTCCTACCCCTTTCTCCTGCCTATGCCTTGTCTTTACCTGGCCTTATCTTTAAATTGACTTACTACTGAACATTGCTTTGGCCATTATTGTCCTCATGAAGAGGTGTTTAAAATCTCATCTCTCAGCCAGTCCCCCTATGATTTGCTTGCACATCTTGTTTCTGGTCTCCTTTTCTTGAGTGTTACGTTTTCTTTTAGACTGTGAATGTGTGAGTATAGATTATCTCTTTAAGATGCCTTGACCAAGAGGAAAGGCAGGATATAAATCTATATATATATATATAAAGCTAACAGTGTTTTTGTTGATGATAGTATAACTCAGTAACTGCTGGGCCAATTTCTCTGAAAATTCCCAGCCACTATAGTCAGCCAGGCAAGAGTGTTTTTAGATGTTCACATATCGAAATTTCACACCTGGCCCAGGTAAAACACCTTTCTCCTGGCGCTCCCTGGTGAAGGACATGCAGCTGCCTGTGTGTAACTGTCACCCTTAGAATGTTCGTGCTGCTTAGAATGTTCACTCAGATGGCCAGATATGAGCAGTGGAAACAGTACATAGGCAGTAACTCGAGTGGAAGTGAAATACATACACACACATACACACAAGGGAGAGGGAAGGGAGGGAGAGGGAGGGGTGGCTGGCAAGGGAAGAGAAGTGAGAGAGGGGTGAGGGGTGGCATGCAGGGGAGGGAGGGGGCCCAGCATCTTGATATGACCCACCCACCCTAGCGGAGGGAAAGGGAAGGGAAGGAGGGGGAGGGGTGGCATGCAAGGGAAGAGAAGTGAGGGAGGGAAGAGAGTGAGGGGCGACATGCAAGGGACGGGAGGGAGGGGCCAGGCACCCTAGATTCCCTGAATACTGCGGTTACAGTTAAGAAAACCAGGCACGCATTACTCGTGAGTACCAGCTCAGTACAACAGCCATTGACATGCCACTTTGAATGGCTGCATTGCGCCCCTCAGAGGGTTTCCTCAGAAGCGACACCCATTGCCACCAACTTACTCCCAGGTAACGGATCATGACCAGCCAGCCTAGATGTGTGGGAGGTGTGCCTTTCCATTCCTCCCCCACCCAGGAATGCGGGCACACACATCAATGACATCGCACAGTATCAGGCTGCGTGTTTGCATGAGCACGTACTGCTGGCCTCTGCAATTGATTTGCTGCTACTGTTCCTTTTCCATTTCACCACAATAAGCCACAGCAACGCGTGGCCGGGCTCCGCTAGTATTTTAATAAATACATTTAAATATTAGTTAGAAGATGCATACATTTTACTGATAGCTGCTTATATATGACGCAAATGAACATCCATTTACCATCAAAGAACACTAAACACACTGGCAGCAATCACATTTCTAGAATCTTGGGCAACCATACCAATAGAACCTTTTAGTTTGTGCTATATAGTGGCATGGATCTAACCCTGTTGCAAGAGACTTCCCACAGAAGAGCCACTTAAATTTGGAAAAAAGTCTCCTTAGACTCTACATGATACCAGTATCTAGAATGATTTAGTGAATTCTAGATCAGAGGAACGGACATACTTCTGTTGAATCATGTTTTAAAGTTTTGACAACTTTGACTCACCCCTTATAGGGAAGCTCTGAATCAATCACTTTTCCTTGGGATGAAGCAATTTTAAAGGAACAAAAGAATTCTGTACACATCTCATGGGCTAATTTCCCTAATGATATCACTATTTGGATCCCTGTTTTCTATTGTAATCAGTGGCGTAGCTAGGAGAAATGGAGCCCGGGACAAAATCTGAGTTTTGCGCCCCCCCCACTGCATATGGGCAGCGTCCCTCCCTCACCACGACCAAACAACATTTTTTTGCACCAGGTCATCTCAAAGTCACCATCACATTAAAGAACATGCCCCAACACAGTCTCAACCTTGGGATATTCCAGGGCTCCCTTAGTTTAAACAACATTTGATAGTGTGATGCTATTTTTTTGAAGGAGGACAATCCACCCTGATTGTTATTCACGCATCATGCCTTTGTCAGATGTTTAAACTAGAAAACCATTCTCCCCAAATCCACCTTAAAGAGAGACTCTGGGCTCCCTAGTTTAAACAACATTGAAAGTGATGCTGTTTCAGAATAGACTTCCCACCCACCCACCCCCAAACAGCATCATTGTCAATGTTGGTTGTTGTGGAGTTTTCTGGAGCTGCTTGTGTGTGGTCTAAAGTAGATCTTAGTTTCTAATGTTCTCACCTGCATTTTGTGGCTGGTATCTTCAGAGGTGTATCACAGAGAGAAGTGCGCACACTGTGTCCAGGCTTCTCTTATAACAGGACTTCTCTGTGATACACCTCTGAAGATGCCAGCCACAGAAGCAGGTGAAACGATTAGGAACAAGATCTATCAGACCACGTCTGCGACAGCCTGTAAAACCCACAACAAACTGAAGTTGAATCTGGTTGTGCTTTCCTAACCATACTCAACAATGTTTTTTTGATCGAGTTTTCAGATTCTCCCTTTAAATCCACTCCGGGTGGATTTAAAGAGAGAACTCCGTGGCCTTTGAGGGTGCCTTGTCAGGAGAGCAATGCTTAAGGTAACAGTACCAAAAATTTTGTGGGCTATCTTCAGGAGACTCTGATGAAAGCCACTCAGGCTTAGTGAGCACTAGGGGGTCCAAAGTTATGGACCCTCAAAAGGACCCATCTACCATTAGCTCCCATTGGAAACAATGGGGGATGGGCACTCCTTTTGGGGGTCCATAACTTTGGATCCCCTGAACCAACCTTCACCAAACCTGGGTGGTATCAGCAGGAGACTATCCTTATGATACCACCTAGGTTTAGTGAAGTTTTATTCAGAGGGTCCAAAGTTATGGACCCTCAAAATGATAGCCCCATCTACTATTAGCTCCCATTGGAAACAATGGAGGATGGGGTCACCCCCTTTGGGGGTCCATAACTTTGGACCCCCTGAACCAAACTTCACCGAACTTGGCTGGTATCATCAGGAGAGTCACCTGACGATAGCCTGCAATTTTGGTGCCGCTAGCCTAAAAACCGCACCCCCTGCAGGCCAAAATGTGGAAAACAGTAAAAAATACAGAAAGCCACAAACGAACCTGCAATTTTTGCCCCCACCACAAGGTGGCGCCCAGGGCACTTGTCCCAGGACGTCCCCATGGTAGCTATGCCTGTGATTGTAATTTTCAGTTTTGCTGCTCTTCCCTAAATCCAAATGTTTAATTTACTGAATAAATTGGGCATGTATTTGCCAGTCTTATGTATCTGTTTAGTGAAGTTTGGTTTAGGGGATCCAAAGGTATGAATCCTCAAAGGGTAGCCCCATCTACTATTAACTCCCATTGGAAACAATGATATGATACCACCTTATGATACCACCTAGGTTTAGTGAAGTTTTATTCAGAGGGTCCAAAGTTATGGACCCTCAAAATGATAGCCCCATCTACTATTAGCTCCCATTGGAAACAATGGGGGATGGAGACACCCCCTTTGGAGGTCCATAACTTTGGACCCCCAGAACCAAACTCCACCAAACCTGGGTGGTATCATCAGGAGTGTCACCTGCGGATAGCCTGAAATTTTGGTGCTGCTAGCCTAAAAACTGCACCCCCTGCCAGCCGACAAAGTAAAAACACTAAAAATATTTTAAAATACATTTTCTGCCTGCCCCCCGGCACACGCCCAGTGCAGTGCGCGCACCCCCTGCCCCATGGTAACTATACCTCTGCTTGGCCATCCCCACTAGTCACATGTTCTGGGGGAGTCCTTTGCCTGTTGTGAGGGAAGTCATAATTCTGGCTTCTCCTCTTCCTCCCTGTCTTCCATTTAATTGAGTTTCATGCTGCATCTTGAGGATTAAAGGTTGGTTCCATGTCTGGAAATATTGAAGACCACTGTTGTGGGCAATTATGTTAAAGGTATGCTGACAGCATCAGAGTAAAATAATGAAATTCAAAGGTAGTACTGATAATGTCCTGTATGTCGTACATAGTAAATGAACAACAGTTTCTGGGTTCACTTGACCTTATGTGCCTCTAGCACAAATCACTATATGTCACATAAAAGTTGTCATAATAGTCCCTAGTCATAATAGTTTCACTAGTGAACATGAGCATAATTCTATAAATGAATAATAATTTCCATTCTCTAAAGGTAAATGTAAAAGTAGTCCATTTTGCAAGCAATAAGTCATTACTGGTCCATGGGGTGACTTCTCATCACAATGTTAACTAGGCAGATGGGATGGTTTGCCATTCCCTTCCCAGTTGTCTGCACTAAACCCAGCAAGCTGGGCACTCATTTTACTGAGTGGAAGGCTAATAAGATTATAATATAATGATGACTGGGATTTTAGTACAGTTTAAGTGAAATGATAAAGCATGACTGGGTGGCTACTGTTTATTTTAAAAAGTTTGGTTAAAGAGTTTGGTTGGAGAACTTCTGTTTTAGAACTCCATGCTTCTTTCATATTAAAGATTGACTATGCATTCTTCTGAAATAGGCCAGGAAAAACATTCATATTGCTTCTAAATTGTGTTTGTCTGATGTCAAAAACCTGATTTTCCCAATTATTAGTCGAGAATACTGATTAACTCATATGTCCTGAACTTTAAATAGAAACTGCAATTATTTCTGAATTATTCAAGAGGACATTTTTATACAGGTAATAGGGTTATTTTGTAATGAAATAGTTCAAAATGGTGCTTTTAGTAAAAGGATAGGAACTGTAAACTACACTACTGTCTATAGCATGTAATGTCTGTTTCTTTAGTGTGTGTCTATTATGTAATTTCTGCATCGTTCAATGTATAATTTAAATGCTCATTTTTTCAGCTCTGTTTCAGATTTCTGCAATCCAGAATGTTACATGTTCCATATTAGATGTTCCATCCTGTTGATCATATTTACTTACACTATGTAATCCACCTTGAGTCTCAGTGAGAAAAGTGGGCTATAAATTATGTAAACAAATATAATGTGAGCTATAATAGAAATTTTTCTTGAAAGCTAACTCTATTGGAGTTCTGGTCCTAAGAAGTTCACAAACTACAAAACAAGGCTTTGGAAAATACAGGCAATTACAAGCTAGACCAGGGGTAGGGAACCTGCGGCTCTCCAGATGTTCAGGAACTACAATTCCCATCAGCCCCTACCAGCATGGCCAATTGGCCATGCTGACAGAGGCTGATGGGAATTGTAGTTCCTGAACATCTGGAGAGCCGCAGGTTCCCTACCCCTGAGCTAGACCATCTCATACTTCTCATGTTCCTGTGTGTCTGTAACACTATAACATCCTCTTATACTAATAATTAAAGTTTTTAATTATTGTGCCAAATGAGACTTCTATTTAGTACTATACTTGCATGTATTTTTCTTTAACAATTAAAAAAATGAAATTGAATCAGAGAAGCTGTGATTTTCAGTGGAAGATGAGTAAGGGGTGAAGGGTTAGCCTAATTGGAATATATGTGCACTCTTTCCTCCAAGGGGGAAGAACAGGTATTGATTTTGACAAGAAAATTTTCTGGGGGGGAAAGGGGGATAGCTTTTTCCCTTTCTCTCTCTCTAGTGTAAGTTTATAGCCTTTGGCTCCTGGTTTTCATTATAGAATTAAAAAACAACAGCAGAAGAAGAAAGTCAAATAGTTTTATATAGGTGTCTTATTTACCATCTATCTTAGCTCTTATCCATTGGCTTTGTGTTGTTGCACAAGTTCTGCCACTGTCTATCAACCATAGTTATAAACCTTGTTGAAAGTTTTAGTTTAATTGTGGATACATTATATGTTACAGTAGCTAGGGTAGTTTCATCTGAACAGCTGTCCTACATAAATTGTTCTTGCTTTTTTGGATGAGCGTGGCTGGTATTCTGCATTAGCAAATAGTTGGTAAATTATTTTTCTGATCTGGTCTTTGACTGTAAATAAATAAATGATAGTCCATCTGGATGTGGTTCCGTTGTTGCTGTAAACTTAGTTAAAATTAGTGATAATTCCCAAAGAAGCTTGCAGTTCGAGATTTCCAGTGTACTAGTGTTTGCTATTAGCTGGGGACTATAAAGCAAAAACAAACTCTGATAGCTAAAAAGAGCAAGAGCACAAAAGCAGCAAGATTCCCTTTTTTAAAACAGTCCAAGCTTTGTCCTAGTTTGAGGTGGGTCTCTTCCTGCTCCTTGTAATGCTATTCATTTTATTTAATTTAATCTGAGTCAGCTAACACAAACGTAAGAATGCAACCTAGACACAAAGAAGTCATTTTTTAAAACTATACTTTTCTGGCTTTGTAAAACCCTAGTTTCAGGGATATGGGTTAGTCCATTAAAGAGACTGAAGCACCTGCTTCCTTACCATCTATTAAAGCACACAATTTGACTGTCTGAAGAATTCTGTTCAGCATCTTCGATCCAATTTCACATGATTTTGGAAGTGCATACCCATGGCAGTTGATCCCTCCTACCAATTTAGACTCTGTGTGCCCTAGATAGAATTTGTTAAAAATATGATCCCCACTTGGACAGCTCATTGGAAGTTTTACAGATTTGGGGTTTAATCCAATGAGCAGTGTGTATATGACTTAGTAATGAAGTCTGATCTCATTATTTTGTAGCTATCTCAATACTTAATATTCAATGTAGTCACTGTAAGAACGCTAGTTATTGTCAAGAAACCTGTGGCACTAAAATAATAAATGAGCATGACTCCACAAAAATGCTATTAAAGTTGTGATTTAGAAGTGAACATTTCATGAAGTGAGGGTGGTCTGAATTGGTCACTTGGCTGCAACAGAATATTTACATGGTTTTCTCAGTCTCCTACTGGGATATTCATACTCCATGCACATACAAATGCACAAAGTAACATATCACAACACTAAGGAATACCTCTAAGCAATGAATGTTGGTAATGTTGAACATTATGGTTCCCTAATGGTTCAGAGTGAATATTGGACTGAAGTTCAAGTGTTAGGAAATTCTCTTGAACATGTCCAATAGACACATTTGTTTATTTGCAGGTATACATAAACACATGAATGTGTGTTACATATAGTAAATGTGTAGCTATTGGTGCAGTTCAAAATGAAGACCATTAACATCAGTTTTCCCTACTGGCTTTCTAAGAAGTTCTGGAGGGAGACTGGAACAATAAGGTTGAAGATTCAAATTTACTCAAAGCCAGTGTGTAGCAGGGGACCAATATTGTACAGACAGCCCCAGAAACCTCTCTTTCAACATTTTTCACAGGAACCTGCAATTCTATAGAGATCTTTGGCCATCTCGTGGCCAATTCTTTAGATATAAAGAGAGAAACTGTTAATTTTTTTAAAAAACAAGCTATTATGAAAAATAAATGTTTTGCAGAATAAGCATTCTGTGGAAAATAAAATGGGCTGGAAAATAACACATTTGAATTAATGTAATATCTGTGAATTTTATCAGTAGTGTAATTTGATGGTTGTTGAATCTTACTTGCTATCCTTCTTTTGCTGCTGTTAAATAACATCTGAAACTGGGTTTTTCTGTGCAGCGTTTTGTATCCCTACTGCTCTGTTCCTCTTACTCACAAGACACAGTGACGGCCGCTGTTTTGATGTTTCTATAAAGTATATTAATAGACGACAGGTCTGTCAACTGCTATTAGTTGAGGTAGCTAACTGGAAGTTCAATGTTAATAGGTACTATCCCTTGGAACACCCAGTACCAGGGACAAAAAGAAGAGGGATGTTGCAATCATCAGTTTGTGAGAGGTTCTCAGACTCAGCTTACAGGCCACTGTTGCAAAACCAATCTGGATAGATGGATCCTTGTGCTGATGCAGTAAGGCTGGGTTTATGACAGTGACGTAGGTATAGATTTTTTATGGGGTGGATTCGGTGACTGAGGGCTTTCTGGCTGTTCCATTCCATGCATTGTTTCAAGCAAGCCGGACATGTAATGGGAGAGGCTTGAACCCAAGAATCCCCCCTTACCTACGTCCCTGGTTTATGATGATGTGTTAACACTTTCTAAATAGAGGGAAGAGTGGGGAAATGTCTCCTTAAGAGCAGAGGTGTGCAACTCTGGCATATCAGATGGACTACCATTCCCATCAGCCCCTGCTGGCAGGCCAACCCCTGCCTTAGAGGATTGTACTCTACTTATAACAACTTGCTGGTGATCCCTGGCCTGAAATTAGAGCCAGAATCTTTTTGGCTCTTGTCCCGGCCTGGTGGAATGGCCTGACTAATGAGACCAGGGTCCTATAAGACAAAGCTGCCCTGGCAGGTCTATAGTTGAGGATAGCGATAATTCAAGTTAGCTTGGTGGCCATCCTTTCCCTCCCTTCCCATCCCTTCTTTGCCCTCCCCTTTTTTCCTCATTCCTGTTTTGTTTTCCCCTCCCTTTTTATTCCTTTTCTCTCATATTATCCCTTCCTCCCCCCCTACCCCAATTTGCCTATTTTTTGGCAGTTGTGCGGTGCAGGAGCTGAGGAGATATTATTTTAAATTGTTAATGCCTTATTGGATTTTATTGTTGGTGTTTTTATTGTTTTATTTCTGACATTTTATTGTGTTTTATACACACATGTTGGTAGCTGTTCTGAGCCTGCTGTAGCTGGGAGAGCAGGTTGAAGATCTAAAAGAAAGATCTACTCTGTTCCAAAGAAAGGAACAGTAGGGTTGTATATTCATCTGTCACATGCTGGACCTTCTTTGTTGTAGAATTCTCTGGGTCCGCCTGGGTCCTAGTGTCACCTAACCCTCCCCCCCCCCCACAAAAAAAGTAAAAATACATTTTGGTATTCTGTTTAATTATACAACTTTGGCACCCAACTCAGTCTGGCTGGGCTGGGCCTACTCCTGGCTGGACTGGGCCTACTCCTGGCTGGCCTTCATCACTCTCCATGCTGATAGTGTCCACCCACCTTCAGTGAGCCTGGTCTCCCTGCCAGTGCTGGCTGACCAAGAGCAGTGGGCTGCAAGCAGGATGCAAGCCTCCCTTACCCAGATCTTATTTGCCGGCTGTGACTAGCTGCCAGATGGACCCATGAACCTGCAGCCCTGGAAAAGGGGGCCTGCCTGTCTGCTCACCCTCGCAACTTGGTTGGTGATTGCGGAATAGCCCAGGGAAAGCCTTTTGTGACTGGATTTAAACTAACAGTGAACAGAGTTCTCCTGGATGGCGTAGGCCATCTTGTTTGGGTTACTCTCCACCATCAATCAAGGAGGCAGGAAATATACTTTGGTCACTTCTGCCGCCTGAGCTGTGGAGGCTTATCTGGGGAATTCAGATTAGCCTGTACACTCCCACACACGCCAGCTGGGTAACCTTGGGCTAGTCACAGCTTCTCGGAGCTCTCTCAGCCCCACCTACCTCACAGGGTGTTTGTTGTGAGGGGGGAAGGGCAAGGAGATTGTAAGCCCCTTCGAGTCTCCTGCAGAAGAGAAAGGGGGGATATAAATCCAAACTCTTCTTCCTCTTCCTCCTCAACCTCCTCTTCCTCCTCCTCCTCCTCCTCCTGTAGGCTGGTCATAGCTATCTTGCCCGAGTATCTTTCCCGCCTCGTCAGGGAGTGCAGCAAATTCAACAGGCTCTTTGCTTATTGATATACTTCGTGTCCTTTGGATCCCAAAACTCCTTTCTGTGTCTGTGAGAGTTTGTAGTCTTTTTTCCTTGTAACTCTGTGTCTGTGGTCCCTGCCCTCCTTGTGTTTCCCTCTTCCCGCCAAAAAAGCCTTCCCTTCAGTGGTTATGGCGTTGGCGCCATTTTCTCCTCACAAGGAGGGATTCTGCCGCTCAGCAGCGGAGAACACGGAGGGCAGTTACCAGGTCTGCCAGTTGAGCCTCCCGCTCTCCCCCGCGCAGCCGTGTGGCTGAGAGGGAAGTGCGCACTGGCCGGGTCCCAGGGTAGCCGTGGGGCTAGCCAGTGGGCCTCTTCACCATTGCCCTCTCGGCACGCACGCTCGACCAGCCCCTGTACAGGGTGCCAGGGAGCATCTGGGCATGAGAGCCGCGGTCCCAGAGCAGCTGAGGGGCTAACCAGCGGGCCTTTTTGCCATCGTCCTCTTGGCGCGTAGGTCGTGTGCACGCTCGACCAGCCCCTGTACAGGGTGCCAGGGAGCATCTGGGCGTGAGAGCCGTGACTGCAGCTGCAAAGAGGGGAGGCACCGAGACAGCGGGTCATCTTCCCGCCTTGATCCCGTTTCCACTGCTGGTGTTCCAACTCTGCAGAGTCGAGTGGACTTCTCTGCAGCAGAGGCCTCCTGATCAGCTGGACTCTCCAGGCAAGCGGGAGAGAGGAGGGGGAGGGAAAGCAACATGGCAGATGCCATTCCCTCGGAGTGGAGCATCTTCTCCCATTACCTGCTGGTAGCCTTAATGCGTTCCTCCATCAGGGAGGAGGTCTCTAAGCAGATACAGCCATCCCCTGCCCTCCCTCCTTACAGGCAAAGGCCTCGCTCTAGATCCAGATCCCCCATTCCCTGTAGGAGGGATAGGGACTGACTGGCGCCTGTGTATAACTCAGAGGGCAGTGACATACCCCCTCACAACACAAGAAGGGATTGTTAATCTGTTTCTACTATTCAGGAAGGACATTTCAAATATCAGTGTCACAGGTTTCAGAAACCTCATGCTCAGTCCCCAACCAAAAAGGTCCAAACTGTCAAATGGGCTGATTCTGACCCAAAGCTAAAATGCAGGAGGCCCAACCTGTTGGTGCAGCTAACGTATTACAAGTCTCAAGGGCTCAGGAAGGAATCAGTAAGATTTATGGAGCCTGTGACAGGGGCTGAGGTGACTCTGATAAACCCCCAGTTTGTACAGAAGATCAGAGTGTACTGGGCCAAAAAAATTAAGGCACTGAGGGATCAGTAGCCTAGCCCTGGGGCGAAATTGGCTGAAGCCCAATAACATACAAGGACTTTCATGGAAATTGGACAAGGGAGTCTATGGAGGTATTTAGATCCCAATTCCATTGGGAATACTATAGCTTCACAAGCTAAATCTATGAACGAAATCTCTGGAAATTAGGAAGGCTTCAGTTAACACTAGGACCAAATTTCCGACAGTGCAGTGGAGACCGAACAGGGACACCTAGAGGAGAATGCAGAAGTGAACTGAGTATCATTCTGCCAGTCGGAAGGCAGAAGGCAGCCATAGCTTCCAGAGAAGTGATACAGAGTGTCTATGAGGAGAAGGTGCGCTGCTGTTTGGGAAGCTAGAAACCAGTTAGTCATCCCCAGAAAGTATTAAATGCAACTGTCAGAGTTAACGCACAAAACCACAATGTCAGCCCACTTAGGCATTAGCAAAACCTGAGTGAGGCAGCAAGCTATAATTTATGGACCTAACAATGGGGAAGGACATCCGTGAATTCTGCAATCCCATCCTTCGTGACAGCTGGTGGGCAAGCCAAAATATAAAGGCAGAACTCTTTTGCATTCTGCGGGTGGAGGCATTTCCAGGACCCTACAGATCCAGCCTATAACTGCCCTGGCTATTGAGTAGGATGGGACAAGAGCTCTCATAGCTGAGACCAGCCATTCATGGGCCCTTCTGAGGGACACCTTTGAACGCTTATCCGGGGGGTCCTTGATGTTCCCCTCACTGTCCCTTGAGACCTGTCCCCCTGGTTGGAGGGCTTCCAGAGGACATCTACTAGGGGCATTTGTAACATCCTATGTTATTCCATTTGAAGCACCTCAGTGAGGGGGAGATTGATCTGGCCTCCGATCACTTTTCAGAGCCGGAAGACCAGGATTCTGAGGTGGCTGAGGACCTAAATTCCTCCGGTGCAGCGAAAGCCATTAAGGGTTGCCCTAGGGCAGTTGTGGCGAACCTTTGGCACTCCAGATGTTATGGACTACAATTCCCATCAGCCCCTGCCAGCATGGCCAATTGGCCATGCTGGAAAGGGCTGATGGGAATTGTAGTCCATAACATCTGGAGTGCCAAAGGTTCGCCACCACGGCCCTAGGGGCCTTTACTTGGTTTTCCCAGTGGAGGAGATCTCCTATTTTTTCCCTTTGCCTGAGGCAAGTTCAACAGACAATGGGATTGAACTGCGGCAAACAAAAGTCCCCCCCCCCCAGCTTTTTTTTAGAAGCTGTACCTGGATCCTGATTACCTTAACAAGTCTTATCAAGATCCACTGGTCGAAGGGCCAGTGGCTGCATTTCACTCGGGTGGTCTGGTCTGGAGGGACAGAGGGGAAAAACTAAGGGATCCCCTGGGTAGAAAGGCAGAGTACAGCCTTAGCAGGGTCCATGAGGGCACCGCTATGGCTCCTAGGATCTTCGCCCCCTCTGTGACGGCGGCTAGATCTACTATCATCTGGCAAAAGTGCTTTCTAGCAATCATTCCTCCTGAGGACCAGGGCCTTCTTAGTGGGTGCCACCCTAGATGCCTTTTTGACCACTTCACGTATAATGGCAGTGTCCTTGATGGCGCCGCCTACTTTGGTTTAAGCCATGGCAGGCGAAACCCATTCTAAGACAGTGGTTCCAGTTTTGATTCTTAGGAGGGTACCCTCTTTGGTTCGGAGTTTGATAGGATCCTGGTTGAAAACAAAGATAACAAGAGAGCCATGCCCGGATCTGTCAGGTCAGACAAGCCCAGGTTTTCAACCAAGCCAGCCTTTAGGGCCTCTCACTCATCCTCTCCCCCCTACCGGGAGGGAAGGACAGCAGGCTGGCAGACGCAATCCTTTTCTCGGACTAGAGCTTCTGTAGCTTAGTTGGGTAATGCAGCCTTTGTGTTCCAGTCTAAAAGCTTGCCGGTTCTAGTCCTGCCAGGGATGAGTAATTTTAAGTGGCAGGATTTTTTGCGGCCAGCACAAGTCCAATAAGTCCTTTCAGCCTGACTCTGGTGCCAGCAACAAGGCGTGGCTATGTGGGCATTCCGATAGGCAGGCGTCTCCTGTCTTTTTGTCACCAGTGGATGGAAACCCATGCTGCCCAGTGGGTCCGGAACATAGTTTCTTTCGGTTACTCCTTAGAGTTCTGTTTGTTGCCACAAGACAGGTTCCTCCCTTCACCGAGCAGCTTCACCCCGGAAAAACGGGACAGGCTTAAGTGGGCAATCTCTCTTCTTACCTTAATCAGGGCCATAGAGTCCGTTCTGTTGGACCAAGTGGGAAGGGGGGTATACTCCCACTTCTTCACAGCCCCAAGAAAAACAGGAATGTCCCCAGTGAAATCACAATTCTGGTGCACTAAACATTTTAACCGGAGTTTGACAAGTTATTTATTTCAAATATTTATATGCCACATTCTTAAAAACACATTCAGACTTTGTCTGGAATCTTTCACAAAGGGGGGCAAGAGAGAATGAGTTACCTTTGGCAGCCATTCATTTAAAGAATAAAGAACTGATTTTAGAAGTAATAATCATTACTTCTCAATTCTAAAAGGAATGTCAGTTCTCCTTGAGTCAGTTAACTCACAAGCATTACAGCATGAAGCACGTTTCAGTCTAACTCCACCTGGCGTTGTAGGGTGGCTCTATAAAGGCTGGGCTTGAGACCAATTTGTGAATAATCTAAAATAACATCTAGTGACAGAGTCTCTGGTGTGATTAGCTTCCCCCTGCACCAGCGAACAAACTCTTTCCAGGAAGATCTGTGAATCCTGGTGGTGGAGGGACAACATGCTAGCAACGTCTCAGTCACGTTGTTTGAATAGCTCTTCTTTCTCCTACTGTTCTGTTCAAGAACCATGCGGTCAAACTGAACCAGATGCCACAGATGTCACAGGTGACCCTGGGATAACCAATCTGGAACCGTCGAAAGGATTAAGAGCGGTGTCTCTGATAATCCTTGAATCACTAAAACTACGGGGAAGGCCAGTAGGGCACAATCAAGATGACTGACCCTCGCTCTCTGTCGTCATCGTATCCCAGTGGTGACAAGTCGTCATCGTATCCCAGTGGTGACATTGTATCCCACTGTATCCCAGTGGGATATGAACAACAAGCCTAAATCCACTATCCTTATTAACAAAAATAAATATTTTTAAGTTCGAACCACCCAACGACAAGGAGGTGGTTCTGCCTAACTTTTGCTCCAACCCTACCCATCCCAGGGAACTTTTATGGCACCATCTGGCTGTGTGTTGATCCCTGAGGGCCTTTCTCATATGCAAGGAAAATATCAGAGAATGTGAGTTGCTGTTTATTAACATGGTTCCCCCTAGGGTAGGTGAGGCCATGTCTTCTGCGGCCGTTAGTTCCAGCATTGGGGCATGCATCATTGAGGCACACAAGGCTAGCCATCTACTGGTTCTCAGTGGCATCATGGCCCACTCTACCCGGAGTGCGGCCACTAATGCAGCCTTGGTCAAGCACATGTCCCTAGAACAGATATGTAAGGCGGCCACTGGGGCCTTCCCCTCTTCTTTTGTGAGGCACTATAGGTTGACCTCTCTGGATGCTGTTCAGGCCTCCTTTGGAAGGAGAATCCTGGAGCACATTATCGGAGATTAACAGAACCCACCCTACAGGTCACTGCTTGGGGAGTACTCAAACAAGATGGTCTACACCATCCAGGAGAACGACCCATTTGATATTCACCGTGAAGGGATCTTCTCCTGAGTGGTTGTAGGCCATCTTGGCCCTCCCTGTTCTCGTTCTTCTCCGGTAATGTGTTTCATATATAAAATTGCAATGTTAACATTCCAAGATAGAGTTTCAGAGCCTGTGAGGATTCCTTTGAGCTTTGGTCCCTTCCAGAGTTGTTAGGTTAGGTTCATTTTTTTTCAGCATGTTATTGTGTGTGTTATTGTGCTTTCATTGTTCTTGTCTCATTGTGGTGAGTCCGATCCTTGGCTAGTCAGATACTGGGGCAAGATAGCTATGACCAGCCTACAGGAAGTGACCAAAGTATATTTCCTGCCTCCTTGATTGATGGTGGAGAATAACCCAAACAACATGGCCTACAACCACCCAGGAGAAGACCCCTTCTCGGTGAGTATCCAATGGGTTGTTCTCTCCAGAAGTACAAATGCCTTCTCCTGCTCTGCCGGCCATTTTGCCAAGAAAAAGTATGACGCAGTTTGTAAAAGGCAAGTATTGATAATAGTTGTTCAATGAACTGTAAATGCTCTTGTATCAAAGCACCATGTGCAGTAATGCACAAAATAATGGTTTTGACAAAGGCAGCGTGTAAAAATGAATGATAATTCTTATATTTGTTCAGAACTATATTCTAATGCAGAAGCATACGATTTTCTCAACTTCTGCTCCTCAACTGACTGTACCATCATCTTTCTGTGGAACAGAGTATAGATAGCGGCGGGGGGGTAGGGGGTGGGGAGAGAACTAACTTGTTTAGTAATGACCAGTTAGAATGGCTTCAGTACTGTAAGAAGCAGATTGGGAAGGAAGGAGACAAACAGCTGGGTCTAGTGAGCTTCCTTTAATGCAGTCAAATGGCCCCTTATGCTTGAAAGTGCTTGAGTAGATTGAGGCACAGTCGATTTTATAACTGAAAAGAGTTGTGGGGGAGGGCAGGGTTGGCTGTTGATGATATACCTTTAATATAGAGTGTGGAATATCAATATTTTGAAAAAGAATAAACTAGCCACTTCCTGTGAATGTTTTTTACAAGCCAAAAAATAAGGAGTCCCAATTGGATTCCACTGGTCCATTCTCTGGTTTCGCTACTACATTAAACTAGAATTGTCAGTCTTATCTAAACAACTTTTACATTAGCATGTTCTCTTTTAATCTGTTGATAGGGAAGGATTAAAGAGCAGGGGCATTTTGAGATGGGAGTCAGTTGAGAAAAAAGGAACATGCATTTTCTTCTTTATCCTCTTGCACCTTGCTGAGGTTGCCAGTCCTTCTGTTAGATTGAACGCTAACATCGTGAAGAAATGAGTTCCTACTTTTTCTATAACTCATCCTATTTGACACTGTATCCATTACAATTATTATACATCCATTGTTTTGGAACATTTGGTGTAGTTTATAAAGTCTGATTTTTAATATATTTAGATTTAAGTTATAGATTTAAGCATTAGATTTAAGTTATAGATTTTAGCATTAGATTTAAGTTATAGATTTAAGCATTAGATTTAAGTTATAATATTTCTTTAACAATATTTTGGAGAAAGCGTGTCAGGTTTTTCTGTCTGGACTTTGCCATGCTTGCCCGTACGTTATGCTAATATCTGTCCTTTTCAAAATTGTTTTAATGGGGGGGGAACCCCCAACCTTCTAACTAAACTGTACCACAAAGTATCTCAAAGTAATCTGTGTAGTTGCTCTCAGTTCTTGTATTTATATGCACACAATGACTGAAGGTTTTTTTTGCAGAAGTTTCATCTGGAAATCTTGATGAACTAACCTCAGAGAATTTTGTAGATTTAAAGATGAAATTTTACCTAGATATAAATGCCAAGAAGACATGGCTTATATTTCAGTCTTTGGTCTTTCTCTGCGCAGTAGCTCCAGCAAATGCTCACACTGTTAGCACAACACCGCTGTTTCAGTTTAAAGTCAGTCTGATTCTTTCTTTTTGACAGGGGAGTCCAGTGTAACTCCTTCAAGACTGGAGTGACACTCAGCATCTGCATCTGCCTCATGTGAGTTAAAATCTTGGCGGCAGCATTTTGCATTAGCTGGAGCGGCTGCAGATTTTTTTTTTTCCTTTTCAGGAAGGCTATAAAATTGCTACTGTACATGTCTTGGTAGCAAAGGTAACACTGGAGTGCATGGGTATTCCATATCTTATCATGTAGCTTCCTGTTAATGCCATTTTGGCTTTTCTTGTGATACGTGCACTGCATAAGGAAGCCTTTGGAAAGTTACACTGCAATTCTAAACCGTATTGTACACTTTAAAACCCATTGACTTCAGTGGATTTAGAAGGGTGTGACTGTGTTTGGGATTGCACTGCTGAAGTACTTTTCAACCCTTGGCGATAAGTAATTTTTGTATTGGGGTTGATAAGAGAACAAATAGCTGTTTTTGGTTTTCAAACTTTGGCTGTTTGCGAAGACATCATACTATACCAACACCCACCCCCAAATCTCTTCTTAACAAAACCCTCAGATACCTTGGGATAAATTTATAGTTTTTCTTAGTGCATGATGCTCTCAGTTATTTCTTGGGAAGATGCCTTTTGATGAACAGGATGATGTGGTTTGTAGTTATAGTAAGAGTGTTCATGTAAAGTTAAGATTAATATCTGTAGCTATTTGGCTTACTGCGCAAACAGGTTACACATGGCAACATTTTGTTGGATGTCGATTTTTTAAAAATAGTTTAATTACCATTATACGGCGTTTGCAGAGATGCAGTTCAGCATTGTATTTTTTTTAATAACAGAGCAGCTTGAGAACTGAAGACTGATTAGCACTGAGCAATATAGTTTACTTGTACATTTATGAAAGTTACAGGCCCCTCCTTAATTACGATACTGTTTCAGTGCCCAAATGTTGTTCACACTGCTAGTCATAGATGTATTACTTGCTGACTAGCTCATATTACTCAAATAAGCATTTCCACAGCTTACAAGAAAGTGTCAGGAGCTTGTAACTCATCTTGACTGATGTACAGTGCTCTATAATGTAGAATGTTGCCAGAAAGGAACATGAGCTCTGTAAATTCCAGTTCCATTCCCAGTTGTCTAATTAAAGGAAAACTTCTCTTCTCACAGTAACCAGAGAGCAACATCTATAAATCTAATTCTGAAACTGGCTTCAGCATGGAGAGGAGAAAAAACCCCAGCCTGCACAGTGAGATTAGCAGATAGGGAGGCTATTGGTATAAACTCAGGAGAACCCCTGGCTTGGAGAAAAATCAAAAGGGGGTAGTGGTATTTAAGAATCAAACGAACACAAAATGAGAATAGCAACAAAATCTTGTGAGCTACAAATCGGCACTGAGAGGTTGCAGAGGAGAGGCTAAAGTGGTAATGACTGGCTTGAGTTGTATGTGGAGATAGTAGCAAAGCGGCTGAGGATGTCTCGATAAAGCATGAACTGGCACAGGGTGGAAGTGGAGAAAATGGCAGTGTTCAGGTGAAGAAAGTGACAATGGTTAGAGCTGGGATTTGAAAAATAAATGATGGAGCAAGCAAGGGGAGAGAAATTGAGCACTAGTGGTGGGGGATTTTCCTCTCCCAAGGGTGTGTACAGCTCAGGGGTCCCCAACTTTTTTGAGCCTGCAGGAAGATTTGGAATTCTGACACAGCATGGTGTGTGCAGCAACAAAACGGCTGCTGCAAGAGACAGAGCCAGCCACAACATTATTGCTACAGCTTAACTTTAGTAACACAATATAGATCCGTGTGCTGTGGTGGCAGCTGTTACCAAAGCAACATTTTAAAAAATCTTCACAGGCACTCAAATCTTCAGTGGTCAACCTGAAGCTTTGCTAGGCAAATGCCCTACCTGGCGCTACCCACTTCCTTAAAACACTTGGTGGGTGCTAGAAAAGGTTTCAGTGGGTACAATGTTGGAGATCCCTAGTCTGGCTTCCAAATCTCTCAGCAGTAAGCCAGAGCATGCACAGTAACCCATGTGTGACTTCTTAGGCGACCACAACAGTTACAGTCAAGAGTAATTTAATATTCCTTTCCTGTCAGTTGAAAATGTGCTTCAATTAAGGTTTACTTTGTGGGAGTTGCTTTGGTTTTGGATGAGGAAGATGCAGTCCTGCCGGAAGGAGCTGAAGATGTCCAACTGGCACACAGGCCAGGCCAACAGTCAGTGCTCTCAATTCTCTCAAGAAAGGCTCACCCCTCTGGAGCTCCATCTTGACTGTGGGCCTGTGGCTGAGTGCTTTTTGAGGCGGATGCAGAATCCCAGGTGTGGGTTACTCAGGAAGGGGCCGAAAAGAAAGACCAGCAAAGGCCTCTATGCAGCAGAGCCCTGGCCTGCTGCTTGGCCCACCTGGCCTCTTATGTGTGGGGCCTGCATACGTGACTCCTGCTGCTGCTACGTTGGGAGTGGGGGAGAAGGCAGCAAACCCGGCTGGGTCCAGCCAGGCAACAATGCTCTGGTCTCAATGGAAGGGGTGAGGTGGTCAGGGGTGCTAGTGAGCAGGTTGGCAGAATTGTGTAGAGGCAGAGGGGCAGAGCCCTCAGCCAGTGGGCAAGCAGCCATTTGTGGTGGCTGATCTTTTCTCTGCTTGCAGACTGAGGGGGCGATGACAGCTGTGGAGCCACTGGGTAGGTATGCCCGGGAAGGCTGTGCGCGATGCACCACAGAGGATGCTGCAGGGGGTACCAGCCGAGTGCTAGAAAAGGGGTCCACAGGTGCAGTTGCACCTGGAGGGTTCGTGTTGGGACCCCTGTTACTTCCATCCTCAGAACTGAACTTCTAGTGTGTGAATTCTCAAACTGCCAAATAATTACTCAAGTGCCATGTCAACAAGAGTGCAGAAAATTTGCTCAACATTGTGGATAAATATCAAGGATTAATTTAAATAAGATTAAATAGAATTTTTAAAAATGCTTTTTGAGGAAAATCTATCTAAAAATAGTCTTCTGTTTAAGATATATTATAGTCCAAGGTTATTCATCATGAAATAAGGATTAGTTTTAAATTATGTAGCATGAGGATGTCTTTTTATGTTGTGCTTAAATTTTTGGTGAAATAAATTCCATTAATCCATTCACAATATCATGCTCTCCCAGAGGTTTCTGTAAGATTATTTTGGGTAATTTTTCTGTCTAGAAGATATTATTGTAGATGGTGTTGCAGTTCTCAAAACTGTAAATTTGTTTCTTCAGAAATAACATGCCTCTTCCCAGCAAAAGTGCTATAAAATAATCATAGAGTTGAGAAAAAGACATTGTTACTTCAAGTTTCTAGAAGTGGAATAGGTCTGTGTGAAGAGCTGTGTGAGGAGGGAGGGGCAAGAAGTCAAAATGAAAGTGAAATCTTTTGCACAGAATGCTCCACAAGTCTTGGGAACTTTGTATGTGTAGCCTGAAGCCATAAAATACATCCCGTTTGGGAATATTTTAATGAAGTGCCTCTACCTATGGGTAAAGTATGCATACATGCAAAATACAAACATTGCAACAAAGAATGCCAAGTGGCGTGGCCCGGATGAACGTGGAGATAGTTCACCTTGCAATAATGTCATAATTATCTATGTATTTCTGATAGTATAAACAAATTAGCTGTTTTGATGTAACTGAAAAACTAACCTGGAAAATAATTCTAAAAATGAAACCTTCATCTGGCAGTCAATATTAGAATAATATCAGCAAGAATGAGTCTTTATGTATAAAACCATGATTTAAATTTAGTCTTAGTGGCTAGTTACGTAAATCATGATTTAAATCAAACCCACTCTGATCCTTCCTCACACGCAGGAAATTTCTCCTTCCGTTTTATTCATAAGTATTTGTGATGAGGAAATGCAGATCTTGGGTAGCTGAGGGGGACCTCTAATGAGGCTATATGGGATCTTAGGATGGACTGAAGGAATTGACTTGATGACATAAAAGATGGCATTTTATAGAGCCAGGAGCTGAATTCTAGTGCCTGATGCTTCTTGACTTATCCCTTTAAAACCCCATCATCAAGTTTACCAGTAACTTTAAAATCAGATGCTGTACAGTCTGACATTCTGTGTTCATTTACAATTTAAGTTCCAGGTAACTATGCTGTTCTTTGTTCTTTTAAATAGTTTTGTAAAAATGTGTTGCTGTTGCATCAACTTCTCCATGTGGCATCCCATGTTATTAATTTCAAAATGTTGCAAAGTTCTTGTTAAACATCTGATATGTCACTGGTCCCATGTTCTGCGTTGTACCCCAAAATGAAGAGGAAGAAAATACGGGCTGAAAGAGTGAGAGACAATGTAGATGTCTGAAGTTTAAGTTTTAAATGAGTTTGATTTTTTTTCTTCAGAATCCATTTGGGGTTTATATTGTCAAATCCTGACATCGACAATAATGTAAACAGCACAGCAGTATAATAAGGCAACCCATCAACTGTGTGCCATGTTAAAAGTTTTTTGGCAAATAGAGTAATAGTTTCATTATCATCATCATCATCATCATCATCATCATCATCATCATCATCATCATCATCATGCAGTGATCCTTTTCACTTCTGTGGAAAGGTGAATAAAAACAAAGCAAACTTTTGCCACTTTCAACCCTCTATGAGACTGGTTATATAATTCAGAGATATCCCCCCCCCCCCTTCCTTGCATTTTAAGATAAAGAATATATAATTTCAAACATGGCCCAAGAAATTGGCATTATACAGTCTGATGTTTCCATATGCCATCTGCCTTTCTTTCCTGGAAACTCCCATCATATCTACTGCTTATCAGTCTGCCTTCCCTGTGTCTGACTGGGTAAGGGGTTACTATTTTTATTTTAGGAAAACATACCTTGGAAAAGGTTTACATTGTTAAATATATCTGCACTCCTAATTTGTCCTTACTTGAAAAATAATTTAAATGAACTTTGAAACTTCAGTATATGAATGCAAAATGAATTTTACCACATCCCTGATGGCAACGCTCAGGAGCACTGTTGATTTTTTTATTTTACAGAATATAAACCACCAAAAGAAGAAGTTGAAGCCATATTTTTCTGGGCACAAAAACTGATTGTATATTTTTAGTACCTTCAAGGTCAACAATATTTTAACTTTTTACAACTTGCCCATTTTATGCTGGATTTTATGCTGCTCTATAAATAGATTCTGTGTTGGATTTCAGACTGATGGGAAACATTGTCCTGATTTCATGATATCTAGAAGTTTCATGTACTGTAATGGTGGAAGGTTGGAAAGTCAATACGACTTAATTAAATACATCTGCCTCCGTGGCTGTATAATACATACCAAATAAAATGACATGAGAAGAGCCTTGCTGGATCAGACCATCTAGTCCAGCATTCTGTTCCATTCAGTAGCTAACCAATTAGTCTAGGTTGATTCTTTCATTATTCTTTTTACATGGAAAGGTAATCTATAAAACAGCACAAACTGGATGCTAAGATCTGTGACCTACACTCAGTGGAAGGGTTGTTTCCTACTCCCCCATCTTCTGCAACCACAGGGGAAACTGCTTCTGAGGGACAAGGTCTCTACATGAACCATATGGGATGCTGCACATTGGGATGTACTTCAAATGTGAAACTGTGGACTCCTTCCACATATACCCTGAACTCTAGCGTGGGCATAGTGGCACCTTTGGATTCGGCCAAGCATATTTGATTATGGGTCAGAAATTTGATTTACAAACTTCTAAGTGGAGAGCAGGCTTTGGTTTTACATGCATATATCGAATTGGGATTCCATTTTATATCAAGCTGATTTTTTTTAAAAAAATCTGATTATGTCCAAACCAAGTGTCAGAGCCAACGTGGTGTGGTGGTTAAGAGTGTTGGACTACAATCTGGGAGATCCAAGTCCAAATTGCCACTCTGCCATGGAAGCTAGCTGGGGGTGACCTTGGTCCAGTCATACACTCTCATCCTAACCTGCCTCACTTAGCTTTTGTGAAGATAAAATGGAGGAGACGAAAACAATATCAGCTGCTTTGGATCCCCATTGGGAGAAAAGGCAGAATATAAATAAATATTTTAGTTTTAAAAGACTGCATTATTTACCCTGGCTTTCTTAAGTGTATATAGACATGGTCTTAATACTGCATATATTCAAATCTGAATGTATGGTATCAGATTTCTTCACAAAATTTACATTTAGGAGAATGCTCTCATACTGGTGTTTTAGTACAGAGGCCTAAAATTGTGTTTAATGTCAAAGCTATTTGATGGGGAAAATTTAGCAATCTGCAGAACTACCACTGATTTTCTTTCAACCTTATTCTAAATTTCATAGAATCTATGAGGCAATTTGAAATACATATCTTACCTGACCATTCTCTCTCTAGATTCTGATATCAGTTTTTAAATACTTGAATCCTTAAAAAGCTTTCCTGGAATTAATCTACTTTTTGAAAGTCTCATTCCTCGGAAAATAACTTCTACTTGTTTATGGAAATGATGCCCTTCAGTGTCAAAAATGCATTTTAGCTTACCCTAAATGCATAAAGTACTTCATATACAGTAATACATATTTATAAGTAAAATGAGTAACTGTATCATCATGTTGCATATGTGGAATTTATGCTATCCATATTTTGCTTAAATAGACACTCTCTCTGTATGTCTTGAGCTTGTGCATGTAAACCTAATGAGAGCCAAGACCTGTGTGCATAGTCCCTGCTTCTCACTTTATACAGTGTGTATGTGTATTCCATGTGCACATAGTGGAATTCTTACTTCTGTGTTCTACTGCATAAGTAGCATATGTGCCCGAGTCATTTCTGAACCAACCCTGAAAAGGAAGATACTCAATTATGGCTCATAATGCATCCACACATCATTGGATATTGGCTTATCATTGCACTGTAGTAATCATTTCCAGCTGGATTGGTTTGCCCACTCAGGAGAATCTAGTTGTGAATGATTGCTTTAGCATAATGTCCAACAATGTGTGATTGTAGGACTTGTCACATATAGCCCCTTGGAGAGAGTACAAGCCAACAGAAATGAAGGCCCAGTGTAAAGACATCCCAATTATCTTGGCTGTATCTGTCGACTTTTTTCCTGTTTTTTTCTTTTAAAAACTCTGTTTTGCTGCTTTAACAACATAAAATGCAGTTTCTAACAGCAAATAAAATTGTATTAATTGGCATATTTATGGAATTTAGAGGCATAAATGGTTAGTTTTCTATAAGCAAAACTGCAAGTACATCTAATACTAAAGCAAAAGAAACTGCAGACTGCTGCACTCTATGCTATCTTAGCATGGTTCATTCATTTCAAAAGGAAAAAAATCATAGAAATGTTTTCAGCACTCACCCAAATTTCTGTTGGAAAAACTGAAGAACAAGGCCTCAAACTTTTATTTTATACATTTTCAGTGACTTAACACATTATAAAAAGCATTTCACTAATTTCAAAGTAAAATATTTCATAGGCATTTTCTCCCAAAAGTTTTCAAACTTTTCCATTTGAGAAATAAAGGGAAAAAACTCAAACTTTTTTTTTTAAAGATACCCTTGGTCCACCCGTCCCACCCATTTTATAGTTTTTCCTCGGCTTTCACATCTCTTTTCTCTTTGCACAGAGTACTAGTCCTCCATAGAAACTTAAATATTTTGCTGTAGTTTTCATTAATATGTTACTTGGCAACATGACAGTTGACTTTAGCAGATCCCCCTCGCAGTTAAGAAGGCAATCTAAACCCTGTAACACACCTCCATGGGATGCTTAAATAGATTTTAGGATTGCATTTTGATCTTATCAGGGCCAGTAGGTCTGTCTGCCTTTTAATATGTAGAAGTGAAATGAGGTGAGGGAGATAGAGCTGTTCAGAATATTTTTCCCCTGGGACAATAGCGAATATCTTGTTCGCGAATGTAGCTAATATTTCATTAGATTCCTTCTGCTGGTAAAATATGAATCGTGTTTCTATTCTGATGAAACAATTTATAATCATAATAGCTACAAAAGTCTTACTATTTAAGAAACATGAAGCAAATGACTATTATTAGTAAGGACAGAACAGAATGACAGAATTAAAATACATTTTGTGCCTTGGTCAGATGTGGGATTTTTGTTTGTTTCTTGTATTTTCTAAAATAACCTGAATTTTCTCATCTTGTCACAGTGTATAAATCTCCAGAATATGAATCCCTTGGGTTTGACCTGACAGTTGAGCGATTAGTTTCAATTGGATATCCTCAAGAGCTGCTCAATTTTGTCTATGATCCTGCATTCCCAACAAGGTAAATGTCTGTAACCTCCTTAAGGTCTTCTTTGCTCTGTACTGTTCTAATGGCATAATTTTAGCATCATCTTACACAGTTTTGTATGTAAGCAATTTTGCTTGTGCCAGACAGGTGATGTGAACAGGCAGTGTGTCTTGGAAGATCCACTGAAATGTGCATTGGATAAGTGACTTGAGTAGCTAGAAAACTCGAGAAATACAAAACCATGTAATGGGTTCGCCCCATTCTCAGTTATATTATGAAGTTTTATCGAATGCAAGGGTGCTAAAATCTTTATTGGGTTGATCTGAAGCACAAAAAAGTGTGCACCTGGTCATGGGTCCAGAAGGATCTAGAGACTTAGGCTCTTCCTTGCATGTAGTGGGGCTGCTGCCACCACCACCACCCCGCCCCCCAATTCGCTGTGTTGGAGACTGTTCTTGGGGACAAGAGCAGCTAACTAACCACCTTGGGAAGCTTCTTGTTAAAAGGGAAACTTTTTAGTGTTTACCATAGTCCTTGTGGAAGCAGACTTATATTTAGCAAAGGTTGGAAGAAACTAAAAAACTATTCTTGGAAAGTTCCCCAAAAAATTAAAACACCTTTCTGTAGGGCCACTTCATTTTTTTTTCAGGTATCTAAATTTGCACAGGGATTTTTCTATTTTTGAAAAGTTATCACAGAGAATGCCTCCCCATATAAAAATGGGATGGCAGAATCTTCACAGTGCATTATGTAACGTTTCGAAGACAAGTATGTAGATCTGGCCTTAGATCAGTGCATAATGAAGGGAACAAGTGGAAGGGTGAGTTGGGTGCATGCCTTGTGCCCAAATTTTTGTGTATTCCCTAGTATGTGCTCATGTTTTACCATGCCACTACAAAGACATCTGAAAGTTAGAGGTGAAGTAAAATCTGAGTAAGTATGAAAAGCTTATGTGCTATTCTCGTGATGCTTTACCTGCATCCAGGGCCGTCCATATGGTGATTCACGTGTCAGCCCGAATTCTGGGCCCTATAAGTCTTTCCTTGGTATCTTTGCTATAAGGTCCTTGTGTAGTCAAACTGAATCTGTTTAGTTTTTACTAAAAGTTTTGAGATTTTTCGTTCTATTGACTGACTTGATCAGAGGTGACCAACCTCTTTGATCCTGTGAATACTTTTGGACTTCTGACATAGCATAGCATAGGCAGCCACAAAATAACTGGCACAGGAGGCAGAGTCAGTTACAAAATGGATGCTGTAGCTTACCTTCAGTCACACAGTGAAGACCCTTGTGCAGTGGTGGCAACTGTTGCCACAGCTGTTGTTAGAATTTTTTTTTAAAAAAATCTGAACTGCCAATCAAATCTCCAGCAGCTGATCAGAAACTTTGCTGACCTCACCCACCCAGGAAAGGTGTCCATGGGTGTCCTGGCATCCACAGGAACCAAGCTGGGGAGCCTTGGATTAGAGAGATGAGAATATGGTAGAGTCTAGTTTACTTGTTTTGTCTGCTTCTTTCTCAGCTTCGCCCATTTAAGCTACAAGTTATGGTGGGAATAGGGTGGCTGCTCAAAACTGCTCCCTTGTGTAATATTTTCACCTCTTTCCCAATTTCATGTTATTTTACTTGCCATGATGTCATGTCATGTGGTTCCCCATCCTCTCCCACCAGTGGAAGTCAGTGATGTGGAGTGTGGGTGAGGAAGCACACCATGTGACTGTTGCATCATGAGTAAGTGAAATAACCTACATACTGTGGGGAGAAAAGGAAGAATATGATATGGTGAGGCTATTTCCAAGGAAGTTTCCACTAATCATGCTACATGAGTGTAATTTTTGCTCAGCAGCATGATAATTTCTTGAGCGAAACTAGACATGGTAGCAGTTCCAGGTATAAAAGCATTGACCAACCTTTATCACAGAAAAGTGGAGTTCAAGTTAGTAACAAAAACAGTTTGCTAGTCAGGGGTGCCAAACCTTCCAGCAGTCCCACTCTCCAAGTACTTTTTGCCTAGTTGAGATGACTTCTAGTACCGGAACAACCGAGGAGAAAAAAGTTCAGGGAAAGAAATTTCCAGGGTGTGGGGATTTGCAAGTTGGGGAAGATCTTTATTCCTTATTTGAATGTTCCTTTTTGCTTTTAAAATTGTGCTTTTTGTGACTGGGTCAGTTCTTTCTGCTGTCACAACTAATTCAGCCCTTTCTATTTACTACAATTAGGTTAAAAACAGTAAAGGTAGTCCCCATGGGGTGATGTCACATGATGTCACATCGCAGCATTTACTAGGCAGACAGTGTTTACAGGGTGGTTTGCCATTGCCTTCCCCAGTTGTCTGCATTTTACCCCCAGCAAACTGGATACTGATTTTACTGACCTTGGGAGGATGGAAGGCTGAGTCAACCTTGAGCTGGCTACCTGAAACCAACTTCCGTCGGGATCGAACTCAGGTTGTGATCAGAGCTTTTGATTGCAATACTGCAGCTTACCGCTCTGCGCCACACCTATAATCAAGGCTTGTCTGGAAAAGCACTTGGGCATATGAATGACAGTTAACTCTCTCTGTAGACTTGTTCAAAGGGATTTAGTTTGCAACAGTAGTGATGTTAGCATTTTAGTGTGTTGAAAGTGCTTTACATAAATTATTTTACTCTCCAGCATCATTGTAAACAGTGAGGGTGAATGTTTGCTAGCATTTAGCTTTAAAAAATGTCTATTTTAATCTAATTATGGTGAAGAATATCTGAAGAGATTCTGTCTGAAGTTATTCAGTGACTGGGCTCGGTGGGAGTACTTAAGTTTTGGGTTTTGAAAGCTATGTAAGTGTCCTACTGAATGTGCAAATCAGCCTACCTGTTAAGATAAATGAGCTAAATATAAGAGAACAGATCAATTGTACTTTTAATCCAGGCAATGCAGACTATTTTTTCCTCTGCAGCTAAACAAAAGTTCAATGGGACTCTGTCAGCAAAGTGTCCTCCTTAGGGTCAGATTCTAGTTTGGACAGAACATGATAGAACTGGCTCAGGTATGCCATTCCAATAGACTATCTTTTAAAGTTTTGCTGTTGGTCACTGCTTGGTATAAAATTCTTATATCATTCCTTGTATTTCTTTGATAGAGGCCTGGTGTTTGATTCCCTTTATGGAAACCTGTTGAAAGTTGATGCCTATGGGAACATCTTAGTGTGTGCACATGGCTTTAACTTCATGCGAGGGTGAGTAGGTATCATGGAACTTATTTCAGAAATATATGTAGCATTCAGTTGTTAATCATGTTCTGTGTTTGTCCAAGCACGTCATTGCCCCTTCTAAATTCATAAGGTACCCAAGCTTTGCTATCGTCATGCTTCAATATTGGAGGAACTCAAGACAGTTTGAGATAAATATTTTCATTTGCCTAGTCATACTTTGTGTGATGATGAGACCTTCCATCACATATTGTAATGCTGGAAATATTTAGTTATATTTTAAATGTTGCTGAATGTGTCTTTTTACAGAAATGTTAAATTAAGAGTGGTACCATTTAATTAATGAATTGTGTTCTAGTCAAATACAGATTTATGTTTTATTACTTTGGTTCCTGTGTTGATTCAGGAGGGAGCACAAGTGAGAACAGAAAGAAGTAATTTTCTCTATATTGCTTAAGTTTTGTATTCATAGCCTTATCTGAAAGGAAGGTATATCAGAATGAGTCTTGATGTTGTCTCAAAGTCCCATTTCTAACAACAGTGTTTTTAACGGCTGAGCTTGCTTATTGGGCTTTTTGGCTTCTAGTAAGAATTGCTACAAAAGTGTAAAGAAACTGTTGTGATCTCACTAACATCCTTTAAGTATCATGGCCCCTTTCCCCTTTGTCTTTTTTAGGCCAGAGATCCGAGAGCAGTATCCTAACAAATTCATCCAGAGGGATGACACTGACAGGTTTTATATTCTAAACACTCTGTTCAACCTACCAGGTGAGTTTCTAAATGGAGGGTGTGGATGGCAAATGTTGTGCCATGACATTAATTTGGTGTGCCACTGTTAAACATCAAAGTTAGGAATATAATTGTGTAAACATCTGCTTCACATAATGATTAATGTTGCCTTTATTTGGCTTTCCTTTTCTTGCAGAAACCTACTTGCTGGCTTGTCTGGTTGATTTTTTTACTAACTGTGACAGATATGCAAGGTGAGTGTGTAATTGTGAGATCTAAGATGCATGTCATATCAATTTTGCTTGTATTCAGAGATCAATACACATTTTTGTGTGAACTTTTATGAAACTGTCACTTCAGAGTGAATTGAAGGAATTGTTTGTGTTGATAAGCATTGCCATTTAATCATTGCAAGATTTTCATGATTTCATTATTTGAGGTGAAACACCACTGACTTGGTTTCGGCTGGAAGTAACATTGGAGTTCTTTGACAGGAATTGTGTACATATAAATTGGCAGGAGAGAAGAATATGAATTAAGATGTTAATACTAAACTTTTTTTTTAAACATCTCATGTTGTTTTCCAAGTTGGGAAGTTTTGTCTGTGCCTCTCCTCTCTTAAAGTTGCAATCGGGCGGAGGGGGTGGTGGTGGCGGCGATCATGGAAACTCTCAAATGTAAGAGGTGTCTACCTATATGTCCCAATCCAGATTGAGTCCTGCAGGTGATTTTTAGATCCAGATTAAATGTGTGGAGTTCCAGTCACAGAATGTATTGTGTGAAGTATGGCTCTTTAAGTATGCAGCCTGACTGTTTAGTAGTTGGATGCTACCGTTCATGAGCTATGAAGTTTAATGCATGAGTTTCCATCTGGCTTCCATGGAAATAAACTCTACCAAGGTTTTATGACTAGGTACAAGATTGCCAGTTTCAGTTCTGCAGGAGTTCTGATGCCTCTTGAACTGTTGTTGTTAACTGGCTTCTGTTTTACTGTATAATATGTCTGTTCCTTTCTCTCATAGCTGTGAAACAGGGTTTAAAGATGGTGACCTCTTCATGTCCTTCAGGAGCATGTTCCAGGATGTTAGAGATGCTGTGGACTGGGTTCATTATAAGGTGACTGAAACTTGAGCCTTTCTTGTGACTTTTTCAGTGTCCATCAGCATAGCTAAACCTCTTTCCAACTTCTGAATGAAGATGTCGCAGTATGAACTTTGCTCTGTCAACCAATGGGTGAATATTAAATACTAAGGACTGTTGGTATGATGGGCAAGAAGCAGAATGTTGAAGAGATGGTTCACGCCTGACCTCCACACTTCTTCCCCTTTTCTTCTGCCTTCCATCTCCATACTTTCATGTTTAGACTGAGCAACTGTGATTCTTCAGAATAACATGGGCCAAGGCCTTCATTTCATATATATTTTACTTTTTTCCCCCCCTGAAGAGCAGTTTGTATATGGTTCCCAGGTGACCTGCCACCCAGGCACTGGGTAACTTGCATAGGTGGAAATACATAATATGCCTTCAAACTATTTTGTTCTCCATTTATCGCGTCAACGCTTAGGTATGTGTACCTGGATATTTCTGGTCAGGAAATACCCCCCCCCCCCCCAATCTAATCAGTATTTTTCAAGTATATTCCAGTCAGGCAAAAATGGTATTTAAGTTTCCAGAATTCTGAATATAATTTCCTGAAAATCCTGCAAATATCTGGGAATATTTGGGGCTGCCATTTGAAGACTTCTGGGGCTGTTTTTGCCAGGATTCCCTGGCAATGGAAGGGAGGGAAAGGAAGAGGAAAGCAGTTATCTCAGGCAATAGGATCAGACACTTGAACTGTCTGCCTGGCTGTGATGATTTTCAAATCCCTCCATGGCTCTAAGCATGGGCAAAAGAGATCAAATCAGCTTGATCCACATTTCAGAGGTAGGGGTTTTGGAAAGGGATTCTGCTTGCCACTGCTATGGTCTGCTTTGGATTTCTACTGGGAAGATCTTGTCCTGTGTCTACTGGACATTTTTTGGACTGGTGGAATTTGTTTCAAAATATTATTTCAAGATGTTCTGGGTTTTTCCCCTTTTGCTAGGATGGTGGTAGCGTGTGTGGTGGGGGGAGTCAGTTTTTTTATTTTCTTTTTAGTTTGTAGTTCTATTTTGCTTTGTTATATGCTGATTTTTAAGAAAATTGTTGGCTTGTTTTAGAATTTTCACTACTTCACTTTTTTTCTGTTTCTAAACACTGTTTAATTTTTAAAAGGCTTGCTTGTGCTTTGGGGGGATTTTCCAAGTTGTTGCTGTTTTAAAACAAGTATCCCTTTTCATTCTTCTGATTCTGGTTGCACAGTTGTTTTGCTGTAGTTGTTGTCAAGATCTTTCTACTGTAGGTGTGGGGCATCTTGTATGGGGTGTCTTCTCCACCAGTTGCAGAGAGGCAGGAAATGACAAAATAATTATCCTTGTACTTCCTGTGCTATCTCCGGGGTCGCTTTCCCTCAGTATTTTCCTGCCACTGCAGAGAGCAGACGTGTTTTTTGGAGACTCTGACAAAAAACCCTCTGTTTGTCTTGCGTTTGTCTTCTGTGTCTGTCTGAGGTCTGTCTCAAAACCGGGTGAGTGCTGCGTTCCGGTTTAGGGAAGGGCCCCAGCGTAGATAGGGGATCTTTTCGCAAAATCGCCCCAGGGCAACCACTGACTCTAAAACACTCCCCCAAGCCGAAATGGAAGCTAGATCTTTCTCCCCAGAACAGGAGACCTTCGTGGCCTCCGCTGCCGAGCGAACTCGCTCCGCGAACCCCGGGAAGGCAAAGAAAAAGACAGGGGGAGCAAAATCTACCGCGGCAAAAACAACCGCCAAAATGTCGGGTGCGGGAGAAACGAGCGCCCAGGAGCATGCGCAGTCGGTCGTGGCTGCAAAAAAGAGACGTTTGCAAACCGACGGGAGTTTTGCGCCTTCCCAGGGCGCGCCCCTTGAGGGAAACTCCGCTGCCGACTCCTCCAGCCTTCCCAGGGCTACGGAGCAGTCGTGCCTCTCCGAGGGCGGCACAGATGATTGCACGGTTCTTCCCTGTGTTCCACTCAGGCAAGACCCGCAAATTGCAGAACAGGGAGGTTCGGCCCCAGGCCAAATGACTCCGGCTTCAAGCTGGATGAGTGCGCCCCCTGAAGCCTTTGCAGAGTTCCTCAGCAGGCAGATTGACAAAGCTTTGGATGCAAGAGATCAAAGGCTTGCTGCCGCCCGAGCCCAGTCCCAATCCCTTAGATCACGCAGTCCCAGTAGGGAGGACTCCGTTTTTCACAGAAGGGATCCCTTAGCCCTCCCAGAGGAGGAGGAAGAAAGGTTATCTAGCCTGGATGAGAGTGCTGACGGGGAAAAATTCTCTGATTCAGAGGAAACCACTGAAACAATCCCTGAACAATCCACTCAATTTTTCAAACTCGAGGAAATACAAACCTTAATTTCCAAAACTATTTCTGCCCTGGATCTCCATGATCCTGAAGACGCCGAAGAACTCCTATCTCAGACCTCGGCACCTGCCCCCAGGAAACCAATTAAGGGGTTCCCTAAAGGAAAATCTGATTACTTCCCCAAAGATAACGAAGGAGAAAAGTTCTTCCCAGTACCTGAATGCTTTGTAAAAAGAATTCAAAGGGAATGGATGAATCCCACCTCTCACAAAGGCTTGCCCAACAATTTTAAGAAAAAATATTTGATGCCTCAACAATTCCACGTTCTCCTCCAAAATCCTCCCGTGGATGCCTCCGTTACAATTTTGCACTCTGGAGCCTTGGTGGCAAAAGAAGGGGAAGGGAACATCAAAGACCCTTTGGATAGGAGATCAGAGGCGGCTGTGCGCAGGTCTCATGAATGGCTGGCAGCAGCCATTAAAACCTTGACTCCCTCCTCCACTGTGGCCAGAGCCACATTGGTGTGGCTAAAGAGACTCCTGGAAATGATACCAGTCGAGGCTAAAGGTGTTAGGGAGGGCATAGAAAGAATTCTATCGGCGAATTCTTTTATAGCAGATGCCACCTTCGATGCCATGGCCTTAGGGGCAAGATCCATGGCTTCCAACATGATTGCCAGACGCAACGCATGGATCCGTCCGTGGCAAGCTGACATTCAATCTAAGCACGTAGTGGCTGGTTACTCCTACTATGGAGAAGCATTATTCGGTAAAGAACTGGACCAAGTCCTGGTCCAAACAAAAGATAACAAAAAGACGATGCCAAAATCTGTCCGGGGACCAGACAGAACATCAAACACTAACAAATTTACCTTCAGATCTCACAAGACCCTACCTAGGTCTCAACGAGACGGACAAAGAACGAATTGGCAAAACCAGCAGTCCTTTCGGAACTACAAACAACCACCTAAGCAGTTCAACAAACAAGGGAGAACCTTCAACTCCAACAAAAACAAGTGACAGCAGATTGGCTAAGCAGGCAGAAAATATGCGAACACGAATGACGACTCGACCCATCTGTCTTCGACCTTATATGCAAAACCTTCGGCCATCCAGAGATCGACCTGTTCGCATCACAACAGAACGCACAACTTCCGAAATTCATGACACGAAATTACCATCCACAAGCAACAGGCGCGGATGCTCTGAACGCAGTGTGGCCGACAACTCTTCTCTATGCGTTTCCTCCGTTTCCACTTATCCCTCGACTTCTGCGCAGGATTATAGCGGAAGGCGCATCAGTGATACTAGTAGCTCCAAGATGGCCCAGGAGACCATGGTTCTCCACAATCCTGGAAATGTCAGTCTCGAAACCTCTGACCCTACCAATCACAACCGAGTTCCTGACTCAGGGCCCTATAGTACATCCAGATCCCACATGGATCTGACCGCGTGGAACTTGAACGGACAAGCCTAAGTAGTAAAGGATACTCGGAGCAAGTTACAGCCACAATTTTAGCGGCCAGACGTAATTCCACAGTCAGAATCTATAACTCCTCATGGAAGGCGTACGTCAGGTGGTGCCAACTTAAACAACACGACCCTATAGTACCGGCAACCACAGTAGTGTTGGAGTTCCTGCAGCACGGCTACTCCATGGGTCTCAAATGTTCCACCTTAGGCAGACAACTGGCAGCAATTGCGACAGTCCTTCCAGTCACTGACAACAATCCAATCACCAACCATCCAGATATCATAAATTTCTTGAGAGGAGTAAAATTGTCTCAACCAGCAGTGATCCACAGATTTCCCTCCTGGCGTCTACATTCAGTCTTATCGGCTCTCACAAAGCCCCCGTTTGAACCCATCCAAACGGTACACATCAAATGGGTAAGGATGAAGACCTTATTTTTGATCGCCATAACGTCAGCAAGAAGAGTCTCGGAACTGCGAGCTCTATCAGTGAACAGTAAGTCTTGTATCTTTCATAAAGACAGAGTGTGCCTCCGTACGGACCTTACATTTATTCCGAAAGTGAACTCACAGTTTCACGCTCGTCAGGAGATCATCGTTCCAAATTTTATGCCAAATCCCACTCATCCAAAAGATTTATTATGGCACACACTAGATGCGCGCCGCGCCCTAAAAGCGTACATTATCAGAACAGAAAACATTCGAAAATCGGAAAGTATGTTCATAAACATTCACCCTCCCAAATCGGGGGAGCTAATGTCCAAGGCAGCTATTAGCAACACCTTAAAAGCATGCATATGAGAAGCGTACAAAGCTTCTGGTCTCACCATTCCCTCGGGAATCACCGCTCATTCAGTCCATAATGCGGCCGCCAACGCGGCTTTTAGAAATCACGCATCGGTGGAAGACATCTGTAAAGCGGCAACCTGGTCATCCATTTCCACCTTTGTTCGTCATTACAAAATCCAGTCCCTGGCCTCGGCAGAATCAGCCTTTGGCAGAAGGGTTCTGGAGAGCATTATCGGGGACTGATGAAACCCACCCGAGTTCGGGACACTGCTCTGGGAGGTCCCATACAAGATGCCCCACACCTACAGTAGAAGGATCCATTGGATACTCACCGTGAAGGGTCTTTCTACTGTAGGTTAGTGGGGCATCTTGGCCCTCCCTAGTTTCTATTAGTGCCCGATTTTGCTCTCCACAAAAATACGTTTAAAATTCCTTCAGTGAAGTCTGCAGACAGACAGCAGTTTAGGGTTACTGTTCAGCCGTTGTTGTCTCCATGTTACTGTTATATGTTTGCGTTACACGTTTAATACTACTGTGCCAGGCGGGGGAACTGAGGGAAAGCGACCCCGGAGATTGCACAGGAAGTACAAGGATAATTATTTTGTCATTTCCTGCCTCTCTGCAACTGGTGGAGAAGACACCCCATACAAGATGCCCCACTAACCTACAGTAGAAAGACCCTTCACGGTGAGTATCTAATGGATCCTTCTATGTTGTGTTTTGTTGGGGGAGTTGTTTCATAGACTTTTGGGGTGCTCCTATTGATTTTTAAAACTTCAGTTATTGCCACAGGTTCAGGAGGAAATTTCTGACGATATTTTAATAATAGTTAACTGTAGGTGAGGGTAAAGATGTAAAATTTCCAGAAATCTTGAAGTCACGGGGGGGGGGGGGGGTTTTGCACAGGAAAAAAATTGCAATATTTGATATATTTAGGGATTTTAAAAGTTATAAATGCTTTAGTTTTATACAAGCAAAATTACAAATATACCCAGTACTTGAGAGAGGACTGCAAGCTGATGCTACCTATGCTATCTTAGTACATGTAGCTTAATTTTTGCTATTTGGTTTGAGAGAGCTAAGTTTTCTTCTGAAGAATTTGTGCAGTTTTTATCCTACCTAAGGAATTTTATCCTACCTGAGGAATTAGTGCAGTTTTTATCCTACCTAAACAGGGTGTAAACAGACATGTGGATAAGGGGGAACCAGTGGACATTGTCTACTTGGATTTCCAAAAGGTTTTTGACAAAGTTCCTCACCAGAGACTATTGAGAAAATTCAGCAATCAAGGAATCAAAGGGGAAGTCCTCCTATGGATTAAAAACTGGTTGAGAAACAGGAAGCAAAGAGTGGGTGTGAATGGGAAATTCTCACAATGGAGAGATGTCGGGAGTGGTGTCCCCCAAGGATCCGTTTTGGGACCAGTGCTCTTTAACCTATTCATAAATGACCTGGAAGTAGGGGTGGCTAGCGTGGTGGCCAAGTTTGCAGATGGTACCAAATTATGTAGGGTGGTGAGAACTGCAAAGGATTGCGAAGAGCTCCAAGCGGACCTTGATAAATTAGGTGAGTGGGCTAAGAAATGGCAAATGCAGTTCAATGTAGCAAAATGCAAAGTGATGCACATAGGGGCAAAAAATCCAAACTTCACATACACGCTACAAGGGTCAGTGCTATCAGTCACAGACCAGGAAAGGGATTTGGGCGTCTTAGTTGATAGTTCCATGGGAATGTCAACTCAATGCATGGCAGCTGTGAAAAAGGCAAACTCTATGCTGGGGATCATTAGGAAAGGAACTGATAATAAAACTGCAAAGATTGTCATGCCCTTATAGAAAGCAGTGGTGCGACCGCACTTGGAGTACTGTGTTCAGTTCTGGTCGCCACATCTCTAAAAGGATATCGAAGAGATAGAAAAAGTGCAGAGAAGGGCAACGAGGATGATTGAGGGACTGGAGCACCTTCCCTATGAGGAGAGGCTGCAGCGTTTGGGACTCTTTAGTTTGGAGAGGAGACGTCTGAGGGGGGATATGATTGAAGTCTATAAAATTATGCATGGGATAGAAAATGTTGGCAGAGATAAATTTTTCTCTCTTTCTCACAATACTAGAACCAGGGGGCATTCATTGAAAATGCTGGGGGGAAGAATTAGGACTAATAAAAGGAAACACTTCTTCACACAACGTGTGATTGATGTTTGGAATATGCTGCCACAGGAGGTGGTGATGGCCACTAACCTGGATAGCTTTGAAAGGGGCTTGGACAGATTTATGGAGGAGAAGTCGATTTATGGCTACCAATCTTGATCCTCTTTGATCTGAGATTGCAAATGCCTTAACAGACCAGGTGCTCGGGAGCAACAACTGCAGAAGGCCATTGCTTTCACATCCTGCACGTGAGCTCCCAAAGGCACCTGGTGGGCCACTGTGAGTAGCAGAGAGCTGGACCAGATGGACTCTGGTCTGATCCAGCTTGCTTGTTCTTATGTTCTTACTCCCTTCTAATTCTTTCCCTCCCCCCTCCATGCAAGGTGGGACAGTAACCGCCTTCTTATTCAAACTGTTGGTAGATGCCTCACAGTGGTCTGATGGAGAGATGAAAAGGTCAGCCATATCAGGTCAAAAGGATAACAGAAGGCAAACGGCTGTTAAGAAGCAATGAAAGCCCCTGCATGCTCCCCTCATGAAGATTAGATATCCTTCTAGGTGCAGAAATGTATCTTGGGTTTAAGAGCTGTATCTAGTGTGCCCATCTTGTCTTCAAAAATGTTTTGCTCATTCAAATAAATGAAGTGTGCCACAGGAGGTTTTTTTCAGTACTCCCCAAAATTTCCAGTTTTACATAGGAAAAATGGGGGGAAAGGTCCTTGGGGGAAAAAAAGAAGGCAGTTAGGGAGTTTTTCTTCCTGAATTTTTCCATTTTTTCTCCCAGGCCTTCACATTTCCAGGTGAGGGTTTAGGTATTTCAGAAAACACAGTGTTGGTTTGGCTTGGCCTCTCTCATTTGACCTGGGTTCTGTTAGGTTTTTCACACTGGCTCCAGGTTTGGCTTGGCTTCTGCAGTTTGGCCCTTTCCGCACAGGCCTCCGGGTGCCCTCATACCGGCAAGAATTCTGCCGGCGTGGGGGTGGAGGCCGTTCGCACGCAAGCATGCGAGCGGCCCCAGCAGAGGCCGGCGCAGGAGAGGCGGCTCCGCATGGAGCCGCCTCTTCCCCGTCCCTCTCTTACTTACCTCGTCACTGTCGTCTCCCTGCTGTCCTCCTAAGCCCCAGCCACGCTGCCCTCCGACCTCCAGGGGTCGGAGGACAGCGTGGGCGGGGCTTAGGAAGACAGCAGGGAGACGACGGCGACGAGGTAAGTAAGAGAGGGACGGAGGAAACAGCGTGTTCCCAGCGGTGCTGTTCGCACCGCGCCGCCGGGAACACGCTGCTTTCTCAAAAACAACCCTTTAAACGGGTGTTTTTGAGGACGGCTTGACGCCGCCCTGAGGGAGGGGAAGGGGAGCCAGGTCGGTGCTGCTGCGTTTCAGCAGCGCCGCCTGTGCGAACGGCGGCCTGGGGGTGCCGTTTTTGCCGTCCCCAGGCCACCGTTTTTGGCCCGTGCGGAAAGGGCCTTTGAGATTGGTTCTGTTTGGTTTGCAATGATGTACCTTGCTTACTTTAGAATCTCTGGTTTGACATTGGGAATGTTGGGCCTGGCATGTGGTTCTCCTAAGATTCTTGGGATTGTTGGTTCTGAAAGGCTTGCTCTTCTGTTTGCACCAATGGTTGCCTTTGTGTATTTAGTTATTGGCTTCTTTTAATTTTACCCCTATACGAAACAATGGAGACAAGTAGGATGGCTGTGGGCATCTTGTTCATGGGTCTGTAGAATTGGATTCCTTGGTCCAATTTGCTTGAAACTTAGGGGTTTTTTTTAAATAGACATTACTAAGTTCCCTACACTTTTGATGTCATTTGGTTTAAAAACGAATACTCTACCTCCCTCTCCCATGAAAAAGTCCTCCATCAGGAATAATGGAACCTGAATAGCTTTGGAATCTCAAAAAACCTTGAACCCAACACAGCATTGAGGGGCCTGAGTATTCCCAAATATGGCATTTTTGCCCTTCCTGAAGTCTGAATAAAAATATCATTTTTTTGGTGCACCTCCCTATTGTTCCCCCCTCCCTTCCCATTTGCTTGTTTGATATTGTGGAAGAATGTTCTAGATAAGGTGAGATGGGAGTCTCTGGTGCAATGCAGTACTGTCTCATCACTGCATGGGGCAAGCAAGGAAGGGAACATTTCATGTGGGGACAGCAACAGAGCTGGCTGGCACATTTAGTGGAAATGTGAGATAAATTCTTAGAACATTCTTATCAGCACTAATGTTGCTGCCTTAATAGGAACTTGGGTAAACTCTCCTTGCTCATCCTTAAGACCATGGCCTAAAAAAACCACCCTCCATCTTTAATATCCAGACTAATGCAGAGCATTGAAGAATACAAAAGGTTGCATGCTGAATTTTTAAAACAATTGCTCCGATTTTGGAAGTTTTACATTGCTTTTCTTTTAGTAGCATGGTGATTGACAGCCCTGCCTCCGACTATTTGGAAATGTTTAGATCAAGAAACACAGGTTGACAGATGCAAATTTATACACTACTGAATTCTCTGTACTACATATCAACATTTGCAGTATATTTTACCTACATCTTGCTGAATTTTATACTGCTTTCTACTCAGTATTCTGTTTAACTGTAGTTGTCCTGATTTACTTATTTACCCTAGAAAATAATGATTTCTGTCACATGAATGCACCTTGCTTCATGTTTCTCTTCATACCCATCATAAATGGGTTCTCTGCCTCTATGATGAGTTATCTGGAGCTAGTCTCTCAAAATGTGAAACGAACGAACTTTCCATCTCTAGTGTCACTCATTCAGGTATCACTGATACAACTTTCTACAGAATGATGACAGCATGGAAACTGATACTAATACGAAACCTGAGTAAGATGTTTGCTAGGTCATAATTTTTACCTTCTCATAAAGTTTCCCTTCTTGTTTCAGGGCTCTCTCAAGGAGAAGACAGTTGAGAATCTGGCAAAGTATGTGGTGAAAGATGTGAGTGTGCAGCTCCTTCGCTTAATGAAATAAGTTGATTTATTTCAAGTAGTTTTAATGAAGACACCCTCCTGCCACTTAAAATTAAAGAAGCTGGACAGAACGTTCTGAGTCTTTTTATTCATTAAATAAACAACAACAACCAAAACTAGGAAAATTTTACTTGGCCCTAAAATATTGTATTGTTTGCTTTAGCAGTTCTTGATGGGGAACAGTTTAACTTCAGCACTTCCTCTTTTTATTTTCTTATCTTTGCTCTCTTTAGGGTCTCCGCTTCATAAAAAGGCTTATGCCTTATCTCAAAAATGTTTCGAAACACAAAAGCTGAAATTAAAGACACAACAACACCAAAACAAAGATGTGGGGAACATTTTGAACTGCCTTTTAGCCCTTGGTATCCTGAGAGGCATTAAGTTGAAACTGTCCTTCATTCTTTATGGGAGTGGTCCTTTTGATGTAGTACAAATACATAAGGAGTATTCCGTAGCACGGAACTAGGCTGTTGCATGCTAAATGAAAATCAGTGTCATTTTGTTCTATAATTATGCTTTAAGGACCCCTTGCTCCTTCAGTCTCATTTTAAAAATGTAAGAGTACACATTATAAAATGGCTTTTGACATCTCTGTTTTGAAAAAGTCTCTTGGAAATAAGGGCTAGCCAAATAGATGCAATTCTGACAGAAGACCTTTCTGGAAGTTTGTTTGTCTAGTGAGTCATGCAAAGCATTTAGCATGAGAAAGGCAACATCCTTTTATCTGAAGCTGTAAAGGCTGTAAGCTTGTACACAATAGAGGTTCCCTTGGTGGTACACTGAATCAGTGGTGCTATATAGGAATGGACAATTGGATACTGCTGACCCTGTAAAATACCTTGTATTTCCAGCACCAGATAGGCGATATCCAGTACTGTTCCTTCCCCCAACACTTTCCAATTCTGATACCATTGAGAGTGGTGACATGCATCAGGAATTCTGTTGCAGAGGCAGAACATCTAGGGAGGACAGAGTGCTCCCTAGTTAGTTAGGAGCACATTCACTCTTTAAATTTTAGAGGGCTGTTATTTTCAGTGGGGATCCCCATTGAAATAATGGTCCTTTAAACATTTAAGACCATGTGTGACAACAACCAGTGGGGGAACGCTAAATAAAGGGCAGTAGATCTGGAGTACAGATGTTACCTGAAATGGTGGGGAATTAGCAAGAGCAGAGGCCGGGCAAGCTCGAGATCTTGGTTGCCTGTGTTTATATAGATCAGCCTTTGCAAGAAATTCCACAGTAAAGCAAATAAAATTTAACAAGTTTATTAAGAGATAATAGGGGTACACAAGGACACAATAATCAGGATTTTGCAAAGCGGCCCTTAATCTTTCAGGACAAAGAGGAGTCCTGTCTTTCCGGGAAAAGACAAGAGACAGACATCAACCATAACGGTTGGGTTGTTAATATATTGGGTTGAGGTATTCGCTTGATGGTCCAAGCTCGGGAGTGCCTGAAAGGGGAAGGTAGCTGAAGAATTACAGTTATTAGAACAATGACAGTGCAAATGAGGCAGTTGTTAAAGAGGTTAGTCAGAAGAAGAAGCATTGGATTAATACAACACTGACTGGAACACTTGGGGTTAACACATTAACATGTCCTTTGTCTCTCCAGAGGTGTATGGTCCAGGGTTGGAGATGAGAACTTTCTTCAGGGCAGAGATATTGTGCTCTCTTAATATCTTCAGGAAGGGTGTGAGATAGGTGCTTTGCATGGCAGATGAGGGTAAGGGCAAGTTCAGACAAGTTTTTACTTACTATATGTCCTTTTGGGTACACTAAGCCAATGCAGAGAATGGGCTCTCCATTTTTACACTGCACTGCTAGGCACCCCAAGGGTTGGCAGACTGGATAGAGGTATCACTGTCTTAAAACAGACACACACACACCCTCGATTGGTTTCACAACACAGAAGCCAGTTCTATTGCCCATTATTTCCAATGGGAAATAGACCTGACCTTTGAGCTCTGAAGGCCAGGCTTCTAAACATAGGAACATGTTGTGGGATAATGGCCAGCTGTTAACTGATATTTTCCTATAGACTTTTGCCTGACAGGTTGCAGACATTATTCTATGGGAAGTAGACCTGCCCTTCAGAGTCTGAAGGCCAGATCTATTTCCAATAGGAAATAATGGTTGACCTCTTCAGAGGCTTGATCTTCTGCCCCTTCTTTTCAGTGTTCTAGAGGTGATTGGTGGTGTGTGGACTCTTTAAGTTGTTCTATGCATCCTTGATTAGCTTGGAAGCCTTTCTTTTTCTCCCTCTACCCCCACTTACAATATTACTTATTTTTAGCAGTAAGCGTGCCTGTCTTGTTACAGAATTAAAACAGGCACTTTACTTGTGCACAACCAGAGGTGGGAACCAACCAGTTCTCAACACTTCTCTAGAAGTGGTTACTAATTTTTATTGAGTGCTGAGAAGGAGTTACTAAAGCAACCTTTCTGCCCAATAGGGACTGGAGGTGCATGTGTACGGCGGCACCACTGTTTGAATCCCACCACCATTGGAACCTATTATTAAAATTTTTGGATCCCACCACTGTGCACAACCATAGTGCTATATATGCATTTTAGTTCTTGGTTTGGTTTATGGTTTATTAGATTTGTATACTGCCCTCCCCCAAAGGGCTCAGGGCGGTGTTATGGAGATATACAGCAATGTTAATCATGTTGCAATCATTTGACATTCAAAGCACATGATACACATTGCTACTTCATTTGAAAGATCTGAAAGGCTCCCACAGGTAAGACCAACTTTCTAATTGTAGTAGCTGGTTGATTATTCAATTTGAATCTTTTTTGTTGTAGGGGAAGCTGCCTCTACTGTTGAGCCGTATGAATGAGGTGGGAAAAGCGTTCCTTGCCACCAACAGTGATTATAAATACACTGACGTAAGTGTTCTTAAAATATGGACATCTGCTTTGAAGTTTTGTTTGGGAGATTGGCTGAAGAATATAATACCTTGAGACCAAGAGTGTGTGGCTCCTAAAACCTAATTTAAGTATTTCTGCCTGACAACTCATTTGTGACCTAGTTCACAAGTACATGAAAAGAGCTATGAAGACATTATTTAATATATTATAAAATTCAATAGTTCTCCAAGTATTAGAATGTGTTTTCCAGAATAATGCTCAACCTTACATTGCTTCTACTGCTCCACTCTCTAATTCAAAAGTTGTAAACAACTAACCTTTTAAAGGAAAGTACAGTGTGAATGTGCTGAATTGGAATGCAATAAAAAATTAAACACTACATATTATGGCGTAGGAGCAGCAGTGGTGTAGTGGCTAAGAGCAGTGGCTAAGAGCAGGTGCATTCTGATCTGGAGGAACCGTGTTTGATTCCCAGCTCTGCCGGTTGAGTTGTGGAGGCTTATCTGGGGAATTCAGATTAGCCTGTACACTCCCACACACCAGCTGGGTGACCTTGGGCTAGTCACAGCTTTTCGGAGCTCTCTCAGCCCCACCCACCTCACAGGGTGTTTGTTGTGAGGGGGGAAGGGAAAGGAGAGAAAGGGGAGGAGAGAAAGGGGGATATAAATCCAAACTCCTTCTCCTCCTCCTCTTCTTCTCCTTCTCCTTCTCCTTCTCCTTCTCCTTCTCCTTCTCCTTCTCCTTCTCCTCCTCCTCCTCCTCCTCTTTGCTTAAAGAGACTCAGTCACTACAGTCTCTTCTAGCTCTCTAAGACCCACTTCTAGAAATTTTGATTGGCTGTTCTCAACATGTTTTATCAGACTAGAACCTTTTATCAATAGTAGTTAATTTTCACTTATTTGTTTATTTGTTCAAAGACCTGAGTTTCCTCACAATCAATCCATTATGCTTATCAATTAATTCTGTTGAATTGTGGTGGGACTCACATACCCTTTCTATATTAACTCCTTTTCCATTTACATTGAAATTTATGCTTAAAAGACTTGAGCTGTGGAGACTTATCTAGTGAACCAGGTTAGCTTGTGCACTCCAACACATGCCAGCTGGGTGACCTTGGGCTAGTCACAGTTCTTTGGAGCTATCTCAGCCCCACCCACCTCACAGGGTGTTTGTTGTGGGAGGGGGGAGGGAAAAGAGATTGTAAGCCCCTTTGAGTCTCCTTGAGAGAAAGGGGGGATATACATCCAAACTCCTCCTCCTCCTCCTTCTTGTTCTTGTTCTTCTTGTTCTTCTTCTACCTCTACTTCTTTACTCCATGAGACTGAAATCGTTTGGCTAATATTTACAGTAGTAATACAGGGTGTTGATGTATAATTTTAATACACTAGCAACCCAGTCCAAATGAGGGGGGATGGGTTTATGGAAATAGCACAACCCTCGTACTAGCGTGTTTGCCAAATGCGCCACAGGGTGGGCAAACTGGGAGGCAGGTGGGTGTCAAGGACCTCACCAGCACATGACTCAGAGGTGAGGCTGGCCCTCAGAGCTGTGGTGGTGTCCAGGAGGATGCCAAAGCAGCTGGGGATGTTCCCAGGGGTGGAGCCGACTTTAGTTGTCTTCTGCTTGGCCTTTTGAGCTGAGAATGGTGACCCAGGGCCTTTGGAATTGCATCACCTGAAAGAGGTTTTCCAGAACCTCACTGTCTTGCTGCACTAGTTGGAAACCTTCCGGAGGCAGCCCAGCAGTGGCACTGTCCCTGACTGCCTTTGGATGGGGCTAATACAGTCTATTCTAGTTTTTTCTATTTGAAGTCCATTATATAGTTACTGTTCAAATTTAATTCATGTGGTGGTTGGTGTATCTAGAATGCATTGTTCTATCTTTAACATGGTGGAATTTGAGAAATTTGATTTGAAAGCTGCAGAGATCTGAAATATAAAATACCATCTTTAATTTGCCTTTCAGAAAATAATGACTTACCTGTTCGATTTTCCACATGGACCAAAGGTAAGTGATAAGAATTGTTGATTAGTACTGTTGTAGTAATATATGCTTTAGCAGCATACTTATCTTTTCTAGGGAGGATAATCCTTATTTTGGATTATTTTGAAAGCTCTTGAATGGTTTGCACTTACATCATTGAATGTTAGGGTAGAAAGACTGTTGATTGCCCTTAAAAACATCAGGCTAAGAAATGCCAGATAAACAGGCTTGTATGAAGGCACCTGTGCCTCTGAGGTGAATATTTGTTAAGTCTGTTCTGACAAATATAGGTAAGATAGATCTTCTATATGATGCCTTGCATGCCAAGTTGACAACTCACTAATTGACACCCTTCTTTCTTTTGATGGCTATGTGATTAGTCTCTGCTTCAGAACTGGACTTAGCCAACACCAAAGTAAACTCATCAGCAATCATTATGAAACATATGTCACTTGAGGTTAAAACAAGGGATGGTTCTGTTTGATCTTTTGCAGCCTGGCAGTTCTCATCGGCCTTGGCAATCATATTTCGACCTCATCCTTGTAGACGCTCGCAAGCCTCTCTTTTTTGGGGAAGGTACAGTCTTGAGGCAGGTGGACACAGTGAGTATTATGTGGAACCAGTGAAGACCAGCAAGGACTTAAGGGATGCATTTCATTTATCCCTTCTACACAATTTCCTTTCCCTTTTTCATTAAGTCCCTGTGGCCGCTTCCCTTTCCCAGCTTCCTTGTCTCTTTCTAGGGTTGCCGATCTCCAGGTGGGGACTGGAAATTGCCTGGAATCACAGCAGATCTCCCTCAACTACAGAAATCTGTTTGACCTAAGTGTTGTCAGCTCCAAGGAATTTCCCTACCTGGCAACCCTACTCAGGCCGAGACCCAGTAAGGTTTCCCTCAAAGGGCAAAATAGACCTAGAAATAGACCTGCCCTCTCCCCCTGCCTTTTTACTTACAGAAACCCAGCTCGGAACACTTTGGTTCATAGAAAGGGCCACTGAGGGAATCTGTTAAAGCTACAGGTGCTCCTTTTATCATTTTTGTGTTTTTAAACCCCAGAATGTATTTTTAAAAAAGATTTCAGGTTTCTTTTCAGGTTTCTAGAAAGATCTGTCTTATCTGTTCACAGCTCCAGTCACCAAATTTAAGTATCCAAAGGTCTGTTCGAATATAAGATGAATGGTTAGATTTCCTAGAGAGAAACATAGTATTAAATACATAGATGATTATTACAATCAGACAATGATCTGGGATGTCCAGGTTTGAATCCATTGCTCTGAAATTTAACAAGTGACCTTTGTCAATTCTCACACTCTCAGCCTAACCTACCTCACAGGATGGTTTTTGTGGAGTAGAAGTTTGGACTGTACAAAATCTTCACCTTTCGTTTTGAAAAGTTTTTTGGCCTCATAGTAGAAAACAAGCAGGAGGAAGTCCAGTGGTTTCCAGCCTCACCCAGCTATTCTTTAGAAATGCAGAGTTACACTTAATCCTTAATCTCCCAAGACAAAAGGGAACTTTGTGTTTTCGGGGAGAGACAAAAGAGGGGTGATCAACTTGAGTGGCAGTACTAAAGTTGATGGGTTAATCAAAATTAATATTTGACACTTAGTGCTAATGGGCCAGGCCAAGGAGTGGCTTGATCCTGGCTGCAAAACAGTGGCAATGTAAATAAGATAGTCTTTGGATAAGGATCAGTCAGAGGAGGAAGTTCTGGTATTAGTGCAATACTTGGGACAACTACACTAGCAAATCCTTTGTCTTAGTGGCTGGCGATGGGAAGCGGGGCTTCCAAGGCAAGGGCATTGGGTTTGCTTTAATCCCTTTATGAAGGGAGCAGTGGCTATTTGTAAGGCAGATATTGGGCCAGGGCAAGACAAGATTTTCTGTGTCCTTATGGGTACACTCGCCAATACAGAGAATGGGCTCCCCATTTTGGCACCCCAAGGGTTGGCAAGATGGGTAGAGATGGTGTTGTAAAAACAGGGTTCTAACATTGTGCAGACTGAGACAAAGGAGCTGCATATTTATACCTTTCTTTTGGATTCCTTGCTCCGTTTCTGTGCTGACAGTGTGTGTGGACATTTTCTTTTTAATAAATGTTTTATCTTTGTTAATTCTGGTAGTTGTTCTCTGGGCCACATAAATCTCCACTGCTCAAGCATGTTATTTAAAACAGGTGCCAGGAGGAGTGGGAATGGTCAGTTGGCAAGTTGCTAATCCCCTGTGGTGTGCAGGTGCAGTTAGCTGGCCCCATGGTAACCATATGGCCCCATCCAAAGGGAGAAGCGGCACACAGTCGCACCGGCGGATTTACCCTTCCGGGGCACTTGCCCCAGTGGAGTGGTGAAACAGCCAGTATACAGCCAGCACGGCCCTTTCTGGTGCTGGGGTAGGATGCCAGTGTCCCAGTTCTCCTACCGCCAGCCATTGGTGCAGTGGGGGGTAGACCGAGGGCATGCCCGTGGGAGGAGCTGATATTATTCAGTTCCCTCTGGTGATCGGGACTTGAGACTTATGACATTCTTGTAGTCTGTTGTGCCACATAGAGGCTTCTCAGTGGCTGGGAGGCTTTTTTGCTTTGCAAGCCTCCCCATGCGGCTTGGAAGCATCTTTGGGGATGGCTGCAGTGTAACTGTGGCCAGTTACCTGGCCTCTTGGATGGGGTTGCCTGAATAACAACACAAGGAAGGGAAGCCAAGAGCACTGGTTCTTTCAGCAGGTAATTCCTACAAGAGCTAAAACTGAAAAATAGGAAATGAACTCTTCAAGAGTCAGGAAAGCTTGGAGAGTGGTGTGGTGTTGGGCTGGTGCCTAGATGTCTCAGACAGGACAAAGGCTGTTCCACCACAGTTCATAAATCAGACACTGTAATGGCATTTAAAAAAGCAAGTCTAGTTGGTCCTCATTACATACAATAACAATGTTAAGATATAAAATATGCACTTGAGATCTAGTTGAGATCTTTCCATCAGTGCTGTACCACAGTTGCCGCAAGTATAAATGGAGGAAGGGAGAGCAGTGTTATAACCATGTTGAATGCCATTAGAGAGAAAAGTGTGGTATAAATATCTAGATAAATAAAGCATGAACACGGAATTCTAGATTCCTTCCCTTTTGATATTCATTGACTACTTCGATCTAGATATGTTTGTAGTTAATTTTGGGTTACTTGATTGAAACAGAATGAAAATAAGCTGTGGTTTTATGAATTAAAACTGCAGCATTAAGTATTTCACCTGGATGCACTGAAAGGAACTAAATTAAGCACAGCAATAATATTGCAATTATGGCCTGAGGAAAGAGCGTTGCATTTAGATTAACTCTGTTACTCCTTCCCCTCAGCTGGTTATTTCACTGGGGAGGCAGCATAAGCCACAGTGCCTGATAATGTTTTTAGTGATTTGGGAATGTGCTTCATTGTATGCCTTACTCCTATGAATTTAGTTAAAGCTGTGCTATTAATAATTTTTCTTCAGCTAAATTCTAATCTTCAACCTGGCAAGTGGGCAGAGCACTAACACACATTGTTGACTAGGCAATTACCACCGGCCCTTTTCCTATAACTATGGATGTACAAGTTTGTGGTGGCCTTTGGTTTTTCTACTTGTCCCTGTTTTATCAAAGAAAAGTAATAATGCATTACATGTTTGAGCAGGAGGAATCTAGGGTTATACTGAAATTAGTGTCTCTTTCGCAGGTTACTGGAAAGCTGAAAATCGGTACTTACACAGGTCCCCTGCAACATGGAATTGTCTACTCTGGGGGTAAAGTGGAAATTAGAATATTGATTATTACCTGAATGGGACAAAGATTTTGGCTTTTTGATCTTCCTTCCGTTGGGGTTTTTATGTTCTGAAGATTTTCTATGGGGAAAGATCTCCATCTTCAAAAAGTATTATTTGATGTATCTAAATGGAGACTTTTTTTTTTAGCATAGTTTGCCAAGGTTAACTATTCTTAGCATGCCTCAGGTCTTCTGCCATCTCAGTGGTGTGGTCACTTTTAAAGTGGTGTGGTGGTCACTTTAGAAGCACAGGAACTCTTCATGATGTCACACAGCTAACCTTGAGTAAGGCCATACAACAAAAAATGAATTCCGTTTTTTCAGTTCCAGCAATGGCTTCTGCTGTTTGTTTGCAGAGGAGAGGCAGCAGGGGCAGAGTTGGTGACAGTGGTAGAAGTTGTGATTAGTAGTGGCTCCCAGTTGTCTTTCCCTACTTGTCAGTGGCTGCAGAAGAGAGGCAGCTGTGGGCAGGGCTGACCGGGGAGGGGAGGGGGGGGGCAGAAGCAGCTCTCAACTGCCTGCAGGGGAGACCTAGTGATGGGGCTGGAATCTCCATCAGCTCTGTTCAGTTGGCTTCTTCCCTACCTGTTCAAAAGAGGTGTACATTGTCTATGCACTTCTTTGTTTGGGAGGGCGGATTAACCCCCAAACATTTGAAGATTTTCACACTTTTCTGTGAATGCGAGCTTTGCTTTTCTGAATGAGAACTCTTGGGTTGGGTGTAACCCCAGGGACTTCATTCTACACTGCACAGGTCAAACAAGTCACATGGTGTCTTTCAGAGAACCATGGATAGCTCTCAAATGAGACTCTTTTGTGTTGGAGTGTGACACTTAGTAGAATATGCCATGGTCCTTTACTTGTTTAGATTGTAGTCACTTATGAGATCACAGTATAAGTACAAGGATGTAGTATGTGTGTTGTACTAGTTTACTATACCTGTGTGTAAAAGTTAAAGCAGCCCTGCAGAACTGCTAGGCTAGAGCATGCTAAGAATGGAAGCTTAAATTTTTTTTTGTTCTTTATATTAAAACTTGGTATACAGTGTAAAGATGTCTAATCCAAGAGCATCTTTATTTTGGGGAAGGGCAAAATAAACACCTAAAACCCCCTGAGAGCTGAGTCCACAATCTTCAGCTTGGTAGTAATAGTCCTTTGTTTATCGTAACAGCCAGAAACCAAGGTGAATCTCACTCCTCAAGCTTCCAACCTTCCTGGGAGCACAAATAAGAAAGTCACCCCTGCAAGATAGACCACTTGCAGAGAGAGATTCACACAAAAAATTAATCTGGTGGGTAGAGCCACAAGGGTCTAGGACTGGATTTAGATTGAAGCCACCTAAAGACAACACGACAAAATAAGATTAAAGGTAATTTATTAAAATTGTGCAAGGATACAAACAAAAGAACAAGATGTTACCATTCCATCTGTAAGCCTTCAGCTTCCAAAGGTCACTCTGTGCAGAGCAGGAATACTAAGGTGTGAGGGAACCATAATGCCAGGCACCAAAAACATACTTTTCAAGATCCAAAATGGTGAATCAAGGAACCATAGTGAAAGGTACCAAGAAGCTCATTTTGGTAGGCTGAATAACCTTTATGGGAAGAATTTTTGAGGTGTTTAGGGCACAATGACCAATCAAATCCGCACCCGGTGATCTAAGGCAATCACACAGTTCTGTGGTCAACCAGGTGACCTTAAGAGTCAGAAGGAGATAACAAGGTAGGATTTATTCTGCAGCCATAAACACTCCCTTCTCATGATGACACAGCAATAATTTCATCAGCTTTGTTCAGGGGTCTGGAACGTGCAGCTCCAGGGTTGCATGTGGCTCTTTCAGCCTTATACTGTGGCTCCACGTGGCCTGGAGGTCGGAGGGTAGCATGGGCGTGTCCCTCCAGAGCAGCGCTGGAAGGAAAGGTGACTGGAGGGGCCGAACCGGAGGCAGCTCCGTGTGGAGCCGCCTTTCCGGCTCAGTAGATCTTCAGGGCCGTGGAAAACGGGTCTAAATGGCTCTTTGGGTGATAAAGGTTGCCGACCCCTGGTTTAGTTAGTTGGAATGTGGTGCTGTGATTCTGTGGCCTTGGCAACCTAGGGAGTCAAGCCTTAGACCTCATTTTACTCCCAACACCTGGTCCCTTTTCAGTTTCTAAAGATGAGCTTCACTACATTACAAGCAGCACAGTTAAATTCCTTGCTTATTTGAATGTCAGCCTTAAGCCTGAACCAGTGTTTGAAAGAACAAGAAAGTGTATAGTGGAACCTGGTTTTTTGACCTGCCTTGCTGTAATAGTCTGGTGGGAGTTGCCTTTTCTCATTTACAGTTATTGAATCTACCTTCCTTCTTACCTATCAGGCTCCTCTGATACAATCTGTGATCTTCTGGGGGCCAAAGGTAAAGACATTTTATACATTGGAGATCACATCTTTGGAGATATTCTGAAGTCCAAGAAACGTCAGGGGTGGAGGACCTTTCTAGTGATTCCAGAACTGGCACAGGAGCTTCATGTCTGGACAGACAAAAGCTGTAAGTAATGAGCTGTCTCGATCCCAGCTTTTCACTGAGAATTGATGTAGCTTAAATTGGTGTAGGTTAGCTGGGAAAACACTTTCTTAGTGGGTATTTATAGACATGAAAAGATGATCCATGCTAATGGGACTGCTATAGATTATTGTACATATTCCTTTCTTTGGGCTGGGAGTCATTAAACTCCTTCTGTCAATCATGTTGGTGCTGTTGCTGACCTATGTCAGTTAGTGCGCTTAGACTGGGGTGTATAGAGCTGCACATCTCAGTAGAGAGCCAGGAATGGAAGCTGCAACCTCAGAGTCCATGAAAATTTCCCAAACTGAACTCCTATATCTACTATTTTCTCCCAACAATTTATAAAAGGCTGGCCTATTTTTCTGCTGTGGAATAGAAATAGTTATTTCCCCCCTTATGGCTGCTACCACCATTCAGAAAGTGACAATGAAAGTTTTTCACAGACACTTTATTTATTTGAATTGTCAAATTAGTTTTACTGAGATATACCGAGTAGCATTGCTTCATAAACCAGCAGCAGAATCCGTAGTAATATGCATTTATCTCAGTACTGGAAAGGGGGCTTTGCTTTAGTTCATTTCCACTGTAATGGTGTCCTGTTACTTTTCTCATCCAGCCCTTTTTGAAGAACTTCAGAGTCTAGACATCTTCTTAGCAGAGCTATACAAGTAAGTATTTGAATGCTTTCCCCGGAATGAAACCAGTAGTTCAGTTAGGGGTTGGATTCTCTTTCTCTTATGAGTGACTGTCAGAAGGAGGTGGAGGAGAGAACCATATCTTCAGATCAAACTGAAAGCCTGCCAGTGCAAGTAGCCTTTCTTAACTGGTGTTTCCTCTCTCAAGCCTTCTGGTATTTCTGTTCAATATGCTCAGTGGTAATTATTTTATCTGTTTCCACTAGACATTTGGACAGTAGCAGCAATGAGCGCCCTGACATCAGTTCCATCCAGAGGCGTATTAAGGTATGATGGACAGAATTTTTTATTTACCCCTTGCTGGTTCCTTTTCCCTAGAACTTTAGCAAAACTATTTCTGAGGTGAAGTATCCTGCAACAGTGTCATGGTAAAGTGTTAATATTCTGTGGCATTTTATTACACGTGGGAGGAACCTCAGTGTACGGAAATGATTTCTGCAGTTACTGCTAAAATAAACTAGATTTTTTGTGATACATTAAAGGCTAACAAAATGTCATTCTGAACTAAGCTAGTGTAGACAGGAACCTTCTTTTCCACATTTAATGAATGGCCCTTCAGTATGCTAAAAGGCTGCTTACCCTGAAGGATCTCTAGTGATAGCATTCATATTCCAGATCCTGCTGGCAAGTAGAACCTTCCCAGTGGAAACTCACTGATTTTTCCATTAGTTTCCCAGGGTACATATGCTATTATTGTTAGAAGGTCAAATAACTGCCATTGGAAGACTGTATTGTTTCAGCTGCATTTGGAACAGAAATTAGCTCCCTCCTAGGTTAGACCGGCCATGCTTCTGTAACTCCAAAGTGCTTTATGTGGGCCAGCCCATGAAAACTATTTGGAAGTTTCAGTTATTACAGAATGAGACTGCTTGCAAATGAAACCCAAAGGCCACATCCACCATTCTGCCAACTGTACACTGGCTGTAATGTGAAACCTAATTCAGAATACATATGCACACAATGGGTTAAACCTTCCTTTGTCACTCCTGCAGCACAGGATAGAGCCAGTGTAGTGTAATGGTTAAAATGTTAGACGAGGATCAGGGAAACCCAGGTTTGAATCCACACTCTATCATGGAAGTTTGCTGGGTGACCTTGGGCCAGTCAGAAGCTCAGCCTAACCAGCTTCACTGTGAAGTCTGTGAAGATAAAATGGAGACGAGAACAGTGTAAGCTGCTGTAGGTCAGAGAAAGGTGGGATGTAAATGAAGCAAATAAATAAATGATAGTGTAATTTGAGGCTAGGATCCTATATTTTTCCACATCATCTAGCTGCTCCTGTTTCTTAGTAGGTCTTGTAGATGGAGCGGCTGCTTCACTGAAGTCAGTGAGAAGTCCTTGCAGAAAGGAGAGTTCTTCCTCAGGGAATTGCTAAATCAAGGCAAATGTCTCTAACTTGCTCTCTGATTGTAGAAAGTGACTCATGATATGGACATGTGCTATGGAATGATGGGAAGCCTGTTCCGGAGCGGCTCCCGACAGACACTGTTTGCCAGTCAGGTGATGCGCTATGCAGACCTTTATGCAGCATCTTTCATCAACCTCCTATATTACCCCTTCAGTTATCTCTTCAGAGCTGCCCATGTACTGGTAAGTCCGAAATTCTTGGAACCATACTGTAGGTTGATACTAACCCCACTTGACATGTGTGGACCCTGAAAAGGCCATCTCTCTAGATCAGGGTTCTGCAACCTGCAGCTCTCCAGATGTTCATGGGCTGATGGGAATTGTAGTCCATGAACATCTGTAGAGCTGCAGGTTGCAGACCCCTATTCTAGATCCATGGAGCAAACTCTCCCTGCATTCTGTAATGATAAGTGTTCAGAGAAGCCTGAGCTAAAGAATATTCCCAAACTGTAACAGGTAAGTAATATGATAGGCAGCACTACAGAGAGATGTCACAGCTTCTTCTTGTACTACTTCTGCTGGCCATCTGGATGATATAAAGCCATGTTATTTCAGTGGGCCACTGGAGGCTAGCCCCTGAGCATTGGGTGTTTGCGGGCTGAGTCTTCATTGGTTTGGGTTCTGATTACTTTATGGTGGTTATATTTTTTAATGTATTTTATATTTTTTTGAGCTGTGTTATATGTAGAAGCAGCAGCATAACTATTTTTCCCATAATAATATGGCAATTTACATGGTGTCTTGCATATTATACAGTTGCAAAAGGGGAACTCCTACAGCAAGGGAAATCCTTCACTGTCCCCCTTTATGCTGGTCCCACTTTCTTTCCCTTTCTCTAGATAATGTCTCTTTCCATTCTCTTGCTCCAGCTGAGCTGCCTGCCTGCTAGGCTGGTTATTATTTCTGGCTGCTCAGCCACCTACTCAGTCTTCCTTCCCTCATATGCTTGCTGGTATGGCAAATTGTGAGGAGAAGCAGGCATTAAGAAGGGGGCAAACAGCATCTATGAATGTTACCACCCCCAGTCCAGTTCACTGATCAATAGATACTTCACCTTGTCTCCCTCTGCAGATGCCACATGAGTCAACTGTGGAGCACACTCATGTAGATATCAACGAGATCGAATCACCAATGGCCACACGCAACCGCAGTTCAGTGGATTTCAAAGATTCTGACAAACGACACCAGTTGACCCGATCTGTTAGTGAAATCAAACCTCCTAATCTCTTTCCTCAAGCTCCCCAAGAGATCACACATTGCCACGATGAGGATGATGATGAAGAGGAGGAGGAGGAGGAGGAGGAGGAGGAGGAGGAAGAAGAAGAAGAATAGAGAGGAAATTTGGATGACAACACACAGCATGACTGTAGCAGTGATTGACAGGAACAGATTCCACTTCAAAGGTCTGGGATTAGGGTTAGGGATGATAACCAAATCAACACTAATGTATTCCAGATGTCAACAAATTTGTACTGGAGAAGGTCGGACCAGACACAGGTGCCTAACTGCACTGCTCCACCTGTAGAACATGGGAGAGGGGATGCCTGTGTGTTTGGCCCCTTCTACTGATTCATTAATTTAAAACTGCCTCCCAAGGGATGGTTTGCTTTTATTTCAGTGAGGCTGCTGTAGGCCCTGCAGCACCCCCAATGTTTTAGTATCAGTTCATCACAGGAGCTAGTACCTCTTGAGCCTCAGTCTTAGGAGAAAGAAGTATCCTAATACTGGATGCATGGAAATGGCAGTAATTCCAGGACTGATTCTACCCCTGTCAAGCACAACTTGATTTTTGAAATGGTTTATTCTCTAATCTCATTATAATGGGGTTCTGCTTCTGGTCTTTTTCTGTATCTGGTGGTTTTAAAATACTGTCACGCTACATACTTTTAATTATATAGCTAGTTTGCCTGCTGAAATTCCAAAGTTTATATTATCTCCATCTCTGGCATGAAGTGCATGTGTTCTAGGACCTTCTCAAATGAGTCCTTGTGCCATGTGCTTGTGTTCTGGCAAGAGATTCCTAAACAGCAGTACATCTAATACTTGTAAAAAAACCAAACCGTTTTTGGAGAGGAAAGAAGTGTCTATATCACCTTCCCAGGCCTTACTGTTGTAATGCCATGAACTTGGAAGAGTATCCTGTAAGCTTCTAAGGTCAGCTGGCAGCCACTCTAATTTCTGATGTGGAATCCTAGCAAATAGAAATGCAGGGTCCAGATATTTGGACAAAGAGGATGCAGTCACCTTCTCTGGGATGTTCCTTGCTAGGGCCACTCTTCACCTGCATTCCAAGAATGAGAGGCCCTCAACATTTGCCTTGTTGTTTATACTTGGATCTTAGGCCTGGTATGTTATCCTGTCCTTGACTTCTGTTAAGTCAAAAGACACGTTTCCTCCTAATTATCCTGTATTATTTCTGGCTGCTCAGAAAGAGAGCCTGCTTCCATCTTTGTTCAGGCAGGCAGTATATACTGTTTCCTGGGGTACAACTCATCCCATATCATACTGTGCCATTCAGGTATAGAAGATAGAAAAATATGCCCTATTTTAAGATACTTGATCTCTAGTTTGAATCTGCTAACTGTAATTTTCTTCCCTTATTAAAGTACATTGAACTGCAAATCAGCAGGACAATCTGATGTTGCTGTAGTAGATCTACAAATTAATAAATCATGAGGTTTCATAACTAAGTGCGATTATATATAACCAGAAGATGTTGAAGAGCACTATATCCATCACAGTATTGTCATGCATGGCTGCTGGATAATATAGTCAGGGAGAGAGTCTGTAATAATGTGATAAAATATTCATAATTATACTTTTCAGGGAATGGATGTTAAGCTGGTCTAGTCTAGTCTATTCATGAAGTTAAGCAACAGTTACTGGAACATCAGTTTTGTGAGTCTGAAAAATTGGGAATTTGGATAGCCCTCATTTGTAAGAAAGCTGCTATTTCCTAGAGCAACCCAAAATGTGTAGCTGAAAGAGAGAAAATGTTTGTGGGTTAGTCTTCCATGGAGCAGTTCTTGTGTGGGGTTAATTGACTGAACATAAACCAATTTGGGGGGGGGGGCACTAGTGGGGTTATATCTTACAAGGCAATAGTTTTCCGACTGTTGTGGACACTTTAGGGTCAACTAAACAATTCACTTAAGAGTGACAGTCTCCTTATTTGCCATGGTTTATTGTGGTATATTCACAGCTGATATACAATTCAGACTCTAATTATATGGCTATTGAGTTGATATATTTCACGCCAAAGTTGTAAAGCAGATTGAAAAGATCAGGGAAGGGGAAGAGTAGCATTTATTAGAGGTGCAACTGAAATAGATATTTTTAAACAGCTGTGTTGTAATATTCATTTTACTTACGTTGTGCTATGCAGTGGCTAGAACTACTTATTCTCTAGTGTTCACAACGTCATGTATTAGTTTGGATTCTACCAAAGAAAACTCTTCTTTAAAGTAGTGCTTATTTAAGTTTCCTAAGTTTTTAAAGTTGAGAGAATCTTTCTGAGAAATATGCAGTTCTATTGTCTAGTTAACTGCTATTGAGAGATTGACTGTTGAGCTGCATCTTAGGTGGTTTTCCACGGCTGACCATGGAACTACATTTCACATTGCATTATAAATCTCCCCTGATGACATAAAAGCAGGTAAACGGTGCAAGGAGGACAGTGTACCCCCCCACCATCCCTATAGTTGGATTCTGTTAAGTAATATAGTTGAGGAACTACATACCATTTTACCCTGAAGCCCAAACCTGTAGAACAGTATCTATCATGTCAGCTAAGGAAGCATCACAGCGTCTGCTATGTTCAGAAGAAAAGTGCATATTAGATCTGTGGTGGAACAAAAACTTTTCTAACTAACCAAAATGATCACAGACACTGGAACATGCATGTCTTTATGCCAAGAGCAGAGCTGGGTTGGATAGCCCTCATAGCCTCTCCCTCTTTTCTACTTCCTTCTCTCCTTTGCACCCAGATGCTACCTACATTTTTTTGTCCCTCTGTCTTAAATTTTCTAGCTTCCTCTCTCCACAGCAGCCTATTTTTAGGAAAATTGTGGCCCAGTTGTGCGGTGCCAGTCACTGGGCAAAACCCACTGGCAAGTATAAGGGGGGTGGGAATCTTACTTTCTTCTGTATCCTTCTCCCTGCCCTCTTTCCATCATCTTGGCAACTCCCATATCCTCTCCCCTTTCTCTGCCTCATTCTCTCCTTCTCAGCCATTTCCCAACTTACCTTTTATCTGCTTCCCATCTTCAACTATATTATTAATTTACCAATTGCAGAGTGGGGACCAAAATAGCTTACATTATTCTCCTGTCCCCCTTTTTATCCTCACAACACCCCTGTGAGGTAGGTTGGATGAAACTATGGGACTGGCCCAAAATCATGCAGTGGGCTTCTGCAGCAAGATGGAAATTGGAACCTGGATCTCCTAGATTGTGCTGTGAAGCTCTAACTGTTATACTGCAATGGCTTCATAGAGTGGCTTCCATTGAACAGTAGCATGCAGCCAGGCCTAGTTGAGTCACGCACGTCAGGTGATATTAAGTCACTTGCCCCTGGGAGAAAGTGGGGATTTGTCCCCTGCCTCTTCCCTCCCCAAACGCTGATCTTCTCAGACTCTACCACAAAATCTTGAGGAATTTCCCAAGCTGACAGCCCTAGCCAGGCCTGGCCCTGGTAAGTCCTCCCTCATAGGCCAAAATAGGCCTGGAAAGGGCCTTGTCCTTTTACTCACAAAAACTGAAGCCTGGAATGCTACGGTTGCCTAGCAACAGCCACTGTGTGAATCTGTTGCTTAAAGCTACGGGTGCTCTTTTTATCCCCCCCCCCCCCATATATATATACATTTTTAGATTTCATGTTTTTTCACATCTCAGGTTTATAGAAAGATCTGTTTCACCCCTTCAGAGCTCCAGTCACCAGGTTTAAGAATCCAAAGATTCGGCTGACTTTATTTGAATCTAAGGCCCCTTCCGCACACGCAAAATAATGCGTTTTCAAACCACTTTCACAACTGTTTGCAAGTGGATTTTGCCATTCCACACAGCTTCAAAGAGCACTGAAAGCAGTTTGAAAGTGCATTATTCTGCATGTGCGGAATGAGCCTAAGATTTGAAACTTACTGCAAGTATAAGATTAGTTTCTGTTAATCTGAATGCTCAATGCCAGAAACTAAACTTGTGGTTATTAACTGTTAGGTGGCCTTAAGCCCATTCATTTCTGTTGTCTTGACACACCACTTTTAGATAACAGTCACAGTGTATGCAAAGTTCAAAAATTAATTTCTTTTGGAAAGTAGAGATGGAACTGAATCCTGATGTTCAAATGCCTGGGACTGTCAGATTTGTTATGTTTGCTTATAGCTGCAGTAGGTAGGAATGTACATTGGAGACTGCTAGACCAGGATGAACTTTGCATTTAGGTCAGTAGGGCATATTCTGTTCTTGAAGACAGACTATTACGTAAACAGCACAGGCTATTAAGCTGTTGGTTGGTTGGTTTTTTTTACTTTTGATGTGCTGCTGTGTATACATATTGGACCTTTGTATTGAATTTCTACTAAAGCACTGTTTGTTATAATATTTAGCTGTTATAATGTTAGGACTAGCTAAAAATATTCCCCAGAATTTATTTAAACCATCAGCAAGACCATTTAAAGCTGAACAAGTTTACGTCTCCCTGCCCCCTTACTAGGGGAAAAGCAGCCACTTCTAGCCACTGGATTGTTCCTGTAATCTTTAGAGCCTGTTTCACCACAGAGTTTGGCTGACATCTCAGTTGTACTGCACTGTTCTTATATGGGATGTCACCCCAGCCAACTTTTCCTTCTCCTCTTAATGTGTTAGGCACACAAGTACAGAGATAAGCAATAACAATAGTTATGACTATTAGAATAGTTCACCCATGGCCTCTACCTTGTTTTAGGTGTGAACTGGGGGTTATATTTGCAAGCTCTCATCCTGTAAGCGCTACCTGTTAGTTGAATGCCTGTGAATATGTATCTGGGTATGGAGAGAGGAAGAGGAAAGAAAATGTTAGTAAACAATGACAACGCTGGCATCCTATGGCAAGAAGATAGAAAGCAGTAATGAAATAGGTTGAAATTAAGTGTATTTGTTACATTTGTGTCCCCGTCCATCCTGTCAATCCACAGTATTACCAATAAGTGGCAGAATCTAAACCAGGAGTCTGCAACCTGTGGCTCTCCAGATGTTCATGAACTACATGCTGGCAGGGGCTGATGGGAATTGTAGTCCATGAACATCTCAAGAGCCACAGGCTGCAGACCCCTGATCTAAACTAATCACAACGTTGTACCTGTAGGCACCAGGATGCCCACCAACACTTTACTGCTTGCCTGCCAACAGTTTTCAGAAAGTGGGTGAGGCCAGGTGGGACTCATGCCTAACACACCTTCTGATTGGCCATTAGAGATATGATTGACTGTGCAGACTAAATAATGATTTGGCAGTAGTTGCTACCACAGTATGGGTTTTATTTTCTCTCACTCTTCTTCTGCAGTGTATTTTCAAAACAACCCCTCTTCTTCCTCTGGGTGTGTGTGTAGCCACCTCTAACAGCAGCCCTTTCATAGTTCTTCCCACACCCCACGCCCTGTGTCAGAATACCAAGAGTGTCCATGGGTTCAAAAAGGTTGGAAACCCCTGATCTAAACAAACAGTATAGTCCCATCCCTATGAAAAGGCAACCATGGCAGTATAACTAGCAGCCAAACCCAGTTCTCCTTGTAACCACAGAGTTTCCTGTCTTGTTCTCAAGGTATTGTTGAACTCAAAGATTGGGAAAGTTTAGCTTAAATCTTGTCAGAGGGAGACATTCCTAAAACATTGTTAAACGTCTATCCTTTGAAAAGAAAGCCCCTCCAAAACAGAAGTGGCAAAAATTAATTTTATTTTGGGAAAACGGTGACTTAAAGAATTAGTTTTACTGTTCAAAGGACAAAAGACACAACAGTTTCCTCGTATAGTTTGACTTTTTCCCATCATAAGTGGGGGAAGGGGGTGAAACTGACAATGGACTCTGTAAAAAGGAGAGACTGATCGAATGGAAACTGATCAGGTGCATAAGGAATGGAGAATTACAGTGACCCCTGAAAGGCACTTTTGCTTTTTGCAGCTTAAAAGTCAGACATTTTGAACAGATCCTCCCCTTTTTCCTGTTAAGCCCCTTGAAAAGCCTGCGGTGGCCCAGTGGAAATATGTCAGAGACCCTGTTTGAAATCCATACTTGGTCCCGAAGCTCTCTAGATGAACTTAGGCAATAACACTTAAGTTACATGGTTGTTCTGAAAGTGAAAACAGTAAAGCACAACTTTCGTCATCGTGGCCAACCTGACGGAAGAGGCGGGATACAAGTACATGTGATATCAATATTCACTGTTGTCATGCAGAGCTGCCTGAGCAACAGCTGTACCGTGGAAGAAATTAGAAAGGCCCCAAAAGAGCATTTGGGTGCTGCCCTGGTCTATTATCTTTCTGTTTAAGATAACTAAAGATTATTTGCCTACCCTCAGTAACCATATCTGATGTTGCTTTATTTCTGAAATATGGATGTGTTTTTTTCCTTAAAGTCAGTCATTCTCAACAGTTTATAGCTACTTCACTCCAGGTTTTTGTAAGCTAACTAGACAGCAATTCTAATTGTAGCCCTCTTAAGTCCATTTCTCCTCAAAAAACTACCCTTTAGTGGCAGAAGGGCTGAAAAAGAATATGTGGGCTACCCTTCTACAGCCAAAGCCAAGTAGGCCTACTAGGTCGGGGTCATCTGTTCCTCAAGGTATTGTTAACTTAAAACATTCTGTACTAGTCTGCTCTGAGGACAAAGTTCGCCTGTCCTCTTTGGGAACTAAAATTGCAGCTCATCCTTAACTGCCTTTGGAAATTATCAGCTGCTTGCCGGATCTTCCTGCGCTTTCCCAAATTTGCCCATTCATGTTCATTCAGTCATTAGTGAAGTATTGTAAGGCTCCCATAAAGTATCTGGCCATAGGAAAGGATGAGGCCATGAAAAACTACAGGAAGACAGGAGATCTTTTGTACAGTTCTGATGGATGTCAGTCTCCAGCTGGGTAAACTGTGATTAAAATTCAAAACGTTGCACATGCTTTGGGTCATTAAGCTACAACCTGTATCTCTATCCACAAAATTGACAGAGAAATAATTACTGACTAGCCTAGAGAAAATTCCAGAGAATATGTTCTTCCAGATGCTGAGACTCAGATGTACAAGTACACATATATATCTTTATTGATATCCTACTATTCTCCATACTGAGGAGCAGTGCAGCTCACATTATTCTCTTCTTCTCCTTTTTAGCCACATAACCCTGAGATGTAGGTTAGGTTGAATCACACAATGATGTTCCACAACAGGATGGGGATTCAAACCTGGATCTCCAAGACCTGCTCTCGGATGATCTAACCACTCTACCAACACTGGCATTTTGTCGTGTGGCTGCTGTTGAATGGTAGCAAGCAACCAAGCCTAGTTGAGTCATGCAAATAATGTAGTAGCAAGTCACCCAGTGTTTTCTCTCAGGCCTATGGTTGCCAACTAGAGGTCTCCAAAATTACAATTTAACTCCAGACAAAGCAGATTTCTCCCCAGAAGGAAAAAAAAACTGGCTTTGGAGGGTGGACTCTGTAGTATTATATTCAGTTGAGGCTTCTCCCCTCCCCAAACCCTTTCCTCATCAAGCTGTACCACAAAATCTCCAGGGATTGCCCAACCTGGATCTGGCAACCTTGGCCCAGGCCTGGCTCCAATGGTCCTCTGTCTATGGCAGGGGTAGGGAACCTGCGGCTCTCCTGATGTTCAGGAACTACAATTCCCATCAGCCTCTGTCAGCATGGCCAATTGGCCATGCTGGTAGGGGCTGATGGGAATTGTAGTTCCTGAACATCTGGGGAGCCGCAGGTTCCCTACCCCTGGTCTATGGCCAAAATAGGCTTGCCCCCCATGCCTGCCTTTTACTGAATTGAGCCAGGAATACTGTGGTTGACTTGCAATGGCCACTGAGGGAATGCATGCTTAGAGCTACAGGGGCTCCTTTAATCATTTTTGGTGCTTTTTTAATCCCCTCCCCCGGTACTTGTTTATAAAGATTTCATATTTTTCTGCAAACCCAGGGTATTGTTCAGGTTTGAAAAAAGATCTGCCTTGCCTGTTTACCAGATTTAAATATCCTCAGATTTGGCCAACTTGGTTATTTGTATATAGATATACGTGATCTGGTAGATGCTCCAAGAAAGATGACTCAGTGAAGTATATTGCATATAAACTGGGGTTCAGCAAAAGTTATATAGGGAATAGCATTCTGAGTCCTGCCGAATTTTCTTACACATTGCACATGTTCAACAGCATGCAGAAATAAGGGATCCAGGAACAAGAAGTAACTGAGACAGGGGTAGTGTGAATAGTGGCAGTGAAAGAGAGAAGAAGCAGAAGCCACCAAAGAATAATTTGGCTAGTAGGCTGCCTATTGAGGAACTATGTTTCAGTCTTCCAGTTACTAGGACAGTGGTGGCGAACTTTTGGCACTCCAGATGTTATGGACTGCAATTCCCATCAGCCCCTGCCAGCATGGCCAATTGGCCACGCTGGCAGGCGCTGATGGGAATTGCAGTCCATAACATCTGGAGTGCCAAAGGTTCGCCACCACGGTACTAGGAGCACTTTTCTTAGTGACTTTGTAGTGAACATTTTTCTGCTTCTTGCACTGGCAAACTAACATGACATCTAATTGTGATGGGTTTTCTGGGCTGTGTGGCTGTGGTCTGGTGGATCTTGTTCCCAACGTTTCGCCTGCATCTGTGGCTGGCATCTTCAGAGGTGTATCACAGAAGGAAGTCTGTTACTCACTGTGTTGTGTGTGAGACAACAGACTTCTCTCTGTGATACACCTCTGAAGATGCCAGCCACAGATATAGGCAAAACATTAGGAACAAGATCCACCAGACCACGGCTATGCAGCCCGGAAAACCCACCACAACCAGTTGAATCCAGCCATGAAAGCCTTCAACGTAACATGACATCATTTAGTCTAACAAATCACTTATGAGCAACAGTCTCCTGCACTCTGCTTAAAATAGAAATTTCATTTCAGGATAAGCCTTTCTCCATTCTCAGCACTACTGAGAAACAACCAAGTAATCTCTCTGCAAATAGAAGAAAAAATGAAGAATGGAGTGAATACACAAACAGGGGAGTTCAACAGGAAAAAAATCATTTATCTAACAGAAACTGCTTTTCAATAAGATTGCAAAAATATACAAACAAATCCATTTCAAAATAAATAGAAGAGATCAGAAATCTACAACCACAAGAGTAATTATACACTCCATTGGGATATTGAAACATACATTTCCTTTGTGCTTTTTCATAGTTTATACAAACACAGAGAAATATGGAATACTGGGCAATATGCTAGCAACGTTGAAAGAAATAGGATAATGTACAGTATGACACAATTTAACAAAGACCCCAGAAAAGAAGGAAAATAAAAATATATAGAAACTTTGGAATGCATATATATGTTGGTGAGGATAAATTGCATGGCGTTAAAAAGCCATGGCCCGAAGGTTAGATGAGTCCTGGGAATCTGCATGGCACCTAGGGGGGCTTGAAGAAAAAAGGGTAACTGCATAGAAAAGCTGGGACAACAGTATGACTTCACTGATAGACTTTAGTTGCTCAGTGGTGGTAAACAAGTTTTTCAACATTCAGGTAGATTTTTTTTTTCACATACTGCCTGCCCCTGTTTACTAATGAAGCTAGGAATGGCTGCATTGAATTTTATGAGCATTTCATTGCTCTTAGAATTTAAGAGCTCTGAGATTAAAGTTATATTTTCTATAAATTGAAAAAGCAAATAAAAATTTACCCCATGCAGTACTAAGTATGGTCTTTATTGCTTGGATGCTTAGGGATTCTCTCTGTATTCCTTCCATCTTCCTTAACTGCTGGCAAGGGACAAGCTCTTTAGACAAAGATCTCACTACCCTCTTTGATGACCTCTCAGGAATCTGAACAGTGGGGTCTAAACTCTGTAATTCTGAATCAAACCAAGAGTAAAATAAATGCCACTGTCACAAACTAAGTGGTCAGTTGAAACAAATGACAAGAAACGTGACGCATTACCTGGAAAATAATGGAAGGATTTTCAGTGCAATGAAAATTTGGAGCTTTGTCTTAATTCATTCCTGGATGCATCAGTGGAGAGTGATAGCCAATATGTCAGTAACTTGCCACTATTTACATTAACAACCTTTCCAAAGTAGATATTACCAGGAGATCAGGTAAGATCTTCCTCACTTTTAAACAAAAAAGCCTCCAAAAATTGCAATTATTAGTTGAAGAGCTGTGTGTGAGTGGTTACATTTTTGCGTCATTTTTCTATTCAACACCTGCTACAGTGGAGAAAGCAAGGGCCCATTTGGGCAGAAATACAGCTTATAGGGAAAGGTGTGTGTGCATGCTCTTTTTTAAGTTGGAAAAAAACTTACTTGACTGTGTTTGGCATGTAGTTTCATCCTAAAAGATGGGCTTCACAACTCATTCATCACCTTAATAGGCCACTGCAGCAAGTAAATCACACTGCACTTCCTCAGTGTAGAATCTTGTATCATATATACAACTGGGCAAATCCAAATATGCCCCTGTTCACCTGCATCACAACCATGAAATGAGGAGAGAAAAACAGACTGAAGGCAAACTCTTGTGAGAGGCACCAGCACATCCTGATTACTCTGATACAAGAATCATTTCTATTCTATTTTGTTTCCATTATTATCTTCCAAGGTTCAAGGGTTATCATTTTAATTCAGTAAAAGCATATTCCAGAACCCACCAGAAGATTGTCTGTGCTTCAAGTGCTTACCTGAAAGGAAGGAAGCTCATTGGCAATAGCACTGCTATAGCAGCTAGACAGGCACTTCAGTAGAAGGAATTCCAGCTGCTAGCACCATGACACCATAAAGACAGCAAACACCTGAGGCATAGGTAGGGAATGGCTTACAGAAAGAATATGGAAGCAGTTTACAAAGCAACATCAAATACTGTAGTGTAGGGGGCCTATTTCTTACCAGGCAAATCCCAAAGCCAACATCCACAGGTATTTTAGGCAGCAACTGATTTTATCTAGAGAAATGAAGGTTGGTAGGCAGAAAGGGTGAAAGTTTGCAACAGTAGTAATGGAAATTACACTCGGTGGTATTTAACACTGATCCCTAGATAGGAAAGGTGTAAATTCTCCCTGTGATAGTCTAGCTTCTGTACCTGGGATGTCCATAGCAAAGATTATCTGCTGCAATAAGCCTAGCCATGAAAAGAGGCAGGAGCGGAGTTTGTTTAAGACTAATCATGGTGCACATTATAAAGGAGGATAAAGAGGGAATCACTGAAGATAAAGGATACACAAGAAGGAAGGTGTAGTTCAGTGTATCAAAATCAAACAAACACTTCACCAGTCCCTCAAGTTGTCCTATAAAGATGCCATGTTTCAGACTCAGGTCTATCTACATTGTACTATCAATGCCAGATACTATGATCAAGTGAGCTAAATGTAACCTATAAGTCAAAGGGGGGGGGATTTTCTCTGCAATGAACAATGTTATCTTTGCTTGGTTGGTCAAGATGATTAAATCATATACATAATTTATTTGGTGTCACATATAATCCCAAAATTACAGTGGCTAAGGCACAGAACTGTCAGGGGCTGTTTCATATAATACTACGAGCATCCTCCTAACTGGACACCAAAGCTAACAGGATAAAGTATTTATTACAATCTAATGTAAACTTTAATGCTTTCTACTGTTCTGTTCATTCAAGGAAACCAGACCCTGGAGCCTTTCAAGCATTACTGTGTATGTACATTCAAGCGGTACACACATAGCTGCTTGCATGAACGATGTAATGACATTCCTTCTGATTCTGCACTTGGGGACTCTACTTTTCATTCTCATTTTGCACTTGAGGGGGGAAGAAAACAGTCTATATTGCACGTATCAACAGACCCACACTGTCCACATGTGTACAAAAATCATGAACACATGTACACTTGTGAATTAACATGTGAAAAGGTCAGAGGAAACTAGCATACAGTACATATGCTAATCTACATGAGAATAATTTATATTGTAAATTATCACACTATACTCATTATCTCTGGTCTAGGTCATACACAATCATGGGATAAGCCATTTCATCAAGTAAATTGATTGCTTCCATGTAGCTTGCTCCAACAACCACAAACCAGTGGCAGCATTTTACAACAACTTGGGCACAAACCAGTCAAATGATAAACACAAACAAAGCTCAGTACATGGAAGTAGCCTGTGTGCAAAGAGTTAAAAAAAACTTCACGTCTTAATTTCTGTGTATGATGTACGGCCCAGTACCACTTTAATGCACTCTTCAGGGTGATTAGACAGAGATCACATGACATACAACCTCCCCACCCCCCAAAACCAAGAACACTAAAACTGCTGTCTGTCTGACATTCACTCATAGCCATTGCATGCTATTTTGAAGAAAATGTACTGCAGTTTCCACTACTGAAACTGAAAATTTCTGACCCAGGGAGGTCTCCCATATCTTTAAGCATTGAATGGGAGTGAGGGATTCACCAGTATATGTTCTCACAGTACATTTTCTCACAGTACATTCACCAGATGGATGATTGGCACAGGCCTGCCGTGGCCTCGTAACCTTCCCAGAATTTATTAAGACCTCAAGAGTTTCATTTGGTGCTTGACTGAGGCAAATCTTTGTCCTACATTCTGCTAAAACATACTTGAAAAGGAACATCTTGACTCACACCTGAAAGAGTCAGAATGTCAATTTAATTCTCAGCTAATCAAGTTGTCAATTCGGAGTTTTCCATGTTTAAACGATAAGATTCCTGCCTTGCACCACTTGAGACACTTCCACAATAATTATCTGTGAGGATTGCCTTTGTTTCTTTGGGAAAGCCACACAAAGTAACTTGGGAAATGAGTAGTGATGGTGAGCACAGCTCTATTTTGGTCCCTCTTCAGTTCCCCATCTGCTTAATCTTGATCCATACAGTTTCGATGAAAGCTTACAAATCCTAATGTCTACAGCAGGGGTAGGGAACCTGCGGCTCTCCAGATGTTCAGGAACTACAATTCCCATCAGCCTCTGTCAGCATGGCCAATTGGCCATGCTGACAGAGGCTGATGGGAATTGTAGTTCCTGAACATCTGGAGAGCCGCAGGTTCCCTACCCCTGGTCTACAGTCTTGTGGTCTGAGCTTTTCAACTGGGCATGTTTATAGCAGGATGAAAACAATGATGTTCTGGTCCCCTAGAATGGCAACCCCGCAGAAGGAGAATATTGGATTGCTACCTCTCTCTCATGCCCACTGCATGTGTTTCTTAAGCCTTTAAGCCAATCTTCCATTTGCAGAATGAATGTGTCTCTCTTTACATAGGCTTGACAACAGACTGCATTTTAACATACAAAGACCATTGGTGGACCAACAAGCATTTGGCATCAGGAATTTAAAATACTGTCTTATTTACTTCAAAAAAATGATGTGCACTGTATTCTCATCATAAAACAAGGCCTAGATGATCATTGCTGAGTGAACAACAAGAAACTGCAAGGAGCTGGACCAATTACAGAAAGATGCCAATTCCAGCCAATTGGATGTTTTATCAGGGCATGAAATCCTGGCTCCCAATGCTATGTTCCTGTGCCCAACCTTGCATATTGTTATCTCATGGCAAAAAAAAAAAAGAGTACTAAAGAATCTTTGCAAGGTCACCTTCTCCAGTAACATGAATTACACTTTTCTATGTTAAACATGTTTGGAATCCTTTTTTAATATGGTTGATCAGACATGTAACATGGGAAGAAGCATATTTAAAAGATTTGGATGGTATGGTGAGTATCCATATTTCAGTTAACTGTATACACACACACACCCGTTTGCCCAAATGGAGAGAGCTGTGGAGCAATCAGAAGACATTTTCCAGGGTCTATTAAAAATTAATAGTCCTACTGCCATCCAGATGCCAAAAAGGTACATTTGAACTTATCAATATCATACATGGTCCATTTGATCAGGAAGAATACTCCCACTCAGTTATGTTGAGAACAATTAAATTGTCTTTGTATTGCAAAGTTCTTATGACCTCTTCTGTGATAGTCTGGACAAATAATTTGAGGCAGCACTGCTTTGAAAAATATTTTAAAATATATGTGCTACAGAAATACAATCAGCAAAGCATCTTCCTTGACTTTTTGCCAGCAGGGTAGCAGCTTTGATCCACAGTGTACCACTAATAGTGTAGACATAATTTTCAACAGTGCTCACATCTAACCCTTGTCGTGATCTGGCAAGAACAGCCCAACACTGGCAGCCTCAGAGGCCTGTAAAAAGCAACATTCCTTGCAGACCAGGGCTCAGAAGAAAAAGAGCTGAAGAAATTAATGGGAACCACTGAAAAAAATGACTTTAAAAATCTGCTGGTAAATCATTCCGTTTCCTCTGTTATATGAAATATCACAGCTGAGAGCGAAATGCATTTTCACAGAGCCTTTTGATGGAGGAGATGCATGCCTCATGTAAATTGAACGTTCAGTTAATTTCTTCCTGACCAACTCTTCTTACATGGGCATTCATGAAATAAAGAAAGCAACTCTCTCACAACCACCTCCCAAAGCACAGTGGAATAAACTTCACCATGAGAACATAACCAAGAGCTGCCCAGGAAAAACACTGTATGTGTCCTAAATGTATTTGTATAAGTGAACAAAGGATTTGCATCAAACTGCTTCTCCCCCTGGATAGAGGAATAAGAAACTGTCCTGCCACCCAGGATTCCAACAAAGCAAGAAGAAAAGGATATTATCCAATTAAAAAGTCAGCATGGAGACCATGCTGCAGAACCAGCTCTTCCCTTGATAGATTAATACTAATTTTCATACTCATACTTCTCATAAACAACTGAGAAAGAGTACAGACAACTCAAAGTCATTGTGATGTCAAGTAAAGCAGTTCAAATGTACAATGCAAAAAACAACAACAACTCCTCTGTAGGGAACATGCCCAAATAATACTCTCAAAGTACATTTCTCAGCCTCAGAGGTTTGGGAATTTGAAATATCCTGACGGCTTTTCTGATTCAGTTCTCATATCCATATAGCTTTCCCAGGGATCAACTGAAAGGAAGTTTAGAAGGTGCCTTGTAAAAAAGGAGAACTTACACAACAGTTTAAATGCCAGATGCTCCTCTCCAATACCATTCCTTACAACACACTCCAATCCATCACACACCAATCCAGAAGGGGGTAAAGTAGTCAAAGCATATATGTAGTGGAGAGCACCTCTGGAAGGACTGCTTAGGCCATCATCAAAGCAGCATCGTTGCAGAAAGGTTTCAGGTGATCTGTGAACTGGTACATCCTAAATAATATGACCTTTGCACACTGACACATAAGAATTTAAAGATATGCACTCATCAAGGTACCATAATTATTTTCCCACAAGAAACAGAAATACAAATGTGTGGGAATAAAACGTTTTGTACAGCTCGCTGGAAAAATGCACTGCCTCTGTAGTTTCACCTGAAAAATCAAAAACTCGCTTTCATATATGGCACACACCATTTTCCGTGATATCCTTGACCATTTTAGTTATTTTTTTGCACACAAAGTGCAAAGTAATGCCTATCCACAAGATTAGCTAGAGGGAGAATAAAGCTTTCCCTGTCTCCCAAGAGAGAGATGCCATGGGTTCCTTAAATTTCATTCACTCTTTGTTCTTAAAAAACAAATACATTATAGTACCACTTTGCCATTTCAACAGGAAAATAGGGGAGAGGGACATGGGTACAAATTCACAAACAATACAACAGAGCTTAACCAGGAATGTCCTAAAACATTTAAAACTGCAAAATAGTTTTTAAAAAAACAAACATGATTTTTCCTGAAAAAATAAACCACAATTGTCGGTTTAAACTTCTCTGCACACTTTTTGGTGGATGAACAATACAGCTGAAAAAATAAACTCGATTCTGCTCCACTCGTAAAAATTAGCCGTCCGTTCCAGAAGAGTGGCTCACCATTCCTAAGCAGTGCTCAGGCGAGAGTGGCATTTTCCTCTTCAACGGTCTCTTGCTTCCTGAACTCCGCTTCCTTCCCATTTCTTCTTCTACACCCAGGTTGGGCATGAAGTCTTTGGTCTCAGAGAACTTGATGCAGTACAACTTAATAAGCACATTCTAATGGTATTCACAGTCAGGTAGATGGCAAGGGAAAGGCTTGAGGACTGGTCCTGATAAAGAGGAGAGCTGGGAGGGAGAACTGAGGGAGATGCCACCTGTCAGCTCCTAGATGGTGCCTTCACTGTGCATACTGTGGTTGGATTTGTTGTGAGTCACACAGTTCTGTTCATTCAGTAGGTTTGCCGTCTCATCTGGCAAACCATCATGTAGTTCTGAAAGAGTCAGTTCTATTTTAGTGGTTTCACTGTCCGAGGATTGTGGGGTTTTGTCCATCCTGGATGCCATTAAGGCATTTTGGTATTGTTGCCTTGAAATCTGTGTCCAGCAGACGAAGGGAACGAAAAGGAAATCCACAGTTAATAATTTATTACTATTTTATTAGTCATACGCAGCATAATTTCTCCATCTCATCCGGATCTACCTTGCTCCAGATGCTTCAAAATCAATGCTTCTGGCATAATACTACACCAGAAATACTACATCAGGATGATTGTTCAGTTCAGTATATAATATTTACAGATGTTATTACTGGGAAATATTGAGCAACAAACTCAAATCCCAGTTCATTTTATCATCACACTCAAGCTCAATGGATGACTATAAACCAGGCATTCTCTCTCAGCCCAATCTCCTTCAAAAAATAGATGTTGTGAGGATAAAATGGAAGGGGAAGAACAATATCACAAGCCCCATTGTGTCCCCATTACACTCTGCACATATTTGTGTTATGTGTCGTGTTTAGCAGCCTGAGGTGTGGTGTCCTTTTCCCTTGGAACTGGGATCGTGAGAGTCCCACCACCTGCCACACTCAAAGTGGGAGGACAGGGTGAGATAGTAAGAGGAGAAGAGGAGATAGTAAGAGCTTACTTTGTCCTACCCCATGCCCTAGCAGTGGTACACTGAAGAAGAAACCAATGAAGTCTCTTGAAGATCGAGGAAGAAACACCAGATCCACTGATGAGGGAGAAAGCTATGGTGCACATGACTGGTAGGCAGAAACAGTTCCCTTTGACTTTGGTGTGAAAAGAACCCCTGGTGGTTCTTTTAGCTAATAACCACTCCACGGCAGTCCTTCTCTTGTGCAAGAGATTGAAGATGAACTAAAGGTTAACTTGTGGGAAAGAAATAAGGTTTGCATATGGGGGAGGTAGATATGATAGCAAAGAGGTTAGTACCTGAATAGTACAGATCTGATCATTCAAGTTTGATTGCTGACTCTGATCTGTCTATTCATAAAAAGGGAACTTGCTTCATGGTATGGGGAAATCAAACTGACCAAGATTACAGATTCCTTCATGAAATATTTGCCAGTAAAAATGATGTAAATAAGCTCCACCAGCTTTTAACAGGTTGGTGATATTTTTGAATGAGTTACGTATAGTGAATCTCACAGTACAACCTACATTTTGAGTCATGGTCAGATGGGACAGAAGAATAGGAAGGGACACCAGAAAAGGATACTGATAATTCATGCGAGACCTCACATTCTTAAGTCTCCAACCTAACTAAAAACAGAGGACACTAGTGAAGCCCTGAAAGCCTGATAGGCAGTGGTGGGATTCTACAGCTTCAACCACCGGTTTGCCTCTCTTCCACCATACACCCCTATTGCGCCCCCTCCCTTTGGCCACTTACCTGGCTGCTGCACCCCACTTTTTGATGTTGGGCCGGGGGGAGGCGAGGGAAGGCTGGGCTTCTTTCACTGTGCACTTGGGGGCTGGCTGCACAGCCCAGGGGGGTCTTTCTCCGGCATTAGCTGGGAAGCCTGGGTGGGCGGCAGCAGATCAACTGGAGGCCCCTACAGAGGGGCTGGTCAGCCGCAGATCATGCCATACGCCTGGTCCAGCAGTGTGGCCTGCCAGGGTAGCCTTCCCCAGCTAGGGCAGTGGGCAGGAGGCCTGGGTGGGCTCCAGTTGGGCTGTGGCTGCTGGGGAAGACCACCCCAGCAGGCTGCGCCTTCGTTTCAGGTGCACGGCCTGATCAGCAGCTAGCCAGGGCCCTGCCACGGCCAAGCCAGGTCCTTGCTGCATGCCTCTGGATCAGCAAGGTGGTCTTTGGGGGAGCCCTGCTGGCAAGCGGCTGCTCCGGGACCAGGGCTCTAAAAAACCCCTCGCTCCCCCTCCTTTGGGGGGGGGGATTCCAGCCGGCTCACCGAACAACATAATTAGCTACTGGTTCTCCTGAACCAGTGCAAACCAGCTGAATCTCACCTCTGATGATAAGTCAAACGTTCAAGATGAGGGCAGAACTATATGTGAAGAGATTAACATGGGGGGTTCCAAAGCCCACAATTGCCTCATAATGCTAATAAAGAAGCAATGAGTTTTTGCAGGGGAAAACTGCTAGGAAGGGGGAAAGTCAGGGTGCCTGTGGATATACATATTTGCAAATGACAGCCACAGGAATTTTTACATTTTCCCACATCTGCTTATTTCTCCCTACAAAGGGCTCCCCATATATGTTATATCAGCAAATATGGTATTAGAAGCGACAATTTCCTCTGAGAAAAAAGAATAAAATGCCAACTCCCTCCCCCACCCCCCATGAAGAGTTCCAGCAACCAGAGTTTGTTGCTTCCCAACTTTTTAATAATGAGATCAGGACTGATTAACACAGTTAGGGATTATGGGCAGTTCTGCTGTCTATGCCCTCCAAGTGGAAGACAACTACCCATTTTACTCCTTTCCTACCTTGACATACTGAATGTCTGAGACTGCTCTCACTGAGTAGTCAGGAACATATACTTGAACAAATGAGGAGTTTAGCTGGTTGTTGCTGTTCCCTAATGTTGGTGTCACTGCATCAATGCGATCCCCTCGGTTAAGAGAGTCTGAATGATTCAAGCCACAAGGACGAGGTGGTGATTTGTTTTCAGCTGGGAAAGAAAGGGAGAGAAAAATATACTTAGAAAAAGGAGAAACAAACACCATTTAAATATGAAAGACCATATACATTTATAGGAGAGTTCAGAAGGTTACTTAATCAGATTTGGAAGGAACTTAAACAGATTTACAATATCACTCCCCACTATGTTCACTCAGAAGTAAGCCTGGCTTTGCTTCCAAGAAAATAGAGAATTGCTGATGTTGCTCCCGTTTACACCAAAACCATTAGTAGCATTCCAGTTTATAAGCATGAATCAAAGAGATTGTGCAATTTATCCAAAGACCCAGAGAAAAATCTCTGTTGAATAAATGAAATGAAATTCTTATTCTAATCCCTAGGATTAAAAAAACAAACTATGCTGTGCACTGCCCTTTTAGTTCTATTCTCGGCTATTTCTGTATTGCATTTAGATGCAGGCTACTTCTTACGTTATACTTACCATCATAGGTAAATGGTTAGAAAATAGATGCAATCACATTTCTTTGAACTATAGAATGAGCAGCTGGTAAGAGCAAGTTGGCAGAGCAAGAGAATTCTTAGGCACTGTTCAAGCATCCTAAAATCTGATCATTTCCACATTACAGTTTAGCTCATATGGACACCATTTAAATTCTCAATTTACGATTTTAAAAAATGATTGGCTTTTAAAAAATCCTCCCATTGTAAACATTTTATCATTTGTTTTAAAAGATAACTTGATATAAAATGAGTCCTCAACTTAATACAAAATACCTGCCTTTTGTTGACGTCACCCTTCTTGTTTTCTTATGTGCTTGTCTTAAAACAAACTATTTCTAGTATATTTTTGTTGAATAAAAATCCCCTTTGTTCTGTCCTCATCCCTATGTGTAGTGGGAAACCACTGGCTAGTGGATTCTGTTGAGTTTCATGATTTTCTTCCTGTATTTGCTATACAAGCTTGGAGAAGCCAGAAATCTCTGTTATGTTATTATTATTATTTATTCGATTTATTAGACCGCCCTACCCCCGAAGGAATGTGTTGGAAAGGAATGTCTTTTCTTTCCCCCTTCCATAGCCATGCTGTTAAACTCTAGCTGCTGTTTATTTGGCACAAAGGTAAAAAAAAGCCTGATAAGTATTTTCAACTTTCATACCATAAAACTTTTATTTTTAAATGCTGCTCATTGGCTATCCAGAATGACTCCTGTACAGTCACTGCTGTAAGTAGTGCAAAGCACAATTGATCCCACTTGAAATTTTCAGCCATTCCACCACTAAACAGCCTAACAATGTTAGTTTTGTGTGTTCAATGGAGGCTTCTGAATGTATCTCTGTGGTCCATGGAGAGGGCTGAAGGAGGCAGCCAGGAGACAATGTCATCAGCCACTGGCAGCCTTAAAGCAAAGTCATTGACTCTCTGGACTTTAAAATGTTTCTATGCAGTTTATTTTTTATTTTTGTTTAATCAAACAAATGTGAGTTTCACTTAAAAAAACAATAAAAAACAAAACACCTGCCTTTTAAAACTGAATTTATGATCTTCTTAGGACCTTTGAAAAACTGCTTTTCTTGGTAATGAAAAAAAGCACCAGGAAAATATTTCTGACAGTCATCGGGTAGCACAGAGGTTCAGGTGGTGACAACATAGCTTGCCAGTGAGGGATGGGAATGCCACAAGTTTGATCCACAGATAGGGAAACTTTTACTCCTTCCCTTGCTTCTGGCTGACATTATTCTGGAGGACTGGGTTGGGACAGACTAAAATCGAAAGTAACACTGGAAAGAAAAAGCATTTTCTAGGATTGCTTTCACTCTGACCTGGAGGGCTCATGCTAGCCTGATATATCACCAGATCTCAGAAGCTAAGCAAAGTTGGCCATGGTTAGTATTTGGCTGGGAGACCACCAAGGAAATACTAGGATGGTGATGTGAAGGCAGGCAGTGGCAAACCATAAGTCAGCTGCAATTTGATGGCAGTAAAACACTCACAGGGTTGTTTTCAAAACAAATCATGTCTATCAAATCAAAACAAATCATGTCTATCAATGCAGCAGTTTCCACAGATTTAAATAAAAGCACTGTAATATTGGCTGCCTTATATTTATAACCCTTTTCTGATCATTCCTATTACTGAATTGGTCTTTTATTACATTTTATTTAATTACGGTAAAACATTTATATTCTGCTTACTGAGGCAGCTCACAATACATAACAAAACATTAAAACTCTAAACATGCAATTCATATCGTATCTCAACAATTAACACATGTCAGGATTAATATCTAAAACCTTAAATAACATCAGATAAAAGGATAAAATTATAAATATCCTAAAACTAGCATTAAGGTCCAATTATGCCTACTGGTCATGGTGAATAAAGTGAATCTCTACAAACAGAGGCAGCAAACTTCTAAACATCACTACTAGGAGGAAACATCAGAGCGAAGTCTGGGCCTCTATGGTCTTTTTGTTGATCATACAGGTCAATTTGTTAGCATCTGTGTGAAACAGGATGCTGGTCTAGATGTGCTGTCAGTCTGATGTAGTACAGCTCTCCTTCTTACATTCTTAAAACAAGTCTAAAATCTCTACATAAAAAATATATACCGTAGCAATGATGAGACAATTTAAAACAGAGAGAAGGCAATTCTTCAGGTATATCCTGATCCCAGGCTGCACTGGGCTTTATGGGTCAATGACAGGTCTTTGATGTAAGCTTACTAGCAAATCAGCAGCCTGTGTAAAGATTTTAAAACTAGTAGGAAATGTTCTTGTATGTTATACCTTCTAGCAACCTAGCTACCTAATTTTGAACCAACTTGAAGTTTCCAAATTGTCTTTCCTAGGCAACCCTACATGGAGCACGTTTCAGTAGACCAACCAGCAGCACCTTAATCTTATTTGGACTGAGTTCATTTATTTATTAGATTTCATCAATCTCGTTATTGTCTCTAATCACTGATTGGGATACCCATGGTTTCAAGTGACTCAGCTGAAAAACAGAAGCATAACTAGGTGTCAGTAGCAATTGCAGACACTGTAGCCCAAACCTCTAACTCACTTCTCCCAGCAGATCCACGTGGATGCCCCTGCCTGCAGGGATGTCAACACAGAAGGATGCATTACCCCACATTTCAAATGCCAAGGCAAGTTGGCCAGACAGGATTGGAAGCACTAGACCAGCTGCTCCATCCACACCTAGCCCTAAAGGAAAACATGGTTGCTGGGGCTCCTGATTACGGCTGTTGGTTCACAACCAAACAACACCCTTTGGCTAGCTGCTATACTCCAAGATGAGAAAAGACCAAGTATACATACAGTAAGATGTACTTCCTCAGTCAACTTGTCTAGCTCTTTAATGGAAATTCATCCATAAATACCTGGTGAGTCTGCACTCTGATTATAAGCCTGATCGTGTGTAACAATGACATTCATGTTACTGAGAATGTGAGCATAATGCCTGGGAACAAATCACATCAAGCTCATGCAAGCCTGCCCAAGCTTATATCATCAAGGGCAACCTCAAGAGCTCCCTTATACTGAACAGTTCCGCCAGATGGCATTTCATGGATGCATTGCTGGCGGAGAAATATAAATGCTTTGTTAGCATCATTGCCACAATTACTGCTCCAGCCCATCTTTGACCACATTCACCATAAGCTTTCTTTCATTTGACATCTACCACCTATTTCATCCCCTCAAGTTCACCTGTAAACCAACAGGCAACTTGTGGTAAGCAGAAAGACATAAGACATCTAACAGCAATCTGTACTTCAGAACAGAGACAAGATCACCAACCACGCTAGATGGGAACTCCCCAAGGACTGTCAGGAAATCATCTGGATCCATCACTCTCTAGGGGGAGACCTTCCTAATTGGTTGAGAGGATTTTTGGCCAGTCAAAAATGTATGGTTTCTGGAGATTACATTTTTGTATGCAGAAATGCACAGAATCCATAAAGAAAAGCATTCTGTATATTGTAGATAATTAGGAACCAAAACATAACATTTGTTTTAATATTGAGGTAGTTAATGTTAATATCTAAAGAGGACTTTCCCACAACTAAATAAAAAATAATTTTCACTTTTATTTCAGTGTGAGCTCAAGACCTCTGACTTTCCGACATTCCTCCAGCAAAGAAAAACTATCATATAAACATCCCAAATAGGAATACTGCAGTTACAAGAAGGGTAAACAAGAAGCATGCAAGTTTACCTGGAGTACCTGCTGCTAATAATTCAGTTCTGCTGACAACAAAGGTACGGGACAGGGACAAGGGAACTAGAACACAGAGGGAAAAAAAGATGAGATCAGGATCAGAGAGGAGGCCATCGATAATTGACAGGGGGGAGGGGAAATTCCCACACAATGGAGCAATCAAAAATACAGTTTAAATCAAAGAAAAGTAAAGGACCATAAAGCGACAATGAAATCCAGTCTCACCCAATAATGTCTATACACTGGGACAGGGAGAGAAATGTCCACAGGACTAATCATGAGCCCCAGCTGCTGGAGGGTGTGGATTGTTAAGGTAGTTTGCACCTCCAGGACTGGGCCACTGAAGTATGGAAGAACCAGCCATCACAGTATGGAAATACTGCATATCTGCTGCCTGATGGGCATTGTAAAAGTTCAGGGGGTCAAGGCCAACTGAAGGGCACAACTGTGTACTCACATTTAGAATCACCACCCCTAACCTCAGGTACCCAAGGCTGGATTCGTGGATAAAAATATGAAAATAAGCATCTGTGAAGACGACCACAGTGAACCACAGGTAGGGGGCTATCAGTGGTAGAATCTATGTCAGAGATCACATGTGGGATTTGTGAAAGTACAAGTGCGTGTTACGAATCCAGAAACCCAGAATGGGGTGCTCTAAGCAGGATTCTTATCAATCATGAAACCAGTAGGAGAATAACCTTGATGCCCTGTAGCTAGCAGGGACTTCCTTGATCACCCCCATAGAGAGCAGAGACTGAACATCCCGCAACAGCAGCGAAGGCGGGTGACGGGCAGCATACTGAAACCAGACTAATCCAAAACCAGACCAGACTAATCCAAAAATGAAAACATGTAGGGATAGCCTATGAAAAAAGGAACCAACATGCTGTCAGGAGGCAGATGTCTTTCTCCTAGGGCCGTGGTAGCAAACCTTTGGCACTCCAGATTGGCCATGCTGGCAGGGGCTAATGGGAATTGTAGTCCATAACATCTGGAGTGCAAAAGGTTCGCCACCACTGGCCTAGGGTGATTCCCAAGAGGAGACTTCCCTGACTACTTCCACTTTTGATAAGGGGTAAACATTTGGCATAGGGTTGAAAAAAGGCAGAGCACCTTTGATTCTGCTGTGAAGCATTAGAGTGAGGCCAGCAATTAAAGGAACGGTCAGGGAAATACCTCTGCCTGTTATCTTGGGCTTTGGGTAAGATTCCCAAAGACTATGACATGGACATCACCAGTAATGGGATTCAGCAGGTTTGCACCACTTCAGCAGAACCGGTTGGTGAAATGGTGCTTGTAAACAACCAGTTGTTAAATTATTTGAATCCCACCACCAGAACCGGTTGTTAAATTATTTGAATCCCACAACTGGGCATCACCATCCAAAGTTTGTGGAACCAAAACTATGTCTAGCAGTGTTAATTTGCTGCTTGTTGAAGCTGAACCCCTTCAAGAGGAGTCTCCCATGCAAGTGCTTTAGGCTGGTCTGGCAATGAGCCAATACAGGAAGCATGTTACTCCCAGACAAATTTGGTAGCAACATACATTCCAGAAAGGTAGCCCCTTTGTTTCCAACAAAGCAATTGGACACAACTCATGACCAACTAGGTCAATTACCCTACCCTCCTTATCTGGAGGAAGAGATCGGCTCACATCTCTGTTATGGGATGGGATGGCTGACATAATCATAGAGCTTGGCTGTGAAAGGAACTCGCAGACCTTTTCCAGAATCATACACAGGCTCTCAAGATGGTCCAGCAGCAGGTCAAGACCCAGGAGATCTTGCCAAAGTCAGGAGAGATGTGGTAAAAGGCAATACAATAAGAACATTGTTGACTGGGATGAAGGCATCTGGTGCCCCAGGTGAGGCAGATTAAACTGAGAAGATCAGAGCTTTGGCTATCCAGATAAGGTACTCCAAGAGCAACACTAATCACCTAAGGGTGAAGACATGAGTTATCTTCCAATTAAGTCATCAGGCAAAGTCTGGAAGATGAAGCCTATCAGACTCTCTGTGCTAGTTCAAGAATCTCCAGAAATTGACCCAACAGACCGTCCTCATAGCGCCAAATGGATTGGTTCACATGATCCTTGGCACTAAGCAAACAAATTCCGATGAATATTGGCACCGAGCATGCAGGTTCCAACGAACCTAGGCACCAATCATATAGGTTCCAACAAACCTTGGTGCCAAGTCGATAAGTTCTGACAATCCTCTGTTAGGATGAACCTTGGCGTCGAGTGGATCAGTTCCAACAATCCTTGGCGCCAAGCAAATAGGTTCCAATAAACCTTGGCATCAAGCGAACTGCCAGAAATGGCAGCCTTACTCCTTCAAGTCAGCAGGTTTGTAGTGCATTACCATCTGGGAGGGTCAGACTCCTGAGGGCCAGATTCCTGAGTCTTCTAGATGATAATGCAGTACAATTTCCAGCAGCCCCTGCAACTTGAAGAATCAAGTGTTGCAGCTGCACATGTTCAGTTGCATCTCTTAAAACGGGTGGTGATAGGAAGTGTAGTCCATAAGTATCTGGGAGGCACAGGGGCCTGGTCCTTCTGGCTGCTCATGGACTACATTGCTCATGAAGATTGAAGCACCCCTTTGATAAAACGGCGAACATCAGCATGCTGTGATATTTGTGAACCTGTAGATGTACACCATACCGTTGATAATACCGCAAGTTGTCTCTTGAGTGTGGCGGCTTGCAACCCTGAACCAAAACCATGTTGAAGGAAAGCCAACAGGACCCTTACATTCGGTATTTCTGGATTTATGTTCCTTTGTGTGTACCATTTTACAAGGGTTTTCCATGTATAATTGTGAATTCATGTTGTAAAGGGTTGTCTGGAAGCTAGAAGTGTGGTTATTATCTCATCAGAGTATCCCTTGGCTTTCAGGTTGGACTGTTCAAGAGCCAAGCGGTTAGCTGAAAATGTCCTGGTTCTGGGTGGCAAATCAGTCCCTGATGCAGTAGATCTGGTCTGTCCAGAAGTTGGAAACGTTGACCTTGGGAGAGTTCCGTGACGGTGGAGAACCATGGCCTCTGAGGCCAGAAAGGTGCCACCAATATAAGGGGATTCCGTTGCTTCATCAGTCTGCGTAGAAGCTTGGATATGAGTGGGAGTGGAGGGAACCAAACTTCACCAAACCTGGGTGGTATCATCAGGAGGGTCTCCTAAAGATACTCTGAAATGTTGGTACTGTTAACATAAACATTCCTCCCCTGACCAAAAATCCAGTTTTGAAGGATTTTAAATCTTGTGTTTTAGCTTGGTTGCTGGTTGAGCTAAGGTTTTTTGTACTTTCAAAGTTATTGTTGAGACCATATTGTTTTCGTTGACCCTCTTTTCCACTTACAGAGCTAGTTTATTGTTTTTTAAAAAATAAATATTCAAAAACATTTAACCTACTGATGCCTCAATTAATGTAATTTTATTGGTATCTATTTTTATTTTTGAAATTTACCAGTAGCTGCTGCATTTCTCACCCTCGACTTATCTGCAAGTCAATAAGTTTTCCCATTTTTTGTGGTAAAATTAGGTGCCTCGACTTATATGCGGGTCGACTTATATACGAGTATATACGGTATATTGTTATAAAAATCTATGTATCAGATTCTCTGAATTCCCAGACCTAATTTTCGTAAAAGTAAGTCTCTAATCCCTTTGGATGCTAAGATATGCCTTTCCCCTTATATTTCTACAATGACTGGGGCAAGAGACTTGCTCCTCTTTAATGAAAGCTGGAAATTCAGAGAACCTAATACAGTGGTTGTTATTCTGTTATACTAATATTCAAGCGCCAACTGAAAAGTCTCCCAGTTACTAGGAAGGAAATGGCCCCCATGGGAATAGGAACAGAAAAAATGGCTGCTATGTGAACAGGACCAGACTAATCCAAACTTTCCCACCCACACAGCAACAATCCAGGTTGTACTTCAATCTTTTCTATAACTTTGCAGTAAAGTAGGTTTGGGAAAGACTGGAGAAAGGCTGAGAAAACCCTGAGAGATACACGAATGCATCATATTGCTGTGAGAAAGCAAGGGGAAAAACATTTTTTAAATCTGTGGCAAACAACATGTATGGAAAAGGCCACTGACTGCAGCTCTAAACTTTAACAGGCAGTGCTCAAACAATAGAGAAAAGACAAGTCCTTAATGAGATCAACAAACCACACCTCTGACTCACCTCAATTTTAATCCCTCCCACTGGTCCTCATAAGGCACATCCTCACCTTTGTTGCTGCTGGACACCTTACAAATTATTTACACAGAATGTTTAATTATAGAAAAAAACCAGGAAGGTCTTTACCTACCAGGAAGGAAATGGCCCCCATGGAAATAGGAACGGAAAAAAAAATGGCTGCTATGCTCCTTTCACTTTGTTCTACCTGCTTGTGAGAAGTGGAATGCCAAAAGGGAAATGCCCCCAATACTGGATTCAATAGAGAGTCACCTAGTGAAAGGATATCAGTTGACATACCAGGCAGCGAGCACAGGATCACAATCATGAGCAGTGGATTTCTACTTTCACTAACAAAATTCCCATTTGCCACTAAAAGCTCCACATCTGCCTGTTTTCATACTATGCCAATATTCACAGCAGCCTCATCTGGTTCTGGACTGGAATCCAGCATCGTCATCCCTTTAATTCATCCCTTTAATTCCCAAAGGGAATTTTCAGGAATTTATTCCTAGTTCTGGATTTTTCAGGAATTTATTCCTAGTTCTGGATAGGCCTGATCATTGCTTCTGTGAGAGTACCGTTCCCCTCTCAGTAAGGTCTCCTGACCAACTAGAGCACAGTCCATTCTTCTTTGTATGGTTCCTGATAGACACTGAAACTGGATCCTCCTTCCCAATCCTCTCTTGTTCATTCCCCTGTGGGGCTCAAGAGCATGCAGTGCTCACTTTGAGGCCTGGATCTGTATGGATCTTTGCACTGATGTATCAAAGCAACGACACTGTCACTTTCCACCAGGCAAGAAAGTTCTTTTAGTCACTATGACAGCAATCCTAAACATGTCTACTCAGAATCTTATTCAGTCAATTCAATGAGGCTTAATCCCAGGAAAGGACTACAGTACAAAGGTAGAAAGTATACTTGAGCTGCCTGAGACACTTGAGATGTGGTAGAAACTCTGATGGACAGGAGAGAATATATGACCAAACCAAGTGCTGGGAGTGGAGTGGAGGCACCAGGCCAGGGGTCTGAAACCAGGGGACTGCGGGTGGGGGGTTGTGTTGCAGACCCCTGCACCAGGCAGATGGCAGATCTTAGCAGAGATCATTAACTTGGGAGACTCTGGACAAAGAAGTAAAGCAATGCAAAGCTGAAGACCAGAGTACTATTCTCAGTCAGGCAAACAGTCAGAGACAAGTTGGAAAACTTCAGGCATGAAGCCTTCTAAAAGAGACACTAATGGGATCCATCATAAGAGGGGGGAGAGCTGGACTCCTCTGCTCCTTGCAGTTTGAGCACAAATAACAAAACAGATGACAATGTTGACAGAATGATTTGCAACTGTAGAAATCTTTGATCTGCCAGGTACTGATTCATTCCTTTTTTAGTCCAGCAGGTTTTCAATATAAAAACTTAGAAGACAGGTTAAAATAACAGCTCTAGATGGCAGTAAATATTCTGTGGTCCCCACCAGTATGCTGCAAACAGCAAATAACAATCTACTGGTAGTATCTGGCCTGAAAGATGCCCAGCTGGCTTTGACCAGGGCCAAGACATTCGCAACCCTGGCCCTACTTGGTGGAACATTCTGTCTAGTAAGTCTCAGGCCTTGCAGCATGATAAAATTTCACAGGGCTTTTCCACCAGGCTTATGGTGGAGCAAGCTACAGTTGTACCATCTGAATAGCCTCCCTCTAGTCCTCCCCTCTATTATTGATATTGGCAGAGTTATTTTAACAGAAACTGCTTTTATTCACCATCTGGATTTTAATTGCTTATGGTTTAGTGCGTTATTGTATTTTAAATGCTGGTATATACGTTAGAATTAGATAAATAAATGAAATATTATATTTTTCTGCGTACATTCAATGTAGATTTCATCAAAGACTGGACTCGTTTCTCAAGCTCTCTTTCTGCCCAGTAAAAGGGGGGTGGGTGTTTGTTCCAAAAGTAATTTCAGACAAAGATGCGAAAGACTGACCTGGTGATGCTGTGAGAGCCATCACTCCATAGTAGGAGAAAGCACCAGCCTCAAACTTCATTCCCTCTTTTCCAGCCTCCACTTCCACTTTCCCCTATGAAGAAAAAATGACAGTGGATTCAGAAGTATTTCGGATAGGAATTAATATTTTTCCTTTAGCTGAAGATTTTCTGCTAGTTATAATCCTCTTTTCATTTTTTGTTTGTTTTCTTTTTCCTACCACATTGTGGATACATACAACGTTTTATCCTTCAGTTTCTAAACCATGCATGGTAAAAAGAGCTATGAAGGGTTTTACATCACTCATGAAGATTACTTCCTGTGCAAATGAAATGCTTTCGAAGGCGCTATGATCACATTATACATACAGTGCTATAGCTATTTCTGATAGGCCTAGACAGCAGAATTTGTTGAAATAAAGCACAAAACCTGTACGCAACCTTTCTTCTGTGATTTCAGAGAAGCCCTTCTTAAAAGAAGATCAAGCAAAGTAAATAATTACATTTCTGTTTATACTCTTTTTAGGACCCTGTTTACATGTTGAATGCTTTCAAATAAGAGTCAAAGTGAAGAACTCCTCTAATTGCTGAAAATCTACCACTTCAACTCAGTACTATGAGCTTATCTGCAATAATTGCTTTACTACACTGTAATCTCATTTCCATATGAACATATCTCTATGGCATTGTTGTGATCAGAGCAAGAGTCAGCATTAGCATATCCTGAGGTAGGGCAGTTGCTGGGGTCCAGGGCTTCCAGCTGGGCCCACTTCTACCAACCACCTGCCTTCCCTGCTATCCACTGTTCTCCCTACCCTTGACTGCAAGCACTCTGACATCCATGCTCCCAGTAACACAGATTGGCCAGCAAGCATCTGTGAGTACAGGTTGTGAGAGGGCTCATGAGGGAATGGGAGGTGGATGCACAGGCATGTGCGTTAGCAGATGGGAAGGCAGGTATGGGACGGGGCCATCAGCACTCCCTGCTCAGGGCCCACCAAAATCTGGAGCCTGCCCTGATCAGAGTTCTAATATTCTGAAACATTCCAGATCAGTTACAACTTCAGGTTATAGCCTAGTAACATGACCAAATGTGAACAGTCACCCACTGTCTTAATCCTAAGACACTTGTACTGTATTCAGTACATGTGGACATAGCAGATGCTACTGTTCCTAAATCACCAATACTCCTAACTTTATTTCACCGCACACAACCATAGCGGATTAAAGCCACAGACAGCATTCCCTGAGTAATAAGATGATAGTACCATCACAAACATGAGCATACACCTCAGTCATCAGCACTCCCTCCCCAAGGACTCCTCAGCCTTCAGCACTCCTCAGCCTTCAGGATATCAATCTGCAGTGGGGAGAGGAAGGGCTATTCTCCAAATATACTTACAAGTGTTCTGCCATGCACTGTATTCAGCAGGCAAACCCACACATATTAGTGTATGTGACACCACCCTAACCTGGATTGATCAGATCCATCAGATCTCAGAAGCTAAGATGGGTTGGCCCTGGTTACTACTTTAATGGGAAACCATCAAGGAATACCAGGGTTGCTATGCAGAGGAAGGCAATGGCAAACCACTTCTGTTAACCTCTTGACTTGAAAACCTTCCTGGATTGTCATAAGTCAGCTGTGTGTTGATGGAACTTTATCAATCTATGAAGAATGTTGACTGATAAATTCAAAACTTGCAGCATCAAAAGCAGTTCAAGTGAAAGGCTTGAATAGCTTGCTGATACTGTAACAATTTGGTGGTTTTAGAATTTTCTAAAAAACAATGCATCTTCAAGTAGTCGGGTATTTTGTAAGAAATTGAATGGATCCTGCCTGTCTGATCTGCTAATGATAAACAGTTCCCTTTGTTGCAAGTATCTTCCACTGATGCCAGTGTGCACTCTGTTTAAAACTGTGGAGGCACAAAGTCATTTTGACTTTTTGCTTCAGGGCAAAAGTATTTAACGCTACACTACAATGTAAGCCAAGTGAAGAGCACAAAGATATAAGCAGTCAATAGGTGGTGCTGTTCTCTCAGTGAATATATTGATCTATTGCCGTGGTGGCGAACCTTTGGCACTCCAGATGTTATCGACTACAATTCCCATCAGCCCCTGCCAGCATGGTCAATTGGCCATGCTGGCAGGGGCTGATGGGAATTGTAGTCCATAACATCTGGAGTGCCAAAGGTTCGCCACCACTGATTATTGGTTCATGGCAAAGCTAGTATTCAGTCCTCCTGACCACATGCAAACCATTATTTTGCCATGAATAATATCATCACTACACTAATGTTCATCAAGTTCAATTTTGTGGTGGAAATGCAAGGAGTAGGAGAATATTTCCTCTTAAACCCTTTTAACTATCTCCTTTTTCAAGCTTGATTGATATGCTTTGTTTCTATTTTGTTCCCCTACTTCAATACCATTCTGTAATACAGCTAGGGCAGGGGTCACCAACTTTTTATTTAATGAGAATACTACTACTTCTGAGTAATGAAAAACATCCTGAACTATTTCCCTGCTTCTTGGCATATTAGCAAATTTTGTTCTAGAAAAAGAACATGAACAAGGAAGAGAATCAGAACTGAAGGTATCAGATAAGCTGCAAAGAAAAATTCTAAGACACAAAACCTTTTTTTAAAAGAAAAAACACTAGATTAGGACTTTTTCATAATCTTTTCCTGGGTCTTCCAGATGAGCTATTCTGCAGCAGCCTGGAAGCTTCTGGTAACATATAAGCTACATACAGAAGACTTTTAAGTCTCAGCTTGTCATTCCTGTAGTGATTCCTGCAAGCGGCAGCGACATAGGCCGTCACAAGACGGCGCGGAACGGCTGGTCGGCGCCGCTACTGTAATTCGAAGACGCTGGGACCGCCCACACAGACGTCTCCGGAAGAGGCGGGCAACCGGGCGCCGCGAGAGCCGGCGCTCAAGATATCCCTTGCTCAGGTAGTCGCCGAGGCCTGGGGACATGCCTCTGGCCCCGCGCGCTACTGCTCGAAAGCGGCGCAGGGTAGGGTTGTCCCCAGGTCTCAGCGACGCCAGAGGCCCAGGGACAAGGTGAGTGCCGGTCGAGGTGCCGCGGAAGCCGCTGCCGCTCGGCTTCAGCAGCGTTTCCACGGGCGGGCGCGATTCCAAAAGAACGCTTCTTACGCTTCGGAATACCGCCGCGGGCCAGCCGGATGGTATACGGGCGCGGCTGCGCTGCAGCTGCGCCGCCCGTGCGAATGGCAGCCTGGAGACGCCGTTTTTACCGTCTCCAGGCCGTCATTTTCCGCCCGTGCGGAAACGGCCATAGAGAATATGCTGGTATCTTAGCACTATGTACCCAATCAAATTTAGCAACACGATTACACTAAGAATAAACACAACTGATTGAACAAGGGCAATGATTTCTGACGATCCCTATGAATTATGTTCACTATATATAAAGAAGTAGTAGTAGCAGTAGCAGTAGTAGTAGTAGTAGTAGTAGTAGTAGTAGTAGTAGTAGTAGTAGTAGTAGTGTGGATTTATATCCCGCTTTTCTCAACCATATGGAATCTCTAAACAGCTTACAAACTCCTTTCCTTCCTCTCCCCACAAAAGACACATATGGATGATTTTTTGTGCCTCCCTCTGGCAGAGTTCATGAAAAACATCGGAAGAGAAAGGGAGCATTTTTGTTATTGTCAAACTCAGCCATTTTTACTTCTAAAGTTAGCAACTGAATACATACTTTTCATCATTTTAATCAGAAAGACTCAGAAATGCAGTAAAATAATAATAATCAAGTTGGTGGCTAAAATGCATGGTTTAGGAAGCATTAAGAGAATTTGTGAAACTGGTGAGTTACACAGATGCTTCTACACAATCATAGGCCTAACCTGTAAGATTAAAATGAAGTAATCAACAGGCTTGTTTCGCTGATAGAGGTAGTATTCAGGGGCTTTCTTATTCTTCTCATCATACTTCAATTCCTGAATGACATTGGGATGTTTTAGAAGCCTCAGGAGGATCTTCTCAGACATCTGGGATGGGCCAAATGCGTCAACCTCTGAAGAAGTAAGAACAACTTGATGTAGACCACACAGTGCATTTGACGAGTCACTGTAGCTTGCTAATTACTATCAAACTACAAGACAAACTTGCAGAAAATAACATTAATAAACATGCAAAAAGCAGAATATTTAATTTTTTCAGGTTTTGAAAGTAATTCATAACAGCAAAAGTCAGTTCAAGCACTGCAGAAAACACCTTCCCTATAATAACAGAACTAGAATGTTGAGGGGTTTGGAATGGTAGAATTCAGACTTGAACTTGTCCATGAACTGCAAATGAAATGGCTTTTGGCCTTTGCCTAGACCAGTGGCCTTCTATGTTTGATATAAGTATATGTTTTCTACAGCACAGACTGCCCTGTCAGAAATAGAAACTGTGATTTAGATGAAGCAACAAAAAGGAGATCACTTTTTATACATAGATCTGTAGCAGCTGCTATGACATTCTACAGGCTTTCATCTCATCACTCGGTCCATCCTTTACAGGTCTAAAAGAGAGGCCATTTCTGCACGGCCCATTTATGACGGCCTGGGGGCGCCAAAAAAGGCTTCCAGGCCGCCGTTTACAGAGGCATGCTGCCGCTGCTGCAACGCAGCAAGCGGGCGACCTGACTCTCTTCCTCCTCTGTGGGCGGCCGGCCGCTTCTAAACAACAACCCTTTAAAGGGTTGTTGTTGGGGAGGAGCTGCTCTTCCTGCGGCTGTGCTTAACCAAGGCCACTGGAAGACGCTGTCTCCTGCCTCCGCCGCGACTCTCACGGTGTGTCCTCCTCGCCGCTTCGCGGGCGTCGCAGCCCCGCCCACACTGTCCTCCGACCTCCAGGCGTGAGTGAAGCGGGGGAGGGCGCAGAGGCGGCTCCATGCGGAGCCTCCTGCAGTCTGCCAGGCTCCCGCCCCCACGCCGACAGAACTCCTGCCGGCTTGGGGGCGCCTCCTGGCCGTGCGGAAACGGCCAGATAGAAATATTTGTTTTCTTTATTTATATCCTATTCTTAAATAGGGTCCCCAGTGGTCTGCCATCTAGGAAATCAACCAGCTTCACACCTGCCTAGCCTTAGTAATCTTACAGCATTAGACATCCCCAGACCATGCAATTTTCTCTGAGTTAGAAATGCTCAGGTGTCTACTGCTACTTCTTCACAGTGCCAAACAAGAATGGCAAATGGCGAGCCATCTTGAACATGAGGTACGTCATCAAGCATCTCAGTTTCCACAGGTTCAAGATGGAAACCATGAGATCCATCACAGAGAATCTCCTTCCGGGGGACTAGCTAACATCGTTGGATCTGACAGCAGCATATCTGCACATCCCGATCAACCCCCTTCACCACAGATTCCTGCGCTTTGCTGTGGGAGGAGACCACTATCAATACAGGGCCCTGCCATTCGGCCTGGCAACCATCTCAAGGGTCTTCTCCAAAATCGTATTGGCCCCTATCACTGCTCTATGACAGCAGGGGCTGTCCACCCCTTTCTGGACGATATCCTCATAAGATCAAGGTCCACCCCTTTCTGGACGATATCCTCATAAGATCAAGGTCCAGGAGAGCAAGCCGTCCAAGATGTTCAGAATGCAACTAATGCTCACATGACACAGTTGCCTGGTAAACCTGGGAAAAAGCTCCCTAACACCATAAAGGCGCATAGTACCCCTTAGGGCAATAACAGTCTCTTCTTAGACTGCTGGGGTTTTGCTGCATCCTGCTTCTTGGGTGCTTGCCTGTCCATGGCTGCAGCCTCCATTTGCACCCTGGTTGCAGTCTGGGGGCCTTTCATGCTGTTGCAGACGGCCGCCCGGGCCCCCTCTGCAGAGATTCTGCCAAAGACTTCCAGTGGGGAGCCGCCATTATGCAAGCTCGTTTAGGCAGGAAAATTTTTAGCGGCAAGCTGGAGCTCTTGGGTGGTGCCCTTACACAGAGGACAAAACCAAAGAAACTACTGACTAAGATCAAACAGCAGACAAGTATGCACACGCACGCGCGCACGCACACACGCACACACGAAAAAGCGATGAAAAAACTGAGGCGGCTCTGGAGTCAAATACAGCACTGCTCTCCCTGCTGAGGCAGTAAAAATACTGAGGCACAAGATGGATGCCAAGCCTCAACAGGAAGTGGAAAGTTTTAGTTCCTGCCTCCCTGATTAAGGGTTGGGAAATCACCCATCCAGGATGTCATCAGTTGCCTCCAGAAGGACCCTGGTCGCAAACTTCCACTATCTGTTTGCACATATGTACATATAATTGTAGATTTTAAAGACCTAGTCAGTCAGTGTGCAGTCAAATAGCCTACTTCACTGGGTTCTTATGAAGATAAAACAGATGCAAGGAGAGAATGTAAATGGTTTTGGATCCTCATTAAGGAGAAAAGTGGATTATAATAATGTAAAACTAACTAAAATAATTGACTGATGGTTATATCTTAAATGGCTCCAAAGCCAGTTTAATATTTCAGGCCCATAACATCATTCTTTCTATATATGAACATAATCCCTAGAGACTAGAATCAAAGATGTAGAGGAACTATAGAAAAGTGGGGAATTCAATTAAAATAATCTAGAAAAACAGCTGGAAAAGAAAGTTACCAGATTTACTGGCTGTTCCTTTTGTCATCTTCACACTGCATCAAATGGACCCCAGCAGGAAGACCCCCTATAATGTGGTCTCCAATTTGTTTTAAAACATGTATATAATCCCACCTAACGCACACTCCTGTTAACTGGTCTGCAGTGTCATACGCAGAGATAAATTCTGTGTAGTGTAGTGTGACGTAATGGTTAAGAGCAGGTAGACTCTAATCTGGAGAACTGGGTTTGATTCCCTACTCCTCCACAAGAGCGGTGGAGCTTTATCAGGTGAACCAGATGTGTTTCCACACTCCTACATTCCTGCTGGGTGATCTTAGGCTAGTCACAGTTCTTTGGAGCTCTCTCAGTTCCACCCACCTCACAAGGTATCGGTTGTGGGGAGAGGAAGGGAAAGGAGTTTGTAAGCCCCTTTGAGTCTCCTTACAGGAGCAAAAGGTGGGATATAAATCCAAACTCTTCTTCAAAATGAAAATGACATTGGATGCAATCAAAAGGGTAGGGAAGGGAGGAGGAGCTTTAATGCTTCCATCGAGGGTTATTTTTCTTCTCAAAATCCATGCAGGAAAAACCATATCGAGGAGTAATTCTGAGAGGAAAAATTGCCATCAGTGACAGAACTGAAGCATTCACGGTTTACTCTCCCTTCCTTCATTTCTGTTTGCAGCATTCCAGAATTGCAAACAGCTCCTGGGGAGGAAAAATCCCTGCAGCTTGGCCTTTACTATGAAGGAATCTACATATGCAGAGTGAACTTATTTTTACCTTTCAGTTCAGTTTTAAAGTTACTGGAGCACACCTCATTAACGGGTCAGAACTCAATACTGGACAGAGGAGAGGATTTTAAAAATCAAAACAGGACATAATAGTAACATTTTGTGCCGCTCTCTAAACCAGCCCCTCTGCCATACAGCATTGCCCATCCACTTGCTCCCCATTCTACCCACAAACCAGCTATAAAGACCATGGAGTGATCAAAATGTGATAAGCCACACTTGCCTGTTGCTAGGAAACGATGCATTGCCAACAGCAACTGTGGTGAGATTTTAACCTTCATTTCACTGTCTGTCTGTTTGAAGGCAGAGAAGTCCTGCTTTCTCTCCCGATGGGCTACTTTCTTTTTGGTCTTGTTATCAGCTGGGGATAGAAAAATGAAAGAAATGTTAGATTAAATGTCAGTAAGAACACTGGGAGATAATACCAAGGGGAACAGCTCAGAGGCATCAACATATTCTATAAGTTATGAGTATAGTTATTTTGATCCATATCCAGTCATACAACAGTAAAATCGGGCATCTATATATTTGTTCATTCATCTGATTGTGGTGGTCTTCATCTTTTGCTATCTGAATCATCAATATTTCTAGTCCAAGCAACACAGAGAATGAATTTAAAACATTTTTCCTATGATGGTGACCGAGAACATAAGATGAGGCAAAGGGCTTTCAGTGTCATCATATAGGAGTACCTTGTTCCATTGCACAGGTGCTTGAATTCAGATTGTCAGAAAAGAGGATATGCCTCTCTGCATTGTAGGACAGTCACAAAGGGGAAAAACAGTGCACCATTCAAAACTCCTAATGTAAGATCATTAGAGTGGCTTCAGACTTTCAGTTCTAGCACATTTTTTGCATAAACAATACGTAATAAAGCAAGGGGAGTTTTTAAAATCCATTTAAACCAAATGAAAATAGCAAGCTATTGCCTTGCACAAAACACCATGATAATTATAAAGCAAACAGAGTTAAAAACCTTGATAGGATTGATCTGTCTGTAGCTATATGGAAATAATAATAATAATAATAATAATAATAATAATAATAATAATAATAATAATAAGAAGAAGAAGAAGAAGAAGAAGAAGAAGAAGAGGAGGAGGAGGAGGAGGAGGAGGAGGAGGAGGAGGAGGAGGGGCTTACAAACACACTGTGAGGTAGGTGGGGCTGAGAGAGCTCAGAAGAACTGTGACTAGCCCAAGGTCACTCAGCTGGCATGTGTTTGAGTGTACAGGCTAATCTGAATTCCCCAGATAAGTCTCCACAGCTCAAGAGGCAGAGCGGAGAATCAAACCCGGTTCCTCCAGATTAGAGTACACCTGCTCTTAACCATTACGCCACTGCTGGATACTGTGGGTATTGAACAAGACATATAGTGTTAAAAATAAATCTACATACAAATAAGTAATGAACTACATTATAATTGGTTAAAAGTTAAAATGGTTAATTTTTCCATTATTGGCAAAGTCAAACCTGAGCCTTTTTTAGAAGTAAAGAACACCTGTACATTAATAATTGGACAAACATGACATTTTACAGAATGACACTAGGCATTTCACTAGTCTTGTGTATACAGGAGAGGAATATTGGGAGTGTTTCTGCCATCTGCACATGATCAAAGATGAACTTCTGTTTTCTCTTCCTCTTGCAAATAAAAAAGCCTAGGTATAGTCAGAATTGTGAGCCTTTAGGCATAAGCTGAAGAGCAAGAGCCAAAGGAATCTTGGCCCTTGGCTCTCAGCCTGTGGCTTTAGATAAGTTTGCTAGCACCAACACAAGGTGTAGTTCGTTATATTTTTTGGATTTTATTTAAATTGTATCCTTCTAGCTTTTGGGTTCTCATTGGGGAAAAATGTGGGATGGGATATATATTTATAAATAGATAGTATCTGTCATACTCAGACATCATAAAGATTCCAGGGATGTAGAAGTGTAGGTTTGTTGGACCCTGTAGCACTTACAGTCGTGAATCTTTAAAGTGGCACAAGGCTTGTCTTTTACTCAGAACAGCTCTCTGACCCATGTCTTGGTCTATCCCAGGGGTAGGGAACCTGCGGCTCTCCAGATGTTCAGGAACTACAATTCCCATCAGCCTCTGTCAGCATGGCCAATTGGCCATGCTGGTAGGGGCTGATGGGAATTGTAGTTCCTGAACATCTGGAGAGCCGCAGGTTCCCTACCCCTGGTCTATCCTTTCTAGGTGGGGGCTGGGTGAGCTTTGGCAAATGCCTACCTATCCTCTTTACTTCCTTCTCTTTTAAAGTTGCAGGGTGAGGAAGGAGAGAGCACACCAGCAAAAATGAACCTGATCTCATTCCTCTTTATTTTCAGACAAGTGGGATGGGCAGGAGGGAACTGCTATGGAAGGTGCGGGAGAAGAGTCCATTGGATACTTACCGTGAAGGGCTTTTCTACTGGAGGGAAGGGAAGACATCTTGCTAGAGATATGCTCGTCATTGCTTGCAGGGAGGCAGGGACCAATCAAATTCTTTTGATCCCACTTCCTGTGGTGGTCCTCAGGGGCGGATCCCCTCAGTACACTGTCTGTCATCGTAGTAGAAATGAGGACCACGAAAACCGTTGGCTCCACAAATAAGCACACAACACTTGAACACAACGTCGTACACCAAATGAGACACAACGTTGACAACACGCTAAGGTTCCCTCCTAGCCACCTCGTTTCCAATTTTAGTTGTGTATTGGCATCATCAGAGCAAGATAGAGGCAGGGAGGGTCCAAGATGTCTTCCCTTCCCTCCAGTAGAAAAGCCCTTCACGGTAAGTATCCAATGGACTCTTCTACTGGGGGGGAAGACATCTTGCTAGGGACCTCCCCGAGCAGTGTCCCCTAACTAGGGTGGGCCTCATCAATCTCCGATGATGTTTTCCAACACCCGCCTACCAAAGGCCACCTCTGTGGCCGCTATGGAATTGAGTTTGTAGTGTCTAACGAATGATGACATGGAGGACCAGGTTGCCGCTTTGCAGATTTCTTCCACTGAAGCGTGGTTTCTGAATGCTGCGTTGGTTGCCGCGCTTCTAATAGAGTGCGCGGTGACTCCTGATGGTAGAGGAAGGCCACTGGCCTTGTATGCCTCAATGATGGTTGCTTTTAGCGTCGAGGTTACGGCTGCCTTTGACATTGGTAAGCCCAACCTGGGTGGTTGAATGTTGACGAACAAGGTTTCTGACACGCAGTTCTTCCGTCCTGATAAGGAAGGCTTTTAGTGCCCTCCTGACGTCTAGAGTGTGCCACACGACTTCCTTTGGATGTTTAGGGTTTGGCATGAAGTTTGGTAATGTTATTTCCTGTTGTCGGTGAAAGGTGCTGTTTACCTTTGGGATGAAGGCCGGGTCTGTTCTCAATGTTACTCTGTCCTGTGAAAATGTGCACAGTCTCGGGTTCGAGGAGAGCGCGTGGAGCTCCGAGACCCTCCTGGCCGAGGTTATGGAGATCAGGAACAAAGTCTTCATCCTCACCCACCTCAGTTGGACAGACTGAATCGGTTCGAAGGGGTGCTTAGTAAGTGCCGTCAATACGGTGTGTAACTTCCACGATGGGAATCTATGGATTGTAGGGGGTTGTGACAGCTTCACCCCCCTTAAGAAGTTCATAACGACCCTATGTTTTGTGATTGGGAGGCCATCGATAGAGGGGCAAACGGTAGCAATGGCAGCTAGCTGTCTTTTCAGAGTGTTACTGCGAAGGCCCATATCAAATCCCCTCTGCAGGAATTCTAGTAAATCCTGCAGTGATGGCTGTTCTGAGTGGCACTTGCACCACCTCACGTAGGCTTTCCATGAGGCATTATATATATTGATGGTGGAGCCCCTGCGTGCCGCCAGTATGGTGTTTGTGACCTTTGCGGAAAAACCTCTACCCATTAGATGCCTCCTCTCACAAGCCACGCGGTCAAACTGAGCCATTCTGGATTGGGAAAGTTGATGGGGCCTTGTGAGAGGAGGTCCGGAACCGGGCTCAGCTGCAGGGGAGGCGCTATGAGGATCTCCTGGATCGTTGAGAACCACGGCCTCCTGGGCCATCGTGGTGCGACCAGGATTACTGTCGCTTTTTCCTGTTTTATTTTCCTGAGAAGGCGTGCTATCACTGGGAAGGGAGGAAAGGCATAGAGCCGTGGTGGCGAACCTTTGACACTCCAGATGTTATGGACTACACTTCCCATCAGCCCCTTCCAGCATGGCCAATTGGCCATGCTGGCAGGGGCTGATGGGAATTGTAGTCCATAACATCTGGAGTGCCAAAGGTTCGCCACCACTGGCATAGAGGATCCCCGGGGGCCAGGGAGCGGTTAACACGTCTGTGTCTATGGCTCTGGGATCGTAGAACCTGGTCATAAACCTTTTCAGTTGCGCGTTGCTGGGGGACGCAAATAAGTCCACTGTCGGGGATCCCAGAGTCCTGGTTATTAGCTGGAAAACTCTTGGGTTTAGATGCCATTCCCCTTCCTGGATCTGCTGTCTGCTGAGCCAGTCTGCTTTTTTGTTTTGAATCCCTTTTATGTGTTGGGCTTCCAGTGACAGTAGGTGCTGTTCTGCCCATTGTAGGATTTTGGACACCTCGCGGTGCAATCTTGGGGATCGTGAGCCTCCCTGATTGTTTATGTACATTTTTGCTGAAATGTTGTCCGTCCGCACGATCACGTGCTGAGCATTGATCTGCGGTTGGAAATGTACCAGGGCTAGTAGGATTGCCCTTGTCTCGAGGATGTTTATTGGGAGCTTGGTTTCCTGAGTTGACCAAGTTTCCTGGACAAATAGGTGGTTTAGCGTTGCCCCCCAGCCCTTCAGGCTGGCGTCTGTGAAAATTTGGGGTCTGTGACCATGCAGGAACCTTTTTCCTTTTGAGAGGTTGCTTGGTAGTAGCCACCACCGGAGGCTGTGCGCGACTGAACTGGGCAAAGCTACTTTTTTGTCCTTTTTTAGAATTATGTTTCTTTGGTATCTTTTCAGGAACAGTTGTAGAGGCCTGGCATGGAATCTTGCCCACTGGGTGAGGTCTATCACTGATATGAAGAGGCCTAGGAGGCTTGTGAGTTGAAGCACCGAGTGCTGTCTCAAGCCGAGTTCTAGTCTGATTGCTTTTTGTATTTTTACTATTTTTTGTTTTGGAATGAAGAGGGCGTCCTTGGTTGTATCTATGATGGCACCTAAGTGCGCTAATTGTGGCGCTGGCATAAGGGAGCTTTTTTCTTTGTTTATCAGGAACCCGTGCCTCTGTAGCACGTTCTGGACCTCCTCTACATCCTTGATCCCCTGAGTGTGAGACTTGGAGCGGATTAGGAGGTCGTCTAAGTAGGGATATATGTGTATTCCCTGCTCTCTGAGGAGAATGATGGGGGCCATCAAAACTTTTGAGAACGTTCGCGGGGCTGTGGCCAGTCCAAATGGGAGAGTTCTGTATTGTATGTGACGCTCTCCCACTGCGAACCTGAGGAAGCGTCTGTGGGCCGGATGGATCAAAATATGCAAGTACGCTTCCTTCAGATCCAGGGAGGTGAGAAAGTCCCCGTGATTGATTGCCAATGTGATGGATTTCAGTGTTTCCATCTTGAATTTTGGTAATTTTATGAATTTGTTGAGAAATTTCAGGTTCAGCACTGCTCTGTAGTCCCCGGACTTTTTGGGGACCGTAAAGAGATGCGAATAAACACCTGAGAATTTCTCCTGGCTTGGGACTCCCTCCGCTGCCTGGATCATTAGTAAGTGATCTATTGCTTCTAAGGTTCGGTTTGCTTTTACTGGGTCCCTGGACAGAGGGGATGGCACAAAGTGATGTTTTGGTATTTTTAAGAACTCTATTGTATAACCGACTCTTACTACTTCCTGTACCCATCTGTCCGCATGGTCGCCCTGCCAGTGCTGATGGAATTTGGCAAGGCGGCCCCCCACAGGGGGGTCGACAGCGTCATTGTTTATTGCGGTCGGTTTTGAAATTCTTTCCTTGTTTGTTGAAGGGCCTGTAGTTCTGCTTGTTCCGAAAGGAACTTTGGTTCTGCCAGTTAGGGCGGGAACCTTCCTTGGGAAACCTAGCCATGGTCTTGTGGGTTCTGAAGGTAGATCTGGTAAAACCCTGAGATCTCTCTGGTTTTAGGGTTTTGGGCATTGCTTTCTTTTTGTCTTTAGTTTCTACAAGAACCTGATCTAGCTCTTTTCCGAACAGTGCTCCCCCAGAGTAGGAATAGGCTGCTAACACGTGTTTTGACTGCGTGTCCGCCTGCCAAGGGCGAATCCAGGCATTCCTTCTTGCCACCATGTTGGATGCTATGGTTCTGGCTGCAAGAGTGATAGCGTCCATGGTAGCGTCTGCAATAAAGGCATTGGCTATAAACACCCTCTCCACCCCCTCTCTCAGGGCTGATTCATCTGCTGGGAGCCTCTCTAAAATCCGTTTCTGCCACTCCATGGCTGCCCTGGAGACGGTGGAGGCCGGGATGAGGGACTTTATTAAGGCAGCTAGCCAGTCATGGGATCTGCGGAGGGCCGCCTCTGATCTGCGGTCTAAAGGATCCTTAATGGACCCTTCTCCTTCTTTAGCCACCAGCCCCCCGGAATGCAGGATAGCTACAGGTGAGTCTACAGGAGGGCTCTGCATCATGGTGTGAAAGGTGGAGGGCAACAGGTAAGTCTTTTTGAAGGTTGGAGGGAGTCCCTTCCTACCGGCTGGATTTTGCCATTCCTTCTTGATGCGTTTGACAAAGTATTCCGGCACTGGGAAAAAATTTTCCCTTTCAGAGTCTTTTGGGAAATAAGTCTGTTTTCCTTTAGGGAAACCCTTAACTGTCTTAGAGGAGTCCTCCCCCACCGAATTGTCTGGTTCTGCCGCGTCAGCCTTATCCTGCAAATCGAGTGCTGATATTGTTTTTACAATTAGCATTTGTAAATCGTCATTGTTGAACAGTTTAGTGGATTGATCAGAAGCCTCCTCGAGGGATTCCTCTCCCTCTGAGAATCTCTCATTTTCCTCAATGTCTGCATTGTCTGACCTGTCCTCTTCCTCATCCGGAAAGGAGATGGGGTCCCTTGGGCGTGCCCTCTGGTTATTAGTGGGAGGTGAAGCATGGGATTGGGGCCGGGCGCGTTGGTTTTGCGTTCTGTGCCCCTGTTGTGCCAGCTCCGCCTGACGTTCTCTGGCCGTCAAGGCTTTTTCAATTGCTGCTTGCAGTAACTCTGCAAAGTCAGCAGGTGGTGCTGCCTGCCAGGTTGCCAGGGCTGAATTGGCGGGAACCTGATCACCGCCCGTAGGGGCTTCTGAGGCGGCGCTGGCCGTTGCGCCGTTTCGCGCCATTTGCAGCGGCTCGTCCCTCCCCCCCAAGGTGGAGCTGGGGCCCGGGACTTGCCTGTTGGAGCTAGCGACGTCATGCTCTTCCGAGGACGACGCCATAGTCCGCTGGTGGGTCGCTTCAACTGCCGGTCGTTCCAAGGCCCGCAAAGGGTTGGAAAGACTCGGCTGGGAGCCGGCTGAATCAGCTGCGCCCTGGGAAGGCGCGCAGCTCCCACACGCCTTTTGCTTCTTCTTTTTCTTGGGCGCGGGAGGTCCCTCCTCGCGCCCTGCTGCGTTGGTTGTGTCTTGCTCTAAACTCCGTTCTGGAGAAAAACGCTCCGTCTGTTTGCTGCTGCCCTTTGCTCCTCTGGTGTTCTCTGCAGAGGAGCGGGCGAAGGTCTCCCTCGGGGGAGTGAAAGACCTCGAGGCCATAGCCTAGACGGAGTGCCTCTGTGCTGACCCTGATTTTTTGTTTTCTCAGAAACACAGGACCAGTATACAAACACAAGACAAACCAATAAACCAGTCTGTAGACTGAAGACAAACGAATAAGACTTTTCCACACACACACACACACACACACAGAGTTGAGTTAAGCGGAGCCTAGCTAAACACACTGCACACCCTGCAGAGGCAGGAACAAACTGAGGGGATCCGCCCCTGAGGACCACCACAGGAAGTGGGATCAAAAGAATTTGATTGGTCCCTGCCTCCCTGCAAGCAATGACGAGCATATCTCTAGCAAGATGTCTTCCCCGCCCAGTAGAAGGGACAGCTTTCTTCTCTCTCTAATTTTTAAAACAGATGATAGCTTTTTTTCAAAGAATAGAAGGTTGTATGAAAGAGAGATTGCTGCCCAGGGTGCCCTCACACCATTTCTACTCCAAACCTTGAAGACTTTACCTGCATACTGTAAGTTTCTAACAGTTTCCCTTTTTGCTCATGACTTATTGGTCTATGAGCACTAAATACATGAAAAGAATGTTTTATATTGTGCTGAAACTTGCAAAGCCTGTTGAACCAGCAGTGAAAGTGGGCCAAAACAAAAATATTATACATTAAGAAGAGCTCTCAGTTTACTCAACTCTTTTTAATTAATATCCATAGCAGGTTGGAGGTAACATGGAAAAGCATAGTGGCTCAGATCATTAGTTACTCCAAAGGTTGCAGGCTAGCAGTAAAAACCTTTCTAAAAGATTCCTGGTCATGGTGCAGGGATTGATGTAAGTGTTGAGGTGTCAATTTTACCTCTTAATTCTTAAGCAATTTTTCTCAAAAAAATTAGCATGTCCATATCAGAAAGGCTTCCTACTTCCTTACTCCAAAAATCTTGGAGGGTAATACTCACTGTACAGATCTGTTTCATCTAGAATCTCAGACTTGATGATCTCTTCAATTACATCTTCCAAGGTAACAATGCCCAAGACTTCATAAAAAGGATCCCCTTCCCCTTCATTGTTCACCCGCTGAACTATTGCCAAGTGAGATTTACCTGCACAGAGTAGTAGAACAAGAAATTAGATATTAAAGCAGAACAACTGACCAAGCTACTTTCAAAATAATACAGAGTGTCACAGTATCCTGCCGTACAATAATATATATCTAAAAGGATATTATCTGAAATGCCTAGCATTATTATCAGTGTAATTGTAAGCAGAGGCATACCTTTCTAAGTTCACTAAAGTCAACCACAAGCAACAAGCAATGTCTATACCATTTCCACAATTCTAAGCCTTGTATAATGCATCCCTGCCTTTTTCTCCAACTTCAAAAACATCACTAACATTCTTTCCTCTTCCAGTTTCAACATGTATTTCCAGTATCCTCTGCGACAAGGCAGAACACTTTCAAAGGCATCGGAAATGAATTCACTTCATGAGTAAAAAAATATTTACCACGAGGGAATTGTGATATCTGAAACAAATTGTGCTACGATAAGATTATTTTTTTAAAAAATCAAATGAGTTCTAGGAAGATTCCAGATTTCTTCATGATATCACAGGTGACAACCAACATGTTGTTGAATTAGTATCATAACTAACAAACATGGGTGAAGACTGCATGTGCCAAATCAGGCAACGTTTTTATCAGTCACTTTAGATTACACTTCACATGCATAACTGATTATTTTGGCAAACGGTTTGTCATAAATTTAAATGCTTCATAAAAGTCACTGAATTTTACTGACAAATGTTTTACAATAAGAATGATTTGTATGTAAAAAACCCAATGATTTGTATTTAAAAATTATGCACACATTCGATGGCGATCAGTATACTCAAATCAATCAGATAATTCCTTGCTAGAATGTAGGTAATTGCTTTCACCTCTAATGGCAGAACTTATCAAGGAGCTCTTAACCAACTTTTCAAAGTCTGACTAAATCTTGGTAGAATTTACTAGTTCAGTGATACATTGTACACCAACTTAATTCATTTCATGTTTGTTAAGGCAATCCTATGTATACACATCTTGAAGAAAGTCCCACTAAACATAGTGTGAGCTACTTTTCAGGAAATATCCATAGGATTCCAGACTATCCAGCTCATCCAGATAGTAACCAGAACATTGCCTTTGATTTTTGCATAGACTTCTTTACAGGCAGAAAGAATTTGGTACAGGCATGTATTCAGTAAACTAAAAAGCATTCAAATGATCCTATCCAAGCTAACTCATACTCAAAGAATGAAGATATCTTGGAAAAATTAGACCAGGGAGGGGACCTTATCAACAACCAACATAAACACTGCATCAGGTCAAACCAATTCAGCTCGGTAAGCTTCACATCTGCTTTCCCAGGGACCCAACATAAGCAGTTAAAAACAAATTCTTTGTGAATGCTGTCTGTCGAAAGCTAAATTCTTTTGCTATTCCCAGCTTGTGATCATTTAAAAGGAATTTTCCAAAGCAAGGTCTAATATTAGACTCAAAATGAAGTTTCCATTCCACTTACACGATATTCTCACCGAAGTAACTACTGCATAATCTGATTGTCTTGGAGCTACTCGTTTAGATGCAGATGGACATATTTTAAATACCTACTTTGCTGCACCAACAAGACTTATCTTGAAGGGACCTTATTTTACAATATGAATAATCAGAACAATAATTTAAATTATGCACATTGCTCAAGTCATAATTACCTTCTTATAGTAATAATCATACTGAACATTTCCAATTCAACATCAGAAGTCCTAAGCCTAAGTCTGTTAGGAACTTTGCAAGTGTAACCAGCATTGAAAGGTGTATTTAACTTTAGGGATCAGGGAGGAGATCTTGGAGACATGTTTGCCACCTGTGGACGATCAAGGTTGCACATCTGTCTCCCTTTCTCTTTCATGTATTTTCAGGTTCTGGGTATGGTCAAAGCGGGAGCCTTTTAGCAAGTTTGTGTCTCAAGTTCTATGGCCTTGAGTGAAGTGGCCCAGACAGATTGTGGGCAAATTGCATGTTGTACTGGTTGTTAAGATTATGATTAATAAATCTATTTGGAATTCCAGTGAGGAGTAAAGCAAGGTATAAATATTAAAATAAATTCTAAATGCTCTTACTATAAAAATCAAATCCAGAATATAAGATTTGTTGTCAACAGAATACAAAGGGTGTGTGTAATATTTAATATTTCCAACTATCCTTTAAGTTCCCATGTGCATTTGTTGTGTTAGTTTACCATCACACACATTTATTGTGTTAGTTTTCCATCACACAGAACAGCTTAGTTTACTATCTATCACAAAGAACAGTTACGACAAACATCGCAGTCAACTCACTCTTCTCTCACATTGATGTCATGCAAACTACAGTGCTAGATGCAAAGTAGGCAAATGCGCAAAAGTTCTTTAATTTTGGCTCCTTACTATTGCTCTTTAATGTTAATTAATATTAAGCACTTTATGCTCAATGAAAGTTTTGCCGATTGCTGTGACCAGGCCACCCAACCACGTACCCCTTTGTTTAGCCTATTTCCCCATTACCTTGCAAAGCTGCTATTTCTTAATTTTCTTAATGATGCTGCTCATTTAGCCTACAGACTTTGAACAATGTCCCACTGGGTACAATTTTTAAAAAGTTAATTTAAATAGCCAACCAGTTTCTGTACTTGGGGTTCCTGGAATTTGACTACAGCTGCAAAAAAATTGGCTAAAGCCAATATAACTCCTAAATCCAGGCCTGCCAAGAATTTCTGGACCTTATCTGATATTGATAGTACCTCATTATCGCACAAGAGAAAATCCACAAATCCCTAATACTACAAAAGGTACCACATTCCAGTAAGTAATGCTCCAAAGTTTCTATTTGAACAGAAGCACAGTCACAAAGTCTATCAGCATATCCAATCCTTTGCCTTCGAACTTACATTACTTGAGAGGGCACAGAGTTTAATCTTGCAAGCACAAATGCCCCCCTATATCAAAGAACAGTTTAAAAATCTAAATATGTTAAGGGTGGCTTCAGGTAAGACTAAGTATAAAAGGGAGCAAGGAGCTCTCTTTGTAGTGTTGATAAAAGTTCAAGTTATTTAAATGCTTATTCACGGCAGAGCATGCTGTTGATCTTCCCAATATCTCCTAATCACTACTGCTAAAACTGTTTAGTCTCCATTAATTTCCTCCACGGGGCAGCCTAGGAGTAGAATTTTAACAGATAGAAGTACCTATTAGCTTTTGTGGCAAACAGAATTTTAAGCCCAAGACTAGAGGCCCTTACTCGTGTCCATGGTTCCAGAGACTGTAAGCTTAGTTCCGCCCTTAAGGAAATATTAGCCACACAACTTGGTATCCCTGTGATCTTTTGCAAAAATAATAATGGGAATCTAGTGTCCATACTGGAGCTCTATTGAGAAGCTGGCCATCTGCTTTTGCATTGAAAGCGGGAACAAACTGTCCACCTTTGCTATTTTAAAAAAAGCTATCATGGCCTTTGTTGCAATGAAGGCCCTGTTATGAGCATTCTCAATATAGGCCCTCCAGGCCAAATTAGTTGGAAGTGAATTCTAAATAACAACAGGGTTACTTGCTCTACAGGTTTCCCATTGATTTGCTAGTTATACTTTGTTAGGTGATTAGATTTAGAAAACACTTATCACTTTAGATTTCCCTTGGTCAATTGTCAGCACTTCTGTACCACCACAATGTTCAAGAAGGCCCTCATCAGTTTTTGGAGGCCCACAGGAGATCTAGCTAACAAAAGCTAAGATCAGTGTATAGTAACACTAATAATTGGTAATTGCCAGCTTTGGAGAACAGAATTTTGGGGTTCTCAAAAGGGATGTCATATCATTTATATACAAATTAAACAGTTTTGGAGCTAGCAGGAATTCTTGCCAAACACGTTTCTCTAAAGGGACAGAATTGGACAAGCAGCCTTCTAAACTACAGTGAACATGAGCCTTCTTGAATAATCAATAACAAATTTTGGCCAATTGATAATTTCCCTAATTTGTCCCACAAACAGTCAATCCCGGTGGGTTTTCCGGGCTGTGTGACCGTGGTCTGGTGAATCTTGTTCCTAACATTACGCCTGCATCTATGGCTGGCATCTTCAGAGGTATATCATAGAGGGAAGTCTGTCAATCCTTTATTCAATCCTGTAGAATTGAATCAAAAGCTACTTGGAGATCCATAAGGCCATGCATAAATTACTTTTTGGAATTGATATGTATTTCCTGCCTAAATTATATAAAACTAAGCCATGATCTATTGTAGATCTTCCAGTGACAATGCCTACTTGTTCAGGACCTAGAATCTTTTCAGAAATCACCCAGTCCAATGATCTCTATCGTAACAAAGAGGCATAGAGCTTTCCTAATGAAGACAAGAGACTAATGATTAGATGGGTTCATCCTATCACATGTATGGGATTGTATCAGTTTATTTAACACTGAAAAAACCCGGAAGCCAGAATAGAGCTCCACCAGTTTATGTTGTGCTGGTACAATTCAATGTTTAGGTCAAAAACTTTCCTGCTTTTCATTCTGCCAATAAGTTTTTTAATTTCCTCAGGTGAGGTCTTAGACCAAGGGGGCTTGCAAGGTGGCTATATGCTTCTAGAGAGAGCACCTTTTATTGTTCTTGTGTGGACTCATTTTGGGAAGCCCTACTTGAATTTCTGTGCATCTCTGACATGGCTGATGGAATAAATAAATAATTCCTATAGGGCAATACAAAATGGTGTATTTGTGCAGCGTCATCAGCAATACATATGTCAAATTACAAGCTGAGAAAGAACACACTTTTCCAAGAAAACTGTTTCTGAATATTCTGCCTAGAAAGCAGATAAATACCAAATTAATTCTAAATGAAGTCTTGGGGATCTTATCAAGTATTACTTCTGCATAATTCCAGCTAGAATGAGGTTGTAAATCATGTAATTTGGCAGATAGCCATTTTATTTAATTGATGCAGATGAGCAGGACTTCTTTGGAGCTCAGCCAGAGTTTAAATCTTTGATTATTCTGATTAATCAATTAAAACATCTGTTGATTTATCAGCAAAAACAAATATCAGTTCGTGGACCCATGAAGTAACAATACACATTTAATTTCTGAAGCTCTTTAGGATTTTGTTCTATGAAAAATATTTTAAGATCTTCCTTTTTAATACAGAAGTGATAGTGTTTGGTTTTTAAATTCTGTGACTTCATATACTTCTTTAAACATCTCCAAAAGATTCATAGTGATATTAATTCATATTGAAGTTTTGGTAATGTACAAATACAAGTGGTAATGTACAAATGCAAAGACTTGTGGAAGGCAGCTCATTTCCCCGACCCTACTATTTCCTCCTTCTCTTCCTTGTAAACCCCCATGACCTCTTGCCTTGCCCTGCCTCCTCTCCTTCCCAGTCTCCAGCCTACATTCCTTTACCTGACCCCGTTTGCAAGCTTACCTTGCTACTCTCCCCCTGGCAAAACTATAGATGAATTTCAGAGTTCTGGCGGGCGGGCTGGGCCCAATTGTGCAATGGGAAACCCCAAAGGACATGCAGGATGCACCCCCCGAACCACTCCCCACACATTTTCTCCTTTCCCTCCTCTTCACAAGCCCCATATTGTCAAATTTCCTTACTTGTTTTTCTCATTCCCATCTTTATCTCTTTCTATCTTCAGCTATACTGATATTTACTTCATTTATATTCCATGTTTCTCTACAATGGGAATCCAAAGCAGCTTACATTGTTCTTGTATGCTCTATCCACATAAAAAACCCCTGCAAGGTAAGTTAGGCTGACTGATTCAAAGGCCCTTTCCGCACGGGCCGGAAACAGCATCCTGGGGACGGCAAAAGCACTGTCCCCAGGGAGCTGTTCGCACGAGCGGCGCGAAGCCGCCGTTTTCCGACCTCACTTCCCCAGCAGCTTTCGAAAAACGGCAGCAGCTCAAAGGCGCCCTCCCTCTCCCCTTTTCACTGTTCACCTACGGTTTCTGTGGCCGTCCGGCGCGTTGGCGAGGCCTGGGAACACGCCCCCCTGCCCTGCGACGCCGGAGCAGTCGCGCAGGGCAGGGGGGCATGTCCCCAGGCCTCGGCAACGCACTGGACGGCCACAGAAACGGCAGGTCAACCGGGTGATGGCGCTCCGCGGCGCCGTCTTCCCGGTTGTTTCTGGGACCGTTCGTGCGAAGGGTCCCAGGGGGGTTGGGTCGGCATCGTGTACGCCGACCCAACCCCCATCGTGGCCGTGCGGAAACGGCCAAAGTCACCTAGTAAACTACCATAGCAGAGAGGTGATCTGAAACTGCATCTTCCAGATCCTAATCTGAAACTCTTAACTACTAAACCACACTGGCATTCATGGGGTAGCTAATGTTGAAAAGTAGCAAGCAGCCAATCTTGCAAGTTAGGTTGTAATAAGTTGGTTTGCAAGTTGTATTGTAGTAAGTTGCCTGGCAGCTGCTGCTGGCCTAGCTACCAAGAGTCTTCTCTAAAAGACCCAAAACAGACCTGGAAAGGTCTGCCCCTCCCCCTGCCTTTTAATGATAGAAAACAAGACTTGAAGGCTCACAATATTGATAGCAGCCACCACTGAAGGGACATTCATTTCATAAAGGTACAAGCACCATTTCTAATATTTTGAGAGTTAACCCCCCAATGTATTTATTTATTTATTTAAAGTTTCAGATTGTTCTGCAAACCTGAAGCTTTTCACAGGTCTATAGAAAGATTTGACTTGATTTAAGTTATCAGCTGATTTGACCTTGATGAAAATTAGATTGATTATGTGAAAATGAAAGTGTTTATGCCTAATAAAGGTTTTTGGATTGGATTGAAAATGAAAGTGACCAATGAATTAGTGTTTTAAAGACTTTTTACTATTTTTAACTAAAATATTTGGTTGATTTATAGATCTGGATACAAAATACTTTTTATGCTCATGGCTTATTTCATACATGAGATTTCATTCCTTAACTGTAGCAAAATTTATAAACTTACATATTACTAAATAAAACAACAAAAAGCAGTTTTTCACTTTAGCAGCTTACAAAAATATGTATCTATGCAATTTATGACAACAATGATTAAACTACAAGTTCTCAAGGAAAAAACTGGGTACATCAGAAGGTTCTCTCTGCCTTCATCCTGTAAACTCTTCTTGATGACAGTTATCCATAATGAACAAACACAGAGACATTTACAGAGATTAGTGGAAACACATATTCTGGGAATAATTTATTATATGCTCATAGTCTGTGACAGATAGCATACAATGTCTGTTTTGTACCCTCACTCTGGAAGTTACTTCTCCTATGTGCACTATACCAGGGAAAGTAAAGAGTCTTCACAGAAGAAATTCCAGAGAATTGACAGATTGACAGCCATCTCTGTCAATAACAAAGTATCTGACAGACTACTTGAAAGACTGTGGGGAGAACACAGCAACATTTCTTGCAATATTCAGACAAGAACTGAGGCCTGCTCCGTACGGGCCAGTGAAGTGGCGGCACAGCGGCATATATGATGCCAGTGGAGCCCTGGGACTGTTCGCATGCTCCCATGCGGGCGGTCCTGGAGCTGCCGCAGCCCACAGAAGCGCCTTCGCACGGAGGCGCCTCCATTTTGTTTGTAAATTTACTTCCTCTTCCCTGCACAGCTCCACAGGGACAAAGGGACACGCCCCTGGGGTCATGGCAACACCTCAGGGGTTGGAGGCCAGGAGGCGTGTCCCCTTGTCCCTGTGGTGCTGTGCAGGGAAGAGGAGATAAGTTTACAAACAAAATGCTCAGCACCGGGTTCAAAACGCAGTTTTTTAAAAGACTTACTCATTGAGTAAGTTTCAAAAACAGCATTTCCCTGCCGGTTGTGGGGGGAAAGCACGGTGCTGCTTTGTTGCAGAGGGTGCAGCCATGCGAAGCATGCCCCTGGAACGGTGTTTGTACTGTTCCAGGGGCGCTGTTTTTGGCCAGTGTGGAGTGGGCCTGATAGATACCAGAAGGACCAGTTTTCTAAAGTTCTTTTGAATAGGTATATACACACAAGACAATATTTTGTAACATGATTTATTTTTAAACTACTATCTAAATAACAGGAATCCCGAAATGGAGCAATAATTTAGCTGACAAGTAAAGTCACAAAAGCCACAAGAAATTTGATAGTTGTTTTGACTCTAGCTGGCAGATACATGTATAAATTACAGTGTAATCCTAAAAAGAGTTACTTCAGTCTAAGCCCAGTAAAATTAATGGGCTTAGATTGGAGTAATTCTCCTCAGCCTTGTACCATTAGTTATCTAGACAGTCAATGTATCAAACCATAACTTGCAAGTTCTATTTCTTTCCTTTCTCTTATTTCCAGGGGGGAAAGAGCTCATATTTCCATTTTAATTGTGAGTTTTACATATTATAGTTATAGATTTTACAATGTACGTTAGTAAAATAACCCAGTAAATATCTGCATGTATAGATCAATCATGACGACAAGAGATAGGGAAGGGAGATAACAGTGGGAGACATGGAAACACCAAGAATCTAAGCCACAGACATCGTCAGTCTTACAGTGAATCACCAGGTAAAGGTTCAAAGCCTTCAAGGTCTTCAAGGCTAAAGGTATTTAAACTTTTTCTCACTTGAAATTGCTAAAAGTTTGCTTTTGCTTTTCTTTATGAGTTTTCCAGTACAGTACATTTGTGAAGGGTGGAACCTTCATAAAGAGAGTAAATACCACTTTCAGCTCCTTGCATACAATCAAAAGATTGCCCTTTCTTACAAGAAATTTCAGTGCTGATTTATATCCCTTTGGTAAAGTTAACCACAGCAACAGTTGCCCATAACTAAAATGACTATAATTTGTAACAGAAAATGGTTCAGAAAATGGGTTGATGAGTAGATAGATATACTCCGGGGGGGAGGGGGGGGGCTTAACAGCAAAGTCCTATTCTAAGTAGCAGAATGCTGTTGTGCACATTGACATTCCCCTGGAGAGCTTTGATCAAATGAACTTTTCAAACTGTATCAGGCTGTGGAAGCCACCTGTACTGGGATTTCATGCTACCGTCTAATGGAATAGCGTGTCCAGGCTTCTAATCTAAATAGTATAGTTGACAATGTAATAGCCGAAGAAGTAAAGGCAAATTTCAAAATGGTGCCCTATGGTAAACAGAAACACCCACTTTATTTGAGAAATAGGCCTGCAAGGTCTGCAAGGAGGGCTATAATGCAAAATAAAATAATTCATAAATGAGCACAAACAATAAAAGAATATAAATTGACAGACTAATGGACTTTTCTACATGTTTGACATTCCTGGTTTTCTTAGCAATCAACGGACAAGCAGAAGAGGGGGAGGAGTAGTTTGGATTTATATCCCCCCTTTCTCTCAAGGAGACTCAAAGGGGCTTACAATCTCTTTTCCCTCACCCCCCACAACAAACACCCTGTGAGATGGGTGGGGCTGAGAGAGCTCCGAAGAACTGTGACTAGCCCAAGATCACCCAGCTGGCATGTGTTGGAGTGCACAAGCTAATCTGGTTCACCAGATAAGTCTCCACAGCTCAAGTCTTTCAAGCATAAAGAAGTAGTAGTAGTAGTAGTAGTGGTGGTGGTGATGGTGGTGGTAGTTTTGTATTTATACCTCACCTTTCTCTCCTGTAAGGAGACTCAAGGTGGCTTACAAACTCCTTTTCCTTCCTCTCCCCACAACAGACACCTTGTGAGGTAGATGGGGCTAAGAGAGTTCCAAAGAAGGTTACCAAGCAGGAATGTAGGAGTGCGGAAACGCATCTAGTTCACCAGATTCTGCCACTCAGATGGAGGAGTGGGGAACCAAACCCAGTTCTCCAATTAGAATTCACCTGCTCTTAACCACTACACCAAGCTGTGTATGTGCTATATTGATATATTTTATTTATTTGTTTGTTTGTTATATTTATATTCCGCCCTCCCCCGGAGGGCTCAGGGTGGTGAACAACAAAACATATAAATAGAGCACAAAATAAAATCAATAATATCAATGTTAATTAGATAATCATCAAATAAATGGCTCTATACAAATAAATGGCTCTATATTGCTAGAAAAAGGTCCTTACTGTACCTTTTAAGATACAGTAAGTGATAGAGCATCCAATAAAGCAACCTGTGCATTTATGTGTATGTGCATTTAAGAAAACATTTGTCTCTATGACTTTTTTAAAATTGTGCAGGAAAAAGGGAACTGCTTGAAAAGTTGGGCAACCAAGAAGTAGTTAGAGAGGAAGCAGGTTGGCTGGTGCAAACAAGAGTAGCAGCAGCCCACTGTGGACCACGGGAAAGTGGGCTTCACTCAGCTCACTGTCTGTGCATGGAGGGGAGGTGATTCTTTGAAAAACCTGAGATATTAACAACTGGGAAACACAACCATACTGAATTCAGCAGTTCAGCCCTCATTCTGAACTGCTGAAGTAACTCAGCCCTCCAAAACACTTTCCAAGGAAATCAATAAACATGGCCATAGTGACACTCTTTCACACAGATATCAAGACCTACTATTAAAGCTGGTGTTTTTGTTTTAAATGGAACCACACATTTCTCAAGGTGGAGAGGGAGGGGAGAAAGTAGAGAATATGGATTTTTGATGATAAAAGTCCAACCACTGAAAGATGAGTTTAAGGTGGAGGTGGACGAGAGTGGACAGAACAAACAAAACCAAACGAAACATTACACATGAAGAATCAAGATTGCTCAAAATCAGTTCCAAAAAAAGATTGAGGCAACAATGGTCCCAAGAGAATTAAGGGGGGGGGGGGGGGCAAAAACTAAATGCACAAGAAAATGTGCAGAAATCAAGGGATAAAGTAAAGCAGCATGGGACCTGAACTAACAAAAAAGTCCCAATATTATATAACATCATTTATCTTATCAGAAGATGAACAAAACTATTGCAATATAATACCTTAAATTGTATTCACTTGAGTTTTACAGCTTCCCTTGAAGGTGACCTATTTATCAAAATGTACGAAGCATTCACATTCTGGTTCAGCATACATCTTTTTGATGTTTGGATCTTGACTGCCCAAACAGCACCACATTACCATTTTATTTTCTCTTCTATTTCTAGTGTTGTTTTCCTTTCCTTTTCACTTTCACCTTAACCTTTTTTTTCGCAACATCAAAATATATTTTGTTTTTCAAACAAGCATAATGATTGAAGGAATCTTCCAAACAAAGGAACAGTGCATTTTCACTTTTATCCCTAGATAAAGGCTTATATAACACAGTAAGAACAAAAGAACAAGGTCACTTTTCAGCTGTGCAAAATCTGAATATGTCAGTGCAGCTTTCACTGCTTATAGATTCTCCATCTACTGAAATCTTCAGATTTAACCACTAAAACTGTGTCAACAATAGTACAAACTATTGCGGCTAATAAACTTGTTACTGTAATACATCTTGTATGGTATTAAACAGTGGTTCGCTCTCCAACCACACTGAACTACATTCTTCCTTTTCTGTATCACTCTTTGCCACCACTTTTATATTCAAGATGTAACCTTAATCTTCAACAAATCATGCAGCAGGAGGGTGCACAACCAGTGCCATCTTGTCCACACAGGATGTCATTCCATTTTGAACCTCTGAAGAACTTGAGCACAACCTGATAGCTTTGCATCACCTTGCCCATGAACTGGAGACTGAAAACTGAAGTCTTGTTTGGTACAACTCTGACACATAAGTTTCGCTATTTCATTTTAAGTCAAGCAGAAGAAATTCTTTGGCTTATGGTATCATGAGCCGCACCCTTGAAGATAGCAGATCACATACAATTTCTGTCCTCTACCTTTTCTTTCTCTTCCTTTGCGATTCCCAGGCCAGCCACATCACTGAAAAAAAGCAGAGAAAGAGGTAAGTGATCCAGGACAACTAACATCTATCGGTATGTACAGCTGTCTCAGTCACTCATGAAAAACAAAAAACAAAACAAAAGAGAAAGGGAAGTAGATACAGCAAGCAGGTGACTTAACAGTGTAATACAAAGCAATTACATCATTCTAAATCCACTGAAGTCAACTCTGCTTAGGACTGGATTATAAGGAACACATTATACAAATTATAGCACATTTGTTCTAATAGATGAAAATGGATGAACAGGGAGGTGGAAAGAGAGAGACAGAGAGAACTCTGAATCTTTAAAAATTAAAGTGGAAAAACAAGGCAAGAACAGCTGAGTAGATAATTGAGGCTCAGCGGTATGGACAAGTACTGGTGAGAACACACCAGCGTGGCAGATAGAAAATTACACTTTATAATTCCAATAACATATTCCTCCCTCCCTTTTGATTATTTTATCCCAAAGTCATGCACTATGTATTGCATAATGTCTCTTATAGTACTCTCAACAACAATACTGCCAAGATGGCATTCATGACAATTACAGAAGATAACACAACACAGCATAACTCAGCTTACCATTGGCAAAGTACCATGAGCAGCGCTGCCTCTTGTGTCAGCCTTCTCTACCCTGGGGCCGCCTGTAAAGAAGGTGTATTGTTGGCCGTCCTGGTCTTAGGAATTCCTCTGAACCTAGCAGGTAGGGTTCTGATCTCTCAGGAATCTCAAAGAGTGGGTTCTTTGAACCAAAGTTCTCCATGATCACAGTAAAAAGGAGTAAAAAGACAGCATCTGTTGTTGGTTTCAGCAACATGGTCATGGGATCTGTTCCTGTAGTTTTGCAGCAGAAGGCACTATACTGTGCTTTGGATGTTTCTATGTCTATATAGACTTTCAGACAATTGAGACCACCATATCAAGGAACATTTCCACAGACATTTACTACTGGGGTCTGACAATACCCAGATGTTCAGGATCCCTAGGTCAGAACAAAACCTTTAGTCCAAGCTATGAATGCTCCTTGTGAAATGCCTCATTTATGGACTTCCTCCACAGATACACCTGCAGTTTTCTGGTGCCCAACATGGGACTTAATCATCCAGATTCCATCTTACAGCATTTCAGAAGTATAAGTAGGACTGCCAACCTTCTGCTATCTGTGGTCTTGAAGTTCCAAAGAAATTGCAGAGGATAAACAAAACTATTGTGAAATATATGACCAAGATGATAAAGATACAGAATTTTAAATTGTTGTGATGGACCAGAAGGAAGGAAAACCTCTGGGACACTTCCACAAGCAGAAGTGGCAAATATTGAGTGCCCACTCTATTGTCTCATGTCTACTTGATCACTTGCAGAAACATGATGGATAAAAATCGGTTTGCAGACCAAATGGAGAAAAGTTCACCTCTACTTTTCAAGGCGACAGTCCCCTGCAAACTTGTAGTCACAGGTAGCCAGTCTCCTAGAAAATATAGCAAATATACCAAGCTTCAAGAATAAACTGTATTCATCATGGCAGCTTGAGAGGTGATTATTTCATTTATCACCTTTTAATCTCAGTTCACTAAGTAGTTTATAATTAAAAAATAAAAACATCTATCTACATTGCAATGAAACAAATTAAGATCATGCTAGCAGTCAAAAGTTAAACATAAAATACAGCAGAAGAAGAGAAGATATAACAGGAGTGCTTGAAACAAAATGATTTAAAATAATTAGAAAATTCATCCAAAGCACTAAAGAAATACATCTCTGAAGGAAAACTAAAATGAGCAACACAGAAATTTTGTAGGAGGATACCCCGATAACCACCAAGAAGGTCTTATTCTCAGTGAAGATCAATTATGACTCCAAAACAAAAAGTACCATGAGCAGAGCCCTCTCAGGAGGCCTCAATTACCAGTACGTAAAAAACATGTAATATGGAAATATGTAATATTGTCCTGAAAAGTGGAAGGCTGTGGTAAAACACGAAAAACATTTCAAATAATATTTTACATGTGAGATTTTCATCTGTGCTCATAACAACCAAGCACACACATACACAAACTTAAATACCAACTCTCCTACATTTTGGTCAAACCTGTAACCTTAACATTTTCATTTTGAAAACTAGAAACTTTTATCTTTTACAGCCCAATCCTGATCCTAAGATGGCTGGGGATGGCGCTGATTCTGTACTGCTGTGCTGCCTCCTGCGGGCTTTCAGGCAGCATAGGGAGGAAGCTAGAAGAAGAAAAAATGCCTTCAGCCTGGAAGCCCTGCATAGGACTTAATGAAGTTATGCCACTTGAAAGCCCTAGCCATGGTGTTCTCAGCCCTAAAGGCCAAGTGGAAGCCAACTAAAGTCAACTCCACTTCCGGGAATGCCCCAGGTGTCCCTGCCTTGCGACTGCTTGGACGCCTGCATTGCTCTGCAGGGGTGCCACTTCCGGGTTTCACTGCCATGGAGGTGTGGGGCACCCAGCTGCTGACATCCTTGCTCTCTTCACTGTCAGGGGTGCCTCTTACACCAACATAGAGGGCAAACACATCAATGCAGCCCTCCGCTGCTTCCTATGTCAATTTGCCTTCCACCCATCTAGATTGGGCTGGCCAACATACACACCAAATAATATAGAATACATGATCAAACCCAATGCAAGCTCTTTAGAACTGCAAATCATATTCCAAAATTTGTTTTAGTGTGTAACACAGAATTTTATTTGAAAACTGCCATTTGCCCAATTAGAGACAAACATATGAAGTAAACTGAGCTAAATGGGAAAACAAGCATTTGTTGGAGTAAACTGTTTTAGCTTGCTTAAGAGTCTAAGAAAACTGATGGATGCTTATTGCCCAAGTCTTTCATTCCAGGATGTCAATTAGGGACTTTCTTAATCATTCCTAAAGTTAAGGGCACCTGATCCAGCAGCCTTGTGGGATCAGTGAGATTATGCCATGTTTGAACAGATCTCAGTAATGTGTGACACATTAAGCCATATGGTCATTTGTTTCTTTAAAAACAAAGGGCTTCTTCAATTCCAGTAATTACAACTTTTAGCATTCTGCTGGTTGCAGTAGGTTTTCTGGGTTGTGTGGCCGTGGTCTGGTGGATCTTGTTCCTAACGTTTCACTTGCATCTGTGGCTGGCATCTTCAGAGGTGTATCACAGAGGAAAGTCTGTTACACACTGTGTCCAGTGAGAAGGGTATGTTTTAGTGGGGCATAAATTATCATGTCCCCGGGTGGGGAACCAATCAGTAAGTGTTTGGGTAGAACTTGCTATGCAAAGGTGTAGTTGATAGTATAGTACTGCAGGTGGGGTTGAATCACACCCTGGACTGAAAACCCCCACCTGCAATACTATGCTATCAAATCCAGCACCTTTGCATAGTAAGTTCCAACCAAACACTTTCACTGATTGTTGTATTGCCGAGAAGGCTTTCACGGCCGGATTCAACTGGTTGTGGTGGGTTTTCCAGGCTGTGTGGCCGTGGTCTGGTGGATCTTGTTCCTAACGTTTTATCTGCATCTGTGGCTGGCATCTTCAGAGGTGTATCACAGAGGGAAGTCAGTTACACACTGTGTCTGTTACACACTGTGATACACCTCTGAAGATGCCAGCCACAGATGCAGGTGAAATATTAGGAACAAGATTCACCAGACCATGGCCACACAGCCCGGAAAACCCACCAGAATCACTTACTGATTGGTTCCCCAGCCGGGGACATGGCAATTTATACCTCATTAAAACATTCCCTTCTCACTGGACACAGTGTGTAACAGAACAAGATCCACACAGCCCAGAAAACCCACCACAACCAGTTGAATCTGGCCGTGAAAGACTTTTACAATACTTTTTAGCATTCTGTTTGACAGTGGGTGTTTGACATTAAAATACAATTTCAGTTGTATTAGATAAGTGCCCCAAAGGATTTTGCTGCTGTCTGGAATAGATGGGTGACACAAATCCCACCCAGAAGACTTCAAAAATATACACTTTTAAAATTTTGAATGTCTTTGTTTCATTTTTTTCAAATCTGAGATAAGATACAGCCTTTAAATACTGGTTTACACTTGAAAGCCTGCAAAGCTTCTTAAGTCAAGCAAAGATGACTCAAAATCAACATATAACAAAGAGTCTGTCTGGAAAGACAGCCATGCATTTGCTTTTGTACTAAGAAATTATTTAAAATGTAACCACTTGAATCTAGACACAGGCTAGAAATGGATCAGACCAGCAGTCTATCTACTCCAGCACAATGTTTCATGCAGGAGCCATCCAGCTGCCCTGGAGAGCCAACAAATAGGGCTTATAGAAAGAGGCTTTCCCTGATGCTGCCTCATAGTACTGGCAATCAGGTTTGCTGCCTCTGTATATGGACGTTCCCTTCACACCCCACCCACAGCTAGCAGCAGTGATTGGACCTGTCTTCCATAACCCACTTTCAAAGTCATCTATACTTGTTGTCATCATGACTTCCACAGGCATTGAATTCCACAACTTAATTACTCATTGAGTAACAAAGTATTTCCTTCTGTCTCTCCTGAACCTATTCCCCATCAATTCCTCAGATGACCGTAAGCTTTAGTGCAGGAGTCTGCAACCTGCGGCTCTCCAGATGTTCATGGACTACAAATCCCATCAGCCCCTGCCAGCATGGCCAATTGGGCTGATGGGAATTGTAGTCCATGAACATCTGGAGAGCCACAGGTTGCAGACCCCTGCTTTAGTATTATAGGAGAGAAAAAGCCATTTATTTCTTACTACAGCAAAAGGTCTCCAGCTCTTCAGCATTTTCCTAAATATTGTCTAATCACTTAATCATCTTTATTGCCCTCCAGCCCTGCAACATCCTTTTTGACATATGGCAACCGCAATCAGAATGGGAGAAAAAGAGTGGCAAAGAATAAATCAGGAAGGGTAGATGACCAAATTCGCCAAAGAAAATATTGAGTCTAGAGAAAAGCATTTTTGGTATTTTGTCTAGCAAAGCAGGGACAACAGAGATAAAATTCTGAAAGACAAACAAATATACAATACAAGAGACATACTCAGAGTCTAGGAAATCTCATAAAGCAATTAGCATGTCTCTACTTTCCCACATGGCCTTCAGAAGAGATCGTTTCTCCACAAATCTGGTTGTTTATTAGTAGGCAGATATGGATTTTCCCCCTTGGTACTTACAATGTAGTACTTACATACTGGCACAAGACATTCTTCACTTATCTGCAATCTAAAGCTATTACTAAAAACAGCAACTAAAAAATCAAGAAAATAGCCAGCAGGGGGAGCAGGACACTTTCATTTGATTTACTCAAAATAAAAGGTATTTATCAAAGCTCAACATCAGGAACTTACTTCAGACACATCGCTAATATCAATTATACTATTACTTGCTCAACAAAAATTAAATTACAAATAAAAGCAGATAATGTGAGGAGGTATTAATGATGACCAAAGCACGCTACACACATGGTTTCTGATTACAATGATGTATCTGGATTAAAAAAAATAAAACAAAAATAAACCATATGTTTGTGTATCAGTCATTATCAGTAATTTTGCACTCCTCTGCAATATCATCACCCCCATCATGTGTTTTTTCAACTGGATATCTGACAGGCTGCCAGAACCATATGTAACCACATGTGTTCACAAATGGTGCCTCAGGATCATCCATGCTGCTCTGTGAACTAACGATCAAAGGGGTAGTCCCAAACTGTACCAGCATTTCTAAATGTTTTTCAGTCCACCCATCCTCATATTCAGCTATCTCAATAGCCTCAAAATACTGACCCCCTCCCTGAACCTAATGACTAGAAGTCTCACTACCCTCATAAACTAGCCAGTTTCACAGTATAGGCTTTACTTAACCCTGGCTTGCTCTTCCTTTGTCTGTCTATCACATACCACCTTTGGATGTTTAATGGGCAACAAGTATCAGACAGCCAATGTTAATCTATTGGAAATTATCACTAGAAACTACCTAATAAAGGCAAAATTTGCAGCTGTACTGTTCTGTTTATTGGTTGAGGTGTACTGAAGGCTCAAAAAGACACACACTCGTGTCCTCAGTGTAGAAACATAAACAAGTTAAATAATCTTAACAAAGAGGAAATGCTTCCCCAAATTCACACTGGAACTATAGCTATTTCTGAAGTGATTATCCTCCCCAAAAGACTCAAGATTACACAAGTCGCTATTTTACCTTATGGTCCCAGAAGAACAAAATACATTTTTCCCACTCACATTTTCCCACCACTTGTGGAGATTTGAGAGAGCCAGTGTTGTTTAATGGTTAAAGTGTCAGACTAGGATGTAGGAAACTCAGGTTCAAATCCCTACTCTGCCGTGGAAACTTAGTGGATGACCTTGGGCTAGTCACATATTCTCAGCCTTGGCCCTGGCAAGTTTTTGGGTGGAGACATGATGCGGAGGCAGGAAATGACAAATCACCTCTGAACATCTCTTGCTTTGACAACCCGATGGAATTGCCGTAAATCAGCTGTGACTTGATGGCAAAAAAGAAAAAGTGGAAGTGAAAAGCGTTGGCAAGTCACAATCAATGTATCGTGACCCCATAGGGTTTTCAAGGCAAGAAACATTCAGAAGTGGTTTGCAATTGCTTGCTTCTGCATAGCGACCCTGGACTTCTCTGGTAAACTCGCATCCAAATACTAACCAGGTCCAACCCTGCTTATCAGATCTCATTTGAAATGTGGTAAGATCATACTAGTCTGGACCATCCAAGCCAGGGCACCACCAGAAAATGTGACAAACATTTCAATGTGTTCCTATAAAATCAATTGTTAAGTATGTGCATACACTCATTGGGGTGGGGGGAGACAATTGGGAGAAATTTGCAAAATTACAGCAAGCAAAAGAGACAGAGAAGATTATTTTTCTTCTCTCAGATACTAGCTTGCTCAATTTGGCAGCCAAGAAAATATGGGTTTAAATTGTATCTGACAGGTGAGGTTTCCTATCAACAGCCACTAAGGCATTTATTGTTTTAAATTACAGGCACTGCTTCTATTTTTTTTCAGGTTTTTTCCCTCCAGCTCTGGTCTGGAAGAGTAGGACAAAGTGAGAATATAAATCTGCCTTCTTAAAAGGAATATGCCCTGAGATGCAAAAAAAATGTTATTCTGGAACCTGAGAGAGAGTTTAGTAGAAATCAGTTTTCAATTTTACATTTGTAGGATGATATTCACAAATAATACGCAAATTTAATCCAATCATGGTGTTATTTTAACTGTTGACGGTAATTGCATGGAGTCTGTAAATTAAACTTAGCATTGAACAAACCTGTTCTAAGCTTGAAGCAGGAAAAAACCCCAAAGTTAATATGATGCTCAATCTGCTGCTGAACATGAATAGTAAGTTGCTTGGGTTGTACAAATTATTACAGCTGACTACCATGAACTAATAATAGTGAAGCAAACAGATACAGATATTCAACAACTGAGCAATAAGTACAATAAAAGTATCATGAGAGAAAATAGTACTCAAGAGTTGTCACTGCTCCAATGTATTACCAAAGCTCACATTCAATTAAAAAAATAGTAATTGCCAGATAGTAGAAACAAATATAGGAGTAGAACATAATTCACACACACAGGAATTGCTTGAACTCAGTGGAAACAACTCTTGAGTGATTCCTGTAAGCTCTTCATGAGAAACTCTCCAGAGCCCTGGGAACAACGTAAGCCACCCATTTTCCATCCTTCCCAGAGTATTTAAAGACTTATAATTTTCCCATCTTATTTTGGTTCATCTCCATTTTTCTATAAATAAAGATACTGCACAATACATTCATCTCTTCATCTTTTCTGGTGATACTATACATATCTTGGAGTGCTTTCCCTGTAAATGCTAAGCAATAGGAGCCAATTTGAAACAAAGGATATGGGACCTTGAGCCCAGACTGATAGGGTAGATGGGAACCTTCTCATATTTCCCAAGAGACAGGTATCTTTTCCCTGGACCAAAAGGTTGTGTTTTGGAAACAAATGTATCTATTTCTGTCATTTCCTTCAGACTGATAGTCTTTGTGGGGCAACCCTGGCTATGCTGTCCGAGAATGGTTGACAGGCCTCAAAAAGTATTCCTAATCCAAATCTGATGCTTTCAAAATGGAAAGTGTCTGCTGCTAGTCTTAATAGAAAAATTCAACACAACATTTTGCTTTCATGGCATCTTCTCGGAGCCACAGTCTAAGAATCAAGTTAGTACTCTATGGAAGACCAGTGCCCTGGACTCCAATAGACTTCTTAAAGGCCTCCCATACCTGGGTTCTATATGCTTCTGTTCAACAAAAATGGGAAAACTGCATCCATATCCCCACACATCTAAGTACCGCAACAACGTTTCTTAGACTCTTAAAAGCTGTCTAGAAATCCCAATTAACAACCTATTCCTATGCATTCTTTTACAGATTGCTTTCCTCTATCCCACTTCAAATCAAGATCTTATTCCCTTTTTAGAAAGATTCCTTCATTCAAGTTTCTGCTCTTTTTGCATCCAGCACCTTTTTCACACTTCTGACTCAAGGATTTCTGCTCCCGCTAAACTTACAAGAACACATCAATCCTCTACACTTTTCAGGGCAGGCTGAACCTTCCTCTGTTCTTGGAGAATCAAACAATACTTTTTGTTAAGAAGTTTTGAGTATCTGATAGCTAAGAATGACAGCCTAGAGCAGGCAGAAACGAATTACTTCTGGTGTACTGACAGCAAATGCAAAATAATCAAATGTATCCACACTAACAGTATCTGAAAAATGCACTTAATACATAGGACTGTCACAATTGTTTCCTTCTACAAACATACTGTGAACAAAACCAACTAATAAGGACTTAAGATAATGGTAACTTTTTGCAGTTATTTAATTCCACAAAAGCTATCATGAGCTAACAGGAACTGATTCTGAACGGGCCAAATAGAACAGATTAAGGCCTTTTTAAGAAGCTTTTGGAAGAGGGGGAGTCCCCCCCCCAAAACACAGAACTCCCCCCCCCAAACACTTCTAACCCATTCTATTTGCCAGAACCTGGGTTAAATGAAAATCACTAAATTAGCAACACCGCCCAGAGCCCCTCGGGGATGGGGCGGTATAAAAGTCCAATCAATCAATCAATCAATCAATCCATCCATCCATCCATCCATCCATCCATCCATCCATCCATCCATCCATCCATCCATCCATCCATCCATCCATCCATCCATCCATCCATCCATCCATCCATCCATCCATCCATCCATCCATCCATCCATCCATCAATAAACTTTCCCCCCTTTAACTCAGGTTTCAAACGCTCCCTGCTTGCCTGTGCATTCCCACCCTCTTCCATTCACCATTATGGTGGATTCCCCAGGCGACCTCCATTAGAGTGGATTCTCTGGCCCCTTCCGCACATGTAGAATAATGCACTTTCAACTTTGAAGCTGGATTTTACTGTGCGAAATAGCAAAATCCATTTGCAAACAATTGTGAAAGTAGATTGAATGCACACTATTCTGCATGTGTAGAAGGGGCCTCTAATAGGCGGCCACCATGCAGTGCAGGTAGATAGGTGGGGGGATTCTAGGGTGGGGAATTCTGGGGTGGGAGGATGCTCAGGTGGGGAGGATTCTTGGGAGGGGGGATTCTCAGCTATGTGGTTTGTACAGGAAACACTGTGCAAACTACCGTGCAAACCACAGCCTCCTGCTGCTGGGATCCCAGGCTGACCCATGCATTGTCACATTCTTTGCTACTATACCAGGCTGTTTAGCAGATGTTCTAGTCAACTGTTTCCTTGCTTGGGACAATCTATATATCACTAAAAGAGGACCTTTTAAAATTGTAATGCATGTAATTTATCTAGCCCAATTTATCTAGAATGGATGGGTGAGTGTGGCTCCATCCACGCTAGGAGTGCAATGAGTGCTGCTTTAGGTGGGAAAACTCATGCTCAAAGTTTTATAGCTTTTATAAGTTCTGGAGTAGGCTTTGCACATGTGCACTTGAGATCTCCTCTGATGCACAGAGAAGAGGAATAAAGAATTAATATTATTATTGGTTAGCTCTCAGACAAAACACAGCCATCCATCAATAAAGGCAAGAGAATTAAGCACTACAGACACCTGATAAATGTGCTCAACACACACAGATTCAAGTTTTTCAAGTTCACCATTCTCATTGCTGCAGTCTCAGAAGAGCTTAACTTTTTTTTAAAAAAGAAGAGATTAATTTTAGTGAAATTCAGATTGGCAGTCCTGTTGCACTTGGTAATTGACATTTTTGCCCACTTGGCAGCAACATGTTAAGCACTGTGATGGAGTAGCACTTGGGTTAAAATGATTATGCACACTAAACTACTTGAAAACATATTGTAGCTTCTTTTCTCCCAGGAACCATCTGTTTTTTAAAAATCTTGTGAAATTTCTCTTTCAGAAAGCAGTACATTCTTGTTTTCTTAAAACTGCTAATTGCTGCTGCTCCTGCAGAAGCAGGTAAGAAGGATTCCTCCCCCTGGATGCTGATTTGTTACTTCCAGTAGCCACTCTTGGCTCCAGAATATACCCCCATCACTTCCATAAGAGACATCAACGGGGTTAACACCAGAGAAATAACATCCTTTTTGTACCTATCATTATATTGAGTGCCTTGTTTCCCAGTGCTAGAGACAGAAGTTTGTGTTTGGGGGCGGGGGAGGGATTACTCTCCTTGATATGAACAGTAGGGGTATTAATCTTTTTTCAATCCTGATACAGGATGTGAGCTTCTTATTCAGACAAAGTGCTTGGAAATGGTGATACAAAAGCTCCTAAATATTAATTTCTACTAAATGCTCATTACCATTTTTATAGTTTCTGAGGAATTAAGGATGATAAAATGATTTGGTTGACTTAGGGTGATAATGGGGAAAAATCCAATAGATTACCAGCTAAAGCTCATTTAGAACTAAACCAGTGGCAGTGATACTAGTAAAGAAATCTAAACCATAATCTCTGGCTCAATGTCATTCAGTAGAGCTTTTTCAAGTAGCTAGATACTTATTCCTTATATGGCCCAAAGAAGAAAATATATTTCATTATTAAGATTGCTGATTTTAAATGTGTTCATTGTAAACCACCTCAAATTCTTCTTAAGTGGAGATAGAAATAAATATCGGATTTCTTAAGAGTCAAGTCCATGTCACTGGAAGAGCATGTTAAAATACATACTTGTTTCCACACTGCAGAATGTCAAAGTGAAATTACATTTACAATGTAATAGGAAGAAGTAAATAGGGATCATTTGACACTGTAGTTGTGAAACTACAATGTTAAATCCATCCTAATAGTGTGGTACCATAGACTTCATTGTTACTCATACTTCTATTCAGATGCCCTCACCTATTGACCTGGCTGTCTTCTTTGTTACTCACAGACAATGTTTCTTCACCCACCCTGGACACTCCAAACAGGCATATATATTCCGCTTGCTTTCCCAACATCAGATCCTCTGAAGATGCCAGCCACAGATGCAGGCGAAACGTCAGGAGAGAATGCTGCTAGAACATGGCCATACAGCCCGGAAACCACACAGCACCCAAAATCATTTATTTCTTGCTGCAGCACAATAATACTTTTGTTTCTATGAGAATAGCTACTTTTGCAGTAGCAATATTACATTCTGCAAATGGTTTTAATTAAATGCTATATATTGAACACAAAATGAATAATAAATGCTATAAAGTTACACTATCTGTTGAAAGTTACACTATCTGTTCTCACGGAAAATGATACCATGCCTAACAATTACGTTGTTTTTTAATTCAGTTTTAATACAGTTGAAACAAAGCAAAATAATTAAAATCTCTCTGTGCATAAATATGGACACAATGTGCAATAACGGTACCTCCATGCCTGAGAAACGCTATGGCAAGCAAGCAAAAGCCAACATAGCTACTCCTTTGGTATAAACATGCTGTTTCAGCTAGCGTGCCTATTCATCTGCTGTTAAGCAACTCTATACTGCTTAAGTGTGGGGATTAACCAACTACTTAATAATACTGTGTATTTCAGTCACTGTTGGAAAAAACATCTTCCACATCCCCCAAAGCAATACTGTACTCTGATAAGGAATATTGTTCTGCCAATCTTCAGTGTGTTTGTATGCATATTGTTCCTATATTCCAGCTGTCATAAATTATCAGAAAACTAACAGTCATTTCAGTGTCTGAAACAGTCTAATTCTGAAATTCACCCATTCAAATATTTCCAGTATTCCATCATACATGAAAAAAGCATCAATACAGTAATATCATTTTTAATAATGTACAAGCTCAGAAAGGGATGTAGTGAAATGAAATAAGAGGAAGAAGCAATATTGTTGGTGATGCCAGGAATAAAGTCACTGATAAAATCCATGTTACAGAAAACTAGAAGACCTACCATTCCGGAAACCTTATGATTTATTTTATAAAATGTAAACATGAGGAAGACTTTAAACATTAAAAAATAGAAGAAACTATGACAATTATCGCTGTACTTTTTCATTTTCAACAATGAAGATTAGTAATACTATTAACCCTTAAAATTCACACTGACCTCTTTCCTTTCCATTGCTGTTTCGATTTCCCAGCAATTTAAGCTAGTTTGGTTTAATTGCTCCAACAAGGAGCAGTAGGTGGAAAATGTTACGGAGAAATTTGTTCCATTCAGAGCAATTTAGGCAGTACTGCTTGCATCAGGCTCTACCTGTTTTATACCATAATACTACATGAGCAAATGTCACTGACCCCTCATCTAGAATGCTTCACTAGGTATGCCTGCATACAACACTTTTACAGAACACTGTGCTGGTAACAGACTTAGTTTACCATCGGGACAGCTACCTAGGAAATGCATTCTGCTACACCGTAACTACTTAAGAAACTTCAGGTGGTAGAAGTATATGGAAGCTTCTGGATTACAACTGAAGCATAAGATCTATTTTCTTAATAAAATGTCGTGTATATGCTCTGAATATCACTAAACTAAACTGAAGCTACCACTGACAAAACCAAAAAACTAGTCACAGAACTTCAACATTTTTCTACTACCGTGACAAGAGTGGCAATCCTTGACAAACTAAAGCCTATTTCATACATGTGCATGTTCATTTCAAGCGGTGACTTGCTTGTGTGAATGGAGCCATAAACACCAAACAGAACTACCATGAACACAATGCTTTTAAATGGTATCTGTTTACATTTAGCTGTGAGTCATCAAAAGGTAGAATAACTAATAGAAAACCAAATTATGTACATGGTTGCATAAATAAAATATATCTCAAATCTTTGCTAAATCATCAGGCATCCAAATTTTCACAATTTTTCTATGTATCACATTTTTATTTTTATTTATTTTTAAATATTCTTTATGCTAGCAAACTACATATGAAATGGGAACTGTTCCAAGATGTCAACAGTGATGCTGGCTTAAGATACTACGGAATTTGGGCTGTGCAATCTTACTTTAACACTGTAGATGGCACCATACCACACTATCAAAAACCCACACTGACAGAATTTTTTGTGTCAGGTTTGGTGGTATCCATTTGCATTGTGTTAACATATGAAAGTTTCGCATTTTGATAGTGAACATAAGATACAGAACCATGACACTGGACATGCTGAGCTGATATTTCTCCCAAACAAAAGTGAAAAAGAAAACTGGTTAAACTAACTCATTCATTTAAAAAATACACTTAAATCTTTCAGTTCCAGAAGAATCAAGGAGTCCAACAAGTTCTAGATTAGGTACCTAGCAGACACTTTTGACACAGCCAGTACAGCAAAACAAGTACAGCTCTCTGACCAGTGTTTCTTCCCTCACCCATTAAAATTTCTTATATGATGGTGGCTCACCATTTTTCCTCACAAAGTCAAGTCATACCTTTAAAGGTGCAAAGCAACTGTTCCCAGAAAAATGCAAAGAGCCTGGAAAGTCTGCAAATTTCCAGAGGTGTCTACAGGAATCAGTACAACGAGCCTCTCCAAGACACAAAATGCACCAGTCATGCTCATTGGTGGAAGGAGGCATCCCTCCACAGGAATGACATTACTTAAAGGAGGCAGTTTTTGTCACAGAACCATAGAATTGAAAGAGCTCACATGCAGAAATACACAATAAAAGGAGCAGCAGTGGCGTAGGAGGTTAAGAGCTCGTGTATCTAATCTGGAGGAACCGGGTTTGATTCCCAGCTCTGCTGCCTGAGCTGTGGAGGCTTAGTCCTTGGGCTAGTCACAGTTCTTCGGAGCTCTCTCAGCCCCACCTACCTCACAGGGTGTTTGTTGTGAGGGGGGAAGGGCAAGGAGATTGTAAGCCCCTTTGAGTCTCCTACAGGAGAGAAAGGGGGGATATAAATCCAAACTCCTCCTCCTCCTCTTCTTCTTCTTCTTGACAGGTGGCCATCCAGCCTCTGATTAAAAACCTCTAAAGAAAGAGACTCCACAACACTTCGAGACAGTGCATTCCACTATCAAACAGCCCTTAGTGTCAGGAAGTTCCTCCTAATGTTTAGGTGGAATCTCTTTTCCTGTACTTAGAATCCATTACTCCTTGTCCTAGTCTCTGGAGCAGCAGAAAACAAGCTTACTCTCTGTTTAACATGACAACTCTTCAAATATTTAAACATGGTGATCGTGTCATCCCTTAACTTTCTCTTCTCCAGACTAAAGATTCCTAGCTCCCTAAGTTGCTCTTCATGGGGCACTGAATCCAGACCTTTTACAATTTTGGTCACTCTTCTATGGACCCATTCCAGTTTTTCAATATCCTTCTTGAATTGTGGTGCCCAAAACTGGGCACAGTACTCTGGATGAGGTCTGATCAATGCAGAGGCATAGCTAGGGGAAATGGAACCCGGGACGTAATCCGAGTTTTCCGCCCTCCCCCATCCATATGGGTGGCCGTCCTCCCCCACCACGACCAAACAAAGTTTTTTTTGCACCAGGTCATCTCAAAGTCACCATCACATTATAGAATATGGCCCAACACACAAATCTGGGCAAAAGTCGGATCCAGATGAGTTTAAAAGATCCTCATGAATTCATATGATTTTTGCATTGGAATGAAATGAAACCACCATGAGCCTATAGAACATGTCAGTCTATAGGCATCACCAAAACAATCACACATCCCACGCTCTGTGGCACTGCAGTGGTGCAAAAACCTGCTTGAAAAGCATGAATCCTTATGGGAGAGGGTGACAAGAGGTGGGGGAGGGTGGCAAGGGATGGTTAGGGGTGGGGGAGGGTGGCAAGGGATGGCTAGGGGTGGGTGGCAAGGGATGGCTAGGGGTGGGGTAAATGGGAAGTGGTGAGGGGGAGAGACAAGTTTGCGGGCCTTTTTGGTTGGCGGGGGGAGGGAAGGCCTCTGCCAGGCCTCTGAGGCTCAGCTCGGCTTTTTGGGTGGCATGGGAAGTGGTGGGAAGGCCTCTGTTGGGCCCTCGCAGGCCTGAGATGCACCCCCACCCCCACGCCCCACTTACCTTTACGGCGCAGCGGCGGTCTTGGGCAGTCTGATGGAGTTGGGCCGAGGAGGGAAGGAGGAGGGGCAATTTCCCACCCCTCACGTGACTCAACTGGGGTCGCCCGGGGCAATTGTCCCCAGATATCCCAGTTGTAGCCACACCACTGGATCAATGCAGAGTGGATTGGTACTATTACATCCCTTGATTACATTCACTATACTCCTGTTGATGCAGCTCACTGAATCACACTGGCTTTCTTGGCTGCTGCATCACAATGCTGACTGTTGTTCAGTTTATGGTCTACTAAGACTACCAGATCCCTTTCACATGTACTTTTGTCAAGCCAGATATCACCCATTCTATATCTGTGCATTTCATTTTTTCTGCCTAAGTGTAGTATCTTACATTTATCTCTGTTGAAATTCATTTTGTTAGTTTTGGCCCAGTTCTCTAATCTGTTCACGTCATTTTGAATTTGGACCCTGTCATATGAGCTATTAGCTATCCCTCCAAATTTGGTATCATCTGCAAATCTGATTGGCATGTCCTCTATTCCACCATCCAAGTCACTGATAAAAATACTGATTAGCACTGGATCCAGGACAGAATCCTATGGCACCCCACTAGTCACTTCTATCCAGGATGGAAATGAGCCATTGGTGAGAACCCTTCAAGTTCAGTCAGTCAACTAATTACAAATCCATCTAACAATAGCATTGTCTAGCCCACATTTTACTAGCTTGCTTGCAAAAATATCATGGAGTACCTTGTCAAAAGCCTTGCTAAAATCAATGTATGTTATGTCCACAACTCTCCCTTCATCTACCAAGCTTGTCATCTTATCAACAAAAGAGATAAGATTAGTCTGGCATGACTTGTTTTTGATAAACTCATGTTAACTTTTAGTGATTATGGCATTCCTTTCTAAGTGCTTACAGACTGTTTAATGAAATGCTGGTATTGATGTCAGGCTGACTGAGCAGTAATGGTTTGTGTCCCTTTTTTCCTTTTTTGAAGATGGGGACAACATTAGCCCTCCTCCAATCTGCTACGACTTCTCCTGTTCTGAGATCACTTATGCCAGTTCTTTTAATACTCTGGGATGTAATTCATCAGACCCTGGAGACATGAATTTGTTTAAAATAGCCAGATCTTTACTACCTCTTTATTCTGTGCTGAATTTCCCCTACTGCACCTTCTGTTCCTTTTCCCTCTGGCTGAACACTGTTTTCCTTTAGGAAGAAGATCGAGACAAAGAAGGTGTTGAGTAGCTCTGTTTTTTCTCTATCCCCTATTAGCATTTTGTCATCGTCACACAATGACCCTATCGTATTCTTTTTCTTCCTTTTGCTATGGACATAACCAAAAAAGGCTTTTTATTGTTTTTGACTTCTCTAGCTAGCCTGAGCTCGTCCTGCACTTTAGCTTCTCTGACTTTCTTCCTACATATCCTGGATATTTATTTGAATTCCTCTTTGGTAATTTCCCTTATTTCTTATACCTGTCTCTTTTTCAATCTTAGCTCAGTTAAAAGTTCTTTAGACATCCATCCTGGACATCCTGGGATACCACCTGTTTTTCCTCTTCCCTGGAACTGTTTGAAATTGTGCCTTCAACATTCCACTTTTAAGAAACTCCCACCCATCATGCACTCCCTCTTCTTTTAGTATTCTTAACTACAGGATCACACACAGTAGTCGTTTACTGAAATCAGCTTTCTTGGAAGTCTGACTTCACTTGCCAGCTCTGCTCCACTGTATAATAAACTCCAGGAAAACATGGTAATTCCCATCTATGGATCCTTCCACTTCCAGTTCACTAGTCGAGTCATTATTGTTGGTCAGGAGCAGATCTAAAATAGCCAGTTCTCTTATTGCCTGTTCTACCTTCTGGACCCTGAAATTGTCCGCAAGGCCACTGAGGAATTTGCTGGACCTTATAGTCATGGCAGAGTTTGACTTCCAATAAATATCAGGATAACTGAAATCTCCCATTACTACCACTTATCTCCTTTCTGAAAGTTTGGTCATCTGTTCCAGGAAGGCATCATCCAACTTTTCAAGAGTCTGGCTTGAAGGTCTGAAATAGACCCCCAGAACAAGATCACTGTTGTTTCTCCCCACTTTTTACCCAAATACTCTGAACTACAATACTTAGCTGAGAGCTCCACAAGCATCCCTGACCAGTGGAGAATCAGATATATCAATTTGGCCTCCTCCCACCAGAGGTGTACCAGGAGAATATGGGGGCTGGGGCATAACCAGCTCCCTACCCCCCCCCCCCGGTCTGGCTCCACGTGTGCCCCCACTACGCATCACTTACAGCAGCCAGCAGGGAGGATGGGGAAGGGAGGGCTTGGCAATGGGTGGCTCAGGCAGGTGGCTCAGGTGGGCACCACAGCAGCAGCCTAGGGAACCAAGCCTGCCGCTAAGTCCTGTCCTCCCCAGCCTCCCTGTGGAGGGCAGGAGCCAGGCTGCAGGGAGGTTGGGGAAGGAATGGCTTGGCGATGGGCGACTCAGATGGGGGGTTCAGGTGGGCGCTGCAGCAGCAGGAAGGGAAGGCAGGTGTCGGCCTGCCGTCGCTGCACCTGCTCAGCCACCTGCCACTGGGCTCGGCAGCAGGCAGCTCAGGTGGAGGGGCTCAGGTGGGATGGCCTCTGGGGAGGACAAGAGCCAACCTGCCACCACGACACACAGCAGAGCTGGGTCGCAGCATCCTGGCACAGAGGGAGCCGCCGAGAACTGGCTGGGTCGCCACACCTCAGGAGAGGCTGGGCACAAGGAACTGGCCAACATCCCCCACATGACCAAATGCCATGCACCTAGGGACATGGGATACCCCATGTCCCCATGGGCAGTATGCCCCTGCCTCCCACCTTAATTTCTTGCTGTCCATGGGAATCAGAGTGACTGGACAAATGGAATCCAGCAGACCTGGTGGTCAAGGAGATATCACTGCATTTATTTATTTTTCAGTGCCTGCCCAATTGTCAATTCTGAGGTGAAGGAAACATCCATCTGAAATGAACTAGCAGAAGACTGCCGAGAAGATCTCTGGTTCAGAAGACTACTTGCTTGGGTTCAACCACTAGTGATCCAGCCTGTTAGCTTGAATGTTGCTGATGCCATTGATATATTAGGCTCTTAAGGAAGCAAGGCTAAATAGAAAAAGTATAAGGCCTAGTATGACAGCTGTGTGAGAAACACAGAGCTCTCTAAAATCCCCGCATTTAATGCCAAGGCAATACAAAAACTGGAGGAGGTTGACTCCCAGGGATGGAAACAGGAAGCTGCAAGTTAGTCTCTGCCTCCAAAACCTGATGGGGAATAAACCATTTACATCAAGGATATTGTCCTCACCTATAATTAAAAAAAACCACTCTCACGTAATTCATAAAGATGCACTAACAATAGGACTCAAAATCCCGCCTCTGGGAAAGGGAAGGATAAAAATATGATAAAATAAAATAAATAAAAATAAGTAGTTGCCAGTTTTCTGTCAAGGATGGCCTTCTCTTCTGAGGAAACAGAGTGAAATGCTTACCAAAATCTTGTATAATATTTTAAATATTAGGAAACTCTCTGAAATATGCACTATAGGTGACTAGTTCTGAGATCAGGAATTTTGAGCCAAAAACAGGTGAATAAACTCTCTTCAATAACCTAGCAATTGCTTCATTTTCAAAGTAGCTGCTGTTGTGATGATTTCAATAGGATAGAATGTAATTCATAGCTAATGGATGTCAGCCTACCTTCTCTCTCTCTCTCTCTCTCTCTCTCTCCTCTTCTCTTGCACTCACACACAAAAGGTAAGCAGAAAGTGAGAAAATGCCCACTAAGCCACATAATACACACCATCTATCGCCTCTGCCAAGAAAGGATTGTTCATTCCCTGCAGTGTGTTCAAGGCTTTGCCTTGCCTAATTGTAAGTGACCCAAGTAACAAGGGAAAATATTTTCAAGTTATATAACTGTTTTTAATGAACTGCCAAAGAAGTCTACTTAATCTTTCTGCTCTTTATTTGAGAATTTTTATTGATTTTAGATTACTAACAATACCTCCACAGAATATGTACAAATAACTCACCCAACATTCAATACCCATTCCAACTCACATCTTTCCCCAAATTACAAAGACAGCAATAGAAAAATAGTAATATGTAAATACAAGCAGATAAATAGAGGATTAATAAATAAGTGAAAAGAGAAGTATGTGAAAGAGAAAGAAAGAGGGAGAGAGGCCAGTTCTAAACCAGAAGACATAATTAAACTTCACTATTGAAACAAATCAGCAACATTCTCCAGAGTAGAGTTCTTCTCACATCAGAAATAACACATCAACTATGCCACTTTCACCTTCACACTGAGCTCCAGTACCCGCTATCCTCCATTCAGAAGACAGATTTGGGAGGGCTCAATAGATCCAGAAGCAACCCCATTTCAAAAGTGCCAAAATAGATGGTATATAACCAAGAAACAAATGGGGAACGGTCCATTAGATACTCACCGTGAAGGGGCCTTCTTTTGGTAGGCAGGAGGACATCTTGATGGGTGATTTCCAACCCATCTCAAGAAGGCAGGAAAAAGAATTCCGTCACTTTCTGTCTAGGCCTGGACTCCATTTTAGCCAGTATTCACCTGACCGAGCAGTTTATAGAGAAGGAAAGCATTCCAACTAACACACAACTCAAGAAAGACATGAAATGTCGACGTTAATTTTAACAAGACAGCCAGATTAGTAGAAAGATAGTAACAGGCCTGAAGAAGGGGTTACTAGAGAAGAGTTCCCTGGACCCATACAAGACACTAATGATAAACAGGGAGGGCCAAGATGTCCTCCTGCCTACCAAGAGAAGGCCCCTTCATGGTGAGTATCCAATGGATCGTTCTCTTGGAGGCGGAGGACATCTTTATGGGACCTCCCAAAGCAGTGTCCCTAATTAGGGTGGGCTATTGTTAAGAGTCTATGATGTGTTCGAGGACCCTCCATCCAAAGACGGTTTCAGCTGCCCCAAGATTGTAATATGTAGTGCTTTACAAATGAGGGGATAGACCAAATGGCTGCTTTGCAAATTTGCTCCACTATAGCCCTATGTCGGAAGGCTGCATTGGTGTCCACAAAAAGAGTGGAGTGAGCTGTAATACCTGATGAAACTGACATATTCAGTTCCTTAGCTCCTCTATAATACAGGCATTTAGAGTCGAACTGATCGATGCCATGGACAAAGCAAGACCTAACCTAGGAGCAGACGTATTGATGAAGACAGTTGCGTTTGTCGTATGGAGTCAGTCCTGATTATGAATGCCTTGACTGCTCTTCTAATGTAAGAACATAAGAGCCTGCTGGATCAGACCAGAGTCCATCTAGTCCAGCACTCTGCTACTCGCAGTGGCCCACCAGATACCTTTAGGAGCTCACATGCAGGATGTGAAAGAAATGGTGTTCACGTGAGCTCCCAAAGGTATCTGGTGGGCCACTGCGAGTAGCAGAGTGCTGGACTAGGTGGACTCTGGTCTGATCCAGCAGGCTCTTTCTTATGTTCTTCTTATGTTCTTATGTTAGAAGAGCAGTCAAGGCATTCATAATCAGGACTGACTCCATACATGTCAAGGCATTTATAATCAGGGCTGACTCCATACGAGTAACATCCAGGGTTTGCCATGAACTTTCTGTAGGATGTGATGGCAGAGGACAGAATGTGGGCAGAACAATGTCCTGTTGCAGATGGAACATGGAACTGGCTTTTGGTTTGAAAGTAGGATTCATTCTGAGCACTACTATGTCCTTATGGAACACTCAGAGGTTTGGATTGATGGAAAGAGCCTGGAGTTCTGAAGCCCTCCTAGTGGAGGTGATTGAGACTAAAAAGAGGACCTTCATCCTAAGCCACTTAAGGTGGATAGTTTGGATTGGTTCAAAAGGTTATTTAGTAAGTGCTGTGAGCACTGTGTGAAGTTTTCATGAAGGGAAGCAGTGACATATTGGTGGTTGTGACTGCTGAACGCCCTTCAAGAATCAGAGAATGTCCAAATGTGCTGTAGCTGGAAAACCGTTAAAAGGTTGCCAAACAGTGGACAGGGCAGCAATCAGTCTTCATAGAGTGTTACTACAAAGTCCCATCTCGAACACTTCCTGGAGGAAGGTCAATACCAAAATTCAGACTCAGCAGATTGTCCTTTGCCCAGGCAAGGATCTTGCTCACCTCTCGATGCAGTCGTGACGATTTTGATCCTCCCTGGTTGTTTATGTAGGCCTTTGCCACGACGTTGTCCGTGTGGATTAAAACATGTTGGCTCTTGATTGTAGTCTGAAATCGTTGGAGGGCCATCAAGATGGCCTTCACCTCTAAGATGTTAATGGGCAGTTTCGATTGATCGGATGACCATTTCCCTTGTCCGTATTGGTTCTCCAGGCTGACTCTCCAGCCTTGCAGGCTGGGATCTGTAAATATCAGTAATTGCTTGATTGTCAGGTAATGTTTGCCCTGATTCAGATTCTGTCTGTGGTGCCACCATCAGAGTTGTTCCATGAGGGATTGGGGTATTAACAAAGTCCAATCCCTTTTGTTGATGATGTCCCATTGATAAAGTTGAAGGAACTGGTGTAGGGGACGGATATGGAATCTCCCCCATAGACCCAGGTCCATTAAGCCTATGAGGATCCCTAGAAGTTTGACAAGAAATAGAAGGGAGGCTGACCTGGGCTGAAGTAAGGAAACTATCATCCTCTGGATCTTGATGATCTTCCCCTCTGGGAGAAAGATAGCATTCTTGGTGGAATCGATGATGGTCCCAAGATGCAGAAGCTGCTGTGATGGAAAGAGGTTGCTTTTGTCTCTGAAGGTTGTTCGGAGAGACTCCATCTTGAATATGCGAAGCCTGATGTATTTGTTGATTGTCCGAAGACTGAGGATTGCCCTCTAGTCCCCGGTCTTTTTGGGAACCATGAAGAAATGTGAGTAAAGACCACAGCATAGTTCTTCCTTCGGAACCGGTTCAATTGCTCTGATGGATAGGAGGTGAGCTATGGTGTTCAGAGTCCGTGATAGCTTGTCGGACCTGGAGCTGAGAGCAGAGGATAGAAGCGAGAGGGTGGCAGATGAATAAACTTGATGGTGTGTCTCTGAGTCACCACCTCTCTTGTCCAGGAGTCAACGTGGTCGCCTCTCCAGGATTCCTGGAAGTGGAGAAGGTGACCGCCGACTGGCACTGCATCTGAACTGGAGTCAGGATTTTGAAGTGCCATCTTTCCTGCGGGCTATGTTGAATCTTGGGCGAAAGCTACCCCTACTACGAAAGGAGCTCAAACCTCTGGAGAACCATGAGATGGTCCTACCGTCCCTAGGATACCAGAATGCATTTCTCCCATCTCTGGGTGCTCTGGGCAGAGTCCTTTGGGAACAAAAGTTGGTCCTAGGCCAAGGGAGATTCCTATCTGAACGCAGGAATTCAATGTTGGCCTAGTGCACAGCGGAAGGACTAGGTGCCAACTCACCCTTGCTAGAACAGGAGGTAACTGCTTGCAGTATAAGAAAAAGAAACACTCAGACAGTAGATTTAGTTCCAACAGGAATACTTTATCTCTTGTTTCTCAAAGGAACAAAAATAACAATAACTATCCACTCTCTACTCTGACAACAATCTGAGCCCGAACCTGAAGGTGAAGGAGAGGTACTGAATTGGGTATGCAGTCTTCTTATATAGTGTTGTCCAGCAAATCATTAGCTAGATGATCTAATCATCCTGGCCTGTGACCTTTTCACTTCTGCTGACTGTTACATGCCAATCACTGCAGACCCAGACAGAGAGGCTCCGACCTTTACAATTCTGCTGACTGCATTTTGCTTATAATCACTGCAAGACCCCGTGACAGAGTAAGGGCTCCGACCTTTACAATTCTGCTGACTGTTACATTCCAGTCATTCTAGACCAGCATATGACCACCTTGCAATTTTCAATATCCTGACATTCAAGGCGTTCTTTTTGTCCTTCGTTTCAATCAATATTTTGTCACAGTCTTTACCAAAAACTCTTTACCTTGAAAGGAATAATTTGTCACCAGGGTCTTAGAATTATTATCAGCCTGACAGGTTCTGAGCCATCCATTGTGGCGAGCTACCACTGTCGAAGCCATGGAACATGCTGACAAGACCAGAGCATCTAAGGTGGCATCAGCGATTAAGGCCGAATCAATCTCAAGCCATTCGAGTCCCTCCATGATCTCTATTTCTTCAGGTGGTAAGAGATCAAGAATGCATCTCACCCATACCAAAAGAATTCTGGCAACCATGGAAGCAAGCGCTATGGCTTTCATGGCTGATGCCAGAGACTCATGCGAGCGCTTAAGGATTGCCTCGATTCTCTTGTCGAGATAGTCTTTAAGGTGGCCCTCACCATTTTTGGCAACCAGGCCGGCCAATTGGATAGCTACAATCGGGGCATCTGCTAGGGGAACCTGTAACATTTGTCCTACATATTCAGGTACAAGGTAATGCCGCTTAGCCTCTGTTAGGGCATACTTATTGGCGGCTGGAGATTCCCACTCTACTAATGTTATGAATAAAAAAATCAGGAATGGGAAAGACCAAATGAGAAGTCTCTTCCTGGTAAAAGAAATCTTAACTTCCTTTAGGGCATCCCTTGATGAGCTTAGATGTTAAACTTGCATTGGAATCTGGGCCCTGGGCGTCCTCAGGGTCTTGTACAACGAGAGCAGTAGTAGTTTTGGGAATTAGGAACTCTAGTTCCTCTTCTTTGAAGCATCTGAATGCACTATCTGAAGCTAACCTAGGCACCTCCTCATACATCAGAGAAGTGGTCTGCAGACTCTGGTTCCTCATCTTCCTCCCCAGAATAGTCTTTCTCCTGTGGGAAGGACAGGAGGTTGTGCAATGGGGACCTAGGGTAATCCCTAGTCTGCCCATGTGGAATGGGATGTGGCTCCTGAAGTGGGGACCTAGGGTAATCTAATCTGCCCATGTTGGAAGGTGCATTGCTCCTGTGATGGGGACCTAGGGTAGCCCCTAGTCTGCCCATGTTGGAAGGTGCTTTGTTCCTGTGATGGGGACCTAGGGTAACCCCTAGTCTGCCCATGTTGAAAGGTGCGTTGCTCCTGTAATGGGACTTAGGGAAACCCCTAGTCTGCCCATGTTGGAAGGTGCATTGTTCCTGTGATGGGGACCTAGGGTAACCCTTAGTCTGCCCATGTTGAAAGGTGCGTTGCTCTTGTGATGGGGACCTAGGGTAACCCCTAGTCTGCCCATGTAGGAAGGTGCATTATTCCTGTGTTGGGGACCTAGGGTAACCCCTAGTCAGCCCATTAGGAGGAATCGGCATTGATTCAGGGGGAAAGAGAGAGTCAGTAGCCCTGGCCTCTCTGCCCTGCATTGATTCAGAGGTAAGAAGAGAGCAGTAGCCCTGGCCTCTCTGCCCTGATGGTACTGCTCTAGCTTATTCTCAATAGCTCTGTTCAAAAATTCAGCAAAGTCTGCAGGAGTATGGGACTGCCAATTAAACGGAGTATCAGAGGAGACACCAACGGTTCCCTCCCTATCCGAGGGAAGAGCGCCCCCCAAATCTCCACTATTAAAAGGCTCAGAAAAGATTGGATCTTGGCTGGATTCCGGGGGGGGGGGGGGGGCAGCTGCAGCGTTTTCCAGGAGTGCTGGTCAATGGGAAGCCTGCCAGCTCGTCAGCTGCTTGCCTGCCATTTTGAAGTTGGCTGCTCCTTCTCATCATGTTTGGAGTGGAGTTTCCAGACCTTTTTCAAATGCAGCTACACGTATAATGCTTTACAATAATCTAACCTGGATGTAATCAGAGCATGTACCACCACTTCTTAAGGAACAATCTTTTCAAGGAACAGCCCTATCCAGCAGCTGATAAAAGGCATCCATACAACAAGGACCAAACTAGAATCCAAATGGCATCCTGTAATGGAACTGTACCAACTATGGAACTGAAGCCATTGCAGATATGAGTAACTTCATTGGCAAAATGCATTGCCAAAGTGCTATAGCAGACCTGTGTGTTTTCTACCTCCTCAGGAGCCCAGAACAGAAACCCCCCTCACAGCCCAAAAAGCCTCCTCTGGATGGCATTGTACATATGCAATGGTGGTGGAGAAATGAGTTTGCTTTACTGCCACCATTGTCACACAATAGGCATAACAATGTGCTCACAGCCATATTTGAGTTTTCCCTTTGAGATTCATTCACTTTGAGTTTTCTTCCACTTCACTCCATCCATCTGCCCAAATGCCTTATTGCTCCAAATTCCTCAGTAAACTGGACTCTGCAGGAGGGAAGCAAGAGCTCAGAAACAATCATGTTCATAGCCCAACTTATCTCTATATTTCACAGAATGGCATGGGTTGTAATAGAAGCACCAACTATGTTGATCCCAAAATCCCAAAGAGATGCAGGTAACTATCTGGATCCATTATCATCCTGAGCAGAACCATCTGCAGAGGTCTTGAGTGTCTATGAACCTGAACTTCAGGAGGTAATGACATAGGCAGAGTGGAAAATTCTCCCCATTATCAAGCTATGCATTTGGTCCCCAGAGAAAACCAAATCATGTGTATGGTCTGCTGTAGGCACAAGGACTAAAATGATCCCGTTGTTATGGCAACTATGAAGTCTGGAAACACTTTCGTGAGGAAAGCCTCAGCATGAATGCTGAAGTCCCTAAGGATAATAAACCATGGAGGAACAAAATTATCACACCAGATTTAACCTGAAAAGAGACAGAAGACATAATATCTTGTGACTCATAATCTTATTATGACATTTCTGATTCAAGAACAGACATACATGTTGAAGCAGTGGATTTACTCAGAGTAGACCACTTTGTAGGATGCAATGTACACAAGAACTGATAGACACACAGTCACCAGTGCAGTTCTATTTTATTGCTATCTACTAACAAAGTTGCTTCACCAGACCACAAATCACACTGCTGTCTGTTCTAACTATATACAATATATACAATGTATTCATGAAATCTCAGCAGGCTTATGATAACTGTAACAAGATCCATACTTAACACAACAATAAATGTATGGGTAGAAGAAAGTTGTACTTTTTGGGAAAATGTGAAAACATTAAGTCTACAGGAATCACAATCTATTGCACCACTGCTGACTGCATAACAAAAGGCTGCACTGTACTAATCAGCAAAGCAGAACCAGTCAGACTTCTAAAGTAAAATGCAAGAAAGTCATACCTCATTAAAAATGTTTGCCTACTGACCCTTAGCTATAACAGCCCTAGTCAGGTTTATGCCAAGTCACACAATGTGCTAGGGAATTAGATTCTTAGGTACTCCATAACTGCCTCAAGGAACAACCTTGCTATTGCTTTATATACCTGAAAGCAATAGCAAGGATGTTCCTCGAGGCAGTTATGAAGTACATTAAGAATTTTGAGATTGTGGGCGCCTTTGGAATTTTAACACAGGGTGGTGGGCGTAACCACAAAATGGCTGCCAAAGGAAGCCAAGCCAGTCACAAAATGAATGCCATATGGAGCCACACACTGCAGGAAAGAAGAGGGGCAACGAAAAATGCACAAAGAAAAGGGGGTAAGAGATAACAGAGCAATCATTGTGCTGACAGCTGCCACTGAAATAATGTTATTTTAATCTGCATAGCTAACCAGCTCTTCAGTTTTGGCAAGAATCCCACCCAATTTCTAAAAGCATTTGGTGGGCACCACAAAAACTGCAAAGAACCAGTAGTAAATAATTGTCATGCTACAGTTAATATCAGTGTGGTTTCTTGGTATATTTCTGACATTGTTAGCAAAGGAACCCCAGACTAAAGTAGCATTAACACTGCTTCCCACAGTCAGCACCTATAATTTACTACATACAGTATAAACACAGTATCATTCACATCAAGAAGCTGCATAGGCTATAAGTACCTCAGTAAGAATGATCAGTAGATTACTAACTTGCACTCCCAACAGTTTTATTGAAGTTATATCCTCTGTGGAAATATCCTCCGTGGAAATGTGCTTTAATAATCTGACCTCTATAATATTAGAGGTGATCAGGTTGAGCAGTATGAGTAAATCCATCTGCTAATTCTCAGGATCAACTATTTTCAGCTCAACTTCATCAGTAATAAAGAGGTGAAACTCTAAAGAATGTCTTAACAGTAACATTAACAGGAACAGGAAGCAACAAATAACAACAGCAATGTGAAGAGAAGAAATCCATAGCCCAACTCAGAAACCAATGATGCCGCAGGAAGGCCAAGATATCCTCCTAGCCTGCCAGGAAAAGGCCCCTTCAGGGTGAGTTACCAATGGACCATTCTCCTGGAGGCGGAGGACATCTTGTGAGACATCCCAAAGCAGTATCCCGCAGTGAGGGTGGGCTATCGTTAGGTTTCCAAGATGTGCTCCAGAACCCTATGCCCAAAGGCGGCCTCTGTGGCCCTCCATGCCTGCAATTTATAATGCCTCACGAAGGATGAGGGGGATGACCATATGGCTGCTTTACAGATTTGCTCGACTGAAACATTTCGTCTGAAGGCTGTGTTGGTAGCTGCACTCTGGATTGAATGAGCGGTGATTCCATCTGCAATCGGTAGGTTTTGTGTCTCGTGGGCCTCGATGATACATGCCTTCAAGATCGAGCTGATAGCTGCCTTGGACATCTGTTGTCTGAGCTTTGGGGGAGAGGTGTTAATAAAAAGGCTCTCTATTCTGATAATAAAGACCTTGAGCGCCCATCTCACGTCCAAGTTGTGCCACAGCCTCTCTCTGAGATGAGAGGGCTGCGGGTAAAAGTTAGGCAGCTTGAACTCCCTTTAAGCAATGTTTAAAGAAAGGAAAAAAACTCTAAAGAATTCCCCGTTCCCCCAGAGGATCCTCCCAATACTTACCTTGGGGTGCCTATCAGGGGTGCATGTTTTAAGCTAGCAGCACCAAAATTGAAGGGCAACTTCAGAAGACTTTCCTGATGATACCACCCAAGTTTGGTTAAGTTTGATTCAGGGGGTGCAATTTTATGGACCCTCAAAGAGTTGCCCCCGTCACCTATTAGCTCCCATTGGAAACAATGGGGGCACCCTTTTGGGGGGTCCAGAAAGTTGGACCTGCTGAACCAAACTGCACAACACCTGGAAGGTATCATCAGGAGAGTCTTCTGAAAATACCCTGTAATTTTGGTGCCACTAGCTTTAAAATGAGCCCCCTACAGGCCAAACCCCCCAAAACTTCAAAAAATACAAAAAAAACCCATACAGACCCAAATTATTTGTTATATCCAAATATATTCGGGTATAATGAATATGATATTCATCTTGTTTGGCCATACAGATAATTTTATGCATGAATAAACCTGAATCCGAATGTTACTGAATATTTTTACTGAATATTTTCAGTATTGCTCAACCCTAGACTCCTCTCCAGAGTCAAAGGCATCCTGAGCCCTTCGGGGGAGGGCGGTCTATAAACCCAATAAATAATAATAATAATAATAATAATAATAATAATAATAATAATAATAATAATAATAATAATAATAATAATAATAATAATAATAATAATAATAATAATAATAATAATAATAATAATAATAATAATAATAATAATAAAAGATCCAGAAAGGCAACATACAACTTGGACCTCTGTCTCTTATACTTGGTACTTAATATAGCTCGTGTAAAGTAGATTTTGCCCTTCCCTGGAATCCAATTCTGTTCACGATGGCCCCGAAAATATTGCGTTAAAAGGAATTACTGGCCAGACGACAAACAAGCTTGTCTAAAAGATGTTTGGCATACAGTTTCTCAGTGACTGATAGAAGACTTTTGAGTTTATAGTAAGATGGTAATGTGTGATCTCCTTTTTTGAAAATTGGGACAATAATTTCTGTTTCAGCATTTCAAAGTACCCCGTATATACTCGAGTGTAAGTCAACCCGAATATAAGTGGAGGCACCTAATTATACCACAAAAAACTGGGAAACTTATTGACTCAAGTATAAGTCTAGGGTGGGAAATGCAGCAGCCACTGGTAAATTTCAAAAATAAAATAAGATACCAATAAAATTCATGAAGGTATCTCACTGGTTTTAAGAAAAGTTGACTAAAAGCAATCTTCATGATCAGAGGATGAACAGGATGAAGGCAAGAAGGGAGACTGTCTGGCTGCTTCATGCCAAAGACTGTGAGTACCCACAAGGCCTCCCTCAAAAATGGCCTTTACCAAGGAAGATTTAAAAAAATGTCATTACTAAGCAAAGGCAGTTTTAAAAGTGAAGCCAGAGACCGCTTTGCTAGCAACTCCCACTCTATGTGAAACAGTGTACAGCTTTTAGTCCCTTGCAATGTCCAGGGACATATTTTATTCAAAGGTAAGATTTAGCCATTAGGAAGATTTACAGTGTCTCTTTGTCTCCTACCACACTTGCTAAATAACACAGAGGGTATTTCTGTCCTTAGAACTGTAAGACCCTCTCTTTTCAGCTTTAATTTGTACTGCTTTACAGAGAGGAATTTGCACAAAAACTCAGTTTGACCTGATTTACTAGTAACAAATCTCTTGGACTTGCATTTCTGCACAGTGCTTTTAAACGCCTAAGCTAAGCAGGCAATGGAATCTTGGAATCCCATGCGCTTCGGGGCAGGAGTCCCATTTGCTGGGACCCCGGTTGCCAACCCACCTTCCCCTGCCCGGATGCTGGAACTACCGGCCTTATTCCCGTTGTCCGGGGAGTGGACTAAGTGGGACAGCCGCTTTAGCCACAGCTTGTGCCGGCTGCCCACAGCTGACCCAGGGTTCACAAGAAACTAGGGAGGGAGAGTAGGGTAGTCCCCCTGCCAGCCTGAGGACTGCTGGCTTCTCCTTCCCTCCCAGTTCCTGCCCCCTCTGCCAGACCACCAACTCTCCTCCTCTCCAAGACCTTCCTCCCTAACATCCTCTCTCCTTCCCTTCAGCTTCCCCACCGTCCTCCTCCTTGTCCCTTCGCGTTTTCTCCCTCTCCTTCCCACACACGCGCACACACCCTCCTTCCCTCCTTCTTGCCTTTTCTCTCCCCCCTTGTGCCGAGGGTCCTTCCTTTTATCCCCTCTGTAGTCAACCTCTGGCCTGAAAACCCCGCCCCCACACTCAGCCCGACAGGGCTCAGCTGGCCGGGCTCATCCGGCCCGGCTTCTCCGGCGCGCAGCTCCCCGCTGCCGAGACCTTCGCCCGCCTCGGGCGTCGCTCCACCCCTTCGTCGCCCCGGTAACTGGTCTCGGAGCGCTCCCGTCCCTCGCCGGCGCAGCGACAGGACTCCCCCCCCCGTCACGGCGCCCCGTGTCGGGGAGGATGCGCCCGCCGGCCGCAGGCAGGGGCGCAAGTCCGGGGAGGGGGTGGGGGCTACCCCCGCTCCCGGACACAATCTCTCTCCAAGAGGATGCCATGCCTGTCAGAACACAAATTTCAAGGGCACAGAGTAATACCTAATATGGCATTCAGAGCCAATGGAGCAACTCTAATTGCAAAGACTGTGGCTTTATCAAAGCTGGGGGATTTACAAGCCTAGATTCACATAAAAACACAAAAGGGAATGGTGAGTTTAATACTCAAAGTTGGATGCAGGCAAAATTCTTCTGCTACAGCTGGTGTGATCTCCTTTCTCGGTGTGCCACAGCTCCAGCAGCCATGTTGGAATTACCGTTTATACTCGAGTATAAACTGAGGGGGGCTTTTTCAGCATTAACTCTATGGTTCTATGGTCCTGAGGTCTAATATTTTGAGAAAGGGAGAAATGGTTCCCTTTATCCACTAGCTCCACCCCATGTATAATTTCACAAATCTCTAACATGTCTCTTTAGCCATGTTTTTTTTTCTAGTCCCAGATTCTCCAACCAATCTCTATAGGAAAAGTGCTCCAATCTCCTAATTATCTTAATTGCCCTTCCCTGGACTTTTTAAAGCTCTAGAATAGCTGTATCTAGAATATCTAGATACAGCAACAAAAAATGCATGTAGTACTTCAAATGAGGTTGCACCATAGATGCATACAAGGGCATTACAATATTGACTGCTTTATTTTCAATCTTATTCCTATTAATTCATGCCATGGAGTTTGCCTTTTTCAGCACTGCAGTGTACTGGGATGACATATTCCTCCAGATTTCTACTACAACCCCAAAATCTCTCTGAATAATGGTATCAGTCAGTTCAGATTCTATTAGCATGTTTAAAGTTGGATTTTTTGTTCCAATATGTACCTCTTTATACTTACACTGACTGTCATTACCATATTGTTTCTCACTCACCACACAACCTCCCGTAGCTCTTCACAATTCGCCTTAGTTTTCCCCACCCTCAATAATTAAGTATCATCTGCAAACTTGGCTACTACACTATTCATCCCAAATTCCAAATAATTTATGAAAAAATTAAATAGCACTGGTTCTAATACTAATCATTGTGGGATCCCCAACTCCCATCCATTGAGAGAAATGTACATTTGTTCCTAATCTGCCTTCTGTCATTTAACCTCATTTTAATGAATCAGATGAATCATTTTCTATCCCATGACTGCTAAAGTTTACTCAGGAGGCTTTGGTGAGGTATCTTGTCAAAAAACTTTTGGAAGTCAAAGTATATGATGTCTACTTGATTGCCCTTATCCAGATGGTTGTTAACCTGCCCAAAGAACTTCAAGAGTTTTGTGAGGCAGGACTTAACTTTGGAAAAGCTGTACACCAGAACAACAACTGCCCACATTTTTCCAGACCTGGAAACCTGCAGAACTGGATTATCAACTATTACAGCATAGTAATCTGTTCGCCTCTTGCTCATATATTAACCACCAGAGAAGTCCAACTGCTGAGGTCAAGCAGCCAAAGATCAAAATTGCTCAACAGTCTTCAGGAACTTGGCTAATCAGCATTTATTATACCTATACCTATTCAAAAAGCCAGGCCAACCACTATTGTACTGCTTTGAAGCCTTTGATGAATCAAAAAGAAAGAAAGAAAGAAAGAAAGAAAGAAAGAAAGAAAGAAAGAAAGAAAGAAAGAAAGAAAGAAAGAAAGAAAGAAAGAAAGAAAGAAAGAAAGAAAGAAAGAAAGAAAGAAAGAAAGAAAGAAAGAAAGAAAGAAAGAAAGAAAGAATCAATGCTTCACATACTGAGAAAGTGGAAGCTTCATCATATCATACCACAACACCAAGCCACAATGCAGCTTGAAGAACCAACCAATAAACAGGCGCAGGTGTTGTCCCCGGGAGTCATTTCCCCTCAATATGCCTCTGCTGCAGACTTCGTAGGACAGTCCTATAAATCCAATCCAGTTCTAGTACTGCTGTTCCCTTTCCAAAATAATGGAATGTAAGTACCCTTTCTACAAGAAAGTCATTCATTACTTTAAGCAACAAAAAGCAAACAGAAATTTAATAAAATAATAGGGCATACTGCTGCAAAGGAGGGCATGCTTGTAGTATTTGTACTGGGTTATAAATCACAAAGATATTCCTATACTTATAAACTCATCTAGAAAGCAACTAGAAATACAAATAAAAAGTGGTCACAAATTGTTGCCACTGATATCGCAGTATCCAATGTAGAAGTCTGAGTACTCAGAAAATGAGATACCCTTACAGAGAAACTGATTCCATGAAAGAAAATAATATCTTATTTACTGTACAAAGAAACTGATCCACCCGCACTATGTTTTGGTTTTCAGTGGTTTCCCACAGATCTCCAGTTCATACCCATGGATCTTTGGGGACAATAGCCTATATTTCCCCTAGTCATTTCCAGGAATACAGCCTGCATAGTTTGCAACTGATATCTGGCATAATTGTTAATAATCTGTAATGATATTAAACTTTGCAAAATGACAAAGGTCTTTAATACAGGCTGTTAACAAGGAAATACCACACAGCTGTTTTAACAAAGTTATTGTTCTGGTCCTTTCTTTCCCCTCTCTCCCTGACAATTGTTGGGGTGTTTTGTTCTTCCCCTCCAAGCATAAGCAACAGCAGCCTTGGACAAAGTAAACAAAGAAGAAAAACAATGATTTCCCTATAGCAATAAAAATCAAAGCTACAGTGACAATAAGTAGGAAAAGGCGAGAGCTTTCTCCTAAGGACATAAGAAGAGCCCTGCTGGATCATACCAATGATTCATCATAATATAGCACCCTGGTTCACATAGCAGCCAACCAGTTTCTTTTGAGGGCCATCACACAGGGTATTAGAGGTCAAGGCTGATGTTGCTTTCTACCACTGGTTTCACAAGTTTAATCTCTAAATGTAGAGTTTTTGCATAGAACATTGGGAAAGTAACTATTGGAAGGAATGTTAACAGCACCTTTTCATTTAAATATATGGCAAAAAGGCATGCAGGTATGTACTTAGACAATGCCTAAGTAAATCAAGGCAAGAGACATGAAATTTCAGGCATCTTCAAATACTTTACTCATAAGCAATATAAAGGAAGGAACCACAAGACACATAGAGCTGTCTCTTTTAAAAAGTGGTTATAATAGGTAACACAACTTTTTCTACGCATTACATGGTATGTTTCCTAGCTACAACCCACAGTGCAGACTGGAACAGGGAATTCAGAAGGTAACAAATTCAGTTAAGGTATCTCATCCTTTCCCATCCTTGGTGTATCAGCAATGATCAGTATAAGGTAGTTCAGTTTTTTAATTCAGTTGTGAGCACAAAATCTTCTGTTCAGATCATAGTGGTTTGGATTGGGGTGATATTCTCACAGTAATATCGTTGTAACCTAATGTATGTGAGTGTTTTTGGAAACAGAAACACTGTCAGATTACTAGGATTTAAGATTCAACTCAGTTCTGCAGATCCGGCTCATGCATTTCTCTGATATCAATGAATTCCCACAAGGCAATTAGCCTGGCAAAACACTGAGCAAATCATTTTGTGATATATAGGAACATGCAAAAATACAGGCCGCTCAACATTTTTGGGGAACTGGAATTTGTTTTGTACTTATCCCCAAGGCTGGTAAATCTACAATTGTACAGTTCTTGAATTCAACTGTTTTTAAAAGTAGGCTCTCCAGACCATTTTTAAAATCTTCATTTTTATCAGTTCTATCAGATCCTGTTCTCTAGACAGTACACAGAGTGAAAGTGCTTATACAGCAACTGGAGAACTGTTTATCCTATAGTTTCCCACACCACAACTCAAAAACATCTGACGTTAAAAACATGTTTTCCATACACTTCGTTTACAATAACAATGAGGACAGTGTGGTGCTAACCCAGAGCTGAATAGCAAAACAGTCATATCTGCAGACGTGCACATTCTTGACCATAGCCGTTTACAGGTTTGTAATTCATAATTAATACCCCCAATGAGAAACAATCACTTGTGTCAAAGCCCTAAAGCCACAACGAGCTAATTACTAATAAAAGCTCTACAGTCTCAGTTAAGCTGTGGGAATGTCGCTAGGCACAGCAAATAACCCAATGGTGAGCAACATTTCAGTCCTCTGGACCTTTTTGGTAAATATTTGATAGTTTCCCCTTTCCCTTCTATCAGACACAACTACCCACCATTGAAGTGCAGAGGCAGAGAAAAAAATATCTTTCTCAAGGACACTATGGCTGATTCCACATGGGCCAAAAACAGTGGTGTGAAAACGGTGTGAAAACAGTATAAACCCTTTTACACTGTTTTAAGTCGTTTTACACCAATTTCACACCATTTTCACACTGCTGTTTTTGGCCCATGCGGAATCAGCCTATGAGTCAATCATGGGTAGGAAATTATTTCTTGATGGAGGCCTGCTCAAAGCAATTCCCAAAGTAAGTGCAAATACAAATAAATAACAAAAATAGAATAAAGTATTAATAATTAAACAATGTATTGGCTTGGTGCCTAACGGAGAGTATGCAGGCACCAGGAAAGCCTCAAGAGGGAAGAATCCTAAAGGCAAGCTGCTGCAACTGAAAAATCTTGTTTCTGGTTGCCACTCTTCTCACCTCTGCAGGAAGGGCAGGGACAGTAGAACTTGGGATGAGAATCTGAACTGCTGAACTGGAGAACATGTGAAGTTGTTGTCCTGGACAGCAGAGGAGGAAGTCATGGCCAAATAGATTCATAGTGAGCATAATCACGAGCTCAGCATTCCACGGTCACTGGTATGTCCCACAATTCCACAGTCACTGGTATGGTCTCAAAATTCAGACACACATACACCATTTTAGGACACTCTGAAACTGGAACATTGTTGAAGCACTTCTGCAAATGGTAGCTTCATTATGGTCTGGTCACTAGGCATAACAGCAATTCCCATTTTCATTGCTACTTATTGCTCTCCTCAGAACATTACTGCATCAAACAAACTCATCTCCTTTAACAATATCATGTATTTAGTGGCTCCCATATGCATAAGTGGACACTCTTCTAAAAGAGAAAAAAAATGCTGAGGTGTTCATACATTATAGACAACTAAATATTAATACATATATATACCCAGCAACAGACAATGTCTGAGGGGTTTTTTTATCCTCAAGTCACATCTAACTTATGGTGACTCCTGGTGGAGATTTCAAGGCAAGAGATGTTCACAGGTGGTCTGCCATTGCCTGGGTTCCTGGTATTCCATGGAGGTGTCCCATTCAAATGCTAGCAGTTTAGTTTCCAATATTTTATGAGATTAGGCTAATCCGGGCTATCCAGGTCAATTACTTCCAAGTAATCTGGACCAAAGTAAAACCAGATGTGAACAAATGGTTTAAAAAAGGATTCTGTTATTGATCCGTGCCCTTATTTCATCCAGGATCTATGATAAACTATTATAAGGTCTCAAAAGACACATGAAAAAGATGGGGTAGAATGTATAGGAGAGAGTCTACTGATATCATAGTCCTCTTTTCCCAGCCTGCAACTTTTGTGACTCTACATGTACAGATACATAACAATGATTTACCGTACATCAAGTTTGCGGTATGTCTATCTAAACCAGTAACACTATGTTTTCAACGGCTCTACATCACAACAGCTTCACTGGAATTTCTTTATATTTGTTAATTTAAAATTAAGTTTGCAAAACTTGATTCAAAGTTCTATGGCACAGTCCCGGACTTTTCATTGAATCTGCAGTTGCTACATGGGACTAGCTAAGAAAAAAAGCTTAACAAGCAAATTAAAATAATTTCCAATGCAATGTTTTGCTCCACAAAAATAACACATGATTCTTATGAAAGGGTGGGGCCATTTTAAATTTAAATCCTGTTAATTTAAGGATTCCTGACAGGGTTGACAGCCTCCAGAAGATGGCGGGCGATCTCCTGCTATTACAACTGATCTCCAGGTGACAGAGATTAGTTCACCCAGAGCAAATGCCCACTTTGGAAAATAGACTCTGGCATTATACACCACTGAAGTCCCTCCCCTTCACAAACTCCACCCTTTTCAAGCTCCACCCCCAAATCTCCAGGTATTTCCCAACCCAGAGCTGGAAACCTTACTGATAGACCTCTTTTCACAGAGCTTTCCTGAAAAACATATGTAGGTCAGGAGTAAGCAATCTTTCTGCCTGAGTGCTAAGACATCCACATCTACCAGTGAAGTGATTGATATGTGAATCAACTGGGATCAGAAGACAATTTGGATTAGAGGAGCTAGACTGGGAGCAAGCCAAACCAGTAATGCAAACAATGCCTCAGGGGCTCACTCTTCCTTGGCGGGCAGTTATGCAGCTTTTGGAGATAACTATGGGCATAAGCCACACATAGTCTCCCATGAAAACACTAATTAACAGTGGCAACAGAGACGATCTTTTTAATCCTCATGAGTAAATCTATTTGGTCCCAATGACACAGTATTCCGAGGCTAACTACGCACGTTTATGTCCACTGATTTCAGCAACAACATAGATGTACTTCTTTCTTTATAGAAAAAATCATTAGTGTCTTTAGACTGACCCCTATCCCAGATAGCTCCCAAGAGTCACTGTGCTTCTACTTGCCACCACATTTTGGTCCTGCTTTAGTACCATCTGGCAGGGAAGGTTTTTAAGTTCAAAATCAGAATTTCTACTGATCTCCAATTAAAACAAAATGCTTTTTCAAACCCCGTAGCCAAAAAATTTCAGTTATTTAATTGCCTTTTATTCATTTTTATCCTCTCTCTCTCTGTATGAATGGTCAGTTTCAACTGATGTCATTCTCTTTGTGTAGAAACAATTTCAGTTTGATACTACTACCACAACTACATCCTGCTTTTCCTCCAAGGAACTCAGGAAGGTATATATTATTCCCTCTGTGTCTTATTCTCACAGCAACCTTGTGAAGTAAAGTATACTGAGAAAGAATGCCTATAACAAGTCCGAATTCCAATTGTTTAGACAAGCAAAACATTAAATGTAAAAAAATGCTATCTTTTTATGTATACTAGTAGAATTTGATTATCTAGGAATAACCTTATTATTACAGGTGATACTGTGGAATAACTGGACTTTACAAATGACTATAAAATAACAGTTGGCCTACTAAGCCAGCCAAAAATTGTGGACCCTTTTGGTCATTCCCACTGCTTTCATCCCATCACAGCCCCAGTTGTGCTGCTAGAACATCGGAGGTCCGTCTGCCTTGGTTACGTGGGCAGCAAATGGGCCCCATGTGCTAAGCAATTTTGTCTGGCATGCTGCTGTTTGGCAAGCATGCCACTGGCTACCTACCCTAATGCAGGTTATTTGTATGGTAGCAGTTTCTCACATATCCTCCAACCACAAGAATGCTTCTGGAAATATTTGAGGCAACCTCAAACATGATCAGGACAGCATTTATGTGCTTAGCTATTTCATATACAAAGCAGGAGATAAGGTTTAAGTGTAACATGAAAATGCGTGTCCTACTATAGAGGATTGTTGAGTCAGTGACGGTCAGTCCATTCCAGGCATTAGCAACAATAAGTGTATTTTAACCATAGCAAATTTTCAAGTACAAATAAATTTAAACACAGAAAAAGCAGTTCAGAGCCACTGGACCTTTCAGAACTCTTGGAAAGATTTATTTCTCATGCTGAAGTTCCAGAGAGGTGCACAGATGCGGACCCTAATAATCCAACAGAGCATGCATGTAGCAGTTGGGTGTAATTAAACAAGCAAAAACTCCAACCTTATGCTGTTTGTCAAGGAACAGAGGGACTATATCCAACTCCCATTTTCCTTCCTAAAACAGAGTCAATAGATCCAAATTTTTCTATCAACTATGTGCATGAAGCCATGACTGCTGTAATGAGCTGGGAAATAGTGTGCAGCACTCATTTACACACATGATTCCATGTCCCAAGAAGACAATATGACTGAAAACTTGCTACTGCACTCACTAGTGAGACAAACTCTGCAGGGTCCCAGATAGATGTGTTTCACTTTACTTGTTACCTGATCCTTTAACTAGGATAGATTACAAACAGATTACATAATCAGAAGCAGAAGAGAAGCTCTATTCTTTCTGCCAAAACAAGAACAGTAGCAGGCTGTGATTGGTTTTAAAAGTAATGGATGTGTTACAGTTCATGAGTTTTTAAATATCAAAAATTAGAGTAAAGCTGATGAGAAACACTAAAACAGAGTGCCAAAATATAATCTAAACAACATTCCAGAAGGATTTAAAGATGATGTAACAAACAGATTTGCCTAACTACATGTGAACCAGAAGAACTATGGGTTGAAACCAAGATATTATGAAGGAAGAATGCACAAAGGCTATTCCTATAGCCAAAAGAAACCAAAAGCCTTGCTGGATGACTAATGAAACTCTTACACTTGCTAAAGCAGACGAGAAGCAAAAGGTAACAGAAGCATAAGTCTTAGTTCAATGTTTCAGTGACTCAAATAAAGACAAAGAGAACTTTCATAATATCCAGCATAAAGAAACAGAAGCGAACAACAACATAGAACAAGAGATCTGATTTACAACATCCAAGAAACCAAAGGAAATTTTAAGCACAGTGAAGCATGCAGAAAGATCAACACAGAAATTCATTAACAGGAGAAAATAAAGAAAATATGGGAAAATACACTAAAGAACTATACAGAAAAGATGAAAGAATGAGATTCCTTCTGAGAAGAATCTTCTGAAGAACCTACAGTTTTTAAAAAGTGAAGTGAAAGCTGCACTGAGAGCAACTGGGAGAAACAAATAAACAGATGGGAAATAAACAGAGCTATTCCAAACCACAGAAACTGAGTCCATCAAAATCTTTAAAACTATGCCCATAAATATGGAACACAAAACTATGGCTCACAAATTGGAAATGGCCAATTTACATTCCAATTCCAAAAAAGATGACAAAAATTTCAGCAGCTATTGGATCATCACAGTGAAATGATGATCTCAGTAAAGTGATGCTCAAAATCTTACAACAAAGACTGTCACCATATATGAAATGAAAATGCCTTCTGTTCAAACTGGATTCATTAAAAAAAAAGGTACTAGAGATCATATTGCAAATTTACATTGGTTGCTGGAGCATACAAGAGAATTTCAGAAGAAAATCTGCAACTGTGTTGATCATGAAAAACTGTGGTTGGTTTTAAAAGTAATGGGTGTGTTACTGCATCTGATTGATTTGATGAGTAACCTATGCTCTGGAGAATGATTTCTAATTGGCAAAGGTGTCAGACAAGGATGTATTTTATCTCCTTACCTCTTAAATCTGTATGCTGACCATATCATAAGGAAAGCGGAACTAGATTTAAATGAAAGTGGAGTGAAAATTGGTGGAAGGTGAAATACGCAGATTAGGAGAGTGCATTCGGCAAAGCCAAAACAAGTGCCCCCCAAATACCTTATCGGTATTTTTTGGGGAGGAGGGGTTCTGCCCTACCAAAATGGCAGCAATTTAAAAGGAGCTGAAACACAGATCTCAGTTTTTTTGGCATACTACATTTTTGGCATACTTCGGCTGCTTTGGCCCTGTCACCTTTTTAAAATGAAAGACTGGTGGTATCCCCTCTCCCACCCCCTCCTTCCACTTACCAGCTAGGCTAGCTCCTTTGCTGTCCTGAAGAGCCCTAAGGTAAATGTTCTATGTTTAACGGACCTCTGTGTGTGTAAAGTGCAGACAAATCACAGCTGATTTATGGTGACCCCAACCCCTGTAGAGTTTTCAAAGCAAGAGCTATTGTAGAAAGTGCTAATTTAGACACTTCCTTTCATTTTGATGATGCTATTCAATCTCTCTGAAAGTTCTAGCAAATCCTGTTAAAAGTTGATTTCTTAAACCATTGTGTAATTGATGCTAAGAAGTTTTCTTGTTTGTTTTTGGTTAAATTAAGTCATTTAAGGTGCAAGTGTGTGTATACCAGAGCATGTTCTTTTGTTCACTGTATAACTTTTAAACAGGCCTAAGTAGGACCTTGATCATTTCAGTCCTTTTCCTAATTCCAAGAATGGAACAGGAGATGGTAACAAAGAGCTGGCGCAGTCTAAGCAGAAGTGAAGTAACATCAAACTATCTACTCTGCTGTACTTCTTTAAACATGAATAGACCTGGATCAGCATCTAATTTTCCTAATGAAATTGGCACCTTGCCTTGTTTTAGGAATAGTAATTCACTACTGCTGCTTATTTATAAGAACTCTCTATGTAGTTGTGTTCCAAATAGTATTTCATCGCATATTTAATAGTCATGAGTCCAAAAGGTACTTTCATATTCAGAGGTGTATCTAGGCAAACTGGAGCCCGGGGACAAAACCTGAATTTGGTGCCCCCCCACCCCGTATGGGCGGCCACCCTCCCCTACTACGACCAAACAATGATGTTTTGCACCAGCTCACAAAACACCTCCCACCCCCAGCAAAACATACATGGCTCTCTCCCCACCAACTCTCTTTCCTAATTTTGTCCTCACACCAACCCTGTGAGGTAGGTTGTTAGCCTGAGAAACAGCTCCAAGCCAATGCAAGTGTGTATTAAGCATGTAAATCTCTCACAAATCACCCCCAGCAAAACATTTACCAAACAAATGTCAGCATCATCTCTCACAAAACACCTTCAGTGGAATCCACCCCAAACAGCATCACTTTCAATGGAGTTAAAACTAGGGAACCCAAATTCTTCTTTTAAATCCACCTTAAAGGGAGAATCTGGGGTCCCCAGTTAAAACAACATTGAAAGTGATGCTGTTTTGGGGTGGATTCTCCCCCACCCTTAAACAGCATCACTTTCAATGTTTAAAATGGGGACCTCAAATTCTCCCTTTAAGTCCATGCCGAAGGGGGTGAATTTAAAAGAAAAATCTGGGGAGATGTGGGGGGGGGGGTGCCTGCTGTCAGGGGTGCAATTGTTAAGCTAGCAGCACCAAAATTTCAGAGTATATTTAGGTGACTCTCCAGATGATACCACCCAGGTTTGGTGACGTTTGGTTCAGGGGGTCCAAAGGTATGGACCCTCAAAGGTGTAGCCCCCATCTCCTATTAGCTCCCATTGGAAACAATGGGGGATGGGGCACCCCTTTTGGGAGTCCATAGCTTTGGACCCCCTGAACCAAACCTCATCTAACTTGGGTAGTATTATCAGGAGAGTCTCCTGAAATATCCCTGAAATTTTGGTGCTGCTAGCCTAAAAACTGCACCCCCTGCAGGCCAAAAACTGAAAAAACACTAAAAAGTAGAAAAAACACACAAACGAACCTGAAATTTTTGCGCCCTCTACTAGGGGGCGCGCCGGGACATAGGGTACCCCATGTCCCTAGGCAAATACGCCACTGTTCATATTGCAAAGTTTTCAAAACTGAGAAAAAATCTTGCAGTTTAGTTGGTTTGCAGATATCACAAAAGATGTCATAGTATTTGGATCTTCCAGCAAAAATGCCCTAGTACGCCTACAGATAAATTAGGACTATGAAAATAATGTATTCAGTTAAGTATTTAAACAAGCTAGCCCTCCTGCAAACAAGTAGTACTCTGCAGAAGATCAGCTAGATTCAAGTCTAGATTTAAATCCAGTAGCAGCTTAGAGTTCACCAAATTTTTCGACATGTAAGTTTTCGAGAGTCAGAGTTCCTTTTATCAGATACATAATCTTGTTGGTTTCTAAGGTGCTGCTATACTTGAATCTAGCTGATCTACTGTAGATCAACTCGTCCACACTCTGAAATTGTTCTACAGGGAGCTCTAATAAGATGGGTGCAGAAGTGACTGGAAATATGTGGCTAAATAGTAGCAGTACGAACAGGCGGTTTTCCCCCCCCTCAAATTCATATACATAGAATCTGGCACAAGTTCCATGGATGCGATCATAGTTGTCCAGCTTTTCTACTCAGCATTTTATATATTATTATCTATTATGGAATTATAAAAACATTTTCTTACCAGATCCAGGTCGCCAACTAAATGGACTGGGGGTGAAAGAACAAATGATAACCCAAGAGGTGCCTCTACCCCAACAAAGAATGCTTCTTCCAATCCACCCCACCCACCTGCATGAAGGAGTGAGGGAGAATAGACCAAAACATTTGTCATCTCCTCAGCCTCCAGACTCCCCTCTAGGGTTGCCAGATGATGACAGCAGGAGAAAGGGACAGTGGGTACAATGGATGGAGTCACATGTGGGTACAATGGGTGGAAAAAACCTGAGAATAAAAAATGAAGGGAGGGCTTGAGAAAACAACATTCATACGAGAAATCCTGTGGTGACGCATATTTGCCCCCATCACGTAGCAGGTGTCTTTTGCATAATAGGCCACAGGATAATTTCCTGCAGTTTTAATAATTCAGTAAATAATTTAAACAGGCAAGAATATGCTTCCTTGCTTGTGTGAATCAACGGGGCACTTGGCACACTACCTGTATTGCTTAATAAACCCTGTTCAAAGGAGAGCTATAATGCTCGCCAGGTTTAATGTTATGCCTTCTGCCTTGTTACATGGCAGATTTAATAAGCAAGAAAAGGCTAAAAGATTGTGCCCATGCAATGATGGCTCAGTTGAATCTCTGGCCCACCAATTACTACACTGTCTCAGATTCAAGGAAATCAGATCCAAGTATGTGAATCTTACTCCTTTACATTTACCCCATCTCCCCAATTTAATTAGATTACACTAGTTGGACAACCCTGATCCTTCTCTCTGTATGATAGTGGCAGACTTTCTCCTGGAAATTACTAAACGCCAGTAGATTTCCTTCGACCTGTATTGTATATGCTTTTTAATCTGTTTTTTATTACTGTTGTACTGTTGTCTATGCCAATAAAGGCTTGCTTCTTCTGCTTCTTCTGCTTGTGTGAATCTGCTGTTTCAAAACAGAAGACTTATTTTATTATCTAGTAAGTTAATGGAGAAAAAACATAAATAAAAATACCAACTGATGGCACACATCTGAACAGCAGAGACAAAGAGATCTGAGAGAATAATTTTGGGGCAAAGGTAAGCAGTAAGTCTGGTACACAGCGATGTGTCAAAATTCGAACCGTAAGGCTCAAAATACAAATTCCCTATCACAACACTGTTTGCCAAACATGAAGAGACCCTGGGCCCTTTGGATTTCATATCCGGATTCACATGGGAGCAAGCCAATTTGCCAGCCTCTTGACACATGCCCCCCTTTGCATGCAACACTATGTTTTGGTTTTATGTCCAGATTGCCAAATCATAATTACAATTAATGTTCCAAAGGCCATTGCAACTAGATATGGCACTGTGGAGATTACAGAAAAAGAAAGGAGGCAAGCAGCTCCACTTAAGAATGTGTTAGTATGTACCCATACTTTACACAGGCTTTTTACACATGCATCTTCTCCTTCGCTTTCAGCTTCCGTTCCTGTCAGGGTTTCATTTTTTATGCACAAGTTTTCCCCTCCAACACAGACTCCGCTTTCAGTTCTCTTATTCCCTGCATTTTACAAAGGTGCATAAAACAGTACTTTTTCTTCTTTAGTGGAAGGTAAAGGAAATCCCGAAGCATAAAGATTTCTGCAGCTTTCCCCCCTCCCTCCTCTCCACCCACCCACATCATAGTTATTCTTTTCCACTTGACTGCCCACCTCCCTCCTCTTCATTGCCATACCACCTCCATTTTGGGATATTTGGAAGTTTTTTTTAGAGATTCCCCCAGTATTTTTAATTTTTTCTTAATTTAGTGGTACCTGTCTAGTGATAGCATGCTGAACTTGAGTGAAATTAACGAGGATCAATTCATGGAACAAGTTCGCCCAAGCGTCCCAAGTGCCTGAAGTTTTTTTTCTTGAATTTGTCAGCATTTAGTCTTTCATGTGCTGCTGCTTTCCCTTTGATCCCACCTAAATGGAGGTGGGGGGGGGGCTTCCTCAACAACACTAGCATCTTGGAAGCTCTTTCTCCCAAAAGAACACTCTAGGTGGGGGTCTAGGAGCTAGGCACTGACCACATTGAGATCTGTGTTCTACAGAACAACATTTGGGAGTGGTTTGCCTCCATTTTTTGAACCTTATTTTATGAGGTTCTCCCTGGGGGGTGTGGGTGTGGGTATTTATTTATTTGGCACACCATTTTGACAAAATAGAAGTTTTCTAACAAGAAAGCAGGAATGCCAGCTGCCAAAGAGCTTGGTGTCAGCAAATTAAAAAAAAATTACAGGAGGAAACTGCCACAAAATGGATGTTTCTACTGAGAAAGCTTTGGAGGCAGGGGAGAAAATCTAAAATGGAGGATGAACAGCAATGTTTTAACATGTATAGAGCCACTTACTTAATGATTTATTTAATTCGTTTTGATATTATTGATTTATTTTGTGCTCTATCTATATGTTCTGTTGTTCACCCCCTGAGCCCTCCGGGGGAGGGCGGTTTATAAATATTAACAACAACAACAACAACAACAACAACAACAACAATAATGGATGGGGTAATGCAAGCATTCATGCGGCTATACTGAGCCACTAAGATTCAAACATTCAGTCACGGCACAGCATGGCAGCATTGATGGACCCTTCATGTAAAAACAAAAAAGGAACACCCCTTCACTATCTGACTAGTGATACCCTACACCCAGGCAAGCAAAAGCCAACTTTTCATTACATATGCAAAATAAAAATGCCACAGTATAGGAAACAATAACCATGGAGGGGGGAAAGGAAGGTCCACCCTTTCCCCCAAATGCAAATCCGGGATTGCGAATCAACAGCTTATAAACCACCTGCTAAGTAGTACATGCATAGCAGGCCATAGCAAAAGCCTCCTCCTGTTAAACAAACTAGATAATATTCAATTAATAATAGTTCATCAGTAAAACCATTTCCTACAGATATCTCTCTGTCACAGCCTATTCCAAATGCTCTAGGAAAAAAGTACTATCTTGCAGATAGGATAGCCTTACTTTCATGCAGAAGGGCATTACAAACCTTTCCTGCAGAAGGAGGCAGAACTGAGAAACCCATGGAACGGAATACTACTATTCAAATCTTTCTAAGGGTTAGGACAGAACGACCCATTGGATACTCACCGTGAAGGGGTCTTCTCTTGGGTGGTGGAAGCCATCTTGGTTTTCTCTCTCGACCAATAGGTAGGCAGGAAAAGATTCTTGGTCCCGCCCTGTCGTCTGTTAACGCCAATTTGCCCCAGTATCTGACCAGCCGAGTAGCTTCACACGACAACAGAACATAGTCCAAAGCTGGACACTTAAAGTTCAACATGGGGAAGGGACCAAGTAAACAATAACAATAACACAAACAAGAAACAGTAAACATGAGCAGGCTCCAATGACTAACAGAACAACTCTGGCCCGAGCACGATGCAGAGGAAGAAAAGGGGGACGAACAGGGGAGAGGCCAAGATGAAGCTTCCACCACCCAAGAGAAGACCCCTTCACGGTGGAGAGTATCCAATGGAGTGGATTCTCTTGGATGGTTTCAACCATCTTGTTAGGGACTCCCAAGCAGTAACCCAATAGGGTGGAGTTCAGTTAATCTCTCGAAAACGATGCTCCAGGACTCTTCTCCCGAAAGGCATGCAGGGCATCCAGGGAGGAGTCCAGCCTGTAATGTCTTACAAAAGGCGAAGCAGGAGGCCCATTTGCAGATGGCGCCCCTAAGAATCTGCTCCAGAGGAACATTAGCTTTATACAGAGGCAGCATTAGCGGCCTCGCTCTCGTTAGGAATGAGCAGTAATCCCAAGAAGGGATAGGAAGCTGATTGGCCTTGTATGTAAGCCTCCAATGATGCAAGCTCTGAGTGTTCGAACTAACAGCAGCTGAGGACATGCAGAGCTCCCCACTAGAGTCTAGGTGGGGCTCACGTTGACAAATAAGGTTTCTGACTTTCTCAACGCTGCTCAGTGCGTATAATAAGCCTTGAGTGAGCGATCTAACGTCCAAGCAGTGCCAGAGCCTCTCCCTAGGATACAGGAGGGTCTGGGGCAAAAAACTGGCTTAGAACCACCTCCTGGAGTCAAATGGGAAATGTGGCAGCACTTGCAGGTCTGAAGGAGGGAGTCAAGTTTAAGGACAACCCTGTCCTGGAAAAAATAAACACAGATTCCAGGATTAACTGAAAGGGCCTGATCTCAGACACCCACACCTGGCCGATGTTATGGCCACCAAGAAGAAGGAGACTTCATCCTAAGCCGCCACTCCCTGGAGTGTATAGACTGGACTGGCTCGAGCAGAGTGGGGACTTAGTGGCGCATCCAGAACTTTGCATGCAGCCTCTCCAGGAGGCGAGGCGATGAACTACTGGCCCCTGCTCTGACTACAGGAACTCCCTTCAAGGAATTTTTTAGAATATCTGGGTGCCTGGATTTACAGGTAGGAGCCGATCCAACTTAGTGGGAGGACACCGTCAGAAATGCAGCCAGCTGCCTAAGAAGGGATGGCACTACGCAGAGCCGTTCTTGAAGCCTTCCTGTAAAAAGCTAAGGACAGGAAAGCACACTGAAGGCTGACTCCTGGATCCCCGCCCCTTCCTGTTGTGCACCACTTCTAGCTGAGCGCCTTCCAGGAGGAGTTATAGATACGCAATGGTGGACTTGTGCCTGGCCAGCGATGGTGTCGATGGCCGGTGATTGAGTGCCTTTCCTTCTCAATCTCACATACGCTCCTAAAGAGCCAGGCAGTCCCAGCCTGAGCCACCCCTGGATCTTGCCAGTGGAAGAGGGCCTTGCTTAGGAACTTAACAGAAGTCGGGCGTTGGGCAGCTTAACTTATGGCCCGGCTGAAGTGATGGCAAGTTGTTGTAGGAACTAGAGTACCAGGACTTCTCCTGGGCCAGTCTGCAGCTGCACACAGAGGACACCTCCCCTCCCCTCTGTCTGCACCACCCTCCTCAGAGCAGCCGATGTAATAGAGGTAGAGGTGCAGGGAAAGGCATAAAAGTAGACCCCCCCTGGCCCAGAGGGGCTGTCAGAGTATGTCCCGGTAGCCCTAGTGCTGGGATGGGTAACAGAACCGTGTCATAGGAAGCAAATCCATCTCTTGGCGTTCTGAGGGGAGGCAAAGAGATCGATGCACGGTTCTACTCCGAACTTGGCCGCATAATCTCTTGAAATACTTCCGGCTTCAGCTTCCATGCGAAGCATTGGAGAGGCTTGAGTCGGCTGAGGCCAATCCGCCTCCACATTCAGACATCCTCTCATGCTCGCCAGCTCTCAGCTGAGCCTTAAGCGCAAAGATTGGTCTCAGCCCACAAAAGGATTGGGAATGCTTCCTTGTGTAACTGTAGGGATCGTGATCCCCCTTGATGGTTCAGGTAGCATTTGGCCGATATGTTGTCCATGAGGACGACCACGTGTCGGCGGAGGAGTAGACGTCTGAAGGATTTTAACGCTAAAAAGATTGCTTTGACTTCCAGCACATTGATGGGTCGCTGGGACTGAGCTGCTGGCCAGGTCCCCTGAGCCAGGTGTTGATTCAGTTTGGCTCCCCATCCCGACAGGCTGGCGTCTGAGAATATGTGAAGCACGTTCTGGGGCGCAAATACCTTCCCTTTGGTGAGATTGGACTTGACAGTCCACCATAGGAGACTGTGCCGCACCGCGGGTGGCAAGGACAGGGAGCGATGTTTTCTGTGAATGATCTGAATGGCAAAAGGTCTCAGAAAGGCTTGCAGCGGCCGCGCGTAGGCCCTTGCCCATTGGATTAAGTCTATAGTGGACAAGAGTAGACCCAACAAACTCGCTAGCTGCATCAGGGAGCTGGCCCTCTCTGCTATGACCTTGCGACAGGCCTCCTGGATTTTTGTAACCTTGTTGTGAGGCACAAACAGGGTGCAGGACGTAGTGTTGATTAGAGCCCCCAGGTGTTCCATCTGTTGAGAGGGGAGTGTTGAGCTCTTCTGCAAATTTACCAAGAACCCGTGTTCCGAAAGTGTCCTCTGGACAATCGTGACATCCCTGAGGGCCTGGGTTCGAGACCTGGACCTGATAAGCAGGTAGTCCAGGTAAGGGTATATATGAATGCCCTTGCTGCGTAGGAGGGCTATCGGGGCTACCAAAACTTTGGTAAAAACTCTGGGAGCTGTGGCTAACCCGAACGAGGAGGCGACATACTGGAAATGGCGGTCTCCCAGAGCAAATCTGAGGAAGCGAAAGTGCAGCTTGATTGATTGGGATGTGCAGGTGCGCTTCCTTCAGATCTAGAGGCGTGAGATAGTCGTCCTGTTGAATTGCTGCCACCGTGGACCTGAGAGATTCCATCCTGAAGCGGAATTTCCGCAGGTGCCTGTTGAGGTGCCGAAGGTTGAGAATGGCTCTGGTGTCCCCGTTCTTTTTGGGGACCGTAAAGAAGTGGGAATACATTCCCTGGCCGCGTTGGTTCATTGGCACCGGTTCTATTGCCTGGATGGACAGTAGGTGCACGATGGCAGCATTCAACCTGTCCCTCTTCTCTGGTTGGGATCCTATGGGAGAGGGAATGAATTTGTCTTTGGGCCAGAAAAGGAACTCTAAGGAGTAGCCTGAAGAAACTATCTCCTGAATCCAGCGGTCGGCATGGGGAGCACCCACAGGTGCTGGAGAGTAGCCGTAATTAAGCCCGCCGACCGGAATAGCTAAAGAGTCAGGCCTTGTTGTTGGGACTGGGTTCAGATCTGAAGGGTTTTCCTGACTTGCCCTGACCCTTAAAGTCCTGTTGTCTACGAAAGGAATTGTGTCCCTGCCAGCCAGTCTTTTTGTTGTCCCTCTGAGGGGTGATATCACGGACGAAGCTTGGCAGCGAAAGGAAGGCCTAGGTGTGAACCTAGGTTTGTCAGATCTAACTGACCTAGGCACAGTCTTTTTGTGGTCTTTTGTTTCCACTAATATTTTGTCTAGCTGCGTTCCGAATAGAATTCCCCCTTGGAAATCGTAGCTGGCCACTACCGTTTTTGACAGATTGTCTGCTTGCCACGGTTTTAACCACAGCAACCGCCGAGCTCTCGGATGCAGAAGCCATGATCAGTCGGCGATGTTGTTAAAAAAGAAAGCATCTAAGGAGGCATCTGCTAAGAATGAGACAGCCATCATCTCTCTCTCCCCCCCGACCCTGATGCCCTGATCCTGGGGAGGAATGATGCGGACAAAAAAGAGCGTTGCTTAGCCACATGATGGTGGCCCTGGAGACTGTGGCTGCAGGAGCCAGTATTCTAGCCGCCATGGCCGCCCCGTGCACTCTGCATGCTGGCGTCGGCCTTTTCTATCCATAGCATCCTTTAAGATTTGCCTTCCCGTCTTGACAGGACCAAACCCCGGAGGTGCAGAAGGCGAGAAACTGGAGCCCGTCGATCACGATAGGGGGTCCTAATTAAGTTGTGGAGGTGCTCTGGGGCCAGAATATAATTTTTTGAAAATTTGAGAGGAACCCCCCCTATTTGCCGCTGGGCTTGATCCATTCTTTTTTAAATTTTCTTCCCGAATGGCTTCGGGAGAGTGGAAAAAACTGCACACTTTCCTCTTCAGCCCGAAGATGGCAGTAAGCCCTTTAGGGGCGCCCTTGATCGGCTTAAGAGGGGCTTGGTAGCATTGGGGTCTTCAGCTTCTGCTGAATCATGAAGATCCAAAGCTGAAATAGTTTTTGCTAGTAAGATTGCCCAGTTGTTCTGACTTGAACGAAGCTGATGTGTTTGTTCAGTTCGACTTGCAGGGGAACTTGGGTGTCTGGATCAGAGAAATGGTCTGCAGATCTGGATCCAGTTCACCCGCACTGACATCACTAATGTCAGAGTCCCAAAATGCTGGGAAGCCATGCGCGACACCTCCTGCCTGGCCTGGGTGACCTAGAAGCGAGGCTTGAACCCTGCGATGCCTTTCACTGAAAGAGCCAATGGAACCCTGAAGGCGGTGATCAGCCTCCTCTCCAATGGAGAGGGCGCATTAATTCCACCAAGCTGGTGGGGAAGCGGCTCCAATCCGCCGGAATGTCGCCCGCCCTAGTTGGGACCCGGAGGAAGCCGAAGCCTCACTCTGCCTGACCAGCGGCGGAGTTCGTGCAGTGCGGCTCAGAGGATTCCGTTGCCGCTGCAGAGGCGGTGCAGGTAGAGGCTGAGGGCCCCGAGGCCAGCCGCTTGGGAGCCTTGCAGACCTCCGTTTGCGCCGGGGCCTGTTCCAGAAGGCCACGATGATGCAGCGGCAGTGGCTCTCCCTTGGCGCCTCCCGGCGACCGGAGCAATTGAGATCGGCTGAGGTGGCGGCCTTGGCGCCCGGCATTAGCGGCAGCGAGTGAGAGCGGGAAGCGCTCCTGCGTCTTCCCCTGCGATCCGCCACGATCTCCCTCTCCTCCGACTCAGCCCAGCCACTACTCATTGGGGGCAGCGAGCTTTCGAGGCGGAGAGCACCGGGTACGTGTTTTTCTGCAGCCGACCGACTGCCCAGAAAGGACTCCCTCTCCCGGGGAGAAAATACGGCGCCCGTCGCCATTGCCATGAGAGTGAATTTTGGCAGCGCAGTTCTCGATCACACCACGTTGGTCCCAGGGAAGGGAGGGAGGAGTGTGAGGGGCAGAGATAAGGATCACAAACCAAGGGGGGGAAATCACAATAAAGACAAAACAACACACTGTGAAATTGTTTAAAGTTAGGAGAAGATTAAGCCACGGGGAGCCTGGCGAAAGTTGCTGCACCTACCCTCTGAAGGCAGGAAAAGATACTGGAGCAAATTGGCGGCAACAGACGACAGGGCGGGACCAAGAATCTTTTCCTGCCTACCTATTGGTCGAGAGAGAAAACCAAAATGGCTGAAACCATCCAAGATAAAGAAGAATCTGGCCAGATGAAATATAAGGGACAAGTGGACTAAATGATACTAATATTAACTGCCAATGTATATAATAATATATTATCAAACATGTGAAAGGCAGATGTTTATTTAGATATGGGGACATTATACAAGGAGCTATGACCGATGATGGCTGCCTGGCACTTGATCAACACATGTTTATGACTCACTTCATACTTATACTGTGTTCACATAGTATACATACATTATATCTAATTCTGAACTTGGCCACCATGTAGACCTAAAGAACAGAGCCAAGTTCAGATGAGAGTATTCTTCTGCAGAATTGAGGGGCGGGGAGGGGGGGGGGGATGAAAACTAAGAAATGGAAGGAGAGTTTAAATCCCTTCACCCAGAGAGGTACATTGCTTCTGCTTGCCTGAAGAACTGTCTGCTAAACTAAAATCTCAAATTTATTTTTGAAATAAATATTTCAGAAACATGAGTAAAGATCAGTTAATATTTGCTCATTATTTAGTTGCAGGGGAAGATGAAAACACAGCAATAGTGGTACAAGAAACGCTTCATACATGTAAAGTTCACTTTTAGAATTCAGACTGACGTGGAAGTGTTTCTGCATAATTTCAGGCAATTAGGTCATTAGCTTTTCTAGGGGAGCTTAACAGGACTTTAGAAATGAGCTAAACTTTGTTTGAGATTTACACGGTAGTATGAAACAACAAAAATCTGCTCAGAACAGATGCTTTCCCTCCTTTCCAATTCTGTAAGCATTCAAATCTCCGTCCCAAGACCATAGTTTAGAACGACGACATTTAAGGGCTAGGGAGGAAAGGCACCATGTTTATAGCTCCATCTCCTCAGCAATTAATTTGCCTGAATTGTAATAAGTTTCAAGCAGGACCTCAGAAAAAGTTCCTTCAACTTCAATAAATTAAACGGGACTAAAGGGCAATCATTAGGAGGCTGTTGCTATTATTTTAATTCATCTTACATACCGTTCTCCCTGTGAACAAGCTCAGAGCAATAAATAACCATAGATGTACAATTAAAACAATGTATTAAAAAATCTAAAATGGCACCATTCTAAATACATTTTGACAAGGGTTGGGACAAAACAAAGACACCAAACAAGAAGCAACTCAAGCAAGTAAAACTAAAAGCTGAAAACAAAAAACCTGAAAAACTGAAAAGAGCTGAAAAAGAAAAGGCCAGTTTAAAATGGAAAATATCATTGCTGTCCTCAACTGTTTGCAGGTCCTGCATCTTTCATCCCTAATTAGTAAGCCCGTCACAAGAAGGTGGAGAAAGGGAACAGTCCTTTCTCTTTGAATCGGTTTTATCCACTTCTTCCCCACCTCCCAAAATTCAGTATTTGACTGCAACCACATAGCAATTCAAAGTCTTGATGCATAGGAATTAAAATTAATTATGGAAGGAGCAGGGAAGAAGCAGGGGTCAGCTGTCTGGAGCCAAGAGGTCTGCATGTGGTTCTACTCAATATCAAGCTTTAATTTTGTTCTCATGGGGTCTACAAACAGCCAGAGCCACGACTTTCTTTAATTGAGATTTCTAAAAATAATGTTCACCAACACCAACTAATGCTGCCCAATAATACCACTGGATCAAAGCTAGGTAAGTATTAAAGAAAAGCAGACTCTGTAACTAGAACACAGAAGCAGATGTAGGAGATCAAGTTCTCTTCCAAACAGGTTTCACGCTTGCCAACTGATGGAATAAGTGCCTTAAAGAACTGTTTGTGTGTAGGACATGCATTGGCATACAAGAGCAAACTTGCTGTATGTTGCCATCCCGAAAATGTCATGACCTAACCCTAATCAGTATACATTCTCAGCAAACTATTTTCATTGACCAAATGTCAGTCAGTGCCTCTTATTAGCATAAAATAACAACATAATGTAAAATAATTAAGTGTACATTGACCAAGAGACTGGATATGGAATACTTCACCTACTGTGAAATTCCTTCCACTCAGAGGTACAGAGAACACCCATAACTAATGAGCAGGAGAGAGGGGCAAATCACAACTTTGTGACAACCAACGAAAGGCCTGTTTCTCCTCCTTTTAAAGTTCTAATATTCCAGACCAAAAACTAATGATAACTTTCAGACCAGTAACAAAAACTCCAATAAAATCTAGAGAAACAAGGAATAAATTATACTCTATGGGGTCAATAACATTTTCTGGGAAATCATTCTGCATGCTTCCATTTATTCTGTTCAGTCCCCACAAAGGCAGGCAAAACTGGTGCTTGAAGTACCAGTTGAAATGTACATGAATTGTGCTGTATACATAAGAACACAGTATATTCCGTTTTAAGAATTTGGGGCCTTCAAATGGAAATGGTGACTCTGTCAGGCGGATTCCGCACAGACCTCCCGAGCAGCAGTGCACCAGCATATCTGATGCTGATGTATCCCCCAGGGCCATTTGCACGTGGGCCTGGCTTCGCACGGGGATCACTGCTGTAGTTCCCCTCTTACCTCTTCTCAGCTGCTGTCACTCTGAAGCACCGAGGGGACATGCCTCCGTGGCCATGGCAACACCTCCTTGATCAGAGGCCAGGAGGCATGTCCCCTGGCCTCTCCAGAGTGATGGAAGCCGAGAGGAGGTAAGAGGGGAACTATAGCGGCTCAGGGTAAACGCTGCCTTCAACCCAGTGCCAAGCACACCAGCATTTTTCAAAAGACTTGCTAAACTAGCGAGTCAAAAAAACGTCGGTGAGGGGGGAATATGCTGCTGCAGCTGTGCTCCCCATGCCGCTGTATATGGCCTGTGCGAAATCCACCTCTGTGTGCCAGTATCAGTGGTGACTCTGTCAAAGCCTTATAACATCTTGTAACAAGTAACTGTCAAGGACAACAGGATTGCTTTCCAGCATCCTCCCTCACCCCTCTGCTCAGTCTTTGTTTCACTAGTGTGCTACAAGGAGATTAAGAGGGAAAGGAGTTAGGTTCATTAATATATTATTTTGGGGGAAGGCATTTGTCAGAACCTCTGACTAAAAGAAGATGTTAAACCTCCCTTTGACACCCCCACCCCCAAATAACTCCTGGCAAAGAAAGAACTTGCTAATTTTAGGCTTACCTTTAATCTCCCATTCTGGCATAGTGGCTGAGCAAGCAGTAGTACAGCGAATTCCAATATACCTGGACTCCTCTACCCTTGACTAAATTAACCAGGTTTCAGGCCTATAGGACTGAGATGGCACTGGCTGCTCTGGTAGATGACCTCAGATTTCAAGTGGATGTAGGAAAGGCCTCTCTGTCTGGTACTGTAGACCATCTTGAAAAGAAGACAGGGATTGTTGGGGGCATTATTAATTGGCTTTGGTAGAATTTACATAACAAGTTTTCTTCAAAGAGATTAAATCATCAGTACTGGGACTTGAAGTTTGGCATACTCCAAAGTTCTGTTATCTCACTAATGCTTTAACATCTATATCAAACTGCTGAATGCATCATCCATAGTTTTGTGGTGGGGTGTCGTTTAATATGTTGATGACACCCAGCTACATTTGTCATTAAGCAAGCTCCTAGAAGCGGTCTGAATGCTATGGTCATATAGATGAATGCACAACAATATGAGAATGATTTCAAACAAGAAAGCTATTTTGGATGGGACTAAATTATCAACTTTAGAAGTGGTTTGGCTATCTTAGACTAGGTAAAGTATTTGGGGGATTTATTGGACCCAGCCTCGCTAATGGATACTTAGCACAGTTGCTAGGAACACCTTGTTATCCTTTCTTGAAATTGTCTTGACTCAGTGTGGTTACGTCGACTCATGTTTCTGTAATCTCTGGACTTCATTTGTCTAACAAGCTCTCCATGGGACTGTTCTTGAATATAGTTTGGAAGTATCAGGCAGTACAAAATACACCAGGCTATATGCTGATAGGGTCAGCCACCATATGCATATTATGCACCTACAAACTTCTAGGTCTTGGCGCAGATGAAGTTCTTGATGACCTGGAACCCATGTGCCCGAAGTCTTGCCTCTAACTACATGAACCAGCCTGCTAAAACTGAATATGTTAGCAGCATTTTCACTGCAAGTGATATACTTTGCCATGGCAAATACAAAAGCTTTTTTCATCACTGCTGCCGTTCTCTGTAATTAGATTCCTAAGACAGTTTGGAGGGTTCCATCACAGCCTTCTGAAAGAGGACTGAAAGTTGAGGACAAAAAAAGTCTCTACTGAATTATTCCGTAGTTTGGTAAACAAGGACAATTTACTTGTTATTGTAACCTTTGTAATGAGCTTTTGTAATGAGCTTTTGGAAGAGTGGAACAGAAATATCTTCATAAAGCAGTAAATCATACAAAATAAAGAACCTCTCCCTTTCCCTCAAAAAATATTGGGGAAGGGAAAGCTGTCAAATAAAACAAAAATGTGAAATAAATCAGGTCAGTAATTTCCACAATAAGGAAGAAAAATGCAAATCAAAAAACAGAACGTAACAAAGTAATTATATATTAAAACATTTTCACGAATAATCCAAGTTCATCTAACAACATTACCACTGCACTAATTATTGTGAAATAAATTCTCAGTATCACCTATTGCTGCTTTGTAGTACAATAAATGTTGGTTTATTGCTAAAAGAGATCATTTTAATCTTGTGATAATTTCACTGTAGTTCTCTTTAAATATAGGCATAAACAGCTGACATTAAATACTGTGGAAGAGGGAGCAATGTTCCTCAGAATAATGCTTCCTATTAGAGAAAATCTTGTGTGGCAATCAGCACAATTCACATTAAAAATTTACTGTCAGCAGCTATGTAGAAGAGTTCAGTGAACTTGGAAGTCACTAAGGTAAACAGAAATTACAAGGGTTTGCTTCTTTTAATCTTATCAGTTTACACAAAGATGCTAGATTACAAAATGCAGATCTAATCTCAAAAGGTGTCTGGGTATGTGAGAGATGCATGCAAGTGACTCAAGTTTCAGTTTGTCCCGGTAATAGCACAGAGTTTACCAAATTCAAGAAATAGATGTTAATGGAAGGCAGGCACCTTTTCTGTTAAAGTTTTTCTTAGTCTTTCTCAGTGATTATGAACTAGAATACATAGTACTAAAACCAAAGATGGCTCCTGGGTCGGAGCTTTGTCGTAGAGCTCCGCTACAGTAGGTTAACAATTCTTTTAGACAGCTACAACCCGGGAAGATAAATTACACCCACCTTATGGTGTGTTTGTATAGTATAGTTGCATGCTTCTATATGCCTCGGCAAGCACCAGAGAGTTTGGAGAGCCTGAGTGTGCCTAAAGGAGGGAGTATGCGGCCAAACGCAGCAATAGGGCGAGATAAGACATTTACTACCTTCAATACAGCTGAGCTGCCTGCTCCTTACGTGTGTTTACCGGGTCCGCTGGCTGTGGTGATCGGCTTTGTCGCGACGGTGCTGCTCTGGGGAGCAGAGAGACGGTGGCGACGGTGGGGGCATTGGTGGCAGAAACCCCCCACCGCGGCTTCGATCGCCGAGCGGGACAGAAGCGGACGAGCGGACGAGGCGGTGTGAGTAGGCGGAGCCAATAGTGAGTGCCGCCGCACCGGGCGTTGTAGAAATCGAGCCTGAGGCGGCGGCGGCGGAGAAGTTGACGACCGATGCTCCTGCCGTTGCGGGACTGTCTGCCTCCCCTTGCTGTTTCTCTGTGTCCTCCACTTGCGGCGATTAATAGAACGGTGGTGGTGGCGGGAGCGTTGGTGGCAGAAACTCTTCAGCCGCTGCCTTGCCTGCCGAGCGGTGGAGTTGGAACAGGGAGAGCGGGCGGAACCATCAACAGCTGCGATTACACCGAGCATCGCAGAAATTGAGCCCGAGGCTGCAAAGGCGGTGATCACAACAACGAGGCCCGACTGTGGAGGCGGGGCCACGCAGAACGTTCCAGGGACGTCAGAGGAGGCGGCCCTGTTGATTTCAGTGTTGCTGCAGTCTATGGGTGACATTTTCAAACAGGAAGCAACTCTCCAACTTTTTGCTCATCTACAGTCGACTGCCCAGCATATAACTAACACCTTGGGAAGCCAGCAGTGGCAGCAGCAGCACTATTATTCACTTAGGACTCAGCACGTTGTGGATGCCGAGCTGTTGGCGAGCGGCAGTGAGGTTGCGATCAGAGAGCCAGTGGCAGTGGCTCTCTCGCCACTACACCATTCGCCTGCCACGGCCGGTATCCCCTTTTCTGGATCCCATTGATTAGTTTTTGGACCTCAAAGTCCAACTTCGGAGAGTTCCGCCCGGGTGGTGTGAGCCCTGGGCGAGGACTCCTTGAGGAGGTCCACATAACTATGCATTATATGTTCACAACCATTGGTATATAATTGTTATAGTGGGCATTTAATTAGTCCATAGATGGGGGGTAGTGTTATGAAGCCAAAACTGGAAATTGTAGTTAGTTAGTTAAATATAAATTGGTTATTAGCAGCGAACTCGAGTCCACTACGGTGGAGAGACTTTCGTCAGGGTGACAGGTATAGAGGGAATCGTGGGAAATGGGGGCCCCACCTAGGGGCTCAGGGATCCCAGTGTTAATGGGACAGGGTAGATATGACGGTAGGCGGCGGCCATATGAGAGAAGGTGGGGGAGAGACAGATATGCTCGCCCACCTTCTGACCTCCGACCTATCCTGAGGAACGTAGATGGTAGGGTTCAGAGAGACTCCGCTTCGTCATTGGTGCTGATCAATGCCAGGTCCATAAACAACAAGACCACAGTTCTCCAGGATTTTCTCGGATACCTGCAGATGGACCTGGCCTGTATCACCGAGACCTGGGTGCGTGAAGGGGAGACCGTAGCTTTAGGCGAGGTCTCACCCCCAGGTTTCGCGTGCCTGCACCGATCACGAACACGGGGCCGGGGGGAGGCGTGGCAATGTTCATCCGTAATACCATCCCCTCTAGGGCAGCCCCTGTCCCGGAGATCGAAGGTTTGGAGTGTGTCGGCCTGGAGTGGTTGGCGGTTCTCCTGGTGTACCGGTCGCCTAGCGCACCAGGAGATAGCCTGCCACGGCTGCTGGAGGTGGTGGCGGACTGGGCGTTGCGGTTCCCCAGGCTTATTGTTTTGGGGGACTTCAACGTCCATGTCGACGCTGCCTCATGTGCAGTGGCCGCAGACCTGGTGTCATCCATGGCAGCACTGGGCCTCTCCTTGGTAAATTCGGGCCCCACTCATGAGGTCGGGCACACATTAGACTTGGTCTTCGGGTCGGGGATCAATATGGTCATGTCCTCTGTTGATAGAGTGCCATGGTCTGACCATTATGCCCTGAAGGTCCGGATGGACGTGCCACAACAACCCTGTCTAGGCGACGGACAAATTTTTGTCCGCCCGCGGAGACTTATGGATCCTATTGGATTCCTGAACGCTCTGCGGGACTCTGAACCCTCCGGCACCCTCGATGAGCTAGTGGAAGACTGGAATTCCCGTCTTTCCGATGCCATCGAGGTGGTTGCTCCCCGGCGTCCTCTACGACCCCGCTCGCGGCTGGCCCCTTGGTATACTGAGGAGCTACGCCGTATGAAGCGGGAACTTAGACGACTAGAGCGAGTGTGGAGGAAAGCTCGTGACGAGGCTACACGAACACCTTATAGGACGTTTATGAAGGCCTATGAGGTGGCGACGAAGGAAGCGAAGAGGGTTTTCTTCTCTTCCTCACTCGCGTCTGCTAGCTCCCGCTCGGCACAATTATTTCGCATTATTCGGTCCTTGACCTCATTGTCAGAGGGGTCTACAAATTGTCAATTGACCATCAGCTGTGAGGCATTCATGAGCTTTTTTGCAGATAAAATCATGTCGCTCCGCCAAGACCTTCCTGCCACCTTAGAGTCAATAAGTGAACTGGAGGCTCCCTTGCCGTCTTCTGGCCCTTGTTTGGCCCAGTTCTCCCTGCTCTCGGAAGCCGCTGTCGACAGGGCCCTGGCTGCTGTTAGACCTACTACCTGTCCTCTGGATCCGTGCCCCTCCTGGCTTATTAAAACGTGCCAGGCGGAGTTGCGACCCCACCTGTTGAGTATCATCAATAGCTCCCTTGAGCAAGGAGTTTTTCCTGGTGGGTTGAAGGAGGCAGTGGTCCGCCCACTCTTGAAAAGACCATCCTTAGATCCTGGCGATCTGGCCAATTACCGCCCCGTTTCGAATTTATCGTTTCTGGGGAAGGTAATTGAGAGAGTGGTGTTGGAGCAGCTTCGGGGTTTCCTGGAGGACACATCGGCTTTCGATCCCTTCCAGTCCGGTTTCCGTGCTGGGCATGGGATGGAGACTGTTCTCGTCGCCGTCACAGATCTGCTCCGCTTACAACTAGACCGAGGCGGATCGGCGTTGCTGGTTCTGCTAGACCTAACCGCAGCGTTTGATGTGGTCGATCATGACCTTTTGACCCACCGCCTGGCCGCTGCCGGGGTGCGAGGCACTGTCCTTGAATGGATTGTCTCGTTCCTCCGGGACCGGACGCAGCAAGTGTGGTGTGGGGACCAAGCATCCCAGCGGTGCTCACTTTATTGTGGTGTGCCCCAGGGAGCGCTGCTGTCCCCACTATTATTTAACATCTATATGCGACCCCTTGCTCAGTTGGTGCGGAGCTTTGGGCTGACGTGTCACCAATATGCGGATGACACCCAGCTCATTCTGTTGATGGAGGGGGGAGCGGCCGCTGCCCCTGCGGCTCTCCAGCATTGTTTGGAGGCCGTGGCTGGGTGGTTGAAGCAGAGCAGGTTGAAGCTGAATCCCTCGAAGACGGAGATCCTCTGGCTGAGACGTGAGGGGGTGGAGGGGGATTTTCAGCCGCCGGAGTGGGAGGGGGCTATATTGGCACCAACCCCCTCTGTCCGCGACCTGGGGGTCCACCTGGATTCGTCTCTTTCAATGGAGACCCAGGTGGCCCATATCACCCGGGTCGCGTTTTACCATCTTCGCCAGGCCCGGCGGCTGGCCCCCTTCCTCTCCCAAACCGACTTGGCCACAGTGGTCCATGCAACGGTCACCTCCAGGCTAGACTATTGCAACTCGCTCTACGCAGGCCTTCCCTTGCGCCTGATTCGGAGACTGAAAATGGTCCAGAATGCAGCGGCTCGTATGCTTGCAGGGGGTGCCTTAAGAGAACATATCACACCTGTACTTCGCCGCTTGCACTGGTTACCCATTGAATACCGAATCATTTTCAAGGTGTTGGTGCTAACCTTTAAGGCCTTGCGCGGCCTGGGACCTCCGTACCTACGGGACCGTCTTACCCCATATGTCCCGAATCGGCCTCTGCGATCGGCAGAGGCCAATTTACTGGTGATCCCTGGCCCCTCAATGATACGGCTGGCCTCCACCCGGGCCAGAGCCTTCACAGCTCTGGCCCCTGCCTGGTGGAACGCTCTTCCATCAACTGTCCGGGCCCTGCGGGACCTTGCTGAGTTCCGCAGGGCCTGCAAGACTGAATTGTTCCACCGGGCCTTTGGGGAGACTAGCCGTTGATAGGGGCCCCTTCCTCCCTCCTTCCGCCTTATTTGCTATTATAACATCATATAGCCCTATCACCCTCCCCTGCTGATGTATGTTTTAGAGGGAATTGATAGTGGGCGCCATCTTAGTTAATATCAATTTTAATATTAAATTATAAGTTTTAATGGGGTAGGGTTTATTTTTATTAGAGCCATCGTATCTTATATATACTATTGTATTTTAATCTGATTGTGCTCTCTACATGTTGTACACCGCCCTGAGCCCTCCGGGGGAGGGCGGTTTATAAACCCAATAATAATAATAATAATAATAATTTATGATGCACTTAGGACATTGGCTTTGATCCTGAAGGGGGGATTTTTGGCATTTTCTTCCATTCCCCTGCAGACTTTCAATTCGCCCTGCACACACTTCCCAGAATCCACTGACACCCCCTGCCCACAAACAGAATTTCAGGGGAATGGAGATCAGGAAGTCCTTTCCATAAGCACTGCTGTGCTCATAAAATTTAGGATCCAACTCACAGACTTATCTGTGGCTATTTTTAAATCAAACTTATCTACCCACATTTTTTCTCGTTTAAAGGCAACACACATATGACAAGGACATAAAGTTGAGGGTTTCCTGAACTCTACTATAAGGATACAGAAAATATGTAGAATGATTAACTTGAAGCCAAACTAGTTCTACAAAACTTTTCACATTTTTGGTGATAACTGGCCAATCTCATCACATGTAAGAAATCCCTGTTTTGAGGCTGAAACATGTGTTTAAATGAGAAGTTACTGTCCATGACATCTTGTAGATCATATTCTCAAATGTTAAATAATCTCCTATTGGTTTTTCTAGCCAGCAAACTAAGGAATGATCAACATTTATTTGTTACTATCTTACTTATTTTTCTCCCTATATCTGACTTCTTCAATCAGATGCAGGAATCTACCCATCACATTTTTATCCTGACCTTTCTCCAAGTGGTCAGCCCAATATCATCCCTATTGAATTTCATGGCTGAGCAGGGGTTTGAATTCAAGCTTTTCTGATCTAAAGCCAGTCTTCTTACTACACATGACACTTCACTGACAGCTTAGCATCTGCACTACATGGGAGTTAGAATACAGAATTGTTTTACTGTGGGTATAAATTTGATACTGTATCCTCCTAAAATAGAAAGGAGTTGCTTTCCGACATCTTTCAATATTGTCAAGAACTGTCCCTGATTTTACACAGCCAATCCACAAGCATAGCTTTAACACAACCACCAAGCAAATTTTCTTCACTCACTTCTTCACTCACTTCTTCACTCACTCACATAGGAACTGGACAAAAGATACTTTTTTTCTATGTGTTTTAGATGGAAACCAGAATAGAGTTCCCAACTGTGGTTGTGACATAATTAACATATCCTGATCCCACACTTTTATGAAATGCTACATGTAAAATTGAACCCAACTTTGAATAAGATTTAAAGCAGCAAAATTATAAATTTAATTACACATAACTGAAATTGTTCTAAACTGAAGCATTATTAAACAGTAACTATCTATACCAGTGATAGCGAACCTTTTTGAGACCGAGTGCCCAAATTGCAACCCAAACCCCACTTATTTATCGCAGAGTGCCAACTCGGCAATTTAACCTGAATGCTGAGGTTTTAGTTTTAGTTTAGAAAAAACCTCCGCCCCACCCGCTTGAACAGGGGCCAGCCTGCTCTAGCCTCCAGGAAGTCCCACGTGCACCTCTGTGCCTCTCTAGCATCTCTACCTCCTCTGCGCCACCTCCCCCCCGGCAGCAACCACCCAGAGCACAGGAACCAGGCCCACCAGCCGAGTCCTCCCTGCTCACCACAGTGCACGCATGTCATGCTCAGTGGCCCAGGCCAGCCTAGGTGTGTGTGGGGGTGTGTGACAAACTCTGTGTTCGCGTGCCCACAGAGAAGGCTCCGAGTGCCACCTCTGGCACCCGTGCCATAGGTTCGCCATCACTGATCTATACACTATGACTGTGATTTATTCTAATAAAAAAAGAATAAGATACTCAGTAACTACAGTACTGGTGCATTTAAATAACAAATACAAATGACACAGAAAGAGTATAACACTTCATTGAAAGCATTAAATAGGTATTATTTATCTAACCTAAGAAAGAATCCTGTCATCCAAACCAATGGCACATGTTCAAAAAGCACATTGTTTTCCTACATATGAACATTTTCATCCAGCCTTGTAAGAAAGGCACAGCATTCCACAAATTGCTGCATATCTGGGAGTCCGTCATGAACAGGAAGACCCCTTCCTTGTCTGTGAATGGTCTGGATCGGAAGCATTCATTATCCATAGTAAAAAAGGGTAGGATTAGTTTACTATTAAATATATATGAATGATTATTAAAATGTTTGTATCCCACCTATTGATCAGAAAAGTTTTCTGAGATTGCAACTTGAGAGATTCCCTTAAAAGGAAAATTAACTCATCAATGTATATTTAATCATTTCAAATGCAATACTGTAAGGAAAGATCTCAAACTTCTGTACTGTGTTCTCTACCACTCACAACACAAATCAGATTAACAAAAATTGGAGCAAAATAAGCTACTTAACAGCAGTGGCTTTAGCCTGCAAATAGAACAGTTCAACCTAAAGTGATTATTTTCTACAATCATATTTGTCAAAACAAAACCTGATTGGATCATAATTATGACTTAACTGAAGTGTATCATCCATCCCTGTGCAGAATGTTTGTATTCACTGAGGTCTTACCTAATAATTATCATATTCTGGTCATATGGATTATAATCTACTTTATTTATGAAAACACTGACCTTTTCTATACCGGCTGCATGCCCTGAGTTCAACACTTCTTCCTTTTCCTGCTTCCCACAGCATCATGGTACATGCTCTGATTTGTTAGTGCAACATTTCCAATGCTATTTTATTTTTGTTGTGTTTTATGTTTTACTTTGTATGCTGCTTCAAGCAGGTGCCATGGAAAGGTGGCATAAACTATTTCTAAACATATATTTAAAAATTTGATCATCAATATAATTCCCACCAAGTGATATGCCTATATGTGTAACAGGAAAAACAGATAAGCCTACCATAATCCAGATTCCTATTCTGTCACAGGCACAAAGCCAGAATTGAAAGGTCATATAAATCAAAGAGGTCATAGTATGGTACTTTATGGATTTACTTACAGATAAAATACATATTTGCAGCACATCATTACGGAATTAAACATTCAGAACACAATCTAGAAAACAAAACTTGTGTCTTGGAAATGTTTTCTGTGAAAACACTTCCTTTCCCCTTGTCATTTTGGTTTTTTCTGCCTTGTCTCTTCAGTTGCATTTATTCCACATGCTAGTGCTGAAAATGTATTATTCCTGATACTGGTGGGATGTCATCCACAATGCATCCATGATGGATTCCACCACCACCCTTTCTTTTGCACAGGCGCTTTTGGGTTATTGCAATTCAGAAGTAGCAATTCAAAAACATCTCAGCCTCCCTTTCTACTATTGAGAACTACCAATCCATAATGAAGGAGGCGCCATTACTTGAAGGAACAGAAACATTTAGCCCACCTCCCCACATACACACAAAGAACCACATTTTTCAACCAAATCTGATCTGCAGTAACATACAACCGTTACTGCAGCAGTCCCCAATTACATGCAGTCATTCCTAGTACTCTTTTCAATTGCTCGACTTCAAAATCACTCTAGTTGGCATATCTGCCTGAACATTAAGATCACAAGTTCTATGTGAAATTGACAAAGCTGATCCAATTGACCATGCTAGTTTTTATCTAGCTCAAAGTTACATCACTAGTTCAATATGACAAAGAGAAAAAATGAAAAAAAAATCCTTTTGAAAACATGGACAGAGAAAATAACTGAAGGGTGGGATGGCAACTACAAGGGGCATGGATAAGAGCCAGTAGGTGTTTGCATGAAATGGAAGCCAAAAAACCCTTACAACTGGGGCAGGCAACATTACTGGAACAGAAAAACATAGCCCCCTCCTCACCATGAAGAGTAACACATTATTATTACTACCACAGTCCCTTGTCAGTTACCTCCTGCAAAAGCAGCTTCCCTTGTCAATTTCACTTGCTCCTGTGGACACAGTGTATCTTCACCTAATTCAAGATGAAATTGACAAATCTGGTACAAATCAACCTGGCTTGGCCTGTGCTTTAACATTACATAGCTAATGCAATATGACAAAGAGAAAAAGGGACAAGAGGGTAAAGGGGAAGTTGGGCAACTACATAAGGATGTGAACAAAGGCCAAATGTTGTGTGGAGAAATGCAGACTGTTTCAACATGATCACACACTTAAGGGAAGCTTGCTCAGAAATGGACTGGGGAAAAATTGCAGTTAAAATCTTCAAAAAACAACAGAGGAAAATTAAAGGAAAACATTTCTGGAACCAAACAGGAAAAAATAAGCAGAATTTAGAAAAAAAATACTATTCAGCAGCAAGATATGTTGTAAACGACTTGCGCAAAAAGATTCTGAAACACTGAGTCTTAGAGTAGTTGAAAAGATAATCAGTAAATTCACATCAGAGGACGCTAAGCTCCTGGAAAGTAGAAAAATGAGCCAAGCTGTTTGGCAGAGTGTTCAAACATTAGGCAAAGCATAAAAACTCTCATAAAAGCATGTCAAAGTAAAAGGAAGTCACAGGGAACTGAAACCAAGCAGGTATTTCATACACAAACATGTACAGCATTTAGACGTCTCTGTCTATTTAAAAATTAAAGCTGAAATCATAATTGATAGTGCTTTCTTTGGAGCAAGATGCATCAAAGGACAAACTCCTCACCTGATTCTCTCTGAAGATATCCTACTCTATGTTCTCCTGTCTTCAGAAGTTCAGTGGCCAAATACCGTATATACTCATGTATAAGTTGACCCACATATAAGTCGAGGCACCTAATTTTACCACAAAAAACTGGGAAAACGTATTGACTCGCATATAAGTCGAGGGTGGGAAATGCAGCAGCTACTGGTAAATTTCAAAAATAAAAATAGATACCAATAAAATTACATTAATTGAGGCATCAGTAGGTTAAATGTTTTTGAATATTTATTTCAAAGAAAAACAGTAAACTAGCTCTGTAAGTGGAAAAGAGGGTCAACAAAAACAATATGGTCTCAACAAGAACTTTAAAAGTACAAAAACCTTAGCTCAATCACCAACCAAGCTAAAACACAAGAGTTAAAATCCTTCAAAACTGGATTTTTGGTCAGAGGAGGAATGTTTATGTTAGCAGTACCAACATTTCAGAGTATCTTTAGGAGACCCTCCTGATGATACCACCCAGGTTTGGTGAAGTTTGGTTCAAGGGGTCCAAAGTTATCGACCCTCAAAATGTAGTCCCATCTAGTATTAGCTCCCATTGGAAATAATGGGGGATGGGGCACCCCCTTTGGGGGTCCATAACTTTGGACCCCCTGAACCAAACTTTACCAAACTTGGGTGGTATCATCAGGAGAGTCTCTTGAAAAATCACTGAAATTTTGGTGCTGCTAGCCTAAAAACCGTGCCCCCTGGCGGCCGACAAAGTAAAAACCCTAAAATATTTTTTAAAATACACCTCACTCGCGTATAAGTTGAAGGGGGCTTTTTCAGCACAAAAATGTCCTGAAAAATTTGACTTATATGTGAGTATATATGGTACATAGAATAGAGCTTCTTCAGTGGCAGACTTTTGGAATTCTTTTGAGATATAAAACTTGTATTGCTCCATTTCCATTAATCTTTCATAAGGTGATTATCTAGTTTAAGCTGATATAATTTGCTTTAATATGCAAGTTCTTGTTTTTATGTGTCTCAATGAGTTTCATGGATTTGCCTTTTATCTTGCTGATACTGAAAAAATGTTTCTTTAGCTTTTCTGCTATAGGATCTGTTAATTTATTTTATTGATTCATGTATTTTAATTTTATTTATTTTATCATAGTTTTATTGGACTTTAATAGGTTCAGTGTACAGTGTTTTGAGACAGCAAAGTAAGGGGTAAACATTTTATGCAAACAGACCATTGGATACTTACTGGGAAGGGTCCTTCTCCTGGGGGATAGTAAGCCATCTTGGGGTAGGAAATTTAAAGGGATAGTTTTCAATTCCTTCCTGTTTCCATGTGTTTTCCTTCCCTGTTTTGATGGATTTGATTGTTGTTGTCAATTTTAAATGTTATATAGCTTGGTTAGTTGAAAATACTGGCTCAGAACGGAAGGCAACGACCAGACAGGAAATTAAAACAATAACTTCCTGCCTCCCAGAGACTGGGGTGCGAAACCACCCAATCCAAGATGGCTTACACCTCCAGGAGAATGGATCTTACCAGCATGTTCTGCTGGTGCATTCTTCTGGTAAAAGAAGCCTCCATTAATGCAAGGGGCTTTTTGGCCAGCAGAGGTAAATTTGTATCAGCAGAATTCCCCTTGCACTGGAAAAATGCTCCAGTGTAAGTGGAATTGTAAGATCCACTCCACACTGTACAATCTGGATGCTTTTCGGATCTTCAGACTACATTATGAAAACAACTCTTTCACACTGGTATTGGGAGGCTTCTATAGCACATACTCTGGTTTGGTCATGAAGGATTTCTGCCAGCAGTGTAGAACTTCCTCACCCCACTCTCTAGCTGCACCTCAAAATGCCTCCAGAATGCTGCCCCTGGGAAACAGAGGATTCCCAATAAATGCAGGGGGAGGTCACAAGTTTTCAGCAAAGGGAAAGTTTGCAAAAAGCACCCCCTCCCCCTTTGGAAAATCCTCTGTGGGATCCAACCCATTGACGATTTTTTTGTCACTCCCTATCAGATTTTCTATAGAACCACATTTGGCAATCACTGAATGGTCAACATTTTATGTGCAGTTTATTATTCTAACTGGAGCCTGCCATGCAAAACTGGAAGTGTTCCAATTATATGCCTCATACATAGTAATAATTTAATGCCAGTGCAAAATAATATTTTAAAGCTTTATAATGGCAGGTTATTTCTGATCCAAATTCAGAATTACAATTTTAACGTTTAACACTTAATATTTTACTTTAATGAATATCCTCTATGTCTGTTAGATTCGTTTAGAAATTCTCTATATTTTATTATGCAAGTAATCACGACCAGAGTAAAAGAATTATTCATCCAGATTTCTCACAAAAAAACAAACTTGGTATTTATCGTATCAGTGAAAAACAATGCTGCTACCTCCCAAGGCACTTATGCATGATCTTGATCATTACAAAACTGAGAAGGTATTGCAGTTTCTATATCATCTTTATCATTAATTCCCTGATTTCCTGTCATGCCAACATAACACAGACTATTGTTGTCATATAGGACATGAGAAATAAATTCTAAACAAACACACTAGGTTTCAACAGACCATACTGGAAGAACTAGTATAAAGTTGTTCTGCCGTCTGTCTTTAGAAAAGAAAACTGCCCTGCTAGACTAGAGAAGATCAAAATAAGTAGCCATACACAAGATAAGCTAAAATATTTTCCAAATATCCTTTTAGCTTGAGCGGTCTTAAGCAAGATGTTATTATAATTAGACATTTACCTCTCATGCCACTAACAATTCTCCACTGCAGTGTTCTTGTTTCTGAGGCACTCTGGAATATACCAAAACATTCTTCACTTCCATCAAAGTTTTGACTCAAAATCATGAAGGTTCAGGGACTGGCAAAGCAGTTATTCTTAGAATCTGTAAGTGTTGCTTCCTTCTTCTGATGAAAAACATGGGGGTGAAATTTAGAAGGGCGAAATGTAACAAAGTCTTTTGCAACTGAACATTGTTCAAACTTCAGCTAAGCAACAAGTTCAAACCTAGCACCTCAGTCAAGTGTCAGTAATGAAAGCAACCTGACTACTTTACATTTCCACTTCTGAAAGTTAAAAAAGACATTTCGAAGTACTACAAAAGCTGCCTGATTTCAGAAATTTTCTGGAAATCAAGAAATCTTGAGCAAGCGATGTACTTTAGACCTTTTGCCATCCTTACACTCTGCTTCCCCCAAGAAAACCTCCCCCCCCCCGAAACTATGCGAAACGGTTATCCTCATCCGGATCCCGCGGACAGTAGCCGAATGGATCGAACTGGGATCACAAGTCGCTGCCCGTCTTGCGCGCGCCCGCGCAGGTGGCCGTCCGCGCCCAAAACCTGCCACAACACCAGCACCAAGTACTCGCAAATCAACTCCTGCCGTCGCAACTGAAACCACTTCAGAACGCCGTCGCCGCTTGGGATTGTGCCTTTACTGCGGGGGACCTGGCCACCTGGCTGCCAACTGCCCGAAGAAACAAAAACCCCAAGTTCCGACTACACGCACCGTGGCAGCCAAGCCTCCACGTAAATCAGGTCCGCCGCCTCAGGGATCGTCTAAAGCTGCTATCGAGGAAGATTTCGAGGACGGAGATGTAGCGCTCTGCCTGTCAGCAGCACCCGAGGACATTAACCTTACTCCTGATGCGGTGAGTGAAGGCAGTGCTCCCATTACCATTTTAACCGCGCTAGCCAACCCAAGTAAACATACGCGCATTCTGGCCTCCGCACTTGTGGACTCGGGCTGTTCCCACTGTCTCATGAGACCACAAGTGGCCGACGAACTTGGTTTAGACCGAGTCCCCTTGGTGAAGCCCATGCCGCCCCTGTTCTATTTGTTAAGAAAAAGGACGGTTCGTTAAGACTTTGTACTGATTACCGCGGATTGAATGCAGTGTCCGTATCCAACAAGTATCCTTTGCCCTTAATTAAAGACCTCTTGGATGCATTGGGCAAAGGGCGGATCTTTACCAAATTGGACTTAAGAGAGGCTTATTACAGAGTCCGTATTGCGGAAGGCTATGAACACTTGACAGCTTTCAATACAAAGTTTGGACAATATGAATATTTAATAATGCCATTCGGATTAGCTGGAGCCCCAGGAGCCTTCATGGCCCTTATCAACGAAGTTTTACAAGATCTGTTATACAAAGGGGTGGTCATATATTTAGATGATGTATTAATTTACTCACAAAACATTGAGGAGCATGAGAAGCTAGTACGAGAAGTCTTACAACGCCTGCTAGATAACTCCCTCTTTGTCAAGTTGTCAAAATGCTGTTTCCATCGCTCCTCCATAGACTATCTGGGTTATCGAATCTCTCATGAAGGTTTGGAAATGGACCCAGCAAAAATAGCCGCAGTAATTGAATGGCCTGCCCCCACCAACAGGAAGGAACTGCAATCCTTCCTAGGCTTTGCCAATTTCTATCGTGACTTTATTCCCCGATTTGCTGAAATTGCCTTACCGCTCACCGATCTCCCACGTACCAAAGGCAAAGACTTCGCAGGCTTCTAAACCCGGGGCTCCCCTTCTCTGGTCTCAAGAATGCCAGTCAGCATTCCAGCAGCTAAAAACAGCTTTTACTACGGAACCAATTTTAAGGCACCCAGACCCAGATCTTCCTTTCATCGTGCATGTGGATGCGTCGGATAAGGCGCTAGGCGCTGCCCTCTTGCAGAAAAATAAAGATAACAAATTGGTACCGTGTGCTTACTTATCCAAAAAGTTTTCTGGGGCTGAATTAAATTGGACTGTGGGGGATAAGGAGACGGCTGGCTATCAAAGCTGCATTGAGTGTTTGGCCACTGGCTGGAAAGAGCCAAACACCCCTTCCAGAGTTTGGTCAGATCACAAAAATCTGGCTGCTCTGTCCACACCACTCAAAATGTCTACCAAAACAATTGCGTTGGGCGATTTTTTCTCCAGGTTCTCTTTCACAGTCCATTTCTTCCCTGGTAAAAGCAACAAACTGGCTGATGCGCTGTCTCGCCTCCCCAGAGAAACATCGCTACGAGATATCCCGCACACAGTTCTCTCTCCCTCCCAGCTGGGATTAGCTGTCACCCGATCACAAACTTCTGGCGGCTCCTCCCCTCAGACCATCCCTAACATCGTCTCCCCTTCCTCCAGGGATTCAAGGAGGCGGGGCTCCGCGAACTGTCGGCGGAGGAAGGGGATTCACAACTGCGTTTAGAGGATGGTGTTTGGAAACGGGGAGGGTGTTGGTGCGTCCCTCCTCCTCTCGAGGAGGCAGGTTCTCGAAATATGTCATGATGCCCGTCAAGCTGGGCACTTCGGGTTTTAGCGTTGCATCTGGCCATACGACAGTTCTGGTGGCGCTCCATGCGCAAAGACATTGAAAGCGTATATCAAAGGGTGTTCCGTCTGCAATGCGGAAGCCAAGTCGATACAGGGAAAGCCGCATGGGTTATTAAAACCCCTCCCTGTTGCATCTCGACCCTGGCAGGTCATTTCCATGGATTTTTATAACTGATTTGCGGAAAGCCACGGGAACACTGTTTTATGGGTGGTGGTGGATCTTTTTCTAAACAGGCGCATTTTATTCCTTGCACTACCATCCCGTCGGCACCTAAACTGGCCCGGTTGTTTATCCAACATATCTATCGCCTACACTCCTCTCCCGACAAGGTGTGGTATCCGACCAGCGGTCCCCAATTCATATCTAAGTTTTGGAAGGCTTTCCTGGAGCTGTTAGGAACCACCCTAGCGGTCGCCGCCCCTACCATGTTCAAAGTGACGGTCAATCGGAGCGATGCGGACGAACAGAACGTTAGAACAGTATTTACGTTGTTATACTAACTATCATCAGGACAATTAGTGCGATTTACTTCCTTTTGCAGAGTATGCGTATAACAATGCCATTCATAGTAGCACGCCAAAGACCCGTTCGAGATTGTTTCTGGTCGGTCTTTTCCACCGTTGCCCCAGCTGCCTGCAGAGGTACTGCAGCCTCCAGAATTCAAACAATGGATTTCTTAAGCTAGCCGAGGGTTGGAAAACAGTGCAGTCTACCTTACAGCAGGCCCAAGAATCACAAAAGGTTCAGGCGGACAAGCGTCGCTCAGACTTCCCTAGCGTGTTGGGGCGTGGGTCTATTAATCCACTAAAAACCTTAGAGGCGTGCACAAATATTCAAAACTTGGCAAGAAATTTGTGGGCCCTTTTTTTCGGATTAGCAAGGTGATCAATGCATGTTTACTGTCCACTTCCAGTTTGGAACTGCTCCTAACTCATTAAAGTAACATTCCACCCTGTCTTTCATTCCAGCTTGCTCAAGGAGGCCCCGTTTCAGATGCCTGGCACGACCCTCCGGAACTACCCACGCCCGTTATAATTGATGGCCACAAGCACTTTGAAATAGATGCTATTCTGGACTCCTGCTTCTCCCGCAATCGTCTACAATATCTAGTTTCAGGAGTTGGCTCTCCCTCTTGTCATAATCAATGGGTATATACAGAAAATATTGATGCCCCCTCCCTTATTTCTGCTTTTCACAAAGCCTTTCCTGACAAGCCGGGGGGGGAGGTTTTCTTGGGGGAAGCAGAGTGTAAGGATGGCAGTTCTGCCTGGTTCTCTCCCAGCCAGCTGGCCTTTGAGATGCCTCCAGCCGGGCGTGAATAGAATGTGACAGCAACAACCTTGGTGGACGGCTTATCTTGCTGTCCAAGATGAGCATTCCGTTCCCATGAGATGGGCCTGGATGGCCCAGGGAGGGGGAAGGGATTGAGTACGTTATAACCTGAAGTTTGGGCGGGAGGTCTCATTCCTGTCATGTCGTAAGGAATTCCAAAGAGCAGAAATAAAAGGCTTTTGGATGTAAGACTGTTTATTCAGACATCTTAGAAAGCACACACACACGACTTGGACAGCAAGATACGCCCCAAACCGGTTGTTACTCTTTGTCTCAATCCTCCCTGAACGGAAAAATCAAGGCCAGCTGGCTGGGAGAGAACCAGGCAGAACTGCCATCCTTACACCTTTCTTCCTTGTCAATCTTGCATCCATTTTCAGAACAGAAATATTATGTAGAACAGATAACAGACAACAGGTATGCTACCTTGGATCAGTTATACACTCTCAGCCATGACCCTAGCTAGTATTTGGATGGAAGACCTCCAGTGAATACCAAAAGAATGACAGGCAAGACCTCTTAGTGTCACCTGCCTTGAAACACTGGAAACATATGGAGTTGGTTCTATCCAGTGGTGAAATTCAGCTGGTTCGCACTACTTCGGCAGAACCGGTTGTTAAAATGGTGCTTGTAAACAACCAGTTGTTAAATTATTTGAATCTCACCACCAGACCCGGCTGTTAAATTATTTGAATCCTACCACTGGTTCTATCGCAGATTTACCACTCTAGATACAAATTACTGAGGCTCTCAGAACTGGCTGTAGTCCATTAGCCAAACGAAATGCACTAATGGAGCAAGTGAACAACAATTGCTCTTCAAATAAAAAATCTCAACAGCTAACAGTCTGCACTAATGTTGAAGGTCTTCAAGCTTCTCCTCCGCATACAGTAATGCCCTTATCATCCAATGCTAGCTCCAACTCTCAGCCACTTGCTAACTTACCTACCAAGCAGTCCAAACACAGTTTGACAACCCCTATTGCCTGTGGAGGACCTTTTGGTAGAGAACTCTCCACAGTCCCTTATAACAGCTCATACCAAAGTGCCCCCAGTTGAATTTAATATTGACCTTAGTGGCAAAAACAGAGAAAAGACAGAAAAAACCCAAAGACAGTAGAGTAATTTGCAGTCTTGTAAGGTCGCTACCCTCCCTGCTGAGGCAGGAAAGTAACTGGAGATCAAGATGGGCAACCAAGCAGTTCACAGGAAGTGACAGTTTTGAAGTTCCTGCCTCCCTGAGAACGGGTTGGAAAACACCCATCAAGATGTCCTCCGCCTCCAGGAGAAAGATGTCCATCTTCTAGAAGACTCCTAAAGTTTCGAACCATCAACTCACATGACAGCCCCTCCTTCCCACATTCAAAGCAAATGGATTCAGTAACAATCTTGATACCCAAGCCCTCATTGTCCTATTGTGATATTTCCACTTTGACAAAACACTGTCACTCAGACTGTGGCTCAGGGCATGTGCAGAATTGTTTTTGCAACAATCCAGAAACTGTGAAATTGGGTAATCCAGTCATATTCCCAGGGTAACAGATAGTCATACAGATGCTTTACTGCTTGAGAAATAGTCTAGAATAATGATTCTTGCAGGACCACACATGTTTCTTTGACATGCCCATCTGTGACTCTTCTGAGAACCATTCCCCAGTATGACACCTACCCTATGTTTCAGGAAAGTATGCAGGGTCTTTGCCTTGTTGGGGGGGGGGGGGAGTAGTTGGTAGTTGGCTTGGAATCTTAGCCAATATACACTGGAACATGATACCAACTCTTCCTCTGGCTATCTTATTAAAATACAGACGTTTTTAGCTTAGAACAGCATATATGTGCATGTTCTACAAAACCTCTAGAACAAATAGGACAGGCACAACACTATAGATGAATCCACCCTGCCAATGTAATATTAAAATTAGCTTATAACTTCAGAGTTATGCCACTGCAGCAATAGTGAATGTCTGCTACAGGATTACTTCTGGATCATGTGGTCTGATCTGCAAACAGTTAAGCAAATGGCTAGTAGGAAAGTTTAAGCCATGTGGCTTAACTGAAGAGAGCCTGAATGCAATGCTACCTGAATCTGGATAGCGGTTTATCAAGGTCAGTTCTGTCAGTTCTGATTGGCAGTGGCTTTTTGGTTTCAGATAGAGCACTTTCATATCCCCTGCCATCCTGATCCCTTTATCTGGGGACTGAACGCAGAACTTTCTGCGTGTTTTACTGCAGAGCCATGGCCCCTCTCCAAGGATATGAGGTTAGTATCCATCAGGTCTCCAAATTATTTAGTGCATTCTTATCCTTTCCTGACTACAAAAACCTCAGGGCAATATCCATGGCTCATCATGCTCTCCATACTCCAAACAACCTGTTTAAAATAGGTCATTCTTAGCCTGTCCTGTTTAAAATAGGACAGGCTAAGAATGACCTTGTAAGTTTTATGGCAAGTAGACATTTGAATCTGGTTTCCCCAGTCTAAAACAACACTCAAAGTATACCACCAAGCTGGTTCTATAGTGACTGCTTGCTCCTATGACAGGTATGTGAAAAAAGTATATGTATGGCAGATACCTCTTCTATTCATTATTTCAATTGACCCCATGATACAATGAAAAAAAAATCCACTGACACCCAGACAAGTACAACTGCATGGAATATTGACTAAATCAAGTTATAAATGGTCAGCTAACAGTACCTGACCAGTTAATCAGCCAACATCCCAAACCTGCATGAACCAGTCTTCCAACAAAGTTTTACAAGGGAAACAAGATACATGACTCATCAGAAAAATTCCCAGGATGTTTTTACATGAGTTTCCTTTTGACTGTTGATGGATTGTTCTTCCACGATCACAAGGAAGCAGAATTGTAGCTGTTGACCCACATTGTACTTAGTGCAGTGGTCTCACATATTAAAGTACCACAATGTTCTACAGCGACACAGCAAAGATACTAAAATTGCTTACTTGGGAGTAAGTTTCATTTAATGCAGGAGCAGGCAACTTCTGTCACATGTTTACTTATTTACTTCATTTGCACTCTCACTTTTCTCCCCAGTTGTGACCCAAAACAGCTCACATCATTCTCTTCTCAATTTTATTCTAAAAAAACCACCCTATGATGTAGGTTAGGCTGAGAGTGTGGTTACTGGAGCTTCTCTTTCCTGTTTTGCTGCTTAGTCAGCTTATTGCTGGGCAAAAGGGAAGCTTTACCTACTTGTTAACATCTCCCTTAGTGGGAACTCATGCCTTCCATTTGCCCCTGGGTCCTTCCACCAGGGGCTATGAATAGTTGACTGGAATGTCTCTCTTGAAAATACTTTTATTCACTCAAGCATTTATATCCTGCCTTTTAAGACAGCTTACAAGGCACAATTACAACATTACAATTTAAATCCAACAAAATCAAACTCCAAATAAGCCTTCTACCAATTGCTAATGCAGGAGAGAAGTCTCTCTGTAATACACCTCTGAAGATGCCAGCCACAGATGCAGGTGAAACGTTAGGAACAATATCTACTGGACCACGGCCACACAGCACGGAAAACACACAACAACCTGGAATATGTTCACCACAGGGGTCCTTCTTCTCACACTACAGTGCTGGTTTGTATGGACAGCACTATGTCTATTTGCTCTCTTCCATGGGCAGAAGAGTCCCGGTTTCAGAGAGTGTAGAGATGTCAGCAAGCAGCAGCTATCTGTCTTTGCCAGCCTGTCACATGAGAATCAGCACCACAGCATGTGGTGGCTGATGTATGTCAGTGAGGTTGCTATGAAATTACTATGTACGGTAGTGAAAGGAGTTTTTGACATCTAACTGTCCTGTGATTTTCCAATATTTTTATAAATTATCTGGAAGAGTGTGTGGAGAAATTACTCATTAAATTAGCAGACAGTGCCAAATTAGGAGGAACAGAGAACAAGATACAATTCAACAAGGATAAGTGTCTTAATCTTTATCTGGATAACAAAAATGGGGAACACACATGCTGGATGGGAGATACACTACTGAGTAGCAGTGTGTATGAACAAGATCTTGGAGAACGGGTGGACAGTAAGTTAAATATGAACAATCAGTGTGATGTAGCGACAAAAAAGGCTAATGCGATCTTGAGGATTATCAACAAAGTCATAACATCCAAATTGCAAGATGTCATAGTCCCACTGTATACTGCATTGGTCAAGCCTCACCTGGAGTACTGTGTACAGTTCTGGAGGCCTCACTTCAAAAAAGATCAGAATTGAGGAGTATAGACGACAGCAACAAAGATGGTCAGGGGCCTGAAGACCAAGCCCTATTAGGAAAGGCTAAGGGACTAGGGAATGTTTAGTTGAGGAGACTGAGGGGGGACATGATTACTCTCTTTAATCATTTGAAGGGCTGTCACTTAGAGGAGGGCAGAGAGCTGTCTGTCGGCAGCAGAGCATAGGACTCACAAAAATGGGTGTAAATTATGGGGAGAAAGGTTCATATTAAATATAAAGAAAACAAAATTTACAGTAAGTATCGTGTAACAGTGGAATCAGCTGCCTAGGGAGGTGGTAAGTTCCCCTTCACTGGCAGTCTTTAAGTAGTGGTTGAAAAAACATTTGTCTGGGATACTCTTGGCTGATCCTGCATTAAGTAGGGAGTTGGACTAGATGACCTGTATGACCCCTTCCAGCTCTATGGTTCTATTCTAGTGGTGCCATGCTGGTGAGTCACCAGTGGCATGGGGAGGGGTGGGGTGTCTTAGGTTTAGGTTGCCAGTTTCCTTGAAAATATAGTGTTGATTTTTGAGAGTTTAACATTGAGAGTTGCTGGAAAACAACAAAATCTCAGGGTCAAATTAGACATTTCTGCATCCACAGGTTCAACCCATAGACGACACCATTTTAGAGAAGAATTTGGCATTTAAAAATGCTATGAGGTCTGATCCTGATCCAGCCCCACGGGACCAGACAATCTTATTTTTCTACCACATGCCTTCTCAAGTGCCAAAACAGCCCTCTTGTGATTGTTTCAGAAACTACAAAGACATTGGGAGGCCCAAGATCACCTGGACCTGCTATGTTGCGGGCCCAATCAGGTCCTTCTGGCATCTTTAAATTGCCAAATTCTTCACTTAAAATGGCACTGGTGGCCATAGATTGAACACATGAATACCATAACTCAGGGGTCCCTAACTTTTTCTGAGCCTACAAGCACTTTTGGAATTTTGACACAGCGCTGGGCACAAATACAAAATAAATTCCATAGGAGGCAGAGTCAACCACAAAATGACAGGGAGGTTATGCATAATCTTAGTAGTAGTGATATGGTGCCCCCCCACTGCTCCTGCTTTGGCACTGGTACAACAGAGCTCCTCATATTGAGGGGCCTACCGTCCCCCCCTTCTTGGGGTGGGTTTTTAAATTGAGCCTGGACGCCTCTTGTTTAATTTGCTAATTGTTAGCCACTGTTTTTATGTATTTTAAGATGTTTTAATTGACGGAGCCTATGTTTGTATTTTACCGGATTTGCTCCTTTTTATTGTTTATATATTATGTTGTTCACCGCCCGGAGCCCTTTGGGGATCGGGCGGTATATAAATTGAATTAATAATAATAATAATAATAACAATAACAACAACAACAACAACAACAACAACAACAACAACTCTTCAACATTTCAGGCAGAAGCAGTTGTGAAGCTACAAGAGGGCGGGGGGTGCGCTGTGCACTGGGCGGACACCTGGGGGTGCAGAAAATTCACCCAGACCCCTCGCCCTTTCCTGGCCCCTCCACGGCGCCCCCCCACCCCCTTCCCAGACTTACCTTAGTTCCTTTCCTTTTTCAGAACTTTTTCAGGCTGCAAAAGGCCTGTTTGCAGTAAAAACGACCTGAGAAACTACAGTTCCCTGGAGACCTTGGGGCTCACAAGGTCTCCTGGGAAGTATAGTTCCCATCAGGCCGTTTTTATTGAGAACAGGCCTTTTGTAGCCTGAAAAAGTTCTGAAAAAAGAAAGGAACTAAGGTAAGTCTGGGAAGGGGGGGCGCTGTGGGGGGGCGGGGGGCCCATGGGGGGCGGAAAATCGGCTATTGGTTCACTTACCGTGAATACCCATCGCAGACTTCCTACGCCTACTGGAGAATTAGAATGCGCACCGGGCGCATTTTGGCCCAGGTAAGCCTCTTGGCAGAAGCCCGGTTAAACAGAATGCCTTTTTTATTTGCTTTGCCAAAACAAATCAGAAGCTCTGTGGAGCAAAACCCCATCTGGCCCTGCCAACTTTCTAAAAAATACTTAGAGGGCACTGTCATGATATTTGCTGTCAATGGAAGGTGTTAATGGATGCCATGGCTGGAGACCCCTCCTGTAATGTCTAGTTGGGCCCTTTGGGCCTCACGGATACATTTCCTGATAAGCTTAAACCTGAAAGATGCTCTGTTGGAAAAGAAGGCAAAGCTATAATTTTCAATGAGAAAGACAGACACTGCATTTGTAATTCAGACATCAACACACCCACAATGTAGGAAACATTTAAAATTATTCTACTTCTATATAGTTCACAAATTACAGTCTAATAGTACTGAGAAGGGATGATAATGATTGACATATCCCATTGGTTCTAGTGACTACAACGTTCTGAATTTCAGTGATTTGTACTTGGAAAGTCTGCTAGTATTTTATAGTGGATACTTCTACTAAATCCTGTTCCAATTATTGTTGTACTGCCACTAGCTTTTAAAATAAAATTAAGGCTCAATTGGATATTATTACCATAATGAATTAAGAATGTTCTTTTGTCAAATTATTCCTAATATTTTTATTCCCAGCTAAACATGATCACTCTCAATCATATTCTGTGCACATCCACCAATTTCTGCCTTTTTACTGTTAATCCTGCAGAATCCCACCTACTTTATAATCTCACAACACATCTCTAAAGTTTCACTCACCACCTGTAAAGTTTATCTGTACAGATTCTATAGTGTTTATAAGCATATTTTACTTTTTTTGTTTAAGTTAAGCTTACCTCCAAAAAATCTGAAGAATTTTCTGCTAATCATGATGAGAAAGACACAGGGGCTTGCTTCAGTTGCTTGGGCATGCACACATACGTGAGTGTGTGCACACACACTAAGAGAAGGAAGAAGGAAGACTGCTCAGCAAGATTGCTAGTGCAACCATGCTATACAAAAGTGCTAATTTCTAAAGTTTAAAATACTAGCAGAGTCTTAGACTCACACTAACATATTGATTTTCTTGAATTTACAGTGTAACCCTAAACAGTTAAATCATTCTATGCCCCTAGACTTAGACAGTAATTCTGTTTAGGAGAACACAGTTAGAAACTGCTGGACCCCAGTTAAGAAACTGCAACTAAAACCAGGTTTTTGCTTAAACAGGATCCACAGAAAAAGAATGGGCACGCTATGCCAAATTTGACTTAATGGGTGCAAAAGCTAAACAAAATGCCTTCTCTTTGACAACCTAAAGTAGAAGAGAAAGGATATGGAGAACAAACAACACTGTTGGAAGCAAAACATCAGGTTGTTTTGATAACCTCAAAATTGCTCACTACCAGCATGACCAGCTGAGAATCAGTCCTCAAGCGGTGTCAGCAGTCTGCTATGTTGACTGACAAGGCTTTTCTTTCAGTCAAAAAGATCAAATGGCAACCGCTTAACCCTATTTCATATCTTAGTAAGATTTTATATAAATTCATTTCAGTACTCTTCCTGTACCTCATAGAGATGTAGGATCATTCCACTATAAATTCAAGCTTTTAACAAAGGACCATGATAATGGCAAGCAGAAGGTTGTAACAGAAGAAGGCAGTATTTTTAGTTCATGCCAAAACAAAACAACCCTTCTGAGAAGATACTGGTATAACAACAAACAGGGGTGAGTGGTGAGAAAAAGACAGTTCATGGCCTGCTGAAACCCTGGTAGCAAGCTAAGCCACAGAGGCCCTGCCAGCAGCTCAGGGGCTCACCTTGAATCTGACAGGCAGCTGCATGGATTCAGGCAATAATGACAGGCAAAAGTCATGAGTCACCTTCTTTCATATCACCAGTCCCCTAGTGCTAGCGGAGCCTCAGGGGCTTGCTTCAGTTGCTTGGGCAGAACTCTCTCTGGTTCTGGTGGGTTTTCTGGACTTTATTGCCTTCGACAATACATAGAACTCTCTCTGTTTGATGAGCAAAACGGGCATGCTGCTGTTCAACCTTGGAAGAACAACTACCCATATTTACACCGTTAGGAAGGAAGAACGTATGTTTTTATTTTCCAAGCTTCAGGTGTCTATGGCTTCATGTCAACTTACAATTGAAGTAGACCCATTAGCCTCACAACTCTTATTTTCCTATCCATACAGCTTTCTGCCTCAGGTTTTAGGCACACATTACTTTACATATATGTCAGTAATTGAAAACCCTTCTGTTTTAATGACTCCCAAAAACAGAGACTTATGATTATTAAGTTACAAGGGCAAAAACATAAGAAAAAGAAAACAAAATATTAGAAAGATACAGAATTCGCTGTGTATCATTGCCTCATTTTATTGTTTTTTAAATATATATATTTTAAAAAACCAAATAAACTTTACATTTTCCAATATAGTGCTACATCTGAACTTAATCTTGGCACCATCTTTTTACATAAGGCAGAACAAGGACTTCAGATCTCCCCTGTCATGGATGGGGTTATATTCCCGTTCAAAAGCCAGGTTTATAGCTTAAGAGCACTGCTTGGCACAGTAATCATCTCAGAAAACCAGATGGGTGCTGTGGTTCAGAGGGCCCTTGTCTAGTCCCGACAGATGCATCAACTGCATCCATTCCTAGGTCCGTCAGATCTAGCCACAGTGATCCATGCCTTAGTTACATCTAGAATGGACCACAGCAATACAATTCATTTGGGATTGTCCTTTAGAAAGTGTTCGGAAGCTGCAATTTGTGCAGAATCCTGCCAGACTGAGGGTCAGGGTCAGCAATTGAGCGCCTATGACCCCAATATTACAGCAACTACACTGGCTACTGATCCACTTCCAAGGTAAATTTGAGGTGCTGGTTTTGTCCTCAAAAACCCTAAAAGGCTTGGGCATGCATGTTGACCACCTGTGGGAAACATGCTCCTTCAAACAATTCTAATACTTCCAGAGCAGGAATATACTAGTTAACCACTTAAAATAAAAAGAAATTCATAGAAAATCTGGAACAAGCTAAAATATTGTCTCCACACAGGAGGCATTCTACTATACTACTCATTGAGCTAGTTTTGAAAACAGCTGAACATTTATCATAATCAATCTGCCAAGACTTAACTATATATGAAAAGAAAAAGAGATGAAAGGTAAGTAACTGAATGAGAAATCACTTAGATGGCAGTAAATAACAATCTTAGGCTGGAAGTTATGATGATTTCATCCTCAAGTTAAGTGGCAAGACTTCCTCTTATACTCCTAAGTAGAAGCCACAATCTTCTCCCCTTAGTGGCCCATGGAGATGTACAGCCAAGGCTTGTGGAACACAACTATAGCGGTCCCTGTGACATCGGTTCTACAAATACCAGTTTATACCTCTAAAAACCCCACTGGAAAAAATATCTGGTGGGTTAGAATTGCATGGGACTGGGTTTAGTGGTATAATTTTGTTCCGATAACCAATAGACTAAAATCATGCCTGAACTTGGGGAGCACCTTTTGTGAAGAGGAAAAGATTGGCCTGTTCTGCATGGGCCAGGGAAGTTGCGGGGGGAAAGCACAGTGCTGCCTTGTTGCAGAGGCGGCAGCCGTGCGAACAGCGCCCCAGGAACGGTGTTTTTACAGTTCCTGGGGAGCTGTTTTTACCCGTGCAGAACAGGCCTAAGTGTGTACCAACTTTTCCGGCTGGAGGAAAAGGACATCATTCAGATTATCCTCAAAGGCCCCATTTCACATAAAGTGAGATATGGCAAAGATGATTTTGAGTAAGGTGTCCAAGATTTGATATATAAATGCTGGTGAGGGAAAGGGGAATGGAAAAAAGGTTCTGTTTTCATTATTTTTTTCTGAGGCCTTTTTCTCAATTTTCTGGATGGAAAGCTGGAAACTTTTGGGAATACTGCAATAAATTCCTATGAACTATTTTGTACTTTAGAATGAGTGAAGTGTCTTTAAATACCAGGTGGGAAAGTTTATACAGCTCTTAAATACAAAAAAACATTTCTGTACCTAGAAGGATACCTGATCATCATTAGGGATGTATGTAGGCTTTCATTGCTGCTGTGGCCCTTTTGACCTAACTTCTCTCTTGTGGCTGACTTTTTCACCTCTTCCTCAAACCATTGTGACATATATATCCACAGATTGGGTATCAAGTAGCTTATTGCTCTACCTTGCTGGAGGGGAAAAAAGACCAGACAAAGATGGGGCAGAAACTGCACCAAAACCTCAAAGGAAAACTGAACGTTTCAATGAAAACTGAGCTCTCTCTAACCAGCAACCACAGGAGAAAGAAGAGAGCACTTAGCTGCAACTACATCTAGTTGCGAAGATATTGCTGATTTTTTGTATGAACCTTATTTCTAATCAAATAATATATTTTATGTTATTCAACACAAAACTGATGTTTTCTGCAAATAATCTTCTATTCATTGGACTTCTTGAGCTGGCTGTTGTGAGTTTGCTGGACTGTGTAGCCATAGTCTGGTAGTTCCACCTGCATCTGGGGCTGGCATCTTCAGAGGCATGAACAATAAGATTTGTTTCTCTCTGTGGCACATCTTACTGTGACATGCCTCTGAGAATGCAAGCCATAGATGTGGGTGAAACGTTAGAAGCAAAAACTACCAGACTACAACCACACAGCCCAGAAAACCTACAACAGCCAATTGATTCCACCCATGAAAGACTTTGACAATACATTGAACTTCTTAAAACTCAGTACTTAAATTTAAAACTTAGTACATAGATTTGCAAAGGAACAATGGGATTTTTCTCAAATCTGTATGTTCATTTTATAACATTTTTGATGTGGAGAAAAAGCATCTTATCTCGGAATAAGGAAATTTCACAGTTTTGAGAACTGCAAAACTAAGCAACTGTGAGAATAGCTTCAAGACAGAAGAATTGTCCAAATTAATCTTACAGAGACCTCTGGAACAGCATGACATTGTGAATGGATTAACCACATCCATTTACCAAAAAATTAAACACTGCATGACTATATTTATTTATTTATTTATTTATTTATTTATTTATTTATTTATTTATTTATTTATTTATTAATCTTATATACCGCCCAACCCCCGAAGGGCTCTGGAAGTATAAAGCATTGTACTACATAATTAAAAGCTAATCTTTATTTCATGATGAGGAACTTTCAGAAAACTATCTTTACATAGAAATTTCTTCAAAAAACATTCAATTTACATTAAAATACATTTTTTTATTTTTTTTAATCACCATCCTGGTTCTATGCTTAACTCTTTTTTTCTGCTTTTCAGGGGTCAAAAATTAAGGTTTATGGGCTAACGTAGCATAGGGTGCATCTGCTTGTGGTTTTCTCTTAGGTTTTAAGAAAATGTATGTGATGTTATAAATTATACTTTTTATATAGTTAAAGAATTAAAAGTTTAGGTTTGATAGGATCCTATTCCATGTATTTCAATTTTTCCAAAAAAAATCAGGGTTTTGGGGGGGCGGGGGCTTTTTTCTGCGGTTTCAAAATTTCCAGAAATTATACATCTCTACCCAAGATCCAGATCTTTAGCCACAGATTTCAGCATACCATGACTTCAGCAACCATTGCTCTGAGGGTCATGACTTTCACAGAGAAATGTTAGTATGAAATAGACAAGACTCTGGATTTAGAGACTTCCATGGCCACTTTTGTCCATCAGAATGGCTTTGGTGCCCCTGCTGGTAACTCCTGAGCTGCATGAACTCCCTGAAACAGATGTGGGAGAAGGGCAATGTCAGAACAGTCCATTGGTTACTTACCCTGAAGGGGCCTTCTCCTGGCAAGCTAGGAGGACATCTTGTGGGTGATTCTTGCCCAAACTCAGGGAGGCAGGAAAAAGAATCTGTCACTTCCTGTTGAGGCTAGAACTCCATTTTGTTCAGTATGTTCCTGACTAAGCAGTGATAAAGAGGCGAAACTCCACAGTAGGTATTAACAGTAACTAAACTAAACACCATCATAATCAGGAAGTAACATGAAACAACAGTAACAAAAGGAACCCATCTGTAGCCCAAATCGGAAACCCATGATGCCTAGGGAGACCCAAGATGTCCTCCTAGCCTTCCAGGAGAAGGCCCTGGGCATATTTCTTTTTCTTTTTTTGCTGCTGCTGCTAAGTTTGTTCAGTTGCTCTGGCTGCTGTGGGAGTGGTTGGCTTGGCCCCTGTTGCTCTGGCCTCTGTGGGATCAGTTGCCCTGGCTCCCGTGTGATCGTCCAATCACAGGGGTGAGAGGAAGACTCCTCCCCAGGATCCGCTAAACCCTCTACTGATGGAGGAAGAGCCCCCCACTAGCCGCCCCAGTAGCCTCGGCAGCAGACTTGGAAAAGGAATGCCTGGGGGGTGGGGACTCACAGTCCACCATTTTGTCTCAGCAAAGTTTAGGCAGGAAAAATAAAACTCACTAAAAGGGGCCCCTCTAAAGGCGAGCTCCCAACCCATGCAACCACCCCCCTGGGGAAGGTGGAGAGGAGGAGACAAGGTTACTGAAACAACACTACCAGATACAACAGAAGAAGGAGGCAGAAGAAGTAAGACTAAGGAGTCAAAGAATCTGTGCTTTCCCTGTCGAGGCAGGAAAAATACTGAACAAAATTGAGTCCTAGCCTCAACAGGAAGTGACAGATTCTTTTTCCTGCCTCCCTGAGTATGGGCAAGAATCACCCACAAGATGTCCTCCGCCTCCAGGAGAAGCATTTATTCTCTCTGCAGTGTGAAGCCTGTTCCTTTGGTTCTCCAGATATTAACTCCTGAACCATGAAATGCAGCAGCCATTCCTTCACCCCAGGGAAACTGAAAGGTATAGTTCCCTGTTCTATAAGGTGGTTAAGCAGAGGAGCACATATAAAGAGCAGCACACCACATTGTTCTGTGACAGTATAACTGTCCTGAACTAGACTGAGACAGAATGATGAAGAAAGCTAAGATAAAAAGGTAATTTAAGGAACCCTGCAAGTACAGTTTTTCCACCATCCTGCTCTCCTTGCCAAGGCAGGAAAAGGACTGCCAAGGAGGTGCCTCCCCACCTATGGCCACTGGCAGCTGCACTTTGTCTGTTTGTCTTGTCTTAATGGTAAAGAGACAACCATCAGCCAAGGATGAACCTTCCCAATCCTCTGAGTAAAAACATCAAACTAAAAGCCAGAAGGATTTTTCTCTAGGCAAAGTCTTGGAATAATCCACCTGTCTCCATCCAAATAACCTTACAGTAAGTGTGAGCTAACAACTGTAGAATTTACAAAGAATGTCAAGGGTGGCATCCGCTGAAAACGCTGCAGCTCTAAGCAACTGAGACATCATCTCCCAGAGACAAGGACTGTCCTCTGGCAACAGCCAGAGCATCTTGCAAGCCAAAACTAATTGAGGCTCTGGACAAGACTGAGGCAGTCACAGAAGCTTTGATCACCATGGCAATGACCTCATGCATTCTTCTGGATGTTAAATCAGCACACCGGTCCAGTCTGCTGTTGATGTGATCCTTGCCATCTTTGGCCAGCAGGCCTGCAGTTTGCAAGGTGGCCATCAATGCAAGGTGGTCATCAGGACATTAACCAGAGGCACCTGGAGGATATCCTCTGCACAGTAAGGCAGTGAATATAACTTTTCAACAAAGTTAGGGAATTGCCTATTAGCCATAGCCTTCTCCCATTCAGCCTTGAGCTGGATCTCAAAGAAATGGGGAAAAGGAAAAACCTTTTTGGAGGTGCTGCCCTTGGGAAAGAATTCCTCGCCCCCCTTGTGAACAGATCTGATATCAAGTTTGGGCTTCTCTTCACACACACACCACACACACCCCAACCTTCAAATGTAAGGTAGTCAAACATTTTTACAATGGGTACATAATCATCAGCTCTGAAGAAGCTCCTCAGGGTCCTTATCATCCTCAGAGAGCAACTCCCCCATCTCTCTGGGTTCAGGTTCGCTCTCAGACAAATCTGGAAGCCCCCTGTGGGGGCTAGCATATGGCCACTTTTTTGCTGATTTTGTTAACAAGGTCTTCCCTCTGTCCTCAAGAACAGAGCAATTGGGGCTCTTCCCCCAATGGGGGGAGGAGGAAGAGGTATGGCTGGGGATCTGGGTCTCCAGCTCCAGGATCCCCTTTCTGATAAGAGACATGCACTTCCAAAAAAATCCGGGGGGGGGGGGGGGCAACCAGGTCGAAGCTACATTACCCTCCTGAGTTTCGTCTGTGTCTACTTGAGAGGAGGTGTAAGCACCTCTGCGATCATCCTCCTGGACTGTAGCAGCGCTCAGAGATCTTCCGGAGCCTTGGGAACGGCAGTGTTCTTGTGCGGTGGCCATTTTGTTCTTTGTTTCTGTTTTGGCGAGCTTTGGTGCCTGGCTTCTCGACATGGCCACCACAGTTGCAAACGTGACTTGAGAAAGTGAGCCAGGTCATCGGCTGCCTCAAAGGCAGCAGAAGTCACCTCATCGTCTTTGTACATGAAGTCAAACTCTCTCACTGTTCTCTGCATGCTGATCGGAGAGATAAGGTAAACAAGATGCAGGGACTTAAAAGCGTCTGTAGCCCTCCTGTTCTCCATCAAAGGGAAACAGATAGAGCTCCAACCAGGAGCAAGAGAGAAAGAAGGGGCAGTGTGAGAGTGATCAAGGGCTAGGACTAAAGAGAATGAAAAAACAACAAGAGTGATAGGAGAGGAATAGAGTGCAAGAGGAAAGGAGCAATAGCACAGGCAACCTAGCTAGCTAGCCGTTTCTTCCCCCGAGGCAGGAAAAGAAATGAGGAGTCAGGGGGCGATTCCACCATGCAGGGAGAGAAAAGAAAGTATTTCCTGCCTCCCAGATTGGATGGTGGGAATCACCCATAATATATCCTTGAAACTCGGAGGAAAAATTTAACACCTTCGCTCTCCATTCAATTTCACACAACTTAATTCAACCTCAAAAGACATCATGATACCTATGATCTCTATCACATCTAATGTGGCCATTAGCTTCCCATAAAATGTAGTTGGAATACTATGAACATTTCCTAGGAAATGCTGAAACCTTTGAAAATCAGTAGAATTTAGTTCCAAGTCAACATGTAGGCAGCAGAACCTAATCCCTTCCAATATTAGGCACATTTTATTTGACCAGAACAAAATTTCATTTAGTCAGGGTCAGAGATTTTTTTCGGCTTTCCTTTTGATTTTTTCCCCATCTGTCAAACTCAGTGGCCCAAAGTGCCCCAAAAGCTAAGTAGTTCTTTGTCCAGGTTCCTTGATATTTCAGTACAGAAAAATGTACCTACTACAGTAGTGGTATTACAATATACTGAACTGCAAACTTAATACAACTCTTAAAGTTAAAGGAATAACACCAATTCAGGTAGGAACCACACTCTTAGGAGTAGTAGCATAACAATACACATACCAAATGCACCTGATCGAGTGACCTTGGCAATAGCCAGAGTGCAATGGCCAGCTGATCCAAGGCCATTAGCCATGTGCTGGCAGCTGCAGCTCATTAGTGTTTAGTATTTACGCTACTGTTTGTAGCTGGCTGGCTGCAGTTTGGGACCTTGTCAAATCACTGTGAGAGTGCCAGGTCACGCTCACCAGACACGGCATGGTTCATAGCACTTCAGTCCTGTGTCAAGGGCTAGTTTTATGAGCTCAGTTAGTGGAACTGGGAAAGACTCAAATTAAAGTTTAATCAGCAGGATGTGAACACTGCAACACTGGTTTGGAAATACCCATCACAGTCCTCTCCCTTTTTCATTAGCCTATGTATTAATTACATGATCTCACACCAAGCAAAGAGGTGCAATTCTGGGGTGAAATTGAAATTGTGGAAAACATATATGTCTGAGAAAGGACAAGTTGTGCCAATGGAGGCCCCCAGCCTAACTATTCTGCTCCTTGCACCAGTGCTGCTCTGCAGTGGCTGTGCAGTGACACAACTCAGGCATAAAGCTCTGTGCCGGCACAGTTGTGAGTAGATTGTGCAGCATGGATGGAATTAGACCACTTGCTAATGGTTTTCATCTTGGAATGACCCAACAGAGACACAAAGTTGCACCAAAAAAGGTGGCACAATCCATAGGTGGCCACAGAGCAGCAAAACACAAGTGTCTGCCAACTGCTACAGCCACGCCCATGAGGTCCCAAGCAGCTCTGGATGCCAACTAAGGGTGTGACCAATCACCTTCCTCCAGTACAATGACCAACTTCTCTCCCCCCCTCCCCCAGCCATGGTCACCTAACATAGATGGAATGACACCCATCAGAATGGAAGAACCTGCCTGCTGGTCTGCCCCTCCATTTCTAAGACTATTGACTCTGAAGTCATCCTTTGCCCTCTGGCCATGCAGCCAACAGGTGGCTAAGGTCCGATGCTGCAAAAATCTGTGAATCATGGAGGCTGTCTGGGAACTTGGCCAAGAAGTTTATGAAGATGTCCTAGTGAACACTGGATGCCTGAACATTCAAGCTGTAGAAGTTTTGATACACCTGCACCTCCTCCTGGGGGACTATGAGGGCAATATGGGTACAAGTCACAGGGCCCACTACACTGAGGAAATGAGACAGCTCAAACCCTGTCTGGACAGGAGCCAGCTCTTCTGAGGGGAAGCATACAGGCTCCTGTAGGTTGGCCAGAATGGAATCCAGGGAGCTGTGCAGATAGAAATAGCAGAGGACGAGGACACCTCCAGGATCATATCCATAACCCCTTGGAAGGATCCAATATCAAGGAACCAGAGGTAGAGCAGTACTGTCCGTGGGACAAGAATGGTGCTGGGGACAGGAGCTGGCCCAAACTCCTTGCACAGAATTCAGATGGTTGACCTGTCCAGGAGGAATCAATCCAAGCAGGTGCTGTCTTACAAATGGAGGCTGCTGATGAGTGCTCAGTATCAGCAAGCATGATGCCTTCCCCACCACTGCAATGCCACCCAACCATAAGAGCTCTGGCAGTAAGAGGATGCATGGCATACCTAGCTGAGGCAGGAGAGAAAGGAAGATTTGAAACCGTGCCAGAGCAAGCTAGCCAAGGCCTGTGAAGAGAGGATGTCTAGTTCAAAACGATCAGATGGGTTTGGGTCCATGTGCTCCAGCTGTCCTCATATCCCACCCCCACCTTTACCTACCCGCAGTCTCCTCCTGATGCCTTATGTTCATCGTGGGATTGATGGTGGGGTGGGACAAGGGGTTCTTTGGTTTCCTGTGGTGTCTCAGCCTGCGACATCTGGCAGTGTCAATGGCCACTGCCAGTCTTAAAGGGCAGAGACTGAGAAGGCACAGGTGGTAGCAATGATAGTGTAGCCCTAGTGAACATGAGGACTAGCTCTGCAACCACATAATGTAGTGCTTTCTGTGGCAGGGTGGGTCTCTGCCCTGGGACATTCCATCTGGACAAAGTTGTCCACCCTGAAGCGCTGGGATGATTCTTTTGGCTCAGTTTAGAAATGTATATGCGCCTTCGTGGCTCAGGTGTCCCTTATAAGTAAGCAGCGGTGGAGGGCCAGCCTGAAGCTGAAGCCATCATGCAGGCAATACCTTTGCTAGTGGATAATGATGGCATCAAGGAGTTGTGCAGTGAGTGTGAGGGGTCCCATCAACCCCTTGATCCTGCGGGTAGCCTCTGTCCCTTCCACCTCCATGAGTGGAGCTATACCAGCTGAGTCCATCATTCTGCAGACATCGAGCATCATGGAATTTCTGAGGCCAGCAGCTGAAGGTGGGCCTATACAGCAGGCAGACTCAGCATCTTCAGATGGCAGCAGAGTGGAGGCAGGGGAGACAGGGGAGAGTGCAGGAGTCAGAGGCACATGGCATCCTCCAGAGCTGGGTGACACCGCCACAGGGGTGATACTGGGGATTCTGGTCCTTTGTCTGGGCACAAGGTATGGGGCTCTCCCCTATGTGGGCAACTATTAAGCAGAGTGGCTGGAGAGATGCTGAGAGTAGCAAATAGCCTTCTCCAGGGGTCAGCAGTGAATGCAAGTTTCTGTGCTGGAAGCTTCTGGACACCTATAGGGGCTGTTTGCTGTTGTGAGGGACACAGGGAAGGGACAAGTGTGCATCCAGAGCCTGGTGGGGGACCTGTGAGAGGCTTTCTGGCTCTCGCACCAGGGTCTACCCTGGTGGGCCCCCCTCCTGCTCCACCGCCAACAGGGATGATGTAGGGGCTGGCAAGAGGGTGTCTTGTCAGCATGTGCCCCCTCCTAAAAAGTGTAGTTGACGGTGAGCAGAGGATACCCACCACCAAGCAGACTGCCCACAACATCTCCTTTTAATTCTGAGGTGCGGGCTCCCACTACTCCATGTGGGCAGGTGGCCAGCTTGGGATGTCCTTGGGGGAGGGATGCTGGGGCACATGCCAGCACTGACCATGAGCCAGTATCCCTGGCCATGCCCCTTTATGACCAGGGCTCTGATGGGCACTTGGCTAAGCCCCTGAACCATGTGGCCCCTGTTTGTTTCTGTCTGCCCCACCTGTTACACCCCCACCACCTCAAGGAATGCAGTAGTGTGTTGCTGGGGACGCTGCTGATGTTGTGGCCACTTAAAGCCAGCTACCAACACTTATTACCACATAAACAAACCATACAGTAAGCAGACTATTGGCAACATAGATACATTGAGGCAGGCTGCCACAGCACAGACAGATCTCAGGATTGCTTTGTAAATTACACAGTTCTCCTGGACTATTTTGATCAAGGTCTGCACACTGGCTGCTGAAACACTACTAAGTACCAAGCATACTAACTTCATCCAAAATTGATCTATTAATGATTTAAGGAACCTCTGGATTCTCAAGTTGCTTTTCATTTCTTGCCTACTTTCTAACCACCAGCCCTAGGCCTACTGCCAGGTATTAGAACACTTCATAAGACTCCCTGAGATAACAAAGCACTAAAATTAACGAAGTTTGGATCTGGTAAACTAGGTACAGCACACCCCTTACCTCAAGTTTCTCTGATTTTTAAGAAGTTGATAGCAGCTTCTGTGCAAGTGCTGGAGCAGGAACACAATTTCATTGTAGGTATAATGCGAAATTTGAAAAAAAAAATCTGTTGCTGTAAGAGTCAACCACAAATATTAACAGCCAGGCTCATTTTTCAGCATTCAGGGTTTTATACTTTCACGACTAAATGTATTAACTATTGTTACTACAAAAACAAATTATAATTCCCTATAGGTTTCTTAGAATGTTATAAAAGTTCTGACAAAAGAAATAAATATTGGAGTAACAACAGTAGTCATCACCACACAAAGCAAACCTCTAGCCTAAAACCTCTCCAATTTCTCATAATTATTTTTTTTAAAACTCCTCCATTTAATTTAATATTGGAGCCAATAAAGAAAGCAAATGTTTAAGAAATTAATTCATCTGCCACCACCAAGTGGTATAAAGTTACATTTGCACATTAATAAACAATAACAAGAAATTAATGCATATTTATTTTTTGTCATACAACAAAACATTTTAATGCAACATAATAATTCCATATGATCCTCTGTCCTACAGAAATAGAAAGGAAAAATTGCTTTGAATTACAGACAAAACCCATTTTTGTATACTAGCCCTGATATACATTCCACCAAAAGTTGACAGTGTGGTTAGTTTTCTAGGTGGAAAATTAATATTAATACAAGCTGTTACTGTTATCTTTGTTTATGTGAATTTTGCTTCTGTTTGGCACAAAAACATTTCAATGTATGTTCTGGATGATACTGCAATAATTTAAAGATCAATTAAACTGATAATTCGAAATAGGCTATTCAGACACCATTTTATTATGCTTTCCTTTGGTGTCTAATAGTTGCCCTCTGCTATTCCTCCCATTTCAGATTAAATCCTTTGCTCTAGGTCTAGGAGATCCAGTTTCAAATCCCCACTCTGCCATGGAAGCCTGCTTGAGCCAGTCACATACTCTCAGTCTAACCTACCTCCTCCTGGGACAGTTGCAAGGATAAAAATGGAGGTGAGAAGAACCATGTAAGCTGCTTTAGGCCCCCACTGGAGAGAAAAACAGTATATAAATGAAGTAAATAAATAAAGTATTGCAGCTCCAAGAGCCTGTTACCCAACTGCTTGAAAGGAATCAGAAAATCCAGGGACACAAAGTGTCTAAAAGCATTTACTACCACAAAGCAGCATCAGAGAATATAATTGGCTGTTTCTTATTTATTTCAAGAATTTGTATGTTACTTCTCAGCAGACCTACTTTACGTAACTCACACATAAAAATGCAACAATTATTTATTTACAGTCTGATTTTTAAATTCAAACTCAAGGAACAGAACAATATAAGTTATCAGTATTCAAGCTAGGGACATGAACCAAACATTAAACCAACTAAAAATATTCATAAAACAGGCCTCAGGCTACAAGCAGGTCACAAAACAGCTGAAAGAGATAAAAATATACTTTATTAAAAACCAGCATAAAAAGAAACATTTTGGCTTGGCACCTCAAAGGGACAGATATTCCAGAGACAAAGTGCCACCGGTGAAAAGGCCCTTTAAGGCCTTTTTTCTATTACCACTGGGCTCATCTCTGCTGACGAGAACAGGGCTTGGAAGGAAGATATTATCTGGCAGGATGGATAGTACAGGAAGACACAGTCTTTAAAAGTACTCTGACCTCAAGCCATTCAGTGTTTTAAAGGTAAGACTTCAAATTCTACCTAGAAAAAGCTAAACGGCCAGTGCAGATTTTTCAGAACAAGGGTGATACCAGTCCCACCCCCATCCCCAATAGCCTGGCTGTGACATTTCGGACCAGATGAAGTTCACAGTTTTCAAAGGTCATTGGCAGAAATTCAAAACTGCAGCTTAGAATGGGATCATCCCTTCCAAAGGGCAACTCTAGTGCTTTCCCCAGTACTGACAAACCACAGTTACTCCTAAAGATATGTGAACGTTTTATCAATGGTAACATATGTCAATTTCTAAGGAACTGTTTAAAAAATCTCTCACTCTCAGGAGGTTATTTGCTGATTTTACCCACTTTTGGCCCAATAACCATCACATTTTTGTGATGAATAACATTATAAAGCACATATGTTAACATTATATTTGGCAAAATTCAGACGAATTGGCAATAGCTATAGTACAGTGGTGGCAAACCTATGGCACTCCAGATGTTCATGAACTACAATTCCCATCAGCCCCTGCCAGCATGGCCAATTGGTCATGCTGGCAGGGGCTGAGGGGTATTGTAGTCCATGACCATCTGGAGTGCCATAGATTCGCCACCATGGCTATAGTAGTTAAACTCCAGAGGGCTAAAATTAAGAGAAATTAGATTAACATTACCCCTTGGCAACACTGCCTATTATCTTTTTTAAATGAAAACACTAAATAATCAATGTTACTTTTTTGCTCACAGTTTATTTGCTCACAGTTTATTTATGGCAACCATGTAAGATTTTCAAAGCAAGAGGAGTTCAGAGGTGATTTGCTGTTGCCTGCCCCCAGGATACAACCTTGACATTTCTTGGAGGTCTCTCATCCAAATACAAGCCAGGACTGACCGTGCTTAGCATCTGATATTTGAATAACGCAACGTGTGCATGTGCAAAGTGTCATCAAGTCGCAGCCAGCTTATTGCAACCTCTTAAATTTTCAAGAAAAGACTAACAGAAGGATTGCCAATGCCTTCCTCTGCATAGTGACCCTGGCATTCCTTGGCGTTCTCCCACTCAAATGCTAACCAAGGCTGACCTTACTTAGCTTCTGCCTACACAAATATCTGCAGAAAGATATAGTACTCTTGACTATGTAGTGCATTTTTCATTTGCATTACAATTAGCACCTGCAGAATGTTAGGCAATGCCTCCAGGCTTTTTCACCTATTCCTTTACTCTGGCAGCAAAGAATGCAGGCATGGCCAGAAGCCAAAATAATTTCACTGGTTGTAATCATCTACATTCACATTAAATGTTTTTCATTATACAAAAATGCAGAAACCAGGAGTGGAAAGAATAAAGTTTTATATCAGTTGTCAGCCTGCTCCACAACCATGGGTAAAGTCCTGGAACAGACGGATTTGAAGAAGACTATTTTAGGACAGGGCTCCCCAACAAGGGGCCCATGGGCACTATTGGTGCCCCTGTCACCTTTCCTAGCACCTTTCCTAGCACCCCGTCACTTTTCCTAGCACCCGTCACCTTTCCTAGCACCCTGTCACCTTTCCTAGCACCCTGCAAGTGGGGGGTAAGAGAGGTAGGGCTCTTACCCAGCAGAGTTTCTGGCCACTGATGATCCAATTTACTGGGCAGATTAAAACAAGATTTTCTAGTGCAGGGGTAGGGAACCTGCGGCTCAAGAGCCGCATGTGGCTCTTCTGCCCCTGCACTGCGGCTCCACAAGCCGAGCCACCGGCATCATCCTTGCCCGCCCTGCAGGCAGCAGGGCGGGCACACCAATTGCCCGCAGCCGGCTGGGCCGCGCCACGGACTTCCCCTCTCGCCCGCCCCGTTGGAGCGGGGCGGGCGCTTTCCTGGCGGCCGGCAAGGCCAAGCCGCTGGCCCCATCCTTGCCCGCCCTGCAGGCAGCAGGGCGGGTGCATCCATGCGCTTCTCAGAATGAGTGGAGTAAAAGGTAAAAAGCCCAATATATACAGTGTTATCTTTATTTTAAATGTCAAAAATTATTTGCGGCTCCAAGTGTTTTCTTTTCCCGTGGAAAACGGGTCCAAACGGCTCTTTGAGTGTTAAAGGTTCCCTACCCCTGTTCTAGTGCAAGCTGTCACTGCACCGCTAGCTTTATCCTCCCTCACTCCTCTCTCCAAGCCCCTTTGCTCCTGCACTGGGGCTTTCTCTGTATGGTTGGTTCTTGTGACAGCAATTTTATCTTGCACCCACCACCCTGTGTCAGAATTCTAAAAGTACCCGCAAGCTCAAAAATTGGGGATTCCTAGGTTAGAATACAGGAATTTAGATTAAAATTCTCATACTAGCACGAAACTCAAACAACTTTTGTCAATAATCTCCCTGGTCACAATGTAACTAACAAGAATCAAAATATTTTCCTGCCCTAGTTTAAGAATACAGTACAAATATATCCTTCTTGTACCATCCTCAGAATGACCTTGTGGGATAGATTAGGATGAATTTTCCTAAGGTCTATTCTAGGTTAAACACAAATCCATTCAGACATTTCTGTAGCAAGTTGAAGTTAAGAGTTTGTACATGACCTGAAAGTTAGGTCTGAGAGTGTTATCTTAAGACCACAATACTGTTAGCCTGGATCCAAGTTGCAGTCATTCTCATGACTTGACTGGAACATACTCTGCATCAGAGAAGACAAGCAATGTCCTTACTGGTTAACATCCTTGAGCCAGAAGCCAGCTGAACAGAAGTTTTTTAAAAAGTTTGGAAAAACTTTTAGATCTGCTCATAGAAAATTAGAACTTTAATTTAAAACCACCACTGGTTATCATTGTTTACGGATGTAGACTAGCATCTTCAACTCTATGGTAAAATATTTTAAACCAGAAATAGCTATTAAGATTGAACCTCCTTAGTGTCACTCAACCAAATGAAGTTCGTAGGACTGATCTACTGGATTCCAACAACTAATCACCATGCTTTCTGGCCAGTGCTCCTTATTAAACAGTAGATAAGGTAGGTGACAGAAGGTGATAGCTTCATGAACTCCTGCCCTCAAAAGACAGGGAAACCAAATCTGTTTCTTAAGGCAAAGAGTCTTGCCAACATTCCTAGAAAACTGAGAGGACCCCATTTTTATGTCAGCCATGCAGATGGAGAAGAGCTTGCCCTCTGTCCCGGGAAAAGACCTGCAGGTTTCCTTTGTACTTCTGGAATCTCCAAGAGTCTCTAGACCTCAGTTTGAAAAATGCTGTTCTTGATAATAGCAAGGCTCTATTTGTTTTGAAATGAATATGAACTGTTTCAGCAAGTAATTTGTATGCGTCCTTGTTCACAATGTACATGAACTACAAATGACAAACTTCTAGTATTGTTTTTAAGGCAACAAGAATATTTTCAAACAGGAGTAGGAGCTCTGGAACTACAAACATCTTTACAGCAGCAATCCTACCAAATCAAGTAAGATTTAACAAGATCCATCAATCCAACTTTATTAGATGACATACTTCCTGATAATTATTACTGAATAGGTCTCTTGTGTGACAGCTAAGCCAAACACCCAGGTATCTCACAGCAGTCTGGGACCAATTCAGCTCCAATGCAGCTGAAATGTTTTGTTCAATTTCAGCTAAATTCAAACTAATTAAATCCATTTGAAATGTATTAATTTTATAACCCAAAAGTGAACTATATTGAAGATGCTCCTAATGCAGGCGGGATCAAAGAGGTGCCGAGTTTCTACGTGAGCGCTTGAGAAAACAGGGCCCTAATTTGCAAACATTTTGCCTCCATCTCACCTGCCAAAGGGGCTTACTGTGACTGATGCCCCTCCCCCCTTCTCAGCCCTTGGCCTTTTGCACCTTTTAGTCTAGTTACAAGCTCCCTCCCCAATGATTGTCATAGGGGCTGAAGCCAATTTGACCGTAGAATCCAGGGGAGAGGTCCAGTTGATTCTTTCTGCAGTGGTGGCCACTGAGTATATCACACACAGAGCTCTTTCTGAGGAAATGGCATGGCCTATTTCTCAGAAGGAAACACAGAGTCTAGATCACCACTGCTCTGATTATATTGAAGTGTTCTTAGCTGTGCTCTCAGTTCATGACAATTATTTCCCCGAATAGTGGGGGGAGGGGCAATCTGATGCCCTAGCATAACCCCCGCTCCCCAAAAAGTACACCCAGTAATAGCAAGCATTTGTTTAATAGACAACCAGAGTCTATTTCCTATCAGATCTAGGCACTGGAAAACATGCAGAGTATGAAAGATATATCACAATCTGCACTTAACATATTCCATCATCATATAACTTTAAATGCATGGGATTTTAAATATATCAGCAAGATGCACCAATTGCTCAGATCTAAACAGCACTCAAAGGAAAGAAAATTTCAGCACACCCAAGTGAATGCTGCAGTAATGAATAAGCAAGTTGCAGGTGCCATTTTGTGAAACAGATTATTAATTCAAACTCAGCAATCTTTTAGTGTAATAGAGTAGCAAAGAGAAAGATAACTTGAGGACAAAAAGTAGAACTCAAAGTCTTCAGCCTATTATTGCAGCAGATAAGGAAGAACTCTCAGAAACTCCTGTACAGCAGACCTGTAGAGGGCACTGCAAAGGAAAGCTGTTGTACAATGAACAGTTTGTGCTAAGTGTGCCAGCTTTACAATATTAGTGTCACAATACAAGGCATTTCAAGCTGAATTCTTGCAGTGAGCTAGAAATAGAAGGATTTAGGATCATACATGCTGAGAACAGCTAGTGGAGGAAAAACGACAAGAAAGAATGCCAACAGTGTTAGCTGGGGTTCAGGCAAAATAGAATAATTAAGAACATGATTGTCACAACTGAAAGAGAGGAAACAGAAAAACAACTAACCAGTTTCTTTCTACACCAAAGTGTCTGCACATTTCCTGCAGCAGTCAAGTCATTCCATTTTTTGCAAATGAACACACCTAACTTCTGACTCGAGAGAAGTTGTTCAACTTAGTTCTTAGACTGGATATATATTTTAGCTGCATTGTGTACAGCATTACAGGAAGCTAACAACAACTACAACAACAAGAACAACAACAACAAGAGTAAATCAATTGACCATTCCCTCTTTATACAGGTTCATTTTCTGAACCTCTGTAGGAATGCCACATGGGATCAGATACATGCATACATTAAAAATGACAGTGCATAAATATTCTCTCAAATCACATCATTTGTTTATGAGGGGGGAAATGAAGTATAAACTATATATACTACAAAGATGGCAAAGAAATCAGGTAACAAGTAAGTTTCACCTAGATTCAGCAGATCTTCTATCTGATTTGAAAAGATCCAGCAAGTCTAATCTAGCCTCTTTCAAACTTTAAAACCCAAGCCCACTTCTAAGTTTACACCACTTTATCAACACTCCAAACTCACAGCACACAAAAAATCCTTGTCCACCTATCAATCCACTACTTCATATGTAAGCACCTGTGAAATGGGGCAGTAATCCAATCTTGGCCCCCACTTCCTGGGGGTTGCAGCCCAGGGTAGGTGCACCCTCCAGCCTCCTGCTTCCTTTAGTGCATTCCATATTCATCACAGCAATGTAGAGGATGAGTATTTACCCTTAGCCCTCTCTCCCAACCTCTTGGTTCACCCTTCTGGCCAACCCCCAGAAATGCGGGTAAGTATGGGGAAGTCTTTGCCAGCCCCAAACACTGGGTTTGGAAGAGGACAAAAAAGGGAATATTCCAACTCTCTCCAAAAATCAACTAGCATGCCAGAGGAAGAAAAGCTGAAGTCAGAAGATTCCATATGTTCTTTGCCACTCTAAAGCTTCCAGTTATCTCTTATTATAATGACTTTGGTTACTGCTTTGGGTAGAAATGATGTTTTGGCTTTGGTTGTTGCAGTACATTCTCTTTCACTACACTTTATGCCATACCCTATCTTGAGCATTACAAAGTTTGAGAACCACTTTACCTCATCAATTTTCTTCAGAAGCGCATTTAGTTCTTACACTAATATTAATTAGACTATGTAGATATCCCATTCTCCCTATGTCACTTCAGAACTGCCTCGGAGATATGGCAATACTAAGACTTCCAGCTGCAGGATACAGGCTGCAGGACTATAATTCATCTACACATACCACTCAGGGGCACACACCCAGAAATTCTCAATGTCAATCAGCTTTTAATTTTAATGGCTCACACTATTAATCCTTAAAGAGCTGGATGAGAAACTTTCTTGTTCCTGTATATTTCCATCCTGATTAGTAGCAAAATTAACTTGGCTTGAAAACTAATTCAGTGTTTTTCCCCAGTAGTATGAAAACACTGCACAACAAACAGCATGTGAGGCCAGCCCAGCATCCTGTTTAACCCAAATGTTCTAATGGCTACAGAGAGAAAATATTATTTTATAACTTATAAAATATTATCAGATTGTGGCTGCTTTACTTGCTCCTGTCTCTCAAAGACTTACCAGCCATAATTTTATTTACTTCAATGAGAGAATAAACATTGCCTTTTCCATAAAGGACACAAAAATACTGCTAAAGCGCGAATCTAATTAGCTGCATTAATTTCATTAAAGATATAAACAAAACAGAATTAGTCACTTCAGATAAACCTGTTAATGTTTATGAAGAAACGTGTAATAGAGATATATTACCATCAATACCCACTTTAAAAGATCTCTGATTCTGTTTTTCAATCCCAGTTGTCTTATTCCAGTTGTTTAACAAAACTGTAGACATGAAGAGACTGCTTTAAAAAAGAGAGATCAATTTTAACATCGATAACCTTGGATTTAGTGAACCTAATGTTCACTTTTCCCAGAAGTGAGAAGGAGCACGGGGGAAATGGAAATACACTTTCGCACCATGGGTTCTTCCCCAGCTTTTCTGAGTACTGAACTGAAGGGAATTTTAAAAAATGTTGGAAAAAATTAACAAAGACTCAAAACATGCAGCAGGGAAATTTTTAATGTAAGCCAATCTAGAGCATTAGATAATTCATACATGTGTGCATGTATGTAAAGTGTGCTCAAGTAGCATACAGTTTTCAAGGCAAGAGGCGTTCAGAGGTGGTTTGCCATTGCCTTTCTCAGCAAAGTGACCCTGGACTTCCTTGGTAGTCTCCCATCCAAATATTAAACCAGGCCTGTTTAGGAGACTTGATCTGACAAAATCATAGCTAGCCTGAGCCATGCAGGTCAGAGTAATTATTTTGTATACACATATACAATATATGTTTGACCATATGTTTATTATTTAAATATAAATAATGTTCGGCAGCAATTAATATACTATGTATCTGAGTACAATACAGTGGAACCTCGGTTATCGTTGACATCTGTTTTCGTTCGTTTCAGTTTTCGCCAGTTTTTTGTCTGCGAACAAGCGCCAATTTCGCAACAAAAACTGGCAACCCATGCAGGCTCCATTGCTTGCCAATGGAAGCCTTGGTTTTCATCGATTTCGGTTTTCGCCGAGGTAATCCAGAAGGATTACCGATGAAAACCAAGGTTCCACTGTACATTATTGAAGAGTGCAGGGTTGAATATTCTAAAGTTTAACTTGATTCAAATATGCTACTAATGCTATTTGCAACTACATGGAGCTATTTCTCTCCAAATTATTCAAGAGAGATAGTTATTAGTCTTTTGTAGCAAAATAAAACAGAAATCCAGTGGCACCTTAATGTCAGAGCTCACTTCCTCAGATGTAATGAAAGAAAGAAAATCACACAGCATTTGAGGAAGCAAACATAAACTCATGAAAGTTCATGCTCAGTGGTGGGATCCAAAAATTTTAATAACAGATTCCGATGATGGTGGGATTCAAACAGTGGCGCCGCCGCACACACGCACCTCCAGTCCCTATTGGGCAGGGAGGTTGCTTTAGTAACCCCTTCTCAGCACTCAGAAAAAAATTATATTATTATTATTGTAATTGTTATTATTATTAATTGTATTTATAAACCGCCCTCCCCCGAAGGCTCAGGGTAACCACTTCTAGAGAAGTGGTAACCACTTCTAGAGAAGTGGTGAGAACTGGTTGGATCCCACGTCTGTTCATGCTGGAATAAATGCTGTTAATCTTTAGGATGCCACTGGACTTCTGTTTTGTCTTGTCCAAATAACACACTTTGTTTTGTTTACTACAAAATTGGTCTTGTACCTCTCAAATGGCAAAAATTAAAATACAGGAGTTTGCCCCTTTTCCTTCACATACTGTATGTATATACATATTTGTGTATATACATATACATATACATATACACATACATACATATATATACACACACACACACACACTCACATCTTACAATGCAAAAATAATATATATTTGCAATTTTGCCTGTAAAAACAGACTAACAGTGCAACCCAAAGGAGAGTTGTTCTAGTCTAAACCTATTCATTTAAACGGCCTTAAACTCAGCATATCATTGCTCTGTAAACTATGTCTAGAATTACATTGTAAGGCATTTGTACTTTTAAATTCCACAAATATGGTAAATAGTATAACTTTATATGAATTTTATGTTGTAACAGTAAAATAAATTTACATTTTAGAGAAAAGTACTGCACCTATGCAATTGTTTTCCCAAGATGTTAATGCCCCACCCAGGAGGGGGGGCAGTTTTTTTTCACAGCTTCCAAGCTTCCATAAAGTTCACATCTCTGATGGTGCAATTATAAAAACACTTTCCAGGAAGTTATAAAATTGAATAAACCTGGTTAGGATTCTGAGTAAACCTTCTGCAAAAAGTGTTACTACTTAAGAGTAATATCACAGGAAACCAGAAGACAACCTGACCTAGAAATCTCTTTTCTGTCATGTATCTTCAAAAATAGGTATCCATAACATAATAGTAAGATGTTTAAAAAGAGGTTAAGAGTATATTTTGACAGCCCAAAACCTCTTGTTATGCTAAAGGACAGTGAACTCTTAAAAGATAGAAGGTTAGTAATGTTATCCTGTTTCAGCAAAAATAATCTTAGAAGTCCTGTAGTTCTATAATGACTATTTTGTGTGTGTTCATGAAATAAATTCCCATGGACTAGAAACCACCAGATGAACTGGGCTCTTGTGTGCAAAAGCTCATGTCTCAATAAATATGCCAAAGCTTCTTAAAGATTGGTTACCTTTAAATGGATAACATAGAATGCAGAATCATTCAAAGTTTAGTGCGTCAATCAGACATTGCTCTGAAATATAGCCAGCAGAGTTTACTGCCTAGAAATCAGAAACCTGAGTGCAAAAGTTCAGTTATGGTTCAGGAATTACTTTGAGAATATGTTAACTCTGCCACTACCTGTTTACTTAGCTAAGAGCAAATGAAGCTGGTCACTGAGTGAGACTATTTTCTACTGACTATTTGATCTGTAGACCTTCAAGTACACATTTACATTTCACAGCCTATCTCCATTTTGATGGCTTAGATGTAATAAATAAGCCCCTCAAAATTAAAATAAAGATTTTATCTATTCAATGAAATGTATTCACTCTCCATCAATTTAGTGCTGAACTTCTATTACAAATTCAAACAAGTATGTCTCCTTATAGATACCCAGGCTGTGTAAATCTGCAATGGGAAGGAGCTCCATAATTGATGAACAACTCCTAAAGATGCCTCTCCTCTGGCCTTTGCTGACTGAACCCAACACACAGGAGAGATCAATAAAAGGAGATTTTCTATAGTTGTCAGAGACTGCAGTGGACTGCAAAGGTACATACAACAGAAACCTATAGGTTGCATATACTAAAATTACCCCATAGAAGAACATATCTATGACCACAGTCTGTTTACAAAATACATACAAGTAGTGAAATATCTCCCCTTGGAATGCATGAAAAGCTTTCAAAATAGGAACACTTCAAGGTGCTAATGATACTAAATTACTTACTTAGGCCTAACACCAGTAACGTTTTAAAATATAAAGGACCATTTTATACCACCACAACAAAATTCACATATGGAAGACATTTCTGTATAGGAACAAACATAAAACCGACATTCATTTTTACTGTAAAACAGCTGTGCATGCAACTTTTTCTGTTCTGCATACACTTAGTGGTACATACATCAGGGAGCCACAATCACTTTCCCCAACATGTACATATGAGGTAACAACCACAATTCTATTACCATGCACATAAATGTCATTGTGATTTCTACACAGAAGCAATTCGGTGACAAGAAATTCAGTTCTACATTCTTGGGAAGGTATTTCTTATACAAGATGCAATATTCCTGCTTCACTTTAACTACAGAAATCAATTAGAAAATTGGTGCACAAAGAATAATTCCAAAGCTTTCAGCAACTAACAACTGAATCCAAAAACTCTACATAACTAAACAAAACTCTGCCAAGTGCTCTGTAGAGGTAAGGTGGAGTACAAATTAAATAAAAACACATTCATTCTTTTCAAAAAAGAAAAGACACATTACTAAAGGTGCTAGCTTCATTAATCATTGCCTAAAGAGTTGCATATCTCCTTTGAACACAAAAATGAGATTTGGTCCCTAGAATTTCCCTCTCTTACAAGACAGACACTTGCTCAGAAATACTTTTCATGTACGCATACAAACACAGATTGACCATGTATGTATGTATGAAAGAAAATACATATACCAGAAAGTTAAGATTAGCCATAGCACAGTACTACAATGAACATTAGTTAAAACATAGTTTTTCAACTGTACCTTAAAATCATGGAATTTAGTATTAAACACAGAATTCAATGTCTCAAATTTCATTTTTTGAAAAAATGTAAAATTCCATCCTTTAAATTTAATTTTGCCTTCTCCTTCCCCACCCCCATCATTAACCACCATCATCCCACCTTTTTTGAATTCCTCAAGCATGGCATCAAGCTTGGTATCATTGAAGACAAAATGCAGTGGGTGGTTATAGAAACGGGTAATGGTCTTGAGTGGCGTGCAGTCATCAGGATCCACAAAGGCTAAATCCTTGACAAAAAGAAGGTCCACAATGTTGGAGCGGTCCCCTTCAAAAACTGGGATGCGGGTATAACCACTCTCCATTATCTCAGACATAGTGTTGAAATCAAGCACAGCTTCAGCAGTAATCATGAAGCAGTCCCGGAGTGGGGTCATTACATCCTCCACAGTCTTTGTGCGCAATTCCAATGCACCTTGGATAATATTCAGCTCTTCTTTCACCAGGTCATTGTAAGGGTCAGTAACCCTCAACATCTCAAGTAGTTTTTCACGATTGTATACAGTACCAATTTCCTGTCCTAAGACACAGTCCAGTAGCTTACTGACTGGGTACGAGGCTGGGAAGGTCATCATCATGAAGAATTTGGTGAGGAAGATGGTGTTGGCGCCTACTGCAAGGCCGTGCCGTGAACAGATAGCCTGTGGCACAATCTCACCAAAGATGACGATACCAATGGTGGAGACCACTACAGCCACCAACCCAGAACCAGCGATATCATCAAGCAAGATGGTAAGAGTAGTGTTGACCAACACATTACCCAACAGCAAGGAACAGAGCAAATAATTGCCCTGGCGGCGCACCGGTTCAATGCGCTTAGCATAGTTCTTTTCTTTTTCTGTTCCACAGTTCTGCACAATACGTAACTCCATGGGGTCGAGGGCCATAAGTCCCAGGTTGAGACCACTAAACATGCCAGAGAGGCACAGCAAGAGAGAGATGAAGATCACTTGCAGCCAAAAGGGCAGCAGAAACTTCTTTTCTTCACCTACAATCATCTTGGTATCCTCCCCGTCGTGGTAGACCCAGGTCGTCTCAGTCCACGGTCCCCCATCAGGGCCAATAATACCCCCTCCACCACTGCTGCCACCGGCGGAGCTCCCCGCCCCCCCGAGGATCGCTGGGGAGGACACGGAGGTGCACAAGTAGTAGGATTTGCTCTTCTCTGTTTTGCGCAGAGGCTTGATATCGATCTCAATGATGCCTGAGGTGCGACGGTTCAGGATGATGTGAGGCAGGATGATGATGTCCGAGGTGCGGATGCCGCAACGCTGCGGAGCCGGTGAGAGGGAGCCCACAGGAGCCGGGCCGTCCTCTTGTTCCGCAGGCGGCCGCCTGCTTTCTCCGTCCCGCCGCCTCTCATGCTCCGTAAAGGCGATCCGGGACCAAGTCTCGTTGTTGATATTCTGCCCGTAGACGCGCAGCTTGACACGCGTCCTCTCGCTCACACGCAGCGCTCCCCCTTCCATGTACGACACGTCGTCCGTGTCCTCCAGCCGCAGTCCGATTATCACCGTTTCCTCAGAGTCGGGCGAGCCAGGCAACAAGGAGGCGGCGGCGGCGGCGGCGGCAGCAGCAGCAACTGCAGCGCGTGGGGGCTGCTCTCCCAGACACCGGCTGAGAAGAACCCCCAGCACCAACGGCAACAGCCACGACGACCGCAGGAGGACCCGCGTCTCGCGCTCCACGCCTCGCGCCGGCCCGGCCAAGAGCCAGGCAACGGCCGCGGGCACCGGCGCGGCCATATTCCTGTTACGGGAGAGCGGTGCGGCCACGCATAGCGGAGCAGCTTCGTTACTGCAGCCCCAAGCGACGGCCACCACGGGCTGCGAGCGCCTCGAGGGATGACAAGCGACTACCGGGCCTCGGCCGGGAGCTTCTCCAACCCCTACCCCTGAGGGGAGGGGAAGGGGGAAACGGAGCCCGCGCGTGCGCACCGACCAATCAGGTGCATACAAGCGGGGCATTGGGAGAGGGGGGAGCAGAAAGAAAAAGGCCTCTGCCCAATCAGAGCGCGCACACAAGAAAGGGGAGGGGGGAAAGCGAGCGAGCCGGCCGGTTGTCCTCCTCGCGTAACGCTGAGAGTAGCCGGCTGGGCCGTAAATTAAAGGTGGTGCTGAGGAGTGTTGGGCGGGGTGCAAAGGAGTGGCCAGGTCAACTGTACCCAGCCAATCGACCGAGTTTATGGCTGATTTTGCACGCCGAAATTGCCCCTGTGTGGGAAGCGGAGTCGAACTACCAGACCGACGACCATGTCACTGCACGCAGCCCGTCCAGTCCAGTCAGGATACGGACGGTTTCCGCAGACCAGCCTCCTTTGTCCGCGCGCTGCCCCAGCCGCGAAGGGGAACCAGCGGCACTACTACCGGTATGAACCTTTCCTCACAAACACACGCACCCCCCCCCCCTTAAAGAGCGCGTGACCGGTGCGTCTGTTCAAGCGCAAGCCGGACTAAAGAGAGGGCCAATGGGAAGAGAGAACGGCGTAGATTGGTGAGAGAAGCGGCCAATTGGAAACGAATTCTGTAAGGCTCCTGGATCGTGTTGAGCTGGTGACCGACGACTTGGGTGAATTGAGGGCTCGTGCTGGTCAAATTCCCATCTCGCGCCCTCTCTTCGCTGGTCAAATTCCCATCTCGCGCCCTCTTTGCAAACAGCAAAAGAGTCTAGTGATGTCCAGCTACAAATTTATTGTGGCATAACGTTTCCTGATTCTCTAGCCAGTATGTCTAAGTCACAGCCAAACTAGGGAAGAAATAGCCCATCGGCTCTGATGCCTGCTACAAATGCGTTGTTTTAGATGTACGTGAACATAAAACATTCCAAGTATAGATTCTCGTCGGAGTCGCATTAAATACCTAACAGAACAAGTTAGTGGCACTGGCACGTGCTGCGGATCCTGCTTTGTATCCTCTTTCAGAAGATTGTAATAAGAGGGAAATATTCTTTGAATACTTAAAAATAAATGCCCGTTTTCTCTGCAAGGGTGCTAGCATTTTTTAAAGCAAAAGATCTCAAATCTAAGCATGAGCAGAGAATCTGAAAAGCCTACTAGTCTCTAAGAGTATGAGTGGAGAAAGATTGCTTTCCAAGAATACAAATAGATAAGCCTTTACAGCCACAGCTGATCTAGGCTGTTCCCAGGTAATTTACAACAGCAGAACTTCGAACTTTTGCAGAAACAAAATGTCATAAAATATGTCTCTTCTCACGTAGTATCATGCTGAAGTTTCACTGTAGATTTTTAGGATAAGAATGCCCCATACTTTTATCTGTTGTCTACTTATAAACACAGTCTTATCTGAAGAACCTAAATTTTCGTTAAAGCATTACAACTCTGTTTTTAATCCCTACAAATTAAATCAATGTTAAAAATTCAAGTCTAATTTTGTGGAATCAAAATATAAAAACGGGCAAGAATTAGCTCTGATGCTCTATCATAAGCTAAGTGAGAAAGAATATTTCAAACAAATGTTTGAAGCTTTGATGAATGAAGGATCCTATTTGTAATTGGTTAAATAATTTATGGCCCAATCCAAGGAGAAGAATGAAACCATTTATGGGAATAGCGTGGCCTTGTGCCAACGCATTTGCCCCCTCCACCAATGTAAGGGCACATTTGCCAATGGAGAGAGCAAACATGCTGGCATCTCGCCTCCCCACAGCCCCGAACCCCAGAAGTGGGCGCCACAGTAGAGTTAGCTGCTGTCCAAATGGACCCCAGCTCAGGGGTGGGGCACGCCAGGGCATTCTCAGGGGTGGAGCAGACTTTAGTTGTCTTCCACCTGGGCTTTGGGGTTGGGAACACCACAGACAGTGTGGTGTAACTTCAACAAAGCCCTATAAAAGGCTTCCCAGGCGACCAGAGGAGGTTGTGTTTGCTGCCTGCCAATGCCACTGGAAGTCCTCAAGAGGTGGTGCGGCAGCACAATAGTAGCACCATACCTGCCACCAGAGCCCTTTGGATGGGGCTGCCCATGTAATGTCTGCAATCCTAAGCATGCTTACAAGGAATTAACTCCTAATAAAATGAGTTGTACCTATTTCCAAAAACATGTTCAGGCTCTTAATATTGCAGTTCGATAATATGTTTTAGTTATTTCATTGTGCAACAGGTTTTTTCCTTGTTTGGTGAAACACTGGTATTCTTTTGCATAAGATTATTCTGAGTTAAAATTCTCATTATTAAGCTGTGATTTATTAATTTAAAACGTGCATTGACCTTAAAAAATGAAATTAGGTACACATCCTGTTTACTAGGGTAAAGTGGTGGCTGGTGTGGCATTGTGGTTAGACAGTCAGACTAGTATTGGTGACCAGGTATGAATTTCCCCACTCTGCCATGGAAGTCTGTTGGGCGACCTTGACCCTATCACAATCTCTTAGCCTAACCTTTCCTCATAAGATTGTTGATGTGAGGGTTAGGTAGAGAAAGGCGAGCAATCTGAAAAGCTGTTTTGAATACCCACACAGGGAGAAAAGCAGGCTATAATATTTTAAATAATAATTAAAGTAATGCTAGCTAAAAATTAGCAGTTTTGCATATGCAAAGTCTGAGTCATGCAAATTACCACAGAAAATGGAAAATAGCCATTTCTACATCTCTGCATCAAAAGCAAAGCACAAAATGTATCCGAAGAGGTCAATCGCTACATGACTTACAAAGCTGATATTCAGTACATGTTTAATCTAAAACTAAACCACTTACCAGAAAAATCTAAAAATAATATTTTTACATAAAACACTGAAAATTTAGGGCACAGAATTTGCACATAATGGATGTCAGGACACCAGCAGCGAGCAAACATGAACATGGATGGAGGGCCCTTGGCACTGCTCCTTCACACACTTCAATGAACGTTAAGATTGCTTCCAGAATCAGCCAGGGTGGAGGTTTCTATGCTCACAAAATCTAAATAGAATTTATTAACATATACATTTAGGTTGCAGTGGAAATCCAAACCCTTAGAGTGATAATTAAGCCATTTGTTTATATCCCAAATTTTTAGTCCAACTCTGCATATATTGACATAAATAAATCTCATCTATGTTTAGGGCTGTAGCTGTATTCAAAAGTTAAGTTTTACTAATTTGTAAATGTCTTTTAATCACAATTTTGGATTATAAATTTCAATAATTTGCCAGCATTGTATTGCACCATCCTCTGGTGACACAAATGTACTTGTTTGGAGATTTTTACCCTGCATTTTAAACTGGGTAATTTTTTAACTTATTATGGCACTACAGCTCCCTCTGGTGTCAGAAAAATGATAACTGGTAAAATTCAACCACACTTATTAGAATAGTATCTTTTCAAAGAATCAACTAAAATAAAATGTCACACATTAATAAAAAGAATTTCTCAGATACCTTGACCAGGCGGATGTTAAGCAAAACAAACAAAGGAAGTGATAAAAAATGTATCTTTGGTTTAGTTTTTAAGTAGAAGATGTGGTGCGCTATGCATACTTAAGTCATGCTAGTTACAGAAAATATATGGTACATTTGCACCAGGCTTCTTCAACACAAATACAGTGGCATTTCATCCTGTGAAAATACCAAAAATAACCTGGTCTATATAACTGCTGGCTGAAATTTATCCATATCTCAAAGGTCTAGGACAATCTGATTTTTTTTTTGCACTTAGGGTGTCTTAATATATTACTGTAATATCTGCATGACACTTGCTGGGCTTTTTTGAAAGCAGCTAGTCTGCAGACAGACAACAACTGAACACCCCCCCCCCTCTCTCTCACACACACACACACACACACACACTGTTTTCTGCTATCAAGTCATATCTGACTTACGGTGAGCTGTGATAGGATTTTCAAGGCAAGACACGTTCAGAGTGGTTTGCCATTGCCTGCCTCCACGTCAAGACCCTTGGACGTCTCCCATCCAAATTCTTGCTTGACTTGGCCCTGCTTAGCTTGGAGTCCTGAAGAAATGAGGCTTAGCTGGGCTATCCAGGTCAGGGCACCCTCCTCTTACTCACCAGTTTATGACATTTTGAATATCTCTAATAAATGATATTTCAGTATTATTGCCATGAGCCACATGGTTACTTACAAGTTTTCACTAATATTTGAGTTTGTACTATCATTTACTGTCCCTCTATCCTTTTGAAAGTGGTGTGAAACATTCTCTCATGGTAGTTGGCTCTTGCCTGCCTCACCTAGGACCCTGGTGACAGGTGCAGTGGGAGGCTTAGTGGGATAATGTGGCAGTGATTCTGAGATCCCCCTCCTGCCCAGGATTTTTGCCCAGGGCCCCAGAATAACTGAGACCAACCCTGGTTGTGATGGTGGGCTCTTCATCATTTCTCCATATTGTACAGAAAATACAATAAAGTATTTTGCAGTTATTGAGCTATTTAATCCGTTTATGGACACAAGAAATCTAAAAACAAATGTAAGCATCCTATGGTGATTTCCTCACTGGCAATTAATCCTGGGATAGTCACCTAAAATATCCAGATCTCCTCGAGATCTCCTCACAGCTGAACCATGGAACACAGATCAGTCCCGTTTCTGGTGCTCCTCCCCCCCCCCATCACAGGATTTTCTTGGACCTGCTTGTATATGCACCTTTTTGAAAAAACACTCCAATGGGAGCTAATAGGAGTCAGGGGCTACACATTTGAGGGTTCATAACTTTGGCCCCCATGAACCAAACTTCACCAAACATGGGTGGTATCATTAGCAGAGTCTCCTAAAGATACCCTGAAAGTTTGGTGCTGCTCACTTAACAGTTGCACCCCTGACAGCAGGCACCCCCTCAAGGTGCCTCAAGGTGCTTCAAGACGAGATAGGGTTTATATTTTAATTATTAGAGCCTGTATTTATTGAAATTGTGGTTTTAAATTGTTATTGTGCTCTATCTATATGTGTTCACTGCCCTGAGCCCTCCGGGGGAGGGCGGTCTATAAACCCAATAAATAAATAAATAAATAAATAAATAAATAAATAAATAAATAAATAAATAAATTTAAAAAAGGGGGCAGGGCTAGATGTCTTCACTAGAAACATGCTGCAGTGAGGATGCTGGAACCTGGATGAAAAGTGCTGATTCTTTTGAAACTTGGTTGTATGTAGATTAAATTTTCAGTGGGAATTCGGCCTATGTGAAAATGGTCTTTTTAAGGAAGTTCCTCAAAATAATCCCTAAGAATGCTTGTACTTGGAACAGAAGGCTATCTTGATTATGCAGATCCTGGAATCATGTTTCCAAATTAGGCTAGCCAAAGAATCAGGCTTCACAAAGGGGACTTTTCTTGGGGAGGTACAGAGGGACTCACAATGGATAGCCTGCTGAGCTGCATTCCTTTTATAGTTGCTCAGAACAGGTACTGTGGCATTGACCAATTTATCAGTATTCCCTTTTCATAGACAATATAAGAATGAAAATAATCTGCAATTCTTGCCTAATTTAAAACAATGGCCATTTCCGCACGAATGCGGAAGCGGCCGGGTCGGCGTTTCCGATGCCGACCCGACGACGCTGGGACCGTCCGCACGGACGGTCCTGGAAAGAACCGGGCAGCCGGCGCCACAGAGCGCCGGCGCCCGGCCGACCCGGCATGTCCCCGGGCCTCCAGCGCGTCGCCGAGGCCCGGGGACAAGGTAAGTGCCGGGTGGGGGAGGCGTCTCGAAGCCACTGTCGTTCGCTTGGCAGTGGCTTCGAGGCGGCGTTTCCCCAACAAGAGCGCTTCCGAGCGCTCTGGGGAAACGCCGGCTTCGCGGCGGTCAGGCGGCGTGAGGGCGGTGCGGCTGCGATGCAGCTGCGCCCCCTGTGCGAATGGTGGCCTGGAGACGGCGTTTTTGCCGTCTCCAGGCCGCCATTAAATGCCCGTGCGGAAACCAGATCAGAATGTAAATGGAGAACACTTTAAATTCTTTCATAATTCATTAATGTATTTACAACTATGACATTTACAACATGCTCTTCTTTAAAACCCACTTATGGCTCCTTGCAAGACAATAAATAAAACACATCACAATAAAATCTAAAAACAGCATAGAAAAGAAAAATTCAGCAGTGTAGAAATAAACCCACCATAATAAATATCCAACAGTAGCAAATAATTTTCTTAATTACAGTAGCAAGGGATAGAAACAGGGTAGTCACATGAGCAAAATAAAATAATAAAAATAAAATACTGTTAGATACCAAAGAATAAATAGGGGAGTGGGCTGTGTGGAATTCAACAGTCTGTCTGAGAGAATAACAATTCTTTCTCCCGGTATCTAAAGCTTAACAAAATTAGGACCACCTAAACAACTGAGAGGAGGCCATTTAAGAGCTGAACTGCCGCCACCCCCTCCCGCAATATTCATCAACTGTGTTCATGTAACACACACAAATTATGGGGCATTTAACATAGCCTCAAAGTATTGCCAGTTATCCTATGTCCTCCTAGTTTCATTAAACTTTATTTCTATGTACATTGCTTAAGACAGACAAGACTACCAAGAGTTCAGCTGCTGTCTTGAAGTACGTGACTATAAAAACAAACCTTTAGTTTCAAAATGAGAACAATTTGGTTGCTAATGCTTTGAAAGAATAGAACATATGGCTATACAAAAATATGTAGCATCTGCATTGCCTTCCTGTTGGTGTTTTTATGAGCCTATACAATAAAGCAATTAAAAATTAACTTCGGTCTCAATGCTTCCCTGCTGTATATATCGCCCTCCTGCTCCGGATCTGACATTTCTTTTCCTCATTACCTAGGTCTGGGCATTTAATATTGATGAGGTGAATGCATTTAATAACAGCATCTTAGCATAAGGTTGCCCAGGGTTTTTTACCAGATCAAAGCAGAGTCTTAAAAGTTATATGCCAGAATTATCATAAATAAGACTTAACTGTTTTATCTCCCAGTAAGGGGCAATGAAGGGTTTCATTTGCATTCTAGGGTAGCAGTTTGATTAATTACTGTATAAATAGATGAAGGTACAGATTTAGGGCCTAAATCTGGAAGCATTTAAAGCATGTCTTTCTCTGGCCAGGAAACACTTGAATATAGTACCCAGGGAATAGCCCAAATATAAATGGTTTTTCTATAAATAAGCGTCTCAGAGTTAACATACGCCTTTCTCATTCGAGACTAAACATTGCTCTGCAACTCTTAAGGAATAAAACAAGCCTATTGAGTTCTTCTTTTCATTGGGGGTGGGGTGGGAATAGCATGCTTCAGGTTCACTGCATTTCAGAACCTTGTTGGTTAAAATCTGCTAAAGATGCTTCTGGGAGTTTTTCCAACGTCCACGAAGCAACATCAGAATTGCCTGACTGGTTCCAAGCAAGGGTACATCTGATCCAGCACTCTGTCAACAACAGTAGCCCATTTCAGGGAGCCTTACAAACAGCAAGATGGAGATAGCCATCCCTGGTTTACCTCCAGTTCTCATTAAAGGTTTCCATTGTTAGTTATCATGACTGAATAGACACATCCTCTGTGAATTTGACTTATGGTTTTCTAAAGCCATCATATATTTAGGCAATGAATTCTATACTAGTTATGTCAACACTGATAAAAGTTCCTTTTGTTTGTCCTGAACCTACCTCCATGCCCCTAAGGTACAGGAATTTGAAGGGAGGAAATTTTTTATCCTCTATCTCATTATTGTTGATATTTCCCCCTTTTTCATTGGGAGAATTTACATATTACATAATAGAGATCCATGTAGCTTGTGATCATCATGTGACTTCATATTGTGGAATACAATTTTAATGCAATTAGTTTTACAGTTTCCAACTCATAGTGTACCCTGTTATCACACAGTCATTGAAAATACTGTCAGCAAGAATGGTTATAGAAAGGGGTTTCAACAACCTCATGTGGTCTTTTTGAGTGCATCTTTCAAGAAGCAAAGAAGAAAAAGCAAAAGAGGAGTTACTTTTATTCCCCAAATAATTTTGGAAGACAAACTTGCAAAATATAGTTTTATTCAAGTACATTTCTAATGAACTTTTTTCTTTCATTTCCAAGTTTTTGAAGATTTGAAGGTCTGAAGGTGTATCCTGAGTGGTTGCTGTCTAGTGTGGTAATCAATGAGTTTCCTGATTCTCTTCTCTCCCAAGGACCACAGTGTTGCTTTACTTTTGTATGTAATTACTTGGAGACTATTTATGTTGATAAGAGATATATAGCTATCACAAATAAATAACATGATGCCCAAAGGAAGGTATAGACTGCTTAGTCTCATGACAAGCTGATGTTGTAAATTCAGATATTGTATTCCAAAAAAATTGTGATGTCTGGGAAGTTCTAAGTGGTAAAGTACATATGAATATCTAACATATATTTCCCATTTAAACTTATATTCTGATCCATCGTTTCAAACTATTGTTCCAAATACATTTTTAACATCTTAAGTTTGTCTTGCAAGGCTGATTTTAGATTTGTAATTTACCTTTATCATCAATATCTCTAATTCTCAAGAATTTGTGGATACTTAAATCTGGAGACTGGAGATGTAAAGACAGCACAGATCTTTCTACAAACATGTAAAATACCCCAGGAAAATCCAAAATATTAAAAATATTAAAGGGGGGGGGGTGTTTCTCTCTCACACACACATACACACATTATGGCCAGGGCCAGAAGGAAACATAGGGTGATTTGCTACTTGCATGAACCACCCAGGAATGGGTGCTCACTAATGTTCAACAGCAGCCACCCCACATATGCCAGCGTAGTATAGTGGTTAGAGTTTCAGCCATGATCTTGGAAATCCAGACTTGGTTCACCACTCAGCCATGGAAGTTTACTTGGTGACCCTGAGTAAGTTACACACTCTCAGTCTAACTAACCTCACTGGATTGCTGTGAGCATAAAATAGAAGACAAGATTAAGGTTGATGGATAGGAAGGAGAGAAGAAAGAAAGGAAAGGGATATGGGGTTACCAGAAAGAAGGAATGAGGAGATAATGTGGGGAAGAGGATACAGGGGAACATGAGGTAACTTCCAAAAACACCTCGCAGCCCCCTCTCTTGTCAATATATATAATTCTCAATATGGCCAGATCTGTGGATACTTAAGTCTAGAGATACTTAAATCTCTCAATCTCTCTCAGGAGTTAATCCACCCACAAGAAGCATCCGTAGTTTGCAAACCCTCAGTGGTCATTGCTAGGCAACTGCACAGTATAGCCAGTCTTCAAACTTCTGTCAACAAAAGGGCTATTTTGGCCTTGCTATTTTACTTGTCAGACTCACCAAGGACTGGCTGCTTGCTACTGCTCAGTAGCAGCCATATGAAAGCAAGTGTGCTGTGGCAGTTACAGTTTCAGACTAGGATCTGGAAGATCCAGGTTCAAATCCCAGTTCACAGGATGACCGGAGGGCAGTCTCAGCCTAACTTACCTTACAGGATTGTTGTGATGATAAAACAGAGAAGAAGAAAAAGTAAGCTGCTTTGGCTCTCCATTGTGGAGAAAGACAGAGTGTAAATGAAGTAAATCAATAATAAATATAATTGAAGATGAGGAGGCAGCTAAAAAATAGGTTGGTGGGTGGGAAGAAGAGAAGGAATCAGGGAGAGATGAGAACATGGGGTTGCCAGGAGGAGAAAAAGGAGAAGAGGATACAGGATGAAATGAGGTTTCTCCCATCACCTCCCCGTCACACACACACACACAAATCCCTATGGCTCTCCACTGGGCGAGTGGGCCTGGTTGCTAGACTCCTTCAATGGAACCCTAATTTTCCAAGTAGAGGCTGCCAAGGGAAAGGAAGGGGGAAAGCCAGGGGAGAAGTAAAACTAATTTGACTGGTGGATGGGAAGGAAGAAGCAGAAAAAGGAAAGAGGCTATGGCGGTTTTCAGGGAAAGGAAAGGAAAAACAGTGGAGAGATGACATGGTCCCTGCAAGTCCTTATAGGACCCCTGCTTGCTTAATTTATAATTCACTACTTGTGAATTAATTATTCACAGATGCAAAGCACAAATTGAAGGACTGGGAGACAAATCTTTATATATCTTATAGATGGTTGTACATGCAACACTGCAGCAAAAACAGTTGCTTTGATTTCAGTAAGAGTCCAAAGTGCAAAGTATTCTGAACCTGTTCAGATGCTGGACATACAAGATTTCTTATCTGGCAGTATGGAATTTGTTGTCGCTATAAACTCTACAATTGTTGCTATTCTCTCCCTCCCCCCTCCTGTATACACATCACTTGCTGCCACCTGTGCAAATTATGGTAATGGTGAAGACCATCCAATAAAAGAATGAAAACTTCCTCACAGGACTGTCACAATATAGGTATGACAAAAATAAAAGCGCACTGCCAGTTCAAATATTGAGTTTATAGCATTAGATCTTATTGACACAGATAAACATCACTTTAGAGTAATCTTTCATTTCACAATAGAGTAGTCACTTTAAGAGTTTCCCAGAATTAATCTGCCCTTTCTTCCAGCAGACAGTGGGCTGACTGACACATCATCTGGATTTTCTACAACTGACAACTCTGCACCTGACAGCTAGAACATGATGTTATTCGAGCTCTACATTTGAAGGGGATGTTACAATTCTTTTTGTGTTGTTATACTGGTAGTGCCCCACTTACACATGCAAGAGATCATTTGATGGTGCAGTACTCAAGTATTGAAACTGCATATTGGAATCCACCCTCGCGCTTCAGAAAAATGAACACCATATTTATCTCTCTCAAATCCAAAACTTTTTTAGGCATTAAGTAAGAACACTCAATCTAGGGTTTATATCTCTCTGCACTCCAGTGCCAGGAATAAACCAAGAATTTTTTTTTTAAGTGTCTCGTCTCAGTCCTTGCTGAAATGCCAAGCAGCGCACCAGCGGAAATTAAGGCAAATGCCCTGGCATTTAACAGTGGCCTTTTCACAAATGCATAGGTAAAAGGGAAGTCCTACTGATGAAACTCTCCAGTAGCCTCAACGGGGTTTTGAACAGTTCCAGTGAAATGTCATGTCTTTTTAACAAATATGATTTTCATAGGAATCAGCTCTTTCATGCTTACTTTGAAGATTGTCTTTGATACCAGAATTAATTAGCGAAAATATTCCTGCAGGAGCATTCACACATTTTTAGGAATAACAGCAATGGGTGGGAAGGGCTATTTCGTCATCTCCTTTATCTATAACCTGTTTCAACATTAAGTAGTCCTGCTGTATATTCAATATTTTTTCAATAGTAAAGAAAATAATGAGAACAGGCATAAAGAAACAAAGTGTGTTGTCTGTAATTAACAGCTGGAAAATGTCAAGTGGCTTCTTCTATCTGCTCTACTCTCCCACTTCTACATCAATCCTGACTAGAAATTAATTTTTTAAAAATATAATGAAACTATTTTATGACAATACCACAAAACCAAGCATTTGTATCATCTTATAATAAATGCAGTCACTCTTCCGATGTGTAGACAATACCACAGGATTACTAAAGAATCCCAAACCACTGAAGGGTCTTTTCTGCACAGCCAAATATAACATCATGACGACAGTACAGAAAGCATTTTGGGGAGGAACTCTGCACATCTCTGTCTCTCAAAACCAAAAAAAAGTCAAAATGGGTTTTTTTTAAAGGTCTTCAAGATGTTATATTCGTGCTGTGCAGAAAAGACCAAATACATGTTACATATTTTAGAAAACATTGTTCTGTCTATCAATCCTGGTAAGGTTTGATGAAATCCAAGCCAAGACAAACATGAACAGTTTTCAATATAATTATTACTTGATCGAACAGCTCATTATTAACACTGCTTGTCATAAAAAAACACTTTCCAAAGAACAAGCCAAGAAAATCAAGCCATAAATGAGAGCATTATTTCTCTCCTTAGCCTGTTACATTTTCCTGCCCAGGCTCAGTTCATATACCTTTCTGGATGGTCTCCTTTTCTTTGGTTTCCTTGGCACACTCATCAGTTGTTATCTCACTTCATGTAACCTGGCTTTGGAATGCACTGGTGCAAAGTTTCTCTATACAAATAACTTTGAAGACTATTGGTTGTTGTGGGTTTTCCGGACTGTTTGGCTGTGGTCTGGTAGATCTTGTTCCTAACTGAAAACCCCACCCGCAATACAATGCAGTTAACCATACCTTTGCATAGCAAGTTCCATCCAAACACTTACTGATTGCTTCCCCACCCAGGGACATGGAGAATATATACCCCACTAACCATTCCCTTCTCACTGGACACAGTGTGTAACAGACTTCTCTCTGTGATACACCTCTGAAGATGCCAGCCACAGATGCAGGCGAAACATTAGGAACAAAATCAACAAGACCACAGCCACACAGCCTGGAAAATTCTCAACAACCAGTTGAATCCGGCTTCGACAATACTTTAAAGACTGCCAGTAGCGCAACAACCAGTTGAATCCAGCTATGAAAGCCTTCGACAATACTTTAAAGACTATGATCTGCCAATAGCTCATTACACCTGTTCAGAAAAAAAGGCAGAGATGCTGCAGGAATGTGTCTGTAAAGCATTCTCAAGTCCCAGCTAACTTATGATGAACCCTCGTAGGGTTTTCAAGGCTTGAGCCCCAGGTGCCACTCCCAATGGTCATGTTGAAAATCAGCAGAAAAAACATCCTGATGCTGTGCATATCATAGCGGGGGACTTTAATCATGCAAACTTAAAAGCGGTGCTCCCCAAATTCTATCAGCATGTTAAGTGTTCTACTAGAGGAGCCAATACATTAGACAAAGTGTATACCAACATTAAGGATGGCTATAAGGTCATACAATTACCACACTTGGGACAGTCAGATCATGTGTCACTGTTTCTGGCACCAGTTTAAATTCCTCTTGGGAAGTGGGTTTCGCCTGTAATAAAGACTGTGCAATCCTGGCCAGATGATGCCTCTCAACGACTTCAAGATTGTTTTGAGACAACAAACTGTGATGTTTCCTATCACCCAGATCTGGAGAAACAGACCACCGCTGTTCTGAGTTATATTACATACTGCACAGATAATGTCACTGTGGACAAGCGTGTCTAGATTTATTCTAACCAGAAACCCTGGATGACAGGGGAGGTTCAGCGACTTTTGTGGGACAGGAATATTGCTTTCAGGTCAGGTGATGAGGCAACATACAATGCTGCGAGAGCTAGTCTCAAGAGAGGTATTCTGCAAGCCAAGATGAGTTATAAGAGGAAGGTTGAGGATCATTTTCACAGTAACAACGTGAGGCAGGTGTGGCAGGAGATACAACAGATTACTAACTATAAATTAAGGAATGACATTCCTGTTGATGGAAATGCTTCTTTGGCAGAGGAGCTGAATCATTTTTTTGCCCATTTTGAAGCAGGTCCACGAGAAGGAGAGGACATACAGCCATTAGGTGAGTGTAGCTCACACCTTACTGTGGAGGAGTATGAGGTAAGGCAAGTTTTGAGGGCTGTGAATCCAGGCAAGGTTGCTGGACTGGATGGTATCTCCAGTCGGGTGCTAAAAGATTGTGCTGACCAACTGGCTGCTGTTTTTACTGAGATTTTCAGTCGGTCTTTGTCTCAGTCCATTATTCCATCTTGTCTGAAGGCTTCCATCATTGTATCACTGCCAAAGAAATTCCCTGCTGACAATCTTCAGAACTACAGACCAGTGGCACTCACTCCCATCATTATGAAATGCCTTGAAAAACTGGTCCGTAAACATATCAGTTCTTGCCTTCCAAATATATTTGATCAATATCAGTTTGCATATAGAACTAATAGATCTACTGAGGACGCCATAGCCATCACTCTCCACACTACTTTGACTCATCTGGAATGACAGGGGAACTACGTGAGGATGCTTTTTGTGGACTTTAGTTCTGCGTTTAATACAATCCTAACACAAAGACTGGTGTCCAAATTGTTGGATCCCAGACTCTCACATTCCATTTGTCTGTGGATTAGGGACTTTTTGTCTGGACGTTCTCAGAGGGTTAGACTGGGTAATCAGGTTTCCTCAGTTCTTACTCTCAATACGGGAATGCCATAGGGATGTGTGTTGAGTCCTTTACTGTACACTCTTTATATGTACGATTGTACCCCTGTCCATCATGGTAACATCATTGTCAAATTTGCAGATGATACAATGGTGGTGGGGTTTATCTCTGGAGGGGATGAGTCTGCCTACCGGGGTGAGGTAGACTGGTTGCTCTCGTGGTGCAGGGACAATAATTTAGTCCTTAATACCAATAAGACAAAGGAGCTGATAGTAGACTACAGAAGGAACAAGTCAGAAATTCAGCCCTTGGTTATAAATGGGGATCAAGTGGAGCGGGTGGCTAGCTTTAAGTTCCTGGGTGTTATGATTAAAGAGGATTTGACCTGGGGCGTTCAGACTGCCGCGGTGTTTAAGAAGGCCCAGCAGAGATTGTATTATCGCAGACTTTAATGAAAACAACTGAATGAAAAATTGCTGGTGACCTTCTACTGCTGTGCCATAGAGAGTGTCCTGACATACTGCATCTGTGCATGGTTTGCCAGTTGCACAGTGGCAGATAGAAGGGCACTCCATAGGGTGATTACTACTGCCCAGAGAATTATTGGATGCCCTCTCCCCTCTTTGGAAGAACTCTATAATTCCCGTTGCTTAAAGAAAGCTCAGAACATTCTGAAAGACCCGTCTCACCCTGCATATTCTTTTTTTGAGGTATTACCATCTGGCAGACGATATAGGGTCATAAAAACAAGGACAACTAGGCTCAGAAACAACTTCTACTCTAGAGCTGTGGCGATGCTGAACTCCATGATGTCGCGTTGACGTGGCTGTGGCTGTGTAGGGATGGTTAGAAGGGGATTGTGGAATGTGTGAAGACTGCAGAGGACTGCAGAAATGTGCATCGGGGGTTTGTATTTTTGTATTTTCGTTGTGAGTGCACAATGACATTAAAGATTATCTATCTATCTATCTATCTATCTATCTATCTATCTATCTATCTATCTATCTATCTATCTATCTATCTATCTATCTATCTATCTATCTATCTATCTATCTATCTATCTATCTATCTATCTATCTATCTATCTATCTATCTATCTATCTATCTATCTATCTATCTATCTATCTGGGGTGCAGATTGCACCCCTCCCCAAGTGCACCTGGGGAAGGGCTATAGTTGAACACAACCAGTAGAGTGGACCCACCCCCAAGCTTTACACGGAGTTTGGGAGCGGGGAGGGCCTGTTTGATGCTTATTTCAGGTGGCCCAGGTCCAGCTTTAAACTACAGGTTTCAAGGCCTCAGTTTAAAGGTTGGCCGTGGCCTGGCTGAGGCCAGAATTGAACCGGGCCTCTGAGCTCAACAACTCCAGCTTTATACTGCTGGCTACGCCCCCAAGCCCCACCTTTGGTCAGGGTGTTGCGCGGGTCACAGCGTGAACTCCAGGCACTGTTTTCCTCAGCTACGCTCCTGGGGATGAGCAAAGATGGTTTGCCACTGCCTACCTCTGTATAGCAATCCAAATACTAACTTAGACCATACAGGTTAGGTTGATGCAGGAACAGGCAGACACTTTCATATAATCCCCTCCAAACAAATATACAAGCCTCTAGCTCCCACATAAGTCATCTAAGAATCTTGTCAGTAAAAGAAGAATGTCAATGACTTAACGCCTGATAGTTATATTCAATATAAATTACCAAATTATAGCTATGATTATATAGAAACTCTACATAGCATAGCTATCTAAATATGCCACCAAAGCATAGCTCATAAACACCATGGAAATGTTATCATAATTACTAAGACATACAGAGGATCTTGCTCAGTACACCAGTCATGGAGCAGGCAGATTCACAAGGGTTCGGTATATCAATGGCTATTAGGAATGATGATAAAAGGAAGCTTCCATATTCAGAGGCGATAAAGTTCTGAATATGCCAGCAGCAAGAAGCAACAACATGGGAAGACCTTGTTTTGCATGCCCTGTTGGCCCTTCAGGCAGCTGACTGGCTGTTTTGTGAAATAGGATGTTGGACAAGATGGACCACTAGTGTGATTCAGCACAGAATCTCCTCTTAGGTGCTTAAATTGGGCATTTATCAGCTATTTAACGGAGAAAGATTTCTGCTTTGGAATATAAACTCACCAGCATACCTAGAACTTTGGTTGAATTATTTATGCTTTTCTTTCACTCTTACTCGGACATCACGGTCTCTCTCTTTTCATCTGTTGTTTTGATTTGATTTATTTGACTTATAGGGCACCCTTCTCCATACTGGCTTAGAGTGGCTTACAACAATCCATTCTGATGAAACGATAAAATCAGTGACAAATGCTTCCAGTCAACACCTTGGTGCCATTAATACTAATTTGAGGGGGATAAATCACTGATGAATTCTTTCAAGCTCTTCTTTCTGATAATACACTGCAAGGTTCAACAGCATCCTTTAGACCCACAGCATCCTGACATAGCCTCTTTAGGCACTCTTGCCCCCGCTTGCTCCACCAACTTAAAGGGGTCTCGAATCTTGTCCTGTAAAAGCAAGGAAAAAAGAAAAAGAGTCCAAAGGGATACTGTTCTGTTACTGTATTAGTTTAGTGAAAAGGGACTACATGCTAAAACACTACCTGCAGTTCAAAGAGAGAATGGCAAAGCCCTGGGAACCTGTAATTCCTGTGGGTCTGTATATTAGTTCTATTTGAATTCTTATCCTCAAAACAGCTCAGAGGGAGTTGGGGTTGTGAAAGTAATTTATCAAGGGCACACACAGGTTGGTAACTGAACAGGGATTTGAACCTGGTTTTATTTCCCTGGATTCAGTACACAGCCAGTGCTTATTCTACATATATAATCCCAGAGATATTGCTTTGCCTTTTAGTTGTCTTTTTAAAAAAATGTTTCTTAATTTCCACGATTGTATACAATCAAGCCCTGGGTGAAGCACAGTAAAATAAGCTAGAATTCCCTTTCCATCCTTCAAAAGTTGTCTCCATCTGACGCAGTATTCAAGATCCAAACTACCATCGCACACACTGCAGTTCTATAATACACAGTATATGGACTGGTGGTGTTGACAAATAATCTGATGTGGCCTTTGGGGCATGCTTCCTTCTGTAACCATCTGTGTTGCCCCCTTCTTGCGAATCTGCTCCTCTCTATCCCTTCTGCAATCCAAGCATTAAAAGGGTTTTTAAAAAATCTTAATGCACCATATTCACTGAGACCCTAGTCTTCAACCAGATGCTAATGAAAGCTTGGCCTTGATCATTACTGGTTGCAAGCAGTGAAAAGCAGAGACACTCCCCCAACCCTTTGCACCAACTTCATTCAAGACACTTCCATTCTTCCCCCACTCTTTGTAGGGGAGACAGTAGATTTACCTACTTGATCTGCACAACAGTGCAATCCATTTCTTTTTGCTTTGTTCTATTAACAGGACAAAATTGTACAAGGCTACAGTTCAACACTGACAAAATAAAGCCTCCAACTGGAGTGCAATAACAACAGACTTTTTACATATATTTCATTACAAACTTAAATGGAAATGTACACAAGTTTACAAGTATGTAACAAAGCAGCCATCTATACAAGCACAAGCCAACCAGAAATCTAGACTCAATGCCAACCATTGAGAGAAGCGGGAGTCAAGCTAGCAGAATGCAGTCCCTTTTGATTATCCCATTTCATTGTAATAAGTTGTGTTTCTTAGCACCATTCAGTCGAGCCGAGGTTGTTATTGAATTCCAGTTGGAGGCTTTATTTTGTCAGCATTAAGCTGTAGTACAGTTGTGGTACAGTTTTGTCCTTTACTACTTTGTGGTTGTGTACTACCCCTTTTGCTCATTATGGTTGTTCTATTAACATGCATGACAGCATGCCTATGGCACCCAAAGCACTGGCAAAGGGGGGGAAATCACAAAACGACAAATCACTTGCGTAATGGACATACAGTAGGTGGAGCTGTTGTGATTTATAGCACTGCAGAGTGAATGATAGTAGTTGGGATCTTGAAATACTGTATCAGATGGAGACAACTTTTGAAGGATGGAAAGGGCATTCTAGCTTATTTACTGTGCTTCACCCAGGGCTTGATCTAAACAAACACTTCTCTGCATTTTAATTTTACATCATACAGTAAGAGATAAACCAATTCTGCCAAACAGTTCAGCTAGCAAGTTTTCTTCTGATTCTAAGAAATGAATGTTAGTAAACTGCAGAAGCAACAAAAACATATGCTCGACTGCTACTTTGAATTCTTTTCGGTATGGTAAGCTGTTGTGAAACTCTCCTCTTCTGCTGCATGATTTTATAATGTGAAGGTAAATGCCTCATTCCAACAGCACTACTGCTCCATAATTAGACTGCAAAGCATTGTCTGAGCTCTCTCATTCAGGCCTCCAGCATCAGCATTAAAACCAAGCAGATTTTACACCATCTGTTCACCATAGGCACCTTTTTACAATGAGGGTGGGATTGTTTAGAATAGAATAGAATAGAATAGAATAGAATAGAATCTTTATTGGCCAAGTGTGATTGGACACACAAGGAATTTGTCTCCGGTGCATATGCTCTCAGTGTACATAAAAGAAAAATACATTTGTCAAGAATCATAAGGTACAACACTTAATGATTGTCATATAGGTCTAGTAAGCAATCTTGTTTATGTTCATGTATAATCCTGACTGCTTCATAATCCTGCTGAGATGACTCATAATAACACAATGTGCATGAACATGTGCTAGAATAATTGATTCAAAGCTCAACATAGTTGTGAATGTTCTTAGCCTACCATCAATGGTACCATGGTCTGAGTCATCCCCCATCACACTGTGTTCTAGAGTAAGTATGAGTTTATCCTCACATTATTCCTTACAAATAAATAAATAAATATATATATATGTCTCCTGGCCTACACAGCTAAAGTGCTGTTTCAAAATTATGGCTATATTTAGATGAGTCACATTTAACCATAGTTAAAGAAAACTGTGAACATACCTGGCTTGTTGGAGACCTCTCATATAAATCTACCTTCTCCCCCAGAATCAAAGTTCATCACTAACTCCAGTTGATTGTGAGATATAATTGAAGGTATACCAGTTAATAAGAGTTAATTTTCCCTCCACTAAACCAGGGCTCCAATCCAAGCTTAGGACATTAGCTAGTGTGTGAGGGGTGAAAGGATTACTCTCTTTGGCTAACCTGCTACAGGTAACTGAAATGAATAGTTAAGCATGTCTCTCAACATGCCAGGAAAAGGGGAGGATGGAGGAATGAGGTCCACAGTTTTCCTTAATCATGGTTATACATGACACCTGAATGCAACTATGTTGACTAGCTGCTGATATTTTAGCTTAGAATATGCTATTATAATAAAGAAGTTATGCTTTATGATGAAAAGGCATTTATTACTTTTAATTTTCTAGGCAGAATTAAGCTTTCAGGACCTCATTGTAAACTTCCGCTTGGGTTTAGCAGTTTTTTAAAGAAATGCCTTCCAAGCCTACAGCCTCTCCCCCTTCCCTTCCCACCCAAGAAAGCACAAGGTTACACTTCCTAGGACACACAGCTGCTTGACTTCATCAGAAGAAGCAGGAGGAGGGAAGAGGTCTCTTGTAGATAAGGCAGTCCTAACATAGGGTCAGGGCCAACAGGCAAGATCCAGTTAAATGTACTGCACGCACAGGAAAACACCCAGGGAATGAGAATCCAAAACATGATTGCATCTCAACTGCTTATTAAAGCACCAGAGTTCCCTACTTTTTATTTTATTAAAATTGCCTTTGATTCGTGTAATAATTCTATGTTTGAACACACATCTACAATCGTAGTGATCGCAACTACAAAGTCATATTCCCAAATTAATTAAGAGAAAGTCCGTTACAAATAGTCTATGTGATCAATTCAATTTTAAATTGTATTCAGAACAATTTCTAGGGCCACCTGATACAGTTTGACGGGGGTGGAGATAATTACAACAGATTGGTCAGGATACAAAAGCTCCAAAACTCCTGACAATTGGGGCTGGGCAAGTAGTTGAACCAGAACGTTTAAATTATTCTAATACGGAAGTTGAATTGCTTAGTATTCCACAACCAGAATGGTAGCTCACCGGTATCCTACTAATTCCTCACTCATATTCAGATCAGAAATAGTCTAAATTTTAATTTCGCTAGCGACCTATGAACAAGAATGAACTCCAGTCATAGTTTTTGTTCTTAAAGTTGCTCTATGGCATCAATTCAGAATTGCTGCTGCAAAGTCTTAAATGGTCTGGGGTTGTCATAGGGTTAGGGTTGTCATATCTGCAGGACCTTCTCTTCCATTACAGCCCCTAAAGAGTGTTGCGCTCATCTGAAAATATCCTCCTGGTAATCCCTGGCCCTAAAATTATCCAGCTGTCCTCAACCAGGGCCAGTGCTGGCTCAGTAGAACTCTCTGTCAAGCAAGACCCAGGCCTTGAAGGACCTAGTTCAGTTCAACAGGGCCTGTAAAATGGAGATGATTGCCAGGCCTCCTATGGAGGAGCATGATGCTACTTGTGCTACCTGCAGCATGATACCTAGGCAAACCATGATGTATTAATGCTGCTTTAAACTGAACCAAACCTTTACTTTCTCAGGACTACAGTTCTCAGGAACTGGCTTCTTCTGACCCACTGGACAGATCAGGAACTTTGTAGCAAATCTGGAATTCTGCAAAATAGTTGCTGTTTCCTTATCCACTTCCATCACTTCTCCTTGCTGAGGGGAGAAAAAAGGGCATATAAAAAAATTTGAAATGAAGACAGGCTATGTGCCAGCATGCTTTGAACACAGAAAGTTCCTGGTTCAGTCCTCAATATCTCCAGTTCTCAAGTCACAACTGTTGGGAAAGATTTGAGACCCGAGAGAAGCACTGCCAATCCGAATAAATACCACCAATGATCTGAGTCAGTGTAAGGCAGCTTTATACATTTATAACTAGCAATAAGCAGGCCAGATAGGTAGGTAGAGAACAACTTCCATGGTAATTTCCTTTTTGCTTCTTACAACACCCACTACCCCTCTCTCACTCAAACCCTAAAGCCACTTATTTTCTTTCTATACAATTACCATCTATCATTCTGCCAAGGGACTAGTTCACATATACATATTACTTGCTGACTGAAACATCTCTGTATTTTGATCTGTGATTATTCATTTTCACATACAACTGTGATGTATCTCATGTCCAGTTGGTTGGGAGAAACAGGGTAAATCCCCAGGTTCACAACAATGGATGACTGCTAGGTGGATGTGATGCAAGGAGAGGAGGCAGCCAGGGTGCACACATGTGGCAACAAACAAGGGGATTGGAGTGGGGTCAGCTGTCTGTGGAGGCTTCTTCTAGATGAGGTGTCCCACCTTACCAGCAAGAACTCAGAAACAGAGGGGACAACAAGCAAGGAGGCAGAACTACTGCCAAGAGGCGGGTGGCACATGCTAGGGAGGACTTAAAGGGTGCTATTCAGCAAAGTATGAAGCACCTCCCTTAGATGAGACAACTCCTCTCTCCTCTTGTAGCTTTGACGAGATATGGAGTGGAATTTTCACTTCTCATATATCCTGCAGGAGAGGATTAGAATAGAATTTCTGAACCCTCAGGCCTGTACCTTGAACTTGTAGTTAGCATCAAACTCTAGTTCTTTCTCATGTCCAGTGATTCCTCCATTGTAAATCACTTCACACCTTTGGGCTGAATCATCCTGGGGTATCTTAAAGAGACGGAAAGTAGCAGAAACAAACTGGCAGTCACCTGCAATGAGAACATAATGGCAAGCCAGTGTTTATGTACAGGGTTGCCTCTTTTATGCATTTATCAATGAAGGAAAATATTTGTGCTTGCCAACCCCCCAAAATAGATCTGTCAGTCCTGATTATGTCTATGGAACTGATTACTGTCTTTTATCTGATTGAACATTTTTATTTTACTGTATCTCCTTTATTGATTTGGTTTTGTGTTATGTTGTTAAGGCTTGTAGCTACAGCTCTTAATAAATATTTACATTTACCTTTACATATTGGCAAGCCTTAAGGTCAAGGTATGCCAATCCTATTTTTAAAGCAGGATATCAGAGGCAGAGAACAGAGAAACAAGATTGGCACTTCCAGTATTTCTGACTTGGCCTAGCAAATATAATATTTCTTGCACTAAGATGATGGTGGTAACACTCTGACATCCATTTGAGTCAAAATATGCAATATCTTCAGCTATACTTCCGTAACTGCCTATTGTACTTGCTATCTTGTGCTAAATTCTAATTTTACTAAGTATGTCTAAAAACAACTGGTTGAGGACCTCATCCATTCTGTGTGAACCAATTACTTTTAAAAAACAACAACTCTGGAGCTTGTTTTAAACCAGCCTCTCTAAACATTTTTCCCCACCATTTCACTGATAATATAAAACAAATGGGATGGCAACCTCACCTCATATGATGAAATGAGTTCTGACTAATGAAAACTTAGGCATTGTTAGTCTTAGAAGTACCACTGGACTTCTGTTTTATTTTGCTGCTACGGACTAACATGGCTACTTCTATGGGGCTCTTAAGCCTAGTGGGCAAGACATGCATTCCCAGGATCAAACCAAACAGGACACGTGAAATTCATAGCCCAAATCTTCAATGAGCATAGATCCATAAGCCATGGAAACAGACACCATTACAGGCATGCTTAACTCTTTGAGCCATTGTTGTCCTGCTTTTAACTGCTTATGGAATTAAACTCAAGTCAGTTGTGTTGCTCCTGTCAGTCAGCATGTCTTTTTAGATGTTCCTAGTGTCTACGTGCATTCATACAGCATCACAGGAACAGCTGCAACTATGCTAGATCAGTGGCAAAAGTCAGCCAAGACTTTTGAGAACTTAGGTGAAGAAATAGTGCGATGAGAATGAACTATGAGTGCAGAATTTGGATTAGTCTCCTCTCTCTCTCTCTCTCTCTCTCTCTCTCTCTCTCTCTCTCTCTCTCTCTCTCTCTCTCTCTCTCTCTCTCTCTCTGGACTGTGGTGCTCTAAGGTGAGGTTGCTTTGTGACACAGAAAGATACACCCATTGTTATTTAACATACCACACAGATTTTTTTCTTACCCACAACATTTTCCAGCTCCTTATTATGGATGGATATTTGAGAGGCTGTCACCAGTCGAGGTGGCAAGAATCCAACATCCTCAGCTATTTTATACAGATCCTTCCACCACAGGGCTCCACCTAAGCACTCACCTAAACATGGCACAACAACAAAGCATATTTGATGGAAATGCTCAGGAAGCATGGAAAAAATACTGAGATATAAGGATACTGGAGAGACTAAAATTATGGTATTAAAGAAAGCCCCATGTATTTTCATCACTGTGGGTTTACAAGTTTTCCACTTGGCTACTGAGGAGTAGGAAGTGACGTTCAATTAACTTTTTAAAACCAAGACCACATTTGTTAAAATAGAAGATGATGTCAGCATGCATTTATATTTATTAATATACACATCACAATTTAGGTATCTCAGAAAGGTAGATCAATATGCATTAAAATATGCAGACATGTTACTTTTTTATCACACAGTGGAGAACCTTGTTTTCCTCCTTTGGAAAGCGGTTAAACTGTGAGGGTGGCCCCTCTAGGTCAGGAGCCCTGCATGCTGTGAAGGTGGAATGCAAAGTTCCTAATTGAAATCCTGAGGAAAGTGTGTTGTGATGGTTACAATGTCAGATTAGGGCTGGGAAATATCTGGCTGCTTCTACATGGAGGATTTTGCTCTTTGTCGTTGTTCCCTAAACACCCACTTCACAAGTTTTCCCCTCCTTTGCTCCCATCTTTCTGAAACCTGGTTTGATACATTCTTTTGAGAGAGATTACACTCAAAGCACCTTCACATGCCATCTGGGCTAGAAGGTGATGTGGCCCTGCCCACATCAGCTGTGATTTCCCCACCTATACCATGAGAGGGCTTTTAGACTCAGCAATTACTATATCGCTAGTATGAAAAATCTTTTCTGTGGCATGGGAGAGGGGGCCAAATCACGCAAACTATAGGGGAAACCATCATATCTACAGCAGCAGTGAGAGCTACACGGGGAAACGTTACCATGTGGCAGTAACCTCAAACTCAGATCCCATTCAGCCATGAAGATCATGGACACTTTTATACATGCTGAATAATGCAGCTTCTGTACACTTTCAAAGCACATTGAATAATTGTTTACAGATGGATTTTGCCATTTTATACAGTAAAATCCAGTTGCAATATGCAGTGAAAGTACATTATTCCCCATATGTGAAAGTGGCTGTGGTGGCCAGAAGCCAATCACTCCTTCTTAGCTCAATCCAGCTCACAAAGTTGTTCTGGGGATAAAATGAATGGCTGGACAACCATGTCCACTCTAACCAGCTGGGAAGAAGGAATGAATAAGATCTGAGGACCCCCAACAGTCAAAGCCTGCCAAGAAAGAATACTGCCCTCACTGATACCAACAGATTCACACTGGGGGTGACTGCAAACATAGTGCATCCCATCATCCCAATGTAATTTGCAAAGTGAACTCAAAATAAATTGATGATGGTGTCAGAGATCTCCTAAACAATTCCTTCTAATCTCAATAAAGGACCACAGTCCCTGACCAAATATTCTTATACAGAGAAGCAGGAGGTACCAGAGAACTGTAGAACAAAATTGTTCTTGTGTCTGGGGCTCCCAGGCAGTAGCCTAGTTTTAGAAAAACAGGCAGAGTTCAAACATTTTGGGAAATTTCACAGGAGAAATACTCAAAAGAAAAGCAGTTTTATGCGGGTTGAGGGGACGAATTCTCTCACCCCACAAAATCCTGTTTTTTCTGATCCCCTTAGGCAGGTCACGGCTGGCATACACGTCACTGAAATACATCTCCCCGCCTGCCTGAGAGAAACAGAGAGAAATGGGAGCCCTAATCACAGCAAATAATTAAATAATAAGTACTGTCTCCAGAGCTTGATAGGAGAAAGAGGGCATGCAGACTGACTGGGTTAAAGCCAAGGAAACTGCCTGGCTGGGACTGCAGTGCCAGTTCCAGCCACTATTCACCAGCCACTGAATTTTTTTGCTTTTGATATGTTATGTCTTCTAAAGCAACTCAGCCAATCCAGGCAAACTAAATTAACCAAGGTCTCTGGAGGAGGCCCAGGCTGTCTCCTTGTAGGAAAGTCAACCATCCTTATTTTGTTTAAATAAACAGAATGCAGTAGCAGCTGAGCAGCAAAGCACCTTGCAGGCAATGAAACCTGCATTTAGGACATGGTTCTGAAATTTCTGACTAGTGACTTTTTGCAGGTGCTGATCTACATGTGCACTTCGCTCCAGACACTGAAGTCAAAAAGTTTCAGTGCTCAGTTCTGGCTGAATACATTTTCCAATTGCATGACTCAGCATAGCTACTTCCAGAAAATATTTTTTGGTGTGAGAGTATGGTACAGATCTCCTTCTCACCGCAAGACCCTTTCCCTCTCCACTGCCAATACAGCCAGCCTAAGATGCATTTCACAACCAGCTGTCACTTTACCTTTAACACTCGATAGGCCTCACGCAGGACGGCTCTTTTATCAGGAGACAGGTTAACTACACAGTTGGAGCTAAATGGGAGATAAAAGCTTGTTTAGGTCCTTTGGAGAAGGAAAACAAGGAACAGATTTTACTAGCCTAATAAGAACAAGCTGTAGAACCAGGCAACATGGAAGGTTGACTTCCCTGCACAGGTAAGAGGCAGGAGAAATACTGGTATCCCTTGTGTCCATGATGAGTCCTGCTGTCTTCACCTAGCCCAGTCCAGGAGCACAATCACATATGGCTTAAAGCAAGACAGTTGTCAGTCATCATAATTAAATACCAAATTAGAGAAACTTTCCTGATCTAGATCAGGAGCTTGCCTCCAAAAGTAAGCAATAATAAGACTGGCAAATGTGTTTCCCAAACAATCTTGTAAAAGATGAAGAGCCAAAGAAGAAACTGCATTACCATTCCCACAAACCCACTGATTCTCTCTGCAAATGCTGCCTGTTGGGTTCCTTCCAACATCAGGCCTGAAGGGAAAACACAGTAAAAAAAATGCTGGAGGGCAAGGCCATTTGTAAGAGAATCAGAGGGTGCAGAAAGGCTCAAGCATCCTGTCAGGCCCACTGATTCTTCCATACACATGCTCCCCCCCTTCAAAAACATTAGCATTATGAAACAAAAACAAGGTCAGGAGCCCAATGCCTGCCTCCTAATGTGAAATTCCGTCCTCAGAGATCGCACACCCAGACAGTGATAGACTCTATTCCTTCTGGTTTCCTCACACATTACTTCAGCGTGGGCTTCAAACCTCAACTCTCCTGCTCATTACTTAGGTTGCTTAAGGTCTTAGTCAGATCCTAACCACTGACACCATTTCCAGGTCTGTCCTAGGTCATGTCTGACAGATGAGTGCTACATGTTTGGATCACAAATGTGGGAACAAGAAACAACAAACTGTGTAGTTAGTACTTCAGTCTCAGCTCCTCCCCTCACATGTAGTATTAACTACCTACATTACAGGGTTCTTATAAAGATTACAAGATAAGTTACATTGAACAAGTGACCACTTATATTACTGTACAAATGCTACAGAGAAAAGAGCTAGAAAAATACCTACATTACAAGGTTATAGCTTTCATCCTTCAGGCCCACTGCTCCCAGTTCTTCTATGTGTCCAAGAATGAAGTTCACATTGGGATTCTGGTAGTTTAATTTGTTCATGTGATGGTCAATGTACTTTTTTGCCACTTCCACCTAAAGGAGGGAAGATAAAGCAACCAAAGAATAAACATTGGATTGTATTTGCTGTTGCCACCAAACAGTTATCACCAATTCTCAACAATCAACTTGTTAACTCCATCTCCGCTACCTTTTTGATGTCAGGCTACCAGCTTGCCCTTTCCTTTCTGGATTGTTATCCAGGTATGCTATGGTTCCAGTTGTGTTTGCTGCATTTTGTTTTCAGTCTGCATACGGAAGTACAAATATTGCCCTAAATCCCTCATTCTGCATTTGCCCTGCATAATGCTTTGCCACAAAGGTAGCTCTCAACCATCTTATATATTTATTTACTTAATTTATATTCCACCTTTCTCCCCGATGGCTCACATTCTCCTCATCTCCTTAATTTTATCCTCACAACCTCTAAGAAGAAAGCTGGGCCGAGAGCGTGTGACTAGCCCAAAGTCACACAGGGAGTTTTAATGGGAGAGTGGGAAATCTTAGGTCTCCCATATCCTAAATGATGCTCTAACCACTACACTAAACTGGCCTGATAAGCTTCTCTACAACTAAAAGTAATCTCAAATTCTCCTTACATAATTTTCAAGTGTCTCTGTGGCTGTGTCTTGTATGGCAAAGCTATGCTATACTGTCATATGTATTGATATATCACTAAAGCAACCCTGTTGCCCAATGTCACCCACTGAGTTTCATAGCCAAGAGATTCTGATCCACCACTTCCCCAGGACCTGGCCCAACTATTGTAACACACTGGCTAATCCAATTTTCTTTCTTTCTATCTATCTATCCATCTCAAAAGGGCAAGAAACTTCACATTTCCCTTTATAACTCCACAATGTCAAAGGCTAGAGACTGTTTTTAAACATAGCTAGGAACTACAAAAATGTGGTAAAAGATGTTATAATACTATGGCAGTCTAATAATTCCTGATTTGTTCAAGTTCTAAAAAAGTACTCCAGAGAGAGACAGAAGGGGGGGAATCGTAGCAGTGGGGTTTTAGGCAAAGAAAATGGCATAAAACCTGCAAAAATGCACACCTTCTAAAAGGGAATATTCCTTTGCAAGATAAGAAGCTATAAATCTCAGATTATTTTATACAATGAACATCTATATATAGACATCACTTCTGTATAATAAAAGTATGTGTCAAAATAAGCATGTGCTGATGGAGTATGATTAGTTTTGATACATAGAAGCAAAAACTGTAAACAGTTAACTGAATGTAATAAAGGATGGAGACTGGGAAACAGAGATAAAGGATTACAAAAAAGCAGACTGTACATGAACTGAGGTGTAAGAGTTCAGAGCCGGAGCAAAGGAGAACTGCACCCCTGCCATGCCACCGCCTGCCACCGTCATGCCCCAAAATGCCCCCGCACCAGCGTGCGCCCGATGCGTCACATTCCCCCCGCCCCCTTGGCGCTATGCCACTGAACATGAAAAAAGTAGGCCAAGAAGAATGTTCAATGATAAGAAGAATCAATAGCCATTATCTACTGGCAATCTGCAGACAAAACCTACTGGTCTGAATTTGCTGGGGATGAAACAAGTTCCTACCTGAGTTTCAGTCATGTCTATCCCAGTGACATGTCCATTCTCCCCAACGAGTTTGCAGAGAATGTAACAGTCCCTTCCACTCCCACTGCCCAAATCTAATATCCAACAATTTTCTATGCACTCTGGTATCACCAAACCACAACCATAGTACCTGGGGGGAAAGAAAAAAAGGAACAAACTAATATGAAAGGAAATGATGGGACAGAAAATATTGATCAAGTACAGCAAGAGACAATCCATATCAACACCACTTCACAAGAGGTATTTAACTATTATGATTGTACATGCTGCCCTTCAATATTCTTCTGCCACAGGCGAATAGTTAAAAACCGAACCATGCAGTTCTATGCAAAGTTACTTCAATCAAACCCCACTGAGATCTACACTAAAGTAACTCTGCATAAGACTGAACTGTTATTCATGATTTTATGTAGTCAAAGTTACCATATTATATATTTTGACAAATTATATAAAATATAAGGAAGGAAATGCATAATGAAAATAATTATGCAAGAAGGCTATACCATACCAATCATATTCATTCATCATTCTTGCAATTAAAAATAATATTGGTAGTTTAAACAGCAACATGTGCAATCTTAATAAGATGTCTTATTCATTTTTTGTTTAAATTCAACAATTGATTATAGTCAGACCTGTTGTCTATCAAAAGAAAGTGTCCTGCAGCTGCCACCTCAATATTTTTATACAAATGGGAACATAGAACACAATGCAGAAATTTATCTATTACTGCTCTGTCATATTGGCAAGGTCTTTCAGAATATGAGACAATATTAAAGCATCCCCTACTTCACAGAGGATTCCACTGCGATTAGATTAAGTGTCTGGGAACAAAGTAAAGAACTACTAATTTATTTATCTGTTTACATTATATATACTGAGACTCAAGGAGCATTGAACAGTTTAAGTTCATCCAATCAACAGGGTGAGACATACAGTAAACATTTGATTTGGATTGCTGAAATCTGAAATAGACCTGAAACCGAGCACAAACTTTCACATGGTATATTAAACAATGCACAAATTACATGGTAGGATCAGATGTACAGCAACAGCCAGTACATACTGAACACTGTAGAATGGTCTGCTGTCCCTATCCTTTTACCAAAAGCATCTTTCTGAACTATTTTTTTTCCATACAGCCCAGTTACGTTTGTAAAAAATACACTCCTAAATGATGCAGTTTTACAGAGTTTGCAAAATGTCAGGAGAGTGGGAGCCTTGCATATTTATGTGCCTGATCAAATAGCATAAGCTCGTTTTTGACATCATAAAAGGAAGTGTAAGTGTAAGATTATTAAACAGCTATCAATTATTGTTAGAGGAAAGGTAAACTTCAAATGATTTCTTTTTCATTTTCCATTGCAGTAACACTGTGGTGTGGCACCAAGGTAGTCTTCCTAAAAAAATCCACATGGACTCCTGAATTCTTAGGCCAACCAATTGCAATTTGCCCATATCAATCAAGTAATATTTTAGCTATTCAGTCTACCCGTATATCCTTTCTATGATACAACCCAAGTGAGTGAAGTTCAGTCAAAACCCTGATACAGTACTTTGCTGAGACTTCCTCATGTACACACTGGAGTGCTTCTCTGATAAATGCAGGCAAAGTTCTTGCTGTAGTAAGGCAAGCATTGGTTTTGAGATCTGTTGTTTTCGTCAGCTCTTTGCCATAGTAATCCTGAGAAGGGAAAGGTAACACCAGAGTTATAAACAATAATTTTAAAAAGGTTCAGGGGCTGTCTGTTCCACGGTGGTCAGTGGAAACAGAGATCCCAACCGGGGTCCTAGATCTCTCACCAAACTATACAGTTTGCGTTACAAAGATTGGCAAACACCTTAAATCCAAACAGAATTACAGTGTAATCCTAAACTGTGACAAATGTTTGTAAACCTAGGGTGTAACTTCATAGGATCACACTACCAACACCTAAATATATCACATACAAACAAGCTCCAAATCACCATTTGAAATACCAGCCACATTTGAGGGGGCACAGTCTCTGATGGGGCCAAGGCAGAGGCTGGCAGTGGCAACTATGGAGTTGTTTCCTTAGACTACAGAACCCCTTCTCATTTATTCCAATAACTCTTTCTTTCAACTAAGCAAGATGATAACAACAACAAAAATCCGCTATGCTTCTCAAGCAGTCACTAGGCTAGAGCTTTCCTGGAGATCTCCCAAAATTACAGGCTGATTCTAGACAGCAGAGCTCAGTTTGCCAGGGAGAAAAGTACACCATCAGACAGTGGACTCTATGGCACTGAGATTTTTCTCCCCAAGCTCTACCCTCCTCAGGCTCAACTCCAAATCTCCAAAAATGTCCCAAGCCAGAGTTGGCAATTTCACATGATCAGGCTGGACAGGTGGGCTAGACAAGAAGCAAACAGACCCAGATGGGGAAAGAGATCAGGCCAGTAATGCACAGGCCCCTTCCGCACATGCAGAATAATGCACTTTCAATCCACTTTCACAATTGTTTGCAAGTGGATTTTGCTATTCAGCACAGTAAAATCCAGCTGCAAAGTGCACTGAAAGTGGATTGAAAGGGCATTATTCTGCATGTGCAGAAGGGGCCACAGAAGTGTTCACGCATTGGATGCAACAGAGACTCTTCCAATGGGGCCACATTTGCCGGGAAAAATCATTAGCCAGACGTGCAAGTTTTAGTCTGGAACAGTTCCTGGTGCACGGCCAAAGATACAAATATCAGGTTATTGCACTCCCACCTGCACTTCATTGTATATCCGCTGGGCAGCCACTACAAAGAAACAAAAAGAATCTGCGTGAGAATATTGCGAAGATTCCTCACTCAATTGATTACGGTCAGTGAATGGGAGGGGGGAGGGGACCTTTATTGTCTGCGCCCAATCAGTTCCCCAGGCTCCTGCACAAGACCCTCCAGACACGTGCACTGAACAACCCGCATTCCCTGCTCCCGTTAGAATTTCTTTCCGGCCGCCAACAAGATAATCCTGATTCGTCCCCCCACCCCCCCTACCACCACCTTACTGTGTGCAGATCGAAGCCCTTTCCCACACTCTGAATCCCCGCAGCCACGAAGTTACATAAATTTGGACTTCCAACCTCGGGTGTAATACGGGCGTGGTCAGGGCGCCCTGTGTCGTAATTGGTCGATGTGACCAGCTTTTAGGGACGATTCTGATCCAGGAGGCGCGCTCCGTCTTTCTTCTCATTGCGGCCCTGTCAGTTTGCAGCAGCCCCCGTCAGTTGGGTCAGTGTTAGGAATTACACACGCGTTTAGATTAGGTGAATGGATGTTGAAGGGACCACTCCTTTAAAAACTAGGGCCACTGCCTCCTTTCACTGTGCAGGCTTTTGTTGTGGGAAAAGAAGGGTCAGAGTCTGGGAGATGAGCCACGAATCAGAATGATAGTTACAAGAGCCAGTGAGGCATACTGGTTAAGGAATCAAATGATAATTTGATTTAGAGGGCATAATGAGCTGGGAGGGGGAAGAAGCAGCAGCATTTGGATTTATACCCCACTTTTCTCTCCTATAAGGAGACTCAAGGTGGTTTACAATCTCCTTTCCCTTCCTCTCACCACAACAGACACCTTGTGAGGTAGGTGGGGCTGAAAGAGTTCCAAAGAACTGTGCCTAGCTCAAGGTCACCCAGCGGGAATGTAGGAGTGCAGAAACACAGCTGGTTCACCAGATAAGCCTCTGCCACTCAGGCGGAGGAATGGGGAATCAAACCTGGTTCTTCAGATTAGAATTTACCTTCTCTTAACCATTAGAACACACTGTGTTTATCATGCTGGAACGCATGAAATACAAATACCAAACTCTTCTGAAGAAAGTGTCTACAAATATTCCTGATAAACTAAATGTATGCAACCCATGTGAGTAAATTTTCCAAAAGCTGTCCTCTTATTGACTGCAGCACAGAAATTATCCTATAAACATACTTACCTGTCAGCATAATCTGTCACAGACCTCTCCACCTCTACAAGCAATATAATTAAACATTGTCCTTCCATTGCACAGTAACGTGGTTTAAAAATTGTAACCAATGTCTTCTAATGGTGTATGTATTTGAAAATGTGGATGGATGCAAATGTGTAGCTAACAGGAGGCAGAGAAGATGCTGATGCTCAGGGATAAAACCAGAAAATCCAAGCTTATATAAACCAGCAGTGTAGCGGTTAGAATATTGAACTGGGATCTACCAGCCTGAGGTCTGAATCCCCATTCTACCAGGGAAGCTTTCTGGGTGACCGTGGGCTAGTCACACTATCTCAGCCTAACCTTCTTCATAGGGCTGTTGTGAGGATACAATGGATAAAAGATGCATGCCACCCTGAGCCCCTCAGACAAATAATGGTATAAAAATCTAGTAAACAAATTTAGTAAACATTTAGGGCCAAAGACAACTTCCCTTCTAGTCTTCTATTCATTTTAACTCATGAGCACTTGTAAACAGACCTTTAGCCTGTTTACTTTTTGCAGCATTCTGGTTAGACAAAGAAGCCCTGTGTCCTTAAAAGATGCATCACACATTAATTTTGCAATTAATTGATTTACAACGTTATATGTTTACAATCAGATTAAGGAGTAAAAAAACCATTACTACCCTTCTCTGCACAAAATGGAAGATGCCTCTGATAACAAATGAAAAAGACAATTCTATCAAAAAGTGCATATTATAGGCTCAAGCTAGCTTCCAAAACAAATTTCTCACTAGCTGTAAATGAAGCCTTCTCCAAAGGACAACGCTGTTTAACAGATGGCCCCAGCATTTCTCCCAGCTGCATATCTAAAGAGATTACTTGGTCTATAGAGAATTATATAATGAACCCAAGGCTGCCTAATCAAGAGCTGTAGCAGCAGTGACTATGAAAGAATGCAGTTCAAGGCCAAAACAGACAGCAGGGAGTACATTCCAGGCCCTTTCCCCCATAGAAAACGCACACATTTCAGTTGTTCCAGCACACCTCACACTCAAGCAACAGATGCTGTATTAGGAAGAATGGAAAGATTTAATTAAAAGTGAAATTGTTAGCAATTTCTTTATTAAAATATTCGTACTTCATTTTCCATAAGGAGTTTTTCACCATAGCTGTGTGCATTGTTCTTGTACAATGAAACATGCAGAATTTTTTGAGAACTAGTAAGCTATTTATATCAAACTGAACTAAGCCCCCAGAAATCCAAGCAGAACTTGGCAATCTCAGCTCCCACTAACTAAAAATGAAGCCAAAAGAGAAAGGGATCCAGCCATTGAAACACAGCTCTTCCTTTGAAAGTAATTTCCATCTTCATGGTTGTTGCTTGTCATCATTTCTGCATCACAATTTAGGGAACAAGTGAGAATATCTAGGAAGATACACTAAACTTAACAGGCTTACTCTTTTAAGATTACTTTTGCCATTTCCTAGCAAGTTTAAGGAAAAAAAATGTGATAAAATAAAATACAAGGATGTACCATCCTTTTAGAAAGCAAACATTTGCCATGAGAAATTAACCTCTCTTCTCATGTCAGGGCCTTATGCAATGAGCTACATATGCCATTGAGCTACATAACAGCCATCAGGACATCTGGCATGTGATATTGGACAAGAAAAGTCTCATAGTGCAATTGCTGAAGCAAGATGAGATTCCATAATTCTTGGAACATGGTTTTCCCCATCAGTTTCCAGCCGTTCTTTGGTATTGTACACTCTTTTCATTTCAAAAGGTGGCTCAGTTGATCACGCAAATTCGAAGACTGTTCAACACTGAAAGAGAGGTAAAAACATTCAATAGGTAAAAAGATAAAAATGCACGTGCCAGATCATTACTGATTCAGGGGGTTACATCACAACATTTACTAGGCAGACTGTGTTTATGGGGATGGTTTGCCATTGCCTTCCCTATTTGTCTACTTTACCCCTAGCAAGCTGGGTGCTCGCTTTAGTAACCTCAGAAGGATGGAAGGCTGAGTCAACTTTGAACCGCTTTCCTGAAACTGACTTTCATCAGGATCGAACTTAGGTTTTGACTGCAATACTGCAGTTTATTATTCTACACCACAGAGCTTCTCAAATATTTGGATACATAAGAATGTAATAGCCTTGCTGGATCATAACAGTGATCCATTTAGTCCAATGTCCCATCTCACAAAGTGACTAACGTTAAGAGATCGATGTCAAGGCCTTCCCTCAATGTTGTCTCCTAACATTGGTATTCAGAGGTTTACTGCCTTGGAATATGGAGGTTCCCTTTAATCACCATGACTGACAGCCACTGATGTATTTGTTCTCCATGTGATTATCTAATCACCTTCTAAAGCCGTCTACACTTGTGGTCATCACTACATCCTTGGAAATGAATTCAGCATTTTAATCACTTTTTGAGTAAAGAACTACTTCCCTATGACTGTTCTGAATTGACTGCCCATGAACTTCATTGTGTGCTCTCAAGTTCCAATATTTTGAGAGATGGAGGAAAAAGTTATCACTGTCCTCTCCACCTCATGCATAATTTTATAACTCTCTATCATGTTCTCCCTCAGTCATCTTTTTTCTAAACTGAAGAATCCTAGGCCCCTTCCGCACACGCAAAATAATGCGTTTTCAAACCACTTTCACAACTGTTTGCAAGTGGATTTTGCTATTCCGCACAGCTTTAAAGAGCACTGAAAGCAGTTTGAAAGTGCATTATTCTGCATGTGCGGAATGAGCCCTAGTCTCTACCTTTCTTCACAGGAAAAGTACTCCAATCCCTTAATCATCTTAGGTAATTATAGTATGGAGAGCCAATCTGGACTGCACCTACAGTATCTAAGCACATCAGAACTGTTTATTTATTTGTTTGTATTTTTATCCCATTCCTTCCCCAACAATCAAGGCTCATGGGAAGTAACAACATAAATACAAAACAGAAAGAAAAATATATTTTTTCTCTAAGACAATTTAATACGCTGGCAGGATGATCAGAGAAGGTGATAGGAGACCTAGTAAAGTTGCCTCAATGGAATTCTGGGAAGAATACCTCCATCTTACAGGCCTTGCAGGTTCTTACAGGTGTTGCAGAACAAGAGTCTCTTCACACCAGATTGTGGCAATGACAGCAAAAGCCCTTGTTCTGGCAGAGTAAAGGCCACTGGGCTGGCTACCACCAGGCTCTGCTCCATGCTGAACCTCTCATCAAGGCACACGCAATGAACAAAATCTCTACTGCCATCAAGAAAAAGCAGATAGGGTAGGCAGGGACATGTCTATAGGTTTCATGTGATGGATGGCAGTGCAAACATTAGGGCAGTGACATTGGGACTCCGGTGTATTTACTGCACATCCCACCTTCTTCATCTTGAGTTTAAGGATGCCTTGGGCTTGAGCTCTGCAGAGAACCTACTGGACATTGCCATTTGTGGTTTCTAGCAACTCCTCCATAAATGCTAGCATCTCACAGGTCACCTCTCATGCAGTGAGAAGCAGGTGCTGACAGGCATACCAGAGCACTGCCTAATCTGCAATGTCAGAACTCACTGGAGGCCCATGTACACCATGCTTGAGAATTTGGTGAAGCAGAAGGGAGCCCTGACCACCTTGAACACTAAGATCAGGGTTGCGTAGGTAGAGAGCCAGTTCAACCAACATGACTGGTTGACTATTTCTCAGACTGCAGAGGTCCTTAAGCTCTTTAAGCACTACATGCAGCTGCAGGACGTGCAAACCTGTTTCCAGCAGTGCATGTGCTGGTGCAAAGGCTACATGAGGGCATCGAATTCTGCCTTCAGCCTCTCACCTAGCGGAAGACAGCCATGTTGTTCCCATATATAATGGGGGCCATGTGGGACCCATGCATCAAGGGCAGCATTGCCAAGTGGACTGACCACTCATTCACTGGTGAGACAAGCTCTCTTGGCACATGCAGGCCAAGAGGCTATTATTGCCATGAGCAGCGGAGGGGATTAGGATTTCATCCCTCATTTCCCCTATTAGGGATTTCATCCCCCACCTTCCCTAATAGGCAGCATTCCACCACCACCATCCCTGGCAACCGCCAAGATGACCTTAGAGACCAAGCTGAATGGGCAGACACTTAGCACCACTGGGACACGAGATGCGTGAGCCAGGATATGATGGCTGCAATGAAAGGGAGTTCCTTGTTGAGCACTATGAGCTTCAGAGCACCAATCCACTGAGCTCCAGGGCCAGCACAAATTCAGTCTGGCTGAATGATCCAAACCTCTCTGGGCCCTCCGACAAGCATGCAGAGTGACTCTGCTTTCTACCATGCAGACGAAATTATCATCCTGTATCACTCACACCTGCTCCTCTGGACAGTTGAGCAACTGGTCTTCCTGAAGGTCAGCTTCCCACTGTTCAGCTACCCAGTTCTAGACTTTGAAAGTGAGTAAACTGAGCATCTGCTTCTGCTGCATCCTCTCAGTCTGTGTTGGGAAGGTAGGGTCAAACATTCTTCCCCAAATTAACATGTAACTAGAAAGAAGGGGCAGGGCAACTACTCATGATCCTTAAAGCAATTTTTAATCCAGCTGCACTAAAAGACCTCAACTAAACCCTAGTAGCTGTGTGGTGCAGGGGAGGTGGTGCCCACTCAGTCATCAGCCACCCCAAACCAAAAATTGCTTGGTGAAAGCAATACACTGCACTAAAACTGTTCTTTGTCTAGGGGTGGGAGGTGGAAAGAGGAGAGCCAGTGATGAAGAGCAGCTGCAGCACCTAAGGCTTCTCCTCTGAGGCAGTGATGATGTGCAGACTGTTGTGAAAGGAGATCAGGGACACACAAAATCCCTCCCTCTTACTCTCTGAGGCTTTCTTTGGGAAAATGATGTTATGTATGTTTGACAGTGGATTGCTTGTGGTTCTAATGGCTTCCAAATCCAAATCCAAAAACCTTTATTAGGCATAAAACCAGTGCCAAGAATTTCAAATACAATAAAAAGATCATTATTGCTCAACTTGCAGTACACCGAGCAAAAACATAGCAACAGCTTCAGATATTTCCACACTAGAGCTATTTAGAAGCTTAGCCATTTTTGTTTTATCAGAGAGGAGCATAAATCCTGTTGGTAACACAGTTCTCAAATTGGTTCTGATGTTGTTGTACTTTGAACAATGGAGCAGAATATGAGAAAGTGTTACAGTTGTGTCAGGACAGAATTGACAGCGACGCTCATCTTGTGGAATACCAGAGAATCGACCTTGAAGATGTGCTGACGGAAAAGAGTTACACCTCGCTCTGGTCATGACCCATCTGCTATTGTAATTAATAAGTTGTTGCAGATATATAGCAGGGCTAGTTTTCTGAGGGATAATCCCAAAGACTATTGGAGAGCAAGAGCTTTGTGCTTTGCTCAGGAGAAATTGGTACTCTTGATCAAATAATCTAGACTTTAAAAGCGATGGGTAAAATCTCGGGCGGTGAGCATTTGTAGGGCCTCCCAAGAGAAGCCCAAGGAAAAGATCTTTTTCAATATGTAGCCACCATTTAGAAGCTGAAGCTCCTCTCATTTCTAACTGGGACAAACTGTTAGGGTCAGTGCAAAAACAAAGGCATAGCCAAAACTTAAAAGTTACAACCCATGCCCTTGTTTCTAATAAATGTTGCCCTGATTCCAAACAAAGAACACCATAGGGGACACAATGCGGGGTGCCAAAGATCTTATAAAAGAAATTGGATTGAATGCGTTCCAATTTCTGGTGCCATGCTTGGATCCAGATGGGGATACCATACAAAGGTGCTGGGCCACCTTAGCGTTAAACACCTTCACGCTGCTGGTATGAATCTACCACCATTGATGTTAAAAAACTTCAGTACTGCAGCGGATAAATTTTTGCAGGCTTTAAGGGTGTTATCTCTGTGTGTGGTCCAGGTTGACTTATGATGGAATATTATCCCAAGGTATTTGAACAATTTAACTTGCTCGATGTCAGAACCTTGGAGAGACCATCTTGAAGGTCTAAAAACATTGGAAAAGACCACAATTTTAGACTTGATTGGGTTAATGACCAACCTGTTGTTTGAACAGTATTCACCACACTTAGTCAGCATGTTTCTGAGACCAGATCTTGTTCTTGATAATAAAACTGCATCATCGGCATAAAGGAGAATAGACAGAGGCACACCGTTCAGATAGGGGCAATGAAAGTTGAAACTATTCAATGTGGGGGCAGATCATGTAAAAAAAGATTAAATAGCATGGGTGCTAATACACACCCTTGTTTTACCCTGAGAAACTGGTATTTTGGGTGTTAAGGAACCTGATGGTGTACACCTTATCTGGCAGGTGGGATTCCTGTAAAGAGATCTAATTAATAGGAGAAGCCTAGGATCAATAGCGAGCTTCTGCAGTTTAAGCCATAGCAGCGATCTGTCAATAGAGTCAAAAGCCCCTTAAAGTCAATAAAGGCTGCAAAAAGATTGGATTTTCCTCTACAGAGGTATTTGGATACAAGTGCTTCCAACGTCATACAGTGGTCCAGGGTGGTCTTTCCTTTCGTAAAGCCAATCTGCTCTATTCCGATTGGTCTATTAGTTGAAATCCAATTCAAAAGATGGTTAAGTAAATATTTGGCATACAATTTACCTGCCAGAACAGACAGCAGGCTGATTGGTCTGTAGTTTGAGGGGAGATTACGATCACCCTTTTAAACAATGGAATGATGGTTGCGTTAGTCCACATTGTGTGCACTGAGCCAGAGTCATTCACAGTAGTGAATAAGGCGGCTAACAGAGGGGACCACCAATCGGGAAAAGATTTGTAAATTTCTGCCGGGACCCCATCTGGACCCGGAGCTTTATTAGTTTTAAGATTACCAATTAGTGTTGTGATTTCCTCCTCTGTTACAGAAGGCCACCTAGGAATATCATTAGACAAAGGGGCTCAACCCTAAGAGTATCAAGAGTTCCCATTATTGAAAAGATTACAAAATAGCTATGCCATATTGGGGGGTCAATAGTAGAGATGATAGTAGTAGAGGAACTCATTCCCTAGCAACAAAGGCCAAAAGCCTCTAGTATCGTTTGAGCGGGCTGCCTGTATGAGATGCTTCCATTTCTCATTGGTTTGTTTATATAGCCCTTCGCGAAGGACACACGATAAATGCCTCTTCAGCAGAAAATACTCAGCAGGAAGATTATTTAAACCTTGCTGTTTAGTCCTGCAGAATATTATTCGCATTTGCTTTTTTATAAGCCTACCCTCTTCAGAAAAATATGTGACAGTAGGAGTTCCTCGCAAAGGACCTGCTGGAATCGGCGCTGCTAGAGCATCAACTAATTTCCTGGTCAGAACTTCAAACTTGCCAATACATTCACCAGGTGAAGGAGATGATAATAGAGCATGCCTAAAGGCCAGCATAAAGGGACTGTGTAATAGTGAATCTGCTTTAAATTTAGTTTCCTTATTCCAGTTAATTTTGTGCGGAGGGGATACTGGACTGGTTCTAATGGCTTATAAAAGTGGCCTCTATGCTTAAGATTGTTCTTCTGGGAAAAGGGATGTCCCTGCCAAGAACAACTTTAGTCTGGAAAGCAGAATAGAGATTGACCAAGTCAATCAGCAAAAAGAAAATGTACAATCTTCCACGGCTAGAATTTAGCAGGAAAGGGAATAAAAACCATGGTGATGGAAAATGGAACAGTACATAGGGTAAGCAGCTGCCTCCCTGATGACAAGAGGCCTTGCTCACTTAAAAAAACACACATTTCTAAGCCTTCTAAGTCACTCTTTTTACATCATTTTTGTTTTTCACTACAGCTGTAACAGGTAAGCTCACTTTTTAAAAAGATGGTAAGTGTTATTACTATGAGCATTAAGTGAGCCCCAGTGATGCGCCTACTGTTGTGTAAACTCATTGGTTTACAGTCAAAGTACCATACCCAAGATGAAATACGAGAGTATTTGTCAAATACAATAAGGAGCAATAAGGAGCAAACTCACTTTCTCTGAATAGCTTCTTGCCTACAAAAAAAGGACAAGGAAAGCATTAAAAAGAAAACATCTATAGGATACTTAAGAACACAAGTACGTTCAAATGGATATCATGTCAGTGAAGATATTTGTATCTCAGGAGACTATACAATCAAGGAATAAGCAGATTCTCCAACTACACTGTTATAGTATCCAGAACCGGATTACTACCCATTAGATGGTTAGCCCTAGAGCAAAGACATCTGCAAAGTATAGCTTCAGTTTTAACAGGCAGATTACTATCAAACTAGTTATGTGGCCATCAGAACTCAAATAAGAATAGCATATGATGTGTAATATTTAAACAATAGAGCGTTTTTACATTTTAATACTAATATTTTTACTTGCTTTGCCATTGTCCTAATGAAGTTCTATAAGCAGCCTCAAGAGCCTCCTGTCTGAGAATATGTGATAAAAACAATTTTAAATAAATGTATAGGGAAGAAACACTTATTTTTCCCTAGAAATCAATAAGAGATGCTCATAGTATTCTAGTAGCAGAGGATCCACTTTAATAGTTCTGGATTCAGTTTCAACCTTGGTTCATAGGTTTCCCTTGCAAGTGGCATAAAATGAGCCACATTGTGAGAGCTATACAGGACACAAATGCACTTCCAAGTAGGTCAGCCCATCAACTAGTGATTAAACATTGTATGCTACTTACTGATACTGCAGATGAGTCGTTATAATGGCCATTTTCCTTAAACTCTGCAAATTACAAAAAAGGACATTATTTTTTCCCCGTTATGATTGTCAAGGTAATCACTTCATAGGGCATTCTTCATCACCTTCAAATCATTATGTATTACTCTCTCCCAAGGTAGAATATCTGCCGCTTTGAATAACACCAGCTTTTAGAAGTCAGCTTCATTATGACATGAGATTTTTCATTATGCTAAAATTTAGCTACTGCAGAGACTCTCCTTAACTACCAAACAGAATTCTGATCATACTGCATCTTATGATGTATCATCCAGGCAGATGAGTTTTATTAATTAATTAATCAGCACTTTTCAGGTCATGAAGAAAATCCTAACAAAACTTTTCAGCCAACACAATTTTCAGTGTGTCTTTTCCAATTTAGAAATACATTCTGTCTCCCTCAAAAGGAGGACAAAGCAGACTGGCACTCCTCCATGACCAACAGAAGGACAGCAGAAGCTACCAATTGATAATTCCCTTCCCAAGGAACATTGGTATTGAATTGCTGTAGCACTCAGACTGAAAAACAAAATTAAAAACACATACATTTCGGAATTTTTATCCTATGAGTAGCACACAAAATGACTTAAAACTATGAAAATTGAGAAAACTCAGCAATCAAGGAATAAGAGGGGAAGTCCTCCTATGGATTAAAAACTGGTTAAGAAACAGGAAGCAAAGAGTGGGTGTAAATGGGAAGTTCTCACAATGGAGAGATGTAGGGAGTGGTGTCCCCCAGGGATCCGTTTTGGGACCAGTGCTCTTTAACCTATTCATAAATGATCTGGAAGTAGGGGTGGCTAGCGTGGTGGCCAAGTTTGCAGATGATACTCAAATTATGTAGAGGTGGGTGAAAGAACTCCACGAAAGGATTGCGAAGAGCTCCAAGCGGACCTTTGATAAATTAGGTGAATTTAGTGGGCTAAGAAATGGCAAATGCACAGTTCAATGTAGCAGCAAATGCAAAGTGATGCACATAGGGGCAAAAAATCCAAACTTCACATACACGCTACAGGGGTCAGTGCTATCAGTCACAGACCAGGAAAGGGATTTGGGCGTCTTAGTTGATAGTTCCATGGGAATGTTAACTCAATGCATGGCAGCTGTGAAAAAGGCAAACTCTATGCTACAGGGAATGGCCACATTAGGAAAGGAATTGATAATAAAAGCTGGCAAAGATTGTCATGCCCTTATATAAAGCAGTGGGTCGCGGCCGCACTTGGAGCACACATTACTGGACTGTCCAGTTCACAGGTAGCCACATCTCAAAAGATATCGTGAGGAGATAGAAAAAAAGAAGTGCTGAGAAGACAGGCAACAAGGATGAGAATTGAGGGACTGGAGCACCTTCCCTATGAGGAGAGGCTGCAGCGTTTGGGACTCTTTAGTTTGGAGAGGAGACATCTGAGGGGGGATATGACTGAAGTCTATAAAATTATGCATGGGGTAGAAAATGTTGACGGCCAAAGAGATAAAATTTTTCTCTCTTTCTCACAAATACTAGAACCAGGGGGCATTCATTGAAAATGCTGGGGAAGAATTAGGACTAATAAAAGGAAACTTCACTTTAACTTCACATAGCGTGTGATTGGTGTTTGGAATATGCTGCCACAGGAGGTGGTGATGGCCACTAACCTGGATAGCTTTAAAAGGGGCTTGGACAGATTTATGGAGAAGAAGTCGATCTATGGCTACCAATCTTGATCCTCTTTGATCTGAGATTGCAAATGCCTTAACAGACCAGGTGATCGGGAGCAACAGCCGCAGAAGGCCATTGCTTTCACATCCTGCATGTGAGCTCCCAAAGGCACCTGGTGGAGACCTGCCCGTGAGTAGCAGAAGAAGCTGGACTAGATATGGACTGAATGGTCGATCCAGGCTGAGGCTTGTTCTTATGTTCTTCTTATGTTCTAAAATAATAACTTTAAGCTTGATAAGTAATCAGATTTGGCCCATCATACTTCCTGCCATCAACTGCCTATTGCAGCTTATCCCTGAATGAAAACTGTAATCAAGTGCCACAGGCTTGATCATTTTGCTTGCTGTTGGAGGGAAACCAGAACTTTGCTCTCAGGGCAAGTGAACTGGCTCACTTACCACCCATTACTGGTCTTCAGTTTATACCACCATTGCTCAACTATTTAACTGAAAGAGAAAAAAACCCAGGGATCATTGAGCATTGTCAGAAACAATGCGGAGCTCCAAAAAAAGTAATAAGTCACCATTAGTATACCTCTGTCTTCCACTCCCTTATTCCAAAGTTTCCTTTCACAAATCTGTATCAAGTGTCAGCTCTGTATTTGAAATGTGATCTAACATTAAATTCTCTGCAGTTCATATAGTGTTTGGTACCTTGCATCAGGCTAAACACTCAGTTCTATGAGCAAAACTTTTCTTACATCTTCAGAGTGCAAGATAGCATCCTCTTGCATCACCATATTTCTGGCAGCCTGTCCAAGGAACTGAAAGACATGGAAGCAACTATAAGAGATTTGGATTCAAAGGTCTGGGGAGCTAATAATTCAATGCTAAGCTTGTACTTAGCAGCTAGAATCTGACTCAGTCAGGTTGCTTTAACTCCCAGCATAAACTCTGTGACATATTGTTTAATCAGAACCAGCTAAAACGTGATAAAATAGCAGGCAAAATTTCAAGGGCCCCAGAACTTTTTATTAGGCACAATATTCAGGACTTATACCCCTCCCCAAAAATGGTTTACTGAAACAGCCTCTCTATATAGAACAAAAATATCTTGCCAGTTATATTGTCCAAACTGTCAAGCAAAGCAAATATATGAAACACCTTGATACCTCCTCCCATATGAAGCTACCAACACGCTATGGTCATATTCAGAGGTCTTGCTTTGGTTGGCCCTACCATATGAAGCTAGTCAGGTAGTAATCCAAGAAAGGGCCTTCTTGGTTGTGGCATCAAACTTTGGAGCTCCCTCAGAGGTGGGATCCAACCAGTTCTCACCACTTCTCTAGAAGTGGTTACTAATTTTTTCTGAGTGCTGAGAAGGGGTTACTAAAGCAACCTCCCTGCTCAATAGGGACTGGAGGTGCGTGTGTGCGGCAATGCCACTGTTTGAATCCCACCACCATCGGAACCTGTTATTAAAATTTTTGGATCCCACTACTGAGCTCCCTCCTCAGGGAGTTTCAGCTGTCTCCCTCGCTGCGCTCGAGTTAAGCTGGATTGGCCGCTATTAAATAAATAATCTTTGAAACATGAAGGCGGGCTGGCACAAAGCCAATTAACCAGTCATGTTATATAAACCAGTTGTACAACATGGCAAACATCCAAAAATATGTCAACTTGATTAATCTATAGCTTTAAGGTATATTAAATTAAAACACACACCTCAGAGAGGAATTCACAGGTGTGTAACTTAATCTCCCTCTGTCTTTCACCAGCCGATGATGACTTTTTGTTTCACCATGATACCCGCAGCAACAGTTGCTGTTTTAATGTTCGTTATGTTCACTATCTTGTGGCCCCTGATCAGGTGACAAGGCAGTATAAAAATGTTTTACATAAACATATAGCTAGCTGTTTATTATGTTATTATTTGTGCACCATCCTCAGTATATAATGCCTTACAAAACAGAATCACGGTTATCTCACAACCTGCTTTTCCACAGTACAGGAAAACAAAAACAGAGAGACAGTAAGAATGGGAGAAAAGAGGCCAAGGTAACAATGAATGAATGAGAACAAGTATACTTACACATACTTATGCCTTGTCTGATTGGGAGCAGAAAATATTAAATCATACAGTCCAAATATCACTATCATACATCAGGAGGCAAATCCTACTATTGAAGGAGCAGGATATTTTTATCCAGGCCTGCTGGCAACCATGGTCCACCTTCTGGGTAATTTCATAGCACATTACAACTACCTTGTTGGGGGTGGGGGGAGAATATGGCAGAGGTAAGCAACCCCCAGCACAGATGCCAAGCCGAAGGATCCCAATCTATTTTCCTCTGCAAGCAGGGCGAATCCTCTGCCCAAAGGACAAAGACAAGCCCCAGAGGTGGCAGAACAATTGGGGCTCCCAGTGTTTCTGGCCAAGTATAATCCCACCCCGCATTTGTTACTGATTTCCTGTTGAAATTACTATGGGACGTTCTCCTACTATTACACAATTAATACTTCACCAGCAGTATTTTGATATCACATGCAGGAAAAAATTTTTTACTGTCCTGCCCCATTGAGTACTTGAAAAAGTACAGATAAACATTTTAGCCCTCCTTGGCAGGAAACTTGGTTTGATGGGGAACCCTTTTACAAAACAGTAATCTACATGCCTTACTCAATACAAGGGCATACAACATAGTTTCCAGCTTTCTTGGAATTACACGTATGTTTCGGCACCCCCGAATTCAAACCAGAATAGATGGTTAGAAGGTTAAGTCCTGACTCTCCTTGACAGGATATCTTTAGCGAACTAAGCACTGACGAAATAATCATTGGCGTAGGAAAACGAATGTGTCATTTTAAAAAATCCTAACCTGCCACCATAACAAGAACCTACAAGCCCCACAATGCACTGCGCCCCCCTTCAGCCTGCCTACAATTGTTTCCCAACGCGGTGCTTGCTGGACTTAGTAGTCACACTCACCTCGGCGCTACGAGATCCCCTCAGCACTTGTTTGGTAAGGGCGATAACATCTGTACCACAGCTGGTTACCTTCTCGCTCAGCAACCCCTTCACTGAATGGCCGAATCGAGCCTGAGCATCCATAGCACTTCCCGCTGGCGATGCCGCCATCTTGCTAATGTTGTCTGTCCAAACGAGTCTATTTCTCAAGTTTGAAAAAAATTGCAGCGACGGCGAGCGAAAGGGGGCAAAACAAAGAGAACGCAAATTGGAGCGGATCTTTCTGCAGCGTCGACTCGGTTTCTTTTCCCCAACATCAAACTTACTGATATTGTCTATTGATTGGCGGAGGGACTTAGCAACTTCACAGAGATCAGCCATTAACAAATAATTATTGCATTTAATTAACACAAAAGGGCTACTATTTCACGAAAGCATAAACTGTAAAGGTTTTGTTAGTGTGCAAGGTGTTACTGGATTCTTGCTTTGTTTAGCAGAGCCTGTTCAAGGCATCAAAAGGGGGCAATCTTATAAAATACATCTATGTTCATCAGAAGTACACAATAAGCCAGGAATTCAAAATAATAGATCATAGGAGGTTAGTTCACATGGTACAACCACAACATCTTAGGATAGATAAGATCTTTGGGCTTTGATGTGGGAGAAGCATCTTTCCGGAAGGAGGATTCCTTTCCTTGCCAAATGTTTGTCACCCTAAGGCAGTGGTGGCGAACCTATGGCACGCATGCCAGAGGTGGCACTCAGTCCTCTTTGCGGGCACACATGCCGTCGCCCCAGTTTGGGCAGTCGGCAATGGCATACCGCCAAGGGAGCCAGGGGTGTGCGATGCACTGGAGCATATGCCACCTCTTGGTCGCCCTAAGCGAGAGGCATGAGTGGAAATTAATCTTGCAGGCGTTCTGAGAGTGGCTGATTTCAAGGAGCAGGAGCAGGGAGTGGAGGAGAGCGTGAAGCAGGAAGCAGGAGCCTGCACGATAATTGCCCTGGGCACAGTTTCCCCTCACGCTGTCCCTGGCATGCAGTCTCTAAAAGGTTCACCATCACTGCCCTAAGGTCACAAGGTTAGGTACCTTGTAGCTGACAGGTAACATATATATATATTCCTATTCTCTAGTATTTAACACAATAGCTACCTAACCAGGTCAGAATTATACTGGGCAATACTTATTCATTTAGGAATAATCATATTTTCTTGCTAAAACACAGCATTTCTAGTAGATGGTTTCATAGATGTCTTTATAGCATCAAACACATCCCTGGGATTTGCATTTTATCAATAGGTGATATGTAAGGATACAACAAAAAACAGTTTCAGATATAATAACTTGTGTTTCAAAGGGAGCTATTTTTATTGCGCCCCCAGAAAGGGTCCTTTTAAGGAAAAAAGGAGAAACCCATGTCTTTGATATGCTGGCCTTTTAAGTCAAAGAAGACCCCCCCCCCCAATTCTGTTAGTGGTTTTGCATTTTACAATGGGACTGTGGTAAATCCTGTGTTATCTCTGTTTATGAAATTTAGCGAGCAACCTGGTGGCTTGCTGGGTTGCAGAATTTGTTCCCTTGTGAAAGAAGTATCTCTGGTTTACATTATTATTAATAATATAGAGCTAAGGCTTTGTAAAAAAAAAAGAGCATTTCTGCTAGTACTACTGTCAATAAGACTACTATGAAATGAATTCTACTAATGGTCACTCTATATTAGCTAAATGATTAGCTAAATGATTGACCAAATTTTATTTTTCTGGCCTGACACAACATCAGGAGTTCCCCAGAGGCAGTGGCACCTTTGACCTGGGCAGCAGGGAGCATCCTTTTACGCTATCCCTACAGATTCTGATTCCAACGTGTAACTGAACTATTCGGGTAACACTGTCATAGGTATTATTGAGAACCATTGTGGTGTAGCGGTAAAGAATGTTGAACTAGGATCTAAGTAACTGAAATTCAAACCCCCACTCATGTCATGGAAGCTTGCTGAGTGACTTTGACCAGTCATAATTACATAGTCTAATCTACCTCACAGGGTTGCTGTGAGAATAAAATGGAGGCGAGGGCAATAGTGTAAGCCACTTTAGGCTTCCATTGGGGAGAAAGGCGATGTACAAATGAAATAATAAATATTATGGATGGCATAAAATAGTATCCAAAATGTTTCCAGTGTTCATGCAATGTACAGACTGTGCTGAGAATCTTCCCTCTGTCCTGAAATCTGAAGCAGCACTCTGATACATAATATAAAGATACTTAGCATACAATTGCATGTAAAGGCTTAAGAATAGAACATTCAAATTTGTAATGACAATAGATGAGGAATAAGACAAAAATAAACGCTGAGAGTAAGATAAAACAATCATGTTTCTTGTAGAAATGTCAGTATAAGCAGATAATAAGGAAACAGAGAGAGAAACAGAAATTCATTGGCTCTTTCTGTGCACCAGGTAGTGAAAGTTTTCTTCAGTGAAAAAATTTAATATTTTAAATGGTCACCTAGTTTCATTTAAATTGTACAAGAACGAAAGATTCTTTGTACTTTGGAATAATGTTTTAGATAGTATTTGAAAAGATTGTGCTGTTACTTCCCTACATTAAGTAAGGTAACTCTGTTCTAAGGATACAATACAGGAAAAGAGGAAATAGGTGATAATGGAACTGGGTTTTTGCTGTATCATGGAGGGAAATCTTACCATGACAATCCTCTGAAGGTACCAGCTATAAATGGGGGTGAAACGTTAAGAGCAAAAACTACCACCCCACGGCTACACAGCCAGGACAACCCGCGATGCCCAACTGATTCTGGCTGTGAGAGCCTTTGATAATACATTGAATATGGAACTCTTCAGTCATCACAGTATTCCACCTGTGTAACTTATCTGGAGATCCAGAACATCTAGTTATTAATGCAAAACTCATTTCCTACCCTTTACCTTGAGTTGTGTGAGGAAATAAGGTCTCAAGAGATGACAATATTTTATGAACCTGGCATTTGAGGCAGTTCTGGAAGCTCCTACTGATAGTGGAGAACTTACTGGCCTCAAGGACAGTAAAACAAAGTTAATTGGTCTCAAGTGTAATGAAAATGTGAATTGCCAAGAGTAAGAATTCACATGTATCAGTTGAGAGGAGAACACAGATTTCTCAAGCAGTTATGTAACAAGGTATATAACCTGCTAGCTAGTAACAGTCACAATTTTTCTTCATGAGTTCTTGCATCTATGAATGTTGTGTTCTTGATTGTGTCATTTGTTAATACTCACTGGTAAACAGTCATAATTCCTTGACTATGTGTGCAAGTACCATTTTGGTCACACAATATTGAATCCATGTGCAGGGGCATTTATGACCCTGAATAAGAAATCTATTTTACATGTCACTCATTTCATTTTTCCCCACCCATATTCATTGATGTCATGGTCTTATAAGTTAAATTTGAAGGATGTTGTGCTTCCTACATTGAATAGAATTCTGCTGAACCTTGCTGAGTTAAGAAATCATAAGATCTGTACTGCTTCCTCATTACTGCTGAAGAAGCAAATTCAAGAATCTGAAAAAAAACAATTTTATTCTAGATTTGTCAAGCCTAGAAGATGGCTCAGCCTATCTAGCTACATGGATCCACACAGGTAACACAGTAACATCAAGACTCAACTATTTTAATGCATTTTCTAAGGGTCTGCACTCAAAGACAACTTGGAGACTGTTAGTACAGATGTTACACTCAGTTATTATCAGAAGCTAGACAGTGCATCCATATTACACCCGTGCTGCAGTTGATGCATTGGCTTCCTATCAGTTACCAGACTAAATTCAAGGTCCTGGCTATCACATCTGAAACCTTGGATTGTCATATCTGAAGAACCTGCTCTCCCCCGTTCCTCTCCATGACAACTTTGCTTATCTGAGCAGAGCTTTCTTCAGGTATCACCCTGCAAATGAGTGAGATCAGCAACTGCATTCTCTGTTGGGGCTGTCATCATATGAACTGACCTTCCAGAGAAGGTTAGGAAGGCACCTATATTTAAAACAAAATAATTCAGGCAGAAGGCCTATATTATGATGCAATGTTTCAAAAAGGTGATTTAATAATGAGGTAATCAAGACTGTGGGCTCTTTTCAGCTACGCTATTACCGTAGCATATCAACCAATCACATCTACGCATGCTTAACCTGCGGCGAAATCATGAGAATACTTAAAACCGGAGACTGGAAGTTGTGAACAAGATATCAGGAATCTTTCTACAAACCTGAAACGTACTTTTGTGGAGGATTACGAAGAAAGAATTTGAAATCTTATGTAATATTTAAAAAAGGCTTCAAAATCAGCCAAAAAGAGTCCCTCGCAGCTTTAAGAAATAATGCCTACCGTGACTTATTGTTAGGCAGCCATTGCAACAGTTTTGCCAACATTCCAGACTTGCGGCACTGCTGCCGGGGCCAATAAACAGCGCTTCTCTAGGGACGGCAAAAACGCTGTCCCTAGGGAGCTGTTTGAGAGAGGCGACCAATGCATCGTTAGCAGCGCCGCCTTAAACTCCCCAGCCGGTCTTGAAACCCCACAGCTGTTTTAGGAAACATGCGGCTTCTGGCAGCGGGTGGGAAGAAGCCGCCATCCCCTTTCCCAAGCTGTGCCTTACCGTAGGTTCTCTGGCGACTCCGATTGGCAGAGTCACATTGCAGCGCTTCAGGGGACACGCCCTTCCCGGTACTTCCTCGGTTAACCGACGCAGGGCAGGGAGGCGTGTCCAACCTGGCCTGTCGTGACGAGTCGGAGGCCGGATGGCATGCAAGGCATTTGGGGAAAGGGGGGACTGGCGCCTTCCACCCGCCGTCGGAAGCCGCTGTTTCTTAAAACCAAGCGGACTTTGCACCGCTGGGGGAAAGCTGAAGGAAAAAGGCTGCTGCTGCCATGCAGCTGCACTTCTCGCAAACAGCCCCTAGGGACAGCGTTTTTGCCGTCCCTAGGGCGCTGTTATTGGCCTGTGCAGAAAGGGCCAAAGTCTGGAATGTTGGCAAAACTGTTGTGGTTGCCTAACAATAGTCACGGAGGGCATTATTTCTTAAAGCTGCAGGGACTCTTTTTATTATTTTGGGTTTTTTAAATATACATAAGATTTCAAATTTTTCTTCAGACCTGGGGCATTTTTCAGGTTTGTAGAAAGATCTGATGTCTGTTCACAACTTCAGTCTCCGGTTTTAAGTATTCTCAGATTTGGCCAGGTTAAGAATTAGATGTATTGGTTGATATACTACATGTAGCGTAGTAGTACAGCCCACAGTCTTATTACCTTTATTAAATCACCTTTTTGAAACATTGCATCATAATATAGGCCTTCTGCCTGAATTATTTTGTTTTAAACTATAGGAGCTGCCTTCTAATAACCTTGCTGGAAGGTCAGTTCATATGATGACAGCCCCAACAGAGAATGCAGTTGCTGATCTCACTCATTTGCAGGGTGATACCTGAAGAAAGCTCTGCTCAGATAAGCAAAGTTGTCATGGAGAGGAACGGGGGAGAGCAGGTTCTTCAGATATGACAATCCAAGGTTTCAGATGTGATAGCCAGGACCTTGAATTTAGTCTGGTAACTGATAGGAAGCCAATGCATCAACTGCAGCACGGGTGTAATATGGATGCACTGTCTAGCTTCTGATAATAACTGAGTGTAACATCTGTACTAACAGTCTCCAAGTTGTCTTTGAGTGCAGACCCTTAGAAAATGCATTAAAATAGTTGAGTCTTGATGTTACTGTGTTACCTGTGTGGATCCATGTAGCTAGATAGGCTGAGCCATCTTCTAGGCTTGACAAATCTAGAATAAAATTGTTTTTTTTCAGATTCTTGAATTTGCTTCTTCAGCAGTAATGAGGAAGCAGTACAGATCTTATGATTTCTTAACTCAGCAAGGTTCAGCAGAATTCTATCCAATGTAGGAAGCACAACATCCTTCAAATTTAACTTATAAGACCATGACATTAATGAATATGGGTGGGGAAAAATGAATGAGTGACATGTAAAATAGATGTCTTATTCAGGGTCATAAATGCCCCTGCACATTGATTCAATATTGTGTGACTAAAAAACGGCACTTACATTACGGTCATGGAATTATGACTGCTTCTTACTAGTGAGTATTTATGCTCGCCGTCTTCCTGACCACAACCGGGACCGCTCGTAAACGGAATCACTGCCCGGGGGGGTTGGGTCGGCGTCATGTACGCCAACCCAACCCTCAGCGTGGCCGTGCGGAAACGGCCCTAGTTTCTGTCAGTAAAAGGTAAGGGATGATGGCAGGGTCTTTTCCAAGGCTATTTTGGTTTTTGAGGGAGAACTCATCAGCATACCACCTGAGCCTGGCAGCAACCACTAGATTACTTGATACCACATGACTTGCATGATTTACCCAGGCCTGGTTGCTTGATACTGTTGAACAGCAGCCACCCCACAAAAGTCAGAGTTGTTTAGTGACTGGAGTTAGTGGTGGGATTCAGCAGGTTCACACCACTTTGGCAGAACTGGTTGTTAAAATGGTGCTTGTAAACAACCAGTTGTTAAATTATTTGAATCCCACCACCAGAACTGGTTGTTAAATTATTTGAATCCCACCATGTAGAAGACACAAATTCAAATCCCCACTCTGCCATGGAAGTTTGCTAGGTGGCCTTGGGACAGTCACATTCACACACTATTTCATAGCATCCCTGTAAAGTAATGTAACTTACCTTCCAAAGGTGGGGTAGTGGGGTGGTGGTTTGGAAATAAAATGGAAGAGAATCACGTAGCTACTTTGTATTCCCATTGTTGCAAAAGGTGGGGTAGATAAACAATACACATAGTTGAATGTGGGTGGTAGTCAAAAAGTAGGTTGGTTGGTTTGTAGGTATGAAGGAGAGGAGGAAGCAGGGAAAGGTAAAGATATGGGGATTGCCAGGAGAAGGAAAAGAGAAAATAGTGGGGAAGGGGATGGCCGCTTTACTGCGTGATCTATGTGAGTGAATTCGCCTCTGCTTATCAATATATCTAATTATTAATCTGGCCATCAATATCAAGGTCATTATACAGAATCTATTTTTAGGCTTGTTTGGCATTGTATTATTTTATAAGAATGAATAAAGAATATCCAATTAGCTTTAATATTCTACTGTAAGGAAAACTCTCCAATACTGTGTGTTATTTCTTAAATCAAAGTATATTCCCAAAATATAGCAAACTTTTGATGTTTTATTTGGTTCATCTGTCCCTGCTGCTGCCTCTTGCTCTTTCTGGAAGAAGTTGTTGCCTCTTATCTGTGCTGAAGTTATCCACCGCCAGCTGTTGATAAAAAATAGTGAAGATTTATCATACCTGTAGCTGCAAGGAAGAAACAAGCGCAAAGATGAGTGAAGTCATGGCTGCCTTTATAAGAGCCCAGGCTCTGGATGTTCCAGGGAGATTTTTAAAACCCAGTCTGAGGTGCTGGATCTTAACCAAGCACCAGGCAAATCAAAAGACAACCATGGTCCTTCTGGTTGCCTTGCTCTTGCTGCTGGCTCTCCTGTCTTTCTGGAGGGTGGCAAGAGAGCTACTGGAATTTTAGTTCAAACTGCCCCAAGGGCCATAGCCCTCACTACCAATAATTGGCAGTCTGTTGCATTTAATAGGACGTCCCCAACTCCACCTCTTTTTTTGCAAACTGCAACAGAAGTATGGTACTCTCTATGCTCTTTATATGGGTTCCCACTACGTGGTGGTGGTCAACAACTACATCCATGCCAAGGAAGTGCTGCTTAAAGAAGAGGAGAATCTGGCTGGAATATCTGATACGGAAAACAGGCTTTTCAGGTGTCTGCCTAGAGCTAGGTCATAAAATTTAGTGATTAGAGCAAAAGCTATGAGAAAAGAAGAACAGAGAGTGATTCCACTCATAGGGCAAGACCAGAACAGTGAAACACACCTAAAAACTAAACTCTATGATACTTCAATCAGATATTTTTGGGGAGGAGAGGTGAAGCATGTTAAGGAGTGGTGAAATCCAATATTAGAGGAGCAAAGATGCATATACATATAAATAAATTACAAAATGGGGTTAATTCGTTTAATTAAAATTCTTAGAGGCTTTACAATCACGACTTCGGTAGAGTTACTGCAGTCTAAGCTCACTGATTTTAATTACCTTACATCAGAATAACGCTGCATAGAATTGCACTATTAATTACTATGACGCCTGATCCACATTCAGCTCCAGTTGTAGCAATTAGGCTTGTTATATTGCCGTATAGAGGCAACGATTAAAAAGAGCGCATCTTTATCCATTCGGTGGGCTTCAGTAAAACTTTACAAAAGGAAGGATTTAGATGCGACTTGCATATGCAAACTGCATATGTGAAATCTTGCTTCCAAGGCAAATGTTCTTTGCTGGGCATGATACTTTAGCACAAACCCGCTTTCAATGCTGAGAACAGCTCCTTTTTTGATAGCATAAATATTTCTCCTTCCTGTTTTGAACTATATAGCTTGGATATTTGACGTCAAGGAAGAGATTTTTATAAATATGGGTTCATCAGAACAGGTTCAGAAGTACTGTAGAAATAACAATAAAATATGAAAAATATGTAAGCAGTAGATGCTATGCCAATAACAACTGACTGACTGACATTATTTGTTTCAAAAAGGTGATACAGAGAAAGCAGAATTTTTTAGCAGTAGATATGGACATATAGAAATGCCTGTTATTAAGAGAGGATTTTTTTTAAATAATTTTTTTATTGTATAGAGTACTAATACATTTGTTACATTTACTGGCCTTCTTCCATCTATACATTTTTTCCATTTTTCCCCCCTCCCCCCTTCTTTCCTATGAATTATTTCATGCCAAGCGGTAGGAGGTTTAATTCCTTCGCCTTCTCCTATTCCGTAACTCAGACGTTAAATCCGGGCATCATACCGTCCACATTTTCAAACACTCATCCATATCTTTAGCGATATCTTCTATTTTATAACTCCACCAAAATATTTTTGTCCAGATCTCAAATATCTCTAGCTGTATTTGTTTATATATATTCCAAGCCATTTTGAAACTGTCCATTTTTTATTATCTTTTCCAAAGCCCGTAACTCTTAATTATTGCTGCTCTAATCATTCTTTTATACATTGGTTCCAGGATTCTATTCACTCTGATATGATCTATTATCCCCACAATTAATAATTCTTTATTTACATCCATTTTTTACTTTTACCAATAGTCTGCATATTTTAAAATCTTCTCACAAACTTTTTCACTACTTTACAGTATCTATCCACATATGTACTTCATCATGCTCCTCTTTCTCCACAATGCTCAGCTTGCACTTTGGGCTTAATCCTTTGATCATATGAACTAGCTCGAGGGTAGGGAACCTAGAGAGCTCTCCAGATGTTCAGGAACTACAATTCCCATAAGCCCCTAAATAATGGAGAAATGGCCATGCTGACAGAGCCTTCGATGGGAATGCTGGATTCCCTGAATTTATCTGGAGAGAAACTTCAATTCCCTACCCCTGGGCTAGCTAATAATAAATAAGGAGTTCTATACCATTTAAGTATGAACCTTTCTTTCTAGTTCCACATATTTTTCAATCACCTCTTCTTCATACTGTCCATTATTTCTTTCCTATTTTTTCTTCCTTCTAAGAGTGTCTCTTTCCCATGTTTGTCTTCAGCGTTCTTATCGCCAGTTCTTTATCCTCTACCATGTACTTATGAAGCTTCTCCTATAAATCTTCCTTTTCTTGTTGTTTCATGAAGTCTTAGCCATTGATTTGTTATACATTCACCTTTTATTCCTATATTTCCTTAATTTTCCCTGCTTAACCCTCTTATTGCCAGCGACTAATTCTCTCCCCCCCCCCAATTCTATTAGGTTTTGTATTAGTATACATTTCTCCTTTATGAATTCAGTCAGATGCTTTATGTATGCTTCCTTCTTTCAGTTTTCTGTATAATTTTTTTCACCTTCTATTCCCAGTCACAGCTTGCCACTGGGAATATATCCAGAATGCCAGGCCATCCATTTACTTCTTAATTTTTCTAAAATATCCCATATTCACTTTTCTTGGGCCTATTACTCTATGTTTTACATTTTTATAATCATTTCCTTCAAGCCGCCATGATTACCTATTCCATTGATATACTTCTTTTTCAAGAATTTTAAATCATTTTGAGGGTATTATATTAACTAATATCCTAATAAGCTCTTTATCTGGAATCACTATCCATATCAATCTCTCGGAGTTTTGGGTATTCCACAACCACAGAGATCATTTGTATATATACCTATTTTCATTCATCACTCTCGCATTGTGCACATAATTAAAATACCCATGGCCTTTCCACATTTTCCTATCCCATTCCTTCATTTGTTTTTTAACTTAATTTCGTTGGTAATATTTCAAATGAATAAGAGATTTGAGGCAATATACACATCTTTACTGCTTTGCTTTATCTTCTACGTTATAGATATGGTTCTTGCTTCCCAACGCATCTCGATTTTGGATGCTTTTCCATCTATTTTCATAGTCTCGCCCTATGCATCTTATCTTTTCTGGTAGAATTGCTTGAATTCCTAAATATTTAATTTTCTTCTTTAATATTTCTTTATTAAATTGTTTCTTTTCTATATTCACCCCTAATATTTCTGTCTTGTCCATATTCACTGTTAACCCTGAATATTTCTTTAAATCCTCTAAAATTATTTTTAACTCTTTCATTGTATCCTCAGGATTAGTTGTTATCAATAATACGTCATCTGCAAATTAAGAGAGGATGTTCACTTCCCTGGACTTTGTATTTTATAACATCTCCTATGAGATTGCAGTCCTATGCAGTGTTACTCTAGTGTAAGCAAAATGAAAATCAGTGGGCCTTAAATTGGAGTAACTGCATAGAAGTGCGCTGTGAACCATTTCAGTGTGACTCCCAGGAAGAACTCATGCATGAAATTGTCCTACAGTGATACAAATTTTGGATAGAAATCCCTACCACCACCAATATGCATAATGACTAGTAAAGTGCAGCCTGAGTCTTGTTGCCAGAACACAGTGCAGCTACTAGAGTAATTACTTTTGCCACACTTCATGAGTGGTTGTGCATAGTTCAAATGGTCAAGAGATAACCCTTGCTTTCTGTTGAAATCTGATCCCTTGCTTGATACAGAGCATATGTAGTTTCTTATATACTATAATGAAGTATTCTGCTTGTCTTACTAATAATTAATACATGTTTGCCAGTTCTGTGTCCTGCATGGGAAGGTAGATCATCTAATCTTGCACATGACCTATAGGACAAGACCAATGATCTTTAAACATCTCTGGAAGACGTTCATCTAATCTTATGTTTGCAAAATGAGCTGGCACTGCAGGTTCCACATTCCACTTTGCCTTGCTGATAAGGGCATAACAGTTCATACTGTTAGATTTTTTAAAAGTATGTAAATCCAAATTCAAGTATCATCAAACAACACCAACAAAAAGAAAAATATACTAAATGTGTCCTCAACGATAGAAAGGAGGGACAACAGTATATAAGTACCTACCATGTTCACAACTGACTGCAGCCATTTCCCAGGTGGCACTAAGCAGTTCAGCAGGGTATAATGTCATAGAGAAACCCCTCCAAAGTAGCCATTTTCTCCAGAGGAACTTATCTCTGCAGTCTGGAGTACAATTGTAATTCCAGGAGATCTCCAGGCCTTACCTGCAGTGACTAGACAGGGTGGTTGAGCAGCAGTGGGTACTGCCAGAAGCCCTGGGTACTGTCCCACCTTAGGGTAAGCTGATGCCAGTCCTGCTGAAAGAAAAATAGCAGTCCCATGGAGCATTTTGTGATTGGATTGTCTGTAAAAACTGAGTGAATGAATCATGTCATTCGTGAGAAATGAGAAACAAATGAAGTGTTGCCAAAGTTATTAATATGGATTGGAATGAAGATCTTGTATCTTCTCTGAAAGAAGGAGAGGGACTCTACCCTGTTGGCTGAGTTTCTCCATGCTGAACATACAAAGACTTACATATATTTTGAACACATCTTCATTATGTTGCTTTTATGAGTAGCTGTTAGGTATGAGATAGATTTTTAAAAGGCCAATTTAATCAATTGCATATTTGTTCCCCCTGCAATTGTGTGAGTGTGTGTGTTCTCATTCAAAGTACTGGTATATTCAAACCATGTGATGCCCCGGCCTGTTGCATCATGAGGTATTTTGGAAAAGAGAATGCAAAGTTCTAAAGCCTTTTTTCCCTGATGATCCAAGGTGACCACAGATTTGCTGACACGGAATGGGAAAGACATTGCCTTCGCCTCTTATAGTCCTCTGTGGAAATTTCAGCGCAAGTTAGTGCATTCTGCACTTTCCATGTTTGGAGAAGGCGCTGAGCTCCTGGAAAGCATCAGTAAGTGCCTCCAACACAGTGTTGGGTTAGCTTCCAAGACAATAGCAGCAAGACTGTGGGGGGAAGGGGGAGATGGGGAAAAGATCCTGGTAATGATGCTTGCATCCAAACTTAAAGACAAAGCAGTAATAACTGTACTATAGATTATCTTATCTTTGGGTAAAGACAGATATAACATTTTAAGTTCTTTTCAGCACAGAATTCCTGCATTTTCCACACAGTTTCTATGTTTGTGCATGTCAATTACTTTAGATGTCATACTCAAACCATATGATCTATGAATGATTCAGTTCTAGTCAATCTCTTCTCCTTGTATGCTCGGAGTCAATGAATTATTTATTGATTATAGTTAGACATTATACCAAAAGCAACAAGCTGTAGTTTGCAATTCAGATCATGCATTTGGCATCATGGTTTACAGATGAACAAATCACAGTTTGCCAGTTTACTTATATCAGAAATCACTGATTGGATTGTAAACACATGTGGCAAGGAAAAAGGCAAAAACGTACAAGCACAGGACTTGTTCATGACATGCCAAACTATGTTTCTGCACTGAACTAAACCTGACAAGTGATTGTCACCTTTCGGTACAATATTATTTACATTGCTTAGAGTGCAGTTGTACAATCTAGTGAGAGAATTACAGAACACATAGGGCTGTTCAGGAGCAACTAGGCTGTTCTTGGGCAAAAAGGAATCACCTTCACTAAGTCCATCCTTCTAACGATTTCTGGTAGAAACATGCACAACTGCAACTTTCACAGTAAGCAATCACAGTTGCTTTTAAGTATTTTCAATTGTCTTATATTCTTATTGCAGAGACTATTAGGATTAAGCTGGTGAATTTGAATAGTTGTGTGATGGGATTGACTATTATTTTTTTTGAAAAGTCAAGAAATTCCAGGAGTGTTGCCATATCCAGGTTGAGAAACTCCTGGAGATTTGGGGGCAGTGGTGTAGCTAGGGAAAATGGAGCCCAGGACAGAATCTGAGTTTTGCGCCCCCCCTCCCAATATGGGCAGCGTTCCTCCCCCACCATGACCAAACAACATTTTTTTGCACCAGGTCATCTCAAAGTCACCATCACATTATAGAACATGCCCCAACACACAAATCTAAACACACCCAGGGCTCCCTAGTTTAAACAACATTGAAAGTGATGCTATTTTTTGAAGGGGGGGAATCCACCCTGAAACAGCATCACTTTTAATGTTGTTTAAACTAGACAGCCCAGATTCTCCTTTTAAATCCACCTTAAAGAGAGACTCTGGGCTCCCTAGTTTAAACATCATTGAAAGTGATGCTGTTTCAGGGTAGATTTCCCAGCCATCCACCCCAAACAGCATCATTGTCAACCTGTTGGTTGTTAATGGGTTTTCTGGAGCTGCATGGTTTGTGGTCTGGTAGATCTCTTGTTCCTAATGTTTCACCTGCATCTGTAGGCTGAGTATACTTCAGAGGTGTATCACAGAGAGAAGTCTGTTATACACTGTGTCCAGACTTCTCTTATAACAGACTTCTCTCTGTGATACACCTCTGAAGATGCCAGCCACAGTTGCAGGTGAAACGTTAGGAACAAAATCTACCAGACCACGGCCACATAGCCTGTAAAACCCACAACAACCAGTTGAATCTGGTTGTGAAAGTCTTCAACAATACTTTCAATGTTTTTTTTAATCTAGGGAGCCCAGATTCTCCCTTACCAGAAATCCCATTCAAATGGGATTGGAGATTAAAGAGAACCTGGGGAAAATTTGAGAGTGCCTGTCAGGAGAGCAATGTTTAAGCTAACATTACCAAAAATTTAGGCTATCTTTAGGAGACTATCCTGATTATACCACCCAGGTTTAGTGAAGTTTGGTTCAGGGGGTCCAAAGTTATGGACCTTCAAAAGGGTAGCCCAATCTACCATTAGCTCCCATTGGAAACAATGGGGGATGGAGCACCCCTTTTGGGGGTCCATAACTTTGGATCCCCTGAACCAACCTTCACCAAACCTGGGTGGCATCAGCAGAAGACTATCCTTATGATGCCACCTAGGTTTAGTGAAGTTTGAGTCAGAGGGTCCAAAGTTATGGACCCTCAAAATGATAGCCCCATCTACTATTACCTCCCATTGGAAACAATGGAGGATGGGGTCACCCCCTTTGGGGGTCCATAACTTTGGACCCCCTGAACCAAACTTCACCAAATTTGGCTGGTATCATCAGGAGAGTGACCTGACGATAGCCTGAAATTTATGTGCCACTAGCCTAAAAACTGCGCCCCCTGCAGGCCAAAATTGAAAAAAAGTAAAAAATACAGAAAGCCACAAACGAACTTGCAATTTTTGTGCCCACCACAAGGTGGCGCCCGGGGATGTCCCCATGGTAGCTACGCCTGTGTTTGGGGGTGGAACTGGGGAGAACAGGGACCTCATTGAGATGCAATGCCATAGTGTCCACCTTCCAAAGCATTCATTTGCTCCAGGGGAACTGAACTCTGTAGTCTGGAGGTGAGCGGTAATTCAAGGGGATCCCCAGGGTTCCACCTGGAGACTGACATCCCTGTTCATTCCTGAGCAAATGTGGGATTAATCTTGTAACTACATAACCACAGATATTTGTACACATCATAAAATCACGCTCAAAAATCTCCATATTAGGCTGGAGCTAAATAGGGCTGCAGTCTATCTCACCCGGGTTTGTTTGTTTGTTGCTTTAAGATTCCACTGTGGGAGTTTTCTCATCAGCAAATCTAAAACCGGCACTTCATTTGTTTAGAAACATGGAAAACTGAAATAGATTAAAAAGATTAAATATATATCGTTAATGGTAATGATCTTCAAGTTTTACAAAGTGTTGCAAAAATTTGGTGTGAGTTTTAGAGAAGTGATTGTTTATCTTTTCCTAATGTGTATGCCTAATAAAGGTTAACTGAACTGAATGAATTTACTTTTACATGATGATCTCTGTCATGGATTCCTGTGGCTCACAATGAACAATAGTCACATATAGACTAAACTACATATAAAAAAATAAGGCACACTCTAAAAAGTGATAGTAGAAGCTACTTGTGCCAGCCTTGGTTCAGTGGAGGGGTCCCCAACCTTTTGAGCCTGCATGGAATTCTGACATGGAATGGCTGGTGCAACCACAAAATGGCTGTCACAAAACAACTGCTACAGGAGGTGGAGCCATCCACAAAATGACTGTCAAATTTTTACTTCAGTCACATAGTGAAGATTTTTTGCCATGGTGGCAGCTGGTGCCATAGCAACATTTTTTTAAAATCTGCACAGCCAATCAAATCTCCAATATCCATTTAGAAGCCTTGCTGGGAAAAGCCCTACCTGGTCCCACTCGTTTGCTAAAAACACATGGCAGGCACCAGAAAAGGTGTCGGGAGGCTTCACGGCAATGTTGGGGACTCTGCTTTTGAGAAAAAAACATTGTCTTGAGTGGAATGGAGTTATGGGATCCATCCTATGTGCTTTAGTCTATCAGGATTATTTTTATAAGTAGGCAACTGAGCTTGTGACTTCCTCAGGGCCATACAGTAAGCATATGGAAGCATGAGTCAAGCGTTCCAGATTTAAAACCAATATACAACCCAATCCACTAGCTCATTTTGGTTATTTAAGATACGCCCTTATACCATTCCTACTATGTCAATAACCTTCTATCTCCCTCCTTCCTTCTCCTAAAGTATTCCTCATTCCTTCATGTATTATTTTGTCCTGCTTTTCTTCCAGTCTGTCAAGAAGCAGCATCGCTATGCAAAACACTGACCTTGGAGCATGATACTCCGCTGGACATTGCAGCAGAAATGACCCGTGCTGTTACTAATGTGGTGTGCTCCCTTTGTTTCAACTCTTCCTACCGTCGTGGAGACTCTGAGTTTGAAGCCATGCTCCAGTACAGCCAAGGCATTGTAGACACTGTGGCAAAAGAAAGCCTTGTGGATATCTTCCCTTGGCTTCAGGTGAGATGGGCATGAGGTAATAAAGAACATATGTAATCATCCTCCAGGCAGGATTTCCATAAGATGGCAGGAAGACTGTGGCCACAATATGAATGAATTAATTCATATGTAGCCGTGGGCCATTACAAACACATCAATAGTTATATCAAAAACATTGCGAATATACATGAAAAATTAAAATATACAACACTGGCTAAAATATACAGGGATATTAAGTAAAATTTTCAGCAACACTCCAATAAAACATAACCTTCCTTACTTGGACCTTATTTTCTTTGTTGCTGTGGTCACAATATACAAATCTCTAAATGTTCTATTTGTGGCCCTTAATCTACTACTCCACTCCACTCCGTCTGGAGAGACTGCGGCTCCCCTTTAACTCCCTGCCTGAGTGGGAGCCCAGCAACTGCCTGAGCTGCTGCTCAAGTGCAGAGCTGCCAGGTGGGGCCCTCTCCCCCAGCAGCTGTGTGTGTGGGCCAATAGAGAGGGGGGAGGCAGAGCTCCTGCCAGCCCTGCATTTTTGCTACTGCAACTCCCGGCCACAAGGGGAGGAAAGGGGAAAGGACTTGCGGGAACAGTCCCTTGCTTCCCTGTCAGTGTGTTTCTGCACCTTTGGATCCTGGCTGAGGAGATGGGTTATCTGTTTGGGTTCTGAACTGAGAGAGTTCAGCCATAGGGTGTGGACTTTGCTCAACTTGGTAAGTATTTGTGCAAAGTGCTTGCCCATTCGTGCCAAATGCCTGCTTTGTACTTTTCTTGCCACTTTGGCACTTTGCTGCTTGCTCTAAGTCTGCATGGCAGGGACCTGACAGACAGTGTCCCATGCCATATGCCCTACTTACCGAGTTGTGGGGTGATGATTGGTTGTATCCTTAGTCAGCATTCTGAGCTGTTTCAGACCGCCTGGGCATGGCAGAGGAAGGCAATCAAAAATGACTTAAAATAACAGCCTATGGGTTGCTCCACCATTTTTAGTGGTGTAACTTTGCACTGTCAAAAGGGGCATTCCCTGAACACATCCCTGAAGAGACCACATTTATATGCCAGAGATGTGCCAGTGCACAGCCACAACAGAGCTGGGCTGGCACCCAAGAGCTGTGTAGCGGTGCTGGGGGCCTGCGCCGACATAATTGGCCCTCATGCTGGCATAGGAGTCAGTCTGTTCCCCTTTTTCCTTTGCCTGCCCCTCCCTTATTTCTATTTGTTTGTTTGTTTGTTTGTTTATACTCCTCTCTTTCCCAGCTGGGCTCAGGATTGCAACGTTAATATGCACCACAAGGAGAGTTGGGAGATCTGGGGAATCAGCCAGCTCAAAGTCTTGAGATCTTAGTGAATCCTGGAAGGGAAGGATTGAAGGCTTGGGTGGGATTTCCAAATTATTCCTTACTCTCACCGTTTCCTGTGGGTCCCCAGCTTGATATATCCCAGCTTTCTGTTTCAAAAAAAGAATTCAAGGAATCTAATAAAGAAATATCCCCATACCACTCTTTCTGCTGAGTGGCTATCTGCTGGTGGAGCGACCCCATGCAGATGGATTAGGCACAGTGGCAGAGCTACAAGGGTGTGGTGCGCGTTGCACTGGGCGCATGCCTAGGAGCCGCAAAAATCGCCCCCAACCTTCTTCCCCCTTCCCCCCTCACCCCACCCCGCCTCGCCTCGCCAGACCTGGTCCCATCCCTCCAGGCTGGCCTGTTTTAAGCTGTTTTCTGCCAGCTGGAAAAGGTAAGTGCAGGGAGGGGGGGCAGAAAACATGGAGTGCGCCCCAGGCACACTCCTGCCCAGCTACACCTCTGATTAGACAAAACTGTGGAAAGTTGCAGTGGATGATCATTGGTGGAGTCATGGGACAGCAGCATCTGGTGCACAAAACTGAATGGCAGTGATTGACACAGGTGTTATGGGAAGGTGGATTTTAAATGGAAGCCTGTACCCAAAGACTGCCATCTTGTTTACCTTTCTAGGTGTTTCCTAGCAAGGACTTGGCCTTGCTGAAGAAGTGTGTGGAAAAGAGAGACCAGCTTCTGCAACAGCAGTTTACAGAACATAAAGTGAGTCCTTTCAAGAAGGAGATGTGACAGACAGGGTGGGAAAGCCTTCCTCTACACCCCGCATCCCATCACAGCAAAGGAGATTCACTAGTAATAACTAACTGAAGTGCTCAAATTGTAACACATTGCTCCACTGTGGCAGGCAGGGCTTTGGTTTCCGCCTATTTTTTCTGGTGTTCCTGATGCTGAGTTCACAGCTGATCTCACATTTTCCCTTCCAGGAAACATTCACTGATGATTCAGTCTTGGACTTAATGAGCTCACTTCTGAGAGCCAAGCTGAACATGGAGAACAATAACAGCGGTCTATTGCCAGGGATGGAACTGACAGATGATCACCTGCTCATGACTGTGGCTGACATCTTTGGGGCTGGTGTTGAGACCACCACTACCGTCCTGAAGTGGAGTGTGCTGTATCTATTGCACTACCCAGAGGTACCATCTCCTCTGGCCATTCCTAGCTTCTTGGAAGAAGGGATGCCTTTATTCCTTTTATCCTATGTATATCCCAATTTTCTGTTCAATATCTAGCACCTAACTTGCATTATGAGAATTAACAATTTGAGCCAGGTGGATAAGAGTTGTTTACACATATAAAAAGAACATAAGTTCCTCCCTCTGCAGTGTATTCTATTTTGATAGACTTAAATAATATTTTTCATTTATCTCTGGGTCATTACCACAATGCCTTTTGCAAGGCATCTGTACAATATCACTTGCTATTTGCTCTTGTTATGTCATTCTGATTGTGTAGATACCAAACTTGGGCAACATAATATATAACATATGATATTTTTCTTCACAATTTGCTGAGCATTTCTTGGCTATGGTAATCGGCTTTGATAACCCTTTCCCCTACTCCTGGACAATTATGTGGCAATAATCTGGTCACAACTTGATACTCCTTTTTTCCAATTTTTTTGCCTTCCATTCTAGCCAGCACCATTTAGTTTGGCAGACATTCAGTGGTGTTCCTGCCTAGGGACAGGGGGTACCCTATGTCCCCGGGCGCCCCCCATTTGGTCACGTGGGGGGCGCCACCATTTCAGGGTCGTTTGTGTGATTTTAATTTTTTTAAGTGTTTTTTACGTTTTGGCCTGCAGGGGGCGCATTTTTACCAAAGATTGAAGCAACACCAAATTTTTTTTTTTTTTTCAGGGTGTACCATTTTCATCTGTGAGACTGTCCTGATGATTAGCCATCCAAGTTTGGTGATGTTTGGATTCAGGGGAAGCAAAGTTATGGACCCCCCAAAGGGGGTGCCCCCATCCCCATTGTTTTCAATGGGAGCTAACAGGAGATTGGGGCTACCCCTTTGAGGGACCATAACTTTGGTCCCCCTGAACCTAACTTCACCAAACTTGGGTGGCATCATATGAATAGTTACCAGATGATACCCTGAAATTTTGGTGTCACTAGCTTTAAAAATACACCCCTTACAGGCACCCCTGCAAAGAAAGAAGTTGCTTAAGATTCTTTGTTTCATTTGCAGTGATTTTTGCTTCATTGTAGCCAATAGGAAATTTTTTTTTGAGTGTGTAGGCAGGCTGCACATTTTTGAAGATAGAGGCACCCAGATTCTTTCACAGGTGGCTCAGGAGGCCCACTCCTGGTAATAGCATCTCAAGGCATGAGATGACCTTTGCTTCTGAGGATTCAATTTTTATGGACCCCCTAAAAAGGCTTAATTTTGTTTCCACGCTCCTGCACATGAGAAAGCCTGTGGGGCTGAGTTCTCTCAGAACTCTCTCGTTTCCCCTCCCCACTCCAGAAGCTAAAGCTCACCAGAAGCTTGGATGCTATTACCCAAGACCTCTTGGAGCCACCTGCTTGAAAGTCTGGTGCCCTCTATCTCTCAAAAAAAAAAAAAAAAAAAAAAAAAAAAAAAAAAAAAAAAAAAAAAAAAAAATGTGCAGCCAGTGCTTACACACTCCAGAAATTCCCCAGAATCTGCCAGGCTCTTCTAGCAGGATTCTGTGGTGGGAAAAATTCCTTACTTACCACCATAGCACTTCTCAATCAGGGGCTTTCTGTTATGCCCAGAATGGCTCTGTGGTAGAGGTTTTCAATGGGAGGCACTGTGGTAGAGGGTCTTGCTCTGGGTGGGGGGCATTTCTCCTGCAGGGCTGCTGGTGTGAGAATCTCCTGAAAAGGAACCAACCAAATTTGCTAAAATGCTGTGGGCACCAAGTTGAAGGTAGTGAACCTGATGCCCACAGCATTCGGCCATCCCCAGGCAAACTTTAGTTTGCCCCCACCCAGAGCAAGACCACTACCACATTGCCTCCTGTTGGAAACCTCTATCACAGCGCCAGCTGGGCACGTAACAGAAAGCCAATATGTGCCCAAAATTTGCCCAGATTCCGGCTGAATCTGGTATTTGTTTCATCCATCTAAATCTCCAACCCTCAAAAGTGATGTTGTTTCAGCACTTTTCACTTTCAATTTTGTTTAACAGGGAGACCCACAGATTCTTCCTTTAAGGTGGATTTAAAAAAAGAAGAATCTGAGGCGCTCCACTAGATCTTGCCAAAGCACCACCATTGGAAAGTGGATGCTGTTTGGGGGGGTGGATTCCACTGGAAGGTGTTTTGTAGAGAGATGATGCTGACATTTGTTTGGTAAATGTTTTGCTGGGTGTGGTTTGTGAGAGATTTACATGCTTAATACCCACTTGCACTGGCTTGGAGTTGTTTCTCAGGCTAACCTACCTCATAGGGTTGTTGTGATTAGGAAATTAGGAAAAGAGTTGGTGGGGAGAGAGCCATGTATGTTTTGCTGGGAGTGGGAGGTGTTTTGTGAGCTGGTGCAAAAAATAATTGTTTGTTCATGGTGGGGGAGGGTGGCTGCCCATTCGCCAGGGCGGGGGGGGGCAAACTCAGGTTTTGTCCCCGGGCTCCAGTTTGCCTAGGTTCGCCCCTGCAGACATTACTTTGTACTTGATGGCCACATTAATTGTTAGCTAACCTAACAAGGGGAATGAGAAAGGATGCATAGCACCTAGCTAAAGCAACGACTGTGGCACACGCCACTGTATTGCCTATTATCTCTCCCACAGTCACGACCATCTGACTTGCCCATATCAATCCTTTCATCAGGTGCAGCAGAAGATCCAAGAGGAACTTGATCAGACAGTGGGTTTTGACAGATATCCTCAGCTCAGTGATCGGCAGCACATGCCTTACTTGGAGGCCACCATTAGAGAGGTTTTGCGTATCCGCCCTGTCTCTCCACTCCTCATCCCACATGAAGCATTGACAGATACAAGGTGATGGCTGGTTCCAAGAGTAAATTTTGATGCAAAATCTTGAAGGGGGATAGGCCTGATTCTAAATAAGGGACTGATGGGTTTTCTCTGTTTCTGCAGAATTGGGGAGTATGACATCCCTAAAGGTGCTCGAGTTGTAATCAATCTCTGGTCCCTTCACCATGATGAGAAAGAATGGGATAAGCCAGGGGAATTTAATCCAGGTAGGTATAAAAAGCTGCCTCCCCAGGTGGCTAACAGAGATGCTCTTTCACCTTTTAAGCTAGTTGCCCTTTCTCTTTGGCCAGGCTAGTTTTCTAACCTTCTCTAACTTTCAAGCTTGTGATGGCTGTTATGCTTAACTATATTCCCATAGTCTTGCTTGATCAATGTTTCTGCTCACTGATCCCTTGGCAAAATGGCCTATCCACATTCCAATGGCACTGAACGTCAACAAAAACTCAAGATTGCATGAGAATCCAGTCCAAATTTGGAAAGGTGCATATGATTATTTTTTAACTGACACTTCCTCAAAAGATCTCAAGGTGGTTCTCTGTTTTTCAGTTTTATCTTAACAAATCTGCAAGGTAAGTTAGGTTGAGAGGCTTTCAGTACAGTCCTAAACAGAGTTTTGCTGAGCCAAAATGACAGGGAGGCATTATTTGCCCCATTGGAGGGACTCCATGCCAATGAGGGGTCTCTCCAGTGTAAATAATTTCCCTTCCCCCAGGGCTGTTTCAACTTGGTAGAACAACTCAGAGGGACAGGGCCCCTCCCTCCACTCATGGTGTGGTCCTGGGCCAAGTTGGGCTCCTACCCAATGTGTCTTTGAGTTTGTATAGCAGTCTCTTGGAAGCTATGATAACTAGTTCAAAGGGGAGTTGAACTTGGCTTTTCTGACTGAATCCATCACTCTGACCTTTAGTCAATTTTGTTTCTAGGGGTTTTTATTATAATTTTATTGTGGAGTTTGACCTATTTCTAAGGGAAATGTTAAATAAACACATATCTGTGCCACCCCAGGTCGCTTTCTGGATGAGCAAGGGAACAAACTCTACTCTCCTTCACCTAGCTACCTACCCTTTGGAGCTGGTATCCGAGTCTGCATGGGAGAAGTACTGGCCAAGATGGAGCTTTTCCTCTTTCTGGCTTGGAGCTTGCAGAGATTCACATTTAGCGTTCCTGAAGGTGAAACACTGCCTGCACCAGAAGGAAAATTTGGGGTTGTACTCCAAGCTCCAAAGTTCAAGGTGAAAGCTACACTGCGGAAAGCTTGGCAGGGCCTGGAAATAGATCAATGATGTTATTTGGATTAAATCAGCGGCCCCAAAGGAAGACACTTCAAGTTTGTTCAGCTGGACCCATGAAGAGTTTACTGGGGGAGTTTGTACATAGAAGACTGTCAAAAATGGGAATATCACTATTGGAAGAATAAGGGCAGGAACCACTGTGCTGTTTGTACTAAAACAGAAAGTACCTTAATGTTTCTCTTGATAACAATAGCTGTAGACACTGCCTTCTGTTTTCCAGATTCCTGATGGACTAATCTGGGATTCAGGGTATTGTGGCAAACCTACAGTGTCAGCAATGAAGACATTCAGGACCATATGGACTCTAACCCAAGGCTCTCAGCTGTTTGAACTATAAAGGAAGGTTGTGAGATAGCAAGTTTTTGGCCAGTATTACTACTAGCAGACATCACAGTCTGTGTTTTTGGAACATCCATATTGTGAAAGAGAGCATCAGTGTCTCGTCAACACAAATACTATGTTATAAGTAACATGTGGTTTATTCAGAAACTGCAGAAGTGGACGAGAAGATACTGGCTTTGAGTTAAGGTGCCAGACTCGGACCTGGGAAAGTCAGGTTCAAATTCCCACTTATGCCATGGAAGCTTCCTGCGTGACCAAGGGCCAGTCATACTCTCTCAGCCCTGACCCTGGCCAGTATTTGAATGGGAGACCTCTAAGGAATACCAAGATTGTGATGTTGTCAAGTCAGGCAATTGCAAGACACCGCCTTGAAAATCCTACAGAGTCACCATAAATCAACTGTAACTTGCTAAATGACAAACAAAAATGCATGTGTGGGGAGAAATAGAGATTTTGGTTGGTTCTCATGGCTGAGGGTTGTGTATTAAAGCCCCTGCTGTGATTGGTGAAACTTTCCAATGGTCTTAAAGTATGTGCCTCAGTGCTACCACAGCTTAAGTATCTCACAAACTGATTACACACCAGTTTTGAAGATCTTGCAGACAAACACCCCGGATAGATTTGCCTACTTTGCTCCTATAGCCCCTGCTGTTTCCCCCCATCTACCCCCTATTATCTTTTAGCGATCAGAGTGGGCTGGCAGCTATCCTTGGGAAAACCTTGAGCTTTTATTGAAATAGGCCTATCCTCAGACATACAAAGTTGTATGAACTTTACACTGGGGAATCCTTTGGTCACCTAATGAGAGACATGCTACATTGAAGGAAAGTTGAAAAACACCTAGGTGTTTTTTTTTTTTTTGATATGTTAATAGTTATAGAAACACTGGTGATTTAGGCAACTAAATTTTTTACCTGAGCAACTAAGACATTTATTGAATCTGGAGAACTGCACTTTTTATGTGTCTGATAAATCTGAATAGAACTCTAGCTGCATCTATATTGTTGGTTTCTTGGTTTTAAAAAAATGTCTGAGGTTATATGACATTGCAAGATGACCGTCTCTACAAAAGTTTACCAGTCTCTTCACTGCTTATGTACCATCAACCCTGGACCAATAGATTCTCCTGTAAACTGATTCAGGTTTCTCCCCAGAGGAAAGCACATTTGGCAATGCAAGTGACACTGATGGACATATCAAGAGCCTTCTGCTAGACTCAGAGGGACTGAAAGAATAAGGATATAGGACAAGAGCAGGGAAGAAGGATGGATATAGGATGGTAGAGAAGGAAACCATAAAATGTAGATAGGTAGAGACAGCCTAAAAGAAGAGGGCAAATAATGGAGGGATAATTGTAACTTTGGCCTTAGTTAATGATGTAAAGTGATCTTATAATGCAATAATTCTCCTTTAATTTTTTTACCATCATGCCATTCTTGCATGCTCATTTATATGTATCCAAGAACTTAGTTAATGCAACTTTTTCCGCACCAAGCTATTAAAACATGCAGATTATGCATACCTTTCTGCATCTCTTTTACACTACATGAAGTGAAGGATGGTTTGTTTAGAAATTCCCTCCATGATGATACCTTTTTATTGTATCAAATTGTTTTTTAAATAATGAGTTACTAGAATCTGGAGCATATCTAATCCAGATCAGTTTACCTCTCCTGCAAACTAGATGTCATCAGAATGTTATGAAAGATTCTGGTAGGACTCACTCCACACATTTGTTTGAACTAAAGTTTGTTCCAATTAAACCACACTTTGCTTTTAACCATCTTTGCATTTTCCTGCCCTTATAAAAATCTTACAAATATTTTAGCTTGATATATTTGAAAAGTATTAGCAGAACCACATGGAAGGAAAAAAGAAAGTTTTACCTCCCTCTTACTGGTCTAATTAGCCATTGGAAGAAGCTGTCTCTATAATGGAGATAGCAATTGCTAATGATGGAGAAAACCCTGGCTGATCGATGTCTGAATCTGTAGCTACATTGCTGAACTTACTGGTTATTCAGAACACATCTGGAAACATCCTAATTCACTAATTCATTGTAAGGCAGGATGAATTAAAAGTGTAAGATACAGTGCTGTATATGGCAATGGCCTGACAGTCCACTGAAGTCAATAGGCTTGAAAAGGTGTGACTCTGTTTAGGATTGCACTGTAACAATAATATGTTTAGTATTTGTGTCATATGGTATTATGGCCTTAGGTTGTCGATTTTAAAGCACTAGCAAGTTCATCCTTTTCTTTACTTCCATGTCTTCAACATTCAATGGAATGTTTCGAAAGGGGCTTCTGGTTTTGATGGGGAAGGTGGAGGGAATTGAGTGCAGGCATCTTTTCAGAATTTGAGAGCCAGTGTGGTATAGTGGTTAAAAGCTGTGGACTCTAATCTAGAGAACCAGGTTTGATTCTCTACTCCTACACTTGAAGCCTGCTTTGTGACTTTGAAGAAGAAGAAGAGTTGGATTTATATCCCCCCTTTCTCCCCTGCAAGGACACTCAAAGGGGCTTACAAAATCCTTTCCCTTCCCCCCTCACAACAAACACCCTGTGAGGTACATGGGACTGAGAGAGGTCAGAAGAACTGTGACTTGCCCAAGGTCACCCTGCTGGCATGTGTTGGAGTGTACAGGCTAATCTGAATTCCCCAAAGAAGCCTCCACAGCTTAGGCGGCAGAATGGGGAATCAAACCCAGTTCTTCCAGATTAGAGTACACCTGCTCTTAACCACTACGCTACTGCTGGTCTTAGTCACAGTTCTCTCAGAACTCTCTTAGCCCCACCTACCTTATTAGGTATCTGTTAGGGATAGAAGAAGGGAAAGAGTTTGTAAACCACTTTGAGAGTCCTTATGGTAGATAAAACATACTACAATATGTTTTTTATGATTGTTATAACAACAACTTTTCCTCTTCTTAAAGTGTTACTGTACAATCCTAACAACAGTTTCACCCTTCTAAATCCATTGAAGTCAATGTGCTTAGAAGGGTTATCTGTTCTTCAGATGGCCCCCCAAGTTGCTCATTCAGTTTTGTGGCTAAGACTTGATGCTACCAGCAACAGTCAGTCTGCTGCCTTATTCAAGAGGTGTCTAAAGGAGGGACAACTTTATATGCAAAAGAAGAAAGGTATTATGTTTATATGTGTGCAGGTACACTTTGCATTAAGATTTTAATAAACATTTCCCAGTAGACAGTTAATTGTTAAAACAAACAAACGCATAAGTTAAGCATGGGCAGCAATGTGGTACTTATCTGAGTGGATCTTTCTTGGACCTCTGAATGCCAGAACTGTGGCTTTTTTACTCAGTCTTCCTGCCTCCTGTGAGAGTTTGCATTCCATAATCCATTATTGATTTATATGCACCTGCTATTACGGTATTGTCGCTTCACATTTATTTGAGTTGTATGATCTACATTGGCATTTTGGAAGAATTAAAGAACTTCCTTAGCAAGCAGTGCTACCTTTTACTGGGGTAAATAGCATGTGCACTTGCTCTGGCCATAAAAGCACAAAGTACAAGGTGCATGTCTGCAGTTAGGCTAGGGATTTTCCCCATTATGGGCCTTCTTAACAACATGATGACAGAAAATGACATGATGACGACATGATCACAGGTGGCGAGTTGTGCCTGGGACACGTTGACGACACAGAATAGGTGGTGGATCAGAACAGAGATGATCAAATATATACCAGCTCTTTGGCTTGAAATGGATTATTATAAACATTTGTTTAAAAGTTAACAATATTATAAACATTTGTTTAAAAGTTAACAATTTGGTTACTAAATCTTTTACTGCCATATGTTTTTATGAGGGTCTTAAGGGTCATCTAGAAGAGTGAGTGAGAGAGGCCTATGATTAAATCATTTCCACTTTTAACTGAAAGGTTACCATGGGGAAGGTTCATATCTTTCAGGAAAGGGCATGAAAAACTCCTGGGAGAATATCTGTTGAATTGATCCTCTGCCACAATTTGGTTCAGCACTACTAGCAGCTACTTTATTAGGCCGTTCACTAGATGGCGCAATGTTCATACCTATGAGCCGCATTTCCTTTTGTGAGGGCTGAGGCCTCTAGCAGAGAAGAAGAAGAAGAGTTTCTCTCCTGCAGGAGACTCAAAGGGGCTTACAATCTCCTTGCCCTTCCTCCCTCACAACAAACACCCTGTGAGGTAGGTGGGGCTGAGAGAGCTCCAAAAAACTGTGACTAGCCTAAGGTCACCCAACTGGCGTGTGTGGGAGTGTACAGGCTAATCTGAATTCCCCAGATAAGCCTCCACAGCTCAAGAGGCAGAGCGGAGAATCAAACCCGGTTCCTCCAGATTAGATACACGAGCTCTTAACCTCCTACGCCACTGCTATTGTTATGGTGTGGCTGGTTCTCAGACACAGATGTAACCATTTTGCTGTGCAATTCTTACAAAAATAAAACAAGTCATTACCAAGCAGCAAATAGTTTAAATCAATCAAACAAAACAACCCTGGGAAACTTAGGTGTGATATGCTCAGAAGAGCTTATTTTTCAGCAGAATCTTCACTAAGAAGCCAAACTTAGAGAAATGGAACATGATCAGAGGTAATCTTGTTGGTCTCTCAGGTGCTAGCATTTGAATCTAGGACACATTCTGAGAAGACTGTAATACGTCAGAAAAATTTACTTTCTGATACCTTTTTTTCCCTTTCAGGTCAAAATGGGATGGGGGACATAGAATCACAGAGTTGGAAGGGGCCATACAGGCCATCTAGTATGACCCCTGCTCAATGCAGGATCAACTTAGATCATCCCTGACAAGTGTTCATCCATCCACTACTTCAGGATAGCCAGAAATGAGGAGTCCACCACTTGCCTAGGCAGCTAATTCCACTGCTGAACTACTCTTACTGTAAAAAAAATCATTCCTGATGTTCAGCTGGCACCTTTCCACCCATCATTTATAACCATTATTGCAAGCACTATTCTCTGCTGCCAACAGGAACAGCTCCCTGCCTTCCTCTAAGTGACAACCCTTCAAATATTAGGCTCATTCCGCACATGCAGAATAATGCACTTTCAAACTGCTTTCAGTGCTCTTTAAAGCTGTGCGGAATAGCAAAATCCACTTGCCAATAGTTGTGAAAGTGGTTTGAAAACGCATTATTTTGCGTGTGCGGAAGGGGCCTTAGAGAAGGTTGTGGCTGTTCAACTGCAGATATGCTTGGAAGAAGCTGATTATCTAGATCCATTTCAATCTGCGTTCAGACCCGGTCATGGAACTGAAACTGCCTCAGTCGCCCTGAATGCTTATCTTCTCTGGGACAGAGATCGGGGCAATGCAACCTGTGGGTCCTCCTGGATCTCTTGGCAGCTTTTGATATTATTGACCATGGTTTCCTCTTGGAAAGGCTACAGAGGGGCTGTAGGGACAAAAGGGCTGAAGGAGCAAAGAAATAAAACACATACACATAAAGGTGATTTATGAGACAATTCTATTGAGGTGACTTTTTTTTGCGCAACTTCATTATAATTACCACCTGGAGGTTGCAGCCCTGAGACTATAATCTCTTGCAATTTATATGTTATGCCCCTGTTGGTTCCCCCCAGACTGCGTTACCCCTCCATCACACTGACTGCTCATATTCAGCTTACAATGCACCTGTGTACTCCTTGTTCATACACAGTGTCCTCAGAAGTGTAAACCCCCATCCAATATGCACGTCTCTTGTTTTTGTTACCCATCTGTAGAACACTGCACTTGTCTTATTCACATCTGCCCACTTTTGTAGTGTGTTGAATTTGACTACCAGGCAATTCCCATAATGCATATCAAGAAGAAGCTTATATTTTTCTCCCACAGCATTTTCCCAACCTGAAATGGTCCTTAGGAGTGCTATTTGCCTTGTTGGAATGTGGAGCATAGGAGAAAGTTGTAAGACCTCAGGGTTGTGAGAAAGAAAGTTATAAGTCCTCAGAGTGACCTCAGAGTGACCTGGACATGAGCCAAGGACTTTGTAACATGTAGTTAAGCCCTATAGAAGAGGTTGAAAGCCACATCTGCGCAATGTAGTCACAGCAGAAGCCACTGCAGTTTTTCATGTCTTTATTTCATCTGCTAGTTTTGAAGGAAATGTAAAATCCTAGAAAAAGGAACATTTTGCCAACCTCCAGCTGCATCCTGGAAATCTCTGGCCGTTTCCGCATGGCCTCTAAGCGCCCCCACGCCGGCAAGAATTCTGCCGGCGTGGGGGTGGAGGCCCGTTCGCAACCAAGCGTGCGAGTGGGCCCAGCAGAGGCCGCTGCAGGAGAGGCAGCTCCGCACGGAGCCGCCTCTTCCCCCTTCCCTCTCCCACTTCCCTCGTCCCTGTCGTCGTCCTGCTGGCCTCCTAAGCCCCGCCCACGCTGCCCTCCGACCTCCAGGGGTCGGAGGGACGAGGAGAGACAGGAGGCCAACAGGCTGACAGGCTGGGAACGAAGAAGGAGAGAGAAGAACAGCGTGTTCAGCGGTGCTGTTAAGCACCCAGCGCCGCCGGGAAGACGCTGTCCCCTCAAAAACAACCCTTTAAAGGGTTGTTTTTTAGGGCAGCCTGACGCCGCCCTGAGGGAGGGGAAGGGCAGCCAGGATGGCGCTGCTGCGTTTCAGCAGCGCCGCCTGTGCGAACGGCGGCCTGGGGGCGGCGTTTTTACCGCCCCAAGCCGCCGTTTTTGGCCCATGCGGAAACGGCCTCTGAGAATTACAGCAGATCTCCAGACTACTGAGAGAAAACAACAGCTTTGGAGGGTGGACTGTAGGTGTTTATACCCTGGAGAGTTTCCTTCCATCCCTAAATTCTGCCCTCCTCAACCTGTACCACCAGATTTCCATGAATTTCTCAACCCTGGCTTCCATTCCAGCTTCTCAAGATTCAGTGGCATACCATTGCAAAACAGCTCCTGGGGCTTGTTCCACCCCGCATCCCCATGCTCAGGCCCTGGCCAAACCCCTCCAGCCCCTAAACTCACCCCACCAAAAAAGTCAACAACTCTTTCTTTCAAGGCTCTATCCAAGTGGCGCCAAGACAGGCAACACACTGGGAGGGGGGACAAGGTCACAGAAAGAATGTGCCCTCCCTGGCCTTGTCCCTACCCCAACGTGTTGCCAGCTATGGCACTGCTCGAAGGGAGCCTCAGAGGAAAGCTAGCTGCATTTTAAAATGCATCTAACTTTCCTCCGACACTCTGAGCGGCACCACAATTCAGCCCCCAGTGGCGCCACTCAGAGGGACAGAGGAAAGATAGGTGCATTTTAAAATGCAGCTAGCTTTTCTCCACCCCTCCAAGTGGTGCCATGGATGGCAGCAACGCTGAGGGGTTAGGGGGAATTCAGCAGGGGACACAGTGGAGAGTAGAGGAGGAGAGGGCAGAGGCAGGTCACCAAAATGTGCCCCCCATGTCTCCCCCCTCCCCCTCCCCCCTTTCATGGCCCTCTACATCTGGGCCGTTTGTCATTCAATGGGACCTGCCATTCCTCCCTCTTGGGGAGAGGATTTTGAATATGGAGCTGCTGGACATCATTTATATTTATGCTAGTATTTTTGTATTGTATTTATGAGATTTAGCTTTTACTGTTTTATCGCTGCTTTTAAAGATTTAGCCATTTTATGTTATATTATGTTTATTGTTGTACACCGCCTGGAGCCCCTCGGGGATAGGGCGGTATAAAAATCAAACAAACAAACAAACAAACAAACACACACACACACACACACACACCCTCTCTATCCCCCATAGATATGCCATTGGAAGATTCTACAAGGCCCAGAGATAAGCTTCAGGCTTAGTTTATCATACTTTCACTGACGGTATGCTTTCTGTTTGCTGTGCTCTTTCTGAGGAATTGAAGAGAGACTGAGCCATTTCCTCTGAAACAGAAGTAACATATTTTACAATTGTATGCATTCATGAATCCATTTAAATTAAGTAAATGGGATTTGTGAGCACATAACTGAAAACAGGAAAAAATGATTTTTGTCTCTAATCTGATCTTCCAGTGGGGGTGCGGCCACAATAGCTCACTCAAGGTCTCCTTGTTTTAGGTACATGAAATCATCTAACTTCACAAGAGCCTTTCTGTCAAATTTCTGACTGTCACTAAAAGGTTAACATAGGGGAAACTTATTTTATCAGTACTCTCGGGTGAAACCTAAAAGTATGGTTAGTGGCTAGCAGCAGTTACACAAAGTAGCTACTGGGAACTGGGAGTCTGAAGACAGATAGATAATTAAGCATTAATCATGAAGAAGAACAAGAAAAGACCAGGGAGAGATTCTGACTTTGACTCCCTCCCTCCATTTACTCCTTAGTCGTAAAATTATCTCCACACAGATGACATATTTTGGAGGGAACTGGTGAGTGAAAATTCGTCCCCTCCTGTAAATAGGTTTGGGGTATTGGAGCAAGCAGTAGAGCATTGTATTCATATCCCTCTCTCTCTGTGGCTTTATGGGCCCAGTATGTACTCTCATAGGCCCACTGCTACCAGGCTGTACAAAAGAAGGAGGAGGCTACTTATTCCTCAGCAACCAACCTAAAGTCTGTATATCAGACTTGGCTGCTGCTGAAGAGAATACATGGGGGTTAGCTAAAGATGACCTCATGAAGGATCAGTGTCTACTTACTGCACATACACTGGTGGTCATTTTCCAACATTCATTAAAATCTCTACTAAGTTAGATGCGTAAACAGCTGTATTAAAACATAAATATGGGGAGCTTGGTGTAACTGATCAGAAGATGACAAGCATGGTTACCACAGCGGTGGGATCCAAAAATTTTAATAACAGGTTCCGATGGTGGTGGGATTCAAACAGTGGCGTAACCGCACACACGCACCTACAGTCCCTATTGGGCAGGGAGGTTGCTTCAGTAACCCCTTCTCGGCACTCAGAAATAATTAGTAACCACTTCTACAGAAGTGGTGAGAACTGGTTGGATCCCACCTCTGCCACCCACCCAGGAATAGCCTTGGAAATGGAGAAACTGCCAGCAGCCGACTCTAAAACTCAAGCTTACTCCTCAGAGCAACTGGTTACAAAGGAGATAGGCAACTTATAATCACACACAAAAAATCAAGTTGTACTGTTGAGACTGTCCTTATGCTACCCCCAAAGTTTGGTGAGGTTTGGTTCAGGGAGTCCAAAGTTATGGACTCCCAAAGGGGGTGCCCCTATCCCCCATTGTTTCCAATGGGAGCTAATAGGAGATGGGAGCTACAGATTTGAGGGTCCATAACTTTGGCCCCCCTGAACCAAACTGCACCAAACTTGGGAGGTATCATTAGGACAGTCTCCTGATGAGACCCTGAAAGTTTTGAGACTGTGCCTTCAGAAATGTGCCCCCCCCCAGCCTGCAACCCCCATTGACAGCAATGCAGAAAACTCAATGCAGAACAAAGATTCTTGGGCAAATTTCTGGGATGTTCCTGCAGGAGGTGCATTTTTGGATGTATCAGCACCAAAATTTCAGGGTATCATCTGGAGATGATGGCACCCCCAAGTTTGGTGCAGTTTGGTTCAGGGGGGCCAAAGTTATGGACCCTCAAAACTGTAGTCCCCATCTCCTATTAGATCCCATTGGAAACAATGGGGGATGGGGCACCCCCTTTTGGAGTCCATAACTTTGGACTCCTTGAACCAAACCTCACCAAACTTGGGGAGTAGCATAAGGACAGTCCCCTGATGATACGCTGAAATTTTGGTGCTGATATATCTAAAAATGCACCCCCTGCAGGCACCAATGTCCTGGTGCAAAAATGTGGTCTTGGTGGAGTGGCCGCCCAGGGGGGGGGGGGCGCATCTAACTCAGGTTTTGCCCAGGGCTACAGTTTGCCCAGGGCTGCCTCGTTACGCCCCTGATCAGAACCAATAGGAGGGAAGATTAGTTGCTCACTGAATCAGCTGCTTTGAGCTGAACAGCACCTTGTGGACCTTGAGCAGTTAGTGAAACTCCCTGATACTAAACTTGACTGGAGGCGGGTGCTATTAATATTAAAACAATTTACTATCCCTTGATGTTGTTATGAATGAGATTCCTTGCCTCCTTTCACATATCCCCTGCTACTGTTTACAGAGGATGGAGGGAAACTACCAGGGTAGTAAAAAAATTGCCCTCTGGAGGAAATCAAGTGACAGGGTGCTGGGTCTAAATAAAGAGCACCAGCCATTTTTAGAAGATTCCATCAACCTTTTGTTGCAACATCAACCTTTTGTTGCAACATCAACCTGTTGTGCGTTGTGGGATCCTCCCCTTCGTTTGCCACTATTGATTTTCACCTCTTGCGGTTACACCAGGTGGATACTTTCCAGTGCTGCAACTGGCAGTTTCATTGCAGTCCCCCCCCCCCCCCAAGGTTGGGAGTTGGGCTGCCATTCCCCTGTGCACCTACAACAGTGCCTCACCTATGTTTTGTATCCTTGTGCTTTGTAGGAACAATGGGAGCTTGATTTAAAAGTTTTTAAATCTCACTTTGCCAACTGGTTGTTTTTTCTACAATTACATTGTGCCCAACAGCTATCAAACACACAATTACAACTTCACAAATCTGCATACTCCAATTCCTGAAGCCGTCTGTTGTGTATCTTATTTTGTTCTGCCTTGGGGCATTCTTGGCTTGTCTTTGGAGGGGGAAAAGCACCCAAAATATTTACTAATTTTCAATAACATCAGTCACACTTGAGTGTAGCCTCAGGGCCGCACAACTGCGTTAGTTTAACTTCATGCAATATATATTTTTAAATAAGTAGGCGGAAATGTTGGGAATTGAAAGCTGAATCATCTGCAGAAAATAATTGTGCCCTGCCACAGATTTGGGGGGAAAGGCAAGGGGAAAGCAGGGAAAGGAGAAGTGAGTAATTGATTTGAGATGCCCCAGGGCGGAGGGGTGGCTCCAGAATGTATGATGCAAAACCTGGGGGACGTTGTAAATGTGTAAATAGCCCGTGACAGTGTAGTGATCAGCATGCCCAGAGGAGAGTTGAGTGTTTAAAAATTGTCTCATGGAATACTGTGAACTGGTTTAGTTACTTGTTCAGAAGTACGGAAAATGTCCTCTGCCCACAGGACCTTATGATACAAGAGACCTGGACAGCTGAGGACCTTGTGCTTGATGGGTACCAATTATATAAAGTTGAGGCAACTCCAGGGTAGAGTCCTGGAGGATGAAGGGTGGCTTGGGTATTCTTGTTTCTATCTCACTTGGGGCAAGGAGCCTAGCCGTACCTCCCCAAAAACAATTGGTGATAGCTATCCTCTTGAAATTTAATACAAATGAACTATTAGTCATAAACATATATTTCCCTCTCAACAAAGGAAGAATGACATTAAAATAACCTGGCTAGCCCTGGAATGCTATATAGCTGATCTCTTATTGGATGCTCTGGTGATACTGAGGGGAGATTTCAATGCAAAATTGGGCCTGGACAACTGTATTCTCTGTGCCAAGCACAATCTGACAAAAAAAATCATGGGGCAGGGTGTGTGTGTGTTAAAAAAATCCAAAATTATAAAAGGAGTGCCTGTAGCTTTAAGCAATGGATTCCTTCAGTAATGTTGCCATGGCATTCCAGGCTTCAATTTCTTTGAGTAAAGTGCAGGGGGAAGGAGCAGGGGCCTTTCTAGGCCTATTTTGGCCTTTGAAAGAGTTCTCATTGGTGCCAGGCCTAGGGTTGCCAGGTCGGGGTTGGGAAATCCTGAAGAATTTGTGGTGAAGTCTGAGGAGTGCAGGGTTTTGGGAGAGAGGAGGCTTCAGGAGGGTATAATGACAACACAGAGCAGGGCCGGAGTGAGGAGGAACTGCGCCCAGGACATGCGTGTGCCCTGCACACCTGCTATGCCATGCCCCCACACCAATGCACGCCCGGTGCATCGCACACCCCCATCCCCTTGGCGCTACACCACTGACACAGAGTATACCCACCAAAGCAGCCATTGTCCCCAAGGGGACAGATCTCTGTTGTCTGTTGTTCAGCTGTATCTCTGGGGGATCTCCAAGTCCCACCTGGAGGTTGCCAATTCTAGGCCTGGCAGCAACCTCTGGGTTACTTGATACCTCCTGATTTACATGACTCAACTAGGTCTGGCTTCTTGCTGTTCAACAGCAGCCACCCTATGAAAATCAGTGTGGTATAGCCGTTAAAGCTTCAGAACAGGGTCTGCAAGATCCAGTCCAAATTCCCATAATACTGTGAAATCTCACTGGGTGATTTTGGATCCATCACATACTTTCTGCCTAACCTACATCACAGGGTTATTTTGTAGAAAAAGAGAGAAGAGGGAACTAACATAAACTGCATTGTTGAAGGCTTCCACAGCCGGAATCACTGGGATACTGTGTGGTTTCCTGGTAAAATGCCATAGATTGCGCCCTTCATGTCCTCCAGAGGAAGTAGAATTCCCAATTCCAGGTGAGGGCTGGAGGCTACTTGGAATTATGATTGATCCTCAGTTGACAGAGATCAACTTCCCTGGAGAAAATGACTACTTTGGAGGGTGGACTCTTTGACCTTATACCTGCTGAGGTCACCAAACCTTGCTCTCCCAAGAACCCACCTCCAAATCTCTAGGAATTCCCCAGCCTGGAGCTGGCAACCCTAAGAGGAACTTATCTCAATAGATGGGAGATCTGTAGTGGTTCCGGGAGATCTCTAGGCCCCACCCAAAGATGGTAACCCAAGAAGGATAGAAGGAAACAGGGAAAGAGGGAAGGCTGTGGCATAAAGATAAAATAGTGGGGGTGGGGGAAATGGAGATGCCTCCCACTAGCTCTTGCAGGTTCCTACTTGTTCCACCTAATCTCAGCCTACTTAAGTTCCTTCCACATCAAGAGAGATGTAAAATGAATCACCCCTCTAGAAGATTTAATATTAGGAACTGGATGTCTTTTTGGGCTTTTATTTAAATGTCCTTGGATGTCCCTTTTGTGGTAAACACTCCCTCTGAAATCTTGCTCATGGAATGTTGATTGGCCAGACCATCAAGACGATCTTGCTGAATCACTTCCATCAGTATTTATATCCCCAACAGCTGCCTCACAGCTTAAATTCTCATATTTAAGCCTGAGAGCTCTGTCTTATAGCTCTAGCTTGCTGGAGTTCAGATTTAGCAATTTTGCAGTGGGAATGCAGGGACAAATATACTCACTTGAGGACCATTGCTAGGGAGAAACAAGACTATTACAGGTAGTAGCTACTCTCCAAGTTTTCCATACTTTATAGGCACTCAGGAAAATTGTAGATGCTACTGGGAGAAGAAAGTGTTTATTAATCCCAGATATTCTACAAAAATGAAAGTCCGAAATTAATAAAACAAAACTAGGCAGACCCACCCTGTTAGCACAGTGCTGGAACTAACTGCTAGAAGACCATCATGAAGTTTCTGTATGTTCATAGGGCTACTGTAATCATTTCTTTTGAAGAGGCTTCATCTTTATACTGAACTGCAGCACAGTGCAGACTGAATATCTGTTTACTTCGTTTATACCCCATCTCTTTCCTCAACTGAAACCCAAAGCAGTCTACGTTGCTCTCCCCTGTTTTATAGTAGGTAGTGCTGTGCCTTATAGCAGCCTTACACCAGTTTTGCTGCACCTGAATGTGATGGCATGCATGCACACGCACACACATACACATACACAGTGAGTTCTGACTAGGGTTGCCACTACCAGCCATCAGGCAAAGCTTGGAGATCCCTGAGAATTACAACTGGACTACAGAGATCAGTTTCCTTGAAGAAAATGGTACCTCTAGAAGGTATGGAATTACTGAGTTCCTTTCCCCACACCAACCCCTGCCCTCCCCAAAAATCTCCAGAAATTTCCCAGCTTGCAGGTGGCAACTGTAATTCTAACAGAAAGCATAGAATCTACATGGACATTCATAACTAGCATCAAGGAGCTGCTGATATTCACATATTAATGTTGACATTTACTAAATTCTGGTCATCCACTACTATTAATAGATAAAAGAATCCTTGAAGTTCCATGATGCTTTCCCATTTCCATGCCAACTTGTAGTGATGGCTTTTCAATAGATTAGCCTCATCCTTACTAATTCATTTTTTCCTGTAACAACCTCTAACTGGAAGAACCACTAAATAAAGACACACTGGATAATTTTTAAAATCTGTTTTTCTAGAGAATGTGCTGCTAACAACTTTTTTTAAAGCTTGCATCAGTTACAATGTCATGTCAGTTGGACTTTCAGTACATTATTGCTTGGGTCAAAGTTTGTAGGAAATACAGAAAAGCATAAATCATTCCAAATAAAACTTCGCAATTTTACCATGTTGTAGCTCTTAACAACTTACCAAGTACCATATTCAATATGTATCCTGCCTATTCCCCATCTAAGAGCAAAAGAAAATTGCACATAGGAAGTAGCATCTGCCTGTTTTTGCTGTCTTCACAATAACAAACAATTGTTGGACAGCAATTGTTGGAATACAGGCAGAGGTTAGATATATCAAATAGATGACAGATAATCTTCTCCGGAAGGTCTCATCCTTATCCTGAACTAGAGATCACTTCTCCCTGCAACAGATGGCTTTTGAACACAGTACTGTTCAGAGGAGCCATGCCAGCTGTACAATCCTCCCCTGAAACTTTCCAAAGTCTCAGATTGCAACAGCCTACTTCAGCACAGAGCTAGACAACGTGATTATCTTTTCATCTGCTACCCTTTCAGCATTTCTTTGCTGCTTTTTTTATAAGAATGATGTCTCCCTTCCCTTTATATGCTTTGCCTTATTTCAGACTGTCCTTTCTCCATTGTTGACATTGCTTGACTTTGAAAAGCCTTCACTCTTTGCAGTAGGACTGTGTTAATGCATTTTCAGGGCCTCGAGCTAAGAACTGGACAATTAAGACCAGAAATTTCCAGCAGAGAAGTGACTGCTAATAGCTTTTTGTAATGTGGACTCATGGAACAGCTTGCAGCTAGGAATGGCTTACTGAACACAATACACCATAATACGAGAGGAAACAACTTACAACGAAACTGAACCCTGTTTCAGGGTGGCCACATCTTTTTCAACCCTCTTTCTGAAATCATCTCAAGAAACCTAGTAAGTAAATACAGTGATGAAAGACTTCTTGTGAAGTCAGAGATGGAGTTCACTAGCAGAACTCTATAATCTTAGCAGTGAATTCTAAAAGTATCATCTCAGCAGCCAGTAACTAAGGGTGGGGGGGAGTAAAGAACTGGCTTCATATTGCAGGCACAGTTGCTGCCTTCTTGATCATCCAAAACACCTAGGTGGTTTCCGCACAGCCAAGGGAGAGCCTGCATCGGCATTAATCATGCCGATGCAGGCTCTGGGGCCGTTCGCACAAGCGGCCCCATGGGATGCGCAGCTGTTGGAGCAAGCTCCGCACAGCCACGTATTCCCCTCCCCGGCCCCAAACGCCTCGTTACCTTCTGCTGGCAGCCGTCGCTCTGCTGTCGCTCTGAGGAGGGAAGGGGCCATGCCCCCATGGCCAGAGTGACTGCTGAAGCACCGGAGTCCAGGGGGCGTGTCCCCTTCCCTCCTCAGAGCGACAGCAGAGCGACGGCTGCCAGCAAAAGGTAACGAGGCATTTGGGGCCGGGGAGGGGAAAACATGGCAGCGGATGGAAGCCGGTGTTTACAGAAAAACTCGCTCCCCAAGCAAGTTTTGAAAACACCGTTTGGGCGGGAACAGAGCGCTGCTGCATCGATTTGGCAGTGGCGCCTGTGCGAATGGTTCCCGCCAAAACAGTGTTTTACCAGGCTGAAGCCACTGCTTTCAGCCCGTGCGGAAACCGCCCTAGCAAATAGTTTCTCTTGCTGATCAGCAAGCAGGATGTGATCCACATGATAGAGAAGTCAGGTAAAGGATCAGTCCACAACATTTGCTAAGGTAAATGTGAAATGATACCAGATTGCACAAAAACAGGTATCTGTATGGAGGAGCTATGTGGGGAAAAGGAAGAGAAAGAGGAAACCGTGGAGTACTTGATCATTCAGAGCTGAGCCTGCACAATTTATCTTCTTAGCTCCTCTGATTAAAGAGTCATTCTAAATAAAGCCATTATTTATCATTTGAATGTGTTTGTACCACAACAAAACACCCTGCAAAATAGAAACACAAACTCAGAAACACAATCCTGTATCATTACAGTATTACATTTGTTTGTGCCACTATAGTTTTTCTTTAAGTGAATCGACAAAGTTTCCCAGGATATTAGGAAAACAATGGCACTGCAGAGAAAATAAAACTATAGCCAGTAAACAGAATGAACATGTTTCACAGAAGTGCCTATTACAACTCAGCAGCAATAGGTTGGCTGGTTTTAATGAATACGAGCTCCCCAAGCTCTATCAACTGCACCTGTGTATCCTCCAAAGGCAGGAATTCTGAGAACTGGACAGATTAATTAGTCCTCGTGACTTCTTTTCCCATCAATTCCAAAAGCAGAGACACGTCAACTTGCCCATTTAAGGAATAATAGCAAATCTTGGTGTATATGTGTGTGTGTGTGTGTGTGTAGGGGGGGGGGGGTTATATTTATTTGATCAATTGAGTCCTAGGCACTAACAAACAGCCCAATCCACAAATCCCTGGCAGCTGGGGACAGGCAGTGCATGGAAGCAGCAATTTTTTTTAAAAAAACCTGGCCGCCTAAAAGCCTTCTATAGGGCTAAATGGAGTTATGCCACCCTTTTGGCAGACCCTGGCTGCAGCATTCCCAACTTCAAAGTCCAGGTGGAAGCCAACTACAGTCGGCTCCACACCCTGGGAACACCCCAGCCCCCTTGCGCTGGCGTTTGCTTCGGTGTCAGCTTAGCTCCACAGCAGCACCCACTTCTGGATTTCGCCGCTGTGGAACTCTGGGGTGCCTGTGCGCCAGTGTTCTTGTCCTCCCTGCTCCTTACACTGGCAGAGGGGGAAATCTCATGCTGCCTTCAAGAAGCAATTCGAGGACACACACCCCCCTCCCATTTAGCTGAAAGTCTTTTTTTGTTGTTGTTACTGTTGTTGTCAAATTGGAGCTGACTTATGGCAACTCCCATGGGGTTTTCAAGGCAAGAAACGTTCAGGGATTGCTTACCATTGCCTGTCTCTCAATAGAGATCCTGGAAGCCCTTGGTGGTCTCCCATCCAAATACTAACCAGGGCCCATTTTGCTTAGCTTCCAAGATCTGATGAGATTGGGCTAACATTAGGTTAGCAATATTTAGAGGCAGTAACAAAAGACATGTGTTTTGTGAGCAGTCTGACATCCCCTGTGACAATGCAAAAGATTCTCAATTATACTACTTTCATTGTGTGAATCAACCACTTAAGAGCATTATAGGCTAGTCTCTAAAACAATGTAAGGAGCACCCTGTTTCTTTGATAATGCTCAAATTTAGGTACAATTAAAAAAAACCATGGATTTCAGCCTCTGAAATCTGTTTTTCAAAAGAATTTCCAAAGCTGCAGAGCACATAATGGGGGTTAGGACAGTGAAATATACACACTGAAATACGTACATGCAAACACAGCAAGAAGCAGAATGCCAAATCCTTTCTAGGACTACTGCTGGCACTATCAGGGACTAGCAAGTCCCGGAACCGATTTGCTCTCTTTAGGCTGACCTTTGGAACGATGGTTTTCAGAACTTCCCAGAACATATTTTGTTCTTCACTCACTGTGTACTTTGACATCTGGCCTTTCCAAGTTGTCAACATTACCACCCTCAACTGTGGACAGGCTGGAATTCTAAACTATTCTAATCTCTCAGACATTTTGGGGATACTGTACTTATTTTGTGCAGAAGTTGAATTTTCAGCTTAATGTTACCCAAGTCAATGAACGTCAGTTGATAACAGTGGAATTCATGTTTCTTTGACTATTGGCTTGTCAAAAGAAAATAACCTTCTCCTTTTGCTGAGTCTAGTATGCATGTTTCCTGGGTGATTACACCAAGTTACACAACAGCCCCAGGGAACATATTAAGCAATGGTGGAGAGAGGTGCTTATTTTTTTGCAGCAGATACAAAGCACAGACTATACAGGGTGGAGAATAATAACAAATACCTGTGGGTACTGTAAGCTGGGCGTGTGGCCAGATGAACTGGAAAAGCATGTACCCTCAGAACACAGCTGTTCTTCAACAAAAAACAAACCCAGAAAGAAATGCTTTCTCTCATGTTCCTGAAAATATCACTAGCTTTGCCTTTGATGAAGTTGTTTTTACTTCTGGATATGTACATCAGATATATGTTCCACAGGATTAAGCAAACTTACCTTTCAGTTGAGACAGGCTAGTCTCATGTCCCATGACCTTTTCACTGAAACAATCATTTGTATTATCTGTGGCTACCCAAAAAACTTTTAAGATCGGTACAATTTTATTTCAAGTCTCCATTCTCCCTCCACATACTGTCAGGCTGGGTCAGAACCCTCTGCAACTCTAGTAGGTGGCCTGCATAAAAAGATCAACTACTCTGAGCTCATGCAGGTAAAAAGACAATGATAACTGAACAACTCAGCATTGAGTTTTGGCAATTTTTTGCATTATCTTTTACACTCAGGGATTCTTTTCACACCTCTCCCTGCTCTTCCTTGGTTGTTCCCTGTATTTTCCTCTACACCAGAAAAATCTAAATCAAGCAGGCTTCCATGGCCTCTGGGCCTTGAACCAGAAATCCCATACTCAGAAGCTGAGATCTTTGTGCTCATACCTTGGAGCTCCCTTCAGGCTCGGAAATACTGGAAACCTGAGCTACCATACTTGATTAGTCAACACTTCCGATACTCTTCACTTCAGCTTCCAGTTCAAGTCCATTGCCTTCCCTCTTTGAAGCTGAAAACTCCAGATCCAGCAACTGACTCTGGGAACCATGCAATGGACTATGCTGATCCATGGCTGCGGCCTGACCTGGCCCTCACATAGGCAAGCAGAGCAATCATGTGCATGCATGCATGGTCCAACTTTATTGATTTGTATAATGCATTCTAAGTTTCTTAGACACAGAGTAAATGTTTTTTAAAAATATAACCATAGAAAGGTATGACTAAGGAACAATACGAAAGAGGTCATGAATAAAAGTTTGATGTTTCAGAAATGTCACTTTTTCTGACAGATTTGTATGATTGCTCAGTATGCTATCCACAGTGACCTGTGAGGACAGTGTGCTTTGAAACATGGTATTTTTTCTTCACCATGAAATTAGACCAGAATCACTGCAGATATAGGAACACAAACCTATGTAGACTTCCTGGATTCATAAGTGTACTGAACAGTCACTCAACCTTTGGGTCCAGCAGTAAGACGTGCTCAGGATATATCTAAAAATTCCAGGCACCATTGCTTTATTAACAACTATCATTCCCTGAGTTGCCAGGCTTGGAACCACAGGGCTAGTATTCACTGGCAGTCAAATACCAGCCTGACAATTGAAGGAAGTCTATCCGCAGTCAGGATCACACCTCTCAACTTGCTTTCCCAAATGGGTTTACCACTAATTGCATTTTGTTGAGGGGGAGGGGTAGCAGCATGCCAGCATGTGGCTGTCTTTTCCCCCCATAGATAATATGGGTGTAGCAATGGCCAGTCCAAATCCCATAAGGATTCATGTGCACAAACATAACTGCACTTTATTTTAAAGGGTGTGTCTAATCCACCAAGGATCAGAGCCTGTCCCCAGAGGATCCCTATTCCAGTAGAACATAATCAAGTCCTTTTTCTTCAGATGGTCCTGCAGTAATTCTGGAGAACTGGAGATCTACGGTGCCTCTGTAGGTATCCTGCCTTCCTGATTCATATGGTCATGTGACATGGTTCACAGTTTATATTCCTTAACTAAGCAGAGAGAACAGAGATGGGAACAGGCGGCCTCACATCCCCACAATAGCCTGGCTTGAACCCAACAGATGCACACACAAAAGATCTTTTGTGAGTAAAATTTGCCAAAAATAATTAAAGTACCATATACCTCAAACTCTATATTTTGAAAAAAAATGTAGCCACAACCAGAAAACTGTAACCTGGTAGTGCCCAAGCCCAGTGAAAGGCTAAATTAAAACAAGATACATGCATGGATTATTTCAGCACAAAGGAAGAGAACAGCTGAGTGGCTGGCATAAGCCTCCCTTCATGTTCCCCCACTAGCTGCAGCTGAACTCAGCCCCAAGAAATATAAAGCTGATTTTGTGCTACCAGAGGAAGTAGCTGTGGTCTTCTGAGCAGACAATGCTGGTTTCAACACTTACATTTCTCATGGGAAGCATTAAAACAAACAGTGATGTCTCCTTACTAGTATCCAAGTGCACCTGAAGGAGGAGAAGTCGATTTATGGCTACCAATCTTGATCCTCTTTGATCTGAGATTGCAAATGCCTTAACAGTCCAGGTGCTCAGGAGCAAAAGCCGCAGAAGGCCATTGCTCTCACATCCTGCATGTGAGTTCCCAAAGGCACCTGGTGAGCCACTGCGAGTAGGAGAGCTGGACTAGATGGACTCTGGTCTGATCCAGCTGGCTTGTTCTTATGTTCTTAAGTGGATGCTTCTTCCTATTCATCCCATTTCTCTGCAGAAAGGGAAGGATTCTGCTGGACTTACTAGCACCTACCCATTTGTGACAATTAACAATAGAATTGAATGCAAGTCCATTTACTCAAGCAGCTCTGACAAAATGAATATCAGCCCTTGTCCTTTACATGCTGCAGTTTAGTAGAAACTGTAGGACTTAGCTAAGTGAATCCTGGGTTCAAATCTCTACTCAGCCATGATGTTCAGTAGGTAACCTTGGCTTAGGTGCCTAACCTACCTCAAAGGAACAGGAAGAGACCATGGACTGTTAGGAATTTCTTGAAGAGGATAGGATTAACATGTAGCTTCCCACCCCCACTCCCACCCCCCTCCTACAATTTCAATTGATAATTTGCTGCTGTGTTGGATTGGAGAAGATTCTGCTCTCTTTTATCCCCCATTCTGAATAGGCCAATTAGATTTAAACAGGCGTACTGGAATGCTGAAGTGATGTGAGGGGAGTTTGTCAACAGCCAGTAGACAAACAGAAGAATGGGGTGTTGGAGGGAGAAAGGTTAGGAGGTATCCTGGACTAGCCAGTGAGTGTACTAAGGACGATTCTGTATGATTTCAGACAGGCAGGGTTTGGGTACTGCTCCTTGCGAAAAAACAGTTAACTGTAAATGCTGCCTAGTTATACTGACTTTAAGCATACCATGCTTCCCAGTGCTGGTAACTGTGTCAGTTAACAAACTACAGTGGAAAGGCCACACATGCAAACTAAATAAACATTTGTGTTTTGTTATATATGTGCCCCCATGCTATCCTCAACCTACTTACTCCACACTTTGTAGGACCCAGACCAAAAAAAAAGAGTCTTGATTTGCAGCTTATGTGCTGTCTGGTACAGGAGTAAGGAATCCTGTGTGTGTATAAAGTAAGACACTAGTACAATAAATTCACAATTCCTCATATACCTGCATTAACAGTGGATCAGATATATTAACACAACAGGAAAGTGTGGGTGGTGGGGTGGGTCACAACTCTTCAGCCTGAAGGACTTGTTATTGGCAAAGTGGTATAAAATAAGAGAAAGGCTTTGATCAGAAATAACAACAGCTGCCCTTTAATGGAACCTCTAAATATGCTGCCTGAAGCAGGTTGTTAGCGGTAGGGCTGGACCCTGCCTATAGGTGATATGCAAACAAAACCTCAGTGCCATCATTGCCAGGAAGAAGTCAAGGAGAAGAAAGGCTTCTGCACTAGCCCTTCACATACCAACCCTGGCTAGCATCTATTTTAAACAAACATGATGTTCATCTCACTATTCTGTGTCAACCCATGGCCAGAATTATACAACGTTCATTCCTTGCTTAAAATTCACCTTGAAATCCAGAAAGAATTCTCTTCTTTCACCATATGTATCCACTCTCTTCCCCACAAAGAAAATGAGACACAAGCATATGAATTATCAGAAAAAGGCATTATATTTGGGCTTACACCACATTTCAAACTGATTTTGGTTTCAAGCAATTGAAACTGAAAGTCCATTTTATGACATTAAATGACCCAGACAATTGTAATTAAAGAAAGAGGAAAGGGTGGGTTTGGGGGTGGGGAAGGAGGAAATACACTCAGTATAGAAACTAAGACCTGTTCTCTTCCACAGGAACAATCCGGGGAATGTTAGTTTCAGCTGTTTGGTTTTCTTTTCTTCCCCCTTGGGGTTGTTACTAATAAAGCTTCACTGTTTCTTTAAAGCAAAGCCACAGTTCTTTTTTCATTGTTTGTTTTGTTGTTGCAGTCTTACAGCAGCAATTTTCATATCACCAGTAAGAAACACACATGCATGTACTGCAATCAGACACACACTCACTCACAGACGTTATACAGTAGCCAGTTACCACTACTGAGAGAGAAAAACACAGACACTCAATCCTTTTCAGTGGTCACTGTGAGCATCTCACTAGACTTTTGAACTAAAAAAAGTAAGAGAAAATACTGCGCAAGTCTTCCACCTCGATACCTGTAAGGCGTCCTTTAGCAATGGACGGAGTTCTGGTCTCCATTTGTTCAACAAGCATCACTGAAACCTAAAGGCACACTGGCCAAAAAGACAGCCCTGTTCTGTGTGTGTGTGTTTGGGGTTTTATGATTTTTTTAAAATTGTCATTTCAAACTAACATATTGGCCTGAAGCCAAAAAGCCCTATCTGCCCTTTTGCATTGCTGCGCCCCTGATGAATGTCACATGGAGACCACAGCATCAGGACGGCAGATCTTCTCCCAGGAGTCTCACTTCATAGCTGGGCTCTTCGGAGGCAGCAGATGAAAAATACATTTGCCTTTAAATGCAAGGCAATGCCTACAGAGTTCTCCCCTTTCCTCAGCTTTGTACCAGTTTTACGCTTCAGGCAAACAATTTTTCTGGAAGAAGCTGATCCTTTACAGTTGCCAGCTTCAAGAAGGAAAAAGTGTCATATAGGTTGCTGTAACCAACAACACTCAAGAGATCACAGCAAGGGATTGATTTAAGTACAAATGCGGCTGAGGATTCATAGCAACTCTCCAAACTGAACTGACTGCCAGGCCTATCAAATGCCACTAGCTTCTGGGAAGACACCAGGAAAGGGATGGGGTTGGGGAATATACCAGTATTCCTTGTTCTGACAAGTTCCAACTAAGTCTTTCTGATTATAAGGGTAAAAGTCTTGGAAACTTTAAAAAAAAACAAAAAACACCAACCAACCTTAATAAACCATCACCAAAATCAGCAATAGGAAAAGTTTCTTTTTTCCCTTTTTCTTTTTATTAAAAAAGTTCTCACTTTAAGTCCCTAGAGTGAGATGGAAGAGAGGGGAGGCAATGAGAAAAGAAGGCCAAGAAACTTCTGCCCTCCTTCCATCCACTCAGGGTTATTCCCACAGTTAACATCTTAAGAACCGCTTTGTTTTTGGTTGAAGTAATGTTTATCCTTTTCTAGATCCTCCCTTCTGATTCTGTTGGTTTAGCTAGGAGATGTGTTGGCATGAGTGTTCGGGGAGTCCTGCTCATTTATGGTGTTCAGAAGCACACACACGGGCTGCCGTGGGAGGTGATGGTGGCTATGGTCTCGGTGCTGCTCATCAGAGGCACTGAAAAGCCCGTCTTCCTCGTTTCCATGCAGAGGGTGGCCACTGCAGCTATCGCAGAAGTCCATGGATCCATCATCAAGGAACCCATCCAACTCCTTGAGATCACCATCATGGTGGTCCTGGTTACATATGCAGATTTCAATGCCTGAGTCACCCGTGAAGCGTCGGTGCCTGCCAGGTGTCTTGTCCTTTGCATCTGGGAAAGTGCCGTTCTGGTCTAAGCTTTCAGAGTTGTAGTCCTTAAGCAGTTCTTCCTTGCACTCAGGCTCCTTACCAGAACAGGACATGCAGTCGGCCATCTCTCCTAATCCTGCACCGCTTGGCTCTCCGCTTGGCTCTTTGGTGGACGGTCGCTCAACTAGCGGAGTCGAGGATTCCAGACCTCCAATGCTGGAGGGCGCAGTGCTGTCTAAGCTTCCATTATTGCTTCCCGCTGCACCCAGAGAGCCTGTCTGGGCTGGCTGGAGGTTTCTCATGTCTGGTGCCGCACTGCCACTGCCAGGCGGGATGCATTGCTGATGTAAGGCACTATATGGTGGGGGAGGGGTCGGAGGTCGGTTCACCACTTCCTCATAGGGAGGTAGTAAATAATTTGGCAAAAATCCTAAATGGAGAGGCAGGGAGGACAAGTTACTTCCAGGCTACTGTACTGTATTAAAAACTTAAGCACTATTAGGATGTTCAATACAACACTTTGACCTTTTGTGTTCAACTTGCTTTGAAGTTACTCTAGTAAAAGAATACCACCACAAAAACTCATAACCCTGATTAGGTTTAGGAAAGTCATTGCTCACATTTTGTAGGTAAAGAAATTGAGACAAATGCAGTAAAGAACAGCATAAAAACAGCAATTCATAGTCCAGATGCCTCAACGGTCATTTGAAGCAAGTTTGTGACTTCCTTCTACAACCTCTAAAAATAGGAAACCCTTTGATTACACAGACACTAGAACACAGGTGTCAAACTCACGGCCCTCCAGATGTTCATGAACTACAATTCCCATCAGTCCTTGCCAGTATAGCCAATGCTTATGTTGGGAGGGACTGATGGGCATTGTAGTTCATGAACATCTGGAGGGCCACAAGTTTGCCACCCCTGCACTAGAAGGTCCATTGGATGTTCATCCAATCACCTCATCTCAGGACCATGCAAAAGATCATATGGGCAATGTGGCAGGAATTGGACACAGCTTCTCAATGTCCTACTAGCCAATTTAAGCCTGGAAACTTAAGTTGGAACCTCCTGGGCTCCTTTCATAAAGTTTTCAAAGATCTCATTTAACATTCATATATCCCCTTTACCTCTCTCCTGTACCCTACTTCTCCATTCCACCCCCGTACTCTCAGCCTTTTTTTCTCCCTCGCCATTATTTGGCTACATGTTTTGTAGCCTACTATCCAATATGTCTATTTTAGGTGGGCGCATTATGTATGTCATTTGATTTTTTTTTAAAAAATGAGCCTAATAAGTCTCAAAATGCTAAAAGCAAAAATGAAGTCAGAGCAGCAATCACTGTGGATGCTCTTCACAAAAGGATCTCTCAGATGCTCTGCAGTTCGCATCTAGCGCTGACCTGGTTAGTTTTATTGCTGGTTATTTGTTTAAACTTAACAGTTTATATTTGTATTGTTGTGCACAACCTTGGAACACTTCTGGTCATAAATACCCCAACCAAATAAATGCAGTGTGCATGCTCTGCATGCTAAAGATCCCTTATTGAACCCCCAACTGCAGTTAAGAGATCTCAGAGGGCAGCTGTGGAGAAAGATTTTTCTATGGTGTGGTATCATGGAGAGCCCCTGCCAGTCAGATTAGACAATACCAAGCTAGAGGGGATGGTGGTTTTGCTCGACAGAAGGCAGTTTCACATACAGTGCCCTTTTGTCGAAGAAAGTTGTAACTGATCTGCTATCTCATTGTTATTACAACGTCCATCTTCACTGATGTCAGCTGCAGAGGAAAAAAGCACGGGAAGTAAAAACCTCTCAAATTTGTCAGTGCTGTCTAGGATAGCACGTGACCAAACTTTTCATAAACCACACTTCCTCCTTCTAAGTCATTTGCTAAAGCTAGAAAAGGATCAGAACCGAGTACAGCTGTCTGATACCTGATGTAAAATCATTTCACGCATCACTCTGTGCAGCCAGGATATTTCTCCACAAGATTTATATCCGGCCCACACTAGCAAAAGAGCTGGTTTAGTTATGATGGCTCTTCAGCTAGTACAATCAAGCTGACACAAAAGACAGAACTGAGGAACTCAAGGTATCAAAGGTTATCACTTTGTCCTCACCAGCCATCTCCAGACCTGCCTGCATCCATTCCTATTACCTTTGCTGGGGAACACCATTACTGGTTCTACCCAAAGTGGTAATGAGTATTACTCTTTAAAAGCCAGCCTGCTCCTTGCATGCAGTACATACGGAAATAAAATGGTAGAGTAGAGTAGTTATGAGCTTCGCGATAGGCAATCAGGTTAATTTCATGCTGCCTCTGTTGTGCTTGGAGTCTGTGTTTGGCACGTCGGTGATGGCAGACACAACAGCAACTCAGTATAATGATGATCGTCCACACTAACCAGAACCCTGTGGAGAAAGCAAAAGAGAAGGAAGTTCCACTTTAGAGATGCAGTGAAGGGGAGTGGTGGAGATCTAAGCAAAGAAATAAGGAATGAGAAAAAAAAACGTTGTCGGGTATTGTCATCGTACTTAATCCATGACTGACAAAGCAGACCAACAGTTTTTCTGCAAATGAGAGAACAGTTACGAAGAAGAGGAGTTTGGAAGAGTTTGGATTTATATCCCCCCTTTCTCTCCTGTAGGAGACTCAAAGGGGCTTACAATCTCCTTGCCCTTCCCCCCTCTCAACAAACACCCTGTGAGGTGGGTGGGGCTGAGAGAGCTCCGAAGAGCTGTCAGTCGCCCAAGGTCACCCAGCTGGCGTGTGTGGGAGTGCACAGGCTAATCTGAATTCCCCAGATAAGCCTCCACAGCTCAGGCAGCAGAGCGGAGAATCAAACCCGGTTCCTCCAGATTAGATACACGAGCTCTTAACCTCCTATGCCACTGCTGCTCCTTTAAGGGGTTTAAAGGGCTCCTTTAAGGGCTCCTTTAAGGGGTTTAAAAGTGCCTGCTTACTAGTGCCTGCTTCCTGCTATCCCAGCATCTACAGGATTTTTAAATTTAAAATCTTATATCACCAAGAAGGCAGCATCTTTTTCTTCTAGGAGACCTACATACCAGGTAGATAACTAGGCAGTGGTCACTTTCAGCTACACTCAATATTGTATGTACGTCTCCATATCCAGAGCAGGGGCTGAATGCCTCAGCTAGAACTGCAGGGATGTTTACTAACATTACTTCAGGGGACCAGCTCACTCTATCAAGTTTCACAAAATTCCTTGGCAACCTGGCAAGTATGAGGCCAGCTCAGTCAAAATGATGAAAAACCCAACCTGAATTGCTATTTTCCCAACCGAAAGAACAGAATCTGAACCAGTATTTAACATCTCTCCTTCCCATATTTAAATCACCAGTTTAGAATGAGGTTTGGACAAAGAGTGAATTGGAAGAAATTCTTAATACATCGAGACCATCCAGGCTTTTAGTCTCTGCCCTCTTCATAGGTTAAAAAGCTGAAAATGGGACAGCTGCCCCAACAACGTGATCCACAGACAACCAACCTACTTAGATAAAGTGAATGCGCATGTGTGTGTGTCTGCGCATGTTGTCACGTCACAGCTAACTTATATAAGGTTTTCAAGGCAAGAGATGTTTGGAAATGGTTTGCCATTGCCTGCCTCCATGTGAGTGAAAGAGTTCTGAGACTAGTGTGATTGTCCCCCAGCAGGTGTCACGTGGAGAAGTGGGGAACTGAATCTGGTTCTTTAGAGTCTGGTGCTCATAACCACTACACCATGCTCGCTTTATTAAGATAAAGAGTCTATTGGAAATTGTCCTGTTACTACACAGTACTGGGTGTTTTCTTCAGGCTATCATGCTCTGTTAATCTTCACGGCTCTTACAGTTGCTGGGACTGCAAAGCCTGCTACTTCTTACCTTTAGCGTAAACAAGTAGAAAGACAGTACAAAATCTTATGGACAGAGTAACATAACACTGTTTTTATTACATCTGCACAGTTGTATCCTACATGGTTACTAAGTTGCGCCCACTCGTCCAAAAGTGTGAAAAAGGCCTCTCTCCAAAAACTAGTCAAGACAGCTAAATTATTACATGGACAGGAACTGCATTCACTCAGACAAGTTAAACAAGCAAATATAAACAAACTCATTGGCATCTTTCATGGTCAGATCTGTTGTGTTCCTTGTGCGATTTAATGTGCAAAGGTAACATTAACAGGGAATTGATAAGAGACCACTTGCCAAGTGGAAAGAAGACAAAATGTCTGCATGAAAGAAAAGGAAATAAGAATAATTTGAAATAAAATAATTTGCAGATGTCAGTTGGCTTTGGCTCCAATTTGGGGTTGGGCTATAGGTCTGATAATCAAGGACTCCTGTGACTTGTTACAGGCAAACTACAACCTCAGTGTCCTGCGCGTGACAAGCAAAAGCAGAATGATTCACATTGTAGACCTGTGGGAAAGACTTCTCGTTTTCACAATGCTTCCTTCAAAGATGCTTTGTAAGTACTATGACTGCTGTACTTGGAATAGTGACATATAATTTTTAATTTATTTAATTTATTCAATTTGCCGATTCTTCTTTAAGTTTCCCTGGGCCCTTGATTTCTGGGCTGTGATATGACTTCAGAACAGCTTCAGAGCTATGCAAAGGAGCAGCAAGTGCTAGTGAGCAGATAGCAAAACATTCAAGCGAATCAGACACTATGCACATACATATATATTTCCCTCCCACCAAAATGCACACTTTAAATAGCTTCTGGGTACAGGAATGATTTTGCACAGCTTGACATGTCAAAAGAGACCATCCAAAAAAGAAAACTGCGGCCACATCTGTTTTCTAACCAGTGTCCACGGAGCCAGCACCTGTCTTTGCAGGGCAATTAACACAATCCTCAGTAGCGAGGCCACATCTGTAATTGAATACATGTTCATCAGGGAGCAGGGGCCAACTCCAGCTCTTTGGCAAACGTACCTGAATAGCAGACCTTGACAAATTTTCCTTGGCTGTAGGAGCTGCTCAAATTTTTCTCAGTACTTTTTCAACATCAGCTCCTAGGAGAACTGCTTGTTCAGTAATCTAGTCAAATACCTTAGAAATGCTATTATCATTAACTTCAGAGGCCTAAGATTTGCAGCAGTCTGGACATTTTTATTTTAATGCGCGTTAACACAGTATCATTCATCATTCTGAAACAACGAATCCCTCTTTGGAAATCTGGGGGACGGGACTGAAAATTTACATATCTAATTCTCATCTTGGCTCCATCTGTGAAAACTTAATTCTGTGGATCAGGGGTAGGTGGAGAGAAGGAAGGTTTTCCCACAAACATGGAGGACCCCCTAGATCAGGGGTAGGGAACCTGCGGCTCTCCAGATGTTCAGGAACTACAATTCCCATCAGCCTCTGTCAGCATGGCCAATTGGCCATGCTGGTAGGGGCTGATGGGAATTGTAGTTCCTGAACATCTGGAGAGCCGCAGGTTCCCTATCCCTGCCCTAGATACCCAGAAAAAACTAAAAACTTTTCAAAAATTGACGTACGACCTTTAATTCCCCCCAAACTGAACCTTTCTGAACATGCACAGGCACGGTGTCTCTCTCTTATTTCACTTGTTGGAGGAGAGGGTGTCATTCCAGTCCCAGGACGCAAATTCTATTCCTAGTGACTATCATTCCACTCCGGAATCTGTCATTTCGGTCCCAAAACACTTCTGTAACTCCCAGGGGACTATGTGACTCATCATTCCAGTCCCAGAGAACTGCTTCATTCCATAGGGATGATCATTTCATTGGGGAAGGGGGTATCATTCCAGTCCCAGAGTCATCTGTTTGCGCCCAGAAACCTTCACTAAAAATCTGTTCCACATGTTTGTTGCAATATTTTTGTGCTCTAATGTAATTCAATAGAGTCCATGCAAATCAACTGGCATTCTTAGCTCCCATTATCTCCATGGGTCTTCAAGTCTCTCCTATTGCTTCCACAGGGGAATCCTGTCATTCCTTTTAGTACAAGGGGTGAGGGGAGAAAGAAACGACTGCTAGAGAAGGGAGTGGGGAGAAGACTGAGTTATAGAGAGTTGGGGGAAAAGGCAGATAAATTAAGATTGATAGATAAGGGGTAGGAAAGAGAGGGAGGGAACTTTGACAGAAAGGGAGGAAAGAGAAAACATAACATCAGTGGACTCTACCGCCCCCTCCCCCCCTCCGTTAGGGGATTTGATAGTAGGTCGCTTGGTATTTAGAAGCTGCATTTTAATGGGGTTTGGTTTTAATGAATATACAGCTATAATTATTATTAATATTATTAATTATAATAATTATAATAATATAATTAATAATATTAATTTTGATATTTCTTGATTTTATCTGTGCTCTATCTGTGTATTCTGTTCATCTTGTTGTTCACTGCCCTGAGCCCTCCGGGGGGAGGGCAGTATACAAGTATAATTAATTAATTAATTTTTTTTTAAAAAAAAAAGCAAGAGGGATGCCTCCTTTTCACAAGTTTCTTACAATTCCCACCAATATTTCCTATTTTTCCACCACAAGTCTTGGTAAAACCAGCAACTTCCCCTCACCCTCATCACCATTATACCTGTAGACCCCAATTAACTGATACATGGGATATTAAAGTCTCCAGAAGGATTCCTATCCTATAATTAATTCTGAATTATCCTCTTTGAGAATAAAAAAAAAACCCAGAATGGGAACAGGAAAAGACAAAGAGAGCTGGGGAAAGAGACACCCCCCCCCCCGAATTATATAAAGATTCCAGAGGGTTTTTTAAAAATTGACGGAGGTCAAAACCCCTCCAAATGGAGAAACGTTGCCTGTACTTGTGCAGCCAATCTTGCAACAGTCTTGGCCACCACATATGGGATTCCATAGCAATCCAAATAACGTGTTCCAGACAGCAAGTTGGTATGTAGCCACCTGTGGCAGCAAAATGGAGACAGTCAGGGAGAAGGGAAGAGCAGCAAGAGACGGTGGGAAGAAAATGGTGGTTGGGTGTTTGTGAAAGATGCCACTAACATAGGGGAAGTCGGGCAGCAAGCAACAAGGCAGTGGCTACTGCCCTCTTCTTTCACCTCACCCATGCAGCTGAGATTATCTGACCCACTTGAATGTGTGTGTTTGTGGGGGGGGGGATCATAGGCATAAACGCTGCCTTTCTTCTCTCTCCCCAAGTACACATATGTGTCTCTTTCTCTATTGCTAGAACAGGCCAAGGATACAAAGATTTCAAACTTCTCTTTTTCCAAAGCGCCTTTCTGATTCATCCCCTTTCTCCTGCAGAAAGCCAGTGTGGTGTAGTGGTTAAAAGTGTCAGACTAGGATCTGGTTTGAATCCCTACTTGTGCTATGAAAGCTTGCTGGGTGACCTTCGGGCAGTCACTCACTTTCAGCCTAATCTACCTCACAGAGTTGTTCTGAGGATAAAATGGAGGAAACAATGCAAGCGGCTTTGGGTCCCAATTAGGGGAAAAGTCAGGGCATAAATGAATTAAACAATGATTTCACTCTCTCCTGTCCAAATTATTAATGATCTTTCTGATTTACTCTTTTTCCTGCAGAAAAAGTAGACCTGCCAGAGCAAAAAAGAAAGAATGAACCCACAAATCCTGTGCTCTTGTATAGTAAGCAAACAAAGTCACATCTGGGGTGGAGTTAGAAGCTAGAGGAGAACATACAGGGTGGGAAGCATAGGCTCATTCCGCACATGCAGAATAATGCACTTTCAAACTGCTTTCAGTGCTCTTTGAAGCTGTGCGGAATGGCAAAATCCACTTGCAAACAGTTGTGAAAGTGGTTTGAAAATGCATTATTTTGCGTGTGCGGAAGGGGCCATAGAGTCTTTTGCCTGTGAGGTTTTTTCTGGCCACCACTTGCACTGAACTAGCCTATTTCTTCTTTACCTGCTGTTTGCAACAAAATTTAAGTTGCCAATTTTGATTAAAAAACAACAACACCAGTTCATTTCAAAATAATCTTGTATGCTGCTTTGGGAATTAAAAGAAAAGCACAATATACTTTTTCAAAATTAATCAAATTCCTCTAAATCTCTCAGACTGGTTGAGTGGAGGCATGCCAATAAGTTCTGTAGAGACTCCAGCACTCAGCTGGCAGTGAGGCAATCAATAAGTGTTTATTTTACTAGAGGCAAAAAAATATTTACTTTACCAGAGGTGAAAAGCCAAAGGAACTTAGAGTTGCCAAAAAATCTTTACACCAGAGAATATGAAAACCACTAAAGGCAATTGCCAAGACTGTGACATGTGTACCTTGCACATCATTTAGTTTAGGCCTGGCCTTGCTAGATTTTAGTTGGCAATCTTGTACCAAGTCCTTTGGCTTAGAAAACCAGATGAATATCCTATTCTCTTGCTACTCTATAGAGCTCCATCACACACAAATGTTCATTGGATGCTCTTATCCTTTCCTACTTACTAAACTATCCAGGTCACCTTATTCTTACCTACTTCTGTTCTCTTGGTTTCTGATGTGCCTGGTCTCTCCCTGCTTTTTGTATTTTAGCTCCAGCTCTGTTAGTTTTACAGCTCTCACTGAGATTCTTGACACACTTAGAAACAGCATGATTAAGCTTATCACCCTCCTTCCTTTACAGGGCTAACATTTGGGAACACACTGAAGATAATGTGATTTCTGAGGGAATGGAGTGAGAAGGATGGATTTGTCCCAGCTAACCCCTGAATGACAATATTTGTATCCCTGTAGAGAGGCAGGCAATAGCAAACCAACTCTAAACATCTCTTGCCAAGAAAATCCTATGGATTCACCATAAGACAGCTGTGACTTGATAGCAAAAGAAAGAGAGGGAGAGAGATACAGAGAGGGCCTTTCACATGGGATAGGATTGAGGACACTCGCAAGTTGCATGGAGACTGTGCCACTCATTGAGTTAAACCTAGCAAGCCCAAATAGTCGCACAGCAACTAGTAGGTTTAGTACAGGTAGAAAATCCAAAAGAACAGCTGTTGCCCAACTCGCCTCTGCTCAGTGCTAGCTGGTACTTTTTCTCATTATGCTTTTCCTTCTTCTTCTTTTTTGATGTTGTAGCACAAAGTGCAAAACCCATAAACATTAAATTTAGAAGACTTAAATAAATAGAAAAGATGGCTGGAGAGACATCGAGATTGGGAAGGCATGACAGAAAGAGCTTGGCAGGATGTTAAAACTATTTCTAAACACCTTTCTTTTCAGAGATTTTACAAAACGCTGTCAGTGGCCAAACATTCTTAGTCCTCTCTCTGAAGTCTTCATAGAGCTTTAAACTGTGTTATTGTTTTTAAGATCAGGGGGATGTTGACAGCCTTATCATGTGGAATTCTGTGCTTGTGTGCTAGTGCAATGCTCCAGATGCATAGGGAAACACACAGCTAAATATTGTTTCACTGCTACCCACAGAGAGCTCTTGCCACCAACAACAGAAAAATACAGGTACTTTAATAAGAATACTGCTTCCAAGTTCCATTCACATGCCACAGTCTGGCCAGATGGCCTATGTAAAAACATAAACTGCTGAAACAATCCAGAGCAACTCCCCCACCCGCAAAAGGTGAAATACCAGGAGACTGCATTCTCATGGTTCCCTAGCAGTACAGATCCAAGCGAAGATCTCGTGAAGGGAAGCACCTTTTATCCTGTGCAAAATAAGAAAACATGTTTTATCCCTCACTGTTCGAGAGGAGGAACAGAATAGCCTGCTCCAGAGTTCACAGTAAATTTGGGAAGATGCCATCACTTTATTGGCAGGAAAGCTGACTAGAGGCAAGCCAAAACGCACAACAAACAATTTCACTGCCTGCCTGAGAAGCACGCTAGGTGATGGCCTTGGCTTCTGACCGTTTGGCCTAAGAGAAGGTGAAGTGGGTCCAGTTTCAATGATTAGTGTAGGAGTGAATATAACATAGTTAACAGATTGTGGACTGGGAACTTTCTGGCTCAAATCCTCATTAGACTGCTGTTTGGGAAGAGCCCATTTAGGCAAGAACAGGCGTTAAAATGTCAAAATACCTCCACTTACTAGAATGCTGGTTGAAGACAGTTTTGCCAGCCTCAGCCAGCCTGTACTTCTCCTCAGCAAGCATCTTATAAGAATACCACAGAGGGATCCCTTTCAAACAACTGCCTTTTTTTAAAAAAAGAAGAAACCTAAATCCTCCCGGTTGGGTAGCTAGACAACATTAGCTGTGCTGTACAATTCAACCAGAACCACTGAATCAGGGTACCAGCACTGGGTAACCACACCTTCAAGCAGAAAAGATGATTACTCTTTTAAGAGAGAAAGTGCAGAAACCTGTGAGCTAAAACCACATGGCTGGCAGCATCAACTCCACAAGAAAGTCCAATGGTTACTTTCGTGTTGACTTTATTGTATTTTTTTTAAGTTGTAAACTTTCTCAAGCTGTTTTCAGGAGAGGCAGCATATACGTTTCCTTAATAAATAAATGTGATCATGGCTTGAACACACAGCTATGCCATTCATATACAGCCTTTAGTCAGGTGATATTGCCAAATGGAGAAGCAGCACCTGCATGGCTGTGACTACATTGAAAGAGACCTACGAAACAGACATAAACTTCGTCGCTGTCTCCCAATATTGAATTTTAATTTTTTTTAAAAAGCAGCAATCAGAGGCTCAGGATCATCACCACACCTGTCAGATACTTGCCCAGAATGAAACATGCACTTTGAAATCATGGTAGAGTGACCAAATGCAGTCTGCTTACATGGGTGGATTGGGAGCTGACTGGAGTAGTACAGGTTTTTAAATTGCAGCTTTTTCTCTGCCTTCCAGTTCTCCAATTAACTACTAATAGTGGAGGTGGTGTGAACCATGCAGACACGCTGAAACGGGGAAAGAGGCACTGATGGATGATTATTTGGTTCTATGTCTCTTGTATCCTCCTGAGAAGAAAGAAGAAATATACTCCCGATAAGCAGGTGAGCGTTCTCTTCTGCCTGCACTTGGTCCAAAGTCCATGTTTTCTCCAAATGGAAGAGACAACCACATCAAATAATGGTAAATATGAGAAAATATTTTTGTGTAAATGTATATTTTGAAGGGGAATTACAGAAGCCAGCGATACAACAGAAAATGAGAATAGGGCAAGTCTGATGAAGAATTTTTTTTTCATTTGATTGCTGACTTATCAGACTAGACAACATGTAATTAGAGGAAGTCAAATCAGAGCACTTCTTTTCTTAGAAGATTTTTTCCTAAGAAGATAATTTTAGCAGATGTGCATCTTCTGGAACTAGATGCAGACCAAGTTAGAAAGATCACATAGAATCTCAGACTCAAACAGGCAATACGTTCTTCTTCTCTCTCTTTTTGGCATTTTCATTTCAGACTAAACAACTAAAACAACACTGAATGGAACTTCTTTCTCATGCCAAAACTGCAAGGTCAGGAAGTACACCATATACAAAGACTGATCTCAAAGGCTCCCAGCACAAAAGTATGCAAGGGCAAAAAAATGCTTGTCTTCTTCACAGAAATCGACATGGCTTCTGCAGAGGGAAGTCCTGCCTCACCAACCTTTTGGAGCTCTTTGACCAAGTGAACAATGGTGATCTGGTAGACATCATGTACATGGACTTTCGAAAGGCTTTTGCCAAGGTACATCACCAAAAACTCCTGAGTAAACTAAGCAGTCAAGGGTTAAGAGGTTGGTGTCTCTTACAGATTAAAATTGATTAAATGGCAGGAAGCACAGTAGGAATAAATGGACAAAAATAAGCAGTGGGGTTCCACAAGGAGTGGTAGTGGGGCTAGATCTATTTAATCTACTTCTGACTACATGGTTTAATTGGTATACCATCACTGATTTAGTTTCTAGTTTTCTTCTGCCACCACATCGTCTCAAACTAAATTGAAGAAATTACAGAATTACAAACTAAATTGAAGAAATTACAGAATATCCAGCAACTTCTAGAACTCTACTTTCACCTTTTAAATCAAATTGATTCAACTCTCAAGCAAAGAGAAGAGAGATCCTATCAACAGGAACAATTTCCACCAGCCAAAATATGAGACTGTATTTCATGTCATGTTTAGCAACGTTAGATCCTATTTTCATTTTAAACTATGGACCTCTTGTATAAGCCACTACGGTATAAGAATAAATGCAATTAAGTTGAAAAGCATGATCTATGATAAAGCGTTAAATTTCTTTTCTGTTACTTAACATGAATTGCTGTATGGAAAGAGACATGCTAATGTCTGCAAGCAGCTATTTTCCTGTGTTAAAAACATGTTTACCCAGCCTTTACTCCTGAAAAGAATCCCAGATGCTCCACCAAGCATATGCTTTCATAATTATCAAAAACATTGTCTTGGGCTCATTTTTCTGCCCAGATTTTGTTTGAAATAAGCACAGCGTTCTTGTGCAATGGAATCTTGTGTGAGACTGCAGGCCATCTGAAAACCACTAAGTACTAAAACTCTAAAGTTGCAGATGGCAGTGCCATCACCACAACAGTGGTATGTGTTCCATGCCACACTGACACAGCCACCTGTCCTCCTGTACACAAAGGGAGAGTGTTTCCTGGAGTCAGGGATTCTGCAGTACTTGGTTTGTGGTGGGTATGGGGGAGAAAGAAGACAAATAGTATCGCTGAAGAGCAGCAGGGAAAGGAAAGGCAAAAGAAACGACATTTTCTCTCCCCACCTATGTAAAATGGTCTGTGGTCAAAACTGTTTGCCAACTGACTCTATCCAGAACAAAGTTCTGCACTGTGCCACTTCAGACTGGCACCTGGGAAACGCCATTTTTAATGCTTCTTCAGGGGAGAAAATCAGCCTTCCTTTATGTCATAAACTAGAATATCAGGAAAATAGATGTACGAAAACTTTTTCAAGATGCCAATGATGTGAACAGGCTCCATGATTCCTCCCTTTCCTAATGAAAATGTGATGCTCACATCACTTTAATCTTTAACTGAATCTTTAATAGAATCAGAAACTCCCACTTGTGGGAAATGCAGCAACCTGTTTATTATCAGGGTTGACTTTCAGAACCACATTACGTTGTTCCTGGAGTTTCTTCACTGGTCAGATATTGATTTCCAGGTCCAATTTAAGATGCTAGTGCTTACTTCTAAAGCCCCTCATGACAGGGGACCCTCAAACTGGTTGGTCATTATTTTAAGTTTCTAAAAATATTTCTCACATATTCATCCTTGAGACCACATAGTTATTATCTATTCATAATATATATAAATGTTATATATGTATTCTTCCCTTTAAACCCCTTATCAATATAGGATTTCATTAGTATTACTAGTTTATATATTTCATTTCAATAACCTCCTTCTTAACTCATCTTTTTAAGAACATAAATAATAGGTGTAACAATTCAAAATGTTGTGTGTGCTTCTTTAACATGAGAGGTAGAAGGAAGGTGGGGAGAAAGGGGGATGAGAGGGTCGTGATTAATTGATACCTGAGAGAGTCTGTGAAGGGTTCTATACCAAGAAAGAGAGAGAGAGAAAGAGAGAGAGAGAGAGGGAGGCTATTTGTGCTAAACTTATAGTGAGAAGGGACCTTAGTGATGTTAATGGCCTAATGCTATATGAAATTTAGAACTGCCCAAAGAAATAGGCAGAACATTGAGAGACTAGAAATGGAATGAAATCCTAATACGGTCTCAGAGATGCAAACAAGTGTGGATTGATGTAATTTGAAAGTCACCTTAGCCAGAAGTTACTGCCTCAGATTGTTTTATTCTTTGTAAATTATTTATTGTAACCTTTAAGTTAAAGAAATTATATAAATAAAATTTTAATTTGTTCGATTAACCTTGGATCTTACACTAGTAACTTCCTCATGACCCAGAGGCGCACTTAGGGAAAATGGAGTCCGGTACAAAATCTGAGTTTTGCGCCTGCCCACCCCCCCAAGAGCAGCTGTTGTGATGCTGGAATCCACCCCCAAACAGCATCACTGTCAATGGTGTTTAAACTAGGGAGCCCAGATTCTCCTTTTAAATCCACCTTAAAGGGAGAATCTGGGGTCCGCAGTTAAAACAATATTGAAAGTGATGCTGTTTGGGGGTGGATTATCCCCCACCCTGAAACAGCATCACTTTCAATGTTTAAACTGGGGACCTCAGATTCTCCCTTTAAATTCATGCTGAAGGGGGTGAATTTAAAAGGAGAATCTGGGGAAATCTGGGGGTTGCCTACTGTCAGGGGTACAATTATCAAGATAGCAGCATCAAAATTTCAGAGTATCTTCAGGAGACCCTCCTGATGATACCACCCAGGTTTGGTGAAGTTCGGTTCAGGGGGTCCAAAGTTATGGACCCTCAAAGGTGTAGCCCCCATCTCCTATTAGCTCTCATTGAAAACAGTGGGGGATGGGGCAGCCACTTTGGGAGTCCATAACTTTGGACCCCATGAACCAAACCTCACCAAACCTGGGTGATATCATCAGGACAGTCTCCCGAAAAATCCCTGAAATTTTGGTGTTGCTAGCCTAAAAACTGCATCCCCTGCAGGCCAAAAAGAAAAAAACACTAAAAATACAAAAACCCCACAAAGGGACCTGCATTTCTTGCGCCCTCACAAGGGGGCGCCCAAGGACATTTGACTCCCCATGTCTCCATTGCAGGTACGCCACTGTCAGGACCCCATAACCCTTCAAAACTGATTTATAGCTCGGATACACTACTTTAGGAGAAACTACAAAGGGGTTTGGAATTAAATTCCTGGTGGCAGTGATAGATATCTATAGAAAGGATTAAAGTGTTTTGCACACGTCATGTTTGTTCCCAAACAGGAAGAAAGTGGTTGTTGCGGGTTTTGTGGTCATTGAAATATGCTTTCTAATCTTGAAATTATTTGATTGGTGTCTTATTCATTACAACAAATTCAGTTAATTTGTTTTCCTCTTGGTTTTTCATTTTGCTGCAAGTACAATTCTAGCTGCTGTCATTATAAAACAAAACAGTTCTTTTTTGCATTTTACCCCCCCCCCCCCAAAAAAAAAATCTCCATTTTTTAAAGGCCTTCCATTTCCTTGATTTCATGCCTGCAAAATCTTAATACACTGCTGCAGGTGAATAATATTTGGGGTGTCATCATTGTGTTATCCCAGCCAGTCAGGATTCACATTGTGAATGAGCTGACATCATGATTCCCAACAGTCAGATTGGGTTGCATTATGAAGCAATGAGAGCTGATGTAAGCCTGGATTTGCCCTGGCTCAGAACATATGGGAAGGAAAAAAGCAGGTAAATGTTGATACAATGCTATGCTACACTGACAGGTTCATGGTCTCCCATGGGTAAAACTCCTGCTCTAATGTAGTTCTGATCACATGTGGTAACATGTGACTAGGCAGATCATGGCAGAAGATGTGCATTTCGACGAAAACAATGCAGTGCAAAAGCATGACATCCTCATTCAGTTGTATATTCTACCAAAACTAGTTAGTCATGGACAAATGGATTGGGATATGGCAGAGTTAGTATGCTTGCCTTAAAACCTGACCCATTGTGAACTCTTTTGTGCCCTTTCGTAACAGCTGATAAATGCACAGCCCCATTATTCTATACTATTTAACCTTTTTACACAAACTTACTCTGGAAATGAAGGAGCGTTTTGGACTCTATTTGAACAGACATTGGTCTCACTACATGATAATGATTATTCATAGAATTTTTAAACATAGTGCTTTAAAATTTTCAAGTTAAGAAAAACTTTTAATTAAAAAAATAATAATTTCCCCACTGTATATTTATTTCTCTTACTCTGCCCAGTACTTAGCTGGTCCCCACTTGCCCAAATGTTCATTAAAACTTCATATCAGCTAATGACGTATGTTTACAAAGGATATCCCATAATGCAAAACATACAATGCCATCAATATAATAAAACTGTTCAATATACATATCCACAACAACTAAAATCGCATGTTTGCAGAGACAAATTTTCCTCCTCTAAGCATCTTCACATATTTGATGCAGAAACCCTTCAAAAACAGAGTAGAATGTACTAATCTAGATAAAGATTATTTCAAATGTGTCTCCAGCATATGGAGTCAACATGGTGTAGTGATTAAGAGTGTGGACTCTAATCTGGAGAACCTGGTTTGATTCCCCACTCCTCCACATGAACGGCAGACTCTTATCTGGTGAGCTGAATTTGTTTCCAAACTCCTACACATGAAGCTTACTGGGTGCCTTTGGGTTAGTCACAGCTCTCTCAGAACTCTCAGTCCCACCTACCTCACAAGGTGTCTGTTGTGAGGAGAGGAAGGGAAGCAGTTTGCATACCCCTTTGAGACTCCTTACAGGAGAGAAAGGCGGGATATAAATCCAAACTCTTATTCTTCAACTTCAAAACCTTATTTAATGTCTTCCAGGCATTTCATGTACTTATTAAGTAACATGGGAGACACGAAAGCATTTCACAGCACTCCAAAGGAAAATTCTCATGGAGTGGAGTAGTAGTGCCCCTATTTCTGGTCTAGACTGGCCCAGAAAGGTTCCATGGTTGACAGCATGGAAGTTGCTGAGTAATCAGAAGACTCAACAGGGATATTCTCCCCTGTTCTTTCCCCAGTAAAAGTCACCTGCTAAGCAGTTTGTTATTTGATATGTAACACAGATTGATTTCTACATTCTACTTCATATACCTGAAGCTAAATAACAACATCTAGCCTAAAATTGAAAAAGAAAAGAACAGTCTCAAGCTGAAATGGCCATGATTTAGATTACAAAAAGAATCTATTTTGAAAGCAAGACTTACACCAGAGCTCATAATAATAATTGCAGCACTGGGACTGTCCACAGCAATGGCCTGTTTCACAGATATAACTTTGATTGTGGATTCCTATGCAGGTTTCTTTATCCTAAAATGTAAAAGAGAAATAAGTTAGTAACATTGTACTTTAAAGCATGAGGAAGGCCCAGGCACTTTAAACATTCAATAAGCCTCAAACTGTCGGAAAGATATGCATTAACTCAGAGTTTAAATACTTACTCACAATCATAAGTAGCCTGTTGCCTACATGAAAAGCAGCTAATCCTTATTTACAAGGCTGGCCCAGAATTAGAAAGACTCAACACCTCTTTTAGTCTTTACTTCCCTAATGACATTTGCAATGTAAACATACATTTAGGCTTATACAGTCAATGGAATGTTCAGAGCCCAAAGGGTTAATTTAGAACTCCACAGGACTGGCTGTGAGAGCTGCACAGCATTATAAGGCCTGAGGACAGGGAGTTCTGAAAAAAAAAGTAAGAGCTCTGATGTGAGAGCCAGAGTGAACGGTAGTTCTAAGGTAGCTCTGTTCTCTGTAAGTGAAGGGCCAGTTCAGAGTATCCATTTCAGAGTGGGCTGTGCTATTAAGTGCCACGAAGGGCAGAGTTCAGTAAAGGAATCTACCAGAATTCCTGGAGTTAAACATAACACAGTAACAGTGATTAATCACATTGGTGGCTTGGGTATTTTTTTTCCTCTGAAAAGAACCCCACTCAGATATGCAGAAGGGAAGCTTCTGAGTTATATAAAGAAGATTGGAGCTTCCTCGAGAGCAGCCATCCTTCTATGATAAGCACCATGTGTGAGAGAGACAGTCTAAGGAAGAGTTTGTCTTAGTGTTAGTGTCCAAAGAAAACTATGTGTGTGATGCTTACTTGAGTGTAAAAAGTAAGATTTTTAGAAAAAGGGCTAGATGGTGAAACAGAACTCCATTAACAACTATACTGAAGTAACACATTTATTTTGTCTAGTATCAAAGTGACTGAATCCTCAGAAAGGCACAAAACTGTCTGTAATTGGTATCAACTGAAAAAGTTATTAAAATATTGTACATAGTAAGTAACCTCTCTAAAACCAGCTTCTTTGGTACCCCCCCCCCCAAAAAAATCATTTGCTAGTTTAACTCTTTTAAACTCGTTCCTGTAAATAATTTTTTTCAGTTTCTGGTTTCAACTTTACAAGCCTCTAATGCCATTTCTTTATTTAGTTTGTGACAGAAGGCCAGCAGGTTATTTTAGTTTTCATTTCGAAAGAGCACCTAAAAACTATTTAGATGGCCTGTTAGAAAAAATATATCTGGGAAAACGGAAAGAGAACTTCGAACTCTTAAACATCTTCCCCATGTTACTAGAATTTTTGTTCTGACAATAAAAAGTTGCTCAGCCAGTGCTGTTCCGTTAGAGATTTTGGAGGATATTTTTTTTCACAGGGCATAGGCAGTTGGCAGATGCTTGTGTGTGTGAGAGGCACACCGTCTCTCCCTCTTGCTGAGGAGACAAAGGGGACGTCTCGTTATAACATCACACAGCCAAAAAAAACACTCTATAAGTGTCAACTGAAAATGTAACCTAACAACATTAAGACTATAATATCCAGAGGATGTGTTTAGGATTTGTTCCTGGCCCACTGTCAGCATTTATTAGGGCGTACAGAACAATTACATTCTCAGAGTTTTCCCACAAGTACTAGTGTTAGGATTATAATAAACATTTTGAGCTTGCTCACATGAACAAATAATATGGAACAAAACATGGAAGAAAAGATAGATTTTTTCTTTAGTACCTTGAGATACTAAATTTTGTGATCAATTCATGATGGGTGTTTGGAATACATTTCCACTGTTTTCTCTTTTTTGTTCATGTCTAGTATTCTTAGAATTAAAAATAATAATAAAGTAGAGCTCATTTAGATCAAAGTAATATTTAATGCTATATAATCCCACTATGAAGTGATTCTTGCCTAATTAGCAGTAGTACATTTTAAAATAAAATAAGCTTTCCAATAAAATGTCTTCCTGGAATATTCCTGTATTCCAGGCCAAAAGCCAGATCAGCTCTACTTTATCATCATGTAATCCTCCCTGAAGGCCAACCCTTTGGACAGCTAAAAGATGGAAAACAACTATGACATGAGGTCACCCAATGGTAAATTACACCCTGCCACCCCCACTCCACCCAGGATGGAATTCATGGCTAAGGCTGTTCTAGCAGTTTTCGGAGTCTTGTCTTACAGCCTTGAAAAAAACAACAACGCTGGACTATAGGAACAGCCAAACAGACCTCTGATCTAAGTGAAAGTACAATACAAGAAGACCAGGATGGTGGCAGTGCTATTTCCACAAAACCATTTATGTATACGATCCTTTTTACTGCAGCAACAGCAAAAACAAAAACTGCAATAAAAATCCAGAAAGTCACCACACTGAAGCATGAGTGAGAAGTTAGATGGATTCATGTGAGCAAGTGGTGCTGCAGGAACTTAGATTGCAGTGTGGAGGTAGGGGGAAGAGAAGAGACCAAATTCTGAAGAGCTCAAATTTTACTATTGTCCCAGCCTAAGAGAATATGGACAGGAATAAGAATCCTTAGATACTCATGTGTTCGATGCTTTAAAGACACCCATAGGGAAGTGACTGCAGAGTTACAGGGTAGCACAAATGACAACTATTTAAGATGGGCAGCAGTGAAATAAGGATGGCTTTAATATTTTAAAAAGCTCAAACATTAATTCTTTCTTCTAAGAACAGGTGCCAATGGTTCTCATTGTGATCCAAGTGAGTTTATGGCCAAGGCAACATTTGAACTGGTTCTCAGACCCTATGCTATATTTCACCAGGAGGCAGAAGAACAGGTTTGCATTTTGATATTATTAAAACGTTTAAATATACTTGAGTGCTCAACAAGGCAGGCAAAACACCTTAGGTGTGTTATTAATAACATTAGCAATTCCAGTTGCAAAATTCATTAGAAAATCTTGTGCCTCCCAAACTGTATATTTTGAAACACACCAAACATGCTTTTTCTTTATTTCTCCTGAACACCTAACAGTAATAACACATCACAAAATTCAGCTATACTTTTTTTTCTTAAAGGAGAAGTATTCTATTTTCAGATCCAGAGACATAAGCACCAGTATTAACATTCCTACCAACACACATTACCCCAATTGGAGTTAGCACCCTCTACAAAAAGCCAGACATTTGGCTCCATTTTCAAACAACCCACATCAAAAGCACCAAGACATTTCCCCTTTTAGAAACTATCTCATGCATCCTCTTACACAGCAAAAGGGACACTCCTCCATTTCAGCCATAACAAGAAACCACGTGGACTTTAATAGAGGTTTGAGCAATCTCCAAAGCAGGGTAGCCAGATTTCAAGAAACATGAGAGGGCTCCCCGCTACTGGGAAAAAAATATTCTATAGACACCCTGGTCGCCAATTGGAAAGGCAGTAAAAAAAACCCCTACATTTGCAACTATTATTTTTCAACTGAGAGTAAAGGTGTATCTGGATTATTTGTGGCCCATGAGCTACCACATATAGCTGTAGGTCTTTTTCTTATTACAAAGTGTTAGGACAATGAGCAAGGCAGTCTATATTACTCAGGCCAACCCTGAACATCTGCCAACACTGTATGACAAAGCACTTTTCAAACCAACCAGTAGAATCAGCTAGTGGCGGTGGGAGGAAAACAGGAGAGTTTATGAAAAGTAGAAATATACTGCGTTTCCCTTCACCTTCCAAAGTACAACTCCATGTAACTCCAAAGGGTCAGTTTATTATGAAACTTCGGACTGCCACTGAACATGCATTCAGTAGGCAAGTTTCTATCATTTGGCATGTTTTCCAGGAAAATAGCCATGTTTGCTAGTGGCTTGTAGTTTAAAAAATCAAAAATATTTCAAAATACATTGTGGTGGCCTTTCACCCAGGTCTTCCAGAGGCATGCTATTAGAAAATTATAAATGTCTTTGGGTAAACTTCCCAAATTATGCTTTGCTATACAATAAACCATCGTGGTGCTGCTATCTGCACAGAAGAACAGTAACTTCAAAATATAGAATCCATTTTATTTACTGAGAAGTTACAGTAATTAGAGCTAGTCATTCCAGGAACACTTTTAAAATACATGTTATGCAAATGTCACAGCCTATGAATTCAGAGTACCACATCCCATTGGTTTAAGTACCATAAAAATCAACATAAATGTTAAAAAGACCATTGTTTCAGTTATTGTCCATGTTAACAGCAGCAGGGATCAGCATAAATACTGTGCTAATGGCAGTAAAGTCTTTTTTATAAACAGGTACATGAAAGTCAGTCGGGCAGGAGAAGAAAAAGGAGGTGGAGGGGAAGATGTGGAGTAAATGGATGAGAAAGATTTTTGCGACAAAGCACTAGGTAAAGAGCAAAATTTGGAGAATTTGCCTGGAAAGGACAGAGCATTAGTGGTCTGGAAAAGTATTATCATGAACAGCTACTACAAAGGGACTTGAGGAGATCTGTGGTGCTGCTTCAATGCAGTGGGGTGGGCTATGCAAGGAAAATTGGGAAGGCTGTGGGCTAGGTAACCCAAAGAAGTGCCTGAGGGCCTGAAAATGAGAGAAAGGTTAAAACGTTGACTGGAATATATTTTCAGTGCAACCCAACATAGAATTATTCCAGTCTAAACTGAGTTAATCCAGAGTAGTTTTGCATAAAACAGTACTGTAAGGTTGGTATTTGAATCCTAAACACACACAATGGGACATGAGTTGGCTAGTGTCAACTAAACTCCCCCAGATCACAATTAAAATATCAATTGTGAATGCACTGTGTGTACACTGTAACACCACATTTCTACCAAACCTCTAATACTGATATTAACCAACCTTCCTGCTTGTTGTATTTACTGTTGAAATGTATCATCACAAGCCTTTATTGGCATAAAATAAACATACAAAATCAGCATACAAAATTTGCCCATTATTGCTCACAATTATAGACACTGGTACTAAAATACTAAATACTAAAATATATACATGGTCCTTCTGTAACTATAGGACATTCCTTCAGCTAAGTTAACTCACTTAAACGTCATCGGATACTGACAGAAGCTAGAAAAATTACTGCTGGCTATATGTGGTCATAATACATAGACATTGGTTGGTATTCATCTAGACTTACGTCTATTATTGTTAGCAGAAATTTTGCTACATTCTCACACACTGTGGGATCCATGTTGTTCAAAAGCATAGGTATCTTAAGAGCATCAGTTAGATTGTTATACAGAAATGGGATAAGTGCAGATTGTGACATTCTGATTTTTGCAAACCTTACACAATGAAAGAGGGTATGATCGAGTGTCTCCACCTGACCCATATTGCATGGACATAGCCACTGTTGAAATGTAGTTTGATTTTTCTTTCAAGCTCGAGACTGTTCATAACAAGTTCATAAAAATACAGTTTGATACCCTATGAACTATATAAAAACAAATTATCAACAATGTTATGGAACAATGATAAATTGCCAGCATCAGTCCAAAAATATTTGCCCAAGTTAGTGTTTCCTTACATTGCCCTTTGAAACAAATTTTAAGGTCAACCTCCGGCTGTCTTCCTTGGGAGGAAGTTCCATAACTAACTGCCAGGCCTTCAGTTATTGGAATAAAATAACTACTAAGACAACAACACTTCCTAGAAGAACCCTGAAGATCCAGTTGAGTAACAGGAAGTCCTTTGCTCGCTTCAGTTTTTAATCTTCTTTTTACATTTAATTTACTTCCTTTATACCCCACATCTTTCTCCCCATCTGAGACTCAAAGTAACTCCCACTGTTCTCTTCATGTTATCCTGTGTGGTAGGTTAGGCTCAGAATGTGTCACTGGCCCAAGGTCATTCAACAAGCTTCCAGGACATAGTTGGGATTGGAACCATGGCCTCTCAGCTTGTAGTATGACATTCAACCCACTATACCATGTTGGCTCTCTGCAGTATACTACATCACACTGGCTATTCCTTTGCAGAATACTTTAATTCAACTTAAGCATAGATGTTTTGTATAGATATTTCATCAATTCGTATGCATCACGGCTTTGTAACTGAAGTACCTATGATATTACTTTCACTGCGACACCATTAAAAAGTTCTGTAGCTCATTCTGAATTACATTTTGTCATCACTTTAGGAAACAGAATATCAGAAAACAATTTAACTACAGGTGTTTTCAGTTAGACTTCCAAAGGTGACATCTGGTAAAACTGCTTCCTACCCGATAGATGGGTTAGCCAGTCACACACATATAATCCAGTTTTTTGTAATTGTAAAATGCCAGCAAAAGTAATTATTTTAAAGCAGAAAAACCAGACGCTTTAATACTGTAGCACTAAACTTCTACATGTAAATACACAGTGTGTAGTATTTACAATGGTTAACCAGTGTAAAATTGTGTCTATTGGACAAACCTAGTAATTCTAGCAATTCTAGCAGACAATACCAAACCAATTTGTGATGTTTGGTTCTTAAGTCAGAAAAAAATACTGTACAAAACAGGTTTGTTTTGACAGATCTTTTAATAAGATTTTAAATTATATCATAAGGATAAAAAAGGAAGCCGTTCAATTACTTAAGTACAAGGTATGCAATTTTAAGATTGAGGCAATGGAAGCTGGAGCCTGGAGGGGAGGACAGGAGCCAGAGGTGTCATTTCACCTGTTTAAGCTGGCCCAACAAGCCACCTGGCTGCTTCACCCCCTAGTTCAACTTCAGTGTTAGGCAACGGCTATTTTAACTGTTTGCACATATTTAATGCATGGAAAAGGGAGAAATATTTTTTTCTTCTAGGAAAGATGGCAAATATAGGTGGGCTGTGGAAAAGGAGGATGCAATCCTATTAACAACAGCTAAGAGCAGACATTGCACAGTGTGGATGAGAAGGCAAGTAAGGAAAACCACCCACAGGAATATCAAGCACGCTGGTTTAAGACATCAGATTATCTCATCTGAGACTTCACTATTCTGTAAACAACAGCTTGAGAGCAGCTAAAACAAGAGCAACTCAGACTGGACAACAAGTTTCCTTTAAGGGAGATGTGCATGAATTTAAAGTATTTCCCAAGTTGCACAACTGCCTTTTTTGAACTAACTTCAACAAGGCTCAGAAAAGTGCTATTATACTTAGCCTTGTGCTGATGGGACACCCTCATTGCGAATGAGTTTATCATGAACATGAAACATATTTAAGAGAATGGTATTCCTGTAAGAATGTGGGCAAGACTTTAAAACTTCTGCTGAAGAAGTGGATTCAGTAACTCCATGAAACAGGCAACAAAACAACTAGGTGGACTGTCTGGGCTACATTGGTTTGAGAGACACCAGATCTCCTATGCTCAATGGTCTACTCACGTGTTTACATTGTTCTGTGTAAACTGTTTCTATTGTTGAAATTATACTTGCTTGTACTGAGATGTTAAATGGCCATAACGCATATTGCGTTATACTTAAGGTTATATTGAATATTACTATAGCCCAGGTATAGTCATTTTGAATGTTTTGGTTGTTTAGGACAGATTATATGTATCTTTCTTTGTTTTGCTGTGCCATTCAGAACAGGAGCCTCAACTTGGTATGACTCAAAACTGGAATTGTTCTGTAACTAATCCATTTCACCACAACCAGTCATCCCCTCCAGTAAAACTATAACAATACTGCAATTTTAATTTTAATTAGCACATCACGAATAACCTGAAATCTACTTAAGTTTATTCTGGCTACCACAAAAATGTTGGTAGCTACCAATGTCAACTTCAAACATTTTACAACAAGATATGTTAGAATTATGGCAAAAATCTGATTACAGATTGCATAAAGACAATACTTCTTCATTTTTCACAAACAATGTTTATTTGAATTTAAATTTACTGGATGCATTAAATGACACAACTCAAACACACACATCCATAATTTTTGGATGGTTCAAACATTTAACATTAATATACCCAAATAACTGTAAAGGTTCACTAGCTATTTCTTGCATAATCTGGAAATCAGATAGTAAATCAGGTAAATCAGACGGTAGGTACAAGCAATGATGCCACAGATTCTGCACTAGGTTTTAGAGTCTGTGTAACAAGCTGACCCTGTCTTCTGCCAGCCAGGTCAGTTTCTCCTGTTCCTAATTCCACTCTATATCAGCAGCTGAAAGTTAGCAGTATTTCGGCAGGTCAACACAAATTTCAAACATTCTTAACTGCACTACTTTCTGAACAGACAATAGCTGAGGTTTGTTTTATAGGTTGCTTTCTTTTTGTGCTTTAAAAGCAGAACACTGTCTGAAGCCATTCAAACAAACACACAACCTTCTCCAAAATGAGCCTGGTAGTTCAAAAGCACATACATTTCCACACTGGAATCTCAGAAGCAAAAGGCACAGAAGAACAGACAGAATGTTGGGGAAGACAGTTTTGTGCCTCTATTTGGAGCTGGCTCCCATACTGAGAAAAAAATACTTCTCTTCTCAAACACATACAACAGGGAGAACATCTGGGTTGATTTCGTTTGAATGGGTTTTTTTGATAAGGCAAGGGTATATTTTAAAAAACAGCAAAACCTTGCTCTCTTTCTCTACCCAGACGAATTAAAAAAAACACACACACAAACGAAAAACCAGTTACCTGCCGCAAGCCCAAAAGGAAAGGCATTCTGCATTCTCATAATCCACACTAAGGCTTTAAACAAAAGAATTTCTAAAATCCCACAATCATCATTTCCTCATCTGATATGGGCAGGCTGCATCCACAATCCTATTTAAACCAGGGCTTCCTTGGCTGGGAATGTTAAGTAAACAGGGTCCCAGGACTCGGTATGAACTCACTCTGCTTGCCTGCCTGCCTGCCTGTCTCTCTCTCTCCCCTCCCCGTGACCAATCTCAGAAGCAGCAGAAAAGCTGTAGAAATGCTGCCAAGGGGGAAGTGACATCAGTAGCAGCACTGCAAGAAAAAAAAAACCTCAGACAGCTGCTGATTAACAACCAAGAGAGGCCTTTACTGCCTATAAGAAAACACATTATAGCATAATGGACAAGCATTTAAACATAAAACTGGAATAAATGGCCAGCTTCTCTGGCTATTAGTGGATTGCACACCTCTCCCCCTGCCCCCCAAACAGGCAGCAAACTTTCACTCACATTTAGTTATTCCTGAGAGGGGGGAGCAATGCATTAGCTTTCTCTTCCAAAATAATTCTTTAAGTCAGTGAAAGCAAATTATTGATTCCAAATATTACACCATTTGATGTCACAGCACATTAATAAGTAATTAATTCTGTAAAAATGTTCACATACAGATGTTCTCACGATATACAAGAAGCCAGATTCATACTACCTTTTTAAAATCTGGGTTTTATTTTGTTCTCTCTGACAACAGGTCACATAAATAGGTATACAACACAGGTTCCAGAATGCTTAACAGCATCTGTGCCCCACATAAGTTATGTTAATTCCAATTGAGTTGACAGAAGATTATTAACCAGATGTGAAACACAAGGTATGTTAGGTCCTTAAGCAGTTGGTTGTAGTAATACAACACTATATTTTCAATTGGAGTACATGTATGCCCCAGAAAAATGAAGCACAAGTTATTTTGTAAAGAGGGTCAAGATCAGAGTTCTTGCTTTATTTTATTTACCATATTTTAACCTACATCTCAAAATCCAGTCTCAAGATGATTTATAATGATGCCAAAACATAACATTTAAAATCCATAAAACCCGACCCACATACATAGCTAAAAGTTAGGTAGCAGCGTTAAAATCCCCCCTGAATAATTCTGCTTCTCTTAACTTGTGGAAACTCTATAATTGGGAAGCCGTCATAACAACTTGAGGAAAGTTACACCATAAAATAGGAACAGCTACAGAAAAAGCCCTGGATTTACCAGCTACCATCCTAACTACCATATAAGTGAGGGAAGGGATAACCAATTAGTTCAAGGAGCTCAGCAATCACATGGGTTGCAGAACTGCTCCTAATAAAAGGTTGTTTCACTGACTCTAAAAAACCTATCATTATTCAAAGCTTTTAAAAACAGATTAGGCACATCTGGAAAAAGATGATGCAATGCATCACTCAATTAAAAACAAATATGATTGAATGTTACTTCATTAAAAGAAAAACTATGCAGAAAACCAGTATGTCAAAACTCGCCAGAGAAAACTGGGTCTGAGCCACATAGGATGTTTAAGACCTATTAGAGAAAGTGAGAAGAGTTTGGTGGACAATTATATCATCGCCTATTTTTGCTGTCAGAAATGGAGTGGTATAAACTTGTGGGCAAATTAAAGGGTTTAGCAGGCTTCTACACTGGAAGAGCTGCCCAGTTTTCCAAGGGATGGCATCTCAATCATTATGACAAGCCTCACTGCCTATTTTTAATCCTATCTGTATGCTGCTGATGGTGCTGGAAATTTTACATGCTAATGAGTTTGAGGGATAAATAGCAGGTCCTTTGTCTTAAGAAACACCATCAGGGAACTAATGCTTATTACAGATATCTTGAAAGTTGAAATGAGTCTCCCTAGAAACTACTCTAGAGTAATGTATTGTCGAAGGCTTTCACGGCCGGATTCAACTGGCTCTGGTGGGTTTTCCGGGCTGTGTGGCCGTGGTCTGGTGGATCTTGTTCCTAACATTTCGCCTGCATCTGTGGCTGGAGATGTATCACAGAGAGAAGTCTGTTACAGACTGTGTGTTACACAGTGTGTAACAGACTTCCCTCTGTGATACACCTCTGAAGATGCCAGACACAGATGCAGGTGAAATGTTAGGAACAAGATCCACCAGACCACGGCCACACAGCCCGGAAAACCCACCAGAGCCAGTACTCTAGAGTCGTTTATTCTAGAGTATTTATTTCTAGAGTATTTATTTTAGCCATTTGATAGTGTGGTATGCAAGAGAGCGACTATATTTATGTGTGCACGTACACAGGACGCTGTCGTCTTAACAGACCAAAAACTCATTTCAGGATCCCCTAACCCAATACTCTCTAAAAAGAAACACTTCAAAGAGCTACAACTTCTCTTTTCAGAGAAAAGGATGTACCTGGGTGAGGTACAAGTCAGTGTTGAAAGCCTAAATATATTGCAGACAAATCTTTTGAGAGGCACATATTGAAAAGAAAACAGTCCTGGTAGGATGGAGCAGAGTGGGGGAGGGCTGTTACTGGGGAAATGAAGCAGGAGACCTATGGTACTACTACACTAAATCAGACTATGCAGGAATGGGGCAACTGCACAAAACTGTCGCCATGTGGAAAACACCATTCTCTAAGCAATAGAGTGTACAGCAGGTTCCACAGCAATAGAGATGTGAAAGAAAGTGATCTAAATTTAACTTTGCTACACCTCTGCTTTAAAAGTTCAGCAATCTTTTTTGTGCTTCTCTTAAATCAGCAGCTGTTCTCGCCTGTCACATGCCAGACAAGAAGTCTCACCACTCCCATGTCAGGACACACTGAGCACATATTTACCAGAGTCTGGGAACTTTTCCTTTATGTTTGGTCTGCTAATTTCAAATTGCTTTAGATCAAGAGTTCTGCAGAGTCGTGAAACTTTGTGTAACATCCCAGTAAAATCCTCTGCCTTTCAAAAGTGTCTGAACAGCTTCTTACACCCCTTAAATTATTGGAATTTAGTTAGATGTAGCTCAGTTGAAGACTGCCAACACCCAAATTGACCTAGGTAAATACAATGCTGTGGATGTTTTAACCATCAAGAGATTAGGAATGGGCTATGAGCTCCTTTTGGGATGTGGAATGGTATAGTCTTACCTGATCTCAATCCATGTTGGAAGTTAAGTGGGGTTGGTGCTTGGATGGAAGACCACCATGGAAGACTTTGCAGAGGAAGGCAATGACAAATCACTTGCCTTGAAAGCCCCTTGCTAGCAAATCCTTGAAAGCCCTTTGCTGGGGCTGCCATAAGTCAACTGTAACTTGACATCACTTTACTCACACAAGCAGAAGTGCACTGCCAGAGGGACATGTGGGTTCCCAGGTCCCCAGGTGCCACTTATTTAATCACGTGGGGGTGCAAAATCACCCCCACACTTCTCTGGTGGGGAGACACCCCTGCCCAGCTCTCCCCCCTCCAGGCCTCAGCCCCTGTGCCGAGTCAGGTGGGCGGCCCTCGACAGCAGCAGCAGCTGGAGGAAGGTCACTGCCTATGGGAGAGCGGAAGTGTGCAGTGGAGCGGAGCGGAGCAAAGCAAGAGGCTCATGTGGGCAGGATGGAAGTGGCAGAGGGCCAGAAGCAGCTTAGGCAGCTTTCTCTGCATGGCAGTTCAGGGCTAGGAAGAACTGCTTCCCGCCCTCCGCCTCCTGGCACCAGCCTCTTGCCTCACCCTGCCGGCGCTCTCGAGGAGCCTGGTGAGGACCCGCAGGCTGACACATCTGGCTGGCCCGGAAGGAAGGCCTGGGTGGGGGCAGCAGGGCAGGAGCACAGACATCCGTCAGCTCCCCCTCTTGGCAGCCAGGATGCCTGGGAGGGAAACCCTAGATCCCCGTTCTCAGAAGTCCTGGCTAGGCGACCCCTGGGGCCCAAGGCAGTGCGGCCCGGGGCAAAACACAGAGGCCAATGCTGGCCCCAGCACCTCGTCATACCTCTTGCCTGCAGAAGACCAGGAGCTGTGCAATGCTTCCCCTCTCCCCTGAAGCTTCACCTGGAGGACCTTCAGGTCAGGTGGAGGCCGCCCACCGCTTGCTTCACTGGAGAGGGGCACCTTGGGGAGCCGCTGGACTTCCCCCAGGCTGGCCCAAGCCAGGCTGCCCCCTCCAGCGGTCTGGAGGGTCCTTGCCCCCAACAGTGTTTCTTGACTCCCCCCCGGGTTCCCTCTCCTCAGGGTCGGTCTGGCGGAGCACAGGCAGCTGAGCGGGCCAAGGGCAAGTGGGAGAGGAGTGGGCAGAGGCCTCCGTCCACGGCTCAAGATCTGTGGAGCCAATCGAAGGACTGCCTCTCTCAACATCCCCCCGCTCCCCATTAAGTCCCAGAGACATATCTAGGGAAAATGGAGGGATAGGGAGGAAAAGATTTTGCCCCAGGCTCATTTTTCCTAGATACGCCTCTGCACACAAGTTCCTTTTAACTGAATTAATTCAGTTATATATATACATATACCACCAGTGCTAGCCAAATTGCCCCTTAGACAGGGTTTGTAAACCAGTTACTCATTCAGATGGGAAACTTAGCTAAAGGGAGGAAAAAATCCAGAGGTCAGGAGATGAGAAGGAGCAGAGAAGACTGTAGGCTGAAGCCACACATATTGCAAGCACTATAAGCTGAATGGTTAGACACTATTCCATAGAAGTGGGACTATGGATTAGTGGTAGAACATCTGCTTTGCATGCACAAAGTCCCAGATTCAGTTCCTGGCATTTCCAGTTAAAAGTCTCACGTAGAAGGTGATGGGGAAGATCTCTGACTAAGATTCCAGAGAGCTTCTCCCAGTCAGAGAAAATAATGCTGAGCTTGACAGACCAGTATAGCAGCTTTATGGCTATTTTGTAAGAAAGATCCCTTGTTATGATGTTCAGAAGTTGTTGGTGATCCTGTTGCTCAGGATCTATGTTAACTCTGCAGGAGTAAGCTGTATACTCAATTACAGTTATTTCTAAGGCTGTAATATAGCTAACTTTTAGTTCTAAGCCCTGCAATGTTATTGTAAAAGCAGGTGGAGGTGTGCACAATAAAATAGAGTTTAAGACCATAAATCAAATGAGCTTTGCTGGGGGCTGTTTCTCTACCCTTGCACTCACCTAGCAGGGGTGAGCTGGAAGAAGTTCTTCCTCACAATGGGATTGGAGGCATGAGGTGGCAGCAGGCAGCGAGGGAGTGTTTGGTGCCAGAAGAAACAGAGAAGGCAGCTGGGCCCCAGAAAGGAGCAGACTGAAGTATGGAAGACAGCAACAACAGCATTTTGATAGATCAGCTAGGCACAGCCCACTCCTTATCAGCCTTACCTCTGACCAAAGGATATTAGCAGGGGCCAGTACAGAGAGAGAGAACTGAGTGAAAATGGTCTTTGCAATCCTGCAGGTCTTTTTTAATTCAGGAAGATGCTATTTGGGTTGCATGGGGCAGTAAACCTCTGAATGCCAGTACTAACAGGCAATGTCATAGGAAGGCCTTGGTGTCTATACCCAGGTGCTTGGGCCCTTGTTTGGCCACTTGTGAAATTACCTATGTAAATTGTGCCCCAATTGGAAAGATGCTTATAACAACACAAACAAATAAAAAGGAATAAAGTTAGGAAGGTAATCATTCTAACATTACACTTCAGAATAAAAAACAGACTTCAAGGCAGAAAAAATACCTTTTCACAGAACGTACAGTTTCAATATTGAAAACCAGTGTGGTGTAGTAGTTAAGAGCAGGTGGATTCTGGAGAACCGTGTTTAATTCCAATCCTCCACATCAGCAGCCAGTTTGTATCTGGTGAACCAGATTTGTTTCCCCATTCCTACATTCTGGCTGGGTGGCCTTGGGCTAGTCACAGTTCTCTCAGAACTCTCTCAACTTCACCTACCTCATAAGGTGTCTGTTGTGGGGAGAGGAAGGGAAAGGACTTTGTAAGCTGCCTTTAGTTTCCTTACAGGAGAGTAAGACAGGGTGTAAATCCAAACTCCTCCTCTTTTTCACATTCTCTAATTTCTAATATTATAGTGTTGATAATTCCAGATGAGTCTCCCTGTTAGTCTGTAGCATCAACATTTTAAAGACTAACAACTAGCTTTAAGAGTTCACTTCATCAGATAAATAAAGTATTCAGCCATTAGTCAGATTCATACTTTAGCTGCAGACAATAGGAAAAAAGAGGGGGAATTAATTAGTGAGTCCAATTTAAAACAGCCAAAACAGTAATCAATCCACTCTCAATTGTTGATAGATTCGGAAAGCGGAATTAACATAAAATAGGCCAAGTACAGAATAAAAGTATAAAGATATGGCTAAATTGGCATCTGTAAGTGGTGGGATGTGGTAAGATTGTAACTACAGCGGGCAAGAATACCATATTCTTGTTGAGGTCTGACAAGGAAATGATACTGAAATTCCTGATGAATGCTAATTAATCTATTTCCCATTGGATTTTCCCCTTAAAATGGGAAAATCTTTTGTAAGACAACAGTGACATTTAGACCAGCAATAGAATGCTCTGAAATATGAAGATCTTTGCATCATTGGTTTTCTGAATACAGTCATTTTAACAAGATGTGTCCATTTTTTTTTGCATAGGGACAGACCCATTTGTCTGATTTAGTATGACACAAGGGAGGATAAGTAAATGAGCCAAAAATATTACAGCTCCTGTGATTATGCTGCTTGAAGGCAAAGCAAGAAACTAGGTTTGTTGCCAGTTCTCGTTTCCCAGTTTGTCTCTATCGAGTGGCTTACTCCTGTTGGTGATGAGCTGTTTTAGAGCATGGGAGCTATCTATAAGCAAGAGAAGACCTAACACCTAAGGCCAGTGTGACATAAATAATATAATTCCTGACTGGCTAAGGATCATTCTTTTCAATAATTACTATTAATTATTCTCATGCACATAATATTAACTTTGTATTATGGTACATAATAAATATAGTAGTGTTCTGTTACTCATTTTGAGCTATCTTGTAGTACATCATTTTGAGGGAAGAGTCCATTTCTTTAGTTCACTAGGTGGATACCATAATTGCAATAAAGTATTGTTATTCTTTCATGCAAAAATTGCTGTTTTACAGGACTGTATGGTTTTTGTTTTTCTGTATTGTATGGTTTTTGTTTACTCCAACAGTACAAGACAGATACATTCCTGTCACTTTATTTGTATGCACCAAATGTAAAGTGAGCTAGCACGATGCTACTGCTCCAGCCAGTTACTTTCAAAACAGCACCAGTAAGCACTCCAACACAACACAGTCTGCTGTCAATCAACATCCATGGCCTTATTAGAGCAATGAGATTAGGCATGGCCTTATGTTTCAAGGCCTTAGCAGTTTTATCATCTTAGATCTCAATGTTTATTATGTAATATAAAGTGTCTAGGAAAACTGATGAGTTTCTGCATGAAACCCAATCAAGAAACTCTATGTATTTCCACCCAGATTTCAGGGATCCCCCAAATCTTTTAAATACACACTTCTTGTATCTTCTGATCGTGTCATTAATTTGCGTTTGGAAATATGCCCAGGAACTGTGAAGGCAAAGAACATTTGCATGATGTTAGTTGCTTCTCTTTTGCTATCTGACTAGAGCCTTTCAAAAACAGCTTCAGTACAACACACACACCCTTAAGCTAAGACATGATTTTCATTTCTCCCTGCACCCCCAAACTTCCCTTTGAAATGCCAGGAACAGAACCACATTACAGAGTGAGAAAAGGGTCCAAGATCTACCAACAGTAAAGGCAGAGCCAAGCCTAGCTGTCTGTTCTGCAGCACAGATTTCTGGATGTTCTATGTCAGTGGTTCTCAACCTGTGGGTCGTGACTCCTTTGGGGGTCGAATGACCCTTTCACAGGGGTCGCCTAAGACTCTCTGCATCAGTGTTTTCCATCGGTAAAATGGATAAATGTTAGGGTTGGGGGTCACCACAACATGAGGAACTGTATTAAAGGGTCGCGGCATTAGGTAGGTTGAGAACCACTGTTCTATGGCTACATGGAGGACTTTCCCACACTTGAAGGGGAAAATAATGCAACATATAAAGGCATGTAGAAAATGAATATGTGAGGCTGCTTCTACATGAAAACCTGTTTGCTTTGTGTTCTCATCATGCTCCAATTATCCTCTCTCCGCTATTGTATTTTTGGGGAAGAACAGAATCCAAACACATTATTGTGCCACCTGGAAGCAGGAACTGTTTAACAGGTCAGCCAGGCAAGGGCTTCGCTGGTGTCAAGTATTCCTCCAGGTCGAGTAGCACACCTTTAGTCTGAGAGAAGTGGCATAGCACCAATGGGGCAGGGGGAGGGGCACGACGCTCCGGGTAGAGCTGCAGCAGAGGTGTGGCTGGGTGTTGCTGTGGAAGGGGCGCAGGGCGCACCGGACCCCGGCGCAGTTTCCCCTCACTCCACTTCTGACTGAGAGTGAAGTGGGCCTGGAGAACTCACTAACCTCACTGTGCCTCCTTCTGGAGGTCTGCTTGGGCTTATGTGATTTTTTCCCCTTTTCTCTCTCCATTTAAGCGTTAACAAATTCCTCCAGTCAAGATCAGAAGGAGAGAAGGGACACTAATCATTTCTGGTTCATTTACTGCGTGATGACCCTCTGCAGGAGTCAGCTTCCCATTGACTCCTCCAGGCACTTCTTCTCTGGACCTAGGAGCCTGCTCTAGGGAGTTAGGCCGTTCCTGCTGCACTCTACAGGATGATGCCCTTTTTGAGTCAATTAGTTCTTCATTTCCCTCACTGGTTTGTAGCTTCCTGATGTATGGCTCTGCCCTGCAGCTGTAGCATGCATGGGGTTGTGGGAAGCAGTTATGTGAGGCCCTTCTGTTATGCTGGCCAAAAGGACCATTCCCAGCACTCCTTCTGATCATGCCACTGCATCTGAAACTTCAGCAATGGGTGGGAAAGAGAGGAGACATATTTTTGCTCTAAAGCCTAGAAAGTGAGTAAGACAAATAAACAACAAATTAACAAGACAGATTAGGAACATGAAAGGGAAAGATCTTACAATCTAACTGTTCTTTGAGAATTGGGGTCCCATGGAGCCTGAAGAATCCTTGCACTCTCTGAGGCAGAAAAAGAACTGGAGAGGATGGGCACTTCCTCCTCTGTGGGGGTAATAGTGGAAAAAGTCATCTACCTCTTGCCACCTAGGATGATGACAAGAAGAATATCCAAATATATCAGGATATTCTTATTTCACAGGAAAACAAAATATTGATTTTTGCATAAAGGAATTATTCCAGGTGCCATTCCTAAAAATTTTTGTTACAGATTTATAATTCAAGGTTTTTCTAAAAAGAATATGTTCGTGATTATTTAAATATCAATAGTATTACCATAGACATATTGAAGCTATAATAACCTAGTTATTCTCTTCAGACAAAAGGCTTAAAATCTAAATATTTGTATTTGATTTTTCATACCTAAATGCAGAACTTTACATTTATGTTGAAATTCATTTTCTTAGTTTTAGCACAGTTTTCCAGCCTGTCAAGACCATCCTGTACCTTTATTCTGTCTTCTACTGTATTTGCTACCCCTCCCAATTTAGTGTCATCTGCAAATTTAATAGCATCCTCAATATACCTTCATTTATAAAGATTCTGAACTCCACAGGGCCCAGGACAAATCCCAGAGGCGCTCCACTTGTCTCGCCTTTCTAAGTTGATGAGGTACCATTAACAAGCACTGTTTGGGTGCAATCTGTCAACCAGTTACAGATCCACCTAACAGTAATAGAATCCAAACCACATTTTACCAGCTTGTCAACAAGAAGATCACATGGAACCTTATCAAAACCTTACTGAAATCAAGATAAACTATGTCCACAAGCATTCCTGTGATGCAACAAGAAAAGCCTTCTGTTTTTGACTAGGGCTGTGTTGAACTAAGATGGTCAAAGTTTGTAATTTTTCCTCACACTTAAAATGTCACCATCATTGATCTCACAAAATTGAAAAAAATAATAAAGGAGAAATATTATCTCCATTCCTTGGTAATTAGGATGATGTTCTATTTTATATTGCAGCAAAAAAAGAAAATATCACTCTAGAAGTTTACTATGATGCATCGGAGAAAGTAGTGTTAATGTTAATGTATGCCTGAATCCAAAGTGTGATGTGTCCCAAGATGTACACAGCTTAGCTCCATTCTTGTACAAAGACAATTGCACTGGGGTATTAGAGTTGGGGCTTTTGCCCTCACTAGTGGAATCATGCAGTTATATCCAGTTAGTTTTCGAGTGAAGAAGATAGATACACAAACTGGGAGAAAATAGCATCAGGACAACAGCAACATGGGTGACAAATAAGAATTGCTTAAAAACTTAAAGGTAGTAGATTTTTCAGGGATGAATTAAGTTCCCTTGAGAGTACAGCTCTATTGTCCACCACGAAGACACAAACATTCCCTTTCAACAGTTATGTGATTCCATAAGAGACCTAAAATGTGCACCAGACCTCAAAAACAGTAATTTGTTTAAGACATTGACTACTTAAAGCCAGCCCACAGAATTTCTTACAGTGCTTACAAACAATAATAAGGTTAAGACACAGGCAAGTGTTTGACAGGAAACAAGATATCCAAAGATCCCAAGTATGGTACCCAGGGGCACCATGGTGCCCGCTTTTAGAAAGAGGATGGGTCCATATGGGGCACTTATCAGCAGGGCTGCTGAATGGCTGTGAGTGTTTTAAAAAAACATCGCTTTGGAAACAGCTGCCACCATAGCACAAGGATCTTCACAGCATGCTAAATGTATGCAAAAAACCAAAGTTAAGAGATTATTTTCATTTTAAAGAGCATCCTGTTGAACAGAGTTTCTGCTTGAAATGTTGATGATTAGCTATATATATACCCTTACTCCCTGATATTTTGTTGTTGGCTCTACCAGCTACAGCAGCCCTTTTGTGGTTGGCTATGGCAATCATTTTGTAATTGGCTTCACCATCCTGTGTCATAAGTGCAAATGTGACCACAGGTTAAAAAGGCTGAGAACCCCTGGTTTAAGGGCATAATGCTCACAAATGACTTTAAAGTTTACGATGGAGTATAAAAGTAAAATTGGATCCCTGAAATATATACAATGCAAGCCCAAAGTCCCTAGCAACTTCCCCAAGCATTTCCGCAGCTGTAAAGTTCTTATTTTGTAGCTCATCTGAGTCAGAATCAACGTAGTAGCATTTTTCTAACTACAGGTAGGCAAAATAGTCCCTCACTTTAAAAAAAAATACAATGGACAACACAGAAGACATGACCGCAGGCATCTTCACGTCCCAAAATGCTGAAGAATGCATACACAAATTACTATAATTATTTGAAGAACTGTGATGTCCAAATTCCAAAATATGGGTCTTGCAAAAGCAATTTCAGCAAGTCTACTTCGCAGCTTTTAACAAAGGCAACAAGCAAGGCTGATATGGTTTCCAACATTTGAAGTTTAGGAATATGAAATAGTATTTTGATCTATCCCAGGTCACTGTTTTAATCAGTCAGTTGCCCCAAGAGAGAATATCCACTACTGGCTCTTCCAAAAGAGGTCATCAAGACTTGATAAGTATATTCAATGCCAACATAATCATCTCTACTGAGAAGTCATTCTATAGATCAGGGTCTATAGATCTTGTGTATATGATCTTGCATATATGAAGGATATTTAACTACTCTGTTTTTACAAAAACCCAAGGTAGGCAGCCAACATCTGCTTTTACCAGGAAAAGTCTTGCTTATCCTCACAATTCACTATTATGTAAATAAGTGGCAAAAAATTTTCAAGGCCGCATTCTATAAAATGTGAGCAAATAGGGGTCAGCATTAACAAATTAAATATGAGAAAATTACTATGGCATCTACAACGTATGTGACAAAGTAAATAACTAGAATACATTATTTTACGGTACTTTGAAGTAAAACTGAATCAGTGAATGAGAAATTCTTGGCCCTAAGACCAGGGTTCAAATAAATATAAAGTTTAGGCTGCAATATCTATACGGCTGTTTTCTAGGTAGAGTACCCAAAGACTTCATCAGTTCAGTGCGAAGTACATATGCAGCGGTGCTTAGGATTTCACTGTAAATCTAAACACTAGAGAACAGTTTAAAGATTTGAACTACAATAAATAGAACTTAGGAAGACACCAATTAGTTGAATTGCAACCCCTAGAAGACACAGTGTTTCCACTACATTTGTTTAGGATACAGGTCAATTCTATTAATGTGTATCAACAAACTAAATGGAAGAGCATTCAACAGCAAAAAAAGAAAAAGATTGAAAGCATTAAGATGACCGAATGGATTTCAATTCAAGAGATTAAAGTTAATCAGACACAGAAGTACATGATCAAAACATCAGTAATAGCACTGCATATCTTTAGTACAGAGAAAGCAGATGTGCATCTATTATGTGCGTTCAAGTCACTTTTTACTTATGGCAACACTATTAAACAACTTTGCTCCCAGATTTCTAATTCACAGTTAACCAGACTTTTGAAGCAGTTCACAGAAATTTAATCATACCTAAGAATGGCAGGAATCAAGATTTCCCTCCACCTTTCATTTCACAACTCCAGACCTGCCAGGAAGCATGGCATTAGCAGGAAAGCAGAGTACAGCCAGAATTTTCCATAAGTGAGGAGGTCTCATTTGATACTTCTAAATGAGAACTCCATGTTCATGTTTACAATTTCAATACAGATACCCCACATAACTAGCAGTGAGTGAGAAACATTTTGTTCAGCACTTTCTTTTGCCTCTTTCTTCCAGGAGTGGATTAGAACAAACTCCATTTGCAATATGTATTTGCCAAATTTCCTATTATTAGGAAGTTAATCAGCATTGCTTTTTATTACTTTAGGTCCAGACTCAATATTGAAAACCTCCATTCCAAAAAATGTCTATGTCCCAAAATACTACTGGACATTGTTAGCAACTGAATTCTAATAGAAGGGAGTTGCACTGCCAGGGCTGCAGGGATTTGCATTCAAGTACTCGTTCATTTCGTTAAGTGCCAAGACGCTTCCAATGCATATTTATTTCATTTGTCTTTGCACAGACTGCCATATTAGGAACTCATGATTGTAAGGCCACTTCCCCCCGACCCAGCATACATATGAATAACCCAGCATACATATGCAATGTCTTATACAGAAGAGAAATTCGGAGCAGTTTGCAAAAAGATGCCAAGACATTGCATACACCTGAAACCGCACTGGAATTTTTGTAAAACTCACTGCCATTTGACATAGTAAATGCTTAAGTGGCAAAAAGGAGAAAGGAAAGTTCAATTGTATTAATACAGGCAGCCAGAAAGAACAAGGATTTTAGTTTCCATTGTGAAAAGACTGTCAGGAATATGGCCAGGAATATAGGGGAACAGTTTCTGGTCTTGATTAAAAATAATGGAGGATGATTCTGTAAGCCAGAAACAAAGCTAGTCTAGTCTTTAAATATGCCAAAAAGGGAGTCCAGAGACCCAAAGCAGAATAGCCTTGCAAAGGAACAAAGAAAAAAGGAATAGCAGGCTAATATATCTTGTTGAAGGCTTTCATGGCTGCAATCATCTTGCTGTTGTGAGTTTTCCAGGCTGTGTGGTTGTGGTCTGATGGTTCAATGCCTAATGTTTCCCCCACATCTGTGGCTGGCATCTTCAGAGGCATGTCATGGTAAGATATGTTTCTCTCCAAGGCAAAGCACATTTTATTGTGACATGCCTCTGAAGATGCTAGACACAAATACAGGTGAAATGTTAGGAGCTAAAACCATCAGACTGTAGCCACATAATCCAGAAAATCCACAATCCTTTAATAAGTAGTAATTGATAATATTATATTTTAAGTTAAAGATGTAAACAGCAGGGTGCTTATTTTTGTTTACAGTAGAGCACTGTGTCTCTGGAAATTTTCCAGATATGTACAGTCTGTATCTCCTTAATAGATAAATACAGTTTGCTACACTTAAGTAAATAAAAGTCAGAGAATGGGATGTTTATTAATTTTATTTCTGAAGTGTTTAAATGCCACAACTGCATCCAAAGCACTTTGAGAACTGTACTTTTGCAAGGGGGATGAGAATGTTATTCTTGGATTCCTTGGATCAGCCAAACATTTAAATTTTGCTTCAATGGGGTCTGATTTTCTCACAACATTCTCTTTTTTGTTGCAGGCCAATAAACTCCAGAACTGCAACCTTGGATTTGCTATTAACAAGCCCCTTATCTCTCCTAACAAAGAGAAAAGAAAAAGAATTAAATCTATTTTTATTTTTATTTATTTATGGGATTTCTATACCGCCCAATCCCCAAAGGGCTCTGGGCGGTGTACAACATGGATTCCACATACAGTATATAAACAAAACCCCATTAAATTAAAATGTAAGTTTAAAAGTTTAAATATTTAAAACGCAGCAGTAATTCAGTAAAATGGCGTGAGCAATACCCCAGATTAAACCCTCCCCAAAGGGGGAACAAGACAGTAACAAAGGTGGGTCCCCTAGATGTCCAGGGGGACTCGAAAACAAGAGGAATAGAGTAGCGGGGCACCTAAACAGAGGCTGGGCTCTCCAAAAGCCCGGTGGAACAACCCAGTCTTACAGGTGGCCTCTGCTGAGGAATTCACCAAGATCCATGCAGAACCCAGGGGACAGCCTGGAGGAGAGTGTTCCCACCAGGCAGGGAACCAAAGAGCTGAAAAGGCTAAATCTAGTATCAATACTAAATCTAGTATCAATACTGTGTCTTACTCCTCTCGCTCCAGACCTACTCAGAAAGTAGAATGCTTTTCACGTATCTGTGTGTCTCCAAACAACTGTCAGATCATCTAAAGCAAGAGTTGTTCAAGGAAGCAAAACATCAAGTCAGCAGGCCTGCACTTTTGGGTATTTTTTTTCAAATCCCAATGTAAAAAACATCTGATCTTGGGCAAATTAAAACAAGAGCCTGCTCTGGTGCAAAATGAACACATCGATTTAGCTGGTTATTTATTCATGCTGAATCCAAGTTTTCCATGAACAGACCAAGATCAAAAGAAGAACTTTGGCCACCTTCTCTTTACAGCTTTATGCACTCCCCCCCCCCCCAGTTACTTCTTCTCCTGCATGGCTAGTGGGGGGCAACAAAAGGGAGAACTCACAAAAATAGGCTTTGCTCACTGCTATGCAAGCTTTTGTGTTTTACTTGTGCAATGGTGGTGGGGATCCTCCAATTCCCCTTCTGCAGCAGCCTTCTGTGCTAAACTTCTTGGTGTTCTGAATGGCCTCTCTAAACTCCAGCAGATTTTTGGAGGGTACAATGGGAAGAGCAGAAAGGAGTAGCAACAATTCCTTCCACAAGTGTGGCCTGTTCAAATAAAACCTGGATCTAATAGAAAGATGGATGCAAGGGATGAGGATGTATGTAGCAAGTTCACAGAATTGTTTTCAACACTATAGTAAAATCAGCTGCTCAGCCACTAGACAGGGAATATCTTTTTCTATGACTCATGATTCTATGACAATTTTTACTATATCGTGTCAGGCAGATTACAACACAGCCCTAATGTTTATCTAATTAGTTGGCCTTTCAAATCTGCTATCTCTAATTTCATAACTTTTTGATCTGAATTTTTAATGCAATCAGAAATCCATACAAGTCCCACGGCTTGATAATATAATTTAATATTAGGTACAGCTAAACCTCTTTTTCTTTTTCATCTTGTAAAACCCTAAATCTTATTCTTGGTTTTTTATTGTTCCAAATAAGTTTATTAATCTGACTTTGCCATTCTTTCAGGGTTTTTTCCTATATGCATACTGGCAACATTTGAAACAAAAAGTTCAGCTTTGGCAAAATATTCATTTTTCCTAGCCACAATTGTCTCAGTTTGGACAATCTTTGTCAATCTTCTTGTATTTTTCCACGTTACTGCATAATTGTCTTTGTACAAAGAATCATTTTGTCCATTCAGATTGACCCTCAGATATTTAACCTTATATAAGACATGACATCCGGTGCCTATTCCAATATCAGTTTCTTGTTTGGTTAAAAAATGTGTAATGATCTTTGTTTTCAATTTATTAACTTTATAACATGCAAAGTATCCAAATTGTTCCATTTGGTCCATCAAATATTTTGTTGATAATTGAAGGTTGCTTATTGTTATAACAAAATCGTCTGAATAGCTTTCCATCTTGAATTTTTCTGCATCTATTTGCAAGCGTCTAATTCTTTGATTTTGTCTGATCTTTGTCACCAACATTTCAAGTGCCAAAATAAATTGCAACAGGGAACAAAGGGCATCCTTTTCCAATTTGTAATTCCTCTGTAAGAGTGCTGTTAATATTCTCGCTTGTTGTTTGGTATATATTCTCTGTATCCAACATCTTACAGCCCAATCCAGACCCATTGGTGGGATGCAGAACTCTGGTAGCGGGCCAGGGATTCTCAGCGGCGTAGGAAGGCAAAAAACAAAAAAAGCCTCCTTTCTACTGAAAAGCCCTCAATTGGGCTCCATGGCTTATGCCACCCAAACCGTGGCAAACCGTGCCCCAGCAGGTAAAGGCCAGGTGAAAGCAGACTAATGTCAGCTCCAACCCCAGTCATGCCTCCAGAAAGCCCCCATTATGCAGGCAGAGGCAGCAATGGTGTAGAAGCACCGCCACAGTGCTCTCTGTTGTGTCTGCCCACCAGCAGATTTGCCTCTGCGCTGGGGTAAGTAGCCTGTTCACAGCCCCATGCTGCCTCCATAAGTGGATTCCTCCTCATCCCCGAATTAGGCTGTTAATCCAGTTTAAATGTTCCAATATTGTTAGCATAAAATTCCATGAAATATTATCAAGTGAATATTATCAAATGAAATGAATGCCATTTTCTTCTTCTTGGTTTTAACAAATGGAATATTATCTTTCATATATCTTTTAGGTACAAAACCCATTGGACTTCATGAATCAGTGTACATATACATTTTCTCAGACTGGTCATCATTATTGTTGCAAAAAGCTTATAATCTATGTTTAATAATGATATCGATCTATATGATTGAGGTAATTTGCAACTTATCCCTGAAATCTGCCTCCATCCCTGAAGACTGGAAGATGACCAAATTACAGGCCAGTCAGTTTGACATCTGTTCCTGGTAAATTAGTAGAATATATCATTAAAGATAAAATTATAAAACATGTAGTAAAGCAAGACCTGCTGAGGAAGAGTCAGCATGGCTTTTGCAGAGGCAAGTCCTGTCTTGCAAACTTACTAGAGTTCTTTGAGGGTGTAAACAGGCATGTGGATAAGGGGGAACCAGTGGACATTGTCTATTTGGATTTCCAAAAGGCTTTTGACAAAGTTCCTCACCAGAGACTGTTGAGAAAACTAAGCAATGAAGGAATAAGAGGGGAAGTCCTCCTATAGATTAAAAACTGGTTGAGGAACAGGAAACAAAGGGTGGATATAAATGGGAAGTTCTCACAATGTAGAGAACTAGGGAGTGGTGTCCCCCAAGGATCCGTTTTGGGACCAGTGCTCTTTAACCTATTCATAAATGACCTGGAAGTAGGGGTGGCTAGCGTGGTGGCCAAGTTTGCAGATGATACCAAATTATGTAGGGTCGTGAGAACCACAAAGGATTGCGAAGAGCTCCAAGCAGACCTTGATAAATTAGGTGAGTGGGCTAAGAAATGGCAAATGCAGTTCAATGTAGCAAAATGTAAAGTGATGCACATAGGGGCAAAAAATCCAAACTTCACATACAAGCTACAAGGGTCAGTGCTATCAGTCACAGACCAGGAAAGGGATTTGGGCATCTTAGTTGATAGTTCCATGGGAATGTCAACTCAATGCATGGCAGCTGTGAAAAAGGCAAACTCTATGCTCGGGATAATTAGGAAAGGAGTTGATAATAAAACTGCAAGGATTGTCATGTCCTTATATAAAGTCGTGGTGCGACCGCACTTGGAGTACTGTTTTCAGTTCTGGTCGCCACATCTCAAAAAGGATATCGAAGAGATTAAAAAAGTGCAGAGAAGAGCAACGAGGATGATTGAAGGATTGGAGCACCTTCCTTATGAGGAGAGGCTGCAGCGTTTGGGGCTCTTTAGTTTGGAGAGGAGACGTCTGAGGGGGGATATGATTGAAGTCTATAAAATTATGCATGGGGTAGAAAATGTTGACAGAGAGAAATTTTTCTCTCTTTCTCACAATACTAGAACCAGGGGGCATTCATTGAAAATGCTGGGAAAGGAGGAGAATTAGGACTAATAAAAGGAAACACTTCTTCACGCAACGTGTGATTGGTGTTTGGAATATGCTGCCACAGGAGGTGGTGATGGCCGCTCACCTGGATAGCTTTAAAAAGGGCTTGGACAGATTTATGGAGGAGAAGTCGATCTATGGCTACCAATCTTGATCCTCCTTGATCTCAGATTGATCTCAGATTAGGAGACCAGGCGCTCAGGAGCAGCAGCAGCAGCAGGCCATTGCTTTCACATCCTGCACGTGAGCTCCCAAAAGCACCTGGTGGGCCACTGCGAGTAGCAGAGTGCTGGACTAGATGGACTCTGGTCTGATGGACTCTAGTTCTTATGTTCTTAATTCTGGGTCAGTTCCTTCTTTATGAATCAATGGTCGTTTCCCCACTCACCATTTGTTGCGGGTTACTGGCAGCAAATAACCCAGGGTCGGGCTGCACTCTCCACTACACCAGTGGCAACAACGCAGCCACCCCGATTCTTTCGCTCTCCTACCCCCTCAGCGCGCGTCATTTAAGGTCCTGGACAGAAGAGCACCTTTAGGAAAACCCCACGCAGAGCACGGGGCAGTGGGGAAGCCCGGGGGGGTGTGGGTGTGAATTCAGGGTTTGAGTTTTCCGCCCCTGTTAGAGACGTGTAGCCCTTTGCCCAATAAGGAAGCAGTGGGCTGTGCGCAATGCACACAGCCTTTTTTTTATTTTGGGGAGAAGAGATCGTTGTGTATTTGACCCTATGTTGCAACATAGGGCCATTCACATAGCAATGAAAGGGAGCACTCACTGAAAGCCTAGTATTTACCCATATCTTCCACTAGAGCTGCTGTGGCTTACCTAGCTAATACAGTGTTCTGTCTGCTTGTGCCACAATGTGAAAGCTCGTGAGTTCTAGTCCTGCCAGGGATGACTAATTTTTTTTTTTTAAGAAAAAAATTGTCTACGAAGGAATTGGGGCTGATTTTTTTAAAGGACAAGGTTTTTCTGTTTGGGCTGAAAGCAGAGGGATTCTGATGCACCGGTCCCACTATTATTTAGGTTCACTCAAAACACAGCACAATGAATCCCCAGTTTCTGTCCCCAGCGTTATCGTGAAGCCACAAATGAACCACCAGGAAGTTCAGCAAATTTTCGTGCTGCAACGTGCTGGCCAATCAAAAGCCAGCAACAAAAGCAGGGAAATCACATTGGGCAGCTCTGTGATGACATTTGCATATGGGAATGTTTCAACGTTGATTCCAGGAAGGAAAAAAAAAGAAAGGTTCAGCCTCCAAAACGGGACTCCAACCAATCGTAGCAGAGACCCACCCTGTCGATCACTGCAGACAGCGGAGCCGTGGTAAGTACTGCTTCTAAAAAACCGCAGCAGAAAGGTGAGTTCCCCTAATGGACAAACTGGAGTGGGGAACATTAACCCGTGCTCAAGAACACCCGGTTTTTACGAACCCAGTCTGCCTCCACTTTAATTCTGAAGTGGGGAAACGACCAATGTTATATGTGCTTCTTGCCATGATGTGGGAAAATCTCTGTCAAAAGTGAGTTCATTCATCATTTCTTGTAAAGGTAGAATTAGTTTTTCTACCAAACATTTATAATATCCTGCAGGTAAGCTGTTGGTTCCTGGTGCTTTGCCTTTCTTCAAACCCTTAATGGCCTATGACAATTTGTAGATTGTTATATTTCCATTCAAACTGTCTCTGTGTTCCTCTGTAAATTTCTCAAAGGGAATCTTGGCAATATATTCTTTATAGACATCTCCTCTGCATTTCTTTTTCTGTAGAGTTCTGGAAAAACAGAGACAAACTAGAAATTTCAAAAATGTTGCTTTAAGAATTTTAGCTCTTTGGGTTGTTTTCCATTTTTGCTGTTTCAAATAAATCTTGTTGATTCTGCAACATCCTGATTTCTTTCATTGCTTTTTGGCCAGAGTCTTTTTATGTTGTTCATCCAAGGCCTTCAGTATTTTAAAAACATTATTTATTTGTTCTGCCTTATCTTTCTTTTGTTTAGCAGCAATAGCTATTGCCTCTCCTCTCACATGGGCTTTACTTGATTCCCAAATCATTGTATTTGACATTCCTTCAGTTATGTTAATTTTTTACATTTTAAACTTTTTTTTGCAGCAAAATATTATTATCCAGTCTCCACTTTCTTCTTCCTTTTCTAGTCAGATGCCATACTATTTCTATTGGATTATTGGCTGCATAAATGTTTGGTTTTATTTTCATATTTTCTAAATTAATAATACATTTTTAAAAACCCAACACATATCAGTTGTTGGATATGATTGATGCCTGTCAGAGTAAAAGGTGTAATCTCTTAACTTTGGATTTTTTTTACATGCCGTAAATCCACTAGATTCAGTTTCATCTATGAAAACACATTTTGGTCAAGTTTGCCCACTTTGGCTTTTTTTTATCTATCCTTATCAGGGTCTATGACCACATTAATATATCCTAATATAATTACTTCACCTTCTTAAAAATTCAAAATTGATTGAAAAAGTTTTTCAACAAAATTTTCGTTGGAGGTATTAGGTGCGTAGAAATTTGCTATGGTGTATGCTTGGTCACCAGGCAACTTGGATTTTCAATCAAATAAATCTACCCATTGGAATCTTTAATTTCTTCAAGCACAGTTAACTGTTGGTTTCTTATATAAGTAACTACTCCTCACTTTTTAATATGGGTTGAAGGTGAATATACAAAGCCTAATTTTTTATTATTCAATATATGTTGGTGCTTATCTTTTATGTGTGTCTCTTGTATACAGATAATGTCTCCATCTTGTATTTGCAGTTGATTAAATATTTTTGTTCTCTTTGAAGGGGAATTTAATCCATTTATATTAACTGACAGAATCTTCATTTTACTTTCTAGGCACAAGGCCAGCAACTTGGTCCAGTTTATTTTCCTCTCTGTTAACCCTTTTAGCTTATCTACTAGTTTGTCCTTAACAGGGTCTTTCTGAAGGCTTGTATATGGACTGCTTTTAGATTCATACTTTCTGGGAAGCCATTTGAGTATTTCTCACCCATAAGATGTTTTGCTAGCTGTTTTGCTTGCTTCAAAATTGAATTTTTTTTCTTACAAATAGGAAGAATAACCTCTAGTAGTATTTTATTTATTTCCTTAACAAAAATCTGTCATAAAAATTAAATTCACTTCTTTTCCTCATTAATGTATTTGGTAGATCTTGAATTATTTTTATTTCCATGTTGTCTGCCACCTGATGTTTCTTCAGAATCATAACTTCAGCAACAGTGCAAATTTCACCAGAATATCTCTTTGTTTTTATATGCAGTCAGCAGAGGCCAATTTGCTGGTGGTCCCCGGCCCCTCAATGATGCGGCTGGCCTCCACACGGGCCAGGACTTTTACAGCGCTGGCCCCGGCCTGGTGGAACACCCTTCCTCCAACTGTCCGGGCCCTGCAGGACCTTGGGGAGTTCCGCAGGGCCTGTAAGACTGTGTTGTTCCACCGGGCCTTTGGAGTACCCAGCCGCTGATATGGTGCCCCCTTCCTGCTCTTGCCCCGGCACTGGTACATCAGAGCCCCTCATATTGAGGGGCCTGCCGTCCCCCCCCTTTTTTGGGGTGGGTTGAAATTGATGCTGGACGTCTTTGCTTCAATGTTAATTATTAACCGCTGGTTTTAGGTATTTTAAGATGTTTTATGGATGGAGCCTATGTATTGTGTATTGGATTCGCTCCCGTTTAATGTTTTATGTTTTATATTATGTTGTTCACCGCCCGGAGCCCTTCGGGGATCGGGCGGTATAGAAATTGAAATAATAAATAAAATAAATAAAATAAATCTTGAGTTGATTCATATACCAGCTCTGGAAATTCTTCATTCACTTTTAAGTAGTGCTGCATCCATTTAAGGATTTTCAAATAAAAGTTAAAGATTAAAGTTCAGGATTGTAGTTCAGTAAACATCTGGTTTTCCCCATCCAAGCATATTGACTTGCCTTGACAGCTTTACCTTGCCAGTAGGTATCAATAACAGTATTTAATTTTCCCCACTAGATGGCAGTTTTCAGTTCAGCTCTGGAGTTTACTCATGAACCCCATTTGATTATCCTCCACAGAACAAAAGATCAAAAAGAGGGGAATTGGATAATATTTAAACATAGCAGTTCAGTTCTTATTCGGGGAGTAAGACGATCAGTTCACCAGTTTATCAGTCAAAAAATGCCTTATTGGGGTTGGGGGAGAAAGACTCAAACATTGATTCCACTGCCTTCGGCACCTTGGCTTGATCTGTCTCTCCCCACTTCCTTTTGTCATGGACTTCAACAAGAAGTGGCAGTCTTTACTTTTTCATCGGCTGCCTACAGTGAATCATCTGCAATTATTGATCCCTTACTCATCCCAGCTCTTGAAGGTATGTTGTTTTCTTCCTGCAGCTTCTGTTAAGTACAGGTAAATTTACTTGTGAGTAGACCTGCAATCCGGCAGTTTTTGCCTCTTTTCCTTACAGCAAAGACCTATCTTTTCTTGATCTTTAAAGTCTCTCAGATCATACCTGCAGGCTTTCTTTGATTTTTAGATTCATGAAAAAGTAAAAAGATAGAAAGAAAGGAAAGGGGGGGGGAGAAGCAAATGAAGGAATTTAATGGAGAAGGGCAGCCTCTTTTCGGCTTTTCCACCTACCTGCATCCATTGATCTTAAAGTTATCAAGATTTCAGGGTCCCTATGAGGGATTCCCAACCCCCACCAATCAAATTATGGGTCCCCAACACTGGGGAGGTGAGACAGTGAAAGAAAAACTCACTCTCAGCCACTAAAAAACGCTCTCTCAGTGAACACTGTCAAGAGTTGTGTTATTAACTCTGCAAGTGAGGCGCCATGTTCCTGAGGTCCTACAGCCGTGGTGGTGAACCTAAGGCACTCCAGATGTTCATGGACTACAATTCCCATCAGCCCCTGCCAGCATGGCCAATTGGCCATGCTGGCAGGGGGTGATGGGAACTGTAGTCCATGAATATCTGGAGCGCCGTAGGTTCGCCACCACTGTCCTACAGTATTCCAAGTTCTAATGTCCTTCCTCAAAAATTTTCATTTGTTAGAGATTGTCAAATTTTGGATCAGCCCCAAATTGTGCAAGAATAAAAATGCAAATGAAGGAAGTCATCTTAAAGTTTGAGATTGTGAAACTCAGGAATTGCAGAACTGCGATCTCACACAACAATGGCCAGCAATGCTAATATTTTATCTCAGCATGATCAAAGGAATGAAAGAGCAGAAACTACATGGAGCAACCTCAGTTCTTATTCTGCGGTGTCATATTATTAGATTTTGTAGTAAACATTTATCCACTACTCCACATGAACACACTTCTGCAGATAACTAAGACTGATATGAGAATATTCTCAACACTAGATGGAACTACTAATTCAGACTGAGGTAAGAATGCCACCTGCTGGATTCCAATGTTTCAAGATTAACCTGCTTTGACCTTTCTTTTGGCATACAAGATTGTATGCCATATACAAAACGACTATGTTTTAATTTACATATTTACATATTTACATATTGGCATTTATTGGGGTTTTATAGTAACTTGTTTTCTATACCGCCCAGAGCCCTTTGGGGGTGGGCAGTATATCAAGGCCAATAAATAAATAAATACTATTGCTAGTCAAGCAGAGACATGGTTATCTTGGCTGAAACAAGTCTTACATAAAGTTGCACAGATTGGATGGTTAAACAGGTTTTCTTAAGCTAGGATTTTTCTTAGTAATATTCCTACAAACTTAATTAGGTACAGGAGAACTATGTTAAAATAAGGCTTCTTTGAGGGACAGGCTAACAGCTGAACAGGAACAATCTAAAACACTAAAAGGAAAATGGCCGCACAGGTCAAATGTCATGCAATGCTAACCCTGAAATGATTTCTTAGTACAGAATGAAACATGTTTTATTTTCAGTGAGCATAGAAACTCAGTTTATCTATAAGCATTACCAAAATTCACAACATGAGAATTATATAGACAAGAGCCAGTTCTATAAATAGTGAAGAAGTGGAACCTAGGAGATCTGTTCTGAAATTCTCCTATTAAGTTACATGGGACAAAGTTACGTAGGACATAACCAACACTGTTGGGAAAAGCGAATACTTGTTTAGCCAAAGACATTTTGATAATCAGTAACAGCACAGCTACACCCCCCTAAGTGAACAGCTGTTACTGACAAAGACACAGTTCAGAAGGGAACAAAACCTCCATCCTGTGGCTGATACTGGGGGGCTGGCCTCCAGCAAGATGGAGCCCATAGAGTACAATGTATCTGTGTCTACAGAACAAAGATGCATTGTTTGCACTCCCCGCTTCAAGCTCTGCAACAGACATGTCCTGACAGGCATTCTGCGAGCTTCAAGTAAAAGTAGATTACTTCCACAAATTCTTCTTAAATGTAGTATCATTGTTTGTTGATACAGAAGCATGTTTCCTTTACTGGAAGAAAAAATGCAGACGAGACTGTACTCTGTCTCACCAAAAGATCTAAGTGTGGCTCGTAGTTGTTCGGCAGAAATGAAAGTTGCATGTTTCCACAGTAGAAAATAGTCCAAATTCTCTAAAAGCATTAAAGAAACTTTTTTAAGCGTCAGTATTGTCAAAACCCCTATTTGGTGAACTATGAAACACTGAACATAAGAGATTATTTATTGTGCATCGGATGACTATCAGCAAGACTTGCCTTTTTGCACAGTAGCACCTGCCGTTTTCTTCCCCATTCAGGAGCCTCTGTGCTGCCGTGGCCATTTAAGAATCTTCCCAGCAGTTTACTCAGCTCCTCTGATTGACGTTTCCAAGCAAAAAACAGATAAAAGTTTGTTTATCCTGGAGATCTCACGCACATGGTTTTTTCTTTTTGTTTTAAATTGGCAGTATTTAAAGCTTCGAGGATCATATACTAGACTGGCTGCTGCTCTCCGTCCAGGTCTACCCGATGCTACTGAGTGGGAGGTAGACCAGTCCTCCAAGTGGCTGCTACTCGAATATAGAATCTGCAAAGCTTTGAATATTGCTAATTTAAAACAAAAAGAAAGAAAAGAAAAAACCACATGCGTGCACGAGTGCCAGGACAAACAAACTTACTTTATCTATTCTTTGCATGGAAACACCAATCGGATGAGCTGAGTAAACTGCTGGTAAGATTCTTAAATGGCCACGGCAGCACAGAGGCTCCTGAATGGGGAAGAAACTATAGCTAGGCACTAGGACCACAATGGAGCATTCCACTACAAAGAAGCACCAGGAAGAAGTGGCAGATTAATTCAGAAATCTCCTGATATCTTTTGATGAAACAGGGTATAATGAGGGGTGGTGGAGCACAGCAAGAGCAGATGTGTTCTCATATGAAGCTTCAGCAATCTTCTATACAATTTGTCTAGGACAACAGAACACTGAGGTCCCAAATGGGTGCTAGATGCAACAGTGTCTAAGCAAACCAAGTTATAATTGACCTTTTGCATTCCACATTTTTTAACTTTTACTTTGATTTCTACCCCGCCCTACTCAAGCCAAAGGCTGGGCTCAGAGCAGCTAACATAACTCACCAATACAACATTCACTGCTAGTATACAGACTTAATTAATAAAAAAAAACAATTAAAACAACATTGAACTAACTCGATCAGTCAATAGATAATTAAAACTTATAAATATGCAGAAATTTGATGCTCCTCTTATTTTACGTTCGCCCTGGGGATAATAATTCAATAAATGGCTAGATCAAATGTAGCTTATCCACCCTCTAATCTCATTATATTTGGTACAAGGGGCAGGAAAAGGGGAGCAAAAGGAAGAAAGGGAAAAGAGAAGGGAAGAGGAAAGGAGAGGTCAGAAAGATGGTGGAACCATACTGTCTCAACCATAGGCTAGGCAGAACATCTCTGCCTTGCAAGCCCCATGGATCTGAATCACATCCAGCAGGGTTCTGATCTCAGATGGCAGAGAGTTCCACCAGGCAGGGGCCAGGGTCAAAAAAGTCCTGGCACTGGTTGAGACCAGGTGAATCTGTTAAGGGCTGGGGACCTGCAGAAGGTTGCTTCCAGAAGAGCTTAGTCCTCATCGGGTGTGATATTGAGAAACGCCGTCCCACAGATACAAGGGTCCCAGACCATTCATGGCTTTAAAGGTTGATACCAACACCTTGACCCTGATCCAGAATTCAATCCGTAGCCAGCACAGCTGGCAAAGAACAGGTGAAATGTGCAATCTTATAGACGTCCCTGTGAGGATCCTTGCCACTGAATGGACCAATTGCAATTTCCAGAGCAGTCTCAAGGCAAACCCAGTGTACAGCAAATTATAGCATTCCAGTCTGGAAGTGACCACTGCCATAACTGTGGCTAAGTCAGGGCGGTACAGGTAGCAGGCCAGTCGCTTCACCTCGTGCAGGCTGCATGTGCAACTGAGGCCTCCATCATTAAGGAGGCATCCAAAGTCACACCCAGGTTACAGACAGTAGGTAAAGGTGCTAATGTCACCCAGTCTGGCAGCTTACAGCCCTCCTCCCTCCCCCCACAGTCTAACCATCATACCTCCATCTTTGATGGATTTAATTTCACCTTGCTCTAACACAACCATTTCACTACAGCCTTCAAACATTCAGCCAGATTTCCTGGGGCAGTTTCTAGCTAGCCACCCATCAAAGGCAATAGCTGTTTCATCCATGACCAGCAGTGATAATGTTTATGGCAATAATGGACACAAGGTACATCTGAAAATAAAGTAATGGATTAAACACTGCTATGCGAATGTACATAAACACTATACCAGAGAATCACACCCTTACTTTCCATGTACTAGTGTCTAATGAATTAGCTATACGTTATGTATAATACACTTTAGGGACAGCAATCTGAATTTAAATGAGAATGTTTTTGACACCATAGCTTCAGTTACTGAACACAATCAACATTAATTTAAGATGCTTTTATTTTTAGCTGAAGTGAGTTTTACACAACACCAGTCTTTCTGATGGAGCCAAAATACTACATGATCAAAATGCCAGTGATGACCGTTTTAAGAGATGAGACTTTTAAATACCTGTGATTATTTATTTTATTTATTTTCCAAATTTATATCTTGTCTCTCCCACAACAAATGTGGCTTGAGACAGTTGACGATGTAAAATAGCATTATTTAAACAAGTTATATAGTATAACAGCTAACAGTAATGTAGAACAACATAATTTAAAACCAATATAAGTCAATAATGAAAACTAGAATATAATATTAAAAATATCAGTATCAAAAACTGAAAGCCCAAAAAATCTGAAAACTAGAGGGGAGAAGTAATCAGAGCTGAAGGAAGCTCTATAATAAGAAATCTTTCAAAGTAAGCATACTAGCTAGCCAAGTAGATTATTTGTTAGCTAGGCCAGCTTCACACCAGTTCTTTTGGGACAGACAAGATATCCCTTTCTAACAATTCAGAACAAGGCTTTCTCTGCCTTCTAGCAGCTTTCTCTTACCACTACAGCAGCGTTTTTGATTACTGCCACTATTCTTGAGAATTTCACAAAAACTTTATACACAAAGTATAAGCAAATGAAGTTATGGCGGATACAAAGATGGAGTGATGGGAAAAGCTACACTTGCTTAAGTTTTGAACACTAGAGTTCCATTAAAGACACAACTGCAAGATAACAGCACTGTTGTTCAGAATACCAGGCAATGGCTATTTACAAACCTATGTGTCAGTATGTTCCCAGTAACATTAATTGCTTTTTTAAAAAAGAGCAAGAGGGCTATAAAGAAAAATTCAAGATATTTCTTGATGTAATTTGTTTTGGAGTCATTTTCCAATAGGATCACAAAACAGGAGGGGAAGGACCTATAAGGAAGACATTTATATACAAGGTTGTTAAGGTGCTATAAGTGTGTTATGTCACAAAGGCTTAAAAGAACATGACTGACAGTTTAATGGTCAGAACAAATAAATAACTCCATAATACATAAAATGAATCCTAGAAGTTTTGAATACTGCCTCAGGATTTCCAGCAATCCTACTTTTAAGAATGGAAAGACAAAATAGGATCATACAGCCACATCCTTACGTTAACAATATCATTTGGGGGGGAAAAATCATCTTCAGGTTATTAAAAACCTTCTGCTAAGAAGTGCCACAAAACCCTACTTGGGTTCATGTACCAGGAGTCAACCATTCCAATACTGAACTCATTTAGTGAACTCTGAAGTTTTTCTAAGCCTTTAAGGAGTCCCAATTTTTGCTACCACTGCAAAGAGGTCAATGAAACTACCACTGCAGTATACCACTACATACACTGAAGGCAACTGATGTTGAAGTAGCAATCAAATTTCAACCTTTGCACATCACTACTAGTTTTCAGACAAATCCTGAGGCACTAATACCTGTCATAACCAGTCGTTGTTGGTTCATTGGGACAGTACCATGGAGGACTGAACTGATCCATTTCATGACTTTACATATTCCAATTTTTTCCAAAGAGACACTCTTATAGAAAATCATTCTTTATACCCTATATCTTCTTTATCCCTACTTCCTCTATCCATCATGGCAAGAAGCACATATAACATGGCTTCAATTATTTTGTGGCATCATCACTTTTAAAAGCCTCAGCTTCTATAGATGTGTTTTCCACTTCACACCTGCTACACCAGGGGTCCCAAACTTCTTCGAGTTTGTGGGCATACCTGAAATTCTGAGAGATCATGTTGGACACAGCAACAAAATGCTTAACTTCAGTAACACAATGCAAATCCTGACATCGTGCTGGCAGCTGCTGCCAAAACATTTTTTTTTAAATCTGCAACAGCCAATCAAATCTCCAATAGTTAATCAGAAGCCTTCTTGAACAAAAGCCCTATCTACACTTAGTCACTTCCTAAAAAATATTTACTGAGCGCCACAAAAGTATCAGCAGGCATCATGGTGCCCATGGGCACCACCCCTTGACCTAAACAGTCAAGCTAAACCATCACAACATCTTCTGCCACCCTGCTGGCTAGTTTTATGTTTTTGCTTCCACAGTCAATGTGTACTCTTCAAGGGAAGACATAATTTCTCTCCCCATCTTTGTTGCCACAAGAAGTAACCAATTTCCATCACATTTTTAAAGCAATGTAAGTGGAGATGAATTAGGTGTATAGCAGCTGGCTCTCCTTTGAGTTCATAGACAACCACCGCTTTTCACCATTCATTTCTAAATAATCCATATCCTAACTACTATATACCACCTTCTTACCAAGTAGACCATGGTATTTCATTCACAGTAGCTGAATGAGCAGTAAATCATATTTCCTTAGAAACTAAATATGTGGTCATTTCAGATCTCTTCTCCACACAAAGACCATCATTTTCTCAGACCCAATGAGAGGATTTTCACAGCACACCTCCCTTTTTTTCCTAGTTTCTTTGCTTTTTGCCTCTTCCATCCACCCTTCCCAATTGGCCATGCTGATAGGGGCTGATGGGAATTGTAGTCCATGAACATCTGAGGCATCAGAGTTGGACACCCCTGCCTTAACCTTAGGCCCTCCATGAGCTTTCTCCAAACTGACCATTTCACTTCTTGCACGCAATTAACACTCTGATGACCATTCTCCACAGCGGTTAATGTTTGTGAACTGCAGTTTCTCATGTTCCAGAAACCTGATTCTACGACCTCTGAAGTCCCCTCCATGTCTCAGGACTCAGTTTCTTTCCTGTCTTGCCATTTCTGAACATTCTGTTCAACAAATCCCTCAGTCTAAACATGTGGAGAGTGTGAAAGGAAACATGTTTGTGATTACTAAGGCCTACCCATACTATGAGAAATTTTGATTTAATTTTATTTCCAATACACTCCTACAAACTTGGATTTCAGTCTCAAGTTATTGGAATCAACATATGAAAACATACAGCTCATAACTTCAATACCCACTTCCTATCAACATCATAGATGCCTCCTGTCTTTAAGGCTTGTGTGAGATTCCACACCCAACTTGACTCTCAGGCCCACCAGTGGCACACCTCTCCAGCCTTCCTGATCCCCACAGCACACAATCTTCTCCTTCTAGGACTTACTCCTTCTAGAACCTCTTAGAAGGTGCCCCATCTTCAGAACAAACCTGAACTGATTTTCCACATCCCATTATCCCCCCCCCCCCCCGGCTTTAACAATCCAAATGTTTGCAAGTATGAAGGTAGGACAATGCAGCAGCTCATTAGGGCAGAACCTCTTCCTTGAACTATTCTGTATTATCATTCCCCAGCCATAGTTTGGTCTCTAACATACACTCAGTTAGGACATGGTAATGAAGGAGCGATTGCGTTATAGTATCGGGAAATGTGCAACACAGAACCAAAATGCTACTGCAGGAACCAACTTAGTACATTTTAAGTGGGTGGCACCTACTTCATTCTCCACTCCCTAGCATATGCTTTTGAGATGTACATATACTTTAGGAAAACTTGCAAGGCTTGTCATGCATACAAAATGATCGCAGAATTGAATATGAAAAGGCAACATGTCAGCTTTAATATCCAAAGACGGTATTAATCCCCCCTTTGATTGCTCCCACTCTTTCCCCAAGAAATCCCTGTTTTCCCTAAATATCAACCTCCCAAAAGAAAGTAACCTCTGGCACCTTAAGGACTCAGTTTAGTGAAATAGGCAGGAGTCTACTTCAGCCAACAACACACCTAGGGACACAGTATTAATTTTATACTTGATGGAATGCACAAATAGTAAACAACTTTGGTATCCACAGTTACTTTTTGTACTATAATCATTACTTAAACTGCAAGATAAAAATTCATTAAGAAGTCTGACTATCTTTCTGTTGCTTCTTTACCTTCTAACTTGTTTTTAAGTACCATGACCTTGAGGTCAGAGATAGACTGTCCAGAGAGTGCAAAATGTTCTCCTGCTGGTTTCTGTAGGTTTCCATTTGCAGTGCCTGCTTTGTTTGTTTACTCACTTATCAGCTACAACTGTATCCCACCCTTCCTCCACTGAGCTCAGGACGTAACATGATTCTTCCTTTCTTTTTATCCTAACCCCATAAGGCAAGTTAAACTGAAAGAGTGACAGGCTCCAAGGCTACCTAGTCAGATTCATGGCTAAATGGAGGTTGGGACTCAGACTAAGGCACCCAAGCCTGACAATAATACTATACATTTGCTCACTACTTTAGAACAGTGTTGGCTTTAGCCTCCATATTTCAAGGATCTGAGGACAAAGGTTCTTCCCAATATACACTCATGCCATTAAAACCTTCGCCAGTGCTTGGAGGGAAGGGGAAACTAGACATCCATACCCTGTTTGCCCTTTAGGGCATCCAATTGGCTGCTATGTGGAAGGGGGCACTAGACTGATGCAACACTGCTTTCCCTATGTTCTCAAACTAGTTCCCTTTTTTGAGATGCCTTTGTACTATCTTCTTTGCTGCTACAAATTAAATCTTCTGGGAACTTCATGAACTACGTTTTCCTACAGAGAGGCTCTTCATTAAATATACTGTATTTGAGTACTGACAGCCTAATCCAAAAGATAGTCAAACAACATCATGTGAATTGTGGAAGGGCACATCTGCTTTACTGCGTATCTCTTTAGGACACATAGAAAAGGCACCTGGGAACAGCCTAACCCCCACTTTATTGTATTTCATTAAAACAAGCAGCAGATAAATCAGGCATACATCCTTTCTAAAGAAAGCAGCAGCTACACATTCTGTGTTCAGGCACGTACAAAATCCTCCATAATTAACAGGGGGGTGGGGGGAATGACAATGTCTGTTCCCTGGAAGCATTTTCAGCAAAACATTATGATCATAATATCTTATCTGAATTTTGCTTTATAGATTTGCTTCATCCCGCAGCAACCTGATATATGAAACTCAAGTGACCAAAGATATCTTTTACAAGGAGGCACAATATTGCAAGACTCACATCCTTTTCCTAAGCAAATTACTGCCTGCCGTCTTCCACGTCTGTCTCCTTCAGATACCTGCACGATGCCTACATTTACTTATTTGCACCCCCCTTTGTGCAGCAGGCCTCTGCCAATGGTTTCCTGTTCCCCAAGGGTTCCCCAAGACAGATCCCCCACATCACAGCAAAGCCCTCCTTCCGCGTCTCGCCCCTGCCCGAAGGGTCTCCCCTCTCTCTCCCTCGACCCCTGTTCCCTCCCCAACCAGCCCCTTTCTGCTTCCACGCCCTGCCCTGAGAGGCCTCAACTCCTCCCCCTCCCCCCTTTTGCCCCTCCTCCTACCTGCGCGACCTCCACGCTGGCCGGCAACCCTTCGGGCAAGGCCTGGAAGAGGAGCACGGCCATGGCACCGAGGAGCCTCCTCTCCATCCCCCCCACCCCCCGTTCCCCGGCTCGCTTCACCCGGCTACTGCGAGCCTGACCCGTGAACTGAAGCACCCCGGGAGGCTTACCCCGCCCATGCCGCGGCTCCCATTGGGCGGTAGGCGGACCTTCCTCCCTTTCATAGGCCTTGACCAGCGCTACTCAAAACATGCCTTCAGAAACCAGGCGTCAGGTGTGGAGTCCCGCCCTCTCGCACGACGCGGCGGAAAGGGACTGCAAGGGGGACATGTTAAGTGTGTCGGAAGTACGCTCGGACGTCAGCAGATGTGCTCCACCCCGTTGGAGTCACATTTAAAGAAACAGAGGCCGAGAAATATCACGAGAAGAAAAGATTGTAAGGTTGCAGCGCGGTGCTCCCGTTTAAGTCCATTTTGTACTTTCTCATGCTCTGCAATATCCTTTTGGGTGCGATTATGAGAACTGTACACTGAATAATCTGGATGTCACCAAGGGCCAGATCAGCCGTATCAAAGGGAGGGGCCATTTTACGAACTACACTGAATTAGGGGTGCTTCAGTTCACGGGTCTTTATTGCAGCTGTCTTAAATTGTTTATTCTGCAATAATGTTGACACCAGTGAAATCCCAAAGCTGTCCAATAGGGATTCGTAATCAGATTGGAAATTGACAAACCTGGAATCATTTTGTAGTTGGAGTGGTTAACTTACTATAAGAAGGCCTCCTTTCATGCCTAAGTAGTATTTGTATTTAGTGATTCATCAGTAGTAGTCCACTCCGCACAGCTACTCTGAGTGGATCATTTACCCTTTTGACTCGATCATGTGTTCATATGTGGTCTGCAATGTAATGCAATCTGTGGGGGAACAGGACTTCTGACATTTCTGTAGTAACTCCATCCTCCCTTCTCTTGTAACTTTGATGGTAATGTATCTATGTCACTTTAATGTTAACACATAGGCAGCTGACAAAGTGGGCTCTGGCTGATGAAGCTGATTCCTGGGGTTCTTCCAGAATTATTACTAACTTCCAGATCAAAGAGATCAGTTCCCCTGGAGAAAATGATTGCTTTAGAATTAGATAATGGATTCTGTGGTATCAAATCCCAACTGAGCTTCCTCCTCAAACCCCTGTCCTTCCCAGACTTCACCCCAAAATCTCCAGTAATTTCCCAACCCTATCCTGGGGGCAGGATTTCAGGGAGCCTAGTGGGTTGCAGCCAGAGGGTGGAGGTCAGAAATTCCCTTTTGTGAGAAGTTGGCTTAGAAACCAAGTCTTTATCTATTTTGTTATCTTCTTATACTCAAGGGGACTCCTACATAAGTACATGCCATGATAAAATAATTAACCTCTAAAGTGCTAAACACCTTTAAAAAAAATGAATGATAGTCTCAATCTGATGATTGAAAACAACAAGAAGAGTGGGGTTTTTTCCCCACAACCATTTATGTGGTGGCTGTTCCATTGATTCCTGACAACAGAGAGTGACATCCTCATAATTTCATTGAAGTCAATAGTCTTAGAAGGATGTAACTCTGTATTGGCCTGTACTGCAATTATTTCATCTTTCTTTCCAAAAGGCAAGAGTCTAACTAGTTTGACCTGAGCCATTATGAGAAACTGAATGGGTTAATTCAGCAGAACAAATTCTTTAACTACAAACTATAAACTGAGAAAACTAAACTCAGTAAAACAATGCAGCAATATCTCATGATTGAGAGAAACAAGTCATAGATACTTTCTGCTGAATCAGTATCTGTCAGTGTGAATGTACAAATTTATGAGTCTTACTCGCTCAGGTGCAACATGAGAAGAGTTGAGTGGGAACTTGGTTAAGATTAAATGCTTCCTGCAACACTGATCCATCTAAAAGCAGAGCTTTTACGTCCTTTTGGTCTCTCATTTTCTGAGACTGATATCACACTACCGCTCAGCACTTTTATTACCCAATGATGGGTTAGAGCCATGGTGGCGAACCTTTGGCACTCCAGATGTTAAGAACTACAATTCCCATCAGCCCCTCCAGCATGGCCAATTGGCCATGCTGGTAGGGACTGATGGGAATTGTAGTCCATAACATCTGGAGTGCCAAAGGTTCGCCACCACTGGGTTAGAGGTTTTATCTCATTTATTCAGTTAAAGTTCACATCTCCAGAAACTGGAGTTGGGGAGAAATACACAGAACTGGGAAAACGTATTTGAACTTAACACATATATAATTGGTACAGTGAAATCTCTTTCTGGGCCTGTTTTCTGCAACAGTATTTTTCAGCCTTGATATCCCTTAATACTCAGGGTAGCACTAGCATTGCTAAATCAAAAAGTTTGAAATTCCCATGTTTTTGGTTTTTATTAATATTTTTCCAGGCTGTAATTGAGTGCAATGAGCAAAGACATAACTATGCACTTGGCAGCCAAATTTTGTTGTTAAAACTAGATATGTCAAATGCAATAAGAAAAAGCTGACACTTCAAAACATCGGGAAGCTTACATTTCTGGAAAGATGATAATATGGAAAGAGAATTGAATACACACACATGTAGGAAATAACAAGTCTCTAGGCATATGAAATCTGTGGAAGGAGACATTAGGAACAAAAACAAACATAGTAACTTTTAGCTGAAATCCTGGATTCAGCTGTATGCGTTAATTGTTGTACATAAGATTTGAGTGCACTTTACTTTATTAAAGATTATAGCCATATTAGCCAAAGTATATTTTTACTGCTTTCTGCTTACAGCGAAATTCCACCACCACCCCTGTCTCAAGATCCATACAAAAGTATAAAATGTGCCAGGTCTGGATTAAGACTTTTCCTGAAAGCGTCAGATTTTAACAAAACCAGATGTTACAGGCGTAACAGAACTGAAATAAACTTCAAGGGACATGCGTCTATGGAGATGCCCCAACATGATACCTATGTCATAACAACCTTTGACAGAGAATGGGAAAAGGGGGGGTATACAAAACTGGTCAATCACCTCAATTTTAAGATCTTAAAAAACATAGAAGGCCAGTGGAATGCAATAAACGGAAGCACTTCCTCAGCATTTCTCAGTTGTAAAGAATTCTGCCTGTGATTGAACTGAGTTGTCATGACTATTCTGCCTCAGTTTTGTAGTCCCAGTTTCTACCTCTTTTGGTCTGTCACCACTTCACCTGTCGTGACACCATAGAATGATCTGGCCCATCCTCTTCTAAGAGTTGTTTACTGAAAGAATTAAATAGTTTCAGTTGGATGGTATGCAAACAAGACAAAAAAGTTAGTTAAGCAGGAGGATAGGCAGGGGCAGACCACTTTGCATGACTGAATCTTAAGCAACAGCCAGCTAGCTCACCCATGGAACACTGTGGTCCCTGTATAATATACAAGTCCAGAAAGAGGTGACTGAACCAGCCATGGTTGCTTTATGATTATTCTCAGCATTTCAATCTAATCAAAATAACATTAGGCAAAATACTGTGTTATCTTGCTCCATATTTTCCTAAGAGAAAGAACCTCTAGTGATCAGCCCATCACTGAAGAGGCTATTCCAAAACATGCCCTTTCCCAGGCATATTCTAAATAAATAAATACCTTCTCCTAGTCTTGAGTCTCTCCCATCTTCCCATCCAAGCTAACAGGATGCAGGATGGGGCAGGGCTTGTGTGAGTGTTGGGTAATTGTTAGTACTGGTATGGGTATTTATGTGGGCTCCTTAGTATTTTGATGTCTAGTCATACTTGAGTATTGCTGTGGCTGTGTGTTTATCCTCAAATACTTTGTTTCCTTTCAGTGAGCTTTCATTGATTACTAGCTGTTATGGGTTTTCCCTACCTTTGTCAATAAATTTAACTGATTCATTTGCTAAAACCTTGTCTTCATTCCAACCTGGAACCCTATCACTATGGCAGATTCTGCACGGGCCAAAAACAGTAGTGTGAAAATGGTGTAAAAGGGTTTTAAATGGTGTAAAAGGGTTTTCACACCATTTTCACACTGCTGTTTTTGGTCCATGTGATATCCGCCTACATTAAAAAGATCCCTAAAATAAAAGTGTAGTTGTCTAAGTGCAAGTCTAAACTCTTATTGCCAGGATCCTGGTGTTAAAACCTAAGTCAACAGCTCCTGCCAGGGCAGGAATAGAAAGATGGAGAAGGGAAATTCTTTCACCTATGTTCTGCTATTCTCATGATGCTAGTTGATTCACATAAGATACAGATTTCATCTACATATGTATAGATCGCACATGGTAACATTAGTAATTACATTTACTTTAGCTTGCAGTTCCTCAGTTCCTGAGGAAATGTTTGTGCCATCTAGAACTACCAACTAGTATTTGCCAAGTTTCTGTAAACAAGCTAACTAATCAACGTCATACAGCCTAGGGATTGGCACATTGGTTTGAAATATCATTGGCACATTACAAGTTCAAGTACTATCTTGTTGTTGATGCAGGCCATGCATTTTTTTTCTGGCCCTGGCCACAGGCACAACTTTTATGTAACTTGCTTACTTAACTTTTATGTACAATATCAGGCTTGGGTTGCATTTTTTAAAAACAGAATTAAGGCTGATCAAGAAAAAACATTGTGTAGTAATTGTATGAAGCCATTTTTTTTAAATGAAGAGCTTCGTTTGATCAACTCTTACTAATAAAGTGGAACATGTTATTTTTGTAAATATATGCACCGGAAGCAAAATTAAGGCTGATGTCCTAGTCACACTTTTTTGTAAGCAGGCCCTACTGAACACAGTGGAATTGTTTGTGGGTAAAGAATTCTTGAAGCCAGAATATACAATTTAATATAGATGTTATTTTCCCTCACTGCTCATGTTTTTTAGCATATTACATCACCTTTATCTACAAATGTGACTGAAGACGTCCATACAGTTTGGGGTCTCTTTATCTCGTTTTTATAATAAACTTCTCTTCCCCGTGTGATAAAACTGTCAACAATTTTCTACTGCACCTTGATAGTTGGCCCATTGGCCACCAGTTGGCCATCTCTGTGTCACATATTTATAGAAGATAGATAAATCTTCCCAACATTTACTGTCAGCTGTTTACCTTGCTCCTGTTGATAGTCTTTTCTTTCCCCAGTAAGACAGAAGAAGGGGAGAACTTTGTCAGAACTGAGACTCTTCCTCCTGTTCAATATCCCAAATAGAAAGAGAAGGAGACCTACTAACCTGAATCAGAAAGTGAGCCTACATTCTTTTAAAAAAATCACAGCTCTCTTCCCTAATAAAACAGAGTACATTCTTTATAGATATGTTTACCGAGAAAGAAAGATAGATCACTGACACATTATCCTTGACAACATATAACCTGAAATAACTCCTATCTTAACGACCCCTGCCTTCACAACCTATCTGGCCACCTGGATCTATACCATGATAACATTGAGAGACTAGACTACTATAAAGCACTCTAAAAGACAATTAAAATTCTGCACCAAGAAAAGCTACATTCTGCCTCTCACTGAAATTATTCACATCATATTCATATTTTGTACAATATAATCTTACTTCTGCTAACCTTTATAGCATAGAAGGGACTTATCATTATGAGTTGCAATGGAGGTCGCCAGGTATCAGAGGCGTAGCAAGGGGGGAAAGTGTCCAGTGCACTGGTGCGTCCTCCGCCCCAGGAATGCCCCGGAATGCCCCTGCGACGCCCCCACAGGGGCACACACCCAGTGCGTCATGCACTCCCCCACCCCCTTGGAGGTATGCCTCTGCCAGGTATGCCCAAGTAGTAAAAGGAACAATCCACTGATCTTTTTTTCTTGAAGGCACAAGACAGGAAATTACAAAAGAGCAAGAAGAATTCCAAATATGTATGAACTGTTTATTACAGTAGCACTATCAGATCATCTTGAAAAAAGTCCATGAAGTCCATGAAGTGTCAGCAGTATACCTCATGAAGCATAAACTCTGCTTCCAAACGTGCACAGAGAATACACTTGCTGACAGTAAAGAACGCTAGTACTAAATTGATCACAATATCACGTTTTTCAAAACTGTAATTACATTACTTTGTGCAAAGTGCTGATTTTGCACTTCAGGCAGCATATGTAGGAAATTGAAATGCAAACTCTTCACTGAATATGGAAGAGACAGCAATTGTATACATTTCTAGAAGCACTGAAGCTCAAAGGTTTGTGTGGGCATGGGAATCTCAATCCAATTCAGTGATTAATAGGGTGTCAACTGTAATATAATACCCAAAGTGAGAACCAAAGCAAACTGGATGGGCGGGAGACAAGAGGAAATCAAAAGATCATGTTACCATACCACTCAGAGGCATTGCTCCATTCATTGCTCGGGGCCTTTGATAACAATGATCCTGCCTATCCTCAGTTTCATTCAGAATTCACAGGAAAGTATTAGGCAAGAGAAGATGACCTTGTGTGGGATAGTGCCTTAGAACACAGCAAGAAAAGTGGGGTAATGTGGAGTAGGTGGCAAGAGGCTCCAGACATAGTGATATGTACATAGCAGAAAGAATAGGTGGAAAGAGTCATCAGAGAGTAAATATCCCAAAGACTTGGAAGTGACAGATGGCGAAGACAGAAGAGGTCTTAATATACCACAACATAACTTAATATAACTTTGGGTCACAATTTGTAAAGGGATACCATTGTGCTGCCTCCAACTACCACAAAAATGGTGAGACAGAAGAGAACTAAAACACTTGGTTGTTAAAATGTGGACCCATTTGTGACTACTTGTATCTGCAGATCAGGGCCATGTTGACAAAGAACAAACTTGGGAAGGCAGTTTTTTCAGAAAAATCTGAAAACTTAAAAAAATTACATGGGGGTGGGGGTTAAATCCTCCCAAAACAAAGAATACTGTCTGTGAACATGCAGACACAATGGATTTTCTGCTGCAGTGTCAGCATCTAGGAGCTGCTCCAGGCCTGGCTATGCTGGCATTGGTGACCAGGAACTGCTCTGGGACCACAGGAAGTTGCACCTGTAATTTGTTTTCAGTAGAATTGCTAGAAGCCTGGAGAAAATATTGATGTGTGGAAATGGGCAGTTTCAAGGCATGAAGCTAAATAATATTCCATTAAGCTGCTATTGAAGGCTCAAGTTTTCCCCCCCAGACTGTTGGCAACACCACTTCACAGACATAGGACTGCAAAGCTATTTCCTGTCTTGCACAACTTCATGACAATTTGCATACAGTACTGCTTATGATGCTTCGCCCCCCCACCAAAGCAAATCAAAACTCTGATCTTAGTGCATTTATTTATTTGTTTATTTTACTTAACATAGTTATGAAAAAAAATGCATTAACCCTCAACTGATGAGTAGCAGAACCTGGATTCGAACAGATGAGGGACACATTGGGTTAGTCCAGGGGTCTGCAACCTGCAGCTCTCCAGATGTTCATGGACTACAAATCCCATCAGCCCCTGCCAGCATGACCAATTGGCTTTTGTAGTCCATGAACATCTGGAGAGCCAAAGGTTGCAGACCCCTGGGTTAATAGAAGAAGAGGAAGAAGAAGAAGAAGAGGAAGAAGAAGAGGAAGAAGAAGAAGAAGAGGAAGAGGAGGAAGAAGAAGGAAGAAGAATTGGATTTAGGAGACTCAAAGGCGCTGACGATCTCCTTTCCCTTCCCCCCCAACAAACACCCTGTGAGGTAGGTGGGGCTGAGAGAGCTCAGAAGAACTGTGACTAGCCCAAGGTCACCCAGCTGGCGTGTGTTGGAGTGAACAGGCTAATCTGAATTCCCCAGATAAGCCCCCACAGCTCAAGCGGCAGAACAGAAAATCAAACCCGGTTCCTCCAGATTAGAGTACACCTGCTCTTAACCACTATGCCACTGCTGCTCTCCCTAGGTTATGTGTTTTCCCACAATTAGGTTATGTGTTTTTCCACACATTAGGAATCATTACCTGTTATAATGGGAGGTGATTTTGGATTTTAGCTTTGGGAGTAAAAATGCAAATGGTCAGCACTGAAAGAAGGATAGTCAACAGTTCTGACATGGTCTGCACACAGGCACTTAACTACATACAGCATTTCTACTGGAGATGGTGAGATTTTGGAGATTTACATGGGGATCAATATGTTTTCAGAAACACTGGGAGGGAGACTGGGTGGGCAGAAGGCAAGTGAGAAACAGATAAACCCTGGCCAAACAGAGGTGGGAATTGTTTACCAGAGTTTGGGAACATCAGTGCTCTTGCAACACTCCACCAGAGTGGAGCAGTGATCAAGCCAATGCAAGATAAATATTGGGACTAACAGTCTTCTGTACACGACTGCTAATTTCAAGCATATTCACTTTCACCTACAGCTACCACAAGAACACAAATTCATCAGAAACCTGGAGTTTATTGCTGAAATGGGAATAAAGCCACCTCTACTGCCATTTTGCAGCTATGACTTTCACTGTACATTGGTGGCTGTTGTCACCATCTTGTTTCTTCTTTCCCACAACCTTGAACTGTCACTTGTAGCTCCTCTTAAAAATAGTGTTTTGATCCAGCTAATTAAGTCAGTACAGGGTCATGTAGAAGGCAGTGTTTTCCATGAGTAAGCAAACCACTTTGTTAGAGATCAGTTCACATGACCTTGGACCTTAGAACTTGCTTACTCAATGGATAGGAAGCTGGACAAGCCACTGAATATAATTCTAGATCTCCAGACAAGGACACCTGATGGTGCAAGGCTGGAGAAAGACTCAATTCACAGTGGTCTAGAACAGAAAATTAACATTTCATGAGCTGTAGCTGGAACTAACAGAATCTACCTAGGATTCCACTGCTATAGCTCATGAAGTGGAAAGCTGGGGATTTAAGGTAGAGCAACTCTGTAAAGAATTGTACTGTGAGAGTTTTAGAGTGTTGTAGACTAGCAGCAATTACACTTATATGCTAGAGCCAGCATGGTATGGATTAAGAGCAGGTGGATTCTAATCTGGAGAACTAGGATTGAATTTCCCACTCCTCCAAATGAGTGGCCAACACTTCTGGGGAACCAGATTTGTTTCCCCACTCCTACATTCATGCTGAGTGACCTTGGGCTAGTTCTTTGGAAGTCACTCAGCCCCACCTACCTCACAAGGTGTCTGTTGTGGGGAGAGGAAGGGAAGGAGTTTGGAAGTCGCTCTGAGACAGAAGAGAAAAACGGGGTATAAATCCAGAGTTTTTTCTTCATTACTAAATAAAGTTCAAAAGCAAAATATGAATATTATTATAATTGATTAAGGCCAAATAAATCTAATTATGTTGTCTGTTCTAGATGACCTAACAAGCATGTCCAGATGAATTCAATATTTGTAAAATCCTCATTTTAGTAATGCTGTTAACTTTATATGTAAATAACATTCTTTAATTTTATCCCAAAAAAGCTTAACATGTTGGCACTATTTTCCGCCTGTCTTTCCCCTTTGGCCTTTGCCAACCACACTATCTTACAAGTAAATTTAGGTTCTTTTGGTCTTTTGGAGAGTACTTACCCCAATATCCCAAGGAAAACAAGCTTAGATGGTATCTGAAAGTCAGAAGCAAGTGGTAACTACATGTAACTTGAACATTTTAAAATATAGACTGTTCAGACCAATGCAGGCACAGATTTAGACTTCACATGTTCTACTCAGAGCGCTTTTCAGTCCATTTCCAATTGTGCACATGTAAAAAACAGAAAGGCACTTGTATCAAGTTTCTGAACACAGTTTCTTTAAATTTAGGATGGTTAATTTATTACTACGTTTCATTCCTCCTTACAATGTATGTGTGATTTTGATTTCATATGTAAGTCATTTTAGAACTAAACAGTATGCACAATTCTATTATTCTTTTTACCTTCCTTATTTATTTATTTAGTTTACAAAATGTAGCTGCAGGCCTGAGATTTGAAGGGGAGACTAGAGCAAGGAACAGGTTGAGAAAGGAAGGGACTATTTAATCTTTTCCCTCGCGTTACATTCCTAGTGAAAACTGTCATCCAACTGTCATGCTGTACCTTGCTTGTTATTCTACATTAGCTAGCAGGATGCAATCAGCAATGGACTCAGCAGAAAGTGCTTTGGCAAAAGTATAATTCAGAGGTCAAAGGAGGTAGAAAACTTTGGCCGTTTCCGCACGGGCGAAATATGACGTCGTGGCAACGGAAAAAGAACCGCCATAGCGAGAGCGTTCGCACGCGCAGCATGGCTAAGGTGCGAATCTTGTCGGCGCCGTCGTGAAAACGCTAAACTTCGGCGGTGGCATGCCGTATTCAGAAAACGCTTTAAACCACTCTTTTTCCCCATGTGCCGCATCGACGGCGCACTCGTCTTGACTGTATGCCACGGAGCGATCCTCAAGCGGCGCCTGCCAAGCAGTCTCCCACAGTTGTGGCGGCCATTTAAGGAGGGATGAACTGCTCCAGCCGCCATGATGGTGAGGTCAGCAGCCGCTTTCGCAGCGCTTCCGTGCGAACCGACATTTATCTGCGGGGCTGCGGACGCCCGCAGTTCCGCCTGTCTGTGCGAACGCTTTTTTTCGGAGGCGTCGCAATTTGCGACGTCATCGCGTCGCTGCTTTTGGCCGTGCGGAAACGGCCTTTGTTTGAAAAGCATACGTAGATTCATTGTCCCTTAGCAAGATGTAACACACACAAAAACCATTCAGAAAGGTTTCCATTTAAACTCTTTCCATTTATAATGTGTATACAAATACAGCCTATCCATACATGCTGATAAATATGCTGCAATGCTGATTCCAGTAAGGCCATTTCACATAGTTTTTGACAAGGCATGTGAATTCATTTTAAGGTTAGCACACCTGTAGTTTTGCAACACATAAATTACAAGACTTACACTCAAGGTTTACATTCACAGCTTTGCCTATGTAAAGAATTCAGGTAAATTCAAACAAAAAGCCATACAGATATGTCAGATAGAAACACGCAGGTTAGTAGTAATGACTGAGACAGCAACCAGTCAAAAATCCTGCACTGGATCAGTAGCAGTTCTCACAAGCTGAACCCAATACAAATTCTACCATTGACATAATTATTGAGAGGTATCTGAAGCATATAATACATTTCTAGATGCAGGTAGACAATCAGGACTTAGGTTTGTTACCCACTGACTTCCTGTGCAGGTGAAAACATAATGCAGGGAAGTTAACAAGATTAGCTTGAACAACAACAGCAATTGCAGGGTCCTTTGAGCAATGATTTCCAAGGGCACACTGTGTTCAACTTGCAAGACTCCTTTAAACAACCTGTCTCGTGGAATCAAGTGCATCGAGAAGAATACCATTGAGCAGCTATGAAACAGTAGATGTTTCACAATGAACTTCAATGCATACTTTTGTATATACATTGCTCCAAGTAAATCTCTATACAGAAGTAGCATTGCCAATATGACAGCATTCATAGCAGCAAACCAAGCCAGAAAAGGGTATCATTCCTGTGCAGAAACTACCTGGCAAGCTTCAGGGAGATACAGTACCATTTACTTTAAAATATTAATTTGCAAGCAGTGTGCCTCATCGTCATATGTTGCAACATGTCACAATGTCAATATCCATTGCAATTAATTCTACCCCATTCATCTTGGCAGGTTATGGACTTTAATGCAGCACTAAACTCTGTCATGCCTGAAACATTCCTTTACACTGTTCCACAAATATGTAATAATCTAGATTTGAATCCACAACAAGTCTTCAGCAATGAGTCCCTAGTTTGGAAATAGAACAATCATTAGCAAAGTCCTCTGTGCACTCTACAGAAGTCAGATCTCTTTCCAGTCTCTGCATCACAGAGATAAAAGGTATATTCAGACTCCTGGAAGGATACAAAGAGTATGGATTTCTCCATGTCAGAATTTTCTCCATAAAGGTCAGTTCAAAATTTCCTCCTGTCTTCAATACTTAGAACTGTATGTATTATTGCTCTCTCAGTAATAAAGGCAGAGGAATTCCATACCAAGTTGTTTCAAGCATCAGCCAATTCAGGTACAGAACTCCACTTGGAAGTGCGTTTCTACTGGAAGTCTTTTCAGATCCTAAAAGAGCCCATTTTCCTCTAATTTAGAATGGCTAAAAGTCAGTTCAAATGCTTGGCAAAATCTGGCTCCCCAGTAAGAGCATTTTGACTAGCCAAAGACAGATTGCTAATGACCTTAATATGCTTCTTGTGTCCAGGCATGGCTCACTAAACTAGGGAGGATCAAATAGGGCATTGATCCAGTACTTCTTCATGCTTCAACAGCATGATCACCAACAGAAACAGCCTCCAGGTATTTCTCAGCACCTTCCCTCTCCGTGGGTACTGGCAACATACCAATAAAACAAATAGAAATTGGAAGCGAGTTCCTGCTGAGCACCATCACATGGGACGCACTTACACAAGCACTGCATTTTACCTCATGTTTTGGCATCCTGAGCAATGACAGGTATCTTTAGAGAATCTCAAACCCAGATCTTTTTTCTGCTGAGGTCATGTAATACCTTTTATTAAGGCCAACCAAAATAACACAGTGCGCAAGTGTCTGAGTTCTCCAAAACCATTCATTAAGTTAAAAAAAAAGAAAGGGTGGGATGAGGAAAGTGGAGGGGGGAGAGTTCAGACCATAATTATTTTAAGGCCTGTTGTTTTCATCTAATGTAGTATTCTCCCCAGACTAATCAGAAACTGAGTGTTACATTGTTTTTGTTTTAGGATTCTTATCTGGACCAGTTTGGGTACCTGGAACCTTTCTTTATTTTGAGAATAACTAAATTTAATTTATACAGAAGACACATTTTTTCAAATGGAGGGAAATTACCTGGAAAAGACTTGAGCTGATAAGGCAGCTTGCTCATCTTCAGCCTGAGTAATACAACCCAGTTGGGCTTCCATTGGTTCTTTACCTAGCACATTACCTAAATTAACCTCCATTATTGTTATAGAAAGACCACCACATTTCCTCACTGCTCTAAGTCTTTTAAGAGACCCCAGGGTTCTGTTTGGTGTTAGATATTTGCTAACTGCTGGTGTTTACATTTGCACATTAAAGACTGCATCTCTAATTGCTGCTGATGTTCTCACTTTCTATCCAGAAGGCCAAAGGTGCAACCTGATATCACTTCTGCCTGTAAAGGCTGCAGAACATTATAACAAGAGACAAACAAAAGGCTTTTAAACTTCCACTGGGGGTGTATGGCTTCCCAGATTTTTCAAAATTTGGTTTCCTGAATTGTGCTGCCACATTTCCACATTTGTGGGGTCCTTCCAAGAGCACTTACTCCTCCCAGGCTGCCAGGCATCCATTGGCAATTGGGATTAAACTCAGCAGTAGGTGTTACAAGAACAAGATCTGGGTAGGTACTTAGAAAGCTGCCAGATCCAATCTCTTACCCTTAAAATGTAGGCTTGCATTTGACATTGGCCAAAAGGACCGAAGCATTAATGGTCGAATCCCCACTTGAAATTTGCACACAGATCCAAACCTGTTCATTGTGAAACTGTGTCCTCTTCATCGGAGTTTCTCCCTCCCCACCACAGCGCGCACACAGCAGACACACCCTGTTGCAGAACTCTTAGCAATCCCCACTACTAGGCGAGCTCGCTTCGCCGGTCTCCCCTGATTGGCTGCCGTGCCTTGATGGGGTGGGACCTTTTCCCACTGCGGAAATGTACATTGTAGGGGCGTGATAAAAAAACCAGCGTGTAAAAGTTTGAAGTTTAGCTGTTTAACTGTGCAAACAGTGAATTGTTACCTGTGTAAACCATTAACAATTCAAAGTTACATGTTTGACTGTTTAACATTTGCGTCCCCTTCTGCTGGCTGATCGCAAAAGCGGAAATGAAACCAAGGAAAGGCTGCGCGCGCATCGCAGCACTGATTGGTTGCCCAAATTCTGCGTCACACTCCAGGGTGGGAAACAAGTCAGGTTTCAACCCTCATCCCTCCCCTCGGATCAGCTCTGAACCGTGTTAATGGGGGTCTATGCCACTTGCAACCAGGTCCTGCCAGAACGCAGATTAACGGGGAATCTGCCACACAAGCAATGGGGAGGTCGTCCCTCAAACCTGGTTAGTTTGTGTTCTGAACCTGGCTAAGACGGTAGTGGGGATTCGACCATTGGTGTGATAAGGGAAGCTTAATAGAATCCTCCCAACCAAGTTTATTTGTTCAGATATTAGGTGTATATACATAAAACTGCAGGCAGAAATTTTTAAAAACTCTGGCTAAATATACTTACACTCAGTTGACACAAAAAGCATGTTTACAGATTCCTTGACAATAGTTACCAAAGAGTTCACACACAAGACTGTAAGTTTTAAAATACATATATATAAATCCAAAATTCTCTTCACCTGGTAACTAGAGAGGTACAGGTTGTAATTCAGCTTTCCCTTGTTTTATGAATGAAGACTGAGACCCCTAAATAGACTATAGGTCACTCTGTGGCTCAGGATGAAGTACAGTAAGTGAGAGAGGAATGAGATAATTTCTTCATAGCATAAAGAAGGGAAGACTAGGCATTTCCAAGCCAGAAAACACCAGGGCATGATGACACAGTGTGGGTACAAAAACCTGAGCATCATTTATCAGGACCCTATACAAACGTGTAGCATCCACTCTTACATTCAAACCCCCATGACCACATGGATCCAACCTCATGAGGGAAAATGTTCTATTATACATTTGATATGACACAAATAAATCATATCATGCTAATGGACTTGAAAACCAGCGCTTCCCCAAACCCTCCAGCCCCATTGCCTCATTAGAATGCAAACACTTCTGGATGCTTCTGATCTGCCTGACATATTAGAAATTGAAGAAATTCTGGCCAATGCAGGTACAATTTTATAGCAGATTATGCAAAATTTAGCACCCTGTATCTATATGTATATGTTTGCCCCAAAAGGCAAATTGTAGCTTCAGGAGGTCATCTAATTCGTAGTGCCTTGTATAAGTTGTGTACTAGCAATTTACAATACATTAAACAGCTTCTCTGCACCCTTTGTAGGAACAGCATCATTCTAGAGCTCATCAGAATGTGCTCTTAGAGCGGCCCTGTGTATCTCATGGTCACATGTTTCAGGTTCCTGTTCATCATAGCTCTCACAAACATAGCTTTCAGGAGGGAATGGGGAGGTATTCCTTTGGCAGCAACTGTTCTTATCTGGGGGCAGAATTTGGACTTTACTGTTTATACTCTTCAAAGGATTATCATTTATTTTACTTATTTACATTATTTATTGTCTGCCTTTCTCACAGGCGGATTAAACATACTGAACCAGTATAATCACAAAAATGGAAGATTCAATAACCAATGCATTAAGATCTTAGAAGTATGGAACCACCAGAAAGAAGTGAAGCATAGCATAAGTATTAATGTGGCACATTAAACATTAAACACATTAAACAGAAGTTACATACATAGGGTTCTTCTACTTACAATAATCTAAACCTAGGAGTATGGACCATAATTCTTAATTATTTAACCAAACAAGTTTGCAAAACTATTTTGTGCTGAACAGTTTAATATAAGAATATCAGTAGAAAGTCAGACTTCTGAGAAAGGTATAAAAAGTATAATTCAGTCACCTTGCAGCTTCATAGGGCAACCAAACTCAAGTTGAGGCTCTTTGTATTACAACTACAGATATAAGTTCTTCTGAATGAAAGGGCAGTTTTGGAGAGTAGATTCTATGGCATCACATCCCGGCTGAGTTTCCTCCCAAAACACCACACTACAAATCTCCAGGAATTTCCCACACTGGAGCTGGCAACCTCACAGCTTTACTACACTGTGGCAGTAGGTGGTTTAAGATCTGTTCACAATTGCCAAGTAAAACCCAATTGCAGTTACATACTGATCTCCAGTAACAGAGTTTATGCTGGAGGCCAAATAATGAATTTGCTCCTTACCTAGCTTCTTTCCTCTGTTCCATGATGCAGACGTTTCTTTACAGCTCTGCATTGCTGAGCATCAGAGTTTTTGGAGGTAGCTTGTCCTGTCAAATCCTGATCCCAGGTTTTGAAGTTTCAGGAGGTCAGTCTCAGACTTATAACAACAAAAACTGAGTACTTTGGTTCCTAACATACCAACTTAGGCCTTTAGAGTACTGTAGGGAATGTTTCTGGGAACATAGCTCTGCCCCCCTATTTCCACAAAAATGGATTCCACCTTTCCTTGATAATAGACCTTGTGCTTCTACAGGCTGTCTGCTGCTCTGCACTTTTATAGCCCCTCATATTCTTCACCTCCTGCAGAAGTGAACAAAACACTCTGTATTACAATCTTTTTAAACATTCCTCAAAAGGGCTGAAAACTTTTATTTAAAATGTTTATACCCTACCTTACAATACATGGGACAACTCCGCTGTTCCTGGAAGCTTAACCCAGCAGTATACTTTCTAATCCAATAATTTGTCCCAGAGATTACCACAGGAGAAGCCCTGGCTGAATAATCCATACCTGGCCAAGCCCTTAAATGTGTCCACCAAGATGTCTTTAAGAAGCAACTGAATGCCTGAAATCAATAATTACCTTTACTTATGCAGCTCAAGATACCCTGCCTTTTAGTCAGATGATCGCTAAAGCAACCTATAAACAATGGATTAAATATAATTAAACAAACCCTACTCAGCAGGCCTTGGATCCTTGACTGGAGGGAGAGACCAGTTTGTGTCTTTCTTCTCAGGTGTGCTGTCCCTGAGCAACTGACAGCTGGACAGAGAGAGCAACTGGGAAAACGCTGGAATGCAACCAGTGGCCATTGTCGTCAATCATTTGGCTTCTGTCCTGAAGTGCAATGTATAAGTAATGTTTATTCCAAACTAAATGGCCTGTGTAGAAGCAATCATAGATACCCTCGTGTTTCTCAGAGAATCTGCTGAATGCATGAATGATTTGGTTTTTGAGAGAGAAGCATTTCTAGCAACATAATTCATCCATCTAGATTGTGTACATAATGCCTGCTCAGCCTTGATAAGAAAATATCAGGAGCCAAAGTTCTGTTCCTATGCATATAATAGTTTAGCTTCTTTCTGATCAAATACATTTGGTCCAGAGTTCCTAGTATTATTGTACACCTGTGGAATTCTGCCGATGGGGAGTAGATGCCATCACAAAATAGCTGACATAGGGTTCTGGGGCCAATCAAAAAATGCTGAGAGGTTGAAATCATTTTGTTCAAATTATTCAGTTCAAATTACTTTAGAAGTTTTGTTTTTTACTGTGGGAGTAACAGCATAAATGAGATAAAAGGTTGTTAAAAATATTATCATATTTAGTGCAATTTTTAAGTAAAATTGCACTAAATATGATCATATTTTTAAAAACCAATTATGCCCAAGGTCCCTGCTGTGGACCTACAATCATCTCAAAGTGCAGTATTCATCAGGCACCATGGACAGAGAGGACAATTTAGTCAGTCAGTTCAAGTATTTAGAAAGGAAGAGTCATGGACATTTTCTAAAATTAATGTTTTATTTTAGCAACTTTTTGTTCCATTGCATGTAACAGAGGCATCGACAACAAACTTTTCTTCACCCATTTGCAACACTAAACTGTGATTCAGCAAACCCAAATGTGAGAAATGCAAAGAGCAGAAGACTCTTGTTGTCAGATATGGCGTACTGGGTAGTATCAGCATAAAAAGTAGCAGTCACCTTGCCTGGAAAATGATTTGGGAAGTTCAACATAGAAACAAAGAATGCCAGAAATCTCCTATTACATAGAAACGAATGGCTTTAATGCAAGGCAAGATAATCCCAAAACAATTGGCTGCCTAGTTACCAGGAATGGAAATATTCTCATCATAAGCCACACCATCTATATTAAATGAGCTCTTATGTAAAGGCAGCCATTTAAAAAGGAAGTGGTAGCCAGTTGCACTAAATCATTCATTGTATCCTCACTGGCATTTCCACTTGAGGAAGTGTGCCTGAACTGGATAGCCCAGCTTAGCCCAATCTTGTCAGATCTCGGAAGCTAAGCATGGCTGACCCTGGCTAGTATTCAGATAGGAGACTTCCAAGGAATACCAGGGCCATGATGTGGAGGTAGGCAATAGCAAATCACCTCCAAACATCTCTTGCCTTGAAAACCCTATTGGGTCGCCATAAGTCAGCTCAGACTTGATGGCACTTTCCACCACAAATATATTGTGCACACAATACTGAGGTTTCAGGAAGTGAACCTAATAGCTATTTCATTCTCAAAATGGCTCCTCAAAGTACAACCTGGGAGAGAGAGGAGATTGCTGACAAGATCTTGTGTAAGTATGTCATTGCATGTATGGGCAAACATAGTTGCTATACTTCCTGGACCTTGCACCCTATTCCTATTTCCTCTCCCCACCACCTGCAAGCCTTTAAAAACAATGTTATGTTATACTGATAATACCGTTATAACAATAAAGTTCTGTGGTTTCCCAGTTTTCAGGGTTTTTTAAAAAGTCTCTAGTTCCTTTCATTGCAGAGATATAAGAGAAAAGTTTGTAACAAAATGAAATAATATTGGTTGCTGCTGGAGGCCGCTGCTGGGCAGGGGAGTCATACCAGCAACAGGAAACTATACAAGCCTAGTCCCATGTGGAAACTACCTAAAACAAATTTTGGTCATGAATAGCAGATCTTTGGAAAAGTCAGTCATAGCACCCAGTACAAAACCCAATAGCATAGTTCCAAGATGCATAGAGGATGGAGACATTTGAATGGAGACAACTACTTGACTGGTAATAATAATACTTGACATTTATACAGCCCTTACAGTGTTCAAAGCACTACACACATATTATCACAGTAAACTTTACAACAACATGGTAGGTCAAGAATATTACCCCTGTACTGGGAAAGGAAGAGTAAGATAATGGCTGACAGAGCCACCTAGTGAATTTGTGGCAGATCAGAGTACAACCAGCCACCTCCTGAATCTCTTCTCTTGGCCAGTATGCCACAACTCCCAGACTGCAAGGAGAATCATGGCTTAGGTCACCAAGGCATTGTTACTGCCAATGCTCTATCCAAGATGGTCAAAGTTAGTTCTTCTACTTTGGAATCAAGCAAATGACCAGATGTTGCAGTGGTTTTCACCAGCCCCAATGTGATTTAAGGCAAACTTCTCAAGGGCTCAACTACATTTGCTAGGGAAAAAAAGAGCAATGAATGTCAGCTCTTTCGACAAGCTACTCAATTGCCTAGTATTATCCCTTACTCATATTTACATCTTGTGCTATATTATTACCATCTTCACCATATTATTAGCATCTGTCTCTCCCTCTGCTTTTCTTTTCTCTCCCTGGTAAATTAACAGCAGAAAGAGGAGAGAGAGTGTATTATTAGGCTTGGGAGATTTTAATTGGCAGCCAGCTGTATTTGTTTTAAATAGTGTCTATATGTGCTGGATTTGTATTAATTGTAGTAAGTCAGTGGCGCATAACATGTGGCCTATTATGTACCCTGACCAGTAGACCACATCATGATATCACCTGGCTTGTAACCGGAAGGGGCGGGGGAGGAGGAGGCAAAAGCTCTGCTTCTCAGCTGTTCTCTGGGCTGAGAGTCATTCTGACTTTTCCCACAAGGAGAGAAGAAGCATCATTGCACTGATACTTTTGTCCTCCCAGCCTTACTGGATGGAACTGAAGGCCATTCAACATGGGTCTTTCAGGCCATGGGTCAAATGTTGGGCACTTATATCTAAAATCCTGGGAGGTCTGCTTGCAAGACATCAGAACTGAACCAGCTACCTGCTCAGGGCAGCAAAATTCTCAATAAGCATGCCTGAATGCAGATACAGACTGCACAACAAGCTCAGGAAGAATTTACATTTTTTTGAAGTCCCTAGAAAAGGATATAGGGATTTTTTGTTCCTTTATGATTTGCCTGTTTTATTATGCAGTACACCATGTTCCTATGTGCTGAGTGGATTCTAGGGAAAATATAAGGCAACTGGAAAGTTTCTTTCTTGAAGCAAGTAAGGACACTGAGGTATGAACTTCAGAGCTGAGAGGAAGAGCTCAACAGGGTATTGAAGCACTTGAGTGTTAAAAGTTATCGTTCCATTTCTGACCAGACAGAAGGTTTCCTCCACTGAAGACAAAGATCAAAGTCCAAATCCATTTTCAGGCCAAGGAGTGGGGATGTGAGAAACAGATGTGAGGTTAAATCTTTTATACATTTGCCCATATTTATGCAACCTCGCCCCAAAGCAAGGGGAACAGAGGAACAGAGGTAAAGTGCTGCTCTTTCTGAAGTATCTTGAGCTCATCTGTAGACCATACATCATCAGGTAAATATTTTGGGCTGAGGTGGTCAGCAGATCCAGCGCATTCTTGAGACAGAAGCTCTCCTCACAAGCCTTTGTTAAAATAGACGTAGGGCACTTTGTCCCCATTTTTGGCCACAATAGATTCCCTGAGGTCAGGCTCCAGCTGTGAAAAGGCAATTGAGCTGGAAGAAAAAGAGATGGACAAACATTGGACCATATTGTGCTTAGTACATATGATGATGGGAAAAAACAATATTTTTGCAAGGACAACTCAAATTAGATTTGAACACATGAAGGTGCCTCATACTGAATCAGACCACTGGTTCCTCAGTGCAGGTATTCTCTACTCCAGTGGTGGCGAACCTATGGCACGGGTGCCAGAGGTGGCACTCAGAGCCCTCTCTGTGGGCACGCGCAGAGTCGCCCCCACACACACACCTAGGCTGGCCTGGGCCGCTGGGCTCAATTATTATCGTTAAGCCTAAAACCTAGTTTTGGGGAAGCAGTGTAGGTAACCCTGTTAAGCGCCGTTAAACCCCACTGATTTTCATGCGAAGTACTAAAGCGCGATCCTTTTCCTGGGAGTAAGCTCAGTTGCTGGCAATGGGGCTTGCTTCTGAGTAAACCCTCCTAGGGTTGTGACTCACCCATTGGAAGAGTTGCACGGTTGCTTCAAAGCAAAGCCACTGACTACCACCAAGCTTACTCCCGAGTAACACATGCCTCGGAGCCAACTGTTTTTTCTAAACTAAAACCTCAGTATTCAGGTTAAATTCCGTGTTGGCACTTTGCGATAAATGTGGGTTTTGGGTTGCAATTTGGGCACTCGGTCTCGAAAAGGTTCGCCATCACTGCTCTACTCTCTCAGCAACTTTCAAGGGCCTCAGGCAGAGGTCAGAAGTTTTTCACATCACCTAATATACAGCTGTTAACTGGAACATGGGGAATTGAACTTAGAACCTTCTGCAGATAAAGCAGATGTTCTGGCACCATGCCATGACCTCACCCTTGAATACCCTTGTATAAAACTGAACAAACAGCTTCAAAGTGCCAGGCCTTGTTTCTTCCTGCGTGCTAAAAGCAACAGACAAGAGAAAGAGGTGCAACACACATTACAAATCTAGTTGCCGTTCACATTTAATGTTGGCACTAGCTTTAATTCTAAGCTTAGTAACAGGAGCTAGTGGCCTGCTCACAATTGCCATCCTGCATCTCCACTCAACACATTTTCCTTTGCTAGAGGAATCTGAGTGACATGGCGATGAAGTGGGCAGCTGCCAGATGCTACTACCTATGCACACTGCCCCTGAGCAAACTGCAGCTATTTCTCTCTTCTCTCCAAAATCAGTAGAGGCAGAAAGTGAAGCAGTACAATATCTGCTGTCCCTCAAGAGAAAGGTCACATAATAGATGATGGCAAATTAGAGAGCGTGCACGGGCACCGCTGCATTTGAGTGAAGTGTGCGAAATCCAGGCTTATAGCTCCTGGACAGTTGATCACACTCTGCATTCTGTGCCAGTTTGGGGAACGTTAAGCACAAACTAGTAGAACAAATACAAAAATAAATCACAGACAAAGATACAAAGTGGATGGTGAGCTTTTTTTTTAATGGAATCCCAGATGAAACAGCTATTTTGCTTCCATGTGTGAAATAAATTATTCTGCTTGTGTGTGAATAAGAAGAAGTATTATCTGGGTTTAAAGAATCACACACAACAAAGCTAGATATGACTCTTTCTGTTAAACGTTCTGGTCAGGAAATAAAGCTCAGAAAGCTTCCACAACATCAAGGCTGTCAACATCAAGGCTGCATTCCTAGGTACGTTTACTAGAAAGCAAGTCTCCATTAAAGTCCATGGGATTTGCCTGGCAGACATGCCTAGATGAATGCCGCACGTTTGTTGAGCACAAACCCAAACTATTCCTGGATAGAAAAGATGAGCTCCTCCTCCCATCATACTACATCCCTTAGTAATGAGAACCTGCCCATCAGCTGAAGCAGTCTGGCAGCAGGAGTGGCAGTGACTTCCCAATTCAGAAGCTATCATATAAGCACAGAAAAAGGAAGGAAAGAACACAGGACAACTGGAAAAGAACAAGGTTGTTACCTCCTTTGTGGGAAGAGAGCACAGGCAAATGGAACCATGAAGATAAGGCTGCAAGATATTAAAGTTGCAAAGTTCAACAACTATGTTACAAACTGTGAACACAGCAGTACTACAGACCTTGGGAATTCCAACACAAAGGCATAAGGCTTTTTACTGGTATCTTAGCTATGGTGTCTCCCACCCTATTTCTAGAGGTTGCCTACACAACAGTTGTTACAATTCCCAAGTCAGTGCAATTGATAAAACTCCTTGTGGGTATCTAAGAAGTTGCCTTTTGAGAAGCCAGACCAAAAGCCCAGCCTTCCCATGTTACCTGCCAGTGACTTTCCCTTTACCCTGCTAGATGTGCAACAGTAGTAATTGTACCCAGCATTCTAGGGGATTCCATTAACCATTCCTTTTTCCTTCTCATATGCAGTTTAATAGGGCTGGGTAGTTTGCCAACGGCTTCAAAGGGAGGTAGGACTGGCATGTGAACACTACTCAATCCTGGCCTACATAGACATAAAAAGGAGACAGTTTTTGCAGATGTCCTGCTTGCAGCTCTCCCTGTGTTCATATGACTAACTTTATATATATTATAATAAGTCTGGGGATTTTGTTTGAAAGAGTGCTCTATGCCCAAAGCTAGCAACTATAAAAGCAATGAGTAATCATACTTACAATCCCCCAACAAGTATTGTCTGCAACGGAGCATGAAGAACCTGGATTTTCTGCACCAAGAAAGCAACATGTGAGAAAGCAAGACTTCAACCTTTCAAGTTCTAGAGGTATTAGGTGCTGACATATCAGAAGAAACAAAACAAAACTTTGATATCTTCTACTAAAACCTGAGAGCACTGGACAAATTTACAAGGCAGGTTTTGTCTACAGTATAACATGCAATCCTGAATTTGTCATCTTTAGTCTTGGGAACCCAGCCCACCCTAATGCTAGCTTTGCAGAAAAATTCTAAAGGTCAGTGGGTGGGTGGGATATACTAAGAGAACAGTGAGATATACAAGTACAATCAGGCAGTACAATCCTATGCTGAATTACTTCAATGGATTTTAAGTGCACTAACTGCATACGATCACACTGAAAGGTCTGCCGGAAACAGCAGATGTTTAGACAGTCTCAGAAAGTCGAGGAAGCCTAGCTAGCACCCTCAACTAATTCAAGGTACTCTCAAATAACTCCATCTCTGATTTAAAATGAGGAGACAACTCCACAATGTTCCACTGCCCAGGTGTTGTAGAGTTTTACTTCTATTCAAACTAATGCTGCACTACTCGCAACTACATCTATTTACACTTCTCTTTCCATAGCAATGCAGTTGTTCCCAGAATTCCCATGCACCTCCCACTCTGCTCATTGCTGCTTCTGCAGTAGAGAAAGTTTTTCCACCCCGATACGGAAACAGCCCCGCTCTACATTTTCAGTCATTGCCTAGGGAGAATCTCCCTGGATCTCTGGAGGCATAAAAACAACCACCCACCCAGAAGGAAAGATATACATTTCTTGAGCTACTTACTTTCATGAAGGGGTACTTTTCTAGTTTTTCCATGATGATAGGCAACAAAACTGGAGTGGGGGGGAGGGGGAGGGAGGAGAGAGAACAAAAGCATGGCATTAGTAGCCACCTCAGCATGCGAGAGCCCTATTTTTCATGCCATGTCCTCTCTGATGCTTGCTGTACAACATACAGTAGGGACAGGCTTTCTCCTAAGAGTGCCTTCCCCATTTAGACTCAAAGAAAGTGAGGGCAGCAAGCTTGCAATATGCAGAAGAAACTTGGATAGCACCAGCTTTCCAAGAAGCATGGAAGAACTTATTAATGTGGCTACAACTCAAACTACTTTGAGTGTCCACAATAATGCTTCATAAACGCAGTGATCACACACTAATAAACAAGTCCTGGAGGACTAGCCATGTGGGCAAGCCCTGATAAAAGTGTTTTTTTTTTCTGGTGCCACTCACATTTTTTGCACTTCCCCCCATCTGCCTCTGTTAATGTTCTATCATGAATCCATTTTCTCTTTGGGCAAATGTGGCTTTGTGATAATAGCAAAGGCAGTTCTGTATTCCATTTACTACCCAGTAAATGGAATACAGAACTGCTAATTAGGACAGAGAAGGACCATGCAGAGGTACAAGAACAGCAAACTACAAGGCTGTCATCCTCTTCTCTCCTTCTCATCAGCTCTAGGGAGCTTTCTTAGCAAGCCACAGGGGGCTCCACCCCAGCACAGCTTACCAGTCACCAGTTCAACCAGGGGAAAATGTTGGATGCTTACTCATGCCAGGAGCAGCCATAGTGATGCGGGAAATCACCACCTGGGTTATCCCCTTGATTGCAGCTCTCTGAGAAGGAAGCAAGGAAGAAATAGCAGCTTCACACTGGCTCTCCAAATTAAGACATGCAAGATTGTTATTCAAAGTGAAAGGTTGGATTTTTTGACGACCAATCAGTAAGCACTTCTAGGATCAGACAAACAGGCCTACTATGAAGAAACGGGGAACTATCTCCTTGAGCAATCCTTGGTGGGAGCCCCACCCCAAACCCAGCGATGAAAACAAGTAAAATAGTTCCCCCACTTAGGGGGAAAGAAGCACTGCATGAAATACTCCATGTGCTAATTAAAAACAAACGCTGTGGTCTTTCTTGTTGGAAACAGCAAAGTTATGAAATGGCAACTCACCAGATGACTATGCAGATGTTTATTTAAAAATTGAATAAGCAGCACATGCTTGCAGAAAATAATGTGCACCAGCAAAAGGGGTTTTGGAGCTAGTAAATACTGAGCCAGGACACAGTCGAGCGAAGGAAATGCAGGGTTGGAGGGTGCAGACTGTATCAAGGAGGAGAAATTCTGTGTGTAAAATCATTCACTTATTTTACCAGAACTCACAAAAACTTGCAGGGGACACCTAAAGCCTCTGCTTTACTTATTTTCAGTTGCTGGATTTGAGGTGAGGTCCCCCCAAGGATTGTTTAATGAGATGATTCTTCATGCAGATTTAATGAGATGATTCTTCATGCACAGCAGCCATAAGGGTTACATGGAGAGTTGCCATATGGAAGCAGCCCAGGTATCAGGAAAGAAAAGCAGAAACCAGAAGTAAGAATCCTCAAAATTGGCTTGAGTAGCTTTGATGACCACAGTGGAACCATGGGCATATGCCCCCCGCCCACTTCCCACATGGAAAATGGTCCTAAGAGTGACAGAAGTGCCTTAGTATAGAAGTAGTCATCCTTCCCTCAAGAACATTACGAATCCATATACTGGAATAAGCTTTACACAAAGTGAGACGTATATAGACACATCTACCACTGTCTCAGTTCATTTGGTACATCTAATGAAGTAGATTAAGCTTTTAAAGGCAATGGACAACAAATTTAACTCTAAGACCCAGCAGCAGCTCTTAAAGCACAACCTGATAAACTACAGTGCATCAGCCGATCAAAGTTTGTGGATGTCTGTGGTTGCAAGCAGCATGGGCAAGATAAGTTCCAAGATTTACTTGCCAGAAGACAGCAACCATTATACTACCTGTGCTCTCCTGAGACGATGGCACTTACCCTGGACTCACCCAGATGATTGCCATTCTCATCAGTCACTGCGATCCCATTAATGAGTTCCCTAATACAGACACAGAAACATGACTTTAGATATTATGACTAGTCCGCTGGGCCCTCCTTTCCCCAGCCATGCTTAATGACTCAGAGTACTTTCTTTGCTGTATATGACGCATAAGGAAAACTCTGTTCAAAGCTGCGACATTCATCCTCCAGTCCCTCATTCTCCAGGGAAAAATCACTTAAGCATAGAGTCCCAAAAAAGATACAGTTAATCAGGGACTGCATCAGTCCACAGCCACTTACATAGTAGGAAAACAATCTCATGTTTGACATATAGATGTAAATAACCATAAGTTTTATGTGTGCTGAATCTCTGTGATTCTCTGTTCTGCATATAGCATGAAATTACAAAACTCATTAGAACTGGGGATGATGTTAGGTCAAGTTGCTAGAATAACAGCTCTACCACTCTTCTCTCAACCACACTGCATGGTTTTACTAATTCAAGGCCCTATTCTCCACCAAAAATGAATCGTAACCTCTCATGTTAAGTTCCTTTTCAGATGCGATGTGACAGACATTAACTCTGAATGTGCAACAGCCCAGTAGAGCCATGCTCACATCATGCTGGCAGCTCGCTTCTCCCCTTCTCTCTTTCATATGATGAAGGATTCCTGCTCTAAGAAGCTGAAGATGTGGGAGCATGATTAACTCCAGTTCCCCTCAGTGCCAGTATATGTATCTCACAGGAAGCCAGGATTCCTTCAGCACTCCCTCTGTGGTGGCAGATGGGGAAGAAGGGGCAAAATCTGTTTTTATATCCATATCCATGTAGGTTTCCCACACCATCTGTTGTAATCTGTTTTTAAAGCTTACAATGTTCATATTTTTATACTATTTATTGTATTGTATTGTTTTTATATGCTTTTATTTGTAAGCTGCCCTGAATCCTTCGGGAGATTGGGGGTGGGTGGGTGGTAAAAATACAAGCAATCAATCAAATCAAACAAAAATGCCTGTGTGAACTACAGGCTGACTTTGTGCACATTCAGGCTTAGGATCAGTCTGACATGACACCTGTCTACTTGGGCATAACAAACTATGGTAATATGAAACCCTTCATGTTTACAGGACCCCTTTCAATATTCTTCCTGCCCAGTCTGACTTTGATCTGCTGTTCTTATAAGATGCTGCAGTATTTATATTACTGATTGATGCACTTTTTTTGTTTTGCTTATGAGCCATGCTGAAGTTTTGAAAAAGAGCCAAAAAGGTCCTGTATATTATAAAGTAATCACAAAATCCCACAGAATCACCTGAAGATGGGCCATTCCAATCTAGGGAACCCCTTGCAGACCACAATGCTGTTACCAAACATGTAATGCTGAGGAACCGTTACCCGCCAGCTGAGTAAGCATGGGAAACCAACTTGACAATACATTGCTGCCCCCTAGTGGCTTCAGCTGTGCAGAGATTATGCTAGAAGCGGAAGATGGAAGACAAGAGGAACAGAAATATTGTTACTGCCCAAATTAACCCCCACTCCCATCTCTGCTAATTCCTTCAATGTTCCTCTCTTACTCCTGAAACATCATATATTTGTATGATGGGATGTCCCTGGGACACTTGCCAGCCTAAAAGCGTTTGTAAACCAAAAGCAACATCCTATAGCCAACTAGCAGAGATGCTAAAAAGACAGTGATGTGTCAGAGGGATACTGATTGGAGGCAGGTGCACTTCTGTCTTAAACCCTCCATGATAAAATCTATTTTTCTCTACAAGCAGTGCCACAGTTTGGTTATCGCTAAATCAAGCTCAAATCATGGTTTCTAGAAACCAGCATTTTCCAAGTGGAACCACCTCCTGGGCCAGCTAACACAATCTGATAAAATGAGACAAATGACTGCCGCCTCCACCTGAGCTGCTTAAAAGGCAAAGAAGGAACGCTGGGATGAGTGCAGCAGAGTGGCACTGCACAACAGATCAGCCTACAAACTACTGACAGTAGGTCCGGCCCATAGAGGTTTCAGCCCTTACAGCTCTTTTTTGCGCATGGCAGGCTGCATTTTGTGAACAAAGCTCTCTCTCTCTCCGAGGCAGTAATTTTGGCATCAGTACCATCTGTGTATGGGGTGGGGTTGTTAACACTTTCATTGACTATTCACTGTGTCAGCGTGAACAAGGTTTTTTATATCAGCAGTGAAATCAAACATGCAGAACAGGACTGAGCGAAAAGGCAAGGCAAGTGGTCTGCATCTGCAGAACGCTCCCTTTAGAATAGAGAGTCCTGGCAGCTGGCATATTTAGACAGCCACTAGAAGGGAAGCAATCTAACCCAGCAGAAACTTTGTTGGTGACATTAAGTGAAGCTTTTGGTGGGAAAACAATGTTATTTCTGTCTGTATATTTGCCACAGGGCAGACCTGCTTGGTCTTTGGGTTGTTTTTCTCGGCAGGGGTCAGGATGCACATCACTGGTAAAGCATCTCACTTTGCATGCAGAAGCGGCCAGGTTCAATGGTGAGTGCTTCAGTTTTTTAAAAAAGAATCAGGCAGCAGATGATGCAAAAGACCACCACCTGAGGGCCTGGAAAGCCACTGCAAAGTAAACAACACTGGTCTTGAAAGCCCAGGACAGCTTCATGTGTTCATCCTCTAGCAACAGGTGTAGAATCTCCATAGCACCAGTCACTTATTTTCACTGGTACTGGATGGGGCACTGGTAAGCAGAGCGTGTTTGGTTGATGTACTAGAGGCAGGAAGGAAGCTGCTCTGAAGCATGCTACTTTGGTCAAAATGGAAATTGTCCAAGGAAGTTGGGAAGAGAGCATTTCTCTGTGCAGAAAATGGCAGTCATTTTGTAAAAAGCCATATCTGAAGATATATTTGTATACTGAAATACTTGGTTGTGCACACTTGCAATCACCAGGCTGACCACTGCAATGCCCTCTACATGGGGCTACCCTTGACAAATATCCTAAAAAGCCAGTCATTCTGGAAAGGAGGCTGGAACATTAGTTTCCTTTCTGCCATATCTGTTGGTATTTTGCAAGTTGGCTCTAGCTGCCTTTTACTACATTCTCATGCATATAATATTCTTATATTCTAATAGTGGAGTCAGTCAAACTGTTGGATACTTAAATCCAGTGACTGAAGCTGTGAATGGGCAAGACAGATCTTTTGACAAATCTGAAAGGGCCCCAAGTTTGTAAAAAAAATCTGAAATCTTAAAAAAATGTTTGGGGGAGGGTTAAAATGGTAAAAGGAGCACTTGTAGATGTAAACAATGGATTCCCTCACTGGCTGTTGCTAGGCCATCACAGTATTCCAGGCTTCAGTTTCTGTCAGCAAAAAAACAGAAGCAGGGGGTAAGCCCTTTCCAGGCCTATTTTGGCCTTTGAGGGAGGACTCACTGGAGCTTTACCTGGTTAGGGTTGCCAGCTCCAGATTGGGAAAGACTTGGCAATTATGTGTTAGAGTCTGAGGAGGGCAGGGCTTGAGGAGGGAAGAGGCAAGTGAAACACCACCTCCCAAGACAGGTTCTGGAATTTCCATATCCCAATCCACATTTTGCAAGACTATAAAGAAATTACCAATAGGGATTGTGCTGGAAGTACTTTGGGGGAGACAGAGAGCTATCTCTTCTTGCTTAAAAAAATTATATTAAACCCACAGCAACATTTTGTTGAGGGTCCTCACTTGCTGAGTCACCTTGTTTAACTGGTTGTGGTGGGTTTTCCAGGCTGTGTGGCCGTGGTCTGGTGATCCACCAGACCATGGTTACACAGCCTGGAAAACCCACCACAACCAGTTGAATCCATCCGTGAAAGTCTTTGACAATACACCTTGTTTAACCTTCTCATTTAAAGGTGACTGCAGATTACCTGTTTGTGGCAATTAAGTTCATCACAAGTGAACATTTCTCCTGTTAACAGTTCTTGCTTATATATGATAAAAGGGCAATCAGGGGAAAAAATGTAATCTGAATTACACTTTGTATGACTAGGCCCGTGGTGGCGAACCTTTGGCACTCCAGATGTTATGGACTACAATTCCCATCAGCCCCTGCCAATTGACCATGCTGGCAGGGGTTGATGGGAATGGTAGTCCATAACATCTGGAGTGCCAAAGGTTCGCCACCACTGGACTAGGCTGTCGTCACTACATCACTGTCTGTAATAAAAAGGGTAATGAGAATTCAACCTAGCAGAACTTAATTCTACATTGGTAGCCTTGTTACTCTACTGACCTAGTCATTTTCATCCAGATTATGATATTGTATGAAAACTGGCAGTTGCCGGTTGCCTGCAAGTCTCTCATCATTGACCGTAGGTATTGGGAGGTCATGAAAAAAAGTTTATGAACCTTGTAACTGTACAACTACACAAGATAACAGAAGCAGAATGTTAACAATACAGCACTCATAAGAATAGTCAAAGGTCAGTTGGGAAAGAAGAGATGAAGCCACGGGATAGATTGCAGGGAGGGGGAAGCAGAAAGGGCAGAAAAGGAGCAGTCTAAAAGCAGCTCTAGCTATCAGGGAAACAAAAGGGACAAAGATAGGGGAAAAGGGGGTGACAGAGGAAGCATTGGCCTAAGCAGGAACAAGGTGGCAGGATAGAAGAGGAGCCCAAAAGAAAATGGGTTGTGCATGTATTTGTGGGGTGGGGGGAGATAATCCACTCTACAAAGCCCGAAAGACAGATGTGCTGTTAGCAAGAAGGGGTGAGTAGGGAAGGCTGCTTGGGAGGAAAGGGAATGAAAGTCTGGGGTATGTCAGCAGCAGAACCAAAGGAATGCCAGGTCAGCATTTCATATTTTAATTTTGCACAGACAACTGGATCTGCACAGATGACTGGATCTCTAGTATTTCTTAGATTCTGCAAAGGATATTTGACAATCAACTAGATATACAGTGGTACCTCGGTTTTCGTCGATAATTGGTCTGAAAGGAATCAACGAAAACCAAAATCTACGAAAACCGAGGCACCATTTCCCAAAGGAATCAATGTAAATCCAATTAATCTGTTCGAGGCACTCCAAAAAGTGCCTTGAACGGATTAATTGGCTTCCTTAAACCCCAGCCGGGAGGCAGAGGGAGCTCCTTATTTGGGCAGTGACTCCCCCTGATGTCACTGACCAAATAAGGAGCTAGAGAATCACTGCTATTATAGTGTGGCAGTAGTCTAAAAACAATTGAATGAGATTTATTGGAAACAAGAACTTGTATTACAATGAATTTATACACGCACTGAAGAAGATTCGCGGCTCAAAAACGCACTCTTAGCACGCAGGCGTTCTGCTGCTCTTTCGGTTCCGTGTTGCCGTGGCAGTAATGGTGAGCGGACCGCTTCTCTACAATACCTTGTCTGCTTTCATCTTGTTTTCCATCCGGTTATATTTGCCTATTGACTTACCTGTATGATATTGAAAGGATAGTAGATCCAAGACGTCCTGCATGAAACTGTTACCGTTGAAGAACTCTATGGACTTGTGAATCGACTCTATCCATTAATGAATATTTGACACTCTGCTATCTTTGTATGCATATACTGCTACAGTTATTCTTACAAATAATATCTATCATACTACTATACATTCTCCTTGTCATTTGGCGAGTCATTGAGTTCGGTCAATCCTGTCATTTTGTCTTGTTTACCTCTCGCCTTGTGCTTATTTCTTCTAGTTTGATTAAATATACTGTATGTAATTGTTTTATAAATACTCTATACAATAAAAATATATTTTAAAAATCAGTGAAGCAAGTCATAATTATCTTAGATTTAACCCTCTCTCCTTAAAGGCCCCTCAAATCTAAAGCCAGAAGACTTACTGTTGCCTCATCAAAGGGATATTCACACAGTTGGCAGCAGCCACTGCTGCAAAGGGGACCCAGCGTGCCACAAGAGTTGGGGCTCTCTGTATAGAAAAATGTAATGCAGTTAGGAGTAAGATCAGAAGAGGCCTGCAGGTTTTTAGACAGACAAGGCAGGATGTTACCCAACCATGTAGTTCCTTCCAGCAGAATAATTTCTCTTTCTGGAACAGTGGTTTCTGCTGTTTCCCCCCTCCCACTTTAGGCTCCCACTTTGCACTTCTATACTGGTTCAGAGAGTTCACTGACTTCCCTACAGGAACAAAATTTCAGGGGGTTCATGGGATGCGGCCAGGAAAGGGAAGTGGGAAAGTCCTGCTTTATGAAGTCAACAGATGATTGGATACTCCCAACAATCATGTCATGCATTAAAAAATATTCTGAAGCAACAATAAGGTAGGACCTTTACTAGAATTAAGTAAAATACCACAATATTGGCAAGCAAGTTTTTCAAGTTTGCTAGAGTTCTTCTCAAGGCACAATCCAGGGATCCCTAAACTTTTTGAGCCTGTGGGCACCTTCAATATTCAGGCACAGGGTGGCACAAATCGGCTGCTGCAGCAAATGGAGCCAACCACAAAATGTCAGGGAGCCAGGTTATGCCAAACTCTAATAGTAACTCTTGAACATTTCAGGCAGATGTTCTTTTTAACAAGATGCCTTTTAAAATAGACCCCCAGCTTACCTTCAGTCACACTGTGAAGACCCTCATGCTGTTGTGGTGGGTACTGCCAAAGCAACATTTAAAATATCTGCACAGCCAATCTGTGAAGCCAGACAAAGCTCCACTTTCTAAAAAGTTACCTGGTGGGTACCAGGAAAAGTGTTGGCAGGTGCTGTGGTGGCTATACATTTAATCCATCATTATCTTACTGCTACTTTCGGATGATTTCCCCTTATGCTAAATTATTCTACTGTCTCATATTCCCATAATCTTGTATGATATGAATGGCTATTTCAAACAGCAAGATTTTTCCTCTCCACTGTCCAAAAGAAAATTCATAATCTATGGCAATGTGAAGGGTCTCTTTAACAGTTTAGCGCTGTACAACATCTGAAACCAGAAAATGCAGGCGGCTTACAAAAAACTGGGGATATTTCAAGCACTCTTCTTATTCTCCAAGTCTCAGGACTGGTTTCTTCTAAAATCTAAGGGAGGAAGAGATGCCCAGTTTCCTGCTTTATTATCCTCAGTCCTGCTACTTCTTTGTGGACAAAACACACATTTTGACAGTACCTTGGTGTAAAGGTTGAGTCCCACGGCGGTTGCCAAGGCAGTACTGGTAGCAGTGACATAAGCAACTCCAATTTGCCTGGAATCATTCAGATGGAGTGAATTCTTATTAGCAGATAGCAATTCAGCAGTCCATCAATAAGCAATGTCAGCACAGGTGATGTGCATCAAAGGGCTTGCAATGTTTGTGGCAAATTCATTCACTTGATTAGTATTATAGGCTGAGACATTTTTTTCTGAACAAACAGATCTTGTGGGTCAGTCACCTCTGCCTAGAATCCCTATATACAGTGCTTTTGGACTGCTACATCCAGACAAATAACCAACTTCTTTTGTACTTCCCCTATGATCCAGTACAGTTTAATTGTAAGGACCAAAAATAATTCCTCCATGAGCAGCCACATTCCCAATTCAGCTGAATGATGGAACTGATCCTATCACTTTGAGGCTCTGGACTAAAAGCCACAAGAGTGAAGTGGGCAACTCATACAGAAACCCCATAAGAAATTATACTTCTAGAATTACATAGGAAATACTTCCCACTGATTTCTGTGGGACTAGGCTTCTATGTCACCCTATTTCTAATAGGCTTCTATGTCACCCTATTTCTAATAACTCTCTTAGAAGTGGCACTTTCAAACCCTCTTCCCTAGAAGTGGCACAGTTTTCCTAAACACCCACAACCCAAACTACCTCCTAAATCCCTAGTGAAGTGCCTTAAAAGTGGTAGGTAAGGCAGCCATACTGATTCAGAAGTGAGACACCAGGGACGGCAGGGACACCAAGGATAGTCTCTGACATTACTGATATGCTCTACTTACAGAAAACAGCCTAAGGAGTGCTATACAACCACCCAGAACACATAGATGCATGGCATTTCCCCATTAATATATCTATATCTCAACATGGCCTAATCTATGTGTATTTCAATCCAGAAAATGGAGCCATAAACAGACAAAACAAATCTTTTCAAAAACTTAAAAAAAACCCATTTTGTACAAAAATACAAACTTTTAAAAATACCACATTGTGGGAGTTAACACCCTCCAAAAATAGAAACAGCACCTGAAGATTTAAGAAACAAATGCCCTCAGTAGCCAATGCTAGGTGATCACAATAGTATGCTAGTATTCAAGTCTTGGTTTCTATCAGTAAAAGGCAAGGGGAGGGGGAAGAGCCCTTTCCAGGACTATGTTGGCTTAAGGAGGCCTCATCCGGGCCAGACCTGGCAGCAAACACCAACCAGGGCAATGTAATACTACACAACTTGCATGAATCATCCAGGACTGGCTGCTTGCTGCTGTTCATCAGCAGCCACCCCAGAAAAGCCAGTGTGGTGGTTAGAGTTTTAGACTGAGAGTTGGGAAATCCCAGTTCAACCCCCTCCCCGCTGTTATGGAAGCTCACAAGGGGACACTGGGCCAGTCACTCTCCTTTTTAGCCTAATCGACTCACAGAGTGGTTATTGTGAGGATAAATGTGAAAAAAGGCAAGGTATATAAAAAGTAAATAGACAAAGTAAATAAACAATAAACAGAGCTAAAGATGGGGGTGGGCTCTTAAAAGTATGTTGGCTGGTAGCTGAGAAGGATTAGGAGAAAAAAGAGAAGCTATGGGGGCTTTCAGGAAAGGGAAAGAAGAAACAGTGAAAGAAAGGAAACAAAATGCTTCCCTCAAGTCCTTGCAAGTCCCCTGCTTATGTCCCCTAGTCTGCCAGAAGAATTGCCAAGTGCTTTCCCCTCCAAGTCATAGAACCCATTCAAGCTAAAGTCAGGCCCAGTAAGCAACATTCTGGAAACCAGAAACAGAAGGCGAATGCCACCAGATAACCTTGCAAAGATACTCACTTGACAGAGATAGCGCTTGCAGCATTCCGGTTGGTGTAGTTCACAACGGCATTGAAGGACTGATTCACCCATTGCCAGAATACCACAGCTGGGACTGTCCTAAGGGAAAGAAAGAGGTTACGAAACAAAGTACCTAGAAACAATTAGACTTAGAGCTAGCCCAGAAACCAGAATAGATATATTGCTTCAGGCAAAGAAGACTGCAGTATACTTTTTCAAATAGAAGGATCACTAGTTTTAGAGCTGCTGGTATTGAGCCATCTCCACCAAATCCTTCTAAAAAATAGCAGAATTAGTGAATAAGAAAACAATTAGACTTGGAGCTAGACAAACAACAACAGCAACTCTTTTCCTTGGCAAACATTAGGCCAAGACATTGATCAAGGGTAATACAACTAAGATCTCAGTCAAATGCTACACTGTGAAGGAATTATGAGCACAGACCTGAAGAAACCGCACAGCAGGAGCAAACAGCTCAACATTAAAAACACTGTACCACAGGAGAAATAATGGACAATGTTAAAATTAGGTTCAGATGAAGGAGACACTTTAAGAAGAATAAACTTGAACTACACCTCATGGAACCCTGGCTGTTGGGTCAGCAAAGCAGCCTCTCTGAGACAACTAAGGGAGAAGGAAGGGGGTGGGGGGAAGGAGTCTCAGAAGACCAACAAAACCTCCTGTTCACACCTGTAGAATTGTAGCATGAAGCCGGTGATAGCCATCCCTCCAGGAACTTGAAACGACATCCTCCCTATCAAATTCATCTTCTCTCCAGAGTCAGGGTGGAAAGCAGAGTCGTAAAGCTTCTTGGCATAGAATAGTTGCTCCTGGCTGGTCCCCGGTGGCACTGTGCCTGCCCTACAAGCAAGAAATAACCAGAGGAAGAAGTCCATAAGTTCCACATTGGAGTACTGGAAGTTGCTGTCCCTTGAAGCAAACACACTGACAAACCAAAGAATCTCAACTGTACCCAAATCCTGTACAGAACACTAAAAATCTCTACACTGCATTCTTCCTTTGTATTTTAATGTTCCCTGATCTAAGATTCCAAATAACTACAGCAAGATAGAGAAACAGTGTAAAGATTTCCCTTCTCTTCAGAATGGCATGTCACAAGTATTTTTAACACTGCCCCCCACCAGGAGCAAAAGACATTAGCCGCATATAAGATTTTGATAATGAAGCTGGATTGAGGCTATAATACAAGGTTACAAGACCCCAAATGCTTATGTTACCACTGGCTACCTGCAGCTCTCCACCAATGCCTTTGCTCTGTCCAGCTCATGCTCTGACACCGCCAGTGTCCTTGGGTCTGTGATGTTGAAAAAGTGCTTCAGGCGCCCCATGAAGGTGTTCTGGTCCCAGCGAGGGGCATCAATGTTGAACATGGTAAGATGGGCTGTCATTTTACTGCAGAAAGGACAATTTACAGGTCAGCTACATAATTTACAATAAGCAAAGGTTATGGTTCCAGGTGTTTGCTTGGAAATGGATTGAAGACACGAAGAAAAGACTCATGTACTTAACCCTCGCCCTGCTAATTCATCAGTCTTTCAGCTCACCATCCTGTCCCACCTGCTTCAGGGAAAATTATTTTTGTCCTAGCCGGCTGAACAGAGTTTTTTCATGGTTTGCAGGGCAAGCACAAACAATTTGCTAGTCAGCAAAATCAAGAATCAACTAATTGTCTCCCTTTACATGACAGCAAGGAGCAGGGAGCATATGGGTGAGCTAAAAGTCCCTTCAGGCTTCTTTAGGTAATGCCAGACCATAGTGTGGATACTGTAACTGAACTAAGCATGTAAAAAGGGAATGTTATGCAATGTTAATAATTCCCATTATTAGTAAGAGAAGGCAGTCTCTTCAGTGGGCCATTTAAGTCTGGTTAACTTACTCAGCAAGTGTATATTTTACCTCTGTGGTTACAGAATAATTAAATCTCTAAAGGCCTGGGTAAGGTAAACAGAACTGTGTGCATGTAACCAGGCACAGTCTGTGACCTCTGAATAAATATTCAACTTCTTCTGCAAATGGACAGCATCTTCTAAAGGACAGGACTGGTGCATAATGGGGAATCTTGTTCAGAAGCCCTTGGAAAATGCTCAAGTGTCCAAATGCAGCTGAAGGGACTTTGGCTAGGAATGTAAGTGGGAAGGCTATGGATAAACCAGAACAATTTGCTGTGAGGATGTAACAGGGCAAAGATCTTTAAAGCTTATAATGCAAAACAAGAACCAGGAATTTGCACTTCGCCAGCAAATTGCGGCAGTGCATCGCCTATCAACAATGTCATACCACGCCATAATTCCCTCTTTCAGGTAACATTTTAGTTAGTCTGCATTTGCAGCAAAATTTACAACTTACCTCATCCTTTGCAGAAATCCTTTTGAGGCAAAATCTATACATGCAGTAGAATTGTAAAACTAGGAATGGTAAGACTCAAAGGACTAGATGGTTCAATTTCCCACTCAGCCCCTCTGTTTCCAGCCCTGCATACTTGACAGGATTGTTGTGATAAAAAACTGGTGATTTCCGCATGGGGACAAGCTTGTGCGGGTTCCCTGTTGTTAGTGTGGCTGCTGATAAAGTGAGGCAGCACCAGAACTTCACATGACAGGTTTCCACACAATTTCACTGCACCAATTCCCCATCAGTAACTACTCCACCCCCCATGGCTACTGGGGCTTTTGCAACATTTTTTCTTGCATTCATCCTAGGTATTTGGGTGCTGTGTGGTTTCCGGGCTGTATGGCCGTGTTCTAGCAGCATTCTCTCCTGACGTTTCGCCTGCATCTGTGGCTGGCATCTTCAGATCCTCTGAAGATGCCAGCCACAGACCAACGTGATACTGACTCCTTGCTCAAGCTAACCTATCGACGTGAAAGCCTTCGACAATACATCCTAGGTATTGTTATATAGTGTGTGTACCAAGGTTCTCTGAATTCCCAGCTTCCTTTGGTTTTCTAAAAAAGAAATCTCTATCCTCTTCCATTACACTTTTCCACTTATCTCTCTGTAGCAGAATGTGCTAAAGACTTACCATTAAAAATAAAAGCTGGGAATTCAGAGAATCTGGTATACATATTGGTATAATATGATAACAGGGCAATCAGGGAAAAATGTAATAACAATATTATTGTAATAATATTCTAGAACCAATTTTTCTTTTTCAAATAAGTGACAGGGACAGAGTATGGGGAAATGGCTGCCATGTAGGTGAGAAAATCCAAATTTTCCCATATACACAGCAGCTGTACACAGAGCAAATATGCCATGCAGAAATGGGAACAAAAAACCCTATACACTACAAAGAGCTCCTCAGAGGAACAATGGGGTAAAAAGGTAAGAGATAGCTAACACTGTGTTCATTCTTCCATCTGGCTCTCCTTATACCTTCTGATCCAAGTTTGGAACCCCTTACCAAATGTTCCTAACATTTGCCGACAAAATAGGACAATGGTTAACACAGAGTAGAGTATTCTGCTATGGTTCTTGACATTTTATATATACAAACACAAGAATAATTTGCTAAAGGCTCCAAACTAGCCCAACTGGAAGAGGAGAATATTGCTCTAGCATAATGGACTGCTAATATTGTGTTCTTCAGTAGACAATTATTACATGGATATTTATGCCCTGCTTCTCTCCTCAATAGGAACCTGAAAGGACTTACAGCACTGGCCTCCATTTTATCCCCACAATAATCATGTAATGTATAGGCTGAGAGAAAGTGACTGGTTCAAGGTCACTCAGAAAACATCTTTGTGGAGAGCAGGGGTGCAAACCTGGGTCTCCCAGACACTAGTCTAACACTCTAACTACTATGTCACACAAGTATAAATTTTTCTTCTCAGAATGCCTGAAGTTACTAGTAAGTAGAGATGTATTATCAGTTCAACTGGTATTTCAATGTCTTCCAGTTCTCTTGGTTTACCATAGTGGCAATGCAGTACCCAGAAAGACAGATTGTACCAACCACCAAACTGAACTCAAGAGACAACTGACGCAGTGGGTGAATTAATTAACGCTGAGACGCCTACATTTTTCGTGCATGCTTCATCAGGGGTCTGCAGGACATGCTACTTCGGCTAACATTCCATTCTCAACTGAAAAATTATCTCCCCTTCATTCCTCCGCTTAACTAGTTTAACATCCTTGAATTGGTAGTTTCTCATACCTGGTCCCTCATGCCTCACTGAGAAATTATCAGCATCCTTTTTCAGAGCGTTGTTTTACTGTACCTTTCAGAATTCAGAGAAAGTCAGTAAATTTGTGGAAGGGTGATCTAGCAGACTTGTATACTTGGACTGGGCATGCTGGAAAACTTGGCAATTCCAGAATGACAAGTCCTTTTATGGAATGATAAACTAGATTTTTAAAAAAGAAAAGAAACAGCTTTCAGAATGGGAGGAAATAAACATGGAGAAGTCCAAGTGTCTGTTCTGATGTCAGTACTATTAAAAACACTCATAAAATGAAAAGTTCCTTTTTTAGAAAACACATTATAAAATAAATGATCTGGAAACAGAGATGAATGATGTGTAATAACCAAATTATTTGGATAGCAAAATCCCAAACATATTGGGAAGAACACCAGAAGCATCTTCCAAAGAAGCATGAAAGATGAAATTCCATTCACATTTAAATCTAGTTTTTCATATTTTTAGCATTTCAAAAGCAAAATACATTTCACCCCCCCCCACTGTGCCTTCTGCTAATACAGCAAAGGATTCAGCCCCATGTTAGGAAATATTAAGAAAGGCATTGAAAATCAAACAGCAAGTAATAATACTTGCCAAAATAGCCCTGTTCAAGGCTATAATGCAGCCACATTCAATGCACTATGCACAGTTTTAGCCTTACTACTGCAAAAAAAAAAAAAAGCTGCAAAGTGCATATCAAACTGACATACAGATGTGGTCATGCAGTTTGCAAACCTTTGCAACTAGGAAAAACTAAAACTGATAGTGTTGTTAAGATTAAGGGAAAAATTATTAGCGAAGGACATGATACATTTTTATAACCCTGGAAACCCAAACAGATGTCTGATTCCAATAATTAAGTGAAAGTTAGCTTCTATTCACTGGTTTTTAGTCCTCAATGACCTGGCAATCCTACAGGTCCCAGTAGCAGCACAAGTAAAACTGGCAGAACTCTTCTGTCTAGGCCTAGACACTTAAGACTTAACAGCTCAGTACCACTTTGACTTTCTGGCCTTCCTTCCTCTCTTGCCTGTCCACAATACACAGCCCAAGTCTCACTTCCTGCTTGATGCCTCCTTTCTACAGCTTATCTATGCTCTCAAGATCTCGCTTGTCAACCATTGTTCACTTTAGGGAAAAATCTGAAGCAGGTCTAAACAGAAGCCCTATTCTATTCAATAAGTTTTATGCCCAGGAAAGAGTTTTTAGGATTGCATCTTAAGTCACTTGATTTCTCAACTACCCTTTCTTGCATTCCTCCATATGATACCACCACATGATACCTTAGCAATGGCTGACAGCCTACTGTCCAATCAACCCCTTCTTGGCCCACTTCCCCAACACCTCATTCTCCACCTAACCTTCTTTGGTAGAGCACTCCTATGCAGATATACTCTAGTTTAAGTGCATTGAAATCAACATGCTTAGACTGAAATGACTATGCACAGGATTGCATTGCAAGTAACTGAATATATATGCCACCACAGTAGCTTAATCACAGACACATCAAAGATGGCTGATCTAATAATTTGCAAATAAATGACAGAGAAGAGGAAGAATCTTCACTCAACAGAAACTATGGAATTAATTACAAGAGATGTGGTTATGCCTTGAAGCCTAGAAAGCTTCCCGCCCAACAACTAGAGAACTGATCTGTCAATGGCCATTTACCACAATGGCCATACAGAACATCTATGATCACATTTACAACTACCACATGAGGGGTAAATAACAAGGGATACATGTTACTATCAGGCTGTGCACAAGAGTTTCCTTGAAACATATGGCAGGCCACTGTTTAAGGCACAATACTGAAGCTTGGTCTAACCCCAAAGGCAGATTCAGGTAGCTATGCTATTCTTTCCACCCCAGACCTCAATCTGCTCTCAAACCAATTCTGGAAGACTTTTTGCGTAGCCTAATTTTACTTAAGCCTCTTCTCTACTGTTGACTTTGCAACTCCTTCCTACTCTACAGCTGATGAGGCTAAGTAACAGCCGCACTGCCTTTCAAAATACTTCAAAAATAATAATTTTAAAAATCTAATGGGGCTGAAACTTTCTGGGGTTCCTGGTTCCCAATTCCTTCTGTCATAGACAATAGTCAGCTGATCACGGGGCTGCCTAATTTGGGGTTGCCCAATGTTAACCTTAGCTACAGAGACGGATACATCTCAGATCTCGAGCCAGTCTGCTCACAAAACACTGTGCTGCACGAGGAACTGGGAACTCATGCCAGTCTCTTTCCCAGACGCTGTCAAGCATGTATCACTTTCGATAGTGATACATCTGCCTCACTTCCTCCCTTTGCCACATATCACACTAGCCCAGGGGTAGGGAACCTGCGGCTCTCCAGATGTTCAGGAACTACAATTCCCATCAGCCCCTACCAGCATGGCCAATTGGCCATGCTGACAGAGGCTGATGGGAATTGTAGTTCCTGAACATCTGGAGAGCCGCAGGTTCCCTACCCCTGCACTAGCCTGTCCTTTTCCAGAGCCCTGCATTCCTTCTCCGCTTTCCAGGAGACTCATTCATTCATTCCACTACGCAGGTCCCGCTGCTTGTTCCGCAGGCAGCCCTCACTACCCTCCCCGGCCTCGAGATGTCCCCGCTCTTCCCAATGCAACTCCTACCCGCAGTTCTCGCAGTACACAATTCAGTACACAATGCCCCGCAGCGCACATGGACATCACCGCCCCCGCCCAGCCCCCTGGCTGGGACGCGTGGCCCTTCCTGGCCAATGAGAAAACGAGTAGCCCCATGGAAGGCGGTCCACTTGCAAAGACCCAGCTCGCATGCGCGAGCTGCGGCGCTGGCTTTTTTGCCCAGGCTCCTACCTTCGCTTGAGCGAACGTACGTGAGAATGACGCTTTACGTAGGGAAAAGGCGTGCGCTCCTGCGCATGACGCAGTTGCCCATGGTAACCGGGAGCCGCGTAGTAGAGGATGGTGAGTGCCGAAGGGGGAGGCGGCGGAGGGAGTGGGGGGTTGGAGGCATGGGGGAGGGAAGCGGAGGGTCGCCCCCTCTCTTGTGGGTCGGTACGGAGGGGATCCGTTTTGGCATAGGAGTGTGCTGAGTGACAGAGGCCAAAGGGATGGCTTAGAAGAGGCTGAATGGGCCTGATTTAGGGCAAGGGAAGCAGCTCACCTGGTGCTGAAAGAACCTCCCCAGATGACGAGTGTTGCGAGAAGGTGGGGATTGCCAGACAAAGATCTCTGAAACAGAAACATTCAGATCATTTTCGCAGTTGAAAATTTGAGATTCTGAAATCAAGTTGATCAGTATATAGGAAAAACTGTATTTGAGACATCCTTACGTAGGAATATTACCACTCAAGGACATTAAAATGTTTAAGGGCATATATGGTAACTGTAAACAGCAAAGGGGTTGAAGCTGTTGCTAGTTGTTTAGGTGTAAGCCCCTCTGAACATCTTCCGAACAAGCATGCACATGATTGTACTATAGGGCAATCAAAAAGGAGCATGGTGTGAAATATCCTAAAATAATCCATCCTGTAAGCAGGTTATGAACAGTGCAGTTCTGAGCAGTTACACTCACCTAACTCCATTTAATTCAATGGGCCAAGAATAGTGTATCTCTGTTTAGGATTGCACTGGAAGATGTCTAGGGTTTTCACAGTTATGTGCAAGAAGAATTGCACATACATTAAATATGGACACATTGCCATGTTTTCTGATTCTGGTGGCCACAAATCTGCTACTTTTAACTGCATGTCCACCTCCTACATGATAAGCAGCAAGTATTGCCCATGCTAGTCCAGTATCACCTTAGAGACAAAGATAATTGGGGAGGGAGGGAGGGGGGCAGTGAGCTTTTGAGAGTCAAAGCTCCTTTCATCAGTTGGGTTTCACTCTTAAAAGCTCATAACCCCCCCAAATCGTATTGGTTGTAGGTGCTATAGGTCTGGAATCTAGCCAACGTGGCTGCTCTCTGAACTATTCCAGAGAAAGACTCTGCAGTCACTAAAAATGCTGTAACATGCTGCCATATTGGAGCATGTTTCATTCCATGCAGGATGCACATAGATATTAGTATTCACATTCGAGAATCTAAAGCCTGGGAACTTTACCTTTTCTAAGGCATTATTAGTTAAGCAATAGCAACCAGAAGAGCCAAGAGATCTCTACAAGTCTCCTGATGCATTAACCAATTACCGATACACCAAAAGAGGCAGGAAAAACAGAGAGATGAGAGGTGGGGCGATGAAGGAAAGTTGAATTTGATTATTCTTATTCTTTATTGTAACGACAGTTCCTTTGCTACTGTTTGGATAACCAGAGCTAGCATAGAGGCAAGGTAGAAAAGTTCTCCATTAACAATCACCCTGTGCTCTTGCTGTTTTTCCTCATTGCCTTATGCATTAAGTGTGGACAGTGAGCTGTGCAATAGCTAGCCTTTGGATGAATTGGATGTTAAAAGATCTTTATTTTATGTTGGTCTTGTAGCAAAGCTTTGCTTTTGCTTTAAGTTCGAATTGCCTTGATTTTCTGGATGGTTTGTATGTGTGTTTGCACACACACACATTATACATTCACACTGTGTGGAAGCCATGAAAAATGTTTAATGCAAAAAAATCTATATTCTGAGGTATCCAAACTCCTGTGTACTTTTTCACCCAATTAATGAGAGGGATTTTAAAAAAGAGATAGCTAAAGCAGGCTTGTATATAATCACTTGTCTGCTCCCAGGTGAGTTTTTGTAAATTGGATGAGGCTCCACTCATCTTCTTTTTTAGACTGTTGATGTGCCACTAAAGGACTTGTATGTATGGGAGGCAGGCTGGAAATGTTAGTAGCTTTTCTTTAAAAAGGGTTGTTTAAGGGTCCACTAGTAAGAAGAGTAAATTTATTATCAGATTTGATTTGAAAAGGAATATTATTCATTTTCAGCTCTACAACATAAAAGCTAGATTTTTAATAATTGTGAGATTGCAGTTCCGTTCCCATGTATTTAATTCAGCAGAGTAAGAATTATTGCATATGCATAGGATTGTACAACAACCATGCGATATGAGCTGGCCCATTTCTTTGGGGTGGATTCTAACTACTGTGCTACCAATTGCATTGTAAGTTAAAGCATGTACAAAAAAGTGTTGTGGTAGGTTTTGTACAAGCAAACAAGGATCACAAGTAGTCAGCTTTAACTGGTAGAGTTTTAATACAACAACTGTAGCCCCCCCCCCCCCCAAACCCACTATGGAATTTGAACACTGGAAAAATATATGTGAGAGAGACTCATGCAACAATATCAGCCTTACCTGGGAGCTTTGAATACCACATCAATTGTGAACAGCTTGAGCTCAGCCAAAACTACCTGAAGTACCCAAGTGGCCTGAGAAGGAATAGCCAAAATGGTTATTCACAGTTCCCAAAGCCTTCCTTAGTTCTGCAAGTTATATTTCACTTTATTCAGAGCGTTTGGACATTTAAGGTTGCTGACTGAATAGGTTAACATTGATCGGGAGGAGGGGCACAAGATTGCTTTTGTCAGAGATTTCTGTTAACCAGGATTCAGTTGCTGATATTTTGATCAAACTGTCTGAGGCTCTACTGCTGTTTACATCTTGTTTACATACAATTATGACTGTGGCACAATGAGAACCTGATTTGTATTAAGCTCAGCCCTAACATATGATGAAGTAGAATAATCAAATGGTGTGCTTCAGGGTATCCACTAGTTGACTGAGGTCAGGACACATTTGCTCACACATCCACCCTCCCACAAGTGGTCTAACTAATTGTACAATGGACAGTTAGCTATCAGAATTGCCTTTGCCAGACATTGCAAGAAGTTACATTCACATCATTTAGAACTTGCATAAGAAAGTAAGGATCATCTTGTGGAACCAAACCAAACATCTAATTAGCCTGCAACTATCGTCTCCAGTAGTGGCTGGCCAGGTACCATTGGAAAGCTCACAGCAAGGACACAGTAAAGATAGGCACCCCTTGTTCTTTGCTCCCTGTTCTTGATAAGCAGAAGTTCTGTTTCTGAACATGGATGTTTTTTACTGCCCAGGCTAATAGTCCCATTATGTGTACCGGTAATCTAGATTTAAAGCCATATAAGATACTAGCCATTGCTACCATATCATTTATTGTATGAAGACATGATTTCTTGTTTGTGTTCTGAATCAAGTACTGATCAATTTCCCTGGATGACTTCAAGTGAGGGGTTTTTTTGGGGGGGGGAAGTAATAAATTTTCTTGCGTTCACGCTGTCTGTAATATTAATAATTTTATAAGCTTTTATCAGATCTCCCCCTCAAATTCTTTTCTGATGAAATAGATACAGACTCTTTGTTTGTATGAAAATCCCCTCTCCAGTTTTCAGTTGTCCCCTTTTGAACCTTCTCCAGTTCTGCAGTCTCCTTTTGAGATGGGACAACCAGGACTGCAAACAAAATAATTCTATGTGTTCTATTTTCTGCTTTTCTCTGCAAGACTTATCCATGCTACAGCTCAGCCTGTACTGTGATCAGTTGTTATAGTGTGTGTTTCCTCCTACTCTAATCCCATATTCTGGGGCAGGAAAATTGTGCTATCTCAGAGCAAGTATCAGACCACTTGGGACCAGGCTGCCTCATTCCAGTTGCTACTAGACAACTATGGGGCAAAATGGAAAGTGAATGTTGGGGTGATCCACTCAAGCACTCTATGTGAGAGGACAGTTGAACTGGATCTTTAGATAAATGCCATATTAAACATTTGCTGTTCTCCTCAAGCAGATTTCTTTGGATTTACACTCTAAATTCATTATTGAAGCTTTACGGCTAATCCAGCTAAACAGCAGATATTTACTTCTCTAATGGGATTCCACTCTCTGCTGTTTAATGATTGGCAAGTCCTCCCGGCTGCCAGCCAATAGTATGTGTGAGAATTCTCTCTCTGGTATTTCTTAAATGGGTCACTCTAATAGAATATATAGAAACTGATTCATGTGTTTACCTCTGTTCTTGTCCTTAATCCCATGTTAAAAATCCTTTGCACTCAGACTATGCATGTACATATAATTCTTCCTCTCAATTATGTGGTATTGACAACTGATGGAAAACTGATCTAGTATGGCATTGAAGCTGATTGGGTTTACATTAGGGTGTAGATACTTAATAGCATTTTAATTTATCATTACTGCACATAACTATTAAAATAAACATTTTGAAAATCTGTTGGATCCTGTTTCTACTACAAATTCAGATGCAGAGTGTCTCTGATGATAGCCAAGAGTCGTCATGAGATAATGGATAAAATGCTAATGATGGAAGACCTGATGATGAAAACCTGAATTCAAATCCCAGTTTGGCTGTTCTTGGGCAACTCTCCACCTCATGCACATTTTAAATAATTTTACTGTTTTATCATTTTTATTTAGATACTTATAGCATCTTTTCTTGCCAATGAAGACTCAAAATACCTTACAGCATTGTTTTCCTTCTCCATTTTATCCTCCCACCAACAACCTTGTGAGACAAGTTAGGCTAAGAGGGAGTAGTAGTTGGTTGAAGGTCACTCATTCTGCTTCCATGGTAGAGTAGGGATCCGAACTTGGAACTCTTAGATCCTAGTCACTAGTGTATTATTCTAACCACTACATCCCACTGGCTGTCATTGTAGAAAGTGCTACAGAAATAAAGCATGATCTAGCCAGAGTTCAGTGTGGATATACCCATTAGAGTGAAGCAGCATATATTTGTATATTTTTGCCATTTAAATAACACCACCTATATTGAGCCCATGATGAATAAGTCTACGTGAATCGTTCCCTTTATGGCCATCCTGAAATAGCTCTTGCATCCCTGACCAAGTAACTTGTGTGTCTGTGTGATTTTGTCTTCAAGTCACAGTTGACTTATGGTGACCCTGGTATAGGGCTTTCAATGAAAGAGAAGTTTAGAGGTAATTTGCCATTGCCTGCCTCCAGGTGGACAAAGAGTTCTGAGAGAACTGTGACCAGCCCAAGGTCACCCTGTGGGATTCACCAATAGCACTTAATCCATATAAATAACAGTTGCAGCATAATAATTACTGAGAATAAATACAGTACAATCATAAAAATTTTTCTTGGGAGTGAATTTCACTTGAGTTGACCTGGGTAGAATTACTCTTATAGTTGATAGCAATAGATGCTGGAAGCTTTAAACAAGTGCCATTGAAGAAGTTCAGTTGTTACGTATATTTAAAAATTGGGTTTTGAAACAAGAGTAATTTTTCTGACCTGTATAGTTTCTTATCAAAATTGCCATAGATAATTATCCCCATAATATATTATTTTGTATTTAGGCAGAGAAGGGGGGAGAGTGTATCAGATATGAAATATCCCAATTTTAATTCTTGAAGCGTAGCTTGGCTTAAAAATCCCAAAAGACTATACAACTCACTATGCTGTGCCTAATTATCCAGGGCCCTCCTTAGGCCCCAGTGTATCAACTCGCAGTATCCTGTTTCCCAAAGAGAATTATTACCATTGGCTTTTCTTTCTTGAACCACATATTTATTAATATATTGGCTTTACATTTTCCAGACTGCTAGGGTAGCATTTCCTGATCCCTAAGATTTTTGCTTGTGTGGAAACACTTCCTTATGGTCACAACTTCTGTTCTTTGCCCTGCCCCCCTGCCCTACAGTAAGTGTTAAGTTACAAGTGAAATAAAACATTTGTATTTTAGGAAGCAAATGCCTTGCATCTTTAAGAAAAGAGACACAATCGAGATAATTTCTTCAGTTCCCTTCTAAGTCAGCAATGGTCACTTAATGCCATACCATCTTATTTACTTATTACAGCAAAATTTTTAAAATAAATGTTGCTGTTTTTTACACTTGTATTTGAACAAGCTTTTAAAAATCCCACTTATATTTTTGTATGATATCTTCAGTAGAATAAAAAACACTGCAGACCTGAATAGAATAATTGTGCTGTTCTGGGATAAACTAAACTATAGCTTTTGTGTTTAAATTGGACTACATTTTAACCACATATAGGAAACTTAAAGTATATACACAAACAGAGCTACTAAAGTGGAGACCACCTTGGTGTTGATTTGTTTTTCTTCCTGTCTCCTCCATCCAACCATTTATAGCAGAATAAAGTGTCTTTATCCCCTTTACTGTAGACTAGCCCTGATGTGCTCCTACAGACAGCCATGTGATAACAGCAATTTCTTCAGTACAATAGAGACTGATTATAATCTGATTTCTTGCAGACTGTACTTTTTTAGGAAACTCATTCGTGTAATATATGAGCTGTGGGATACATAAATGAATGCCTCTCGGATGTGGCATGGGCCTGCACTGGCAGATTTGTCCTCCCTGGAGCACTTACCCTGGCAGAGGGGCAAAAACACTGGCAGGGGAATGCTGCAGCCCTCCAGGATGCCCGAACTTGGAGCTGAGCATCACATCAGCTCTCCTGCGCCACAACTGTCCCGTCGGTGCAGTGGAGACGTGCCACAGGCATTCCTTGGGGTGGAGCTGACTTTAGCTTCCACCTGGCCTTTTGAGCTGGGAATGCCACAGCCCTGGCCTTGGAGTTATGCCACCCAAATGGGTAGCAAAACTCAATTCAGCCAATGGAGGGCTTTCAGGTAGCCAAGGTTTTTTTTTTCTTTTTGCCTGCACCCCTGTGCTGCCTGTTAGTATGGAGTCAGCGCAGCAGCACAGTGGCAGAGCTGTCCTTGGCCACATCACCCTCTGGATTGGGCTGCCTGAATTTAAAATTCTACACTGTAGCCCAGTGGTGGCGAACCTATGTCATGCATGCCAGAGAGGGCACTCAGAGCCCTCTCTGGGGGCACGCGTGCAGTTGCCCCAGTTTGGGCATTCAGCAGTGACACAGCGCCAAGGGAGTGAGGGGTGTGCGATGCACAGGGTGCGCGCCCCTGCAGGGGCGTTCCGAGGCGGGGACAGATGGAGCGTGGCAGGCGCGCAGGGCACATGCGGGCCCCAGGCGCAGTTCCCCCTCGCTCCACCCCTGGCACTTGGTCTCTAAAAGATTTGCCATCACTGCTGTAGCCTAAGCAACCAAACATTATATAATATTCATTGAGTAGAACTCACTAACTTCTAGAGGCTAACCAAAATGGCAGTAAGCCAGTGTTTGTTTGCCATGAAGATGGTGGTTTTCAGAATCCACCCATATGCTCTTCAGTGTGCCTGACTGAGAGTCTTTTTGTATCTCCATACTCAATTTTAATTTTTATCTATTAATTTGTATCCCCCTCTACAGTGGTTACCCAGAGTGGCTTAACCTTTTCCCTTTCTCCATTTGATCCTCACAACAACCCTGTGAGGTTGGTTAGGCTGAGAGTGTATGACTGGCCCAAAGTCATCCAGCAAGCTTCCATGGCAGAGTGGTGTCCCAGATTCTAGCATGACACTCTAACCGCTACATTGTACTGGTCCTTCAGCAGAACCTTTCAGCAGTGAAGTACTTTTCTTTTTTACTGTCCGCATGCATTTATTTCCGTGTGTTTGCACCTGCTGACATGAAGTACCTCATTGCTGAAGTTTGAGCGAGTAGGTACAAATGCACACTGAATCATTAATCAGCAGGGCTGCAAGAAAAAATGACAAGGAACCTTTGTTTTAAAGAATTGCTGTCTCTTTGAATTTGTTAACTATTATGCAGTTAGTACAAGCACTCCAATTATTAATAGAATTTAAACACATTAGCAAGCTTGCAATGTACGGTATGAAAACAGTATTTATTGACAGATGTTAGCCATTCATGAACTGCTAAGCTTGTATATTATCTGTGCCATGTGTGTATTTGAGAATGGACAGGAACTGCAGGCATTCACTCAGGTAATCTTAAACTGCCATCCTAAATTCACAGCCTGAAATAATTATGCTGTGGGTTGGTGTGTCTGTTTGCAGTCTCTTTTGGAGCATAGTCTGCCCATCTTTACATACTGAAATAACCACAGCAAAAGTTAGGCCTACTTAGTATTATAATACCTGAATTACAAAATGTTTTATAAAATAAAATTAAATCCCCAGTAAAGGTTAATCATTTAAACACTAGATAAAGAAAGGAATGCAAAAGGCCAGTAAGGAAAACAGGGCATAAGGTAAGCCTATTTGCTGAGGGTGTGTTCGCATGACCATTGCAACCCACATTGACTTTCCTGCCATGTCAGCGGACAACATTCCTGTCAGGCTCCTATTGCAACTATGCATAGGATGCTGCCACGGACATTTTTGAGTCATTTGTGGTAGCATGTCAATAGCCAGTGTGTACTCAATTCAGCACGTAGTACATATTGCCCCACCATGTGTTGGTGACACAGCTGGGAGCCTGCACAGATGGAATGGTATATGACGGACTCCTGATGGGGTCTAATAGATAGGACCTCTAAAATATTATTTAGGGCCCAACTGCATATTTGCAAAGTCTTTGGGATGCAGAGTTTGTGTCCAGCAGAGATGTTCTTAAAATGGAGAGGAAGATAGTGGATTTTGCAGGGAGAACGTTTATAATTGAATTCAATTGAAGTTTAAATGACAGAGGCAAGAGGCACGACACCCTTGCCTCTTCACTACTTGCATGTAACAACAACAACCTTTTGACCCAGCAGATGAGGTTCGACCACCCACCTGAGGGTGGCAGCCCAGGGACTGAAGACCACTGTCCCAGATGGAAAGCAATTATCTGTTTAAGCAAAACGAGACATTCACAAGATACATACTTCAAAAGATACCAACTTTAATAAGTGCCATAAAAATAATCCGATCTCTCAGAGTATAAATATGATTAATTTGATCTTTACATCCCAATTTACTAAGAATTGCAGTTCTGACCTAAGATAATTTCCTATCCTTGTGGACTTGCATTTGCAGGCTCTGTTTTTGCTTGTCTGTGTGTCTGTTTTCTATGTCCTTGAACATTGAATCTCAGGGCCAAACTATGCATTGAGATTTTTAAAGAGGTAGGTCTAGGGAACCTGAACTCAGCTTGGGTTCCCCACAGCCATAGCTCCTGCAGAGAATGGCTATTAAAAATGAAACTGAGCCAGTTTAGGCTTGGAAGCTGTTGTTCTGAATGGAAACAGTTCAGGAGGGGGAGCTATTTCCTCGTTTTACTACTCCATATAGAGAGGCATTGGGAGCCCAAATAGGCTCTCTTTTGTTTTTTTAAAAAAGTTGTTCCCTGCAGCTGATGTGTAACTGGCAGAACTCAAGTTGGGACCAGGAAATCCAGACCCAACACTTTAAAACCCTTAATGTGTTGTTTGACAGACTCTGGTTGGGAGCCCTGCACAAGAGCTACAATTCTGACACGCCTTAAAGGTGGGACAGGCTATACATTATTTTGCAAACTGCAGTTTAAGTGATGTGATGACCCAGTGGTTGCCTGGATCAGAGCTGTCATTAGATGTTTTGGATTCATTGCACAAAGCACAGACCAGGATACTAGTTAGAACTCTTTGATAAGGAAACCAGCCAAGAGAGATAAGACTGAGGAACCTGATGACTGTGGAAAAGGATGGAAGTTTGCTATTTATATTATATTAGAACAGTGATGGCGAACCTTTTTGAGACCGAGTGCCCAAATTGCAACCCAAATTCACTTATTTATCGCAAAGTGCCAACCCAGCAATTTAACCTGAATGCTGAGGTTTTAGTTTAGAAAAAACTGGTTGGCTTCCTCTTCATCCGCCCCACCCGCTCAAGCAGGGGCTAGGCTGCTCTAGCCTTCAGCAAGTCCCACGCACACAGCTCTGTGCCTCTCTATTATCTCTGCCTCCTCTGCGCCCCCCCGCCCCCCGGCTCAGGCAGCAGCCACCCAGAGCACAGGCACCAGGGCCGCCAGCTGAGTCCTCCCTGCTCACCACGATGCGCGCATGTCGTTCTCAGTGGCCCAAGCCAGCCTAGATGTGTGTGTGGGGGGATGATTTTCTGCCCCCCACATGACGAACTCTGTGTGCACGTGCCCAGAGAGAGGGCTCCGAGTGCCACCTCTGGCACCCGTGCCATGGGTTTGCCATCACTGTATTAGAACGTGAAAATAAAAGCTACCTCAATTATCTTGTACTCAAGCGCTCAAGCATTTTACCCTGGACCCCCAGCACAGTGGCTTTTCCTGAAGCCATTTGAATGCTCACATAACATTATTCTTCCAGCTTGAATTCTGTTGGTGTTATTTTGATAGAAGTTCTTAAATTATCATTTGACTCAACCAGTAGAAAGCCAGCATTTGAAAATCTATTGTCAACACTAAGCTCAGCCTAGAGCTGAATCAATGTATAAACTGCTGGATGACAACCTTTCTTATACAGATCCTTCTAAAACTTTCTGTCTTCAGGGAAACCTTTCCTTATCAATGTATCTGGTGCGTACCTACCACAGAATCTCTACATCTGGCAGAGGATCTTGTGGTATATTAGTGTATACAACCAGGTCAGTCAGGGTGCTGGCCAGGCCTGTTGGGACTTGTTACTATGACCCTTCATGAACAAAGGGTGTGTTTCCAGAATACATTCAAACATCAGTGGTATGATACAGGTGATAGAAAAATCAGTGATATGATACAGTACTGAGTGGATAATATGTCTTTCTGGGCAAATTTGCATTACTAATCTTACTGGGGAATCTTTGAAACGTTTCTAAGGATTCAAGGGTTCCTCCAAACACTGTTTGGAAACCATGGCTGTAGACTGTCTTTGTTACTCTATGATCTAATATGTTAAAACTGCATTTCTTCTTTCAAGGAAAAGCTCAAGGTCTTTGCCTTCAGCTTCATGAAGGGGTCTGAACAGAAGCTTGAATTGCATGAGGGGTAAAGACAAGGTGGAAATAATGAAGTTGTGTTGATTGCATTAAGAATGACAAATATGGCTGAAATAGGGATGCTAACTTCCAGGTGGGACCTGGTGACCCCCAGGAATTATTGCTCATCTACAGACAACAGAGATCAGTTCTCCTGAAGAAAATACCTGTTTTGGAGGGTGATCTCTATGGCATTGTGCGCCTCTTCTCCCCAGGCTCCATCCCCACATCTCCTGGGGTTTCCCAACCTGGATCTGGCAACCCTACCCTCCCATCCCCCGCCAGTGGCTAGGCAATCCTAAATTGAAAGGGTTGGGACTGGGTGTATAGTTACAAAGCATTAGATGGATTACTTGTAATTTGAACATGGCTAACATTTAGCATTTTTCTTTGTTATGAAAAGTTATTAGTTTGTCTCCAGTGCCTAGTCCAGCAGCTAAAAAGCAATAGTGATTCTGACAGATGATTCCAATTAACTGTGCAGTCCTAGATTACAATCTGAGAAATGAGTTTAGGAGGATGTAACTCTGTTTAGGATTGCACAGTAACAGTTTCAGCTTCGATAATCCATTTTGATAGCCTTTGGTCTTCATTTACTAAAAATAATTTTAGAGTCGGTATGTATGGAGGACGTACAAACAGGTTTTGGGAAGGAACATATGATATCACAGATCAGTGACTAAGCTGGAACTAGAAAACAGTTGACATTCTGGTTGATCTTTCTTATATATATGGATGTAACAAACAGCTTGAACATACTTACCTATCAGTACCCAAATGCCCTTCAGTGATACTTTTTCATAACAGCACAGGTGTTTAAGCTCTGGTGCCACCGAAGAACACCATTATTTGTAGCATTTTTGCATTGCAAATAAACTCCTGAAGTATGCATTTGTGCTTGTAAACCTTGAAAAGGACTCTCAGCTTGAGGGTCTGAAATCTGCTGAACTTTTCTTAATTACCCAATCCAGGGAACTGGAATGTTTGCAAGAGCTAAATCCTGAAAATGCTGATATGTGAATGTCTCATTTGCCCAGAATGGCTGACATGATAAATACAAGCGGCTTTGGATAATTAAAATCATTTCTAGGTAAGGAATTCACGCTGTGGCTTATAGTAGCTAAGAGTCAAGATGAGAGGTTGATATGGATTACAGGGTTTATATAAGTGGAGTTTGTCTGCCTCATTCAGCTGCTTGGCTGAAATTCTGTACACTTTCAAATCTCAAAAGCCAGCATGTTGATGTCAGTGATGTGGCTCCATTTTTTCATATATTGATGCTGGTATTTATAGTGGTTCCTAAGGAGGAGCTGCATGAGGTAGAAAAATGTCCTTCAAATCAGAAAAATGAAAAGGCAATATAAACCTTAGAATCTTGACATATAGTTTGTGGATTATCAAAAGAGGCTTTGGATGGATCTCATGCATAAACAATCATATCGAGAACTTGTATTCTTTTTCATCTTTCTCCTTTTTTCCTCAGCCTACCTCAAATCTTTGACAAAAGTTTATGGGTTCCCTCTAATATCCATCCTTTCTTGTCTACCAGTTTTGCTAAACTCCTTAACTCCTTGATTATTGTAATGTTTTACTTCCCAATCTTTCTGATTCTGCTAAAGCCTTTTATTTCTGTTCTCATCTCTGTACAATTTTTGTTTCATCACACTTCAATCATGTCACACCTCTGTAGGCTAGATTCCAGAACCTCAAATGGGGCAATTTTATGAAAGGGTTTTTTGCTACTTCCTTCCTCCAGCCCTGCACTGCATAAAAAGCCACTAATGAGGCTTGGGGAACCCACAGAAATGGCATAATATGAAGTACAGGAGTTAGGGGCCATTGGAGCTGAACCCTTTGTATAAGCTCTTCTGCAACTTGTGAAAGAGTCTTGGTTATTTCTTGTCTTGTTTATGCTGATACTTTTCTTCTTGAGATTGCAATTCAACATTTTCCTTCTGTTCTTAGCTTTGTTCTTTTTCACAATTGTGGTCACAAGTCACTTCTGTTCTGAATTCATTTGCTACCTTTTCTTGCCTATATCCATTATGCTTACTACTTCTTGCTCCATTTAAGGTTCTTTGGAATCTTGCTGTTTCTGGTTTCTCTCTTGAGTTCTCTCTACGTGTCCTCTCATTCTTTCTACTTTTCTTTGTCTTATCTAGTGAATACAGTATTTTTTCCCTTTCTCCAAATTTCCCCTTCTTTTGCCTGTGAACCTACAGGCACAGATCTGTGCTTATAAGACATACAGAGCACCTAATATGTTTGGGTGCTTGTGTAAATAAATAATAAACAGTCATAGTGATGCTACTATTGTACTTAGCAAGGAAATTTCCCATCTTTTTGGCTGATGCAGGGTTTGCTGTCAATTCTGCGTAAATTGAAGAGTGCACCGGATCAGGAGGTAAGAATCCTCCTCCTGGGATTGGATAATGCAGGCAAAACCACCCTTTTGAAACAGCTAGCATCAGAAGATATCACCCATATCACTCCAACGCAGGTAAGGAAGGATACTTTTGGTCTGCCAGCCTTTGGGTCTCCAAGTCCATTTCTAAATCTTGATGTTTGGGAGAAAATAATTGAGGTAACAGATAAAATCATGTTGAATGGGCTATTAGTGACACCCAGTTCCATCCCAGTTTGCGTTTCCATCTGCACATTGGAAGTTTGTCACAATGGGAGTGAGAATGGAGGATCCTTGAACCAATAGTGTCTCTCTCTCCCCCTCCCCTTGACCTGCATCAGAACTTAGTTGGTTCTGCTTTCATGGCAAACTATTGTTAGTGGTTATGCCTGAATCACAAAGATATAGTTTATTCTTTTCCCTCCAAACCAAGATCACAAGCCATGATTTAATCCTAATTTAGACAAAAGAGAACAAACCATAGGCTTGGTTTAGACACGAAAATCACTCCAAGAAACCAACCAGGATTAAGCCAGGCTATCTGTGTTCATATATCCCATGAAACCATACTCAAGACAGGCAGCCCAATCCAAAGGGGGCAGCTGCACCACCTCCTACGAGGTTTCAGGCAGTGCGGAGAGCTTGAAAAACAAAAAACTCCCTGACCTATCCAAAAACCCAAATTACCAGACAATGGGCTACATACGACGCACTAAACAATGGCATAAGTTTCTGGGTGGTGTGACATTCCTGGACCAAAAGCCCACTGGAAGCCAGCTAAAATCAGCCCCCCCCCCCCCCCCCCGACCACTCCTGAAACATCCACCTGAATGCGGGTTCCACTGGCAGAGGAGCACCAGCGTGTAGAACAGCTTCCAGGTTTTGGTCTTGTGCAGTTATGCCTTATGCCAGCAGAGTAAGTGCCCCCATCAGCATAATCCTGCGCTGCTTCCATTTCTCCCCCCCCTTGGATTGCACTGAAAGTGTGGTTAATAAGCTGACAGTGCAGTCCTAAACAATGCCCTTCTAAACCCATTCAGTGGACTGGGAAGAGTGTAACTGCTCAGAATGGCACTGTAAACCATGTTTGTTTTACATGTGTGCATCCTGTTTTGACAGACCTTGCTAGCCATAGGTAGTGGAGTGGCCTAAATTCTGACTGTTACAGTAAGCATAGTTATTGAGTGATCCTAAGCAAGTTTGCTCAGAAATTCTGTTTTCTTTAATCAGGCTGACTCCCAGGAAAGCGTTCTTGGGATTGCTGTAGTTACTGTAGTTGAGCCATAGTTTGAGATTTGGACATAAGCCAAACTATGGTTTGCCATAAAGAGGGAGTTATTACTTTCTATGCCACATACAAGGGGGAAAGGCAGGAAATATTCTGAACAGGCCTAATGATCCTCAGGCTCGTTCCTACTGTGACAAACCATGGTTTCTTGCATGTGAACTGTGTCCCTGTGTTTTTCAGAGTTCCGACTAGACTCCAGTTTCAACCTATTGTTGTAAGTCCATAATAAATAACTTTGTTTGGTGGAAGTACATTTCTTTTACAGTCATGGGATCGAAAGCACAAGCAGATCTTTAACCTTAAAAAATTATTAAAGCTACTGTGCCAATATAATTGTTTTCTAGTAATGGCATGCCAACATTTCTGAGACTCCTGTGAATTTTAGCTTGTACTGCTTTACAAATTATGATACTGTCGAGTACATGTTGTAGACCCAATTTGTATACTTGAAGAATATTAACACCACAGTAACTTTTTGCACTGAATAATGTGTATGCATTAAAAATAAAACATGAAGCAGTCTTCAGTCCTCTTTACACAAACCAACTTTTTTCCCAGGATTAGCTTGTCTTGATAGATACCCAACTGACATCATCCCAGAGCTGGCCAGTGGGTGGTGCTAGAGATTGTGTCAAGCTAGCTGTCCTTCCTTCAGCCCTAGACTGCGTTTAAGATACTACAACGCCCCAGAGCAAAAGCCCACCCTCAGATCCCAAGCTTAGAGCCAATCCCCTGTATTGTATGGCAGTTCATTGCCAGCCCACACCACATCCTGTTTTTCCAGTTACACACCCCTTTCATTTGGAGCTTTAATTGATGAAATGGGCCCTTCAGAAGTGCAGCTGTTGCTTCTAGTTTTCTCATATCAACTCACATATAGGCTTCTGCTTCTTGTTAGTCTGCACATTAGGCTCCGCTTTCAAGTGGTAAAGTTGGCTTCTTGCAGCTTTATGCTTTTCCCTTATCTACATTGTTCCTTCACCTCCTAGTGCACTCTCCTTTCTCTTCCGAGCTGCAACGTACATCTTTATAGCTTTGACAGATGCAGACCCTGATCCATTCAAGGCTGTTGTATCCCTCACCTTGCTCACAGCCAATCCATCTGAATAGTAACACAGGCCCTTATCTTATTAGTGTTTCCAGACATGTGATATATAAGCTGTGAGTGGTGTGTGCTTGTGAATCAGGGGCCAACAATCAAGTTAACACTAGCTGTGCTTTATCGCTTTGTTTGCTGCAGGGTTTTAACATTAAAAGCGTGCAGTCACAAGGCTTCAAGCTGAATGTATGGGACATTGGGGGACAGAGGAAGATCAGACCGTACTGGAGGAATTATTTTGAGAATACTGATATCCTGGTAAGTACAGGCCACTGCAGAGAGCTGCTTTAAATAGAACACTGACTTTAACATTTAAGTAATGCAGCATTCTTAATCACGATCAAAGTCAATTTTTTTAATAGCAGCCAGCCAGTGTGGATGTCTTTGCAAAACCACTGTGCATGTGTGAATTATGAAATCTGTAAAAACTTCTATTGTTAACTGGTCTCTCAACTGCATGCCAAGTGACAGTTACGTTCAGTGTAGCCCAGGGGTGTCAAACATGTGGCCTGGGGACCGGATTCAACCCCTTGAGGAGGCTTATCAGGCAGCCAGCTGAGGCAACCCCCTCCTCTCACTCCCAGTCTGACCTGAGGAGCCCAGCTAGAAAAGTCATCCTGGCATTCCCGTACTATAATAGATCAGACCTTCTCCCTCTGGTAAAGGTATCAGCCTTGGCTATTCTAAGCAAAAATAATAATGCTGGTTATTTAGCTTTTATTACCATATTTACTCTTCAGTGCAAAACCAAAATGAAGCTCCCTCTTCCTAAACAAATGGATCAAAGGCAACTATAGAGAATGTGGGGGGCACTGCTGATTCTATTCCACTGGCCCCCCAGTGGTTTTAACCCTCCTCCCTTCATCCTGTTCTTCCCAACCCCTGTCTGTGTCTCTCTTCCCCAGGGTTCATTTGGGGGTGCCCCTGGCTTTTCTGCCTGAGGCAGAGTGTGGATGAGCAAGGGAAGGGAGGCAGGCAGGTTTGTACAACTGCATGGCCTCGGGCTGTAGAGGCCTCCTGCTAGACTAAAGGGAAAGAGGATGGGATGGCGACCCTTCTCCTCTGAAGCACCCCTCCACTCCTATCCTCGTGCTTCTGGTATTCTGAAGAGGGTGTGGGAGTTATTTCTATTACTTGCTAAGGGCATGTTTGGACAACAGACTTTTGCACATGATACTAGTATTTAATTTTATGAAAAGGACCTGGTTGTGCCATTTTCACTCCTGAGAGAAAAAATAGTCAGTGAATGAAACTATGTCACCAGTTGCCTGGCAAATTTCTGTGGCAGGTGACTCTCTTGTGCTTAGCCAAGCCACATCTGAAAGGCTGATACTGCAATGGTTCTTGTTTTTAATGCAGAAAAAGCACCACAATCCAGGCCTGTGAAAAAAGACAGGAGGCCTATAGTGAAAACTGGGGAATGGAAAGTCTTGGCAATTATGTTGTCTAGGTTCTCTGTAATAAATGAATAAGCAAGTTATACTGATTCTAGTGAAAAGTGTGGAAGCTAACTTGATCAATACTGATTGTCCAATGAAGAGAAGGGTCAGTGATGCTGATGATCTGTTTCCTAGGAAACAGCCTGACAAAATACAACCTCTGCACAAAGTAACACAAGACATATGTGCTTCAGAAGTACTTTTTTTGCACTTACATAACATAGCTTTATAATGTGGACTCTGCAAAATCTTTACAAAAAGCAAACAGGTGAAGCAGCCATCCAACTGCTTTCTTCCAGAATGGTGTACACTTAGGTAAAACCTCAAAATGCCTTGTATACCCATATTAAGGAATAGTTTAAAACTATAACGGAAATAAAGATTCCTTTATAGTTTAAAGGAAATAAAGATAGCAGAATAATCCTATACCCTTTTGCACTGTCAGCAGCCACGGCAGATCTAATATAGTGTAGTTGCAATCCTGTTCCTTCATAGCAGTGGTGGAGTTTCTGGTGCAAGAGACTCCAGCCGATTATGCACTAGGTGTCTGCTGCGTGATGGGGACAAACGTCTGTTGTGGCAAGATTTCTTTTATGGACATATTTCCTTGATCCCTGCTTTCACTTTTCATTCTCTCCATGACTCTTAACTCATAATCAATGAGTACAGGTTCCACACAGTCTCCATCCTGACTCACCATTTGTCATAATAATTTGAAGGAAAAACTGAAACACAGAGGCCATACCAGCCTGGTATGCTTTGAAGGGATTCTTATAAGCACATTGCATGCTAGTCAAAATGCCTGCATTTCCTCCAGGCTGAAGAGTGTTACACAAGTGAGAGGCCCCTCCAAGCATATTTTAACACATGAAGTGATTGCACATTCATAAACATGCAGGTGTGCTTGAATGGTAGGTACTCCAGTTACCCACACCTGTGCTATTTTGGAAGCTACGCACCGTCAAATAAAGGTGTGTATATTTGGATGATTGCATATTCAGACAGACACCTGCAGCTATTTGGCATGAAGCCTTCTAGATACTGGAAGGAGGCTCTTACCCGCTACCTATCTTGGTTGGTGCAGTGTTATACACTGTGGGGTTGCCGTAGGTTGCAACTCAGACAATTCTCACAAGTTGAGCTTAGATTATTAGGTCGTTATGGAGCTGCCTGGTACTGCAGGGAATGGGTGGTTCAGTAAGTGCACCTTTTCCTATTGAGAACATAAACCAGTATTTCATCATAATAACAGAAATACCACATTACTACAAGTGTTATCTTTGGATGACAAGCCTAATTTGGTCCCATAACCAGTTCTGCATCTCCAGAAGATCACACGAGTTAATCCTGATGGCAAGAGCATATCCAAAAGAATTACACAGTCTGTTTTACAGTGCAGCCCAAAGCAAAATCACACCCTTCTCAGTCTTTTGAAGTGAATGGGTTTGGAAGGGTGCAACTCTGCTAAGGATTGCACTGTTTACTTCTGGTTTTCAGTTAGACAAACTTCAGTGGATGGTGCTGAGCTATCATACAGGTTCAGTTTACTGGACTTTCAAGATCTGTTTCTTATTATGGTGTTTAATTGTTGACAGTTACATTGTAAAGAAATGGGAGTCAGCAAATTCTGCATTCATCCCAATGAGGGACATATGGCAGCGGGACCTGGAAGTACAGGCAGGATAGTTCATTGCTTGAGTGGCAGAAGACCAGCAGCCAGGGCTGCAGTGTAGCAGCTAGACCTAGCACTTTCTTCAGCATATTCTTCCCATGCCAGATTGTTTCTCCTGAAAGTGAATGGAATGGATCATGACCCTTTTGGCAGAAACTGTATTACTTGATTGGAGAATGCTGGAATTCATGTCCATCAGTGAAACTGTTCCTGCCAACACAAGACTGAATTTAAACACCATTTGGATGCCTTGTTTGATAAAAAGCTGTTTTCTGTCCGGTGTAATTCTGCCACTCTGTGGTTGTGCTTCTGTTAATAAACTTAGTATTGATAGTTCATTTTATGGCGGTTCTCCATATTTTATCCTTTGATAATAATCTGCTTTGAAGAAATACTAAAATGTAAAAGTGACACACATATTTTAATTAATAACTGTAAGAAGATAATCCTCTAACACAAATGTTGACTGCATGAGACTTTTAGCTTCATGTTGTCCCAGTAAGTAAAAATGCTGAGGTTCCATGTTAATACTCTCAAAAGGTGGGACAACTTACAGAATGGTAACTGATCATGTGATTCCTCTTGGTAAACTGGGAATTTGTCGTGACATGCTGAGCAATGAAGAGAACTTTACCACTCCTTTGCTTGTTCTTCTGATGAAATATAAAAGGGTGGTAAAATTCTTCTTCATTCCTTTGCAAAAAATAACTAGTTTGCCAAGTGTGACTACTGATACACCAAGGTAAGCTAACGCTGGATGAATGATTTTCTGTATTCATCCCCAAATGTCTAATTTTAGCAAGCTGCAGTTTCTCACTATCAGAGGAACATAAGAACATAAGAACATAAGAACATAAGAACATAAGAACAAGCCAGCTGGATCAGACCAGAGTCCATCTAGTCCAGCTCTCTGCTACTCGCAGTGGCCCACCAGGTGCCTTTGGGAGCTCACATGCAGGATGTGAAAGCAATGGCCTTCTGCGGCTGTTGCTCCCGATCACCTGGTCTGTTAAGGCATTTGCAATCTCAGATCAAAGAGGATCAAGATTGGTAGCCATAAATCGACTTCTCCTCCAGCCAAATCTGTCCTAAGAAGCCCTTTTTTTTTAAAGCTATCTGGTGGTTTAGTGGCCGTCACCAAACCTCATATTGGCAGCAAGTATTCCAAACACCAATCTGCGTTCGTGAAGAAGAAGTGTTTCCTTTTATTAGTCTTGGTTCTTCCCCAGCATTTTCTCTAATGAATGCCCCTCTGGTTCCTAGTATTGTGAGAAAGAGAGAAAAATTTCTCTCTGTCTAAACACTTCTTTTTCTATCCCATGCATAATTCTTGATAGACTTCAATTATATATCCCCCCCCCTCAGGACGTGTTCTCCTCTCCAAACTAAAGAGTCCCAAAGCGGCTGCAGCCTCTCCTTCTCATAGGGAAGGTGCCTGCAGTCCCTCAATCATCCTTGTTGCCCTGTCTCTGCACTTCTTTTTTTCTATCTCCTCAATATCGCTTTTTTGAGCATGTGGCTACTGCAGAACTGGACACAGTAGCCTCTAAGTTAGCGGTCGCCTGACCACTGTTTTATATATGAAGGCATGACAATCTTTGCAGTTTTATTCTCAATTCCTTTCCTAATGATCCCCAGCATAGAGTTTGCCTTTTTCACAGCTGCCATGCATTGAGTTGACATTCCCATGGAACTATCAACTAAAGACGCGTAAAATCCCTTTCCTGGTCTGTGACTGATAGCACTGACCCCTGTAGCGTGTATGTGAAGTTTGGATTTTTTGCCCCTATGTGCATCACTTTGCATTTTGCTACATTGAACTGCATTTGCCATTTCTTAGCCCACTCACCTAATTTACTCTTTTTCTGCAAAAACATAAATGAACAAATATTTTGTACTTTTTGTGTATAATTAAAAAGGTATTGGAATCCTGATCCTAACCAGCCTTCTTTGAGTACAGACACGTTGCTTCATCAAATAAATGAGTGCCAGTATTAAGGCTTGGTATTTAGAATTGATTGTTTCTAGGAGATAACACTGTATTTTTAGTTTTAAACCCTTCTCCTATTTCCTTTGTAGATTTATGTCATTGATAGTGCAGATAGAAAGAGATTTGAAGAAACAGGTCAGGTAAGTAATGCACAACTTGGGGAAATAAACACATACCTTGTTCAGTAAATGCATGAAATGCTGTCAAATATCAGACAGAACTTACATTATCATTTGCCTTCTAAGAAACAAGCCAAGATCCTTATTCTATTAAATAATAGTTTTCTGCCAGATTTATTCATGAAAACCAAGCTTGCAATTAAAACTCTTCAAGGCCTTTTCCCTGGGTATGATGTAAAGAAACCTTACCGCTTATTCAGTATACATTTGCAATGAGATTGCCAGTGTAGGACCAAAGAAGGCTGTGTCCCAGGCATCTGACCATTAAATATGGACATCAGGCCTTCCAGTGCTAAGGTTTTGTTAGGGTGTATTTAGTCACAGAATGAAGTTAGTAGGTTCTATTTCCTATTTTCTTAAACCATGTAATCCCTAGTGCATTAACTGACATTGCCGACCAGTGATGTGCACATGAACTCATGACACAGAGACGCTCAGCCATTCTTTTAGTAGCCACAACAGCTGCCTTTTATGAAAATGAGTTTTGTTTCTGGAAAGAGATTCCATCAAGTGCAGTCCCATCCATGAATTACTGTTGATTAAACTGGATCAAAGTTCAAAGCTTGCCGTTAGCATTCCTCTTGAATTTGAAGCATATGTAGGATAACACCACCTGTTTTCAAGGGCTGCTGCACTATGCTGGCAAGTCAAGTTATAACTGTGCCAGCATATGTTATTTTTGCTGTGTCATTAGTGCTGGTCCCCAGAGTCGGGTGGGGAATGGCAAGGCCCAGAACTGTTGCCTTGAAGGCAGCTGGCTAGAACAGAGTAAGCTAAGGTCTCCTATAATGTATAACTGGAATAACTGACTTTTAAAATTTGGTCTTGATGGTACAGAGTACTTGTTTATTTTGCTGTACATCCATACTTCTTAGAACTCATTAATGTATTGGTATGAAAAATGCAACTAAGTAGATACATGATCAGCTTCCAAACACATTTTCTAAATAACACATTCATTTTGTGTTGCAGGAGTTAGCGGAGCTCTTAGACGAAGAGAAGCTAAGTGGTGTTCCAGTGCTCATCTTTGCTAACAAACAAGATTTGCTTACGGCAGCCCCTGCTGCAGAGATTGCAGAGGGTCTGAACTTGCACACGATCCGTGACAGAGTCTGGCAGATTCAGTCTTGTTCAGCCCTCACAGGAGAAGGTGTGCAGGTGAGGAAGCAATACTTATGCTATTAAATAGCTTTTATATTTGCCCAAATGAGAAGTGCATTGTTCCATATCTGAACGTTTCCCTTCTCCTTAAACCTAGTCTCATGCACAGATGCCTCACTTTGGGAAACTATGTTGCAAAAAGATATCCTTTCTCTGGCTGTTGTGGGTTTTCCGGGCCGTGGGGCCGTGGTCTGGTAGTTTTTGCTCCTAACATTTTGCCTGCATCTGTGGCTGGATCTTCAAAGGGCTTCACAGCGAGATGTGCCACAGCGGGAAACATTTTTCACTGTGACATACATCTGAAGATGCTAGCTATAGATGTGGGTGAAATGTTAGGAGCAAAAACTACCAGACCATGGCCACACAGCCTGGTAAACCCACAATAGTCAGTTGATTCTGGCTGTGAAAGCCTTTGACAGTAATAAGTCTTTCACCGCTGGAATGAGGCTGCTTTAACCATAGTAAGATTCTTCTTCTGTGCAGGCCTCCTCAGTTTAAGGAAAAGGTATTCTATAATTGAACTGAAAACTGCCACGTATTCAGTCACAAGTATATTTTTCTCTCAGAGCCAGTTTTGCTTCATGGGTTTCATGCTATTTGGACCAGCTGTCATTCTAAGCCTTTCTAGGCTGTTCAAGAGTGCTAAGAGAAATGCGTTGTGTAGCAACAGTTATCTTTTTGTGTTAGGGAGGAGGAAGATGGAGCTAAGCAAAAGGACACAGGGCCAAGTGCATCCACATTGTAATTTTGAGTCACAAGATTGTACATCAGAGAATAACAAAGCCACAAACTGTAAGGTGTTGTGCCTTTGGCTTTCAATAAATCCAGTCAACAGAAGCAGAAGAATAGAGTTGATGGCTACGAGTATGAGATCAGAATGGGAAGTGCTTGGTTTAAATCTCAACATGGGTACTTTTGTTTTGGAAACTGTAGTGTGATAAAAACCCAAGGATGCTTATTCCTATACCCCCAATTAGTGCTGGAAAACTAGATTTTAAGAGGATTTTGTTACTGATGATACTTAAATCTGGTGATAGCTGTGAAAAGGCAAGACAGATCTTTCTACATACTTGAACAAAGTCCCAGGCTTGCAGAAAAATCTGAAATCTAAAACAAATACACTGAGGGGTTTAAAAAAATCCCAAAGTGATAAATAAAACAACTGTAGCTTTAAGCAACATATTCTCTCAGTGGCCATTGCCTGGCAACCACAAATTCCAGCCTGTCAGTAAAAGGCAGGGGGAAGGGCAGGGTCCCTCCCAGGGCAATTCTGGCTTTTGAGAAAGGATTAGGGTTGCCATCTTCTGGTGGGGAAATTCCTGGAGATTTTGTGGTGGATTTTAGGGGAGCAGAGTTTGGGGAGGAGAAAGGGCTCAGCTAAATTCATGTTATAGAGTCCACCTCCACAGCAGCCATTTCACCCCAGGGGATTGATTTCTGTAATCTATAGTTCAGTTATAATTCTGGGAGCTCTCTGTGTCCCGCCTAGAGGTTGGCAACAGGGACATAGGTATAGATTTTTTAGGGGGGGGGACTTAGGCACACCTCCCAATCCGCCCCTAGGCAGGCATGGCTACAAATGCCTCCCCAAGCCCCGCCCTGGCCTAAGCGCTTATATAAAGCAGCCTCCTCGAGGTCGGGGATGGCAGACTCCCCTGCCCTGCCCCTCCCCTCTGGGCAGAGGCATAGAGGGAACATGGAGCCCGTGAAAGAAATCACAGGAGTTTCTGCGCCCCACACACCCCACCCCCGGGCAGCTGCTGTGATGCTAGAATCTACCCCCAAACAGCATCACTTTCAATGGTGTTTAAACTAGAGAGCCCAAATTCTCCTTTTAAATCCACCTTAAAGGGAGAATCTGGGGTCCTTAGTTAAACAACATTGAAAGTGATGCTGTTTTGGGGTGGATTATCCCCTACCCTGAAACAGCATCACTTTCAATGTGGCGTAGTGGTTAAGAGCAGGTGCATTCTAATCTGGAGGAACCGGGTTTGATTCCCTGCTCTGCCACTTGAGCTGTGGAGGCTTATCTGGGGAATTCAGATTAGCCTGTGCACTCCCACACACGCCCGCTGGGTGACCTTGGACTAGTCACAGTTCTTCTGAGCTCTCTCAGCCCCACCCACCTCACAGGGTGTTTGTTGTGAGGAAGCAAGGGCAAGGAGATTGTAAGCCCCTTTGAGTCTCCTACAGGAGAGAAAGGGGGAATATAAATCCAAACTCTTCTTCTTCTTCTAAACTGAGGACCTCAGATTAGTGAAGTTTGGTTCAGGATGTCCAAATTTATGGACCCTCAAAGATGTAGCCTTCATTTTCTATTAGCTCCCATTGAAAACAATGGAGGATGAGGGCACCCCCTTTGGGAGTCCATAACTTTGGACCCCCTGATCCAAACCTCACGAAACCTGAGTAGTATCATCAGGAGAGTCCCTCAAACAATCCCTGAAAGTTTGGTGCTGCTAGCCCAAACAATGCTCCCCCTGCAGACCAAAAAACACTAAAAATGTTTTTAAAACCCACAAATGAAGGGACAGAGCTTCGGACATGAATGGGGGGGGGGGTTCAAACCCGAGAACCCCCCCCCCCTTACCCACGTTGGCAACAACAGGCCTGGCAACAGCCTCTGAGTGACCTGATGCTACTTGACTTGCATGACTCAATAAGCCTGGCTGCTTGCTACTCTTTAAAAGCAGCCACCCTACGGAAGCCAGTGTTGTATGGTGGTGAGCTTCAAAGTTGGGTCTAAGAGACCCAGATTCCAGTGTCTACCTGGCTGTGAAAACTCACTGGTTGAGTTTAGACCAGTCACATACTTTCAGTTTCACCTACCTCAAAGAGTTGCTGTGTGGATAAAAAGGAAGAGAAGACTGCTGTAAGCTTTTTGGTCCCCACTGTGGAGAAAGGTGGGCTAAAAATGAAACAGATAAATAAATATAGCTGAAGGTGGGAGATAGATAAAAAGTAGGTTGGTGAGTGGATGAAAAGAGAATGAGGCAGAGAGAGGGGAAAGGACATGGCGGTTACCAAGAGGAAGGAAATAGTGTAGGAAAGGAGATATGGGAGGGAGATACAGGGGAAAGTGAGGTGCCCCCCATAAGCCCTTGATGGTTCCCTATCATGCTTTGGCCAGTGGCTGGCCCCACGTAACTAGGCCACAGTTTTTTCCTAGAGGCTGCTGAGGGGGAGGAGAAGGAAAGCTTGAGACAGAGGAGCAGGTAAAGGTAAGTTGGCTATTGGGCGGGAAAGGGATAGGGTTACCAACTCTAGGACAGGAAAGAACTGGAGATTTGGGAGGTTGGTGCCCAGGGAGAGTGGAATTTGAGGAGGGGAAGGTCCTCAGCAGTGTATAATGCCATAGACTCCAGCCTCCAAAGCAGCCATTTCCATCATGGGAACTAGGGCTACTAACCTCCAGGTAAGGCCTGGAGATCTCCCACTATTACAATTGGTCTCCAAGTGATCAGTTGCCCTGGAGAATATGGCTGCTTTGGAAGGTGGACTCTATGGCATTGTACCCCGATAAAATCCCTTCCTTCTCCAAACTCCAGCCTTCCCAGGCTCTACACCCCAAATCTCCAGGCATTTCCCCACCCAGAGTTGGCAACCCTATCTAGCATTGTCTGAAAATCCATACCCAGTGAAGATGTTAACCAGGCACTTGCATATTAAGTAACAAAATGCTGAATGAGTATAGCCCATGTAGATCTTTTATTAGTTAAAGAGCTTGGACCTTACTAGTGTTTTTCCATTTTGCTGTGGTGATGGTGAGGGACATTAATTCTTCTAATAATATTCACTGGTCTCTGCCTTTGGATAGGGCAGCTTTTCATAGCCATGATAATTGGACACTGAAAACACACAAAAAATGCGCTGGCCAAATAGATTACCCAGAATGAAACATTCCTTTTTAGAACACATTGTCTGTTCGTTGCACATAATTGTAGGATTCCAACGTGGCTCTTTTTTTTAGCTGTCAAGTCACAGCCAACTTATTGATGCCACAGAAAACCTAGGTTTCCTTGGTGATCTCTCGTCCAAGTACTAAGCAGGGCTGATCCTGCTTAGCTTCCAAAAGCTGTTGAGATTGGGCTAGGCCTGGGCAATCCAGGTCAGGGCAATCTAAGGCTACCTGTGGATAATTAGCTGCATGTTTGCTTTTGGGGGGTCTGGGTGAGAATGCACTTCTATTTAGACATCATAAGAGCCACCCAGTTCAAAGAGGTTTGAATAAGCACTGCGGTGTGAAGGGAGATGCCACCGTAATGCTAAAAATTACAGAGTGTGGGCTAGCCCCCTAGCTTCCAGGTGAACTCACTAATTACTGCTTTTGGGAAACCACAATGAGACCAAATTGTGAAGGTGAGGCTTGTTAATTATATGAAGAATCTTCCCCGTCCCATCCCCCGTCCCCCCACCCTATAATTCAAGCACTCTGTCAGTGTGCCTCTGCTATCCCTGTGGGAGATGGCTTCTGTATTGAACCTTCTTTGTTGGGTGGGATACATCAGCCTAGTTAGGAAGATGTCTAAAAAGTCTCTGGCATTTGTTTGCTTTACCCTATGACTTCAGGATAAAGGAGACTAAGAGTTTCAATCCTGGTTCTTAATATTAAAGAACCACCCCAAAGGCTCGTGGCAGAGAATGAAGGCATCATCTAATATCTAGAAAGCTAAAAAAAGAAAGCAAAAAAAAAGCCATCTTGAGAAGTTGAGGGATTACACATAAGGCCATCATGGCAGGAAAATGCAAGATGCTAACAGGGGATTCAAGAAGAAAAAAGGACTTTCTGGAGAACAGGCTATTCAGAGACTGAGTTAACAGGGGTGGGTTTTGTGACGGCCCCTGGGCAGAGTATCAAAAATAATAAACAGTGGCATCAATAGTGCAATCTGTGCAGAGTTACTCCAGTCTAAATTCACTGATTGTGATGGGCTTAGACTGGAGTAGCTCTGCACAGGATTGCACTACAAATAAAAGAGAGGTAGTTTGAAGGTCATTTTAATTAGTTCAGTGGATGATGCTGTAGTGTGCGGAACTGACAGTTAAGACTGGGAATTTCAAGGTTAATGAGATTACATTATAGCTAATAAATGATATACATTGAGAGAATTGAACTATTATTTGACTTGGGTGTATTCAAGAAAAACTATTAAGAAGAGAATCTGCTAGAATCCTGGTGACCTCTCATCAAGAGGCCCCAAGCATGGGAGCATGGAGACCACCTCCACTTCATGGTCACTGTGGAAGAAGCTGCTTCTCTTCTCTTCACTACACCAGACAGACTTTCCGGCACAGTTCAGAAGAGATTAGTTTTTACTGCACTTAAATTTGTACCCAGTCTTTTGCAAACTTGAAATGGTTTAATTGAAAGACATAATTATCCATCTATTCCTTACATTTCAATATGCTTTTACATTACCAAAGCAGTTTATTGCAATTAAAACTCTCGATCAAAATTTGCTCCCATCCCTTGTTTAACGGAGCTTAGTATAGTTCAGAACTTCAGATGCTGGAAAGGCATAGGATGGTGTAAATCACACAGATGAACTGGTTCCCTCTTCTCTGTGCCAGATCTGATGAAAGGGAAATGAAAAGATGGTTTCCCCTTCTAGAGCATGCTCATATCCAAGCCTAGTAGGTAATTTCACATTTCAGGGTGAAACCAGTGTGGCATTCCTCCTAGCAATAAGCACCACAGACAACTGAAGCTGACAGTGCTCAGCTGAAATCATTGTCAATGCACATCTAGATCTTCCACAATAAAGATGGGATTTTTTCTAATGCCTTTTTGGCTCCAGGGCCTTATTGTAAAGCAGAAATATGAGGAAAACATCCAGAAGTACATGCAAGGCAAGTTTTCTTTTTAGAAAATGACCCGACCAAAATCTTTATAATAATTGTACAAAAATATAATGAAACTCCCAGCATGTTCTTGTTGTCTAATAGAATTTCTAAAATCTATTTCTTTCAAGGTTATTATTTTTAAAATAAAGGATTACATTGTGCTTGTTGTCCTTTAAATCCACATCTGACAAAAGACCTTCAAATACACAGGGGAAAAAAGAATGCTTTTTAAAGACTGGAATAAATTACTCCACACCATTATTTTAACAAAATAAAAGATGAAAGCTTTCTGAGTCTGGACTCCTTGTTATAAAATGGATGGAGATAATTCTAAACTGGAAAAAATATTCATTTTAAGAGAATTGTTTGTTGAGTGAGCAAATTATGCCCCTTATTTAGAGGCTATAAATCCTAAGAAACTTTATTAAGTGGCATGAACATACTGGTTTTATCACAAAAATATTCTGATTGTGTGTATACTGAGTGCATTGGTTAAAATAATTATTTCATCTTAAAGTACATTGTTGCTTTCATATTATAGTATCCTAGAAGAATTTTAATGTTCAAGAAGGATTTGCTAAAAATAAGACACATCTACAGAACTTCTAGATATGTTATTCCTGCTGGGGGCTAACACAGCTCCCTTGTTTCTGGGAATTATAAAAGGGGAATAATCTGCATTTCAGGTTTTCAGATTAGTACTCCTCTAGCTGTTGTATCACAAAGTGAGTTTTGACTCAAGGAAGCTTACACGCTGGAAAGTTTTGTTGATCTTTAAGGTGCTACTGGACTCAAATTCAATTCTGCTCTTATTGCAGTGTTCCATATCAGAGCAGTGGCTGTTTTTTTAATGATTCTTTCCCTCCCAGCTGTTGTCCCTTCACAGCCTACTTTCTGTGGGTGCATCTTGCTAATCATTAATCTTTGTTTATCAGTTATTAGGAAGGCTGTTCACAAACATTCATGAATACTTAATGGTAGAGGAGGTGCAGGGGTCATTGAAGAATGTGTCACTGCTGGATGGTGAGAAACAAAAGAAAGGCATATACTATTTAAAAATTAGTGGGTTCTTGGATGCTGAAGGGACCAAGAGGCCAGTGTTACAGCACCGACATGTCAGTCCCATCAGGTGTGAGAGACAGGATTGCAATTGTAAAAGTAGGCACAGAGGAGATGATTAAATTTTCTCAGCCAGTTTTTGAACTCCTTGGACCTAATTGATGATGGCAGACCCCATGCTTTGTGGAAGAATTAAGCCTCATTGGACTGTAGAGCAGGGTTAAGGGTCAAGGTTTGTGACCTTGCCTGATTTCTAATTTATGGCATGAATTCCTAGCTGACATATCTGTTTGAGGGTCTATAGGAAGCACTGCTTTGTTGCTGTTGAAGCAGAGCTGTCAGTAGAGAATGTTTCAGGCTTCTAATATTCATTTTGCTGCAGCCCCAGCCCCTCCTATATAGGCCAGTCAGTGCCCCATTTCTTCTCTGCTACGTAACATTACTAACTGCACCTGTGATTGGTTCTGGTTGGAATACTGTAGCCAGCTGTCATAACTAGGATAGATAAAATTGCTGCTTTGAAAACTGTTCTGTGGAAGAAGAAAACTATCCATTGCCTTTGCCCTGCTTTAACTACAACACTGATCAAACAGTAAGACAAGCTGATTACTGTATATAGTGCTTAGGACCTTTTCATTCACTAGGCAGAAATTAGAGTGCTCATGTGTGAGTCAGGATTATTTAGGTGTTTATAAATCAGCAACATTGTTTGAAATTTTACAACACAGTGGACTGTTCTGTTCAGTTTCATTTCATCCAAACTCAGCAGATGATTTAAGTGGAGCTAGTCTGGAAAATATTATTGACCTTATTCCCTTATCTTTTCTTGTGTCTTTTTATATTTATTGCTCGTGCTTGGATTTCTGGTGTTGTGTTTAGTTTGTACATATAGCAAATATTCAAGCAACTTTCAGGCCAGAAAGGGATTGTGGTTTATACTATTTAGGTACTAAAGTATTTATTTATGTACTACTAGTGGGCCCGGCCACGCGTTGCTGTGGCAATTGTCCTTCTCATCACAGTCCGCAACCCACACAGATGTCCATGCAGATCCAATGATCCCCAGCATAGCCTTTTGGGGTGGCCAAATGGAATTCCTCTTTCCCTTTTCAATGCACATTGTTATATGGTGCTGTCTTGTTTTTTTAGCATACGGTAACCCTTCCCATTCCACAACGGAACTGTCCAGAGTGTAAGTCCCGCTGTCCATGAAGCTGGTTGACATGCACAGTCCTGGCTTGGGTAAGGCAGAACTGGGGCAAGCAGGCTATCCCAGTCAGGCAGCAGAGGCAGGGTGGTGAGGCACTCAGATCGAGGCCAGCTCCCTGGATTCGTAAAGGGCCATGTGCAAAAGAAGCCGAGCCAGAAGTGTTGGTTTGCCCCCGCCCCGTGGATTGTCTTAGAAGAAAAAGGCAAACTCCAGTTCACTTTTAGTAAAAAAAAGAGCTGTGGCGAATATGGGTGAGGAAGTGGGTAAGTTGTGGTTGGATGTGAGGGAGGGCAGAGTGAGGTGTGTGAGGATGAGCTGGATGTGTATGAGAGTATGTGTGTTGTTTGGTACTGTGGGTGAGGCACAGAGAGTGAAAGTTACCTGCGTGTGAAGCGGGAGGAACCCCACCTGACGTCTCACACGGCAAAGTGTGTATGTGTTTCACTTCCACTCGTATTACCTACCAGTATTATCTATTTACTGTTTTAACTGCTCATCTCTGGCCATCTGCACGAACATTCTAAGGGCATACCAAGCCCTCAGGCCACAGACATGCTGCACGAACATTCTAAGGGTGACAGTTAAACACAGCCAGCTTCATGGCCTGGTGCGCCAGGAAAAAGACTTTTTACGTGGCTCAGGTATGGACTTTCGGCGATTTGAAGGTCCAATTACCTGCCCACAACAGGGAGGAACGTCCTGTGAAAATTTGGGGGCGATCCGTCCAGCAGCTTCTGAGGGAGACCATCAGGGACAAACACACATTTAGATTTTTATATATATAGATACTTATAACCTATCTTTCTCACTAAGATTCAAGGTGCCTTATAGAGTTCAGAGCAATACCATCAAATCGCACGAGACATCCAACAGACCATGCAATAAAACTGGGATTACAAAAATCAGAAATAATGCAAAAAGAAAAAGTGTCTAACATGATATATTAAACAATGTAAAAATGGATTTACAATAGCAGAAAATACAGTGGTGAGAGTATTAACCAATGTAATAGACTTGCAATCCTAGTTCCTTCCTTGAGCCATTATTTTAATACCGTATACAATTCTGCAGAATGACACAAGTGTGGGACCCTTCCTGACTGCTCATGGGTTGGGGGCCACAACAGAGACTGTATGTGCATGGGCAGCTATAGATCTTCCCCATGGGAGGATGGCACCTTCAGAAGGCTTAGCTAAATGCTCAATGTCGTTGTGGTAGAGGACAGCAGAAAGGCAGTCCTGCAAATACAAGTGTCTAAGGTCATGAAGGATTTTGCATATGATAACCAGTACCTTGAACTGAACCCAGTAACTGGCAGGGAGTACATTCAGAACAGGCATAATATTTATACTTTGCCTAACCTCAATAATAATCAAGCTGTGACATTATGTATCAACTAGAATGTTCACATTTGCTTCAAGGGCAGGCCCCTGTAGAGCACATTACAGTAGTCTAGTCTTGAGATCACGGTGGTGGGGATTGACATGGTCAAATCAGCTGTGTCAAGATAAATGAAGGTGCAAAGGTTTAGTTAACAAAGGTTAACTAAATCTTATAGAATGTGGGAAGCACAAGGTCCTTCAAGACCTCAGCCTTCGCAATGTTACCTCCTTCTTGTCAATATTCATTTCAACTTGTTCACTCTGCCATTTAACCACAGCAGTCACTGACTCAAGACTTCTACCACGTAACTAGACAAACCAGACAATTTGAATAATGAAATACAGAGTTTGATGTCATCAGCATATTGATGACAGTCAACTCCAAAAACATGAATGATTTCTCCCAAAGGCTTTAAATAGAAATTGAATAGCATGGGTGACAGGACCAAGCCTGGTAGATTTGTGTAGGACAGAGCCTACACTGATGAAATTGATATCCAGCAGCAACCCTCAAAGTCTGATCCATTAGGAATTATTTAAACCAATCAAAAACACACACACACCCAATATCTAATTCTACCCCAAACACTTTAACAAAAAGGTATGATCCACTGCATTAAAGACTGCTGATAAATCTAATAGGTACAACAAAGAAACATGGCCCTTGTCTGCATTTAGACAAAGATTTTCAGCTAAAACCACTCATACCATCTCTGCCCTGTACCCTAGCCTGAAACCACACTGAAAAGGGTCCAGAAATGTGTTTCTCTCCATGGCACAGTGTGGAGTGTTTTGTGTAATTCTGTATTTGTTTTGTCCACCTCCGCAGTGGGAGGGGAAAGAGGTGCATTTGCATGTCTGTGTGTTCATTTGCAGTTGCATTTATATGTGTATGTCATAGTGGTTTGAATGTGTGTGACTCTCAGAAATCATAATGCGGTTGAGGTGGTGTGGGGGTGAGAAGGCGGGAGGGAAGGAGTTTATAGCATCTAGTAGGTTGTTGAATGGTATTTGAAAAGTCCCCTGGTTTGTGGGTTTGGTACCAGTAGCCAGGTTTTGTTGATCTTCAGCCTTTCTACCTTTCTGTTGAAACTGTCTCAGTGTTTATGGATTTCAGTGGCTTCCCTGTATAGTCTGATAAGTGGAGTTAGCTGAGATAGGTACAGCATATTACTGTCTTCTAGCTCCGTTTCAGTCATGCAAGCTATGATGTGATGCTTACTAGCTTCTGTGGTTTTAAGGATGAGCTCCTGGAGAATCACTCTTATCAAAAGCTTTTAGCTACAATAGCTTCATGGAATGTCCCAAGTTCAGAGGGCATACACTTTTAAATATCAGATACTAGGGACAAATAACAGGGCAGATCTTTTGTATTCGTGCCTTCTGTGCGGGCTTCCTGGGGGCATTTGGCTGCCAGTGTTGGAAACGTGATGCTAAACTGAATAGACTAGGGGTCTTATCCTGCAGTTTTTAGTATTAAAGAAAACAAAATTGTGAAGAAGATATAGGTATTAAAAATGTTATTGATTCTTCTCAAATCTCCTCTCAGCTAAGCCTCTTCCTTCTCCCACTTCTGCAATGACAGCTTTCCTGTTCTTACATCCACCAGTTATTTTACCAGCATTCATTCCATTATTCATTCTCTGCATTTCAGCTATCTGATGAGAACATTTATTTCCCATCATTGAACTTTGCTACTGTGTGTTATTCTCTGTCGAGCCAGTATGAGAAGCAGTTTACCTATAGCTTTTTTATCCTCTTTGATCCCAGGGAAAGTTATTCATCTCCCCCCCTCGGGCTGTGTGTTAATTTTCAACCTTCCCCCACATACTTATGAGACACAATCACAATTCCCTTTGAATCAACTTGCACGAGAAAAAATGATGTTGAGATCAGTTCTTGCCTTCAAAGTTAAGTGACCTAGATATGAATTGAAAAACCATTTGGATTTCACCTTTCCTCTTGCATAGTGCCTTGTCATTCTTTTGCCCTTGTTATACAGTCAATGCAGTTAAGCTTGCAGCCATGGTGAATCCCATCATAAACTTTGGTTTATGAGCCTCGGCTGTATAATGTTCGGGTAGCCTGGAGTCCCTTTGGCTGGGCTCCCTTGTGGCATCAGGTGGTGTTTGCATCTTTCTCTTTATGTTAGGTTCTGGTCGGCTTCATGCTGGGGAACAGGATGACTGGCTGTTGTTTTGCATGGACGTATTACTTATGGGATTGTTGTGCTGAATATCAAAGGGGTGTCAGCAGATATTTATTACTTTAAGCTGTCTCAGCTGTTCTGCTTCAACAAATAAACCTACATTCAAAATGAATGAGGGGCGCTGCTTGCCTTGTATGCCATGATGTGTGCAAATGTGATTATTACTTCAGAGGCAAGGGGGAAGGCAGGAATTGTTGCAGAAAGCGGTTTTTTTCTTTGCAAGCAGATTTCTGAAAGGTGCAGTAGAGCAAAGGCAGTTGACACGGCTGTTTTCTGCCTCTGCTGGAAAACTGTTGATTTTCTAAAACATCCACTCCTTGTACTTTGAATGCAATACATAACGTGAGAATTTCTCCAAAAAGCAAACTCTGGTAGGAAGAGGAGGGGAGGCCTGGGGCTTGAGGTTATAAAAGCCATGGAATTCTGTCGAGCAACCATTGTCTGGGTGGCAGAGGCGTAGCAAGGGAGGAAAGCACCCGATGCACTGGTGCGTCCTCCCGCCCCACCCCGGAACGCCCCCGCCCCGCCCTGGAACACCCCCACCATGCCCCTGGAATGCCCTCACCACACCCACATGGAGGCGTGCCTGGTGCATCACACACACCCCACTCCCCTTGGAACTACCCCTCTGCTGGGTCGGGGAATTCAAACTTTTCCAGGGACATTTTCCATATTAAAGCACTGAACCCACCACCTAGGAAGCTGCTGTCTGGACTCATCCTTTTGTACATTCCAACTGCATGTGTTAAAAAAGGGGAAGCTGAATCATAAGGATTCCCAGTTCTGTCTCAGGTACTGCTATTTTCACAACCAAGTACAAAGCCTGACTATTCATTCTTATTCACATAGAACTATGGGCTTAAAAGAAACTCCAGCCAGCCCTCATTTTTTTCCTTTTTGAAAAAGCTTGTCCCTTATTGAAAATGTTAATGATTGATGCAGACATAGTTGCCAAACTGTCTCCGTTTTTGCCATTGTGGTGTCCTTTTTTCTTTATTATTGGACGCAATTTACTCTCCCTTCACTGTGTTAAATACTGAAGCTTTGCAGCTATGCAGTTACCCCCCACCCCTAAATTCTGTTACTTTGGCCCCTTCTGCACACGCAAAATAATGCATTTTCAAACCACTTTCACAACTGTTTGCAAGTGGATTTTGCTATTCCGCACAGCTTCAAAGAGCACTGAAAGCTGTTTGAAAGTGCATTATTCTGCATGTCTGGAATGAGCCTTTCTTTGAATGGAATCAGTTTTAATTCTCTCAACTTAGGATCTTTCCCCTCCATTTTTGGCAATCATAAAACTCTATTGAGTGGGCATAAACAACACTGTTCAGAGCCCTCTGGGGATGGGCGGTATAAAAATTCAAAATAAAAAAAAATAATAAACAAGGGGGAAGTGATGCAAATGCCTGCAATCCAGGGAGAAAAGCAACACTTAAATGTAAAAACAAGAATACTGTTATGGGTACAACCTGAGGTTGCACACAGAAAAACTGACCATGAATTTTTGATCTTCCTTTGTCAAGAGAGGAGTGTCAACAGAACAGAATTACGGAGTGTGGGGGGGAGGGGTCTATATTGCTTGGATCTATACACAGACTTCCCCTTCTTTGTCATCTAACCTTTGCTTATGTTATTTGTCTGTTTTTGAAGGATGGCATGAACTGGGTCTGCAAAAACGTCAATGCAAAGAAGAAATAAGTCCATCTGAGTTGCGTGGGATCGGAGGGGCTGCCAAACGGACTAGCTGACTGCTAGTGTCGGACCAAATACTTTTCCACCTGTGTGCAGCAAAAGCTGTTAGAAATGGGAACAGCAGCTAAGTCTGCGGCTTGAATTGAAACTTTACCTATTCTCTAGTACCACCTCAACCATAAATGCACCTCTTTTTTCATAAATAGTATTAAAGGTCTCCAAATTCATCTGCCTAGAGAGTGAATTGAAAACAGGAGCAGATTTGGATTTACTTTTTTTAAAAAAAACCCTCATGTGGGTTCCATAAAGTTAGGGTGGTCGTAACAATATGCATGGAAGCCTCCATCAGTTCTGAAGTCCCTTAGGATACTCACTTGGTACCATTCGAAGCTTGCCTCATCAGTGAATACGCTGGTGCTTTGCTAGCATGCATGCTTCAATTTTAAAATGGTAAGTTACTTTGTCTAATACTGGCAAGACACACATAGGGGTGCACAGTAGCAAGATGCCACCATATGCCTCCCCTTCCTGCCACAACACATATGTTATAATTAAAATTCTTTACAGTCTGAATGTCAGAAACAGCAGGACACTGACATGTTGCCATTTGTTCAGATAAAATAGTGTCAGGCTGCAAGGCGGTTTGGCATTTATGGTTGACATAAACATTTCCAGAGTTTAGGCTAAGTAAGAACAACCAAAAGCTCTTTGGCATTCAGTCTTTTTTTGTACTGTCTCAGGGAGGACAGAGCTTAACATTATAGCAACGGTCAATTTGTGCTCAAATTCTTACTGCAAAGAATTTGGAATGGTTTTAGGCTTTGCCCTTTCAGGGATGCTTACTGGTGGGTTTTGATTTAGTGCTTTTAGGATCTGCAAGCCATAGAGCATCCTAGATAGGACAAACTCTGGACTATAAGGTTGGCAAAATTACTACTGCTTAGTCCAAACTAGGAGGACTTGTGGCTGCCTAGTCTTCTTGTTTAGAACTAAATGGCAGAGCTAGCTGTGCTGAAAGTGACAGTCTAGAAGCATTCAAAAATGGTGTCCTTCAGGATGTATTTGATCTATTTGTATCCAGGATTAAGGAGAGAGGTATTTGGCAAGGGCAGTGTTTCTGCATAAGGCCTAGGTGCTAGAGAAGAAAGCTCAGTCGATAAAGTCCGCCATGTGGAATACTTTATGCATGGAGGAAGCACCCGGCCCTTTGAGGGAATAATCATCTTAGTTTATCATCACTACATTACAATCTGACATAAGGAGGCTGCTCCTTGCCTCTAGTCATCAGCTAAGTCCAAGCTCAGAGTAATTTGATAAGGGCAATCTTGCATGCAGTGAATTCAGCAAGCAGTTTATAACCAGTCTGTGAGGTTGAAAATGACTAGGCAATTTATAATGCCCTTTCTTGATCTGACTAAGAGAAAGTAAACTTGCCTTGTAAACCTCAAGCTATGTGTGTGTTTATTAGCTATTTTCAGATGCTCTTACATCACATAATCTATTTTCACTTCCCCAATGCCGGGATTTGCTCATGCTCTGTTACTGTAGAGGAAGCAATTGCAAATCTAGCATCTGTAATCAATCTTGATTTGGACTCTACTGTGCTGTTTGTTGGTAACCAGCATAAATTTAATTCCTTATTCTAGATTAGATATATTGAATCCATACCCCACCTACTTCAGGCTGTTTACTGAGGGGAGGTGGGGGGGGGAGAGGAAATTAAACCATAAACATTACAGGAATTACACAGAACAACATAAAAGCACAGATTACAACTGAAATCAGTCCATTAAAAAAAACCAAGCACACAACAGCTAAAAATATATTTCCACAAACTCCTAAAAGGCCTGGTTCCTATGTCAGATAGCTAGGGTCTTCTTGTAATTAATGATTTATGCTTCTCAAAAAGTTCTCTAAGGGTTTGCTATATACAGGCTACTGTAGACACCATTTTTTGAACTCATAGTCCAAATTTAATAGAAATAAAATACCTTTTTAGACTATTCAAGCCAGCTATTTGAGTGCCTGCCTGCTCATAGCATAATGTTTGCAACATCCTCCCCTAAAATCTAACGGACACCTGTCAGTCTGTTCAGCTCAGGAAAATGCATGCTTTCTCTGTTTTGTCAGAAAAGCACTCCCAAATAGCACCCAGCTAAAAACCTAGAACTAACTGACCCTACTGCCTTCCACCATCTGTGACTATTCTGTTTGGGCATAGAAACTTAGTTCTCTTAGACAATGAACAGCGAATGCCATTCACTGCATTTTTTGCCCTCCCTCTGTCTTGATAATTTTTATGCTGAGGATATTTGTGTGGAGGATGGGATCCCAATAGTTTGAATGGTCAAGCCAGTAAGACTCCACCACGGTTCATCGTCATCCGAGCCCCAGAACCTCTGCGTGAACTAGAACTTCTAAGAAGTAGGTGATGGAATCAACTGAATGACCCAGAAACCCAGCATCCTGCATCTGTGTACAGCACATCTGTGTACAGATGGACACTTTCCAAGCACTGCACAAGGCATTGTTGAAATCTTATCCAACAGAAAGGAATGCCCAAAGCAGGAAAATTTTCATCATCTAGTTATCCTATCTAAGTCCTCAATCCAATCTTCTATTATTTTATCTTTTTTAAAAAAAATCTACTTTGGGCATTCACAATACACCCAAACAATGAAATTCACACTGAAGTTATGTACTGTAGAGAAACTTTTTTTCTTAAGCATAAATTCCGTTGGAAATTAAGACTCAAAGGATGGAGAACTTACTACACTTTGAGTCCTTGGCAAGCTGATATGATGGTAAATGACCATTTATTTTAAACCAACACACTTTTCCTGTTTGGATGTCACCAAGCCATCCTGATATCCATTAAAGGCAAACTAGAGTGGCTGAAATGTTTAAGTGACCTGGGTAATAGCTGATGTGACACTAGATTGGGAATGGAATGATGGTTCGGATGTGACTTAATTTCTTGTCCTTTTGATTATATATAGCTGGTTATGCTTTCAGAAAAAGGCCTAATACGCCAGGTGATGCTCAAATGCTACAAAAGCCATAACTGCAAACCCATCTATACTCTTCTGTTCTGTCTTATTTTAGGGAACATCTAGCTTTATGAGCAAACTGGTTTTTCTTTTTTGAAGTTTACCAAAAGGGGCATGGTGATATTTGGTGATATTTAAGCCTCGGTGTATATGTTTGGCAAACCTGAATAAAATTTGGTAGAAATGACACGTTCCGTGATTTTTACTGTTCCAAAATAACATTATGTGATTGTTGGGTCCAAGGTATTTGGAATCCCACTTGACGACAGCTGCATGAAACTGCAGCACGGGTGTCCTTCAGGGTGGTGTTATGAACTGGATGGCAAAAGAGCATGTGGGCACCCATGAATTCATCATCATTTCAATTTTCATTTCATAGGTATGCAACAAGTGGCAGAGCTGGTATGAGTAGTTAAGCATTCAGGCTGTGAGTCGTGAAATGCCTGTTTGTTTTTTAATTGCATTTTATTCCATCCTTGATGAATTTCAGGACCAAACACACAACCACCACCCCCCGTTTTATCCTCAGAACAGTTCTTTGAGTTAGGTTAGACTAAAAGGGAGTGAAAGTCATCCAGACAGCTTTGTGGCACAGTAGGATGAATGTGGGTCTCCCTAAACTTAATCTAATGCTGTAGCCACTATATAACACTGCCCTGCCTCAGCTGTACACTTATGGGTTACTTTAGACCAGTTCTCTGCAGTACGACATGATAAGAATGGCTCTGGCTCTGCTTGGCACACAAAGGGTCCCAGGTTAATGCCCCAGCATCTCCAACTAAAAGGATCCGTAATGGGGGGTATGAAAGATCTGAAGAGCTGCCTACTGCCAATCTGAGTGGAAAATACTCGCACTGATGGACTTACGAATGGCCTCTGATATAGCATAAACCAAATTCATGTGATTATGCTAACAAGCTTCACCAAGGTGTTTTGGCACTGCAGAGATGAAATACATAAAGTACTTTGAATGCTCCAATGCCCTGTATAAATTATATTTTAAAATCTGATCTCTGTGCTTGATGTATGTTTTATTTTAAGCACTTGGGATTTTTTTTTTTTTTAAAAAAAAGCTCGGAATGCTGCAATTTGCTGTAAGCTCTCTTTTGCTGTGCTTTAATCAAGCAGCTACAATAATTTGCTTTATGTACAGAAAAACACAGGAAGAGAAGTCATCAGCAGTAACAGGAGCCATAAAACATCAGGACCTGCCTCTCCACACACTCCACATCTGGCATGATGTCAAATCATTGGAGAAAAATATTACATGGTGCTCCTTAATTTTGGGAGGATGGTTTATCCCAATTGATTTTTGAAGCAAATGAGCAAATTCTTTCACTTCTCATTTTCCTAATGGATTGAATACAGAAAATGCCCTTTTGGCAAACAAAATGCCCTGGGAGTGCTTGAACTTGTCATACTATCATTTATTGTTCGCTTCCAGGTTTCTACATTTTCCGCTCCTGTTGCTTTTATAAAAAAACCATAGAATGCTGTGTAATTTACGATAGGTTTGCTGCGTGACCTTGTTTGCGTGTCAGGTAGGGAGAAATATACCCAGAAGCTTTTACATTTACATGATAAATTGGAGGCTCTTAACTTGACAAGGATTTGGTTTGGCCCTGTATGTTGAAACCCAGAACTGGAGCATGTTTTATTGCTGTGGTTGCTGATGCATCTCTATTATTTGAACTAAAAGATTCTTGTATCCTTGACTGAGCCCTTCAACACAACATGGATTGCAGTACTGTCAAGTTGTCATTGCTGTAAACCCACCTCCTAGTTGTTGGACAGTCACTCCCGCTGCCTCATTTCCCATTCAGCTGCTCGGGGAATGTTACACAGCCAGGAACATTCTTCTCTTACAGTGTGTCAGCCACTGTGCTGGCTAAGCTGCAGTATCTACCAAGTCAATCCAACTGAGAAGACCTTTCTATCCAAAGTGGAATAAGGAACAGATCTTTTGATTTGCCTTGTGGTAAAAAATCACTTAGGAGTCCACTGGCAGCCCTGGTGTGTGGGTTTCAATGACAAGCTGTTGAATCGTTTCTTTTCCCAGCACTATCTAAAAATTAAACTCCTTTGCACATATCACCTTCACTGGTGCTAGGATCTAACTTGACAGTCTGCAGGATTGCTAGTTTCCAACCTGGAGATCATACACACTATTTCCCCACTGCACTTGGAGAAGATAGTGGCAGCATCATCTTTTCCTGCCTATTTCCTCTCCCTCTGTTCCTGGCATCTATCCACCTCCTTGGGCTGCTGCAATAAGACAGATAGAAGTCACTGTTACCTCTTCTCCTCCTAGCATCAGAAAATTTAGATTTGCAAGTATATTCTCCAAGTTATAGCATGATAGCCCTAACAATCATGAGTGCCAATATACATATTTTCCACAATGTGGATATTACATGTGCCAGAAAAACTTAACCTAAACAGCTTCCCAGTACTATTTTACCAGTAGAACATGGCAAAGCTTCCCATTGGCACAGTGTGGTAAGCTGTAGTGTTGTAGTCTACGCTCTGGTCACAAGTTGAATTTGATCCTGACTGAAGTCAGTTTCAGGTAGGTGGTACAAGGTTGATTCAGCCTTCCAAGGCTGATAAATTGGGTGCTAGCTTACTGGGAGTAAAATGCAGAGAACTGGGGAAGGCAATGGCAAACCACCCTGTAAAATATAATTTGCCTAGCAAAAGTCATGATGTGTTACCATCACTTGGGTCAGTAATCCTCCAGTGCACAGGGGACTACCTTTACCTTTAGAACACGGCTGGCATGGTTTTCAGCATGCAAGAAGCAGATCACAGGTTTATTATCTGATATATAAATCATGGGGCCACATCTCTAGGGCTACTAGGCATTCTTCTTGGTCAAAAAGCAACATGAGTTCCATCCCACTTTTAGACATGTCTAGCATTGAGCAGGCACAGATACAGTTTCATTTGTATATAGATGCACACATTTTCTTCACCCATCCAAGCCTACACACTTTCACAGTAGAAGATCTGCATCCTTCCTTTTTTCTGCTAGTGGGAATTGAGATGCTAGAAAATTTCAGTTCTGTCCAAGATAGTCTATCTAGTGCTGCCAGTTGGGTTCCTTGGCTCAGCCTTTTTCACAATGCTACTGAAAACACCCACCCACAGCAGCCCTGTGGCTTCCAAGTGAGTGTATTTATGTGGTTCAAAATGGCTGCCCTTTTTAAACTGGTCCAAAATAAATGCTGTTTCCAGTCCACAGTGGCTAGAAGCTAATGGGCAAACTTTTTTATTTTCAGTCCAGGAGAGCTTTTGTGCCTTTAAGAGCTGTGTGAGGTGCAGAAGTTTACAAACTGAACTTCCAGCACAGAAATCCGAACAGATGCTTCACCTGCTCAGTGTTTTGCATAGTACACAGATGTTTAAAGGAGCTCTACTAGCAAAACAAGTTGCTACCCCCACTTTGGCTTTTGTGGCAATGATCACCACATAAAAGGAAGACAAGCACCCATGAGAGCTGATCCAATCCTGTAAAATATCCTTGAAGATGCTGCAACAGGAACAGCCACTACATATCTTCTTTTCACAGCTCTATTGACATCAAGAAGCAAAAGGAAGGTGCAGGAGGAGGAGAAAAGGTACCTTTCTCCCTCCTGTTGCCCTCTGTCATTGCTGCCTTCGAACAGGTGCAGACCACAAGGGGAATTCAAGTTATGCCCAGCAGAGTGAGTGTCTGCACAGCTGGGCAAACATGGCTAAAGCCATCAAGCAATTACAGCAGCTGTTTTATCTTTATTCCAACTGCAGATTTCTTTAAAAGCTGCACCCACCATCTGTGAGGCAAGAGACAGCTGAGCTACATTCTAAAGTGCTATAAGATTGAGGGGGATTAGGCTGAAAGCTGGTGAGAGGAAGTGGGGGTGGAGATGGAGGAAGCATCCATGAAGGCAGGGGCAACACAAGGAAGGGTTCATGCTGGTTTGGTCTCTTTGGAAGTAAAATCGGTACAGACAGAATAACACTTGTTTACAGGACGGTGGTAGCCTCAATTACCACATGAAAGAGTATTCCTCTCATTTGAACAGCTTCAAAGTACTAAGTGAGGATGTGACCACTTTTACTCATGCCTAAATGCTGCAATGGTCTCTTTCCTTTGCACATTTCTGAAATTGCTACTTTAATTTTGCCTCATTTCTGGGACAAAGAGGCTAAACAAAGTGCCCAGGAGAAGGAAGCAAAAAAAGTAAACAAGAAACACGCCAATATATCTTTCTCGCAATCCTCCAGAGCCCTGAAAAGTACAGACGTGATCTCCAGTTGACTAGTCGCTAACCCATTTCCAGAAATGTTTCTTCTCCCCCTCCCACTTCCAAATCTTGAAGATACTTTTATTTTATTTTATTTGTTAACAAGCTAAAATGGAATCAATGGGGTAGTTTCTAAATGACAACCACCGTTCAACTACCAGATGGGTCATGAAAATATTCTATCACTCAGTGTGAATAGGAATCTCATATGATATACCTCTAGTAGATTATCCACGTGATCCAGATTATTAAAGATCTAAGTGCTAGAAATACTTGTAGAACGAGTTTAATAAAACAAACGTACATGTTTTATGCAAAAGAGATGCCCCCAAGTTCTGGAGACACACACACACACAGAGAACAAGAGTCACTGATCTGCATGGAAATGGAGAATGCCACTCCAACTCCAAATATGGTAATAAGAGCGTTAACATTGAAAGCAAAACCTGTCAGCTGAATCTTTACAAATATTCTTAGCTGTTTAGCATGTCCAACACAGTCAATACCTCAATTCCTGACCTCAAAAAGTCATTACTTAGACCTCAGATTGAGATACACAGCCAGTAGACAACAAACTGGAGAACGCTAGAAGTCATTCAGTATTGAAATGTGAAGCAGAATTTATGGGCAGAAGAGACACAACAATCCTCTCGGAACCAGTTCTGCCACAAGGGTGTGCTGGGGTGATCCAACTAGAATTCAACAAGGATAAGTTCGTGCTCTACATCTGAGTTAACAAAAATGAGGAACTCACATACTGAATGGGGGATACACTACGGAGTAGCAGTTGTGTAAACAGGATCTTGGGATACAGGTGAACAGTAAGTTAAATATGAGCAGACAGTGTGGCGCAGAACCAAAAAGGGCTAATGTAATCTTCGGGTGTATCAACAGAGACATAACGTCCAAATTGCAAGATCCCATAGTCCTGCTGTACACTGCATTGGGCAGGCCTCACCTGGAGTATTGTGTACAGTTCTGGAGGCCTCACTTCAAAAAGGATGTGGACAGAATGGAATGGGTGTACAGGAGAGCAATAGGATTATCAGGGGCCTGGAGGCAAAGCCCTGTGAGGAAAGGGTGAGGGACTTGGGAATGTTTAGTCTGAAGAAGAGGAGAGTGAGGTGGGACATGATTACTCTCTTTAAGTATTTGAAGGGTTGTCACTTAGTGGAGTGCAGGGAGCTGTTCCTGTTGGCAGCAGAGGACAGCACTCTCAATAGTGGTTTCAAATAAAGGCAAAAAGCTGGACATTAGGAAGAAACGTTTTACAGAAAGAGTTGTGCAACAGTGAAATCAGCTACCTAGGGAGGTGGTGAACTCCCCCCGCCCCCCACTGGCAGTCTTTATGCAGTAGCTGAATAAAAACTTGTCTGGGATGCTCTAGGCTGATCCTCCTGCATTGAGTAAAAGGTTGGACTGGATGTCCCTTTCCAACTCTATGAGTCTATGATTTCAGACATACCCAGAGAAGAAGGAAGATGTGCCCTTGTTTGCATCCAGATCTTCACAGCCACTAGTGACAATGCAGATACCTTCAAGGTCACAGTTCTCAAGTTTTTAATCATAAAGCTGCACAAAGTGGTACAGACTTTGAAGGACACTGTAATGGCACCAGTCCATTTCCAAGGATATGTCTATGTCTTCTGTCTCCACCACACACAGAACACTTTTTTGGCACAGCCAGCCAAGTAGCTCATTTGTGATGCTAGTTGCCCTTGATGCCTATGTGAAGGGGAATCGTGGGGGCTAGCATTTATCATCCATTTCATCTGTTCTGAGTTGTAATTTTGTTTGCTGGACAATTATCTGGCATGTTTAGAACTTCCTGTTACAAAAGCAGTTAGACTGAGTATCAGGAGCAGCCAAATAATGAAGGTCACAGTCACTGGTGTTTTCTCCAATATGCTCTCCAGTCATGGCCAGGTGTGTTTTTGAGATGCTGCTTGGCAGCTCTGTTGCTCCCAAAGTACACACCTGACTAATCTTGAGCGCTCAAGTGCAAATCCATGCATGCCTTGACCCTGTTTTTGTCCAGTAGATGGCCTGCCTCAAGACTGCTACAGAAGAGGCCAAGCAGAAACAAGAATCCCACTCTAAACCCTGTGATCTGAAAAAAAAAACATAACAAGGGAGGATAGCCAATAGATACAGCAAAACAAAAGCAAAACAGAAAAGACCTTACCCACAAGTAGAAGAGAACAATAGGGGGAGGGACTGGCACCAAAATCAAGAAAGCTCTTTCTCAGGTTGCCACCCTTCTAGCCTCAGTTGGTAGGGGCACCTGAAGCAGGACCTCCAACGATGGTCAGAATAGACAAATACCTTAAAGTGTCATGGCCCCTAGCTGTCTAGGTGTCTGACTCACCCAAGGCCATCCATTAGCAAAGTGGGGATTCAAACCTGGGTTTTCCAGTTCCCAGTCAGACATTTTAATCACTGCATCACACTGACTTGCTGATCATAATACTACTGTGTCCCTATGCCATTAAAGGTTATAAAATAAAATAAAAATACTCCTGTGTGTATATTCCTATTCTTATAGCATTTGTGAACAACACAGACATACATCATAGCCTGGATATTACAGATAAAATCTTGTTTGTTCATCATGATCACGAGCCAGGTTTAATCCTGGACTTGTGCATTCCCTTCTTCCTCTCTTCATGCTCAGGACAGACAGATTAACTTCTAAACTGTCAACAAATTATTTCTTGCCCACAAATGAGGACAGAACTGTGCTTTAGAATCCTAGTTTATGCACAAGAAAAAAACACTCTGCTGTTTGAAGCATCTGAAGTTTGATGTCACAATAAATTATGGCTAGACTGATGAAGCTCTAACCAAGAAGTCTTCAATCTTAGCTCCATGTGTTAGAGGAGGATAAAGGCACACAGAAGCTCAAGAGTAAACCAGCCTCAAGCTTGTCATAAACAACCCTGAGGTTTTTTTGTGACATCTAAACAAGGTCAGATGTATATCTTTAGCTAGTAAACATCATGATGTGACATCATCCCATGGGTCAGTAATGACCTCGTGCTTGCCCAGGTGACTATCTTTGCCATGAAATTAAGGTTTTGTGAAAGCCTTGGTAACATTCTGTAAGGGCAAAGGAGAACTGAAAGCACAGTAGACCTCTCAATACCTGTGTTTGGGAGGGAATATGATGTGGCACAGTTGGCTTTACAATGATCTGGGGCCCATGTTCAAAATTGGAAAGAATCATTGACGGTTTAAAAAAGAAACCACTTCATAAGAGTAAGAAATCCCCATTATGTGATGACCTAACTACTTCAAAGTCCTTGTTTTCTGCCTAAAATATTACATGTACACAAGAAGACAGTGTATATATCTACAATGGATTCCTACTTGGTGCCACAGAATATTCTGGGTATCATGAAGTTGCACTGCTCCTACAAAGCCTCCACATTGACAGCCGATTAATTTCCACTGTTCCTCGTGGTCATGCCAATGAGCAGGAGTTTTCTTTCTATCACTCTACCTCTTTTATCAGAGTGGTCTTCCTTAGTAAATCAGATGTTAGAAATAATTCTGGAAGTCTCTCTGCCTTTTACCATTCCATGACTCCTCTCCTTTAAATTCCTACATTTCAAAATCCATGGCAAGTTGCTTAGAGTTGTGCCTGCTCCCTTGACCCGTCCCATCCAGGTGAATCTTCTTGCATCTGCCACAGCAATTATGGCAACAAGGTCATCAGATGACATGACCTGGAGCCAGGAAAAAGCTGCTGACTCAAGAATAGTCAACAGGACCGCAGCTGCTGGGGGTGGAAAGATGGGAGGGGGCTGCAGTTGCTGGCGGCACTTTTGTCTACAAACACGCCAACAAACTCTCCTGTGTTCAGCTATACCACTTCCTCTGGCTCCCAGACAGTTGGCCTGAATGAACAGAAGGCCTGACAGCTGTAAATGGCTATACATATGCATAGATCCATACTATACCCATAACCCTATATAAATGGAGAACACAGCTGCTGCAATTCTTCTGCTGCCAGTATAGCTCAGTTGCATGCTGCCTTCTCTCTTTGGAGGGTTACTTGACCTAGTTTGGAGGGACAAGTTGTTGTTTTTTGTGCAAAGATGAGCATATCCAAATGGTGCTTTTGATTGAGACTGAATCATCTTGATTGAAGATAAACAATGGTAACTCCTTGAGCTGAGGGGTTTTGCTGACACTGGGGAAATGGGCCAAGGTGCTGGAATGTGTACCGGAAGAGGTGAAAAGGAAAGAACTATAGTTTGTCAATTTTACAAGAAATGCACACTCCACGTACACACGTACTGTTTTATTTCTATAAGCATAAACCATGGAGGGTCAACCAACCTGACAGACTGGTGCTGAAACTTTCTTCTTTAATCCCAGACAAACTAGCTAGGGTTACTTACTGGTCTGAGGAAAAGATCCTGGCCATTACTTTGGCATTCTTATTTAACAGATTCCTGAGCTGTCATCCTTCGCATTCAAAACAAGCTCCCAGGTTGGATTATGAACCATAAAGAGCACAATCAGCTTCTCCCTTGAGACGTGGTTACAAATTTGCAGCCATTCTGTATTTAAATGGAACCCAAAATGAGCTAAGGTATGACTAACATTAAAAGGTGCATTCTGGGGCTGAGATTGCTCTGGTGCTAAGGAGGCCATAGCCTTGTTTTAAAAGGGTTCTGTCTCCTGATTCACAGCATCACAGCTCTGTGAAATATAATAAGTGCCCCTTATTGCAAGTCAATCAAACACGGCCACAATACAAAGTGGCTTTCTCATTTCTTAAAACTAATCACACACTGCCACACTGCTGTTACATTCATATGTAATTCAGAGGAAGAAGAAGAATGGATTTATACCCCACCTTTCTCTCTTGTAAGGAGACTTGTGGCTTACGAGCTCCTTTCCCTTCCTCTCCCTACAACAGACACCTCCTGAGGTAGGTGGGGCTGAGAGAGTTCTGAATGAAGTGTGACTAGCCCAAGGTCACCCAGCAGGAATTTAGGCGTGCGAAAGCACATCTGGTTCACCAGATAAGTGTCTGCCGCTCATGTGCAGGAGTGTAGCCAGAGGGATGAATAAAAATGATTTTGCTTTAAATATAGTTTTTGATAGACATATAATGATAGTAAGGATTTAGGTTTTATTCTGGTTTTCTGTAAAGGTTTTCCTTCCTGTTGTAAAATGTATTATTCTCTGAAACCACTGTCTAAATTGCAAGCTGGCTGAAACATAAAATTAGATTATGCTAAAGGTGGACCCAGAGAAACAGGATGCAAATAGTTAATGAATCAGGCAAACCCCTTTGCATTTTGACATAGCCCCAAGTAACTGTCACACACATCCAGGAAAGCCAGCAGCTGATAGCGAAATTTATGTTAAAGATTTTCCCCTTAGTTTGGGGAAAATCACAAAGGAACAGTTTAAACCACCCAGTTATACTAAAGTCCCTCCCAAATCAGTAGTTTTGGAATAACCCATTAACAGCCAGATACAGGGCAGAACGTCAAGGTGAATATGCACAAGAGCCAGCAGGCAAACATCTGCATTATCAAGAAGATGGCTATACAGAGGTGTTTCCTGGCCAAAGGTAAGACCCAGATGTCTCAAAGAACCTTAATGGAACTTGATGGCCCTGTATTATTATTGTATAATTCAGTCTATGATGTAACCTCTATAAATACTATAAGAATTCTGTATTTTTCTGTGTGCAGTGCGTCTTGCTGGGCTTGGCCTTGTGCCTTGCCTGGTGCCTTGTGTGCATTGCACTTGCGTGCCAGTGTACCATCATGCCTGCTGCTGCCTTCCTTACCAAATGGAACTCTGTTCTACCGCAATAATTTTTTTTTATTATTACGATTTTATATCGTGGCTTCAATTTTACTGCTGCCCAGGTTGCGGTAACAGGAGTGGGGAAGTAAACCCCGTTCTCCAGATTAGAATCCACCTGCTCTTAACCACTACACCACATTGGCTCTTAAAGGCTAACACATTGTGCTTATTAAAGTATAATTGTGCCAAGGCTCAATCCTGGAACATATAAAGAAAAAACAGATGAAAGAGGTTGAAGGCAAGTACAGAAAGCCTTCATCTCATCGGCTACAGAAAGTCCAAGGAATAAGGAGGAAAGCACTACAGATCACAGAGATGTTTTCAAGACAGACTAGTACTGGTTGTTTATCAGCATACACACATCACAAAGAACCATAAGAAACTTAACTCTTAAAGAGAGTTTCTAGTCCACATGACTGAAGAATAAGTTTTGGGGAAAGTGTGTGGTAACACCTGATAACATTTTCCAAACCAACAAGGTGACTGGTTATTTCTACTTGTCCAGGAGTGCGGATTCAATGCTCAACTGTTCCTTGGGTTGGATTCTACAGCCTTGTTCCACTACCTCAGGTGCTTTCCCCAGACAGATAGACCTTTCCCTCACACACGAGGGTCTTCTGTCATTGAAGAGCCTCTTGTGTCAGAGGAAGTCTCCTGCTGTCAAAGAAAAGAGTCTCCACTAGCATAATGGATGAGTAGAATCCAACCTGTGAAGAACATAAACAAATCAATTATACAAATTACATTTTAAAAATGGCCTTATCACATTCTGCACTATGCCAACTTCTCTTGCCCTAAGCAAGTTCTGGGAATTGTAATTTTGTGAGAGTTTTATGAGAATACTGCAAACACTATATAAAGCAACATCTCTTAGGATTCTGAGAAAGAAGTCAGGAAAGGTCAAGACTGGGCCCAATCCTCACCCTCACCTATTAGCATGGGCTTTTTAAATAAGTTCAGTCCAATGAGCAGAGCTTGTTTTGTTCACTTTCTATCTAAAATTCTCATTGAATTTTTACACTTCATTGAAGCATTCACCAAAGACTGAAATTATTAAAAACCTGACAGTTTTTAAGAAAGCCAAAATAAAATTTTGAAATGTGTCAACACAAAGCAGAAATCTTTAAAGTAGTATAGCTGGTAGTTAGGAAGCAAAGGAGTTTGATGGGGCCAAAACAGCCACTAGAGGGCATCAATCTAATTGGGGGCAGGGGGTTGAAAGCTTGGATTTCTTTTAAAACGGAGCTCAAGTAAACAAATAATAAATACTGAATATGCAAATATATTGGGGAGATTTAAAAATTGATTTATTGTGTGGTTGTCAGATATTGTAATGGTCAGAATAAAAAAAGATCTGACATGGTTGTCTGCATTATTAATTGTCTCATCCTTTCAATTTTGGGGGGGATATTCTTTTTTAGGACTTAATTTGAACAAGTGTCAAAGTTGCATTCTGGAAGCTGTAAAGTAATGAAAAAGTGACTTTGGACATGGGCAAAGTGCCTCCCTATATACTAAGGGACTGCAATGAGCCCCTGTAAATCTTTTATTTGAGGATAAGGCTCTCTGGTCAAAAGATGTTACTTCCAGATAAGAACATAAGAACATAAGAACAAGCCAGCTGGATCAGACCAAAGTCCATCTAGTCCAGCTCTCTGCTACTCGCAGTGGCCCACCAGGTGCCTTTGGGAGCTCACATGTAGGATGTGAACGCAATGGCCTTCTGCGGCTATTGCTCCCGAGCACCTGGACTGTTAAAGCATTTGCAATCTCAGATCAAGGAGGATCAAGATTGGTAGCCATAAATCGACTTCTTCTCCATAAATCTGTCCAAGCCCCTTTTAAAGCTATCCAGGTTAGTGGCCATCACCACCTCCTGTGGCTGCATATTCCAAACACCAATCACACGTTGCGTGAAGAAGTGTTTCCTTTTATTAGTCCTAATTCTTCCCCCCAGCATTTTCAATGAATGCCCCCTGGTTCTAGTATTGTGAGAAAGAGAGAAATTTTTCTCTCTGTCAACATTTTCTACCCCCCATGCATAATCTTATATAGACTTCAATCATATCCCCCCTCAGCTCAGCCTCCTCTCCAAACTACAAAGCAGTCCCAAACGCTGCAGCCTCTCCTCATAGGGAAGGCGGTGCCCTTCCAGTCCCTCAATCATCCTTTTGTTGCCCTTCTCTGCACTTTTTTTTCTATCTCTTCAATATCCTTTTTTTGAGATGCGCGCCAATGTCAGAACTGGAATATCACAGTGTATCTGGCATGCGGTCGTGCACTCACTGCTTTCATATAAGGCGCAATGACAATCTTTGCAGTTTTATTATCAATTCCTTTTCTAATGATCCCCAGCATAGAGTTTGCCTTTTTCACAACTGCCATGCATTGAGTTGACATTCCCATGGAACTATCAACTAAGACGCCCAAATCCCTTTCCTGGTCTGTGACTGATAGCACTGACCCCTGTAGCGTGTATGTGAAGTTTGGATTTTTTGCCCCTATGTGCATCACTTTACATTTTGCTAGACTTTGACCTCTGGCACATATGATTCTAAAAATTAGCATCAATTTCAAAGACATCTAAATGTAAAGAATGAAAAAGTACACCCACTGAGACATAAAGAAAAACAAATGTGCTGCCTTAAAACATTGTATTCCGATTTGCAGTTTATCCTACCCAGGGGTTTTAGAGTGGGTGACATCACCTCACACATATAAAAAAGAGGGGCCTGTTCTTTCGTAATCCACCCATGACGGAATGGCAATGATTGCGTGGAATGGATCATGCTGCAGATATTTTAATATCTGCTTTCCACTTCTCTGGAGGCTGACAGATCTGAGTTCCCAAATGATTTCCATATAACACAGTCTTGCAAACGTTCCAAGAACAGTGGGGGATCCTGCCACAAGGATCTCTGTTGACTAACTTAAACCTAAGATTTTGTCCTGCCCTGAAGGCTCATACATACATCAGTCATGAGCTTAGTCCCAAGAGACAAAAAAGCAAGAAACATAGCACAGTATGTGTATGATGGGGGGGTGGGGGGGCGGGGAAGCACCACAGGGAGACAAACAAAAACCTCCTTCCATTATCTTAATCACTAGTGGGAAAACAGTAAACTGAATCTTTTCTGAAGGGAGCCTTGTTTGTATTGTGGTTCAGAAGCAGCACAAGATTATCAGCAGAGTCACTCCAAATTAAAACAAAAACAGAAAAGTACAATCATCTCATTTTAAAAATCAGCCTGCAGGCTATACTGTTGTCTTGTGGCCGCTTTCTCTTCTCTTCTGAAAACAAGCTAAGCAAATGCCTGATCAGAAAAATGGCACATGAAAAAAAGATTTGGTGACGTAGACGAGAATCTGTTGTAGTGGAACTTATGACCACTGGTTGTTGCTTCCTGGGGACAAATATTCAGCAGGGTTTAATAAAGCGACACAGTCAGGACCAAATGCAAACAAATAAAATAATGTTCAGGACTTTTCTACCCTGCCCTCTCCACCCCAACTCATATATGCTAACACAATTTTTTTAATTTTATTAAGGCATGCCAATTTTCAGGATTTTGATTACAGTGTCTGACTGAACACAGGGTAGGGGAGGGCGGAGATGAAGATTATCCACATTCCAGGGAGTGGGGCAGACCTCTCCCTTTTAGCATGGCCTAGGAATCTCCACTTTCATTTTTTAAGACAGTTTCCCCAGCTGTCAAATGAAACCATTCTAAAGGAAGACCTTGCAGTGCAGACAGGGGAAAAGATTCAAAGCCCAAGCAATTTAAAGCTGTCAGCACAGCATTGCCCTTTTAAGAAGCCCACATCAAGGGACAATCATGTACTGGCTAGTGTCTCATCTGACTTTTTTTTTTGGTCTTTTATCTCTTCCCGACAGAATGGCTCCAATATTGCCACATCGGCAGTATCTGCTGAACAAGTCATGCTGCATCCTCAGTATCTGTGTCTGATGTCCCCTCCCCATTCCCCAGTAGAACCAGAACAGCCCCTCCTACCATTTGTAAGGGGCTACATTCCTAAGCGGAAAAAGGCATCTGGGAACTCTCACCCAGGCTTCTCATGTATGTACTGCACAAGACAGCAAGGCAGTAACCTGCCCTTTGCTTGTATAAATGAATAGGTGCATATTTTACATCCTGTGAAAGATTTCTTCACACATACTCCAGATGTATAACAAAACAAGAGATATGTTATCAAAGGCTGGATAATCGGGGCGGGGGGGCTTTCAGTGAAATTAGAGGAAAATCAGCAAATCTTGGGCTGGGGTATGAAGGAAACCCCTGAACTGATCAAGAAGACGGGAGAAAACACATTTCTGGACAGATGGGGAGAAACAGAGAATCTGGCACTGAGACTGACCAATTAGCTCTTTCCTGAATGGCAGCAAATGGCTGTGGGGGGAGAATTTGGGGACAAAGAGGGTTTTGAGGAGGGAAGCAAGTTTCAACTTGTACATTTAAGTACTTTTGGGAGGAGGAAAATGTAGTGGGAAAGTTGTTTGCCTTTTCAGCAGCTACAACTGCAGTGCTTCAGTGTTGTGTATAAGAAAGCAAAATTCAGACCAAGTCTTTTAGGAAAATCCTTATCCAGCTTTGCTTCTTGATATGTACCACCAAAGCAGTCAAAATAGTACAGGCATAGAATGAGAAGGGCTCCAGTTTAAAATACTGTGTGTACATACATTCATAGACTCCATCAGCAGATATATTAATCCTGCTTCCTTTCCGCTATAACTTCTAAAATAGAATAATCTGCTTCAGAAAACTCAGGCAAAATATTCCTCTGATAACCTGAGAGAAAGTAGCTCAGTGGTCATCAATTAATATAAAAGTAGAGTTAAGGGAAGGTCTTCAGCGCTGCATATCAGTTGCTATCATAGTATACAGTTTGGCTGCATTTAGAATAGTTCCATTGTATTTTATAGTTTATTTTGTGTATTTACAGTATCTCAAAGTGCTAGATAGGTTCACATTCCTGTTCTGCCATGAAAGCTTGCTGGGTGTTATGGGCCACTCACACATTCCCAGCTGAACCTACCTCACATGTTACTGCTGTGAGGATATAATGGAGGAGAGGAGAATGTAACAAGCCACTTTGGGTCTCTGTTGTGGAGAGAAATGATGTAAACACAGACGCGTAGCTGCCAGGGGGTGGGGCGGGGCATCTTTCCCTAGGCGCATGCTGGGGCGTGGGGCATTGTGGGGTGCAGGGCAGGGTGCAAGGCATGTGCCTTGAGCACAGTTCCCCCTCACTACCGTTCTGGGTAAATATGTCAAATTAAATAGATAAGGACTGATAGAATTTTGATGGTCTGTATTTGACAGGTTAAGCCTACTACCCTGTTTCCCTGAATATAAGACATCCCTGGAAAATAAGACGTAATAGAGGTTTTGCTGAAGTGTGAAATATAAGGCATCCCCCAAAAGTAAGACATAGCAAAGTTTTTGTTTGGAAGCATGCCCGATGAACTGAATACAGAAAAATAAGACATCCCCTGAAAATAAGACATAGTGCATCTTTGGGAGCAAAAATTAAAATAAGACACTGTCTTATTTTCGGGGAAACACGGTATTAATAACAACCAGGAACCCACAAGGACTTCTGGGGGGAGGGGAAATTTCATTTTCCCTTCCCCCACTATTTCTGCTGTCCCTTCCCTGAAAGCCCCCAAAGCCTCTCTCCTTTTTTTGTTCCCTTCTCTTCATCCCACCAGTCAAACTGTTACCGCGCTGCTCAGGATAACACTTTCCGTTCCAGAGGTATCCCGCTCTCGGCAGCGCCCAGGAACCCAAGCAAGACCCGACAAGGCTTGGATAAATAAAAGTGATTTATTGAGATGCTGACCTAAGTGTCAGCACCTCCCTATCCGCGATCAAAACACTGGCGCTGCTCTAGCAGCCTTGCAACCCCAGTTACACTTCCTCACCCGCCGGGGCCCGGGAGAACCAAAGACAGCCCACCACCATTCATTAACAAAAAATTCAAAACAACAACCAATCATTCATTTGCAACATGCAGGGAACCAATCAGTGTCCGAGTAGGCATCCCCTTCTCAAGTTTCGCGCTTTCAGAGCAGGGGCGATGGGCGATGACGGTCCGACTGGACGGGGGACACACAAAGGTTTTCTCCAGGTGTCCGGGGTCAGGAAGCAAAGAGCGATGGACGGGAGTCCCCTTTATCTGCCTGCTTGACGAGATTAGGCAGGGCAAGGCTTCGAATCCGTAGGTTTCCCTTTGTCCGCGTGCATCAGGAGACTTTTACACGTGAATGGGAAGGGTCCGGGTGGGGCAGAGATGGCTCTCTGCCTTGGGCCAAGGAGGTTCCATACAATCACAAATACAGGGAAACTTACAAATCCTATTTCTACCTAATACAAACCAGTTTCTACCTAAATAAATACAAAACGGAATAAATCCTCCAATCGTTTTAATTCAGACATAGTCCAGGAGCGGGATTCTCTCCTGGCTCCGCTATCAAAACTACCCTTTTCTATCCCTCTTGTCTTCAGCTTTCCCTTCCCCCCTGGCAGCTTCTACCTAGGAAAACCTGAGTGGTGTCAGTCACCGGGCCAGGCCCACTTCTGTGGTAGAGAATCCTCAAGGACTAGTGGGGAGCACATCACTTTTCCTTTACCCTCCTCTCACATTTTTTCTTCTTTCCCTCATATCCGCTCTCATATCTTGCCCCCTAAAGTGCCCGTTCCTAGAGAGGCACAGCCCGAGACGGCTATCCCAAGCTACTTCCGGTTTCCCTGTCCCAGCTGCCTGGTTGGCTGATGCCGGTGATGCCGGCATGGGGTGGGGTGGGGCGGAGCAAAGGGCGGCAAAGGGCGGAAAACGGCCACCCTGATAGATGGGGTGGGGCTGATGGTGCTGCAGGAGCAACCCTCAGCTGGGGTGGGAGGGAGGCAGCCGGGTGGGGTCAGCAGCCTCGTTATAACAGCAATTGCCAGCATTATTACGGCGTTATTACAGTGTTATAACGTGGGGGAAAGGGGTAAAAGGCTGTCACCGTCGTTGGGGGGATCCCTGGCCACCCTGATAGATGGGGAGGGGCTGATGGTGCTGCAGGAGCAGCCCTCAGCTGGGGTGGGAGGGAGGCAGCCGGGTGGGGTCAGCAGCCCGCGAGCATACATGGCACTCGCTGGGGCATTAGCCACGGCTGCTATTACAGTGTTATAACGTGGGGGAAAGGGGTAAAAGGCTGTCACCGTCGTTGGGGGGATCCCTGGCCACCCTGATAGATGGGGAGGGGCTGATGGTGCTGCAGGAGCAGCCCTCAGCTGGGGTGGGAGGGAGGCAGCCGGGTGGGGTCAGCGGCCAAGTTATAACAGCCATTGCCGGCGTCATTACGGCGTCATTATGGTGTTATAACAGCATTATTACGGCATTATCACAGCATTATCATGGCGTTATTTCAGCGTTCTAACAGTGTTATTACAGCGTTATAACATGGTGGAAAGGGGCAAAAGGCCGTCACCATTGTTGTGGGGGACTCTGGCCACCCTGATAGATGGGGAGGGGCTGACGGTGCTGCAGGAGCTGCCCTCAGCTGTGGTGGGAGGGAGTCAGCCGGGTGGGGTCAGCAGCCACGTTATAACGGCCATTGGCAGCGTCATTACGGTGTTATTATGGCATTATAACAGCGTTATCACGGCGTTATTACAGCGTTATTACAGCATTATAACGTGGGGGAAAGGGAAAAAAGGCCACCCTGGTATGTGGGAAAAAATGAGATCCTGGGCACCTTCCCTCCCTTAACCCTAACCCTAATCCTTCCCATAGGGTACGTGGGGAAAAGATTAGATGCTGAGCCCCTTCCTTCCTTTAAACCGAACCCTAATTCTTCCCATAGGGTGTGTGGGAAAGAACGAGATTCTGTGCCTTTTCCCACCCTTAATCCTAACCCTAAATCTTCCCATAGGGTATGTGGGGAAAAACGAGATGCTAGGTCCCTTCCCTCCCTTAACCCTAAGTCTAATCCCAGCAGCGCCACCTTGGGTTGCAGACCCCCAGCAGCCCTGCTGAGCTCCAGGGGCTTTCCTGGCGGATGGCAGCCTGGCTGAGTCCAGGTAAGAAATACGATGTCAGGTTTTAAAGGAGTTATTACCTGCAGCCCTGCAAGGTTGCACTCGTCGGTGCTGTTTGATGGAGAGGTGGGGATGGGTGGGAATTGTTTGCTTTTGTATTGCCAAGTAGGGCAGGAGCGCATGGGGAAAGCCTTGCACGTGGATCTTGTAAGGTTTACTTCAGAGTAAGCCAGTGGAGAGTAAACTTGTAGATCGTGGAAGGGAGGAAGGCCAGGAACATCCTCAGCCATGGTTGTTGTGGGTTGCCAACTCCTGGCGGACAAATCCCAGGATATTTGGGGGTAGATTCTCAGAAGCTGTGGCTTTTGGGACCGGGGGGCGGGGGGCATGCTCAGTGAGGAATATGGCTGTCGAGTCCACCTTCCATGGCAGACATTTTCTCAGGTGGGGGAAGTTCGCCCCCCCCCCCCCGGAAGTTGACAAACTCATTAAAGGCACCAATTTTGATCCACCATCCAAGTAGAATTTGAGGGGGTTCTTTTGGGGGGCATAATCAGTGTTTTTCAACACAAGAAGAGAGAAATGTGAAACGGGGGGTTCTATTGCTGGTCATTTGAATCATATACAAAACAACAGGCTTTTTAACCCCCCCCCCTTTTTTGCTTTGATGGGTAAAAATGGGCCCCAAAGAAGGGAACTTCTCCTGCATTAGAATATATATAGTGTTATCTTCATTTTAGATGTCAAAAAGTATTTGCGGCTCAAAGTGTTTTATTTTCCATGGAAAATGGGTCCAAATGGCTCTTTGGGTGTTAAAGGTTGCCGACCCCTGGTCTATCCAATTCGAAATTCAGCTGACCCAAGCCCATCTTCCTTGCCTGTACCCAAATTCTCTCAACCATCCTATTTGCAAGAAAGCATTGTAAATAAATAAATATAAAAGTGACAATCCTTCTCCAACTGCATTCCTCTGTATTCAAACCACTGGCAAGAATTCAGCAAGGAAGTCTTTTTAATTATGGTTGAATGACTCTGTGGCAGAGGTACTTACTTTGCACACCCCACAGTGACCATCTAGACCACATAGAGCTACATTCACACCCCACAGTGACCATCAAACATAAGAGCCACATAACTATTATATGGCCTTTGTATCACCCCACCAAACCCGCATGCACAATAATATAATTATTACTATTGAATATATAGCAATAAGCTATTATGTGATCAGATTACCTCTGAGAATGCTGGGTTCTCTCTCCCTAATATTGTTGAAGCCAGCCCTTGTGAATGTGCAGTGGGGGGAAAGGCTTCCCTCTATTCATGCTCATTCTTTTCTAAGCACTGACCACGGCAGGGTGAATTTGCAAAAGCTCCCCAAGGAGAGCAATGTGGTGGAGTTTGGGACTGGAGTCTGGGAAAGGCAGGATTTGGGAAGGGGGGGGACCTTAGTGAGGTATCATGCCATTGACTCCAGCTTTCAAAGCAGCCAGGGGAACTTGGGAGGTAGACAGTGGCATAGCACCCACGGGGAACGGAGGCGCGCCACGCGATGCCCCGGGTGGAGACATAGCAGAGGCGTGGCTGGGCCGTGGAGGGGACATGGCGAGGGCATTCCAGGTTCCCCTTGCTCCGCCTCTGGAGGTAGACATGGTGAAAAGGAGTAGAATTATTTCCATCCCGCAGTGACAAGCTTGCTACTTTCCTGGGTGGCTGTGGTATGAACTGTGGGGCCAACCTGCTCTCTTCCTACTGTTCCCCAGGTATTTAGATAACTGGGGAATAGTTGAAGAGGACAGGCCCCTTACACAAATAAAAAAGGATGGAACTTAGGCACAAAGCTCACAGCTCAGGGAAGCTCACAAGATTCCCTATCCTCAAGTGCCTCTGGATACAGCTCTTTCATGGTGCAAACTACTTGCCATCCACAAACACCAGAAGTTAATGGTTTTGCTCACTGTTCTGGAACACGGGAAAGGTGCTACATTTGGGATTAGTGCTCAGAAGAGCCAGACATGGCATGTCAAATAGCCACACATGTCACCCAAGCCAATGAGTATCACTGTTCTACAGGGAGATTACTCATTCTATTCGCCAGAGCATTTGCAGAGCTTGTACTGAGAACGTGAACAATAATCACACCTGAAAAAATGCACCAGGCAATCTGCTGAAAGACCTGCCAGAAGTAATCCATTGCCTGTTACAAGCCATGGAATACATTCCCACATAGACAAAAACCAGTGTCCCAGGCTGTTTGCCAAGCCTCAGTGAGAATATGGATAACAGAAGATAGTAGAGAGCAATCTTTATCACTCCCTAGACTGCATACTTCTACTACATTAAAAATACACACCCATGCAGAACTTTGATGGCCAAGTAGTTCCCACATCGGACCTTAATTCTAGTGACAGTTGCCTGTACATGTCTTCCTTGCACTAAGAATCATAGCAAATACCTGCGGGGGGGGGGGAGGGGGGAGAGTGCAGAGCAGCAGGGCCCATGGATAGCCAAGGAAGCCAGATGGGAGGGAAGCATGAAAGAGAAAAAGCTGTTACACTGCCAGTTCAGTCCAGGTAGGAGCCAATTATACACTGCTGTTTCCTTCGGGGCAGAGATTTCTGTACTGACATGCTCTGTTTTAGTGCTCCACAGATCCCGAAAGCCCCACGTTAGTGAGAGCGGGGAAACCCTGATGTTTTCTCTTGCTTTGGGGTTTCTGCTCCTTCAGATCTCTCCCCTCTCAACTCTTTGTGGACATTTCCAGGGGATCTATGGCCGGCTTTTGCAAAAAGCACAAGAATATTGATATAACACAGAAATATCAATATTAAAATGTAAAGGGCTTTAAAAACAAAGCCAACAATCTTGCGATGACTGGGAACAACCCGGAATTGGGAGCAGGCAAGCTGTGTGGCAGTCAGTGGGGCACCTCCTTGCATGTAAACAGAGAAATGTGAGGAGACCCCACTACGACTCCACCTCAGAGCAAACAGCCCCAAGGAAAACACTCCATGCATAATGGGCCAGGGTCTAAAATGTTCTGAGGGAGAATCTGACTTGTGTAAGCATATTAAATCAGTGAATGTATGACAATAAGGTGTGTATCTCCACTGTTAAGAGGAAGACCTGTCTCAGGAGTCTACATTAGCCCAAGAATCTGACTTTTGAGGAAAAGCAGGCAAGCACAGTGAAAGCTTTGGGGAAATACTTTAGCTGTCTCAGGATCTATGGTAATAACCTACAGTTTTTGAGAGGAGTTCACAGTGACTCTGAAAATTGTGAGGTTTATTTTATTTATTAATTAAATTTCTATGCTGCCCATCCCAAAAAGGGCTCAGAGTGGCACACAACCAAAGGGTAACAAAATATCCACACATTTAAATATTAACAACCATAAAACTCAACAGTCAATAAAATTCTAACTCAAAAATTTCAGAGATGCTGACTTTCATCAAAACCCCACGAGAGACCAATGTAATAGAATGGTAATTCAGCCTGGCTGGCCAGATGGAAAGGCCTGGTGGAACAGCTCCATCTTACAGGCCCTGCGGAATTCATTCAAGTTCTGCAGGGCCCAGATCTCAATAGGGAGCTTGTTCCACCAGGTTGGGGCCAGGACAGAAAAAGCCCTGTCCCTCGTAGAGGGCATCCGGGCATCCTTCAGGCTGGGGATTTCCAATTTCAGCCTGCTCACTCTCAACCATCCAGCCACGGATCTATGCTGGGGAGCCTCAGGGGCTGAGTGTGGACAACCCACCATCACCAAGATTAGCTGGGTGTCATCCGCATACTGATGACACCGCAATCTGAAACTCCGGACCAGCTTGGCCAGGCGGCACATATGGATATTGAAGAGCATCAGGAAAAGGACTGCCCCCTGCAGCACCCCATAATCTATGGGGCACCGGCGGGAGCTCTCCCCCCCACCCCCCAACACCACCTGCAGTCTCCAGTCCCATAGGAATGAATTCATTCAGCATAATGCTGTCCCCTGTATCCCGGCATCTGCAAGGTGAGATCAACTGTACATGATCAACTGTATTGAACGCTGCAGTGAGATCAAGTAGCACCAGCAGTGCCACACTGCCCTGACTGAGCTGGAGTCGGAGCTCATCAACAACAGCAAGCAGAACCGTCTTGGTCCCATGACCATCATGCAAACCAGACTGGAAGGGATCCAACACCGTGGCATCATTCAGGAATTTCTGTAGCTGGTCAGCCACCACTCTCTCAATTACCTTGCCCAGGAATGCAAGATGCGATACTGGGTGGTAATTGGCCAGATCTAAAGGATCTAAATTTGGACTCTTCAAGAAAGGGTGGACCACTGCCTCTTTCAGCCAACCTGGAAAAACTCCAAAAGGGAGCTATTGATGATGTTCAAGAGGTGGCTCCATAACTCGCTGTAAGGTTGGGGGTTAGTTTCTGCTCCGCTGTCCTGGCCTTGGCGCATTCCACGTTCTGGGCTACGTGCCCGGGATGGTTACTGCCTTTAACCTTGCTGCACTTATCTTGTGCGTTTGAAGCTTGTTTTTCGCTCTGCCGTGGGAATTGTGCTTGGGAGTTCGGGGAGGGGCTGGATTGTCCGTATAAGCGACACCTATGCTATGAGATGTGCTATGTTCCTTCCTGCTTCAAACGCTCCACTATCGTCCCAGTGCCGAAGAAGCCTTCCATCAAGGAACTTAACGACTACAGACCAGTTGCTCTAACATCTGTAGTTATGAAAACTTTTGAAAGGCTAGTGATGTACCATTTGAAAACCATCACGGATCCACTGTTGGACCCCTTGCAATTTGCATACCGAGCAAATAGATCGACAGATGATGCTGTTAATATGGCTTTGCACTATATCCTACAGCATCTTGAATCGCCAAAGACCTATGCAAGGGTCCTCTTTGTTGACTTTAGTTCAGCATTCAATACTATCAGACCGGACATTCTTCTAACCAAACTAAATCAGCTAGCAGTACCTGAGCATATTTGTAAGTGGATCACAAGCTTCCTAACAGATAGGAAACAGCAGGTGAAGCTAGGAAAAATTACATCAGACACCTGTAAATGAGCACAGGGGCCCCCCAAGGCTGTGTACTTTCACCACTTCTCTTCTCTCTGTATACCAATGACTGCATCTCAAATGATCCATCTGTTAAAATACTGAAATTTGCAGATGATACAACAGTGATTGGTCTCATTCGAGACAACGATGAAACCGCATACAGACGGGAGGTTGAACAACTAGCCTCGTGGTGCCACTGGAACAATCTAGAACTGAACACACTTAAAACCGTAGAAATGGTGGTAGATTTCAGGAGAAACCCTCCCATCCTACCTCCTCTCACAATACTAGACAACACAGTATCAACAGTAGAGACCTTTAGATTTCTAGGCTCCATCATATCTCATGACCTAAAATGGTCACCTAATATCAAAAAATGTCATCAGAAAAGCACAACAAAGAATGTTCTTCTGCGTACCAACTCAGGAAGCTCAAACTGCCCAAGGAGCTGCTGATACAGTTCTACAGAGGAATCATTGAGTCTGTCATCTGCACCTCTATAACTGTGTGGTTTGGTTCTGCAACCCAACAAGATCGACACAGACTTCAGAGAATAATCAGAACTGCAGAAAAAACAATTGCTGCTAACCTGCCTTCCATTGAGGACCTGTATACTGCACGGGTCAAAAAAAGGGCTGTGAAAATATTTACTGACCCCTCGCATCCTGGACATAAACTGTTTCAACTCTTACCCTCTTAACGTCGCTACAGAGCACTGCACACCAAGACAACTAGACATAAGAACAGTTTTTTCCCGAATGCCATCACTCTGTTAAACAAATAATTCCCTCGATAATGTCAAACTATTTATTATATATTTATTATATAATTACTGCACTACTTTTTTTCATCATTCCTATTACCCATCTCCTCCCAATTATGACTGTATGACTATAGCCTGTGCTGACATTTCATTTTATTTTATGATTTTACATTTTATGTTTTTATTACTATTGATTGTTTCCTGATTGCTTACTAGACCTATATGACAATCATTAAGTGCTATACCTTATGATTCTTGACAAATGTATTTTCTTTTATGTACACTGAGAGCATATGCACCGGAGACAAATTCCTTGTGTGTCCAATCACACTTGGCCAATAAAGATTCTATTCTATTCTATTCTATTCTATTCCTTGAGCCCGGGAAAGTCAGAATCCGCATTGCGTGTAATGTGATCGTTGAAGTTTATGAAATAAAAGAACTGAACCCAGTTGCTATATTTCGAGTCCTTTGAGGTTCCTTACACTCCCCCCACCTTGCTTTCACCAGCCAGGAGGGGCACAGATCAAAAGGACAAGTGGTAGGTCTCACAGCTCCCAGAAACCTGTCCACCTCGGGTCGAGCAAAGTGAAATGGACTAAATAAGGATAGGAAGAGGATGACTAAGGAGCCTCGAGTTCCCTTATTGTTTCAACAGTGGCTGGCAGAGCCTGGTGGAGGGAGAAGATCTTGTTTGCAAAATAGCTCGCAAATGCCTCATAGCTAAAAGCCAATTGGTTTTTAGGACCGCTCTGTAAGGTTTTAAGAATCCAAATCACAGTGAACAGTTGCGCCGGGCAAGAGCTTGCAGATGCAATGGAGGAGCAAAAAAACCCCTCTTCGCCGCCTTCAGTGCTCTCTTGTAGGATTTCATAAGTGTCCTATATGAGCGTCTTGTCCCTTCGTCACGAACTCGCCGCCACACTCGCTCAAGCTGTCTCAGGTCCCATTTCATCCTCCTCAGCACCTCTGAATACCAGGGAGTCAATTTGGCACAGGAGCAGAGAGGACATCTTAGGGCGATCACCTCGATTGCTCCAGAGAGTTTGGAGTACCAGCTCTCTACCAGCTCATCGAGGGGGTCATCATGTGGAGGAGTCTTCTGCAGGAGATCCTGGAATCTCATGGGATCCATAAGCCTCTGTAAGTGGACCCAATATTGCCCATCGCCTAGATTGGGGTGGGCAGTTATGTCTACCCAGGCCTTCAGGATGTAGTGCTCAGACCAAGGCACTCTGTCAATAAGGCCACTTAAACACCTGCCACAAAGATCAAGTCAAGAGTATGGCCCTTTTCATGAGTAGGAGTCCTGATGTTTGCAAGGGAAAGGTCCAGTGTCACCATGGATGACACCAGGTTCGCAGCTACCAACGAGGAGGCCGAATCAGCATGGACATTGAAGTCCCCCAGTACTATCAGATTTGGAAACCTTAACATCCACTCTGTGACCACCTCCAGGAACCGCGATAGACCATCTGCCAGTGCGCTAGGTGACTGGTACACCAACAGAACAGCCAATCTCTCCGGGGAGTCCCAGCTAAGACATATAGACTCCATTCCCTCAATCGGTGGGACAGGGGATGTCCTGAAGGCGATGGAATCCCAGATCAACATCACCACCCCACCACCCTGGCCTTGTGTCCGAGGCTGATGGATGACAATGGAGCCTGAAGGGGTGAGTTCTTGGAAGGTGACTGTCTCCCTCACCCAGGTCTCCATGATACAAGCAAGGTCCATATCCTATTACGTGAGAAAATCTCAGAGAACAGAGGTTTTATTATTTACTAGCAGGGCCCGGCCAAGCGTTGCTGTGGCTTATTGTGGTGAAATGGGAAAGGAACAGTAGCAGCAAATCAATTGCAGAGGCCAGCAGTACATGCTCATGCAAACACGCAGCCTGATACTGAGCAATGTCATTGATGTGTGTGCCCGCATTCCTTGGGGGTGGGGGGGAGGAATGGAAAGGCACCCCTCCCACACATCTAGGCTGACTGGTCATGATCCTTTACCTGGGAGTAAGTTAGGTTGGTGGCAATGGGTGTTGCTTCTGAGGAAACCCTCTGAGGGGCGCGATGCAGCCATTCAAAGTATGTCACGGTTTCTATATCGAGCTTACTCCTGAGTAATGCATGCCTGGTTTTCTTAACTGTAACTGCAGTATTCAGGGAATCTAGGGTGCCTGGCCCCTCCCTCCTGTCCCTTGCATGTCGCCCCTCACTCTCTTCCCTCCCTCACTTCTCTTCCCTTGCATGCCACCCCTCCCCCCCTTCCCTTCCCTTTTCCTCCGCTAGGGTATCAAGATGCTGGGCCCCCTGCCTCCCCTCCCTTGCATGCCACCCCTCACTGTCTCCCCTCTCTCACTTCTCTTCCCTTGCATGCCTCCCTCTCTTCCCTTGCATGCCACCCCTCCCTCTCCCTCCCTTCCCTCTCCTTCCTGTGTATGTGTGTGTATGTGTTTCACTTCCACTTGAGTTACTGCCTATGTACTGTTTTCTTTGCTCATATCTGGCCATCTGAGTGAACATTCTAAGCAGCACGAACATTCTAAGGGTGACAGTTACACACAGGCAGCTGCATGTCCTTCACCATGGAGTGCCAGGAAAAAGGCGTTTTACCTGGGCCGGGTGTGAAATTTCAGGTATATGAACATCTAAAACCACTCTCACCTGGCTGACTATAGTGGCTGGGAATTTTCAGAGGAATTGGCCCAGCAGTTACTGAGTTATACTATCATCAACAAAAACACTGTTAACTTTTTATATATAGAGATAGAAGATGGACAGGCCAATCTTTGCCTCAAGAATACAAGAGTAGATTTTCAATGTTTGGTGCCTTTAAAGCCCTCAGCCTTCTCAACATCATACAAAGGTAGTGAATCTTGGTCTTCTGTGGCTTCACAGACAGATGAGAGGTTCCAGGCATCCAACCAAGCACTTCACTGCTTTTGCCTGGACTTCTCTACTCCTAGAATGACCATAGAATCCCTGGCAATAGATGGGTCTCCTTAGTGGGTTTCTCAAAAGCTCCAGTCTCTGATTCCAGCTCCTACTCATGAGTCATGTGGGCTTCTGGCCCAGGAAGCATAGCTGGCAACTTGTCTTTTGATGGATCCTGAGAGTTTGAGAGCCCAGAAATCACCAGGTCTACCAGGGTTTCAACTTCTACAGGGTTAGCCACCACAGAATCCTCATCCTCCAAGGAGGACTTCTCAGATCCAGCTCCAAGCATGCCTGCAGGAATTCTGCTCATGCAGTGCATCAGTCCTTATTACTGAAACTGCATATAGAAGCAACGGGGTCATAGTCTAAAGGTACTCCTTTTAATTCAAGTTAGGTTTCTTCTTTTTCATCTCCCATTTCCCAACTGTCACATAGGTCTTACAGTTAGGGTGACCGGGTGTATGACATCAACCATTAAGGCTAGCTGAGTCCTATAACATCTCAATTTCCCCACTGCAAAAATAATTCCACTCCTGTCTATCTTACTGTGCTCATATTGAATTATAAATGGGCAGGAAACAGTTGTGTTGCCTGAGCAGGTATGAGGAAAGGGTTGGCATCTAGGTTAGTTAGCCCCTTTTAGATGGTCCCTTACTTCAGTTCTTTTAGAATAGGGTTCTGTCTGTAAGCAAGGACAGATGTCCCATCCAAGGCTTCTGAGAAATTAGTATTATTGTTCAGAAAACCCCACACACGATCCAGATATCTCTGGAACGCAGACTGTGTTATCATCTGGCTTCTGATAGATATCATTTTATGAACATCAACCAGGCTCCCATCTTTTCCAAGTATATTCATTTCCATAATTTTCCTGCCATGCTTGGACTTGTATGCACATAGGCATGGGACTGCATACTTGTATTATTCATATGTTCTTCTTGGTAGCTGCCAGCTCTGCACCATCTTGAAACATGAGCACATATTTGCAGCATTCTGCTGGTGACATATTATGGCAATAGCAGGCATAAATCTTTATTACTGGATGCCAATAACATGGTACTGGAAAATACAGATCTAGCTGTTTTTGATGCCATGTTATCAGTATCTGAAAGCACAGCACCAATCAGCATCTAACAACTGATGCATGTGTCACTGTGAGACACAGTAAAACCAACCTTGAGGGTAAACTGTGTATGCCCAGTGAAGGGTCTGCATAAACCCACTGTAATTCCTCTTGTAGAATTCTGCATAAAAAATTCCAAACACTTCAATTGAAGCGATGATCCTGCTATCAAAAAGCAAACACTTCTATGTCCCCACGCCCAATTTTAAAAATTATTTTGAAAGTGGATGCTAACTTCATAATTCTTATAGCCATTGACATTATCTGGCTATATTTGCCCTGGGCATCCCATCACAACGGCCTGCTACTAATTGCCAACCCCTTTCATGAAGATTCCATCCGACTCTTTACACACGCACCCGTGATCAGCCAGAACAGGAGGGGGGACTATTTGGATAGTGACGCTCACTGAGGAACCAGCAGACAAAGAGGCAGTTTTGGTTGGCTTTGTTTGAATCTGGCCTTCATCTCTGTTTCTACGGCAACCAGGAAGTTCACCTCCTGGCCCGGATGTAGCAAAAGATGCAGCCAGGAAGTCAGGAGGGAGAACAGCAGAGAGAAAAACTGTTCAGCTTCCAGCTGGAAGTTTCATAGCTGGAGGTTACATTGTCATCAGCATCTAAAGAGGATTTGGCTGGGCTTTTAGCAAACTCTCCCCAAACCAAAACTCAAGCAAAATTCCTTGAAGAAATCCAAGTTCAGCTGCCTCCAGCTTCCCTTTGCTTCACATTTTCACCAAAAATGGACTTCTGTGAACTCTCCCCCTTGGGTATGTCATCATAACACAGAACAACAAGCTTTTGTTATGCAGAGATCTACTGGCTCTTTCAGTTCTCTCAAAAGGCAAAGCTGTCCCTTTAATAAGCATCTTCACCCAGACATTAGGAAAGAAGTTCCCCACATGATCAGTGCAGATTACATATAAAACAAAGGTGCTGAGTGGCTGCGTATAGGTGAATAACTTGGAATAAAATCCAAAAAAGATATAAATGCTGGGAATCTGAGTTAAAACTAATTCAGAAAAGATTACTCAATATATCCAAAAGCCGCCTGCATTCCTCTCATGGTTGCAATTGAGAGGTGCTTCTGTTTAATCATTGTATTGGAAATACAAATGATGGCACTGATCAAAGGCGTCTCTTCCCATTTTAAACTGGTATGCTGTCATGACCCCTTCCAATCTGAACTCACACTCTGAGACAGATGTTTCATAAGATGATGAGGACAAGCCTGACAGCACCCTGGAGAAAGATCAGAAAGCTAAGGAGACACCTGACACCATTGGACACTTACCGAAGCCTCTTCCAGACCCAGAGCTCTTGGATCCCAAGGCCTCAGTTGAAGAACCTGCCCCTGAAGGCTCAAGCTCCAGGTAATGCTGCCAACATGCCAGACTCTAGGGCAGTCAACCCTCTGTCTCTAGTCCAGATCTAGGACTACCAGTCTTCCACGTTCTACCCCTACAGACAAAGATGGCAGGAAAGAGGCAGCTTGGCCTGCATTCCAGCTACTAAACCAAATCATTGCCTGAGTACACATAGCGCTTTTGAAGAATGGGAGGTCAATCAAGCCCTAGGAACAGGTGGGGTCTCTTGCAATCCAGGATATTTAAGCCATGGGCTAAGCAGAAGAGTCTTGCTGGTTCAGTCAGTCAGTGTGGTTAGCTTGCTTTCATACTACCTGTGAGCCTGGATCTAGTACCCTGCTCCTGAAGCTGAAGCCCTGATCCTAGTGCTCTTTAGAAAACTGGACCTGGTCTCCAGCTCCTTCTTGCTCCTGAGGAATCCTTTGACTGCTTACTATCAGAGCCAGAACATATGCCTTCTGTGTCTGTTCTAAACACAGCAGATTTGGCCACAGTTCACTTGCCCTGGTAATACCCAGATAGGACTACGGTTAACACACTGAACATGGCTGGGGCTTCCTTTGAAGAATGTTTAGAAACTTGTAATTGATATGATGGAGAATATGCCTACAGAAGTCCATATCTGAGAACCTCAATCACCCACCAGTTCAGCTCACAGCCTGCTCAGTGGTAAAAACTGGCACAACCGTTTGACAGATTGTTTGTCTATGAATATATATACAAAATGGTCATGTGTGATTTACATGTCACTTTCTTACAGATTCCCTCCCTCTCCATCCCCTGTCTGATATTTGGCGCATTCTTTAACTGGACAGAATATTAACATTTCACACGGTTAGTGACTTATAGTTGCACGGTGTTTCCTTGGTATCCTTTAGTGCTATCTGACGTGGTAGTCATGAACTGCAAAGGCATGTTTATTCTCCCACTTCCCCATGGGATTGCAAGGGGTTTGACACTTCCACAATCCCCAAATTCTTGTTTTTAAAAGTTGCCTGACTAATAAAACAGATGTCTTAAGTTGTGTGAGTGTGTGGCAGCCTTAGTACAACTGTAAGGGAACATGATAGAACATAGATGGGCAATATATTCAGGGTGAACAAAATGAAGTACTGATTTACTCAACAAATGACTGAAGGGTAGAATTTGCTGTCAGAGGATGTATGGAAGGCTACAATGTGTGTATGTGTAAAGTACCGAGTCAAATGACATTCTGTATGAGACAAATGAGTCAGTATCAGAAAGAAGAAAAATCAGCCTCTCTGTTTCTGAGGAAAGGTTTAAACCCTTTAGGTGTGCTTTCAGGCCCTATATAAAAGGGTCAAGACAGAATGTAATGAGACAGATCTAATTCTAAACTTGGCCCCAGGGTGTGGATTGAATCCTCTTAAACAACCCTGAACCAAACTTCACCAAACCTGGGTGGTATCATCAGTAGGGTCTCACGAAGATACTGTGAAATTTTGGTGCTGCTATCTTAATAATTGAACCCCTGACAGCAGGCACCCCCTAAATTTCCCCAGATTCTCCTTTTAAATCCACCCCCTTCCTGCCAATGCTTGTTTTCTTTCTTTCCTTTATTCTCTCAATGCTTGATAAAGGTGATGATGATGATGATGATGATAATGATGATGATGATGATGATGATGATGATGATTACATCCACCCCCTTCGGCATGGATTTAAAGGGAGAATCTGTGGTCCCCAATTTAAACATTGAAAGTGATGCTGTTCCAGGGTGGGGGAGAATCCACCCCAAAATAGCATCATTTTCAATGTTATTTAAACTGGGGACCCCAGATTCTCTTTTTAAAGTGGATTTAAAAGGCAAATCTGTGCTCCCTAGTTTAAACACCATTGAAAATGATGCTGTCTGGGGGTGGATTCCAGCATCACTTGTTTAAACTAGGGAGGCCAGATTCTCCTTTTAAACCCACCTTTATTTATTTATTTATTTATTTATTTATTTATTTATTTATTTATTTATTTATTTATTTATTTATTTATTTAGGCTTTTATATCGCCCCATCCCCGAAGGGCTCTGGGCGGTGAGAATCTGGGCGGTGAGATTCTTAAGGGGAGAATCTGGGGTCCCCAGTTTAAATAACATTGAACGTGATGTTGTTTCCCCCAATTGGGGGGACTGGATACAATACCATAAAAATGTTTTCATAGCAGTAATAAAACATTTTGAAAGCATTTTGAAAAAATTTTCAAAAAATATTTCTGCTGTGTGGCATGGCCCATTGATGTGTTCAGTTTTGTGAGTTGGGGCATGTTCTATAATGTGATGGTGACTTTGAAACGACCTGGTGGAAAAAATCATTGGTTGGGGAGAGTGGCCACCCAATGGGGGGGGGGGCATCAAACTCAGGTTTTGTCCAGGGCTCCAGTTTGCCACTGGTGGCAGCTAAGAGAGCCAATGTGATTCTGGGCTGCATCAATAGGACCATAGTGTCCAGATCAGGGGTCTTCAACCTGCGGCTCTCCAGATGTTCATGGACGACAATTCCCATCAGCCCCTACCAGCATGGCCAATTGGGGCTGATGGGAATTGTCGTCCATGAACATTTGGAGAGCCGCAGGTTGCAGACCCCTGGTCTAGATCAACGGAAGTAGTATCACCACTCTATTCTGCATTGGTCAGACCTCACCTGGAATATGTGCCCAATTGCGGGGACCACAATTCAAGATGGTTATTGACTAGCTACAGCGGGTCCAGAGGAGGGTGATCAAAATGCTAAAAGGCAGTTTCTGCTCTCCATGACAATACTTGCTTACCTTACAGAGCAAGTTATAATGCTGTAATCCTGAATTGCTTTGAACACTGACATCACCATGCAAATCCTTGGGATTTTTTCTTATATAGTACACTGCCCATGACCTTAAGCAAGCCATTGTTTTCCCAGCTTCCTCCTTGCCCATGAACAGCACAGAAACAATTAGTCTATATTTACAGTGCTAAAGAAAGGTCCACTTAGTGCACATATTCTTTGAACATTCAAAAAATGTTATGATATATATTTACAGTTTCATGTAAAGCATTTTTCATAATTAAAAATTAGATTGGGCAGCCTAGTCCTATGAATGGACTTATTGTAGTAACTGCATTCCAACCCTATGTCTCAGAACTTGCTCACAAGCCATCTTCTGAATTTACTGCATTACTTGGGTGTCATATGCTTGCACCACCTCCACAATTCCTTGGGGCTAGAAAGGCCCACAGACCTTTCCCAAGCCAATGGAGAAATGAAAAATCTGCAGGGAGTTGGAAACGCAGCACATGATATCCTGTGGGATAACACTATTAGAAACTGCATTAAGAAAAGCAAATGAACCCTATATAAAGAATGTTAATTACCAGAAAATAGATAGGGACTAATTAATAATCCTGCATATTTTCCAAGAGCTGATGAGGTATCTTGAAAAGCTCCCTCAGTCAGTGTTCCATATTTATAAGGCTAATGCGTGCATGAAAGTTGATGGCATCTAAATATACTTCCTCTTGCAATTAAAGCTGTGTGTTTAATTTCTAGCGAACCATGAATATTTCCTTGCAACAGAGAGAACCGTAATGAGACATAAGTATAGCCTACTAGAAAGTTTTTGTGGGTCTCTACAATCTTCACACATTTCAAAAGGACCAACATTGCCCAGGCTGCAGATGGAAAGAAATGAGAAGAGCTTAAACCAAGCAGGAGAAAGAGGTAGGAAAATAAATATTCCAATCCAAATTGGAAATGCCACATTATAAGGACAATTTACTCCAGCACTAGATCTTAGCATGGGTTCCTGATCCTGCCACAGGCTAGGGAACTGCACATACAATGCCAAAAAAGCGTTTGGTGGCAATGTCAGTTTTGATAGCACTAGCCATCTGTAGGGGGGTGGGAGGCGGGTGGAAGACTACATTTGGGCCATGTTCATTTCCCCCTTCCCATTAAACTAGAGAAGAGAACTGACATTGCCCTCAGCCCTAGACAGGTAGTCGGTTATATCAAAGCAGATGTGCAGACTTTGGGACTATCCACAGTAGGATCACTGTGTGCTGTTGAAGGATTACTCACCTTTCGTCAGGTGGAGGTGGAATCATAGCTGTGGTTCCATAGTGCACTTAATGCCACATGTTATCTTGTTCAGATCTCACAATGTGCAATCCAGATACAGCAAGATTCTACATTTACTCACCACTAAGTCTTATTCAGGGCAATGGGACTGAAAGTTTCCCCCCCCCCCCAGCTACCAGCTGAATCATTTTCTTAATGAATTAGAAAATGAAGTGTCATCATTTGTCTTCACCTCCGCCCCCCCTCCGCCAGACACACAAACACAGAGACAGAGATATTTGTCTATGTCATGGTTTCTCACATATAGAGCTGAAAAACATGTAGGAACAAAACTATTCTTAATGGCTTGGTGGGAAAAAAGGAGTAAGAACGACTAACACACACACACACACCCCTCTCCAGAACTTGATAAAATCAAAGGAATAGAATGAAATACTCCAGAGTTTTAAATTTAATTAATGGCAACTCCATTTCAAAGGCATCCTGTCTTGTGCTCATCATTTAAAGGAAACACTGGAGATCTGTGTGACTAGATTTTCCATCTCTTCACACTTTTTTAACTAGTGGCTGAAGTACATTTGGATTGGGACCATAGTGGTAGTGGTGATGATATGAAATCCTTCTCTTCTACTGTTTTCCCAATACAAATCAGTAGGGGAAGAAAGTATTTTAAAACCCTTCCCCCACTATGTACCACACTTCTGATCCAAAAGCCCCTTGATCCCAGTTGCTATTTACAGAATTTTAAGGAGAGGGAAGATCTGACCACAGATCTCCAAAGCCTCCTCTAGCTGAATTCTAAGCTCTAGAATGACTGCCTTCTGTCAAAATCTAACCTTCCAACTTCTTTCCGGAAAAGAAAACTCCAAAGTATTAATTTATCTGCCTTTGACTTCAAAAGGTTGTTTGACTTTCTTCCCTCCCTTCTCTTTTAACATTTCATTCACCCAGTCAAGGTAAACATGTTCTTTGTTTATCAAAGACTATTTTGTTTTTGTGTAATTTCTTTTCTGCAAGCATACTACACAGTCAGAACATTTTTAAAGGAGCAAAAACAATATTTACAAGCTTGTGCTTTCCTCCCACCATTAGAGTAATTTTTGATGCATTTCCTCTTTCTGACTATGCAAAAAGTATTGTGTGTGTCTTTTTTAATGGAAATAAAATCAGGAAAAAGCAAGACATTATACCAACATCCCTATTCCTATCACTGTTTCTGCCCAGCACATCAATCATTTATGTATTAGCATATTTTCTTGTGACCCAAGACAGTTTACAAATCATAATTAAAATATTACTATTTAATTACAGTAAAATAACCCCCAACAACCCCTTCCACCCAAAATAATTCTGCTGTTTATATTCGATTAAAAGCCTAGGCAAATGAAAAAGCCTTGAAGCACCTATTAAACATTTTAAATGCCCCTTCACCTCCTCAGAAGCCTGTTCCATAGAGGGCAAATGAGAAAGGAGAAGGCGAGGCCTTTGGCTGGCACCAGGTAGGCTGCCTTAAGTGGAGAAACACCAATAGATAGCTTGAGGACGACAAGAGTAAGAGGAGACAGTCTTTTAGATATGTGAGTTTTGGCCCAGAAGGGCTTTAAAGGTCATAATTAGCACTTGTATTTGGAAACAAAATGGCAGCCAGAGGACCTGTTTTAAGACAGACAAGATATATGCTTGCTGGCTAGGTCCTGACGGTAATCCAGCTGTTGTGTTCTGAAGCAGTAAATGTTCCTGGGTTGTCTTCAATGGCAGCTCAGCATAGAATGCATGCATTACAGCTACAACAATGGATGGCAGGACAATCATAGTGATTTAAAACAAGTTTATTACAGCTAAGGAACTATAGAACAGCTAACAACTAACCAAAAGCTCTAAGTTTAACTCTCTCAGGTCTCATCACTAACTGCTTCCCCGCCCCCATCTCTTAACTCTGCCCATCAACTTAAACTCTTAAAGGCACACTTCACTATATTCCCCCCCCTTTTGAATACCGGTATATAATAATAATTACTGTATTAACTATGATAATTTGAGGTGATGAATATACTATCATGCACCCTGACGCACCAAGGGATTATTCTGCCCCATATTTGATTGCTATTACTATCTACACATCAGTTTACATCTCACTCTGCACTTCTTGCATTTCATGGTAATTTGACCTGGCTATTCACAGCTTTTCCCTCATAACTAGGAATACAGATATCTGATGTAGATGTTAATCCATAAAAGTTTATGCTAGAATACTACAATAACACAGCTGCCCCTCTGGAAATGAGAGCTGCCCTGAGACTCCTCACAATTCAGGAGAACAGGAAAACCCAAACAGTATACAATTAACTTCCATCTGGGAACAGAAAGAACCAAACAAAGCTAATAATGTCTCTAACAAGGGGATTACTTCCCCTAAATCTTCCTTCACGCCCAGCCCAAACCTTCTTCTTGTCCTTGGTGATTGCTTCTTACAGCTCTGGTGTCTCAGACTCTCTCACACCTCTCCTCTTACTTTATCCCATTTACTGCTCTTACTTTACTAAAATTTTACTCCTTGGCCAGACCCAGCTGTTCTTTGTCAAACTTTTCTGAATAGTGTCACCAGCTCCAAGTCGCTTGCTTCACCAGGTCTTATGCCCTTCATCACAGGCCTATTTTTCTTTAGGCAGCTGTTCATTTTTCTTCCTGCATTTTGACACAATTTCAACCAGCTCCTAATCCATCTCTCACCATTTACAACTTGAGCTGTATATTGATGCTCTATTTCAGGCCTTTGCCTTCCCCGCCACCCCTTTCAGGAAGAAGTAGTCCATCAATAAAACATGAAATGTCAACCTTCCCTTGTGCCCTCTAATTCCTTTCCCCCTCCCTGTTCTTCACAAGCATGCTGAGGAAATCATTACATTTGTGGAACACACGGCCAAGGAGCAATTGCAAATAACTGGGACAGGGAAAGGAGGTTTTTTTAATGACATCCTCATCTTTGGCAGGGTAGAACTGGTTGAATGCCATCAAAGAGAATTGGTATACGGAGCGCCTGTTAAGAACCCTTGCAGCTGCCAAGGCTAGGCCAGGGTTATGGATGGCTGTAGTAAAATGGATAGTAAAGAGTTAATTGAAACTTGATTATGAGTTGTAGAAAAACTCCACATACTAGATTGTTCTCTTTTCTTGCTTTCAGTTTCTGTGTTAGTCTGAATTTAGTTGCAATAAAGAACTTGTGTTACGCTCCACAACCCCCATGAATACAGAGATTTACTTCAGTACCACACTGAGATCACAAAGATGGCTGTACTCAAATCCATACTCAAACTCAGGGTCCCTAAAAGGTACCGAAAGAGAAATAGAGAGAGGATATTGCTATGCTACTATCTCGTCAAGGTCAGGAGGTCAGGAATCTAGAGTTCATAAAAGGCCTAGGCAGGCTAAAACTTCATACTGCCAGTGTGTGATAAGCAAATTATATTTACAGTGAAGAGGCAAAAGTTCAAGTGTGAGATTTCAGCCCTATTCTGCAGAGTTGTCTTTCTGAGAGCACAAATAAGTGTTGGTAGAGTTTGCTCTACATGTTATTCCCCATGTGTGCCAACAGGTGCAACATGCCAAAAGAAAAGGAATAAGAAATGGAAGCAGCTGTATCACCTGAGTGTTGATGAAAATAGCTGGAGGAGGCTGTTGGAAAGAGCAAGCAAAAGAATCTACTCTGCTGCTGCTTGATATTTATTAGTGCTATTGTTATTATTTTACTTTGTTTAAGACTTAGATCCTGCTTTTCAGGCCAAGCCCAATTGGGGCTACTAAGCCAGTTAGCAATTAAAAATAGCAGTATAAAAACACAGAATAAAATCAGAATAAACTAACATATGTATATATATAACATATTTATTTATTTTTATTTATTTATTTATTAAACTTGTATACCGCCCCATCCTCTAGGGGCTCTGGGCGGTGTACAGCATAAAACATGGTAAAACAAGTCACTAAAATCTTTAAAACAGCGGTAACAAACATTAATAGTAATCCATAAAATAGCTTAAAACTCATAAAACAGCAAAAAACCATAATACATAATAAAAGGCGTCCGACCCCAATTTAAAACCTACCCCCATGGGGGGGGACGGCAGGACCCCTCAATATGAGGGGACCCTGATGTAACTGCCCTAGGGGCAGGGCAGTAAGGGGCACCATATCAGCAGCTGGACACTCCAAAGGCCCGGTGGAACAACACAGTCTTACAGGCCCTGCGGAACTCACCCAGGTCCCGCAGGGCCCGGACAGCTGGAGGAAGGGTGTTCCACCAGGCCGGGGCCAGTGCCGTAAAGGTCCTGGCCCGCGTGGAGGCCAGCCGCATCATAGAGGGGCCGGGGCCACCAGGTTGGCCTCTGCAGAGCCGCAGAGGCCGAAGTTGGGACATATGGGGTGATGGGGTGATGCGGTCCCGAAGGTACGAGGGTCCCAGGCCGCGCAAGGCCTTAAAGGTCAAAACCCACACCTTGAAGATGATTCGGAATTCAACCGGGAGCCAATGCAGCTGTCGCAACACAGGCTGGATGTGTTCTCTGAAGGCGCCTCCTGTGAGCAGGCGTGCTGCCGCATGTTGGACCAGTTTTAACTTCCGAATCAAACGCAAGGGAAGGCCGGGCGTACAGCGAAGTTACAATAGTCCAGCCTGGAGGTGACCAAGCATGGATCACAGTGGCCAGATCCGCCTGGGAGAGGAAGGGAGCCAACCGGCCGGGCCTGGCGAAGATGGAAAAAAATGCAGTCCGGGTTGTATGGGCCACCTGGGTCTCCATTGAGAGATGAATCCAGGTGGACCCCAGACTGCGAACAGAGGGGGTCGGCGCCAATGAGACCCTCCCACACCAGCGGCTTGAAATCCCTAACCTCACCCCTGCGGTCTAGCCAGAGGATCTCCGTCTTCGATGGATTCAGTTGCAACCTGCTCTGCTGCAACCAACCAGCTACCGCCTCCAAACAATGCTGGAGAGCCGCAGGGCTGCAACCGCCCTCCATCAACAGAATGAGCTGAGTGTCATCAGCATATTGATGACAGATCAGCCCAAAGCTCCGCACCAACTGAGCAAGTGGTCGCATATAGATGTTAAATAATAGCGGGGATAGTAGCGCTCCCTGCGGTAATTCGCGACTGAAGCGGGCACCTCCGAGGCTTCATCCCCGCGACCACACTTGTTGACTCCGGTCCCGGAGAAACGCAGGCAATCCACTGAAGGACAGTGCCCCGCACTCGAAGCGGCCAGGCGGTGGGTCAAAAGGTCGTGATCGACCATATCAAACGCTAAGTGTAAGATCTAACAAAACCAGCAGCGCCGATCCGCCTCGGTCGAGTTGCATACCGGAGCGTGTCTGTGATGGCGACAAGAGCGGTCTCCTCGGTCCCATGCCCAGCACGGAAGCCGGACTGGAAGGGGTCGAAAGCCAATGCGTCATCCAGGAAACCCTGAAGCTGCTCCAACACCACTCTCTCAATTACCTTCCCCAGAAACGAAAGATTCGAGACGGGGCGGTAATTGGCCAGATCACCTGGATCTAACGATGGTCTTTTCAAGAGTGGGCGGACCACTGCCTCCTTCAACCCATCCAGAAAGACCCCTTGCTCAAGGGAGCCATTGATGATGTTCAACAGATGGGGTCGTAGCTCCGCCTGGCAAGCTTTTATAAGCCAGGAGGGGCACGGATCCAGAGGACAGGTAGTAGGTCTAACAGCAGCCAAGGCCCTGTCAACAGCGGCTTCAGAGAGCAGGGAGAACTGGGCCAAACTTGGGCCCGAAGACGGCAAGGGAGCCTCCAGTTCACTAATTGTAGATAACGTGGCGGGAAGGTCCCGGGCGATAACAACGTGACTTTATCTGCAAAGCTCATGAATGCCTCTACAGCTAATAGCCAATCGATGATTTGTAGACCCTTCCGATAAGGAGGTCAAAGAGCCGAATTATATCGAAATAATTGCGCTCGGGCGGAGCTAGCAGACGCAAGAGACGAGGAGACGAAAGCCCTCCTCTCCTCCTTCCCTGCCATCTCATAGGCCTTCATAAACGCCCTATAAGATGTTCGCGCAGCGCCGCCGCCAGATTTCCGCCACACTCGCCTAGTCGTCTAAGCATCCGTTTATATGGCGAGCTCCTCGGTATACCAAGGAGCCTGCGAACACGGGGGCGAAGAGGACGCCGGGGAGCAACAATCTCGATGGCATCGGAGAGCCGGAGTTCCAGTCCTCCACCTGCTCATCGAGGTGTGCCGGGCGGGTTCAGGGTCCCGCAGAGCATTCAGGAAACCAATCGGGTCCATAAGTCTCCGCTGGCGGGCATAAATCAGCCCCGCCTAGACGGGTTTGGCGTGGCAGGGCCATCCGAACCTTCAAGGCGTAATGGTCAGACCATGGCATTCTATCCGTAGAGGATATGACCATATTAACCCCCAAACCAAAGACCAAATCCAGCGTGTGGCCAGCCTCATGAGTGGGGCCAGAACTTACCAAGGAGAGGCCTAGTGCCGCCATGGATGACACCAGGTCCGCAGCCACTGTACATGAGGCGGTGTCGGCATGGACATTAAAGTCCCCCCAGAACAATAAGACTGGGGAACCACAATGCCCAGTCCGCCACCACCTCCAGCAGCCGCAGCAGGCTGTCCCCTGGTGCGCTAGGCGACCGGTACACCAGGAGGACCGCCATCCTCTCCACGGCCAACCACTCTAGGCTGACACACTCCATGCCGCAATCTCTGGGATGGGGGCCGCCTGAAGGAATGGAATCACGGATGAACATCGCCACACCTCCCCGCCCTGTGTTCGTGGCTGGTGGAGGCACGCGAACCCGGGTGGCGTGATTTCGCCTAAGGCGACGGTTTCACCCCTCACGCACTCCAGGTTTCAGTGATACAAGCCAGGTCCATCTGTTGGGCTTCGAGATAATCTCGGAGCACAGCGGTTTTATTGTTGATGGACCTGGCATTGATCAGCACCAGCCGCAAGCAGAGTAACCCTGAACTCTGCCACCGCTGTCTTCTTGGGATAGGTCGGAGGTCAGAAGGCGAACGAGCATAACCATATCTTGTTCGCCTTCTATCATATGGCCGCCGCCTACCGCTATATCTACCCCGTCCCATCAATACCGGGATCCCCTGCCCCAAAGTAGGTGCCCCCATTGTTCAGCCGCTCTCCCCAAAACCTATAGCCTCGCTAACTACTACCACACCAAGCAGGCAGACCAACAGGAGGGTCTGTCCCAGGCAGGGCTGAGCAGGCTGGCTGCCTTGGGCTGCTGGTGGAACTCCTGTTGTAGCTGCCAGGCCCCACCCCCTGCAGGTGTTCCCAATGGGGTGGGTGGGGAAGGACTCTCACTCCCTCCCAGTGGCAGCAGGCGGCAGCTCACCCGGTGGACTTCTGCTTGGCAGGCAGGCAGGCAGGCAGACCAACAGGAGGGTCTGTCCCAGGCAGGGCTGAACAGGCTGGCTGCCTTGGGCTGCTGGTGGAACTCCTGTTGTAGCTGCCAGGCCCCACCCCTGCAGGTGTTCCCAATGGGGTGGGTGGGGAAGGACTCTCACTCCCTCCCAGTGGCAGCAGGCGGCAGCTCACCCGGTGGACTTCTGCTTGGCAGGCAGGCAGGCAGGCAGACCAACAGGAGGGTCTGTCCCAGGCAGGGCTGAACAGGCTGGCTGCCTTGGGCTGCTGGTGGAACTCCTGTTGTAGCTGCCAGGCCCCACCCCCTGCAGGTGTTCCCAATGGGGTGGGTGGGGAAGGACTCTCACTCCTTCCCAGTGGCAGCAGGCGGCAGCTCACCCGGTGGACTTCTGCTTGGCAGGCAGGCAGGCAGGCAGACCAACAGGAGGGTCTGTCCCAGGCAGGGCTGAACAGGCTGGCTGTACAACCAACAGAGAAACTTGAATTAAAAAGATAGGGCAGGAATGAGGGATTATTGGGGAACTCCAGACGAAATAGAAAAAAATTCAGCTGCTGGTAGGCAGTGATAAGAGGAGGAAAGATGAATATCACTGGGCAGGGAGTTCCATAATCTTGCAGCCGTGATGGAGGAGGCCCTCTCTCAAGTTGCTGCTCATCTAAACTCCGAAGATGGGGACAAATAAATAAATCTGTATGTTTGAAATCTCAGAATGGGCCAAGTAGGCTGTTTGTATAAAAAGATACATAAAGTATTTAGAATTTTAATATATCACTTTTCCATTCTTACAAAGAAGTGTACAACAATAAATCCATCAGTCTACAAAAGCCCCATAATTCTCCCCAAACTCAATCACAGCAGATCTATAAATAGCACTCATCCGTTAAAACAGTGACACAGATTATGATTATTTTTATATGCATAAGAATTCCCTGAGTGGTGAGAATCTTCAAGAGCCACTGTGTTTGCCTGTTTTAGTCTTTACATTGAGAGGGCACTAGAAATGTATGGGATCTGCAGAATCTTCCTTATTTAAAAATATACATGTAGAGGACAGATGAAGGCAGGGGGCATTCCTACAAACACAGCATGATCATTACACCACATCGGATTTCCAGAGATAGTCCTTTCACCCTCAAAATGCTTCATTTCATCTCTGCTGTGCCTTGTTCAAACTTCAAAACTGTTCTTTTTATATATACACTATACACACAACCCTCCTCCCCAGTTGAGGGGAAGCAGCAGGGGTATATATGTCACCTTCTCTAGGCTGTGAAAGATAAATCACTCAAATGCACAATTCCGTCTATCAGGAAATTGTATCCTAGATAGTAGGTGTCATTTTTAAAATATCAGCCAGTCATGATGGTCTATTACCCAAACAAAGGAATGATCACCCAGCAGCCATGTACTGTGTATTATTTGTGGCAAGTTGTTGTAGTAGGGCAAATGAAAACTAATGAGTACAAATGGGTATTCAGATATTAACTAATGCTCAAGAATACTTTATACAATAATATTATCTGAAAATTGATCTGAAAATCAATTATAGTTGGTAGATATTTAGAAACATTCAGAATCAGTCCCTATTCTGGCACCTAGCTTTCTTGCCTAGAATTCAAAAAGGTCCACGAGGGAAGGGGGAAACGGGATTGGCAGATGTGTAAATGACAGGGATGAGCAGAGTTCCACACCGATTTTGTTTGCAAAGAAGTTAATGCTGATAAATTTGTATTTTCAAAAGGCTGTCTATACCAATCATACTGTTAACTTACTGGGTTTGTAAGAAACACTTGCAGGCACCAGCACACCTACAGGAAGACAGCACTGTAGAATTGAGGAGACAGAGGCAAATGCCACACTCCGCAAATATGTAGTAAGGGAATTGTTTAACAGCACCACTTAGGTATGCTTACTATAGAGCATTTGGGAATGGCTACCATAGATTCTGTTCCATAGATTCCTAATGTCTTTGTCTCATTCTGCTCTCCCTTCCTTTACCTGCGTTCACTACAGTTCCAGGTCACATTACTTCTTTCCACAGTTGCATAAAGCCAGTCAGAATGACAACTCCTGGGAGCGGCTATGTGGCTCACAGTACCAGCACCTGTAACCAGGAGTTCATGCTATGCTGTGAACTGATCTATGTTATTTTAACTTTGTAGAAGGGAACTAATATTATGGTATGTCTGAATGGAAAGTGATTCTTTGCTTGAATGTGTTAATAATACGTTCAAATGTTACACTTACTGCCTTCCCAATATAAATTCCAGACAATGGCTAGGCAATAAAAGTAAAGTACTGTGTTACTGTTTTTAATGCCACATGATGTGCAATTACACCTCTGCTCAAATCACAATTTGATTATAAATTGCAGTATGAAAAATGTGAATTTGTGAAGCAGTTGAATTTATTCTAAGCTGCATTGCTGATCTTTTTTTAAACCTGTACATACTTTGTTGTCCCTTTTTCTCCTCCTGCATCCTCCCAGTCCACCAATAAAACAATTAACTTACAAAAGAAGAGCTTTCTTTGGTTCTCTCCATCCTACAGGGTAGGGTAGGGGAGCTACCTGGCCTGTCTCTCTACACTTCCAATCTTGTTTATTTTGCCTGCCTGACTTCATGTAGTAAGCACGTTCATTGGATGTTCTAACTTAGCTTACAATACTTCATGGGATCTCACGCAGCCTCCTGTGAATTGTAATTTAATCCAATAAATTCTGAGTACATGCCAACATGAAGAATGCTGCCAATGGATGGATGCCACCAACCGTACAGGAGCAGAAAACAATGTATTAATTTTGTTCTTTATATTTATACCCCCCCCCCCTTTAATCCCAATGGGAGCCCAAAGAGGCTTACAACATTGTTCCTCCATTTTATTGTTAAATGTTTTCTAATCCTTGGTTCAACCATAAACCAAAAGGAAGATTGCAACTAAGCAATCAGATGGAGACTGAGACTTGGAAGGGCAACCGTAAATGAAAAGGTTCTTAAGTGTAAGGAAGTGTTGCTGAAGACCAATATCAAGATAGTTTATACCAGTGGTTCTCAACCTGGGGGTTGGGACCCCTTTGGGGGTCGAACGACCCTTTCACAGGGGTCGTCTAAGACCACCGGAAAACGGACTTTTTATATTTTATATATACCAATTTTATGGTTGGGAGTCACCACAACACGAGGAACTGTATTAAAGGGTCGCGGCATTAGGAAGGTTAAGTACCACTGGTCTATACCAGGGGTCGGGAACGTGCGGCTCGGGAGCCGCATGCGGCTCCCCCGCCCCTGCACAGTGGCTCCGGACACAACACAGCTGTCCGGGAGCAGGGACTCTCCCCTCCCCGGGCCTCACCGAGGTCATCCCCCGACTGCGGGCGCTCCGGCAAGTGAGAGCGCCATGGAGACGGCTGGCGGCAGCCCTCCTCCTTCTGCTAAGGTCGACAGCAGCAGGGAGCGGCAGGCAGCTACCGAGCCTGGCCCCAGCCAGCTGGCTGGGACCAGAGGGAGGACAGGGCCGCTGGCGGCGGCGTGGTGTGGAGCCCGTAGACTTGGCCGAATCGGCCAGGGCGGTGGGCAGCAAGGAGAGCTGCGCCCGCTCAGCGGGACGACGGCCACAGCCGCAGAGGGCACCAGCAGGCGCTGGAACTGGCGCCCAGATGGGTGAGGAGGAGGGAGGGAAGCAGGAGGAGGAACCCAACGCCCAGATGGGGCCAAGGTGACAGCGGGCGTGGCGTGAGGCAACATGCACTTGGCCGGCTCGGCCAGGGCGGTGAGCGGCAAGAGGAGCCGTGCCCGCTCAAGCCCGAGGGATGACGGCCACAGCCGCAGAGGGCACCAGCAGGCACCAGAACCGACGCCTGAACAGGCGAGGAGGAGAGAAGCAGTAGGAGGAACCCAATGCCCAGACGGGGCCGAGGTGGAGAGCTCTTGGCAAGCTCTGGAGGGAATACAAAGGGTGGAGGGACTGCACCCAGCGGGAGAGAGGTCAGTGTGGCTGAGTAAGCTGAAGGCGAAGAGGGAGAGAAAGGAGAAGGACATGAGAAACCGGGAGAAAAGAAAAAAAAGGATGAGGTGGGGGAGAAAGCGGAGGAGAAAGGTGTGGTGCCAGGGGGAAGAGTGCAGAAAGCAGGGGAGCACTCACGTGCCAGACAACTCAGAGGTCCTGGTGTCCCCAAGTCTCACCCCGCCTAGCTGCTCCAGGCAAGCTGTGGCCACAATGGGCTGCCACAGCAGGCATGCGTAGCCTGCCGCCACTGAGCCATCACGCTACAAAAAAAAAAAGGGAGTTCCCTCCACATCCCTCTCTCCCTCCAGGTTGCACATGCCCATGAGGGCTCCACCCTTTCCCCATACACTTTTCCCCATAAAAATGTTCAAAATGTTTTCTCTAAACAAAAAAAATAAAATTTTCTCTGTAGCACCTAATGGACCCCCAAAGCAACCCACCACAACTCTCTACTTTATAGAAAGTGTAAAGGCAACCCCCCCCCCCCCTATACAGGGCTATCCTCATTTCAAATGTCAAAAAGTATCTGCGGCTCCAAGTGCCCTCCCCTCTGTGGAAAATGGGTCCAAATGGCTCCCTGGGTGACAAAGGTTCCCGACCCCTGGTCTATACTATGATATTTGCTATTATTAAGTACAGATGTGAGCATTGGATAATGAAGAAATATCAGGGAGAAAAATTTATTCATTTGTGGTGGTGGAGGAAAGTTTTATGGATACCATGGACCACCAAAAAGACAAGAATCAGATCAAGCCTGAATTCTTCTTTGAAACTATAATGACTAAACTAAGATTATCATACTTTGTTCGCATCATGAGACAGAACTCACTAAAAAAGACAATAATGCTAGTAAAAGCTAAAGGCAGTATGAAAGGAAGCCCCATTATGAGATGGATTAACAATAAAAGAAAGCCATGGCCCTCAGTTTGCAAGATCTGAGAAAAGCTGTCAACAATAGGATGTTTTGGAGGTCATTAATACTTAGGGTTGTCATAAGTCAGAGATAACTTGGCAGCACTTAACATACACATCATCATTTTATCTTCCTAAAAACCTTATGAGGTAGGCTAAGCTGAGTGAGAGAAAGTGACTAGCCCAAGATCCCATCAAGAGAGTTTCCATGCCAGTGTAGGGATTTTAATTTGGTTCTCCCAGACATAACACTTTAACCACACGCTTGTTCCCCAGCTGAATTTAAAATACCCTGGGGCATACGTAACTCAAACAAGCAAGATAAATGTGAGTATGCATCAACAGCTGCTTCCTGGCCAACTGCCATGCTGAATGCTGGCAACAATGTGGTCATGTGTGCACTGTGTTCCGGTCCATACATTACATTTAAGTCAGATTCTTGATTCCACACATGTTTTTCCCAATCCCAAACTTACCATGCCACAGATGAGAGAATCCCTGCAGTTTCCAAAAGCAGGGAAAGTGTGATTCCCCCCTCCCCCACCGCCTTTGCAGGGAAAGTGAAGGAGACGGAGTGTATTGCTCACTCTTCTGGTTATCTCACTCCTCCCTGCCTCCACCCACCCTTGTTCCACCATTTGAGATTGATCATAAGGTCTTCTTTTATTATTATTTTTACAAGTCTAAAGATCTATTGATGCAGCAAACAACTATGACAGCGAAGTGACACAGAAGTTGTGTCCCCCCCACCCCACTCTGTCAAAAGAAGTCAGGAAGAAAGGTGGCAGGTAACAGAAACAAGGAAGCAGAGGGAAGGCAGCAGTTCCACTCATTCCACCATTACATTAAGAGCGATCCAAATGGCTTCTTTTTAAACATTAGTAGAGAAGCTCTATCTATCTTTAATCCAGAGAAATTAAATAACAGTAGACCAAAGACAAGGAACAAACAAACAAAAGATGCCAAAAGGAGGTTTCAAGGAAGCAAGCAAGGCAGCAGCAGGTGGGCAAAATGGTGGATCAAATCAGCTTGTCTTGGGGTACTTCCCAGCAGGAGATTTCCCTTTTGAACAGAAAGTCCCAGGGAAACCCCACTGCGAAGCATACAGATGTGCCATAAACAAGTGCACAAAGGGCCTGAGATTACATGGGGCAGTTGACTCAAGAGAAAAAGTACATTGTGAATTAGGTCATTTTCTGATGAGTTACTTGTTAAAACCTTCACTATTCCTAATATTTACAGCATGCCTCCCATTCCTTACCCTTTTTCTTCATCCTATTTCTGTTGGCTGCTACTGTGATAAGATGATATTACCAGTTGCCCACTTGATGGAAGAGATATTCATTCCAGATTCTGGTCTTGCAGGGTTTCTGCTTCTCATGTTACTGCAATAGGCAGTAAGATGATTATTGAAGGGTTGGGTGAGAGAAAAGAAGGGCAATTGAAGTGATGCCAATGTCAGTAAAAAGCAGTCTGAAGGGACGACCCACAGAAAAGATTTGCAGAAACACGGTGTTCCGAACACCCCTCAACTAGCTTGGATGAACCCAGCAAGTCTTCACTTTAACTATGCTATGTGTCTGTGTGGATGTTTGTGGCAATCCCCTCCCCCTCTGGAATATACATAAGAGCTTTGAGGTAGAGGCAGCATAGTTTAGTGGCTTAGTTTATGTGCCTTTCAGAAACAGGTTGGCCTCAGCTCCCTGAAAGGCATTTCTACTCATAGATCAGTATCTTCTCAATATGGGATTTAAACTTCCTGTCTATGGCGGGGGTTACTACTCTGGAGGCCTGATTTTCCCTTTGTTATCTTTCTATATAAAATAAATCCATTTTCCAAAGCATCTGTGCTCCTGCTCTTCCTTCTCTCCTATTCAATGCAGTGTCCAGCTGCCCCCTCTCCCCCCCCCCCATATACCAACAGAAGATGAAGAATCTAATAAAATCTTGCTAGCCTTAGGCCTGCTTGTGATGCCAGGGCACACTCTAGGCTCAGGTCCACCTGCTTGTGTCCAAGTATATTCTTGGCAGGACAGGGCAGGCATGCAGGGCCAGACCTGGACTGAATGCCAACTCCCAACACAGCTGTCGAAAAGCTAAGGCTGTGACTCAAAGAGACCAAATTTCCCACCCAGAGCAACACAAGCAATCTGCAGTCAGTGTGGACAAGGAAGGCTGGGAAAAGAGGAGAACAATTCTTGTTTGTAGGCTGTGTAATGTTTCCCAAGGCATAATGCTTCCCAAGGAAACAGAGGCTGGCTGGCTGATTATTTTAGCCCAGGCAGGGATAGAGAGTCTTTGGCAGAAAGAGCAACTAAACAAGAGTCTAACGAAAACACAAGTGGACGTGGATCAGAGAATGTGAAAGTAGTAAGGAAATGAGATATGGGAAGCTTTCAAGCATTGGGAGAAAAGGAAGTCTCAAGTGGGTCTTGAGTAGTGTTGTGCATGTGAATGCATGAGATGAGGAGCTAGACTTGAGGTAACAGGAGGCATCCATAGAATCATAGGATCATAGAGTTGGAAGAGACCCCAAGGGCCACCAAGCCCAACCCCCTGCAATGCAGGAGCACATAATTAATGTGCCATCAATGTCCTTGTCAGTAGTCTTGCCTAATGTTAAGATTAAGGATACAAGGTGATTGCTTGACTATATTCTACTACAGACCCTGTATCATTTTTTTCCCTTTTAAAAATATTTGGTCCACAAGAGCCAGTATATACTGTCAGTACATGTGCTTAATAACAACAAAACTGAGATCATGTGCAAAATTAACAACAGGCAGGCTTAAAAGGAATAAGAACGGGTATATACACAGGGCATACACACAATTCAGCTCATTTATGCATGTTAATTTTAAAACAGTTTTTTTAAACCTAAAACTTAATGTATCTTTTCCTAAAGGACTTACAATTCTTAGGCTCCATATAAGAATCAAATCAACATAGTTCTGCTCCTAAGACTGCCCTCTAAAATGTATGAAACACATAAGGGAAGAGGAAAACAGATGACAGAGATGCTTGGAGTACAGAGGAGGGGGTTTTAAACACATTTTTTAATAAAGCAGGAAGAGTAGGATAGATATCAGGCAAGATAACATTCCAGTTATCATCACAAGCAGCATTAGGAAGAAAGGGTGCAACTGATATGCAGAAGATGTTACTTTAAGATTATGTTTGTTCTTACATCTGGCTGTCAGTCAACTCAAGTACAGAGATATTACATTATGAGTCTGTGAATTAGGTCTGGGACAAAAAACTCAGACTGTAGTAGACATGAAACATGGAAGATTAACAAATTAAACAATGCTCCTGCACACAGCATTCCACAAACCAACTTTGCAGCTAGCACTTGTGTTAATACCTGTGGCTCCCTTTCTTCCTTATTGGAACGTCAAAGGGGAAGAGAAACCTCTTGTCCCTACCCCCCACCCAGTGACCTATTGTGTAAGAGTGGGTTTTGAGTACTGCAGCAGAAAAACTGTACTGAAACAGGCATCTAAATCTCATACAATAAATAACATCTATAACTTTACGGAGAAAGCAAGTAAGGTTATATTAGTTTTGACCTCATCATTCAGAAATTCCTCTAGACTAGCTTTTTCTCTGTTCTAAAACTGGACTCTACACTCATCCATTGAAAAAATCTACATGCAGAAGCAGTTTCCACATACAGGTCTTGTCTAGATCAAGAGCTATGATGGGCATAAACCAGATGCATATGTATCCAGCTACAGATGTCAGCCATTTCAGTGGGATGCACATCCCCATGTTACATTCTAGCATAGCTACAGCTCAACTGGGATGCTAATATTTTAATTCTCCGTTAACGTATCCTTTGCCTTACTAATTTCCATTTTCTGTATGAATCTCTCACACAGCATCATTCCTACACATCAGCTATGTCAGCATTCACCTGCCAAACTTGCAGCCTTTCATCATCAAGCTGAAATGACTGACTGTGAAACACAAACAGTTCACCCTGACCCCCTTGCCCCCACACACAATCCAGCTAAAGCAGGATGTCTGTATTTATGCAATGTGGCTTACACTGGATGCCGGAAGCAGTTATAGAAACTTCTCTCCATGGAACTGGCATCTTTCATGATGTCCTTTTTGTTCTTTAAATAATTAACTAAACTTTCAGGGGCACAGTGGATTAGAAACTGCCTACAGATCAAAATACTTCTTTCTTCAAAACATTTCTAATTTTTCACTTTTACCTTACAGCTTCGTGAAATATAGCTATTCATCTCAGTATACTGCCTCTAGTAGTAATATCAGATGCTTTAGATGTGCATAAAATACCCATATTACGTGTGTGACTTGGTTTGCAGGTTAGCTTAAGGTGAGACCTCCCTGAAAAGCAAAACTTTTTCTGCAAACCAGGGTCCCTATCTGATTAATTATGTTTATTATTTGTGAATGGGAAAGATGATATGCTTTCTGTAGGCTTTCAAGTGGCAATTTTGCTGTCATAAACAATCACCTGGGGATCAATCTCTCTATTTTGCAGTTTCTTTTTAAAGATTTGGTTACCAAAATTGGGCCCTGAGGAAGAATCAGGAAACCAAAGGCATTTGCTTTGGTTTTGGGTCTCATGCTGACATAAAGGCATGAAAAACAGCAAATGGTACACAGAAGGATGTTCAGATGGAAAGCAATGTAATATCTTCTTAGACTTGTTGCTGGTTAAACCAGTGGTTCTCAACCTTCTGAATGCCGTGACCCTTTAATACAGTTCCTCATGTTGTGGTGATCCCCAACCCTAACATTTATCCATTTTACAGATGGAGAACTGATGCAGAGAGTCTTAGGTGACCCCTGTGAAAGGGTTGTTCGACCCCAAAGGAGTCCCGACCCCCAGGTTGAGAACCACTGGGTTAAACAGACTAGCAGGGGAGTCCTAAAGAGAACTGCACCCTTCTAAGCCCACTGACTTCACTGGACTAATTCTGTTTAGGATTGCACTGAAAGTAACTGAGAGCATATATATTTAGGTTACATCAATTAGAATGGGATCTATGGCAATTCTGTTTCTTCTTTTTAAAGTCAGGTTTAGGGGCTGCTAAAAGAAACTAATTGTAAATTTAACACTCTAACCCCACCAGTTTCTGGATGAGCACATCATACAAGGTTGAGTTGAAAGGTCCCATCTGGCGCCTGTGATCTGGTAGGCTGCAGGAGCTGAAGCCTTTGTCATGGTCAGATCACTACTGATTAAGGCTCATTTCCCTTTCAAGGGTGGCAGGCCCATTAAGATAGTCTACTCCCAGAGATTTATGGAAACAGTGGGATTCCAGAATGTTCTTTGGGATGCTGGAAGCCTCGGTGATTATTCTGTTGAGTCTTTGATAACCCTCTGGAATACTGAGTTCTTCTGTTGTTGACATACTCAGGAGCCTGTGGAGTTAAACTGGTCTGGGAGATTACTAGAACGATGTTGGTGAAAGACACAAGATTAATCAAACAGAACATGGCATGGAGCCCATCTGCAGGCCCATGAGGTGTCAGTGATGGCAAAGAAAGCATTCTTCTCTGCTACCATTGCATCAGCTGAATTGCATCCAGAAAAGCTTTTTAAAAATTGGCTGGGGCCTTTTAACACCCAGAGCTGGCTTGAAAGATGAAGAAGTTTTTTTAGTCCACAGTGACACCTTTGCAAGATTCTCTGGCATTAAAATCTCTCAGATCCTCTGTTGGAAGCATCTGAATCAGATGTCTGTGGACCATTTCAGATTGACCCTTGTAACTTGACAGTATCTATAGCAGTGGTTCTCAACCTTCCTAATGCCGCAACTTTTTAATACAGTTCCTCATGTTGTGGTGACCCCCCAACCCTGACATTTATCCATTGTACAGATGGAGAACACTGATGCAGAGGGTCTTAGGCGACCCCTGTGAAAGGGTCATTCGACCCCCAAAGGGTTGCTCTGCCATTGTTTGGAAAGCTGATCCTTGCCCCTCTTGTTTCGTTAAAATTTGTCCGGAGAAAGTAAAGGTACCTCTGACAAAAAATAATCTGTACCTCTTTGGTCCAGGGCCACTTTTTTTGGAGTAGAAGCAGAGATGGTACAGCTGTTGTTGAAAACGCCTTCCCTGCATAAGGGTGCCTTGTTGAACTGCAGCTCTATTTCTTTTTATTTTAAATTAGATTTTCTCATTTTGTACAAAAAAACAAGTCAGCAAACGGCCAACCAAATGCAAACATCATCCAAAGAGGCCAGCTTTTCACACTGCATGATCTGGAAGTGATACCTAACCAGATTTCTAAAAGTGGCTCATACAGCAACACTAATATTTCCCATTCCGTTCCCCAGAGCAAGATTTGGATATTGCTACTGAAAACAGATTTACAGATGCATTACGCAAAGGCCAAATTGAAATTGAGGCATATTTTGACTAATTGTTTAAAAGGGTCCTATCAAAGTATATGTTATCCAAATGTGCCAGAAGCAATGTGAATCAGCAGTGAACATATGTGCAAGTCTAGAATAAAAATCCAGAATAAAAAAGGTTGGACTTGTAAAGATGATTAACTTCTTATGGAAAATATACTCACCAACAATGATTCATTGTCATGCCACAAGAATGGCATATTTGCAAAGCTTGTTAACAGGATCTGAAACAACATGATATGGGGGTCTTCTCACCAACTGGGTCTGTTTTTCCACACATGTAACCTACATTTTTGTTATTTTTATCATATATTATCATCAACTTGATCAAATCTGAGGATACTTAAGTCCAGTGATTGGAGCCATGAACAGATAAGACAGAAAAGCATCACAGGTTTGCAAAAAAAAACACCCCTGAAATCTTTTATTTTTTAAGTGGAGGTTAAAAATCCCCAAAATGATATCAGGAGCATCTGTAGCTTTAAGAAACAGTTGCCCTCAATGGTCGTTTTTAGGCAATCACAGCATTCCAGAATTGGATTCTGATAGTAAAAGGCATGGGGAGGGGACAGAGCCCTTTGCAGTGTTGTTTTGGCCTTTGAGGGAGGATTCATAGAACCTGGTCCTAGCAGTAACCACTGGATGACTTGTTGCCATCTGACTTGCATGACTCGTCTAAGCCTGGCTGCTTGCTACTGTACAGTAGCACCCACCATATGAAAACCAATGTGGTGTAATGGTTAGAGCTTCAGACACAGATCTAGAAGATGCAGGTTCAAAATCACTAGTCTGACATGGAAGCTGAATATGTGACTTTGGGCCAGTCACATACTATCACTTTAACCAACCTCACAGGGTTGTTGTGAATATCAAAAGGAGAATCTGTCGGGAAGGGGCTTTGGTTCAGTGGCAGAGTATCTGCTTGTGATGCAGAAGGTCCCACATTAAAACCCTGGCATTTCCAGTTAAAGGATCTGGCAATAGATGATGTGGGAGACTCCTGCTTGAATTCTTGGAGAGCTGCTGCCAGTCTGGCACTACTGACTGATGGACCAAGGATCTGATTCAGTATATGGCAGCTTTATGTGTTCATGTGAGCAGAGGAAGATGATGTAACCTGCTTTGGTCTCTACTGTGGAGAAAGGCAGTGTATAAATGAAGCAAAAAAATAATAGATGTAGCTGAAGATGGGAGGCATATAAAAAATAGGTTGGTGAAGGCTGAGAAAGAAAGAATGAGGCAGGAGAACTCCTGGAGAACAAGAGAAGTCCCAGCAGACAGGAGGATGGCTAACGTGTCTCCATCTTCAAAAAAGGGGAAAAAGAGGACTCAAACAATTACTGCCAAGTCAGTCTGACATCAATACCAGGAAAGATTCTAGGGCAGATCATTAGATAGATAATCTGCAAGCATGTAGAAGGAAATACTGTGACCAAACTCAAAGGGTGCTTATCGATGGCTCATCTTCATCATCCTAGAAAGAAGAGACTAGTGGGGTGCCACATGGTTCTGTCCTGGGCCCACTGCTATTCAATATTTTTATAAATGACTTGGATGATGGAATAGAGGGCAAAATAATCAAATTTGCAGATGACACTAAATTAGGAAGGGCAGTAATACCCCAGAGGACAGGGTCAGAATTCAAAATGACCTGAACAGATTAGAGAGCTGGGCCAAAACTAACAAAATGAATTGCAACCAGGAGAAATGTAAGGTATTACATTTAGGCAGAAAAAAATGAAATGTACAGATATAGGATGGGTGACACCTGGCTTGACAACACTACATGTAAATGGGATCTGTGTTCAGTTCTGGGCACCACAATTCAAGAAGGATATTGGCAAGCTGAAATGGGTCCAGAGGAGGGCAATCAAAATAGTAAAAAGTCTAGAACCCATGCAGTACGAGGAGAGACTTAGGAACTGGGTATGTTTAGTCAGGAGAAGAGAAGGTGAAGGGGTGACATGATAGCCATGTTTGAATATTTGAAGGGATATCATGTTGAAGAGGGAGCAAGCTAGATAGAGCCTACTGGGGAGGGAAGCTGAAAACTGGGGGGCAGTAGAGGTAGTCTGGCTGTGGATGGGGAGGAGAGCAGAAAAAAGGGGAGTCTATAGGGGCTTTCAGGAAAGAATAGGAGGAAATAGTAGTAAGGGGAAATTGGATGCTGCCTTCATATTCCTGAAAGTTCCTGTTTGTCGTCGTTGTCGTCATCGTCATCGTCATCAATATCATCGAAAACAAGAACACTCACTTGTAGGTTGTGTTCCTGACCTCCAAGCCATGTTTGAGAATAATGCATCAGATAAGCTTTCACTTCCGAGTTAGAGAAGCTGGAGGTTCCCTTTCCGGCTTGTGCTGAGCTCTGGAATCATGAGACTAGTAGCTTTCCCTCTGACAAACCCAGTGAAATCCAAATAGAATCTAAATGTCTCAATATGTGTGATTTAAAGATTTAGATTTATTTGATTTTCATTCTGAGAGCCAAATCTTGTCTGTGCCGTGCATTTGGCCTGCTAAACTGTTGTTTCTAGAGACCTTTGTTGCTTTGGGAGCAGTACCTAACTATTTGATCACAGAGCCAAGAGTTCAAATTCCAGAAGGGGAAGCAGGGGTAGGTTGCTGCACCCAAAATAGCAGAGAGTCAAAGCATCTTGAAGAGTAACATATTCATTGTGGCATAAGGTTTCATGAGTCAGATGAATAAAGGCCGGAGAAAAGGTTATAGAGGCATTTATCTCCCCTTTCTTTCTTCCCTGCCAAATGTACATGGCAAATTAAGTCTGCATCCAATGTGGCATATAAAAGCAAGTGCAGCTGAATTGACTTTGAATCACCTAAGTTTGTAATGTAATTCTAGGGCATGGCCAGGGAGGTGCTTTCAGTGTAAAGTATGTTCCTTTGTTCTCATTTGTTTCACTTCGGTATTCCATAGCCTTTATACATTTGAAATAGGCCAGTGTTAATTAACATGTTGTTTTCTATTTATTTTCTGATGTCCCTGAGTTAATTTGTACAGAAATCAGAAAATATTACATGAGAGCATTCCAGAGTTTACTTTGTGGATTTGGTAACTTTTTCATAAAACTGAGCTTGGTTTCTATGCTACCTTGGCTGTAGTCCTAAGAAGGCTGACAAATGGTGTTGGAGTACATTAGATACTGAGGAGTACATATTATTCACGTGAAAGATCTAAGCATCCTCTTTTGGGGTTAAAATATCAGTAAGTAAAGGCAGTCCTGTAAAAGCTGGGCAGCCTACTCTTGTTTCTGTGCGTTGTCACACTTGGGTTTGGATTTCAGTGCAGCAATACCTTGGTTGGGTTGACTAGACAGCCCTGGTCCATGGCAAGGGGCTGCTCTCCGTAGAACCTCCACACACAGGACAGCTGCCTTTTCTAATGAGAAAGCTGAGTCTGTTCCCTAGAGGAACAGAATCAGTGTGTTCATGTGTTCATGTGATTTACTGAATTGTGTGTTCTCTACTGAGTCATAGTTAACCAGAAGGGAATTGAAACTTACAAAGGCTTCTTTAATAAAAATCTTGTGATTTTAAATCACTCTTGAGCTTCAAACCAGCAATGTTTTAGTGCAAAAGCATTGTGCCGTTCATCAGGATTGTCCGACTGGAGGATGGGGAAAAGAAGGATGATGACAAGGCCCCATAAGAAAATTGCTGTAGTACAGTGGCTAACAGTGGTGTCCAAAGCAGTTGCGCATTTCTTAGCTTACTGATTTCAATGAACTTAGAAGTGGGTGGCTTATACGCCTTTAAGTCCTCCGTTCAAATTTCACCTCCAATATGAACTATCTAGGTTATCTTAAACATATAAGTATTACTAATATGACAATAATAATACTAATCTGCCTTACAAGGTTTTCTGAAATAAATATGATTTGAATACTGGAAATGCACGATATGAATAAGATGGAAAGACAAGCTCAGTTAGGCTGTTGCTTAAATTAACCCAGTTAAGCTTTTTGGATTATCACAGTTTCAGCCCAAAATAAATGAGAATTGAAGTTATCATCAAAACCTCAGAGCTGCATGCCACAAAACTGCAGTATTCAATTTAAACACCACCCAATTACCATTGTAAAATTGTACAAATTCCAGTTGGAGCATCTTCATAGTTCCTATCTGGGACAAAAGAGATGATTATGGATTTCCGTCAGGGAAGGATAGGGAGGTTAAATTGGCCCTGGAGCAAGACAAGCTCTGTGGCCTTTGTTGTGCTACAAACTGGCTCTGCAGAGTCACTCCACACAGTGGTACCAACAGTGAGCATTAAGAACATAAGAACATAAGAACAAGCCAGCTGGATCAGACCAGAGTCCATCTAGTCCAGCTCTCTGCTACTCGCAGTGGCCCAACAGGTGCCTTTGGGAGCTCTCATGCAGGATGTGAAAGCAATGGCCTTCTGCAGCTGTTGCTCCTGAGCACCTGGCATTTGCAATCTCAGATCAAAGAGGATCAAGATTGGCAGCTATTGGCTCATCTTTAGTTTCCTTCCACAAACTGGTGGCAGTGAAGGAGGTAGCAGCTGGTAAACTGACAACCAATTGAAGGGTCTGATCAAAGTGACATCCCCCACCCAAGGTTCTAGCAGAGTTGTCATGGCTTGCCTCCTCTTGCTTCTTGCTGCCTAGGGCAGTGGACCGCAAGGATGTCATAGGGCCTATCCACCTGAGATTTCTGTCTATCTATAAAAGCATGAACAGACCCATGTTCATTTTTCTCTCAACTTATTGTGCTTTTGGAAATATTTTAAAGGAAAAAAAAGACATGTCCAGGAAGGGTAAAGGGTAGTATGGTAGTCAAGGTTTGAATGTCCAGGTTATATCTTGAGTAACAATCTGACTGAGAACTAATTTTTGCCTGTGTTACAGAAGAGAGGAGGAGTTTTGGGTTTATAATCTTTCTCTCCTGTAAGGAGACTTAAGGTGGCTTACAAACGCCTTTCTCTTCCTCTCCCCACAACAGATACCTTGTGAGGCAGGCAAGGCTGAGAGAGTTCTGAATAAGTGTGATTAGCCCAAGGTCACCCAGCAGGAATGCAGGAGTGGGGAAACAAATCCAGTTCATCTGATAAGAATTTGCCATTCATGTGGAAGAGTAGGGAATCAAACCCAGTTCTCCAGATTAGAGTCCACATGCCCTTAACCACTATACCACGCTGGCCCTCTATTGTTCAGAAGAACAGAGTATGATTTGTTCAAAACCTCTTCTATCCCAAATCATTCCCTCATCAAGTCATATCTTATTTATACCTCATAAAGCTAGCTTTCTAAGCATGCTCCTTAGTTCTATAAACTACCATTTGGTGAAGTATTTGGCAATTTTCTTCAGTCCATCATTTTGCCCATCCTCTAATGCCACTAAATGCTGGTGAACAGTGGATATGCCATGCACATCATCAGTCTCAGCAAAATAATCCCTCCTTTTCTCAATGTCACTGATTTTCAGTCACCCTCTCCTCCACAATTTCATTTCCAGACCTCTCATTTTGATATCCCATCTATTAGCATAAATGTAACATCAGAGAACAGCAGCTTGCAGTTCTTTCAATGGGCTTTTGATTAAAGCATAATAATGAGGCAATATGATTGAAACTTGCATCCTCCTTTGCAGGAGGGCAGGGAACAGCTTCAAGGCTACAAGGCTTCTGCAGAGCCCTATGGTTGCTTCCTGGAGTTATGATTTAATGCATACCCCCTGATAAGAAGAATGAACATCTACTAATTTAGGGAAGGCAATATACACATAATATATTTGTATTCTTTTGGAATAGAAAGGGAAAGTGACAGTACCTGCTCTAGAAATCCAGGTCAATAGCAGTACATTCCAGGAGCTATGCAAATCAATACATGCTATAAACTTGGTTCTGTTTGCCCCAGGGTGACTTTGGAATACACTGGACTGAAAACCCAAGGGTGAAGTAAACTCAGCACCATGGAATATTTAAGCTCCTTGTGGTTTCTCACACTGGGAATCTAAAAATAGAGACTTGAATTTTTCATGGTCACTGAAATACTGTGATGCTGGATGTCCACTGCTAACTCCACTCAAGATCCCAGATAGACATCTTGCTACAGACCTGTGTTATGTCCTTGCCATATGCCAGGAAGAGGTTATTTCTTTGCACTTACAGTTATTCTATTATACACAGCTGTTGTGTCTTTTGAAGATCAACAGTGGGACAAAGGTCTTTATGATGGAGGCCAGACCAAGGCTAGCTTAGGAGATCCATTATCTGACAGAAGATTACTTTCCACCACTCTCAAACATAGTTTAATTATTACTTTCAGTTGTTTAATATAATCAACTTCAATTAGAGTTATGGCACATTCTTGTACAAAAATCAGAATTATTGTTCTAAGACAAAAGGAAGGTTTTGTACAGTTGTATTCATCCATCTCCCCATTAAAAATGGAGTTACTTTCATTCAGGCACTAAATTTTTGTCCCTAAATCTGACACAGTATATTCATTATTCTAGTGTTTGTCATACTTTTGTAAGCCATAACTCAGTGAAGAGAACATTTGATTTCCTGTTCTGCCTGGGGAGAAACTCTAGAGACAGACCCTGACATCCCATAGAGGCTTGGTCAGAACAAAGCCCTGGAGTAATGAATGAGGTTCCCCGCTCCTTCCATCAGTATTGGGAGAAAGGAAAGGCTGACAGGCGAGCAGAATGTGTCTGAGAACGGATGTGCGTGTAAGCAAGTTATAAAGATGATCTAATTCACATATTTTTCACCTGGGATTTCAAGAGGCAAGGGGAGGAGATGGGATCAGAGGGGAGAAAGCCAATAAGGAGATGAAAGGGGAAGGAATATAACTGCAAAAGGAGGGGCCAGAAAAAAGCAAGATAAAATTAACCATTCTCCAATTGTTACACAGATGCTGTAATTCATTCTAAATTCACTGGAAGGGACAAAACAGGGCTTGCTGTTTAAGAAGGAGAAGGGCAGGGAAATGTCCGCCGGAATGTGTCTTAAATTTTATTGTTAAATTTGCCTCTTCAACTATCCCTTCCTTTCTAAAGCAGGATAATTTCAGACAAGGTTGAGATGGTTCAGTGAGCAGTGGTTCAAACCTGGTGCTTATCTGAACTGGTTCCCTTTGAAGGAGAGCACTGGATTTTTAATTTGTATTTGATCTACTTATGTACAGTTGGAGGCAAAGAGACCCTCTTGCAGGGCTGCACCAGATCTATTACTTCACTTCAGCCCCCCCCCCACACACACAGACACAAGCTGCACACAAAGCTGCTTCAGCAAACCTCCAGTGATGTCTGTCCAGTTCCTTCTCACACTCTTCTAGCATCTGAAATTGTTTTCTTTTCATTCAGATTCCCATCTCTCCCATCCTTTCAGTTAGGAGGGGATCTCACCTCTTCCTATCCCAGTGGGCACTTGGCCAGAGCCATCTCCTGAAACTTAAAGCCCAATACAGAAATTTCTACCATAAACAACCTCCACCATTGTTTTAGCATGTAGGATAGACTGAGTCACAGTAATCAGGGTGCAAGCTCATAACAATATGTTAAGTAGATACCTTATACTATGTGCAAATTTCATTTAAGACTTAGGTCAAGCTAGTGCAGGACACAGAGGCAGATAGAATGCTAAAGGAAGCTAAAATGCTGAAAGATTCACAGAAAGAATCTGGGTAAAGAAATGGCTACTCAAATCAGAGCTGCATTTGCAGTTGACTTGTGCGTTCGATTTATCCATAAGACGTGTCTGACTTTTCACATTAGGATATGAATCTTTTTTCAAAAACATCCATCATTTTTTCCATACATCAATTACTGCACCAGAATGCTTTTCTAAGCATCTTGGTGGGCATCAAACTACTGGGACAGCTGCCTTTAAAAAGAAAAGCTTTAACTTCCCAATACCTCTGGATCAAAGCCCTTATAGCATCGCAATGGTAGGCTCACTATTGTGGTGGAACGGAGATGCTTGAACTGCTACATGCAAAATACAAAATTCTTCCCTGCCAAGGGCTGAGAAAACCTTCACTCTGCTTTAGCCCTTAGAAACAGGCACTGGTTTTGATCTCTTTCCATGTCTGCTCAGCACCTAGGAATCAAGTACCATCCCAGTAACAGCTGCTGAACATCTGCAGGGCTAACAACACCCCTATAAAATGTACCTATAAAAGACCTCCCAACATGTCTGATTCCAGCTCAGATACATTAGGAGCTCCTGGTTCCCCAAGGGGCAATATACTCCAGTCACGTGCTCTATGCAGCAAATCCACCACTCAGGAAACTGCTTAGCAGACAGAAGCCAAAACTGTTTTGAGCCCTTCCTGCTGTTCTGCTACCGAGTAGGACAAGTCAGCTTGTTGTGAGTGGTGGGGAGATACCACAGCATCCAAAGAGAGGGTATACCAGACCAAAGTTTGGCCTTCAAGAACTGTTTCATAGAGCAGAACTCTGTGTTACATGAACGCTTTTACAGTGTACTCAAGAAGATTGTTGGAGAGGGGGGAGGAGAAATGAGAAAGGAAAAGAGACTGAAGTGGACAACAATAACTCATGGAGAAAGTCTGAGAAGGACTGTAAAATAGAAGCAAAGGGGAAGCTTTGGCAGGGGTTCTGTTCAAGAGAACCCCTTTTAGGAGGGAAGGCAGAAATTATCAGTGTGCACACTGTTATAGACCACATATATGACTTTGGAAACCACTGCTGCCATTTTCCATCCCCATTGGCACAGAAAGAAGCTCCACCATGGCTAGGGGTGTTCTGGAAGCATTTCAGGGGATGGTGCCAACTTTAGTCAGCTTCCGCTGCTCTCCCAACCCCCACGTGCTGACAGAGCCAGCCTTAGATGTACACCACATTTTTCGTGGTGTACGTCCAGTGGTGGGATTCAACAACTGGTTCCTGTGGTGGGATTCAAATAATTTAACAACTGGTTGTTTACAAGCACCATTTTAAAACCGGTTCCTCTGAAGTGGTACAAACCCACTGAATCCCACCACTGTGTACATCCCAATCTCCTATGAAGGATTTTAGCCAACTGGGGTTTTTGGTTTCAATTTTGAACTTCCCATGCCACAAAAGAACCCTTTGGAGGCACCACAGCAACGCTGTCCCCACCTGCCCAGGAGATCTGGATTGGGCTATAAGATACGCAATGTTGACTATGTCCCAGAGTAGAAAGAAAAGTAATAATATACCAAATAATGAATAAATTACCAAAAATGACATTGAAGGCTTCCCTCCAAGGAATTTTATAAATGGTAGTTCTTTGATAAGAGTTGGGTCTTCTAGACATTTTTTTTAATTAGTCGTCCAAAATATCAAGTTCAGTGCTGTTTCAGAAATGCTAAGGTAATATGCACACATTAATATTATACTAAAGCAATCATTCTCCTGAGTTTCCCTGTCCAGGCAGGAAAGCTGAATAATTTCAGATTGATCTCGATTTGTAAATGTGCTAAATGTGCTTTTCAGATTCTCTTCCATGTGCAAAGATTTACTTGATCAGAATGTTCAGGTCGGAATAAAACAACTCATTTATATGCTGTCACAACATTTTTTGTTCTTCTGTAAAGGCTCTGAAATAGACATTAAACATTAAAATCACATAAATTTAGAACGTCTGATTTGGGGAGTTTCATTAGAACTGTGTGTGCATATTTGGAGAGGATGTTTTTTGAAACACTGGGGGTAACAATCCGATTTTGTTTTCATCCTTCCTGTGGCCCTCATTTCTAATACAGCAGAAAACACTGTATGCTGCAAAGATACTTGGTTACCAAGATTGTGAGATTTTGGCTGGGATCACTGGTGAGGGAAGAGAAGGAAGAAACAAGAAGCTTTCTGCATCACAAAGACAGCAAGAAAATACTGATGAAATACAAAGCCTCTCATTCTCAACTCTGAATCTGCAATGTGCACAGCTGTATGTTTTGGCACATCTGCACCTCCTGAAAAAAACAAGCAGCATCCCCCGCACCCTTCTCCAGGGAGGCACACTGTGCTTCAAACTACTCTGGGGCTTAGCTGAATCTTGCATGGAGTCATTCTAGGGCACTGAATTCATAGGGCCTATCTGAAACAATCCATTTATAATTATCTCCACTGAGGAAATACAGGTTTCTTCAGTACATTTTAGTAGTCGCCACCCTTTTTGTTATTTCACAGGTATGTCATGCAGTTAAGATGATGAGCTGAGGATGCGCCCAAATCCCATTTATGTTTTATAATTATTATCTGGCCCCACAGGCTTGGTCTTTTGTGTCACTATTATCACATTTAAATCAAGTCCAAGCTTTTTGAAACAAAAACAAGCAGCCCAGTCACACCTTGAAGACTGGCAACTCTATTGTAACTCTGTTTTGTAGGCTATTGTATCAGGGCAAGAAGGTTCAAGCAAAAAAAAAAAAGTGACGGCTACAATAAATTCATTATGCTTTAAAGGTGTCACAGGACTTTTGTTTTGGGGTTTTTTAAATCAGAAACTTCTGCTCATTAATGAATAGCAAAGGAATGTAATCATGAGTATCTGACCAGCTGCAGAATACTGAGCAGAGATTTTTGCTAGGGTCTTATGTAGTCTTGGGTCCAGTAGTCAAAAGGTATTACTCTCTAAGGCCCTTTCCGCACAGGCCTCCGGGCGCCCTCACGCCGGCAAGAATTCTGCCGGCGTGGGGGTGGAGGCCGCACGCAAGCATGCGAGCGGCCCCAGCAGAGGCCGGCTCAGGAGAGGCGGCTCCGCATGGAGCCGCCTCTTCCCTGTCCCTCGCTTACTTGCCTTGTCCCCGTCATCGCCCTGCTGTCTTCCTAAGCCCCGCCCACGCTGCCCTCCGACCTCCAGGGGTCGGAGGACAGTGGACAAGGCAAGTACGGTGGAAGAACAGCGCACTCGGTGGTGCCGCTCGCCGCATCAGCCAGGGAACACGCTGTTTTTCAAAACACCCTTTAAAGGTGCTTTGAGGACGCGCCTGATGTCACTTCTGAGGGAGGGGAAGGGGAGCCAGGTCGGGTGCTGCCATGCTTCAGCAGCCGGGCCAGGCGAACGGGCGGCCTGGGGCGGGGCGCTTTACCATCCCCAGGTCACGCCATCTCGGTATGAAACGCCTAACAGAAACAAACAGAGATGATGTCAAACTGTATGCCAGTTCTGCACTCCTCCATTTTCTGCCTTCCTCTGGTCCTTATCTCATTTTTGTTTTCACTTCTCTGGTTTGATACCTTGGCCTGGATGGTGTTAGAATCTGAATTTTGAGGGTTTTTAGGGGTCCAATTCCTTGAGTGAAATTTATCATTAGCAGTGTACCATAGGCTTTGGGTGATGACCTACACATTCAGACCAGTTAGGGGTCCAGATTTTCTCATGGAAGGGGCTCATCTCTCGTAATATACTTTCTACAGAATGACTAGCTGTTCAGGCAACTTTATTTTAAAAATTAGAATATTTTTATAAAGTTTGGTTTCACAGAGGGGCTTGCATGTTGTTACCAGTCATCAGAAAAATGTCGTGGAAAAGGGAAGTCCTGCAGCCAATATATCATTTCTAAAATATTAGAATTTCACAATTGTTCCATATCTTCTAATGTATTGGAGAACTCTTTTGAAAGAACCACTTGCAGGTTATGTTGCAGTTGCAGTGCTGTATAAAGGACATCATCTTTTTTCAGGGCCTTTAGTACCCCATTGTTTCATTTTAACCATATTTGTTTCTCAAAAGTTACAATTACAGTATTATTCTGAGGAGAGAGCAAAAGGTACTAAGAGCTTTCCTCCACTAGTACCTGACATTCAGGTATTGGTGCTCCACAGTGAGCCTCTTTGTATCCACCATTAGCTGTTGTTCAACACAAGTGACCTTAGGGACAATGATGTCATCATGTAGATTATGAGATTTGGTTTAATGATAACAGCACTGAAGATTAGCCAAATTGATTCAGAATGAGCCAGCCACCATTCTGGTTTGCGTTGTTTGCCCTCAGAGACATTAAATATGTGATGTTTTTCCAAGGAATTGAGGCTCGATACATGACACACCCTTTATGAATGGCCTTTAAATTATCAAGAATCTAATAGAATGCTAAATAAGAGTGTTCCAATTGCATTCGGGAAATGGTGACCCTTTTCTAGTTAGATATTAATGAGATAGTTGAACTTCAAACTACTCCTCATGCAAATTTGCATACAGTGGCAATTTTACACATGGAGGATGCAGTCTTCTTTCATACTACAGCAGGCTGGTGATGGCTGAGATAGCAACAGAGGAATGGCAGGGAGATCAGTGGAAAGCTGCTTGAGGGACAGGATATGAAAGAGAAAGCTACGAGCATTTCTTCTACCCAAACCCACTACTTTCATGTCCATATTCTGTAAGTCCAATATATGGGAATTGAAGGTTATATTTTTCTTCCAGTTTAAATAGACATTGATCTATTTGAGCCTGAAAATAAAACTTCAGTCTTGCTTATGCTGTAATACACAATTTGTTTTTTCTGCAAGGTACAGAACATTCCCAACAAGAAAGAATTTTGAACTTTTTTGTCTGTATTACCACACAGAATCAAATAAATGGATGATATAATGTATGAGTGTAAATTAAGTAGCCATCTGAAATGGAAAGGATAGGATCAGAAAAAAAAGAGTACTCCCATGCAATAAGTTCCTGCATCACAGCTTGAGCGTACTGACAGTCCCAGAAAGCATTTTCACAGTGGAGGCCCTGTTATCTCAACCTTAAGTCCCATAGCTTGCTGTTCATTGTTTCACTTTCAGAACAAAATAAGGGTATGCCCATTTAGAACTGTAAATCCCACATACTATAACTTGGGAAAACAATTAAGAGGAATTATTAGCTTATGACTGGCTTCAACTGAAATACATTTTAATTTTGTGAACAGGAGGTTTACCAAAGGAAATGATTGCATAAAACTGCAGAACTTCCCATCCTTCCAAGTAGAATGCAGAGGAGACAAAAGGATTATGTTTAAATCTCAGTTCCCACAGCATGCTTACTTATAACTGAAGGATAGCCAGACTGGGCAAGAATGCTGCAAGCAGTATTGGCAATAATCAATTGGGAATACCGTATATACCGGGCAGATAAGACGACTATCAAGGAGATAAGACTACCCCACCCCTTTTCCAGTTAAAATATAGAGTTTGGGATATACTCGCCATATAAGAGTACCCGCGATAAGAAGACGCATCTTAATTCCCACACACTTTACATGGTGATGGATGATTTCCCAGGGTTCAAAAGTAGTCTTATACTCCAGTATATACAGTATACATATCTCAAACTTTTTATTCAGTCAGGCTTGTTCTAGGAGGAGGAAGAAATTAAACCATTAGTCTCTTTCTACTTCCAGCTCCTAGAAGAGGTATGACTGCTACAAAGGTTGCCAACTGTCTGGAGGAAAAATAATCGGAACCCTTTAATAGAGCCTTAACAAGACGTTATTTGCCTGCCTGCCATGAAAAGCTACAGCTCATTACTGCACTTTAAGGCAGGACAGTTTTCTCCAGATTTGGTAGCTACCCCATTTAACACTCCTCAGCCATCTTCCTCTCTTAGCTTAGTAACAACCCCAGTCACATTAGATGATAATCACAAGGAAACTAGTTTAAAGATGGGAAAGTTTTTCTCTTTGCCATGTGACTTTTTGCCACCCCTTCAAATAAACACCCTGCCCTCAGACTTCATCCTCCCACACTATTCTTATTAGCAGAGAAACAGAGAAAGAAGGTTCTCCCATGTTGCTATTGGCGGGAGAGGACTGACAACAGCTGTCCTTTGCACACAAAACCCCTGCTGGGGTTAACAAAGCACAGATAACCCACCTTCTCTTCAGTTCTTCAGCTTGTTCTTCCTCCTGCACTCCTGCTGGCCACACTAGGAGCTTTTAACGACCTGCTTTTGGATCACCCCCAGCAGGCTTGTGGATGGGTGTATCCCTCCAGGAATTTCCAGCATTTGTTATTTTCTCTTTCCATTTCCAGGACAGACAATAATTTTAAGAAACTCAGAAATGAAAGTTTATAACTATGGAGACCAAAGGTTACTGGCACACTGTGCTCTAAAAATAGAGAGCCTAGAAAGCAAAAGTGAAAGGAGCTAAGTTTCACTTTTTGGCCTAAACCTCTTCATGAACCCCATTTTGGACCCATTTTCTTTCCCTACCCTTTGGACTGGCACTTTTCCTAAGCAAAATAATTGGTGCCTTGGCATTGGGTTATGGATTCCCAGGCCAGATCCAATTCCAACAGCGTGTGCTTTAAATCAAGGAAGATTCTTTAGGCAGAACAAGACAAGCTTCTGCCAACTGCAGGTGCCATAAATGTCCTCAAGTTTAACAGGCTCCTCTATTTCACTGGCACAAGCTGAATTTCACTTCAGAGTTAACTGTAAAGAGCTGTATTCCCTTTCACATGTGCACACTCGGTCGTGTGTTCCTTATGAAAAATGTTAACACAGAGTGATCCATGGCAGTTTTATTGAAAAGGAGATGCACCCAATCTTCTTAAAAGGCATGTGTAAAAACCAAATCAGGGCCACATGGCCTTGTCCAGATTCATGCCAAACCACCGTTGCTGCAAATCAGACATACACACACTTTTGGGGAGCTTCAATAAAGCGGCAAACCTTAAGAGGTGCTAAGCAAAGTAACCGTATATTTACTGCAGTGCAGTGACGTATAGATTTTTTATGGGGGATTCGGGGGTGAGGCCACGCCCCCGCCCACCCCTGGGGGTGTGGCCACGCCTCCCCAAGCCATGCCCATGGCCTCAGTGCTTATAAAAAGCAGCTCTCCGAGGCAAGGGAGGGCAGACTTCTGTGACCGCCCCCCACCACCAGCTGGGCTCCCCAGCTAGCAGCCGGCAGTCCCTTCTCTCTTCCCTCCAGGCAGAGGGGTAGCTAGGGAAAATGGAGCCCAGTGCAAAATCTTAGGTTTGTGTACCCCCCGCCCCTGCACTATAGGCGGCTGCTGTGACACTGGAATCCACCCCCAAACAGCATCACTTTCAACGGTGTTTAAATTAGGGAGCCCAGATTCTCCTTTTAAAACAAATTTTAAAGGGAGAATCTGGGGTCCCCAGTAAAAATAATATTGAAAGAGATCACAGCATCACTTTCAACGTTTGAACTGGGGACCTCAGATTCTCACTTTAAATCCATGCTGAAGGGGGTGGATTTAAAAAGAGAATCTGGGGAAATTTGGGGGGTGCCTGCTGTCAGGGGTACAATTGTTAAGCTAGCAGCACCAAACTTTCGGGGTATCTTTAGGAGACTCTCCTGATGATACCACCTAGGTTTAGTGAAGTTTGATTTAGGAGGTCCAAAGATATGGACCCTCAAAAGGTCCCATCTACTATTAGCTCCCATTGGAAACAATGGGGGATGGGGGCACCTCTTTTGGGGGGTCCATAATCTTGGGAGAACTTAAACTTCACCAAACTTGGCTGGTATCATCAGGAGTGTCACCTGACGATAGCCTGAAATTTTGGTGCCGTTAGCCCAGGGGTAGGGAACCTTTAACACTCAAAGAGCCATTTGGACCCATTTTCCATGGGAAAAGAAAACACTTGGAGCCGCAAATAATTTTTGACATTTAAAATAAAGATAACACTATATATATAGTATATAGTATATATATATGGGTTTTTTTTACCTTTTACTCCGCTCATTCTGAGAAGCACATGGATGCGCCCGTCCTGCTGCCTGTAGGGCGGGCAAGGATGGGGCCGGCGGCTCGGCTCGTGGAGCCACAGTGCAAAAGCAGAAGAGCCGTGATGCTCTCGGTTTCGAAACAAGAGGTTCCCTACCCCTGCTGCTAGCCTAAAAAACTGCGCTTCTGCAGGTCAAAAAAAAAAACAAAAAAACCACTTTAAAATGCACAAACTCACAAACGGGGTGGGGTGGAGCTCGACATGTAATTATGGGGTTGAACCCGGTGAGAACCCCTTACCTAATACGCCCCTCAAGCTGCAGTGCTCCCAATTCTTCTTTGTGATGTATTCTGAATATTAAATACTTTAACATAGGTAAAATAAGTCAAGAAAAGTATGTTAAAACACCATGTGATTTTTTTGGTACTAGTATTTCTAAAATGAGGAGCCTTTCCTTTGTAAAATGATGTATATGAACTATTGGTTCACAAAGATTTTAAAATGAAACATGGGTGATACTTATCTCAGTGTTTAATTTCACAAGGTGCTTGCCCTATTTTTAACTGCTTGCTACTCACAAATAGCATGTAGAACTAAACATGTATCAGGCAAGATAACCAGGAGAAATTCAGTAAATAAAAATTATTTGTTTTAAGGTTATCACCTGTTGGTCTGCAATTCTACTAATTCCTCTCTTTTTTGGCCAACTTTCCGCTATCAGAGGCATAGCTCCAAGGGGGCCGGGGGGCGGGGAGGGCTTATGCATCACTGGGCCTGGGTGGGGTGTGTGCATCGAAGGCATTCCGGGAGCATGGTGGGGCATTCCTGGGTGGGACAGGGCAGAGGACGCACCAGTGCACAGGCCCTTTCCCCCCTTGCTATGCCTCTGCCTATCAGTATAAGAACAGTAACTAGAATGTTGAGAATGCTCACCCAATGCTCAGTCACTGTACTGGAAAAGACAGAGCTGAGGCTGACATTGCTTGCATTCTAAAGCTGAATGGTGGTGGTCAATGTTCACTGTAAGCCACTGCCGTGTGGATAAACTAGGAGAACTCTTCTAAGCAGCTCTCAGTTCCACTCAGTTTCTGTGACATTCTGCACAGCACTAGGGAAGGATTAGAGGACTATTGGTGGTGGTCTAAAGTGCTGTCAAGTCACAGCTGACTTATGGTGACTCCATAGGGTTTTCAAGGCAAGAGATGGTTGGAGATGGTTTTATATCGCTTGGTTCTGCTTGGGCTGAAGAAGTTCTGAGAGAACTGTGACTAGCCCAAATGTCACCCAGGAAGCTTCCTGTGGAGAAATGGGGAATCAAACTGATAGTTCTGCATTTTGAATCATGTTTTGAATTCAAAAACTATAGGATGATTAAGTCAATCAGGCAATTGTACTTTCAGATCTAGCTAGCTACAGCACTGCTATGCTGCCAAGGAAGCCATACCTTGTTCTGAAAGCAAAACTGGATCAAAATAGCTAAACACTCTTTCTAAAATTCTACCCCACAGCTCCTGCTGAGCATGACCGGGCTCTGTCAGTTGAATAACCAGAGAACTAAATCAGTTATGATGTAGGAAAGCTTGGCTGTAAAGTACCCTAATTCAAAAAGGAAGGGCATTTACTGCCACTTATATAGGGTTCCTAGTTGCTGTTCCTAACAGAATAACAGTGCAATCAATGATGCTTCTATTAAAATGTTTTCCTCTGCATAATCACCCTTATTCTTACTGCTTCCATTGCAGCCTTATATAAATGTCATTTCTGACACCTCATCCAGTTGGCAGATTCCTGTATTTGAAGCAAGGAACAACTTTGAAACCCTAGTTACAGCAAACTGAGAAGATTTTTTCATGCTGCTTATTCATCTGGTTCCCAGGTATAGATCCTCAGTGAGTACTTGAATTGTTAAGATTAATTTTCACCACCTTCAGCTTCTTCCACCATGACTCTTCTAGTCAGGAAAGCTGTACAAGGTAAAATTCCACCGTCTATATTCGGAGCCCTCGTTAGTCTGACTGCAAAGATGAACAAAGATGGATCTGCCCTCAATCATAGGTGAAGCAAAAGCAGGTTGATTCTATATACAAAACAGGCATGTACATGAGGGGCGATAGACCCTCCCAGTACATGCCACATACACGGTTTCTTTCCCCCCAATCAGGCTCACTTCTACCACCAGGGCAGCTCAGGAAAAAAGTGACATCAAAAAACAGACTGAAGAGAAAGTATGAAGTGGATGGTTCAATCCTCTTCACCCACATGCCTTTTATTTGGACTACCCACTTACCCATTCCCAATTTATATATATTTGGGGAAGTCTCACAGTTTAGAGACAGGTCAATTACTGTGACACCAAACTTCATACCTAGGATTGCTGAACTCTGATGTTTATTACTGAAAACTTCCTGGTGAGACTCATGGGACTGGACGCATTCCCATAACACTGAGAAATTTAAAGGCATACATGCATCCAGGATAAGAAGCAGCAACTTTAACTTGCTGCTATACACATTTTGTATGGCCACAGTCTCTTTTCTGAATAAATCACACTACAACAATGGGAAGAAGAATAAGAATTTGAATTTGTACCCTGCCTTTCTATCCTGTAAGTGGCTTACAAACTCCCCCCCCCCCTTCCTCTCCCCACAACAGACACCTTGTGAGGTAGGCTGGGCTAACAGATTTCAGAAGAACTGTGACTAGTCCAAGGTCACCAAGCAGGCTTCATGTGGAGGAGCATAGAAACAACTCCAATTCACCTGTCTGCCACGCAGCTCATGTGGAGGAGTGGGGAATGAAATCCAGTTCTATGGATTAGAGTCCACCTGTTCTTAACCACTACACCATGCTAAGGAGCAGAGTAGTCACAAAAGTAAGCTCACACTGGGCAAACCACTAGCCTAGGATTTAGAAGTCAGACTGAACCTTTTAAAAATAACAGATAAATAAATGCAAGCAATTAAAAACATTATTTAGGATAGATCTATAAGCATAGCAAGCAATTTGATTAATATAAAAATCTACATGATTAAAAACTTAAGTTTCTCCCCAAAAAGTTAAAAGAGCACATTATTTTAATAGCACAGATGTATGCATCCATAATATTCAGCTATTCTTGTCATGATGAAAAACCAATCAATACATTTGAACCTCTTAATCAGGAGAAATACTAACAGGATGAACCTATGGAATCTGAGAATCATGACCAAGAAATCTTAAGCCATTTTGGTCCATCAACTTCCAGCATCCATTGCTCCTTCTCATTTTGTCAGTCAGGTCAAATGTACAGCAATAAAAGCAGCTGATAAGTCAACAGCACTTCCACAGTCTAAAGTCCTGGGCAGAGTTGCAAATCCTTTCTCAAGTGAACACAGGGTGCCTACCTGCCATCTTAAATAAAATAAAAGTCAGCTCATTGTCATTTTTGAGCAAAAATCATTTACCATCGTTATGAGAGCATAAAAACTAAATAAAATAAATAGGAATGTTTGAGGTTCCATGAACCAAAAATCATGGTGCATTTCCTGCCTGTCTGGACAGATTGTACAAACAACTGCATTGCTAGGCAGTGAGAATCATAAGGGAGAATTGGGTGATGGAAGGAGAGTAGCTTATTCCAACACTTGAGGGCACCTGATGGGCCAGTTTCTCCCCTTTTCTTTTAATTATATTGCCTTTATTCTCCTACTTGGCTGCTTTCTGCTGGAGACAAACCCAGGTGTTAATGCACAGAACTCAGCAACAGCTCTTCTTTTTGGAGGCACCAGGTGCCACAGCATATAATGACCAAGTATCATTTTCTAAAAGTAAATGGCAAACTAGAATAATACTGACTGGTATTTTCCTGCCTCCTGAGTATCAGACAAAGCCTGTTTTGTTCGACTGGGTACCCTGAAGGATTGGCAGCCTCTATGGTGGGGCCTAGAGATCTCTCAGAATTACAACTGATCTTCAGACTATAGACATCAGTTCCCTTGGAAAAAATGACTATAGACATCAGTTCCCCTGGGAAAAATGACTCCACTCCCAAATGTCCAGGAATTTCCAAACCCAGAGTTGGCAACTCCAGTGCCTTCTCCAAAACAGTATCTGTTCTTTGCACACCTGTCTTGATCTCCTGCTGAGAGAATTCACGACTATGAAGTTTTCTGCTGGAACAAAACGTGACAGCTGTCATTTCTTTGGTACAACATTTTTTTCAACGGTACCTCATCTCTTAATTCTTGCCAGCGAAACCAAGGGTAGGAACTCAGACTCTCCAGATGTTCAGGAACTACAATTCCCATCAGCCCCTACCAGCATGGCCAATTGGCCATGCTAACAGAGGCTGATGGGAATTGTAGTTCCTGAACATCTGGAGAGCCGCAGGTTCCCTACCCCTGCCTTAGCTGGTCCATAATTCACCCTTCGACTTGGTACAGTGCTGAAACTTCTTTATTGCACCACTGAGCCTTATTCTAGAAGTCGTCCACATCCTGATCATGAGAGCCACATGGATCACAATCCTTATGACATGGAGAAAAGAAGATTTAAGTGTAGCAATATACAAAATAATTAATGGTTTGAAAAAAATATATCTGGTGTAGTTCTTGCAAATGAAAGATGACATTCTCAGGAAACCAAATTCTGTCCCAGGCTCTTTACTGCAGTGTAACTAAGGCCCAACAATAAAGCAGTAAAGTTCAGATATATCACATTGAATATCTTCTAAATACAGCAACTGTAAACAAAAATGTTCCTTTCCCCTCTGAACTATTGGTTTAATTCAGGTTCTAATGTTTCCTTTTAACCTAGCAGAAAGCATACAGTTGCTACATTTTTAATTTATATCAGAATGTGCAGGACAGCAACCAGTGTACTTGACCAACCCTCCTCAACATTTATCGAGTCCTGACAGATTTTAGACAGTATTTGTAAATGCCATCAGATTATACTGTATTTGTAAATGCCATCAGATTTCAGATTCAGTAACACTTTCCTGATCCCAGAGGAGGCGCAGGGCAAAGAGGAGCCCACAGGCAAAGCAAAACAAGGCATTTGCACTAAGTGATCACATTTATTTGAATATTTTTGTGTGTGTTCTAAAATTGGTTACAGAATAAATACCTGTGCCTTATAACAGGAAGTCCGCTTTTTTTAATACAAAGTGCTTGTTAGAGGAAGTTGCATCAATGAAACATAGGAAGGACTGTGTCCATCTTGGTGTACATTTCCTTCCAGGAAACTAAAACAGATTTTTTTATTTCTTTTTTTAAAGTTTCTTTTCCCTTTTTTGTGCATTTCATTTCCTGTCATTGTGTATTTACAAATCTCTGAAAGAAGAAAAATGCCAATATGCATGATACGTGGCATTTCAACACACAAAAAAAACAACCTTAAAAAATCTACAAGTATCATTTCTTAATGAATCAATGATAGAAATTCTCTCTTCTTACAAAATGGGAAGGAAAAAGATTTTAAAAAGCAAAAATCAAAGAGCAAAGATATTTTGAAATAGAAAAGGATCGTTTGTCCCTTTTATAAGTTTTCCAAACTGTAAAGTAGGAAGGTCATATGATCCAGAAGTAGATTCTTGATTGAAATCCTTATTAATTTCTTCTGCAGCTCCTCTCCCATCCCAATCCTGGTACAAGGGAGGACTTTTAAAAAATTAAATTAAAACTAGAGATGACAGCAATGCCCCTCTCAGACTGTGGCATGTGACAGGGATAAGTAAAAATGGATTTGATTTAAAAACAACAAAATCTAGACTTAAAAAAAATCTTCAAAAATGAGCAAGCTTTAATTCAAGCCAGATGGTTAACTGGTGACATAGTGTTTGGTGGAAGGCTGACCATAAACTCTATAGAAATCCTGGCGTCCGTGTTGCTGAGATGCATCAATCCATTCCCTCACTGCCAATCCTGGAAGCGACTGAGGTACAGATGGAGCAGGCGGAAGTGGATGGGAATATTCCTGGGATGACACTGTCCATGGAAAGTGGCCCGACCGGGGGTATGGTTGATGCCCGCTGTGATTAGATACTGAGGAACAGTAACAGTTGTCCACTGAGCAGACCAGGATTTTGCGCCCACCATACTGAGACAGCACAGACTGCTGAGTTGATGTGCTGTTGGGGTAGTGGGAAGGGTTGAACATCGAGCCAGAGTGAACGGGCTGTGGGCCACTGGGGAGTCCTACTATGTGCTGTGTGGAGCTACAAGGCACCATGGATTGTGCAGACTGGCCTTCACCAGCTGAAGCCCCTTGGCTCACATACTGGCTGGGAACAGGTCCCGAGGATGGCTCCAGGAAGCTACCTTCTGGGAAAGCGGTGGCGTGCTTGCGCTTCTCAGCTCCCGAGTTGCTGACACTGCAAGGGTACATAGGAATGCTCTGCAGGAAAGGCACCGGGGTACTGAAGGGGCCTGAAAGAAAACGGAGAAGACAATTTATGTAACCTTTCTAAGGAAGCCAGTACTGACTTTTCCTCTAGTAAACAACAGAATAAATCCTCTCCCTAGATCCAACCAGCCTGCCTGTATATACCAAAGAAAAGAGCAATTGCTTGCATCTAGTTATCACAAAACAGATGCAGGAAGACTCCTTGATTATTCAAAGGCTACTCCTTTTATTTTAACCAGCTCTTACATGGTGTAAGCACACACAAACAACACTAAACGAGGTGAAGGGGTTCATCTCAGAGTAAGGAAGCAAATTCTGGATGAGGTGACAAGTTTTATAGAGCATTTGCAGCAATATGGACAGATGTCTCCCAGAATTTAGTGCAGAATACATGCAAAATACCAAGCACTTTGAGTAAGCAACACAAGCAGAGACAATGCGCAGTAATTCCTGTCTTAGATCTCAGGTCTACCTCCATAAATAAACGGAAGATACAGATTCACAAAGTGGTACATCCATCTTCTGCTGCCCAGTATCTGAAAAGTATGCTGACATGCAATTATTATTTCATTTGCATAATGTAACAGAGCCTGAAGTGGCTCAGAGCAGGAAACTGCAGCCTCAGATTCTTCACCAGAAGATTTTGCATCTCTCCTTGTGATCCCCTGTGCATTCCCAGCACTTCAGCTACAGTAATGCCACAGAAGGGACAAGGTAAACCTTTGGATTTATTAGTTTCCTTGACCCAGTCAAATATTACCTCACCCTCCTTGCTGGATTCTCACAGCAAAAGAAGGCTAATTTTCTATTACATTCAGGGCTACAAACCTAAACCAGGATTTTCCAATGGTGATTTCGAGGGATTTCTTTTTCCCGAGACCTACTTTGGTGCCCTCCTTTATTTCACTCCCTCCTGTATCTTCTCCCTTTTGTCCAGAAAACCCACAATATTCTTGCTTCTCCACTGCCAACTGCAACTGATATAACATTCCCTTCAATCTGTTCTTGCTACTCTGTTATCAAGCCCTCTCCTCCCCTTTCACCTTTATGATGTTTTTTGAAGTTTGTATGCTTCCTCTGCAGAGATCACCCCAAATCCCCAGCAATACCGTGTTTAGCACATGGCAACTGCACAGTAAACATAAAACATTACCAGCAGTCCTCTTAAAGCAAATCACAAATGAAATGCATGACTTCTTTGCAATCCAGCTCAGAGTTATCTATAGATTGCAAAAGCTATTATACTAGAATCCAGCACAGAGAGAGGCTGGGGAAAAGAAACAAATCTCTGTCAACAATGAAATGTCAGGTTCTGAGAGTCTACGAAGTAAAAATGTTGAGTATATTCAAGAGCAATATATGCTTGCCTAGAGGGCCCTTGCAGCTCCAGCCCACAGCCAGAAAGGTTAAGGAGAAATGTTCTAAGACAAATGATACACAGATAGGTGTGTGTTTGTTTTTTTAAACCCAGTAGCCTCCCTATTCCACTCTGATTCTTTCCTGAAGAACTAGCAAGTAAAAGCTGAAACTGGATGAGGCACATATTGTTTGGGACTTTAAGGCAGTCATAAAATCAAAATTAAAGTCTACAGCCTGAACTTAAATAAGCAATTTAAATAAGGGACATGACAGATCTATCCTAAGCCACATTTTAGGCTGCTTTACAGAAAAGGGAATGCTGGGTAGGGAAGAACTTGCCTAAGATTCTGAAAAGCTACTAGCAATAAGCATTTAAGGAAACCAGGTGCTGGCAACAAGAAGTCCCTAAACAAATTAAACTGTGCAAGAAAAAAACTGTCTGACTCCTTACTACATTTTCTGGATGTAAGGCTCCATTTAACATACCTTCTTACAGACTCCTTAATATAGCTTCTTATTGACTCTTCAATCATCAAGTAATTTATTCACGTTGCAAATTCTATTCTAGAGTCTCCAAACTCCATAACCAGAAAATCCTCACTGTGCAATCAGACTGCATTATTTTATTTATGCCATTTTAATGCCACCTATCCAACTAACTTAAGGTTTACAGGGTGATTCAAATAAAATTATTAAAGCAGATTAAACAAAACACACAGATGCGTAAAAGGGAAGAAGGCTTCCAAAACAAAAAAGTCTTCACCCAAAGAAAATTATTGGGGGGTGGGGGGGTGGGGGGGATTAATCTCCATGGGAAGGGAATGCCATTGTTTTGGTACCATGACTGAGAAAGCCCTTTCTCAGGCTGCCACCTGTCTGGTGTCAGATGAGTGGGACACCAGAAGCAGGAATCCAAAGACAATCAGAGTGGTCAAGCAGATTCACATAGTAGTAGGCAACCCTTAAGGTGTGCTGAACTCCCTGATACAGGGCTCTGAAGATTAATACCAGCATCTTGAATTGGAGGCAGAAACAAATTGGAAGGCACTGTTAGTAGAACAAAACTGGAGTGATACTGTTCCTAAGACCTACATGAGTTCACAATCTGGCTGCTGAACTCAACACCATTAGTAACTTGTAGTCACTCTTCAAAGGCAGCCCCATGTAGAATGGATAGCAGTAGTCTATACGTTACAAGAGCATGCACTAGAGTGGCAAGATCTATTCTGCCCAGGAAATTCTGCAGGTGGCTTACCACCTGTGACTGATGACAGGTCTAGCAGCATCCTTGAGCTACAAACCTGCTCCTTTAGTGGGAATGAAACCCAATCCAGACCAAAAGACATTTCAGTTCTTGGGTCAGTCCTTCTGTCTACCAGTAGCACCTCTGTCTTGTTGTGATTAACAGTGCAAACCTAACCCTTCTTAGTATTACGCTGTAAGTTTCATTAGGCTAATTAAGTAAAATCATAGAAGCAGAGAGTCAGAAGGCATATCATCCCTTCCAATTTCCCTCTATATCTAAGCCATCTTTGACCAATTGTCATCTAGCCTCTCTTCCAAATCTCACATGAAGAAAGAGAGGTTCAGCAACCACCACTTAACTGTCAAACACTTTTACAGTAATGTTCTGTTTACCTCATCTCTCTCCTATATCAGGAAGGTCGCAATCTGCTGCTAGCTAATGTATTCGACATGTTGACATTCACCCTGTTTTTGTCATTTTGTGTGTGTGATTTTTTTTAAAACTGAAGCCAATGTTTATTTGAAATTTGGTAACATATTGATAATCTTTATGATAAGCCCAGCTGTTTTAATTTTGTATGTCATGTGTTTTAACCTCTCTCACAATTTTTGAATCCCTTTCAACAGAAGAAAATAGTTCAGCTGAAACCGAACTGCTGCCCTCTTGCAAATAAAACCTGTGTGTTGCGTAGGAAGCTCTTGTTGATGTCAGGTCAAAGAGAACACTATCCTCACAATGCCTTCATGTAAAAGCACTGCTGCTTCTTGTATGCGTGATGCAAACACACTGCTTCACAGAACATGAAGATGATTAGAGTGTAAGGTTACAATCCAATTCACATTGAAAAGGAAGCAAGACCCTCTCCAAGGCTCAATGGGAGTAACATGAGCAAAAATACAAGGAGCAGGGACGAGACAGAAACAGATCTGCTTGTAATATCAGATCGATATTACAAGTAACCTTGCCAAAATGAACCTCCCCAATTCAACTGCTTAAGTCTTCCCTATCAGTCATAGTTCTTGGTTCTGAGTGCTCAGGAAGTGGCAAGCATTAATCAGCCACAATGTTCAGAAACAGCAGATAAGGGCAGATTTCCTTTAAACTGCCCACTCTTATTTAGGAAGGACCCCTTCCTGCTTTGAAAGCTCTGGCTCTTGAGGTTCAGGTAGGAAAAGGGCAATTGTCCAGTGCTCAACTGATTTTTCCAACAAATAAACACTTTCAATTGCAGAATGTTCTGCATTTTTTAATATTAGCTTTAATCTCATCAAAGCTGGTGATGGGAAGCGAGTGGTCAAATTCAGGTACTGATCATAGAGACCGCTTCAAAAAGCAGCAAGTTGGATCCTGAGGACTGTTGGGAGGGGCTGTGGATCAGTGGCAGATGTTCTGCTTTGACTGCTTGAGGTCCCAGGTTTAATCTCTGGCTTCTACAGGTAAAAAACACCCAGGCAGAGGGTGATGTAATATACCTCTGCCTGAGCTCCTGGAGAGTTGCAGCCAGTCTGACAATATGGACCTTGATGGACCCAGGATCTGATTCAGTATAAGGCAGCTTCATGTGCTCTTCATGTGACTGCCATCCAGTGAAACAGCTAGTCCCCCTACCATTATGCCCTCTCTTCATGTTGATGATACCCTCTGGCTGCTCTAAGTCTACTGATAAGCAACACCAAAATTCAGATGGCAGAAAGGTACAATAATCTTCCCTCTAGGGCTGCTGTTCATGCCAGTGAGGATTTGTCCAAGCACAGACAAGACCAAGAAGGACTGGGGAGGCAACACTCACCTTCCAGCAGCTTCCTCAGCTGTTTCTCCTTCTTGGCAATCTCATTCAGGAAGAGCTTAGAGTTGAGATGGCCGATCTTGGGAGGGGGCAGGCTGCCTCCTGTGCAATTCTGGGTCCTTAAAGGAACATTGCAGTATATTACAAACCAAAGAACTGTGTTTCCTTTTGATCTTCTGACAGCAGATGAAAAACATTTGTATTTCCCTCCTGCCTCTCCCATGGGGAACCTTGTCCCTAAAATCAGCTTAAGCCCCATGAAGAGACAAATGTGAGGTAGATAATTTCCTGACATTGTCTCCCTTTCTCCATTTAGGAGAAGCCACTGTCCTCTGCCTTGATTCTATACACTGAACTTTTTCCTTTACACACAGCCTTTTTCTTTCAACCAATTAGGATGTCCAACACAGATTGGTGAATTGGAAAAGGGCTCCATGCTCTTGGACCTCCTCAGAATTGAGTCTGGATGCACAGAGTAGAACCAAATGCAAACCAATACCATAATAGTTGTTTATTTACAAAATTTATACCCTGCCTTTCTGCCCTCATCAGGGTCACCAAGATGGTTAACAAATTTGAATAGTTTGTACCTTTCTCTGGTTTGCATATAACAGATACCACCCGTGCCATTCTAGGCAGAGCTACACTCTGCTAAGGCTACTGAAGTAAGTGGGTTTAGAGGAGTATATAACTCTGTTTAGGATGGCTCTATAAAGCAGGTCTCAAGGGCAGTTGAAACTGCATGTTAAGAAATGGGATCCATTCAATGCATATCTTATTTCAGTCCAGATTTGAGTCTTGCAAGGTAAACTTCCTGCCTCACAGATTATAAATACACATTAAGATCTAACTGGACTTTATACAGTTAGTTATCTGATTTCCCACTATGAAAACATCCCATTTTTTTCCTGTGAACATGCCGGGGCATTATAATCCAATTTCTTCTTAGCCTTCCTTATAGAAAGCTAAACAGATTGTGTTTAGTTAATACTTTACTGGAAAGTTCCTTCCCAAAGAACAGTTTTTTTTGTGACTTTGATCAGAACTTGGGCCAATTTTCCACTGTTAATCTTAAACATTATTCTTAAACTAAAGATATCAGAATTTAGCTGTAGCAATACTATTCCCAGCCCATGGCTGTAGCTGACTGGGACAGAACTTAATATTTTTTTCTGGAATATGATAGCCCAAAGTAGATCCCATCACAGTGTACTAAGCAGCAGAAGGTGGAACACCAGTTTGCCCCAAACCCTCCCAGCCGTCAGTAAGTCACTTTAGCTCCATTCCCAGGAGATCATCTGGACTTGCTATATGAAACATATGCATCCGGCTTCATCCAAAACCAAACTACTCAGAAATGAATTTCTTACCTATCCATTAAGATTTTCACTGACTTGGTATTCTGGAAGGCAACAGAGAAAATGAAATCAAAAGCTGACAGTCATGCAGCAGTCTCATAGCCCAGCGTCTTCACTACATCCAAACCTGATGACTTCTCTGCTGTTCTCATCAGTTCTTTGGTTTCCCAAGACCCTCCCCACTCACCACAACCAGCTTCAAAAACATGCAGCACGGCCTGGAAAGGACTGTTCTGAAGAAAAGCACAAGCTTGCATGCAGAAGATTGGATGTTCAATCCCCAGCAAAATGATATCAGATAACAAGCCTAAGAATAATTTCTGTTTGAGATCTGGGAGGGACACTGCTGAAATTTACCTAGATGAGCTGACTATTCATCTTGGTGGTATCTGGCAACACCTTACACTGATTTATGGAGATACCAATACTGAACTACTTTACAAAATTAAGGTGTTGTATAAATGGCAAGTTATTGATAAATCCAATTGACCAGTCAGGTATAAACTGTTCAAAGGGAAGACCAACAATTGAGTTAATTGCTAAAAAGTAGGGCCACTTTCAGAGAAACTGAATAATTTTTGGAAGGGTATGTTCCCCCTGTAGTCCTTCTGGATGACAAAGGTAGAACAAAAAAGGCTGGCTTCATAAGCCTAAATGAAGGTTGCTCATACTCTCTCTGCAGGAACCAGGCATGCTAGACAGAAACCACCTAGTAATTCTTTAATTCAAGGCAAGGCCTCAGTCCAAGACTGGATTTGCTGCACAAGACTAATTCTAAGCTTTTACCTATCACTTCAGCTACAGTCTGAAGTTTCAGTCTGTGGTCTCTAAAGCACAAAATTATTCTAACCTTCATATGCTTCTCTAGTCCACTTCTTTGCACACACAAACTCTCTTCAAAGGCACTTCCAGCTAACCATCCTGCATTCTAGCAAAGCTAATGTTTAAATTTGCTATCAAGATGACCATTTGACTGATCTTGTTTTAAATATCTATTGCACAGCACAATTTTGGCAATAGAGATGGAACAGCCCAGACGGAAGCATACACTATACTAAGGTGCAAAGACCCTATAAGTCAGCTGCTGAGATTTACTTTGAACGCCTTCTTTTGACAGGTAGCACTGATCAAGCGGTCAAGGATATATCTTCTAAACCGAGGAGTACACCATCTGGTCTTTGTGAGTTTTAGATTAGCCTCAGAGGGGGGTGCTTACCGCAAGTACAAGGTCTGAAGTGACCTTTTTATTCAACCATTTCTTGAATAGCATGGGAAGATTTGATCTTGGGAAACCCTCTGAGGTCATGTCTATGTATCATCAGCAGTGAGGGAAGTCTTACATCACAACAAACTATTAAAGCAGAATCTGAATAACAAAACCCTTCTTTGTGTACCCAAGGAAGCTTGCCTGGATTTTCCCAGGAGAAACTTCACTCCAAGTTGTAGACATTCACTAACAATTTTTCTGATTGATTGATGGTTTTTAAGGCTGCCAGTGGTTCTCTGTTTGCCTTAACCCTTAATAAACCCTAGCTTGCACAGGATTTTCAGACCTCCCTTATTTTACATAATATTCCTGTAAGTTAGGGGCCTGACCCCATCTTCAGATGTGGACCCACATAGCTTCAGAAAGTTAGCTGCATGATGTCTCTTAAAATGGTGCCTTGGATTCACTGTCATTTGCATTACAACCTTCTCTCATTTAGATCAACCAAGGCCATTTGCAGATCATTCTCCCAACAATCCTCATAATAACCACAAATATATAGACTGACAAATGACAACTGGTTTAACATTACCCAGAAAGTTGCAGGATTGAGAGAGGGAAGATTTGAACTTGTTTCTTGTCTAACCCTCCTGCCTGTACCACATGGAGTACTGATAACATACCCAGAAGCAGAAGCCCAGTGCTTTCCTTAATGACTTTCCATGTATTTTGATCATTAAAACAATAATCATTGAAATGCATGCTCTATTTGGAATTAATATAGGGCCCACACACTTTGTTTTTGGGCATCCAAAAAAAAGTACAAAATGAGAAGCAGTCCTAACAAATGTCGCTGTACATCTCTGAGTCCATGCAATTGAGGTAATTGCCCAGAAGTAGTCTGCTGTCTGAGTCACCCTGTCAATGGGTAAGGATGACTTCACCACACATTAGATCAAAGGGTGTGGTACAACGTGCAGGGGGAAAAAAGGTCAGTAGGGACTTATTATGAAGACATAATCAATAATATTAATATTTATACAGGTAACTCATGTAACATGCAGGTGACTGAGGGTGTGTCTGATAGGTTAATGCCAAACAGTTAAGTCATTTGTAGGCAGGAGAGAAGAAGAAGAAGCTAACCACATCTTGGTTCACTTTACTTGAACAGCAAAGACCTGCTACATTTCCCAACAGATGTACAAACTCTTTCTGACATTTCTGATTCTCGGTTAAGGGACTAGGTGGTGTATGAAAATGGACGAATAGTGGTTGCACTGCTATATTAAAGGAATGGAAGAAGAAAGCACTTTCATCCTTTTGCTTTTCCTGGTGAACTAATCTTTTCCTACAACAAAATGACTAATAATGGGATACTACAGGCAAACGCATACGAGAATAGCAGCCCACCCCAGAAGCCTGGGCAATCAAGGATGGTGGCACTTTGGCACTGCCCTACTGCCTCCAGAGGACTTTCTGAAGGTGCAAGGAGGGAGAAAAAACAGCAAAAAAACACGCCACCAGAAAGCCCTCCATTGGACTCAATGGATTTACACCATCCAAGGGCCAGAGCCCTGCACTCTTGGTGCCAAAACTTGACTGGAAGCTTACTAAGGTTGGCTCCACCCCAGGAATATCCCCAGACTGCCCCCAGCCACACCAGCACAGCAACCTGCACTGCCAGAGCTGGGACATGGCGGCCGCTTCCGGGGTTGGGTGCTGTGGAGCTGCGTGGCTCTCAGGCATTTGTGTATCTACCCCCTCCAGCAGCAAATTTGCCACTTGTGCCAACAGGATATCCGGGCGCCTGCATCAGTAAAAGGCTGAATCAGCCCCAGAGGTGGGTTTGGCCCCCCTCCCCTGATTTGGACTCTAGCTGGGATAGCCATGGCAGGTGAGGTTAAAGCAAGCTATGATCATCAGCTTGAGCTCCATAAGGAAAGTATGGGTGGAAATGCCCCAGGGAACTCTGCAAATGGTAATGGATGGGCAGCCCACACAACCTTGAAGAAGCAAGAGAGGAAAGAGATACATGAGAGTGAGGATGAAGATGCAATCGCCATACTAAGGCAGATGGAGAATTGGAAGCAGTCAATACTGGGTTCAGACTGCCACCTTCAATTCCCACATCTTTCTTTATACCACCACCAAATGCTCATCATGACCCTCCCTTTCTCCCGATACCCTCACGTCACCTTCATGAAGTTGATGTCCTCGGTCTTGTCATACATGACCTGAACGGAGCTGAGCAGCTTCTTAGCTTCCTGCATGCGCTCGCTGAGGTGCAACACCTGGGCAGCGTTCTCATTGCAGAACTTAGCCTGAGCCTTGTCTAGAATCTCCATGGTTTTGCGCAAATCTTCATCAAGAATCTGGTGCATCTTCTCATACTGTAGACGTACCTCATCTTTCAGCTGGTTCACTTTCTCCTGATAAAATGGAAAGGAGACGGAGAAACGCCCATGTTCAGTTCATATCACACTTCATATAATGGGGAGGTTGCTCCTTAGCTCTGCCCATTTCTTCTAGTGTAGTTATTAAGTAATGAAGGGTTGCATATTTTAGAATGTTAAAGGGGCTGCAGGAATATGGAAGCATTTCAAAAAAACAAATTGGACAGAGTGGCCATAGCTTGACAATGCTCTCAGTTTCAGAGAAAATGGCATCTAGTAACAGATGGAGGGCCCTGGAAGGAGAATTGGGTAAAATACATTGGAAGTGGGTGTGAGCAAGGAGTCTTAGGCTTTTTGTCCCTAGTCATGCAAGGAAAGAGTTAGATGTTTTAATCAGGAGGGCCTACATGCCAAGGACCAAATATCTGGGGTGTAGTCCCTGCAAAACAAAGTCACAAACAGCATAGGAATGGTGGTAGAATAATTTGCAGAACCTGCATTATTGTTCTTTCTGTACAAGACTTCCTGTAAGACTTCATATATTCTGGTTGGATAGCAACTTTCTGAGAAGCCATGCTATAAGTCAGTGATAGCGAACCTTTTCGAGACCGAGTGCCCAAATTGCAACCCAAAACCCACTTATTTATCACAAAGTGCCAACATGGCAATTTAACCTGAATACTGAGGTTTTAGTTTAGAAAAAATGGTTGGCTCCAAGGCGTGCATTATTTGGGAGTAAGCTTAGTGGTAGTCGGTGGCTTTGAAGCAACTATGCAACTCTTCCAATGGATGAATCACGACCCTAAGAGGGTTTACTCAGAAGCAAGCCCCACTGCCAGCAACCGAGCTTACTCCCAGGTAAAAGATTGCGCTTTAGTTCTTCGCATGAAAATCAGTGGGGTTTAAGAGCGCTTACCAGGGTTACCTACACTGCTTCCCCAAAACTAGATCTTAGGTTTAATGCTAATAATCGAGCCCAGCGGCCCAGGCCAGCCTAGATGTGTATGGTGGGCACTCTGTTTACGCATGCCCACAGAGAGGGCTCTGAGTGCCACCTCTGGCACCTGTGCCATAGGTTCGCCACCACTGCTATAGGTTGTCTGTACAAGTCCATCCTCCGCCCACCACTGTATGTAAGCTTCTCACTATACTTCTGGCTGAGACCCTCTTCCCTCCAAGATGTCCTATCAAGGAACCCCTCTGACAAAGGAGATTGGGTGGGCACAGCTCTTGGTTCTAATGTCAGGAAAGGTGTAATAAAGTAAATAATCCCAGTTACTTCAACCAGCCGCTTGTCAGACTCCAATTTGTATAGCTGCTGTTCAATGTCTTGTTCACGCTCTTCTAGGCGGTCCTGCTGCTTCACCAGCATCTTCTGTAACAGAAAGAACAGGGAAGGGGAAAGCTGTTAGACCATTAGAAATGGGTTCCTGCACTTCAGTAGCTGCTGCAGTTACAAGGAATAATGGAAGCAACCAAAAAATACATTTCCAAACTTGTGATTCAAGAAGGCAGGTTGGTCAATTGCCAGGAAGCATACTCAAGGCCATCTTTGAGACTTATTAATAACCAGGCATAAACTTGAAGAACATGAACAGGGAAGAAGATCCCAACGGTGTATGGTTAAAGAGCCAGAAACAGGTAAAGCAGCAGCGTCGTATAATGTACTTTTTCTTTCTTCACTTCTGGTATAAAGTATGATGGGCAATTCACACACATTTTCTGGTGTGCATGGGCTTTCAAAACCTTAATAGGAAAATGGATCACGAGGAGCAGTTTCTCTAAAGCACTTCTCCTTGGTTCCATGTTTTTACTTCTTCAGTTTCCTGACATTTCCTTTTGTTAGCAACAGAAATAGCCATGGGAAAAGAAGAGAACAATAGGCGACATGGCCTCTTTGGAGAGTGGAGCTCTGCATTTTTCTCCAGATTTCACTTTTGTTCTTTTTTGTAATGATAAGAACCATGAGACGGCATGTGCAAAATTACCTGGGCCTTCCTGATCTCTTCCATGGAATCCCAAATACAAGAAACACTTATCACAGACTAATCCTATCCTCACAACTGGGTTTGGGTACTCCCTCACAAACAAACCATTAACACTCAGCGTAAAGGACAGATTTCCCAGTTTACTTGAGAAGTGCCTGAAGTGTGAACTAGAGATTCTGATCTCTGTTAGAAACTGCAAGAACACTTTCCCCTTACTAATTCAGAATTGAAAAGCAAAGATCAGTATCTGATTGTGAGAAAGCTACATTCTGTGTGCTTCTATCGTTGTCTTTCAAAAGTGGGTGAAGAGAAACTGTTTTATCTGGCATTTCCTCATTGACCCTCCTTCTCATTTATGAGTTTGTGTGTTTGTATAATTGTTTTAATATATTTATATATAAGTTTGTTTTAATGTTCTTAGTTTTTCACCACCTTGGGGACCTTTAAGTTGGGAGGAAAGGTGGCATAAAATGTTTTAAATAATATTTGTTGTTTAAGAGTTTAACAACATAGACAGTGACAAAGTACTCACTCATGAACAGACCATTAACACACAGCACAAAAGCCTAGATTCCCCAGTCTATTTCAGCAATGTCTGAAATGTATGCTAGAGATTCTGCTCATCTCACTGTCTTAAACTGTCAACAAACCATTTGGAAAAACTCAACAAAAGTAATTTATAACATTTCTGGTTGCTGTGACCCAAAGAAAAGCAGACTATATAAAATAATAGATAGATTAAAAGGAGAATGGAATGTAGATCACTCTTCCATCAGTAACCAAACCATCAAAAAAGTGGTGTTCAAGAAATACTTGCTTTGTACAAGCCTTCAAATTTAGTCTATCAACCACAGGTTGGATCCAAGCATGTCCTTAAGACTTCCTCCAGTGGTCAAAAAAGTCCTTTAGTTTCCAGAAGCTAACTTAATGAAAAAGGATCATTGGTCTTAGCTGAGTTTAACATTACATCCAGTCCCACGTATCCTGGCTGCTACATGTCCAACAACCCTTTTGCTTAGTCTTCTGCAGCAAACACAAGAGGTTTCTTGACCTTCAGTGAGTCACTCAACAGGTCTGTTGAGTCACAAATTTTGAAGGTCTGCTTGCACTAATGGATGACTGTATCAACTTTCCACAGTTTGGCAGGTTTTTAATTATCTGCCACTACCATGTGGTTTTTCTGGGCCCTTGGCCCACTATCCCCCTGAATGCCCATATGGAAAACCAAATATTGAGCCACAGCCACATCACACTATGACAACTGCCCAATTGACACAATAAGAAAGTTCACACAATTTTCTATTTCTTACTAAAAAGTTCTTTCTTTAGATAGAAAAGACAAAATACATCATCAGTCCTCAACTACTAATAAGTTGGAAGCACTTTAGGCAAAGAAGTTTTCGCATGAGAAAGTCAGTTTCACTTAAGGCACCTGAGTTTTTTTGATAATAAAGATCCAGATTAACCAGTCTTGCAGTGTCTTGCCTTTCACATCAACAAGTGGGTTCTGTTGACAGAATATAACCTCAACAAATTGTGAACTGCACACCTTTATACTAGATAACATTGCCCAGACATTCTGATGATGGATATCTTGTTTTCATAATGATTAAACCCTCTCTCTGAAAGCTAAGTAAAATGGGGATTGCAGATTAACTGTGATGTAATGATTGTTGTGTACTTACAGCTATATTCTGCTCTGGTTTTGAAGCAGCTCAGAACAGTTTATATTTGCAATCACTCTGTGGTCCGGTTAGGGTGAAAGGCACTGACACTGTCAAGGTCATCCAGTGATATTCTGTCAAGGACCTGAATCCATATCTCCCTAATACAGGACTGACACATGTCCACCCACTAAACCTCACAGACTATATTATGATAATTCACTAGACTGTAATATGTCTCATCCAAAGGCAGTAAATAAGTTGTGTATCACACATTCATGTAGTTCAGATAAGGAAGCCATGCCACATACTATCTGCAATTCTGGAGTGGACAGGGGGTCGCTTCCTGATTACAAAGGCTGGGATAAAGTTGTCCAGCATTATAAGATTCAGTATTTTATGTGCCATGGCACGCTGGCTCTTCAATTATTTATGTCATTTAGCATGTCTTTGTAAATCAGCTCTCCAGGACAAACTAACTCCTTTTTTTACAGCCATTTGTAGAAACCAGTCCACATAAGGAAACCATAGGTGTATGGTATCCCAAAACCATGGGGAAAAGGCCCCCATATTTTCAATATTCCAAATACCCACAGATAGGTTATATGAAAGTTCAGTAGTCTATCCATTATACTCTCACTCTGTGGCTTCCAGGTAGTTCTCCCACCCAGGCAAGCCAAACCCACTTTGCTTTAGCAGTAAAACTACATTATATCTTCCTAGGACAGATTAATTCTCTGCCTCCTGCAAGAAGCTCCAGATGACACACGGCTCTCCCTTTCATAAGAACATAAGAACATAAGAACAAGCCAGCTGGATCAGACCAGAGTCCATCTAGTCCAGCTCTCTGCTACTCGCAGTGGCCCACCAGGTGCCTTTGGGAGTTCACATGTAGGATGTGAAAGCAATGGCCTTCTGCGGCTGTTGCTCCCAAGCACCTGGACTGTTAAGGCATTTGCAATCTCAGATCAAAGAGGATCAAGATTGGTAGCCATAAATTGACTTCTCCTCCATAAATCTGTCCAAGCCCCTTTTAAAGCTATCCAGGTTAGTGGCCATCACCACCTCCTGTGGCAGCATATTCCAAACACCAATCACACGTTGCGTGAAGAAGTGTTTCCTTTTATTAGTTCTAATTCTTCCCCCAGCATTTTCAATGAATGCCCCCTGGTTCTAGTATTGTGAGAAAGAGAGAAAAATTTCTCTCTGTCAACATTTTCTACCCCATGCATAATTTTATAGACTTCAATCATATCCCCCCTCAGACGTCTCCTCTCCAAACTAAAGAGTCCCAAACGCTGCAGCCTTTCCTCATAAGGAAGGTGCTCCAGTCCCGCAATCATCCTCGTTGCCCTTCTCTGCACTTTTTCTATCTCTTCAATATCCTTTTTGAGATGTGGTGACCAGAACTGAACACAGTACTCCAAGTGTGGTCGCACCACAGCTTTATATAAGGGCATGACAATCTTTGCAGTTTTATTATCAATTCCTTTCCTGATTATCCCCAGCATAGAGTTTGCCTTTTTCACAGCTGCCATACATTGAGTTGACATTCCCATGGAACTATCAATTAAGACGCCCAAATCCCTTTCCTGGTCTGTGACTGATAGCACTGACCCCTGTAGCGTGTATGTGAAGTTTGGATTTTTTGCCCCTATGTGCATCACTTTGCATTTTGCTACATTGAACTGCATTTGCCATTTCTTAGCCCACTCACCTAATTTATCAAGGTCCGCTTGGACCTCCTCGCAATCCTTTGTGGTTCTCACCACCCTACATAATTTGGTATCATCTGCAAACTTGGCCACCACGCTACCCACCCCTACTTCCAGGTCATTAATGAATAGGTTAAAGAGCACTGGTCCCAATACGGATCCTTGGGGGACACCACTCCCCACATCTCTCCATTGTGAGAATTTCCCATTTACACCCACTCTTTGCTTCCTGTTTCTCAACCAGTTTTTAATCCATAGGAGGACTTCCCCTCTTATTCCTTCATTGCTGAGTTTTCTCAATAGTCTCTGGTGAGGAACTTTGTCAAAAGCCTTTTGGAAATCCAAGTAGACAATGTCCACTGGTTCCCCCTTATCCACATGCCTATTTACATCCTCAAAGAACTCTAGTAAGTTTGTAAGACAGGATTTGCCTCTGCAAAAGCCATGCTGACTCTTTCTCAGCAGGTTTTGCTTTTGTACATGTTTTATAATTTTATCTTTAATGACAGATTCTACTAATTTACCAGGAACAGATGTCAAACTGACTGGCCTGTAATTTCCCGGGTCCCCCCTAGATCCTTTCTTAAAGATTGGTGTGACATTGGCCATCTTCCAGTCTTCAGGGATGGAGCCTGATTTCAAGGATAAGTTGCATATTAAAGTGAGAACATCAGCAATTTCATGCTTGAGCTCTTTAAGAACTCTTGGGTGAATGCAATCTGGGCCAGGGGATTTGGTAGCATTTAGTTTATCAATGGCTGCCAGAACTTCTTCCTTGTCTACCACTATCTTCGTTAGTTCCTCGGATTCGCCTCCTAAGAAGCTTGGTTCAGGTGCAGGAATTTTCCTCACCTCCTCTTGGGTGAAGACAGATGCAAAGAATTCATTCAGCTTTTCTGCAATCTCCCTGTCATCTTTTAGCACACCCTTTGTTCCTTTGTCATCTAACGGGCCTACCGCTTCCCTTGCTGGCTTCCTGCTTTTGATGTACTTGAAGAACTGTTTGTTGCTGGTTTTGATGTTCACAGCCATGCGTTCCTCATAATCCTTTTTTGCCTCCCTTACAGCTAACTTGCTTCTCTTTTGCCACCATTTGTGTTCTCTCTGGTTTCCCTTTTTATTCTTACATAAGAACCCCGTGGTGTAGGCTAAGCTGAGAGTGACTGGCCCAAAGTCATATGGTAAGCTTCTTGGCACAGCAGTGATCTGAACCCAGGTCTCCCAGATCCTTTCTCAGTACACTAAAAACTAGTCATGCAAACTGCTTTCCAAGGATTCTGAAACAAACAGGAATCGATAATACAAAATAAAGATGATTTTGGTTTCCTTCCCTCTCCTGCCTTCTAGATCTCACAAGATCAACAGATTTCATATTGTCAGCCTACAGGCACAGAGTCATCTTTTTATGTATTGTACAGAGCCTAGTAATTTTCGGCTCTATATGAACAAAATATGGCGATGAGGATGGTGACATTTGTTTTATTTATTCAGGCTACAACACATGGCTTTTAAAAATTAAGTCTGTTGTCTTCTTTAATCTTAATTAACTGTCTGAATGCTAACCAATTAAGTCTCCATATATCTGTCCAGGAGTTAGAGAAACAGTCATGAAAAAACACACTTTTAAAAAACCCCACCTGCAATATTATACTATCAACCACACCTTTGCATAGCAAGTTACACCCAAACACAAACAGTTACTGATTGGTTTCCCACCTGGAGACATGACAATTTATACCCCACTACAACATTCCCTTCTCACTGGACACAGGGTGTAACAGACTTCCCTCTGTGATACACCTCTGAAGATGCCAGCCACAGATGCAGGAGAAACGTTAGGAACAAGATCCACCAGACCACAACCACACAGCCCAGAAAACCCACCACAAACAACACTTTTTAAAGCTTTTAGATGCTACATTTTTGTCACAGCAAGCAACATATCAGAAGAGGCATTTTCTGTGTGAGGAAAACAGGAATGTCCCTTAAGCAGCTTCTATTTTTATTGCAGAATTATAGTGTTTTAGCACAGAATTTGGATTTGCTTTGCTACGGAGGAAACACAAACACAAGCATAAATGAAGGATTATTTTACTTTAACAATTCTCTCTCCCACCCATCACATACATTCTAATTAGATCAAGCAAAAGGTTTTTCTGGTCGGTACTTGAGACTAGGGTTAGAAGTTTGTGTGCATGTTTTTTAAAATGGCCGTGTTGCATAAACAACTGGATATATTCCACTCTCTACAAAATCTTTATGTAGAGAAGCACAAACCTAGAAAGACCTGGAGATAGTGGAACACAAAGTATTTCAAATCACCACAATATATTCTATTTCTTCTACTTGTGGTATCAAGTCCCACTCTATGCAAATAATGACACATTTCCCAATGGGAAAATACAGTCTTTCAAACAAGGCTGTATAGAAAAGGGGGGGATAGTCAAATCGAAATTTGTACCCCCAAAATCACTTTTCAGTCTTACTCATTTGTTCAACAGCTTCACTGAAAGAAAAAGCTCTCTAGCTAAGGGTTGCTGGTACAGGATCAGTGCTGGGCATCTCCAGTCACCAGGTCAAGGGTACACTGCCTATAATGTAGATACAAAATTCTGTGGCATCCACAAAGGTTTGCGCTAAATGGTGTGTTTAATCTTCCACAGGGAAGAAAAAAAGTCTGCCTAGTTTCAAATCTTTAATGAAAGGGGGAGGACAAAGTAGGAAAAAACATTAACTGGCCGGGAGGGTTTCTGAGAGGGAGGGGAAAAACAGCACCAAAACCCAATTTTGAAAGTAATGTTACCATTATAAACTACCACAATGGAATTAATAATCAAGTAATTGATTCTGGGTCTAAGCAGGGGGGAGGTGAAGGATTAATTGCACTGCAGGGAAAGGGCATCACCTTCTCTCTAAACTGGTATAGTTTAGAGGAAAGGAATGCTGTGGACGTAGAATACTTTGATTTTTGTAAAGCTTTTGAAAAGGCGCCCCATAGTATTCTTGCAAGTAAGCTAGTGAAATGTGAGGGGTGGCATGCAAGGGAGGGGAGGGGGCCCGGCATCTGGAGCTGGCCCACCCATCCTAGCAGAGGGAGGGGGAGGGGTGGCATACAAGGGATGGGAGGGAGGGGTGGCATGCAAGGGAGGGGAGGGGGCCCGGCATCAGGACCTAGCCCACCCACCCTAGCGGAGGGAGGGGGAGGGGAGTGAGTGAGGGATGGCATGCAAGGGTACTAGACAATGCTACTACTAGATGGATTTGTAACTGGTTGACTGACCGAACTCAAAAGGGGGTTAATCAATGGCTCATCTTCATCCTGGAGAGAAGTGACTAGTGGGGTGCCACAGGGTTCAGTTTTGGGCCCAGTGCTATTCAATATTTTTTTATCAACGACTTGCATGATGGAATAGAGTGAATGCTAAATCAAATCTGCAGATGACAACAAATTATGTGCAATTTTAAAAATATGTACACTAAAAATAATGAGCTATTCTTTTAAAAAGCAGGGTAGTTTTGAGTCACAGTGAACAGGAATGTTCATTCCAGTTTTTATTGTAAGATCCATTGTTTACAATTATTCCTTACAAAAAAGTTAAGGTTTTTTTTACTTTTAAAGTTATTGTTGATACCATATTGTTCTTGTTGACCCTTTTTTCCACTTACAGAGCTAGTTTACTGTTTTTCTTTGAAATAAATATTCAAAAACATTTAACCTACAGATGCCTCAATTAATGTAATTTTATTGGTATCTATTTTTATTTTTGAATTTACCAGTAGCTGCTGCATTTCCCACCGACTTATACACGAGTCAATAAGTTTTCCCAGTTTTTTGTGGTAAAATTAGGTGCCTCGACTTATATGCGGGACGACTTATACATGAGTATATACGGTAATTGTACCTCTCTATTCTGCATTGGTTAGACCTCACCTGGAATATTGTGAATAGTTTTTGGCACCACAATTCAAGAAGGACATTGACAAACTGGAACGTGTCCAGAGGAGGGCAACCAAAATGGCCAAAGGTCTGGAATCCATGCCCGACAAAAGACTTGGGGAGCTGGGTATGTTTAGTTTGGTGAAGAGAAGGTTAAGAGGTGACATGATAACTATGTTTAGATACTTGAAGGGATGTCATGTTGATGAGGGAGCAAGCTTGTTTTCTGCTGCTCCACAGACTAGGTCTAGGACCAGGGGTAAAGGGTTCAAAGTGAAGGATAACAGATTCCACCTAAACATCAGGAAAAACTTCCTGACAGTAAGGGCTGTTTGACAGTGGAATGCACTACCTCGGAGTGTGGTGGAGTCTCCTTCTTTGGAGGTTTTTAAATGGAGGCTGAATGGCCATCTGTCAGAAGTGCTTTTATTGTGTGTTCCTGAATTGCAGGGGGTTGGACTTGATGGCTCTTGGGGTCTCTTCCAATTCTATGATTCCAGTAAGCAGGGATGTAGAGCTTCCCCCTTTGTTTTTGTTAATTTCTCAGGCACCTCAGACCTCATTAACACATGCAGAAATTGGGAGGAAGAAACAGCTGAGTAGCTGTGGCAAGCACAATGAGAAGCTGAGCAGTCTCTGCCTTAAAAGGAGACACTTTTGACAACTCTGCCTATGTTAGCAGAAAGAGATCTTCCTCTTGGTCTGATGCTTCTTAGGCCTGCTGAAGCAAAAAGACTCACCTGGTGGGACTCGTACCATCTCTCAAGTGAGTTTTTTTGCCTCACAACTTTGCTTGCTTTTCTGCAGCTCAACCTGACCAAGAGATTGTTGGCCATTATTATTGGAAGCTCAGAAATGCATCCTTTCTGAGCAATCCTGTTTTGTGAAACTGAAACTAGGTGCGAAAGTGTAGTAGTTCTGCTACTTTGGGAAGGTAAGCTTTGCAGAAGGTGAGCTATGAATCAGTTGTAGTTGGTATCTATGAGAGAAAGGGAGAAATTAAATGGATGTTCAGCCATAAAATGTGGCAATGAAAAAAAAAGCTGTAAAGGTTCAACATCCATTTCAAAAAAGGGTCTGAAAAAATGCACAAGCACCTGGTCTTGCTATTCATTTGCCAGCACAGAGAAAGTGGTGAAACCTCTGCCATGTCCTCAACTGTTCCTTCATTAGGAAAGACCATCTCCATTTGGCGAACCCCTCCTGGGACCACAAGAGCTGGAGAAGTACCAGCAGAAGGCAAGGCTTTGCAGCATTCATGTGAGAAAAATTTAAAACAGAAAATGACAGAAGCTTTAAAATAGAAAGGCAAATGTGGGAGTTACAAATATGCAGTGCTTGCAAATCTATTTCAGGCAAGTCACCAACCACTGCTCTTCCAACACAGCTACCTTCTTTCAGACTAGAGGCCACAGACTGAGAATATCTTCCAGCTTCATGTGTACAGGGGTAAACGATCCTGTGTTTGAACTTGGTGCTCCAATCCACTGACAAGGGGGTGGAGGTGGGGAAGTTTTGCTGCAAAGTACCACATGTGCTGCAGCAGCTCACACACTCCTTCTGACTGTCTTTTAAAATGAGCCATCTAACACAGGAGAGGGGAAATTTACAAAAAAAGAACATTTTTTCCAAAGACTTGTGGAATTATAAGCCATGGGAAAGGGGAGGGGGGATTTGCTGTTTGCTGAGTGCTTGAGTTGCACAGAAGGAGGAGTTCACAGTCTCCATTGATCTTTTAATTTAAGACACATACCACCCCCTCGCCAAGTGGGGATAGCAAGGGGAGTCACTGATAATATCACAAGGCATATCGTACCAACAATATTTGCTCAAACAAAACCATAATACCTTCCCTGTGAGGAAAGACTAAACATTTGAGACTTCTGCTAAAAAAAAAAATCTATACAAGGGGTTTACCGAAGATGCAGTGGAGATAAAACTCCCCCCCCCCTTTTCACCAAATAATGTGACTTCAAGGACACTCAGCACAATTGATAAGCAATAGATGCAGGGCAGACTTCTTCACTAGTGGAACTAACTGCCTCTGGATGCAGTAATGTTTCAATGACTAAAGGCAAAAATTCACAGAGGAGAGGTCCTTCAATGGCTATTAGCCAGGATGGCTGAGTGTGACTTACACAGAGGCAGTACACTTCTGAATACCAGTTGCTGGGGGATAAGGAGCTACCAAAGGGAATGTCCTCTGTATCCTACTGTAGGCCTTCAAGGGTACCCGCCCGGCCACTGTGGGGAAACATGATTCTAGACTAGACTATTTTTATGGAGCAAGTACATTTTCCTAGTATAAAAATAAATATTCAGGAAACTCCCCTCCCCCCCTCAACTGGATAATCACTGAATATGGTGTAGTGGCATAGTGGAACAACTCTTACTTATCTATAGCCAAACCTGGCGCCAGAGTAACAAGCTACACAATAGGGCTAGTCACACAAAGGGGAGACATTTATATGAACTTGAAGGAACCTTGAGGCTAGCAGAAAAATCTTTAATTAAGAAAGAGATAAAATTGCTTTAAATTACTACCACTTAGGAGCATTTTAAAATTCTGATGTAAAGCCTTTACATTGTGGTAAGAAGCCATTTCAAACTATAGATTTTAGAAAATTAATAAAATACAGATTTTAAAATTTAGATTTTAGATTTGTGGTGATGTTCCCTTCACCTTTTGCTGCTATTGAAGCCAGTTGCCCTGGTACTGTGAGCTCCCATTAGAAAAAGTGAGCCAGAGGGCTTTGAATAATTTACACATTGCCAAATACAACTTCATTTGCATATAATTTTAATTAGCATAGAATATGGCAAGCCATGACTAGTGAATTTGTTTCCCCATATGCTGTGATGGGCTTGTTCTAGAATTGTTAACCCCAAATGTGAACTAGAAATAATGAACCTGGAAAGAAAATAAACACACCCTTTTAATCATCTACCTATTTCTGAGCCAGAAAAGAAGAACACTTAGGTAAAGGGCCGAAAACACAATATATTTCAAGATGTGCTTTTCTAATATTTCCAACCAGGAATGTCTAGCTTACAGAGCATCACTTATCGCTCTCAGCAACCTTATAAAAATTCCATCTCTGCAAACTGAGAACTAGAAACTTGCTTTAACAACAACAAAATACCCTGGAGTTTTCAGCCTAGGAACAAGAGCCTCTGTTTAGGCGGCATTACACAATCCATGCTGCACATCCTTGCTCTGGAAGGTTTTGTAGACACAAAGTCTCTCAATGGAACAGAAGGATGACATTATGCACCCTTCAGTATCACTCCAATTGCTATACTGAGTGAAACCTCCATTTTTAAGTTACCATAGCCAGTTTCCCTAGCAACCAGTGATACAATAGTGAACAGGAAGAATGCAGACGCAATTGCAGTGTCTGAACACAATGGATTTCTGAATGAAGGGAAATAGCGCTCTAACTTCCTCAAAGCAGCTGTGGCTACTGGGGATTCCACTCTAAAACTCATATGAACTTTTAAGTCAACAGCCATTTTATCCAAACTCTACAGCCTGCAGCAAAACAGAACTGCGATACCCTAATTCCACTAAAATGTAGTATACTTTAGTCAATCTGACTACTATATGGTTATAACTTAACTTGAGTAAAGACCAAGGATAAATACACTCCAGATGCACTAAGCCTGTTCACTAGATCTGAATTAAATCAATGTAAGTTTTTGTGAGATCACCATAGTGTTACAAAACTTGCTTCTTTGTAACTGAAATTTTTACTTACTGTTTTCTCTCCTTTGCAGAAAATATCTTAAGAGATCAATCATACAAAATGGTACAATGAGGGGGCTGACAGCTGACAAACTATCCCTCCAAGAAAGCTGGATACAAGAAATGTGGTTACCCCATACCAGAGGAAGGACCAAGCCTCAATCCCAAGTGCTGACACAGCCCCACCTGTTGTCTTGAAATAGGGCTTTTGCAATCCAGCCTGTGAATACTGAATCTAGAAACAATGGCAGAACTAGGTGGTTATTGGAAATGAGGCTGTTGATTTATTTAATAAAATACTTCTATAGGGAGTGTTCTATGCTAGTTAAAACTAATCTATAGAATTGGCCTAAAATCCCCCAAGACATTTTAAGATTCAATGCAGCATTGATCTCATTCTCATTTCAAGCTTACCTTATCTTGACTTAACGTATTTTGAATGTTATATAACTATATATTTATATTCTCTTTCCTTCACATACATCTTAAGAAGTAGTTCAGAGTCATGAGATGGGTAAACAGAACGTTAATTTGAACAAGCTGTTTCATGACCGTGACTAAAAATCAAGAAAGTGAAAAAGGCAAGTAAAACTAGAACATACCTCTTACTTTTTTTCTTTAAAAAGTATCTGTTAAACTCAAGAGGCCTCATAATTATTTTATTGTTTAAGACCTTATTTTCCAAAGTTTGCTTTCAAGCAGACTCTTGTTGTCTATATCAACAGCCCAATCTCTTGTCATGTTCCCATTGTAAGCCCCACCTCCTTTCAACAGGGATGGTCAGGGTGCAATGTTTTCCAGAGCCCAGCATTACTGGATCACAGAAACAAAAGCCCTCCCCCTCCAAAACAAAATTAATCATCTGATCTGTCTGGCATAAGGAAGCATTTCGTGCTGTTGCAGTTGCCAAGGCTAACATCACACTCACACAATAATGAGCAGCACAGGGGACAAACAATATTCCCAGCCACAAATCTGTAACAGCATTTGCTGCAAAGAAAGCCAAACTCACTTATGCCACTAGCTGGCATAAATGAGCACTGTATTATACCAATCAAATAGGTTTATACCAATCAAACAAGTTCACAATGGTGAAAGTGTTTCCAGATATTTTAAGATCATTTTTTGGATTAAAAAATACCTGGACATCTCATCTACATTTTTTGAGACATTAGAAATGGGGAAGGCAACAGAAAGCCTGCAGTGTACATGTTTCAAGGGCCTATTTGTGCACCCAGTGACCTCTTGTAAGAATTTGAAATATTTTACCCTCAGTGTTGAAAAGATGAAGAGTTTTTTCTACCCTCAGTGTTGAAAAGATGAAGTAGGGACCATAGCACAAAGCAACACACTTTCTGAATCATTCATGCTTCTTATAATTCCCAGACCACATATCAAACTCACTCAGGTTTGCAAATCGAAGGCTAACTCAGGACTGTCATATTGGAATATAACAACTGCCATATAAGCATCTTGTAGAACAATAATCCCTAATGTGATATCTGCCAATGTGTTCCCTTGTGCCCACCTGCTTCTTCTTCTTCAAAGTATCTGTTTTAAAAAGCAAACAGCCAACAATGTTGCGGGGGGGGGGGGGGGGGGCAGAAAAGGCAAAAAACCCATAACCTTTATCTTTTCAGGGAGCACTGATTCAGAAACAACTGCCCCCATTATAGGAGTATGTTTGGCTTGCAACAGTGTTTTCTGACCAAGTCCAGTCCCTATGGCAGCTATTTTGTGATTGGTTTCATCCACCCTGCCAAGGTGGCAGGTATTTTTGTATGCTATCTATTTCATGTTCCCAAAATTCCACAATTGTTTACAGGGCCAACAGAATTGAAGATCTGTGCTGTAGAATAACTGCAACACAGTACCTGCCATGCTCCTGAAGCTAAGAGGTACATTAGGCTAATTACATGCAAATAAGACTTCAAAATAATTTACAGTGTACTTTCATAGGAATCCACAGTGCCAAAGAAAAATTTTATTCTGCCAAACATACTTTGTTAATATCAGAAAAGAGGTCCCCACTAAGATTTTCTGCTAATGAATGGGCCAGGGCTAATTCAAAAATGGAGCTAAGCAGCAAGAACTGAGCATAGTTAGAACAAACCAGAGAACTTCCCTTCACTACTCTTGTTGCACAAAGCCAACCTAAGTGAGATGACATTACTAATATCCCGTTTCCCCGAAAATAGGCCCTATCCCGAAAGTAAGCCCTAGCATGATTTTTTGGGATTTTTGGAGGATGCTTATAAGCCCTACTCCAAAAACAAGCCCTAGTTACAGATTTCCCAGGGCAGCTGATCTAGTCATGGGGGGCACAAAATCATGGAAAAAAATAAGACATCCCCTGAAAATAGGTCCTAAAGCATCTTTTGGAGCAAAAATTAATATAAGTCCCTGTCTTATTTTTGGAAAAACACGGTAGGTAATGGAGACAAGTATGTCAGCAAGATAATTTTATGACCCATAACTTTAAAGTCATGCATGGTCAAGATGATTAAATTTCATGCCTCAGGACTCCAAGGTCAGGAAGGAGTCCCTAGATCCTTCAACTAAGCACAGTACCACCCAGTCAACTTTGGACTTCTCAAAAATTCCAGCCAGCTGACTTCATAGACAATGTATCCTGGGAGATCATCAAACCTAGGTAACACATTCCAGCCCTGGTGTGCAATGGAGACTGTTTGCTAACACTCACAGAACAAGGGTGAAGTAAATTCTGTGCAAAAACTTATACATGTTTCCACCCAGTGATTCAACAATTCCAAGGACACCATAACCTTTAGCTTCCCAAGAACTGCTGGTATTCAAGAAACGTGCAAATGGGCAAAACATTCACACCTTAGGATACACGATCATAAAAACTCTCCTGACCCAGTAAAGACCCACTAATCATGCAGTCCCTGAAGGCACCAGAAGATCACCACATGAGGAATGAATGATTAGAAAAGGCAAAGTCAAGAACTTCCAAGGGGAAAAAAATATGAATGGTGATTATATGCTTAGAGATGATTCAGTCACGCTTTCTACTCTAGATGTACCCCTCCCCCCCAAAAAAATTCTCCACAGCATTTTCCCACATGGATTTTGATAAGTAACAAAAATTCATACGAGTCAGAGAGTAGAAAAAGATTCTGGGAACTAAGTGGTACTAAATGAAAAATCAAGAAGCGGTCTATGGTGAAACAATCCCCTGCTCATTTTCCCCGTTTACAAAGCAAAAAGGAATGGAAAAGCAGAAGACAAAGCAACTTTGATGGAAAAATCTGCCCTTAATGAGGAAGATTCCCAATGGATTTCCCAAGGAAGGGCTGAACCTTTCTTAGGATATAGAGCGTAAACCCGGTCCATAGTTCTGAAAAAAAAGCAAATTCCTTTGCTATTAACAAAATGACCATAGGGATGTGGGTTGCAGTCTGCACACAGAAGGAATCACTGGAGAAAGTAAAGCATTCATGTCCAAAGGGACATATTGTAGGCTCATCAGTTGCAGCCAGGTCAATCAGTTGCAAGAAAAGGTTTTCTTGGCATTCACCTCTACTAATCCCACAATGACAAACCCAGTTTCTTCCCTCTCTGCACTATCTGACACTTGGTTCAGCTCCCTAGAGTCAGTCATCAATCACCCAGTACCTATGTGACCAATATGCTTGAACCCAGGTTCTTAGAATGCTTCAATCTCAGGCTGAGTGCTTAATATAAACAATACATTTGCCAGTTCTATGAAGAAGCACTGGACATTAGGCCACTGTATATAATCTGTAAACTTCAAGATGGGAGAAAAGTATGTACTGAAAGCTTTGCCAGGGACTGATATCTTACTGCTATTCCTTGCATTTTCTACCAGCTTGCCAGGTAATCTTATTTATGTCTCCTCTGTAGGAGACAAGATGATGAGAACTGCATCTGCAGAGGCTGCAATCCAATTGTCCTATTGTCTCAGTACAAAATACTGCAGAGGAAGGTAGAAAAAGCCCACTAAGACCTTGGAAAACTGGATATTTCTGCATGTTGCCATGGAAGAGATCTGCATCTCTTTTCCAGCAGGTTGGTTTTCTGTTTGTAATTGACACTTCTTTTTTGGCAACAGCAGGATTATTTAAAAAGTAACACCTTGAATACTAATAGTGAGTACTGCAGTAAATGATGTGCTTCCCAAGGTACAGAGAAAGATCCAGAAAAAGAACAGGTCACCATGCCGATACCTTCAGGAGCAAAGTATTACAGAACAATTGTGATTACCCACTAGGGATCAGATATATCCGCCTTCACGTAACACCAACTTGCAGTCCCAAAACTTTGCCTTGGGAAAATTCAGCAGATGCATTTACTCATAGAGGCTGCAGAATTTCCCTGCTTGCCCCCCACAGGTTCTCATTCTTTCTATCTGTCACTGATACTGTGAACAACGCCAATCTACTGGAGGTTCTGGCTTTTTTCCTCTGCTAGAGTCTTGTGACGATTTGCTCAACAGAAACCTGTTTTCTGCATATTATACTAACATGTCCCAGATTAGCTACAAGGAGAGGGGACAGACAAAGAGGAAGAGAACTGCAGCAGGCGAGTTTCCCATATTAAATATGTCTGGAGGAACAAAGACAAAAATCCCATGAATGCTTAGCTGTGCTTCTGTTCCCAAGACGAGCACTTCCTGTGCCTCCTCCAAAGCCCACATGCTTGACAGCAATCTTGTATACAGTTTCCATGAGCAAATCCCAAAGCAATAACACAGCACATAACTAAGGACCAGTGACAGAAACTGTAACTCTCCCCATTTACACAAACTTGAACAGAAACAACAAAGTCACACTGCAGATCCTTCCTGCACTATTCCACTATAGTCTTGGGTGAAGGAATTATTTCTGGAACACTCCCACGCACATAGGAAAGAAACAGGACTAACCTAAAGTCCCTCCCTTCAATGTGTTAAGTTTCTAACTTTTAATTTTTAAATGTGGGGGAACATCTAACAATGGAGTCTCCATACCTGCAGTATGAAGTACTATAGTCTAGGCTAGGGATTCCCAAAGTGGGTGGTAATGGCCCTCTGGGGGCAGTGGAAACATCAAGGGGGAAGTAAGAAATGTTGGGGTAGCAGGGGGTGGCAGAGAATTTGGGGGGGATAGGGGATGGCAAAGGGATTCCTGGGCCAACTGGCAGGAAAAAGGTCTTGTCCTTCCATTCTGGTGACTGGTAGATTTTAAAGGAAAAGCAGCAGCACTCTCCTCACTGTGCAGCTGGGGGTGGGGGGGCGGAGGGGCGGGGCAACAAGCCAAAGAAGAGCCAGCAAAGGCATCTCTATTACTCAATTTCTGTGTCCCATTTAAATGGTTCTCTAAAAAAAAAACCCCTTCCTGACCACTACCCAGAACTGTGGGACAAAGCCAAGATGTACATTATTGCCTCCCCAACACCATATTTAGTAGAGAAGGGCTTCAGTGCAGTCACCCAGCAGAGAAACAGGCTGAAAATTATTGAATGTGGGGATCTAAGACTTCTTCTTCGTGCCTTGCAGCCTGATGGTGAGAAGCTGATCTCTCTGCACCAGGCACAACCATTCCATTAAAACTGTAAAACTCTTTCATATTGCTAAATGCTTCAAAACATTTGCAGTACACCTAACACCAAGAAAGAAATGTGTGTTCATATGTGTGTTGGGGAGAGGGGGGACTAGGGATGGGGCCAGGGAGCCAAGGCGGCAGCAGTCTGAAAAAGTTTGGGATCCACCTATCTCGGCTGTCACATGATTTTGCTATATATGACATGTAGATCAACCCTTATTCAATGAATTCAGATTGCAAAAAGCCCTCTCGGAGATTGTGGGTGCATTTTACCAAGAACAGGGTACATCTTACCGACATGCAGAAACTCTGCAAGTATACTGTGTTGCCCATGTTAGCTGCTGTTCAGGGATGAAAATCATGTTTGGGATGACTACTTCCCTCTACTGTTCTCTGTTTCAAAACAGGAGATGGAGAAAATAATACCCACTGTGGGGGACCTTGTGTCTCAGATCTTAATTAGATTATATTCCCTCTCTCAGCAATAAGTGAAACGGTGCCAGCCATAAAGCCCCTAATGCAAGGGCCTCCATTAAAGTGCTATCCATTCAACCTATAGCAAGCCAGGAAGAAGCTCTGGCCTAGTTACCATGGCAACAGGAGGGCACCACCATGTGTATCAGCTCTGTAGGGGGAAGGGTGGAGAATGAGGTCACCAGTGTGGCCTCGTCAATCACAACAACATTAGGACTGTGGCCAAGTGAGCAGATAAGTGGCTAAAAGAGCAGACACGACCATCAGCTAAGTAAGGAATAGAATCTGCTCAGCTGAAAAGCAGCTCAAGGAGAGAGAGGGGGAGAGAGAGAGATCAGATGAGGAAACAAATGAACCAATCAGCCCCTGCCCACTCACTGGACCAGGAACTAGGGTTATGGTGCCAGAGTATATGGATGGATACCAAATCACATTGTACAGGGGACATTTCCAGATGCTTTTCCTAACTTTGGAATGACGAATTAAATCTTTTCCTGCTCTTGCTCATCCCAAGTAGAAAGCTGTTCTAGGAAGTTTCTGGGAAGCTATTACAAGTGGTGGCAAGAGGCAGATTAAAAGTCTCCTACACATTTGCACAGAGGAGTTTTTCTGTCACATTTAAAGCAGCTGTTTTTCTTCACCCCGCTAGATGTTCTGGATACACAAATCATAAAGCTCACTTGAAGTCAACAGAGCTAGGATTGGAGGTATACAAAGCTTTTGCCCAAGTCTGTAGAAATGGGATGCAGAAGAGAAATTCTCAACACACTCTGTAAACTTGATGCAGCAGCTCACAGAAGGCCAAAAATACGCCACCTTCTTGTTGTCATGTATGGATACTCTCTACATACACACCTTGAAGCATGGTGTCCATGAAGGGAGTATTCCAACCTCCTATGTTGACCTGATTATTGAGATGAAGTCACCATAACTAGCAGTCCGTTTTTCTCTCTAGAAGTACAACAAAAACTTTCAGTCAACCAGTAAATAGACCACAAAATACAGTACCATCAGGCAATCAAGTGCACGAATTTCAAGATATAACATTTGAACATCTCAATTTAATAAGCAAAGATTTCTAATGAAACAGAATAATATAGTTGGACAAAGAATACAGAACAGGGGAAAGGAAAAACAGAATTCGTGCTAACCTCTGTTTTTGGCAATAAGTTAATAAATGTAAGAAAGACTTTATCCCTAATTAAGTTACTTCCTGAGCTAAACCATTACACTGCAGCTTAGCTCCCTCTACAAGAATGCCCTCTTGAACAATTCTGTTTTGCACATTTTATGAAACAACAGAAGTGTGTGTGGAGGGTTTCCTAATAGCTTCTGGTAGACCATCGCACAATGTAGGACCTACTACAAAGAATGAGGTAGCTTATGACTACCGCCCCACCTCCTTCTGAGCTATTTAGATCAGACATTTATATAAGTTTACTTCCATAAAGAACAACTCATTTGTCTTTCAGTGGAAATCAAATCCACACTTATAAAGACTAGTATGTGGTATGGTACCTTAGAAACAACCTGTCTATATATAATCTTTTTTCTGAACTATACTACTGCAGGAAGCAGATTAGATTCAAATATCTGAATATTCCCAAAGGCAGAGAAAACACACATAGTGAAAAAAGGAAGACCTATACTCTGTCTGAGTGCACACATTCTACAAGATTCCGGATTGTTCTTGTATCAGAACACTGTTGCTTCTTTCCTTAAAGAAACACTGAAGTTATATTGTATTAGCAATATTTATTTGTGAAAACAGAAATGACTTTAGAATGAAAATGGAATGTTTCAAATATTCCTTATACAGTGTGGAGTAAAGCCAGAGTTAGAGAACAGCACAGCTGACACCCAGAAAGTTCTGCATGGATTCCAGCTTCCTGCCACTTCCTTTTTTTCAGGCCCTCAATTTCTCCCTTTAAAACCCTCAAGGTCAGGCCAGCTGTAGTCAGACTGAGCACAGCTCCTTGTTGCAGTCGGAGACCCAAGCCCACTATCAGACTTCCTGCATCTGTTGACAAGATAGGAACAGCTCTGAGTTTTACTGTGTTTCTCTTCCTCATCAGCTGAGCTTCCCATTTCCAAGATCACATACATTTAAAAAAACTTCTGAAAAAAATTAACTGCATTTACTCAAGGGATCTTTTAGAAAGTTATGCCTTGAGGCTGCACTCCTAAATGTGCTTCCTTGGAAGCAATCTAAGCCAAAATCAGAGGGCTTGCTTCCAATATAAGGAAAACTGGGCTCTGCATCTTAAGCTTCCACATTGTCAAGGGGAAACAACACCACATTTTCTTGATGAAGAAATCCCCACTTGCCGCCCATCTTTCTAACAAAAGGATTCCATTTGTACTGATGGCAGGGAGAAGAAATGGACATTTTGGTTCTTTTATGTACTTCATTTATTCCCCACTTTTCTCCCCAATGGGAGTCCCGAAAATGGCTCACATTTTCCTCACCATCTTCATTTATCCTGACAACAACTATGTGAGGAAGGTTAGACAGCAAGTGTGTAAATGGTCTAAGTTCACCTAGCAAGATTCCACAGCACAGTGGGTGGAGTGGGGTGGGGGTTAGGTTCAGACCTGAGTCTCCCAGATCATAGTCTGACACTATAGCCACGACACCGTACTGGCTTTCAATTTTTCAGTTAGTGGATGCTATATTTTTACTCATTAAACCCTATGCAGGCCATTACTAGTTGGAAGCACTTTTGATTTACATTTGATCCATCACCTGAACTGAAAACACGGCTGTCTGTATTAGTTACAGGCAAAGCAGGAAAAATCCAGGCACCTGACTGTCCAGGCAGTTTCACATGTGCCATTGGCACTTAAGAATTTGGAATATTTTTAAAATACTGCTTGATACCCAGCCATATATCACATAAATCAGGTCTCCAGGTGCTGTCGTTTGTTATGGGAAAGTGCCTGAATGCTGTGGTCAAGTGTCTTGAGGGAGAAGTTGAAATGAAATCCCAGTAAGACAGAAATTAGGTTCATGGGGTAAGACTGCTGCTTTAGGCAGGATATTGCTTCCCACAATAGATACAACTTTATATATCTACAGGGTACAGTTTTCACTGAGAGTCCTCACCCAAAACCCTAGCTATTCTGTTAGATCCTGCTTTCTTGCTGGAGATACCAGGGAATATGGTAGCAAAACATGCTTATTGTCAGCTGCATATGGCACAGAATCTGGCCTCGTTCATATAAAGTCTGGCCACACTGATACATTCTATATTAACTTCAAGGCTAGATCGATGCAACATGCTTTACATTGGCCTGTGCTTCAAGATGATTAGGAAATTTCAGTTTGTGAAAAATGTGGTCTGTTAACTGGAGCTGTCAAGAATATACCAATCATATTTTTAGACTGTCGGGTTTCCTGTCATTGCAAGGTCCAGTTCAAGGTGTTGCCCAAACTGGGACCAAATATCAGAATGACTGCTTCTCCTTAGGAATACAAGTACAGTAGTTTCAATAAGACCAACAATGCCTTCTGCTAGTTCCTCTCCTTGCTGTGACTAGTTATTTCCTTCATGTTCTAGAATAGCCTCCCAGAAGAGGCAAGATCTTGCAGCCTTCTGGAAAGGCTGTAAAACAGAGGTTCCTAGCATAGTGATTAGGGCAGATAATGTTTTTGAGTTAAGGGTACATAAATGCATGGTGTTAGGAAAAGGCTTCTTGGCCTTATGACTTAGATCAAGTGTAGTAGCAAGTGTGCAGAGTTAAAGGGCACCAAAAGGTAATTGTTTTTGTTTTATTTTTCTAGCTGTTTTTTCTTAGAATATTTTGTTAGATTTATTACTGTCTAATTTTATGCTGATACCCACCTTTTGTACAAACTGTGTTGGGAGGGGAAAAGGAATCTAAAAACATTTTAAATATGGTGCTTGCATCAATGTATCCCCCATCTTCCAACCATAAGCATTTGCATATCCATTTATTTTGTCCTGCAACAGTGGCAAGATTTGGCACTGTATAAGCATATTTTTAAAAGCCTGGGCCTTGCTCCATTTTCCCACCTGTCAATTCATTCACCACAACCTACTTAATCATTTATCTCTGCTCTTCACTGTTATGCTACAAGAGATGCCTGGTCCTCTCCCTTAGCCAGAAACCATTTATTTCTAGGGTAGGGCCTCCGATTCATCAGTTAGCAAAGCCTACAGCCATGTTGCATGGCAATTTTTAGAAAGGAGATTTCCACATCAGAACAGATTTTCCATTCAACCTCCCTGTACCAGTGCTAATTACAAAGTTGTTGAAGCATCCTGACTATTTTGCTAACACACCCTCCAGCTGTCTTCTTTTTTAAAAATCCAATAAAAATCAGCTTGGATTTTACTTTTTTTGAGGGGGTGGTTGTTCAGAATTCTAAAGGACTGAATTATAATCTTTTCTGAATCCTATCCTTATAACAGCCCAGGAACACCAGATGTTCAAGAAAAGCTGCCAACCAGCAGCTGGCTGCAGCTTGCAGCAAGAATTTTGTTGTTAATTTTAAAAAGTAAAATGATACAGATCTATATTTTTAACAAGCACACAACCCAGGCTTTACAACATTGTGAGGATTATTTCATGTAAAGGAACTGTCTCCCCCAATGCCAATCTTGAAAGGAGTACCCTTGTTTCCTGAATTCTGGGCCTATCCTAAAGGTAGAGAACAGCACGTTTCTCATTAGGGTGGGAATACTCCTTCTTGTAGGGGAGACCAGTCTATACAAGCCAAGGAAAGTGAAAGCAGCACAAATCAACACAATCGTCTCCATGGTATCTCATGGAACAAACTATACCCTGTTCCACATAAAGCCTGGTCTGGACAAAACAATGAAGGGGGGGCATGGAGCATGTTGAGGGGGGGGCAGGAAGAAATGGCAGATTGAAGTTACAACTTTACTTAGGACTTTAGAGGTCAAAGTTGAACAGGGAAAGGGAGTTAACATCAAGCATTTTTATTTTTTAGAATCTGGTTTATGAGTTTTGGAAAATTCTGCAGATGGATCTTATTCAGGATCTGACTGACCTCTAAGGATAAGCAGATATTTCTTACTCAGGTTAGTTCAGCTAATGTATTATCAAAGGATTTCATGGCAAAGGATTTCATGGCAAGAATCAACTGGCTGTTATAGGTTTTCAGGGTTGTGTGATCGTGGTCTGGTAATCTATAGCCGACACCCTCAAAGGCATGTCACGGCAATGTGTTTCTCTCTCCTACCACACAACTGCTCCACTCTGTGCAACGGATAGAAACACATGTTACCGTGACACACCTCTGAAGATGCCAGTTACTTAGATGAGAGGCTTGGTTAGGGGTGGCTTCATCAGATACGGCCTCATGGCCCGGAAAGCCTGACAGTAGTGTAGCAGGCCCAGGGGGTGTGGTGAGGGTGGATAGGGTTTTGCTTGGTAGGTTTGACTTGGCCAAAATCCCCAATGAGCACTACCCTTCCACTTGCTTTCTGATCATGACATATAAGTAGCTATGATTTCACAGGCTGAAGTGTAGAGAAACTGGGGTGGGGAAGAAAGAGAGGTGGGGAATTCCTCCTGTGAAGCAGGAATGGGGTGAGAATACCTTTGTCTGCCTTCCAAACCTGTTGCTTATCTAGAGGGTGGGAGAGGCAAGTAGCATTCATTAAGAGAAAATTATTCAAACTAGTGGGCTCAAATTTTATTTTGAAAAACACTCTCTCCTCCTGAGCACTAGAGAGCAGAGACTTTTAAGAAGGTTGGTCTAGACTCTAGTGGCACTGCTTCCCCTTACAACACAGTTACTAAGAGTGCCTTGGGACTAACTTCATCTGGTGTATAAGGCAACCAGTAGGTGGTCATGCAATTATCCAATCTAAACTCTCCCCTCCCCTTCTAAAATTACTCACCGTCTGGGAGTTGTCCCATTAAAGAGAGAAAAGAAGAGTGGTCCCCAAACTGCCTTAAAGAGCCACCTCACATACACCATATTGTGGTAGCCAAGCCTGGAAGTTGCACAGATCAGCAGGCAAGATAAGTTGTATCAAGGAAACCAGAAAGTCTCCATGTCAAATGAAGATGCAAAACACATTTGTATCCACAACAGCAATTTGATTATCACACAGCAGGTCAAGATCTAACAATACTCTTTTTATCAAACAGGTCAAGATCTAACAATACTTCTTTACTCTTCCCAGGAGTGACAAAGATATCTGACATCAGTTTCAAGAGTATCAGCTACCACAAAGGGCACAGCATTATCAGCATTACTTCCAACTTGTTTGGATTCAGTTTCAGCTTGTTCAGCCACATTCATTCAACCAAAGCTGTTAGGCCAAGATGACAGTTCCATGTTGCTTTGTTAAAAAATTCAAGAGGAAGGTGTCATCAACATACCAATGCCCATGTCCACATTTCCAGGAGACATTTTCAAAATTCTCCAAATTAGATAGCCTAAATCCAACTTTATTCTGTGTATTTTAGAGTTCACTCAGGGAACTCAAAATCTACACCATTCCACAATCATGTAATTTGCCATATAATCACACACACACTGTGCTGATCACTGGGCAAAGAAAAACATTGTCAAGAACCACTACCTTCTCCAGTGTGTTTCAGACAGATGCAGAACCACCTAACCTCAGTGAATAAGGCATCCCTCTTAGGTAAACATGAAGAACTAGAATGAATAAATAAATAAGTAAATAAATAGGTGTTTTAAAGTGACCACCTATCCACAAATCACAAAACTAGACTATTCATTTCTTCAAAATGTTGTTTGCTGAATCCCACAAGCATTAGTGTGCACCTATAACCCTCATGGCCATTTTTATTTTTTTTATTAGCCCCTCATTATCAGTCAGTATTCAAAGGATACCTCTTTTTTAACTTCTTCCATGCCAAATGTCCTCCTCCAAGTATTGGTTGAGTGTTGCTCTTTGAAATTATGTCAAGATTTGTCATAACAAAACTCCAGTTATTGCAATCAGTGGATGTGGGTAGGGTGCTTGGCTTAGCCCATCTATTCAGTCCTTGCATTTGACTAGAAAAGAGTAACCAGCTGTATCAAGAAGATTTTAGTCAGTCTCTGTGAAAAGCAGAGTGAGTGAGCCACTCCTAAAAAAACCCTTGCCTGCCCCTGGTTGCAAATCTTGGGCAAAGTACTGGTGGACTGAGGCAGGACAACTCCAAGCGCTTACAGGAAGTGGACTAAATGGACCCATTATATTCTGGCTTCAGGTCAGGATTTGGTACTGAAATCACCCTGGAGCAGCAGTGGCGTAGGAGGTTAAGAGCTCGTGTATCTAATCTGGAGGAACCGGGTTTGATTCCCAGCTCTGCTGCCTGAGCTGTGGAGGCTTATCTGGGGAATTCAGATTAGCCTGTGCACTCCCACACATGCCAGCTGGGTGACCTTGGGCTAGTCACAGCTTCTCGGAGCTCTCTCAGCCCCACCTACCTCACAGGGTGTTTGTTGTGAGGGGGGAAGGGCAAGGAGATTGTAAGCCCCTTTGAATCTCCTGCAGGAGAGAAAGGGGGGATATAAATCCAAACTCTTCTTCTTCTTCTTCTTCAATCTGAAAGAAAGATCCATATTTTTCATTCAGACTGAGAGAGTGCTACCTTGTTGATCCTCCTAGATCTTTCAGTTGCCCCATTAACTGTACTACCAATATGGAAGGCCTGTTTGGCATGGGAGATGGAAACAGAACTACCAAAGCACAGTGTTCATATCTGGAGGGTAGATTCCAAAAGGTGGAGTTGGACAATGTTAGCTTAAGCTCTTAGCAATTATGTACTATGAGGGATCCATTTCATCCCAAACACTTAGTGTCTATAGGAAGATTGTTCAGGGACGTGGGGAGAAGTGTCATCAGTTTGCTGATGGTATCCAGTTCTGTTTTAAATCCAGCCCAGGCTGGCAAATTACACTCATATGAGCTAGTATTCATGCAATATTTCAACTAAGCCCTTTCATGTACTTGCAATATTTTAACCTTTCTGTGCCAAGCCATTTGCATTTGAATGACACTTACATACTTCTGTTCCGAACCATTTTAATAGCATGCAACCACACTATTGAAGGAATACCAATGGAATTGGCCAAAATGCAAGGAGGCAGATGGATTTCAACAGAAGTCCATTGCCTGAGGATGGGAACACAGAACCAGAAATGGAATTCCACCTGCAGGTCTGCACTTGCTATTATTAATTGAAAGCATGCAAGGTTAAGTGATTAGAACTGCACTGCAACGTTTTGATGTGTTGTTTTTTTCAGGTAATACTCCTTAGTGCTATTCTTGTTGTAGCTCAGCATGTTACATTCTTCCACTGCTTAAAGGAACAGGGATAGCTGTTGGGGGTTGGGGAGAGAGAAGGAAAATAATTTGGGTGCTGTGTGGTTTCCGGGCTGTATGGCCGTGTTCTAGCAGCATTCTCTCCTGACGTTTCGCCTGCATCTGTGGCTGGCATCTTCAGAGGATCATCGACAATACAAGCCTTCGACAATACAAGGAAAATAATGCCAAAACTCAAGATAAATGCACCTTCCACAAGTACACTGCATTCAAAGATCTATAACATCCAAGGGGCAGAGCCCTTTGGGGGTGAGCGGGTTATCAAATGTAAATAACAACAACAACAACAACAATGTATTGTCGAAGGCAATAAACAACAACAACAACAACAATAATAAACAATAATTATAATTAATTGTCGAAGGCTTTCACGGCCGGAATCACTTGGGTGCTGTGTGGTTTCCGGGCTGTATGGCCGTGTTCTAGATCCTCTGAAGATGCCAGCCACAGATGCAGGCGAAAAGTCAGGAGAGAATGCTGCTAGAACATGGCCATACAGCCCGGAAACCACACAGCACCCTAATAATAATAATAATAATAATAATAATAATAATAATAATAATAATAATAATAATAATAATAATAATAATAATAATAATAATAATATGTACATGCCACTTTTTTATTTTACAATTGCTACAGGAACTCTTGAATGAAGAATTAGAACAAAGCAGGAGCATTGGGTTTTAAGTTTGCTTTTCACTACTTTTAAAGAGTTTATACTGGGACAGAACTATGAAAGGAAAATTTGTGCAAAAATTAGTGATGTCATAGGCATTGTTCAGTAAGTGCCCAAAACACTGCATCTATGTTCTGCACAATATTTCACATTGGACATGCAACCTGTAAGGGTAAATGAGTTTGGGTTTGTTTGTTTCCTTTTATTCCGGAACAGCAAATATTTCTGGATGCGTTCTGGGGGAATCTGCTGTCTGCAACGTGTGCTATACTAAAGATGAACGTTTCAGTACCCATACCACCAACAACTTTGAAGATTATCATTTTTGCACAATAAAAGCACAGCTTTTAGCTATATTTGTCAGGGAATGGTATAGAGGCTCAGCTGCAATCAGGTTTTTACAGCCCGGCTATAATTATACTCATAGCAATACCATATAATATGGAGGGTGGCAGGGGGACCAAATGACAAAGCAGGACATGATTAGTTAAAACAGTGAACTTGGCCACTGCCAGCAGAAAGGCATACCTGATTACTTATCAGACCTCATCTCTCCTAACCACACCACACAACAGTGATGAGGCTATTAGTATCTAAGCAAACTAATTGTAAGCGCATAGTATAGTTTGCTTCCATGACACTTTTGGGATGCATATGCAGACATATAATCTCTAAGTAATCCTTCCATCACCACCTCTTCTTTGTTTTGCTAGTCAAATAGCAGGTTTGGGGAGAGTAGTTGCAGTTGTGAACAAGGTACTTTTTTCCATTGCAAGGGTCTTTGTTCCTTTTCATGACCATGATGAAGCTTCTCCTCCACACGAGGAAAGAGCTACCTGTTGGAGAAGCTGCTACACCTAAGGGGTAATAAGGAAACCAAACACCAAGATAATAGAAAACCTTATATCTAAGGAAAGCCCTGGTTAGGACAGACTTCATAAGATAAAACCTTATGCTGATCAGGGCCAAGACTCAGATCCAGGAGTAAAAGTCTCATCTGCTTTGTTCTGACCTTTGTCAAATCCAGTCTGTACAAATTTAAACCAGGATGGCATGTATGATGTTGAGCTCATTCTGACTAATTTCCCAGAATAATGTCTGTACATGCAATCTGGAACAAGTCTTCACCCAACAAACCAACAGTACCCCTGAATGTGAATGCCACACAACTGTAACTATATCGATACACATTATTTTAAAGTAGATAAAAATATAATCATATTAACCTTGAGGTCTAAACAAGATCAGCGGGAAGGAATGTGATGCTATCACTTCTCTAGGTTGGTCCTGCAACATTCAGCAAGCCAAGGTTACCTTATATCACAAAGAATAACTCTGTAGAAGCATTGCAAGTAGGATGTAGTTAGCTGACAGGAGGAGGAGGAAGCCCTCCTCATGGACTGATGGGACCATTAATAACAGGAGAATGACAAAAAGGGGAAACATCAGCACCTTGCCTCTAAAAGCTTATTTTCTATATCTATACATACATCCAGGAGCCAGCATAGCCTAAATATTAAGTGTGTTGTATTTTGAACCCAGAATACCCTCACAGATTTTAGTGTGGGAATAACTACTGACCAATCTAGCCCAATACCAGCTTACTAAAAGATCTGTTTGCTTCTGTCCCCTTTGAACACTAGAATTCTTGCAACAGTGATTGATCTTTTATCTTCCTTGTTCAAATACCAGGAAACTATCACAATTGTCTTCGGAGGAAAAAACACAGCAGGATACAAGACTGACCAAACAGAAGTTCCAACCATGAATTTCTGCCACAAGCCTGAAGGATGGACTCTAACAGCCTACCCTAACTAAAATAAATTATTTCTGTTGGAACTGCATAGAATCTTGCACTGACAAAGCCGGTAGCAAAGCCTTATTAAGTGCTTCTAGTTTATGAAGGGCTTAACAAGGCAAGGATACAATACTGAACAGATGAAGAACTCCTAGGCCAAATTTGGCTCTGTTCCGGCCCTGCCCTGGGATATTCTCCTCATCCCGGGATTTTCAAAAACCACCAGGAAGATGGTGTTTTTTGAGAATCCCGGGATGAGGTCAGTATCATGGGGAACTGTCCTGTGTTATTGTTCCCGCCCTGAGTCTCCATTCGAGCCATCAGCCAGTCACAGCACAGTGGCCTGGGCATGCTCAGAACGAGTGACTCAGGGGCGTGGCGGGGGGAGGAATGTGCTCTTTAAAAAAATATGTTCTTCATGGCTACAAAACTACAACTATGCAAAGGAAAAAACTGACGTTCAATACGCCTCCTGACGCTCTCTGCTTTGTGACAATGTAACTACATAGCTGTTGCAGAAAAAAGAAAAGGGAATGCTCGTTCACGTTCCCGCCCCAAAGCAACAGCCAATCAGAACTAGCAACAAAAGAGCCGCCAAGCTGTTTCCAGGTTCGTGGAAAGGAGGTGGATGTCTTGATCCTGGTTTCAACTCAAGAGCTCTCTGCAGACATGACTGTGGTGGGGAGGGACAGACCGGGATCAAAAGGTACTGGTATTTTATGGTCCCGGTCCAATTCCAGGATATTTCCCCCATGGGGAATTGACCAACTATGCCTTGCTTGAAACAGTACTTTCTTCTTTATCCTAAATCTATCACCAGTCTCACTGGATGACCCCTATTCTAATATTATATTTTTTTAAAAAAAAATCTCCATTTACTTCCTCCAAACAATACACAATTTTATAACCCTCAATTATTTGCTGCAGTCTTCCCCCAATCCCTTCAAAGTTAAAAAAAAAACACCTTTCCCCATTTTCCTGTTTGTATTTTCAGTTGGTCAACACATTTACAGGAAGGCAAACTGTCTGCATACACAAAGCTTATCTTGTTTTTAGTTCTGATTACTGTTTTTAATACAGCAAGTTTCCTAGTGTGTCAGTTTCTTGAGGCCTAGTCTTCAGAGTCAATTCCCAATGCTATATTTCCCTAGTTACAGGTTAGGCCCAAATCTGCTTTGCTGTATCAGGCACCTTGAGACCATTCTCTGGATCCAATAGCATCTTCACTCTTGGTATCAACAAAAGGCAGTTCCCTGCTGCTTCTCCAACAACTTCCTATTTCAGCTTTTCCATTCCCAGCTTTCTTAGAATCATGCAGTCAGGAACACTACACAGTTGAAGTCCTGCACACAGCCTAAGCAGACTTCCCCTATTTTTGCTGTCTTCTGAGTGACCAATCACTTACTACCATCTTAGCTAGTGTGGTTGCTAGTGACAAGTTCAAACTTTCTGTGCCTTGCATTTTCTTCATGATGTTTAATTGTTTCATGGCACATTGCATTGCAATGGTAAGCATGGGTGGTAGAGAACAGGAAACCAAAATCAGAAAGTGTGAGGAATGAGGATATGAGAAAAGGAAATAGCTTAGGGGCAAGGAATTTGGATCAGAATTCCTTGGCATGCACAGACTGGGGCCTTGGAGGAACTCTTGGCCAGAGTATTTTAGTTGTAATGTGGCATACAAAAAGAGCTGAATTTTTTTTTCAAGTAAATAAACCCACATAATGTATTGTAGGTTGGAGGTGAGAGGTGACAGCTTCAAAATATGGCTGCTTAACCTTAAAATTGGGGCTATACTACTATTTCCTTCTTTTCCTTTACATCCCCCATCTTCTCTAGTTCGAAGGAAAGCCAGTATGATTTACAACTTCAAAAGGAAGTAGGCTGTGTTATCAAGAAGATTCTACCAACATTTGAGAGTGATACTACTGTTGTCTTGCATGATGACAATACTATAAAAATGTAAACAATCCAAAATGTAATTTTACACAGAAATAATTTTCTCTGATTTAGCTCATAATTTCTTCCGCATAATTTCTTCTGCACATGAATCTGAATATTGGTATGTTTGATACATTAGATAACCTATTATATAAGAAGTGCATAGTCCTGCTTCAGATTCCTCGGTATCTGAGGATTGACAGGTGGCAACTGGAGAAAGGGCCTTCTTTGGGCGGCACTGAAACTTTGGAACTCCCTTCCTAGGAAGAGTCTTCTGTCTCTTTCTAGCATTGCCTTCCAGAGCAGGTGAAGACTTTTTTGGCATCCTCTCACAAACCCTTTATTGGTCTTCCGCTGTAGTTGTGTCACATGTGTTTATATTTTATCAGATTTGTTTTAAGTATTTTATGGAGATGTTATTTTAATTTTATTTTTATTGTTATGGATTATGTTTTATTTTCATATCTGTTAGCTGCTCTGAGCCTGGATATCTGCTAGGAAGAGAGGGATATCAAGCCTAATAACTAACTAGCTAAATAAATATATATATAAATGCTGTTTCAACGTCCCAAATATTTTAAAGTTGAAATGGTTTTTTAAAAATTTTATTGCACAAATATAGTAACAATAATTTAAAATTAAGTAGAAAGGCAATACAGTGTTTCATACAGTTGTAAAGCTTATACAAAAATGTTGTATAAGTATATTGTACATATATCTTAATTTAAAAAAGAAAAAATACAGAAACACAAAGAAAAACAAGGAAATAGAAAACCCCACCAAAATAATGTTTGTAATTAGAATAGTTGAACTGTTTTAAAGTGTTGATGTTCACCACCTTGGAGACACTATTTGGATGGAAAGGAAACATAGAAATGGTTCACATGTATAAATATACTGCCCTACATTGCCAGCCTCACATAAGAACCACGTTCAAAAAGTACAGGAGCCCACACTGTGGGGATCCTCAGATCTGTACCACAATAGTGAGCCATCCCAATTAGTACTGTTGTTACCATAAGATTTCTAGATGAACACCTAGAAATCTGGGTCTCCCAAAAATACGAGAATGTAGCACTACCCCTCAAAGAGTCAGATCACTCCTTTGAGACCCATGAGAAACAAAATACCAGAGTCAATATAATATCAGAAAAATTATGAAAAACAAATTATAAGACTGTGTGGAAAACTACTGGTTATTTACTAGCCATATACTGTCCAATAAAACTTCCTGAATATTTGGAACACAGTGCTAGGCAGACAGAAGTGGATGAAGCTTAACAAATACAGCTAAAATTTAAGTAGTGAAGCAGTAGTGGATTCCACACATGTTTATTTACTTTTGAAACATTTTATATGGAAGTTAGATACAAATCTTTGTCTTATTTCTGAAAAGAAGTAATTTGATATTTATTTTAAAATATTATAAAAGCGAACACGTTCATTGTGGTTCCTGCAATGCATCAAATTACTAGAAGGAACAAAGTATGGTCCCATTTTTAACAAAGCTTATATTTTGATTTGTATGGTGTAAAAATGGGAAGGGGGCTGTCACGTCAGGTTCAAGTCATCAACTTTCATCAAATACAACAACAAACAGGACCAAAATAACTTAATACTATTTTACGCAGAGTCTGAAAGTGGATCTGAATTGTAACCCCAGCCAGTAACGGCCTTTAGTCAATATACACTGAAAAGAAAGATTATGACCAAGCAGAGAGTCCCTCAAGGCACACAGCTTAAAAACACTCAGTCACCAAGGAGAACCTCATTCTTCTCTTATTTGGCTGACTAAGGTCAGATCTAATATGGCTTGTATTACGAGCACAGTAAAGAGCCTGCAGTTTAAAGAACCTGGCTCTTCTTTTTTGACTCGGTATCAGACTTGCATTGCAGGGCTCCCGTTTTTCTTCTTCTATACAAAACTGGAAATATATCAGCTGTTCATGGATCCAGATGAAACAGCTGGCAGACAAGAAAGTTCTGGATGACTGTCTTTTCTTTCTCTGAAATATGCATAAATGTTGACTGGCAAGCCAATCTTGCTTGTACAGTCTGCAGTTGGGGGGAGGGGGGGAACTGTGGTCTGTTGTTCCCCCTTCGCCTAGTATATTACCTATTTAACCTTTTTTAAATACATACCCAGCAGCACTTCCAAAAGCCAGTATGGTAAACCAGGGCAAGAAAATCAGCATTATAACTTCGCCTTGATTCATTTCTATTCAACTTCCATCTAATGAACCCTGGGCTTACTGGCTGTACAATTTGCCCTTTCTTGAATCCATTTTTCTCTTGCCCTAGCTAGCTCCCGGTAGGTCATTCTCCATTCTCTGTGCTCTGTTTGCTGACACTGCAAACAAGCATGAGGTTGGATATTCAACTGTAGAGGAAAGAACACTGATATTTTATCTGGTGCCTGGGAGGATTTCTTTTGCCTCTGTAAGGAAAGGGGCTGGCTACGCATATGCAAAAGAGAAATAATAGTAAGCAGCGTCTAAGCAGGGATGGCCTAATCAGTACAAACTGCTACTATAGCAGGCAAGGATGGCCATTTGCAGACAAAGGGATCGTGGGGGAGGGAGTGTGTGCCTGCCTATCCCTTTGTTCTCCTGTTCTGCTGTACCATACACTGACATTGAAATTTGCTTTCACAAGGGCTTGGGGATAGGGGCACGGTGGCTGGAATGCAAACAAAATACAATGAAAGTCAGAAAGGTCTCTGTTGCAACCTAGTACAGGTAGGGAAACCTCAGAGATGCAACTAGAGGCCTTTTCTGCCTATCCACTGATTTTTGTTATGAAAATTAATTCTTATATTTGTTCAGTTGGAGTTCTACTATGCTTTGTATATTTAACAACTTGGAAAGACATGCCTAGCTAACATGGGTGTAGAGTTGGCATTAACCATGAATTATGTGAAATGTATGCCTGTGGACTCCCTCCTCTGGTGTTTATATTACCACACAATTTGCCCACTTGGACTGGGAACTGGACGAGCCAAGTTGAAATCTCCACTCAGCTATGAAACTTCCTGGGTAACCTTTGGCCAGTCATTTGCTAGAATGGTGTAGTGGTTAAGAGCAGGTGCACTCTAGTCTGGAGAACCGGGTTTGATTCCTGCTCTGCCACTTGAGCTGTGGAAGCTTATCTGGTGAACCAGATTAGCTTGTGTACTCCCAACACATGCCAGCTGGGTGACCTTGGGCTAGTCACAGTTCTTCAGAGCTCTCTCAGCCCCACCCACCTCACAGAGTGTTTGTGGGGGGGGGGGGAGGGAAAGAAGATTGTAAACCCTTTTGAGTCTCTTTACAGGAAAGAAAGGGGGATATAACTCCAAGCTCATCTTCTACTTCTTTCAAATTAACCTTTCTTACAGTGTTGCTGTGAGAATAAAATGGAGGAGGAGAGCATGATATGCACTGCCTGGAGCTCCTTGGATGGGATAAAATGTATTAATTTTTGTTTCCATCTGTTTTTCTCTCTTATTATTCTGCAGTAAAGTCGTCTATCCCAGTGATCTGGTCTGCCTATTAAAATGGCCACTATCACATAGCCTTATACAGTAGCAATATTATATATTTTCTCTTTTTCCAGAGAAAGGGGGAAATGGAAATGCCACAATGCCTCAGAAGAAATTGAGAAAAAATGCCTTTAAGTTTCATTTCCAAGAGCTCATTTACTATTCTATAGTGTCCATGAGTCTTTGCTGTTTGCAGCAGGCTTTCAGTCTCCTGTGATTTGCTGTCTGTTTGAAATTTATTATGTCCCTGCTTTTTTCTTTACCCACTGCTCAACCAAAACCAGAGAGATGGTTATCTGTTATGTGCTGGTTTATATCTTAATACACCTAGAGAAACCTGCGTGGGTTATTGAATATGATCAAATAAAAAAACACTATTGCAATGATAAATATCCTTTAAGAGCTCTGATGTGAGAATATCTGGCCTCAGAGTTACCTAAAGATTTGCGTGTACAGGAGACCCATTTACCCAGAATTACATTTGCATGTGTGAGACAAATAACTGAGTCATGGCCATGGGCAGTTTTTCTTCAGTCATGGCAAGAACATTCAAGAGGGTTATCCCACTAACAAAGCTAGGACCAAGTTCAGTAAGTAATGAATCAAGTTATACCATGTCACCTGTCTTGGGAAGGTTTCTGCAGAGGCGGCATATAAATTAAAACCATTTTATGATTATGGGAGCCACTGGCAAAAGGAACCTTTGTACACTTAATTGTAGCATGTTCAACATCCAGTAGCTGAGGATGAGAGACAGACTGATAGGAACAGACTTTGTAATGAAATTGTAGACACTGGGAGTTTAAAAACATATTTCCTGGACAAGCATATATGTAAATTAGCTGATATCATCACTGAAGCTAATTTGGTAGCAAATAAGCAGAACTTTTAAATAATTCAGGAGCATAACCAAAAACCTTTGACTAGGCACTGCACATGCATGGCAAAATTATATCTGCTTAAACAAGCAACATGTTTATCGCTCTTTGCATACATGCTAGGATACTAAGCAAGATTATTTATTTCGAGGCTAAGGCTGCAGTCCAACACAACATTTTTTGGAACTGGAACATATTCCCAGGCAAAGATAGGTTAGATCAGTGGTAGCGAACCTATGGCACTCCAGATGTTCATGAACTACAATTCCCATCAGCCCCCTGCCAACTGGCCATGCTGGCAGGGGCTGATGGGAATTGTAGTCCATGAACATCTGGAGTGCCACAGGTTCACCACCATGGGGTTAGATCATGCCTCATTAGCAAGGACTGGTAGTAACTGGGGCAATGACCGTGCATGTGAACAATTTTGAGTCTGTATATACTTCAATAACAGTACTCAGTTTAGCCAGAGCCTTTAATATGTGTGTTCTCCTCCACCCTGCCTGAGGCCAAAAGTAAGCCAGTCAGGCGGTACTGTAGTAACTTCTAGATAAAACAAGTTAACCTTCTCTCCGCCCTTATTTAGACAAAGAGAAGAAGAGTGGGGATTTAAAATACTGTTGTGTTTTGCGACATGTTGTACAGCCCAGTTTATTTTTTTATTCTGAGTAAGAATGTTCACAACAGCACAACATTCTCACAAGGTGACAGGGCCTTTGCTAAGGGGTGAGAAATGGTGGGCAGAGCAAGGAACTATCATGAACTTAAAAAATGGGTTACATGTGAAGCAATTAAGAAAAATTAGGAACATTCATAATACAGGGAAAGAGTCAATTGAGTGCTCATGTGTGTCCTCTTGGATCCCTTCAGGTCTGTTCCACAAAGATAGCTTAAACTCACCCGGGGCAATAGGAGATGGACCATATTACAACAACTGATTGGACAGTACCCCTAGAAATCCCATACCCTTGCATGAAGCCCCCTCTATCAGCCTTCTTATTGTTTTGAAAGAATGGTGTTAACCATTACTTCCTGAATACTTGGGAGGGAAAAGAAACACACCCAACAATTAACAATTAGTAAGAAGATACACCCTGACCTGGATAGCCCAGGCTAGCCTGATCTTGTCAGATCTCAGAAACTAAGCAGGGTCAACACTGGCAAGTATTTGGGATGGAGACTTCCAAGAAAAACCAGGGGCATGATGTGGAGGCAGTAATGGCAAACCACCTCTGAATGTCTCTCACCTAGAAAACCCTACAGAGTTGCCATACATCAGATGTGACTTGACAGGGAAAAATTAAATAAAGGAAAAAGACAAAAAAGACAAATCACAGCCAAGTGCAGAAGCTGTTCAAGAATGGGCAGAACAAATTAGAATAAGCTGGATCAGAGTTCCTTTATTTTGCCCAAATGGAACATATATATTTAGTATAGAACAGTCTATAGTATCATACAACCAACCGCTACCTGAACTGAATCCAGTTACTCTTCACACTTGACAAAGAAATCCCTTCCAGGCAGCTGTTCAGCATTCCTCTTCCTTTTCAGAAAGCCACCCGACATCACCTGTGTGAGGGAGAGAAGCTCCAGAGGCCTGCTTCAATGCTTTTTATCTGCCTAGATAGAAGCTCTGTCAAAGCTTTTCTGCATGTATTTTCCATGCCATAATTCATAAAAGCAGTCAAGTCCTTCCTAAAACTTATCCTAAATATAAAATCTTTTCTGTTCTTACACAGTATGGCTGTCATTTTTTTTCTTACTACAAAGAACCCATAAGAAAGAAGAGTCACCTTGAGCTTAAAGTCCATGCCCAGTCAAAAGGACAATCTTATCCTTATGAATTATGCACACATTGGATAGGAAAGAAAAAGCTCTAGGCATTGCCCCAGTTGGTTTAACAGCAGAAGGAAAGGCTTCATTAATACACTAGATTAAAAGTGCTACTAGTGAACAGACAGTCTGACCCAGCAGTTCTGATAGCACCTGTTCTGGATAGGGATTGCACGCCCCTTGAAGTGCAAGGTGGATAAGCAGGTGGCAGCATTGACCAGGAGGAACTTTTCTCAGCTTCAATGGATTACCCAGCTGCATATTTTCCTGGACAGAAACAATCTGGTCAATGTGGTACTTACTGTGGTTACATTTAAAATAGATTACTGCAATACACTCTACTTGGGGCTGCCCTTCAAATGTATTTGGAAACTTCAAAGGGTGCTGAATGCTGCAGTCAAGATGTTGACTGGAGTGAGCTGTAGGTACTATATCACTCCAGCCTTGATCCATATACACAGTTTCAATTCTGGGCACAATTAAAGGTTCTAGTATTGATCTTTAAAGCCCTACATGACTTGGGACTGACTTGCCTGCTATGACCATCTTCTGAGGACCTGTTTCATGAGCCTCCACATTCTGAGATTAGTCAGGTGGCAACCAGGGGAGGACCTTCTCAGTCATATCCAAAAAATTCAAACTTCCTCCTCTTGTGTTGCTTTCTTTCACCAGCAGATGAAGATTTTGTTTCATCTGGTATTTCTTCAGTGATCCCTCCTGCCCACCTTTTAATGTACTGTATGTATATTTTAGCTTAGTTTTAATTTTAATTGTGCGTTCTTGGTTTGATTTTGTTTTTAATATTCTATTATGTAAGTCTTCAATATTATGTAACTCTTTAATAGCTGTGTTGGCGGCCCTGTTCAAACAAAAAGGCAGGATATAAATTTTGAAATTAAATAAATATGCAGGGGGGAAAGTGCATTGCCAAGCAGAGGCTCAGAGGGAGAAAAGAAAGTGTTTGCCTTTCAAAAAGGAAAGTCACATGTTCACGTATTGGAGATTCACTGTTTGATGACTTATCAAGGAATTTTCCACTGCATTAAAATCTCCACTTCGGTTGAAAGCAATATATAGTCCTTGCACCATCCTTCAAAAATACTCCCACATTGTATTGTAAGTTCTAACAGTGAATTGTTTACAAGATGCAATAAAAGTTAAGATGTTATTTAGAGCAAACAAAGGCTCAGAAGCATTTCACACAAACACCAAACATTTGATTTGAATGGAATACTTGCTTCTGAATTAGAAGCTGTGAGAGTATCTACTGGGTAAAGTGTTATTTCATCTCGTATCTTGAAGTATAGCTGCCATATACAAGCCACTATTACGTTTCCTGCGATTTTTTTCTTTCTCCCTACATCTTACAGAGCACAATCCATTCAAATGGTCAAAGAATGCCAAAAACCCCTCTTGATTTATTTCTATTTACATCACCTTTTAAATAGACTCAAGGCAGCTAATGAAGATTAAAACATTGGAACAATAAAATTATAAGTTTAACTCACCAAAACAACTCATTCCCCAAAAGCTAAATTCAACCACTCGCAATCACAACCGAGAAAAATCCAGAAGGTCATCAATATCAGAAAATTCAGGAATTTCGAAATTCAGAAGAAAAAAAATCCGACAGAATAATCAAGTCCTATGTTTATCCTGAAAACTAGGCGGAACGGAACCCTATGCACAGCATCAGAAGGACTGATCCATAAAATGGGAGTGGCCACTAAGACCTAGCTTCTAGCTCCGTGATGGCGAACCTATGGCACGGGTGCCAGAGGTGGCACTCAGAGCCCTCTCTGTGGGCACACGCAAACAGAGTTCATCATGTGTGTGTGTGGGGGGGGAAATCCCCGCCCACACATCTAGGGTGACCTGGGCCACTGGGCTCGATTATTAGCATTAAACCTAAGACCTAGTTTTGGGGAAGCAGTGTAGGTAACCCTGTTAAGCGCTGTTAAATCCCACTGATTTTCATTCAAAGAACTAAAGCACGATCCTTTACCTGGGAGTAAGCTCAGTTGCTGGCAATATGGCGTGCTTATGAGTAAACCCTCCTAGGGTCGTGATTCACCGGTTCGAAGAGTTGCACGGTTGCTTCAAAGCAAAGCCAACAACTACCACCAAGCTTACTCCCGAGTAACGCACGCCTCGGAGCCAACCATTTTTTTCCTAACTAAAACCTCAGTATTCAGGTTAAATTGCCGCGTTGGCACTTTGCGATAACTAAGTGGGTTTGGGGTTGCAGTTTGGGCACTCGGTCTCGAAAAGGTTCGTCATCACTGTTCTAGCTGATACTGGACAAGACGAGGAAATGGCAAAAAGACAATGAGCATACCTGTATGTGCAGATTTGTACTACTTTAGATGCACAATTATATTCAATTTCTTGTGTGTCTGGACATAAAACAGTGTGGTGTAGGTAGGAGGACCAGCGTAGTATAGTGGTTAAGAGAAGGTGGACTCTAATCTGGAAAACCAGGTTTGATTACCCACTCCTCCACATGAGCGGTGGAGTCTTAGCTGGTGAACCCCATTCATTTCTGCACTTCTACATTCCTGCTGAGTGACCTTAGGCTAGTCACAGTTAGTCCAGAACTCTTTCAGCCCCACTTACCTCACAAGATGTCTGTCTGCTGGGGAGAGAGGAAGAGAAGGAGTTTGTAAGCCCCTTTGAGTTCCTTACAGGAAAGAAATCCAAACACTTCACTCGTCTTATTTAGAATATTCAAGAAACCGACCAAATTCTAAAGAATCTGTTGAATGATCTCTAGTCTAGATCCTAGCTCCTGAGGTGGTTGAGGTCCCACACTTCCTTAAACAACCATAGTAAACACATCCACAGCCATTTTCTGGGGTATCTCTGAAGTTTCGCTTCTGGGTAGACAACTGTCCTCCCACCAACTCATAATATCTTTAGAAGAGTGTTTTTGCTACCATCACACAACCAATGTGAAATAGGCATAAAATATGCATAAAATATAATTTTTTATTTTTTCAATTTTTAATTAATAAACATTAATACAACAGAACAAAAAGATAAGAAAAAAGGACCCTATCATTGTTACATTTCTTAATACTAAAAGAATATAATCTTAATGAGAAGCCACAGAATTTTAAGGGATATTGGTCCTAACTGACTTCCTGATTTTAACTCTGCTAAAGAAAACCAACCCAGATCTTCCCTTTGAGACAGAAATATACTGCGCACATGGGGTCCAGGGACACCCATAAATATTGTGTAAATAGATCTGATTGGAGAATTTATACTTGATCAGAAAGCCATTTCAAGTGAGCTAGCTTACAGTTATGGATGTGTTGTGTATGCTTGTCTGTCATGAATAGGCATTTATCTGCCACTGTAATCAGCACTTCAGCTACCCTGAGTGATGTGGAAAGCCCAATGGGCAAGACACCAATAATGCTGCTCACTGAAACAAAACCAAAGAAACCTCTTGTTCGATGATCTAATTTGCACACAGAAGTAAACATTCTTCATGTCTTCTGACACTGTGAAATTATCTTGTTCTCTCATGGAAGCTATGAAGGCTAGGGTCTTCATGTAATAAAGGAAGCCTGTTTAAACTTCCAGTTCAGAATAAACTAAATGCTTATCATTCTTAGGGATTGGCTACAGAACGTATCCTATTTTTCCTCCCATGACACACTATCTATGGCCTGGAATCACTCAGCAACTGCTTCAAGCATCATAGCTTATCATTATGTTCTTTGGGAAGCAAGATACACTAGAGCAAAAGTAGATTTAGAAACTTCCAAAACTTGAGTGGTAAGCCAGCATTCCCTAATGGTGGCTTCCATCTTTCCTCCTCACCAGGTTCTCACATTTTCATCTCCATCTCCTTTGTGACAGTAATTCAGGTGGTATCTAAAAGAGGGTCAGGAAGCCTGGAGAACAGGTGGAAGCTATTCAGCATGCCATGCTAAAACCAGACAAGGACAGAAAGAGACATGTATATGCATGGGTTCTGTCTTGCTCCTTCAGCATCCAACCTCTTACCCAGTTCCCTACATTGCTTCACTGACCTCTACCTGCTACAGCAAATGTGCTGTACCAAGACCCTTGCAACCAGTATCTTCACTGGCATCTTCATGTATCTTCTCAACCAAGTCCCCCTGCCCCCACAGTGCCTCATTAACTTCAGCTCTGACCCAGCTAGCAGAGGAGAAGGAGGTTGGGGTCACAGAATCACCAAGTTGGAAAAACCCACAAGGGCTATCAAGTCCAACCCCCTGCTATACAGGTACACACAGTTAAAGCACTCCTGACAGTTGGCCATCCAGCCTCCAAAGAAAAAACCTCCAAAGAAGAAGGCTCCACCACACTCCAAGGCAGTGTATTCCACAGTCTAACAGCCCTTACTGTCAGGAAGTCCTTCCTAATGTTTAGGTGGAATCTCTTTTCTTGAACCTACAACTCCTTGTCCTACAACTCTGGAGCAGCAGAAAACACGTTTGCTCCATTTTCAACATGACATCCATTCAAATACTTAAATATGGCTATCATGTCACCCGTTAACCTTCTCTTCTCCAGACTAAACATACCGAGCTCCTCATAGGGAATGGAATCCAGTCCTTTTACCATTTTGGTTGACCTCCTCTGGACCCATTCCAGCTTGTCAATGTCCTTCTTGAACTGTGGCGTCCAGAACTTGAAACAGCATTCCAAGTGAGGTCTGGTCAATGCAGAATAGAATGGTACTATTACATCCCTCAAACTAGACACTATACTCCTGTTGACGCAGCCCAGAATTGCACTGGCTTTCTTGGCTGCTGAATCACACTGCTGACTCATGTTCAGTATGTGGTCTACTCTGACTCCCAGATCCCTTTCATGTGTACTGTTGTCAAGCCAGGTGTCACCCATCCTATATCTGTGCATTTCATTTTTTCTGCCTAAGTATATTATCTTACATTTATCTCTGTTGAAATTCATTTTATTCTTTTTGGTCCAGCTCTCTAATCTATGCAGGTCATTTTGAATTCTGACCCTGTCTTATGGGATATTAGCTACCCCTCCTAATTGCTACCAATTTGGAGTCATCTGTAAATTTGATTAGCTTGCCCTCTATTCCATCATCCAAGTCATTGACAAAAATACTGATCAGCACTGGGCCCAGAGAAGAACCCTTTGGCATACCACCAATCACTTCTTTCCAGGATGAAGATAAGCCATGGTGAGCAAGCAACCTTTGGGTTCAGACAGTCAGCCAATTACAAATTCATTTAAGAGTAGCATTGTCTAGCCCACATTTTACCAGCTTGCTTGCAAAAATGTCATGGACTTTGTCAAAGGCATTACTGAAATCAAGATATACAATGTCTGTAGAGTTCCCTTCATCTACCAAGCTTGTCACTCTATCAAAAAAAATAACATTAGTCTGGCATTCACTTGTTTTTCAGAAACCCATGTTGACTTTTAATGACCACAGCATTCCCTTTTAAGTGCTTACAGATTGTCTGTCTAATGATCTGCTCTAGAATCTTTCCTGATATTGATGTCAGGCTGACTGGGCAATAATTGTTTGAGTCCTTCCCCCCTCCTTTTGTAGATGGAGATAACACTAGCCCTCCTCCAGTCTGCTAGGACTTCTCCTGTTCTCCAGGAATTCTCAAAGAATATTGCAAGTGGTTCTGAGATTACTTCTGCCAGTACTTTTAATACCCTGGCATGTAGTTCATCAGGCCCTGGATATTTGAATTCATCTAAAGTAGCCAGGTATTCCTGTACTACCTCTTTATTTATTCTGTGCTGAATTTCCCTTCCACATCTTCTGTTCCATTTCCCCTGGGTTGAGCACTGTTTTCCTTTGGGAGAAGACCGAGGCAAAGAAGGCGTTGAGTAGTTTGGCCTTTTCTCTGTCCCATTAGCAATTTGCCATCTTTGCCATGCACTGACCCCATCATATTCTTTTTTTCCTTTTGCTATGTGCATAACCCAAAAGCCCTTTTAATGGTGTTTAACCTCTCCAGCAAGCCTAACCTTGTTCTGCGCTTTAGCTTTTCTGGCTTTCTCCCTACACGTCCTGGATATTTGTTTGAATTCCTCTTTTGTAATTTTCCCCTTTTTCCTTTCCTTGTACATGTCCCTTAGCTCAGTTGAAAGTTCTTTAGACATCCATCCTGGCTTCCTTAGATATCTCCCATTTTTCCTACTCATTGGAACTATTTGAAATTCAAGATCTCACTGTTAAGCAATTCCTATTGAAGTGGGGGCAGTTGCACCCTTTGTGTGATTTGTTGGTTTCTCAAAAAACATTTGGTTGGACACTAGAACAGATGGGTGCCAAGGTCATCTTTTGCCTAGGACACAAAAAAACCTTGGGCCTGTCCTAGATGAGTAAATTTGAACATGTGGTCACCATACTAAAAAGACTGGGAACCACTAAACTAGAAGTCTTTCACTGGAGCATGCTGCATAGTGTCTCCCCTGGAAATGGTATACATGATTCATCTTTCCTTTGACGAGGTTTTCTACATTCCCACTGGGGCCTACAGATTTATCTTATTGCATTTTATTGTAATGACACCCCGCCCACCCCCAACCATAGAAGCAAGATAGGCCGAGAGTCAACTGTGTTTCTTTCAGAAGTGTTTTCCCTATATAATATTCCCAAATCTTGATTCTCTGCTCTTCTTAAACGATAAATAGCTGAGAGTTAGAGCTGATTTGACTGTGAGATTTGTGGGGTTTTTTCCCTTTGTCTAAATTATTTCTTTTTTGTAAACTGTGATCAATCTACCAATTGGGGGGAAAGAAAGATATAATAAATATTTACTGATTAAAGAGCTTTTCAAACAGGGATGAACATAAAACTTCAGAACAGCAAAGAGCTTCCTGAGTGCTTCATAAAAATAGAAGTTATAATGCAGAAACTAGTACCTCAAAATGTCTCAAGCATGTTTCAGTTAGTGATTGGATGCTCTGCATTTGGATTTATACTGTATTCCTGGACAGAGCTGCAACAGACACCTTACACAGAAAAAGCATTGTTTATCATATGAGAAAAGTACCTGCAAGTTAACTCTAAACTGGTCTCATTCACTGAAAAGCAGAACCCAGATTAGGGACAACGTACATCTGTCATGGGAAAATATCCGTTGGGGTCAAACCCAGGCCAATGGCCTTAAAAACCATTAGCATTCAACCCAGCATCATTAGGGATCAGGAAGTAGAGTCTGTCCTACATTTTCTCATCTGAGATGACTCTAAGAAAAAAAATCTTCCAGACAACAAATTGTACCCAGTTCCAAGAGTCACTGTTGCGTGTGAAGTCTTTTGTGGTGACTGACTCAGAAGTAGGACTACGGAAGTCCTGATGATCCCTCCTATCTACTGCCTGGTGACTTTCCCCTCAGGAGCTTACACTTTCAGTAGTATACTGATTAGATTGCTGGACAAGGATCTTGAAACCCCATGTCTGAATCCCCACACTGCCTTGGAAGCTTCTTAGGTGACGTTGGGTAAATCACACACACTCAACCTAACCTACCTCCCAAGGCTTTTGTGAGGATAAAATGAAGAACAGAACAACGTTAAGCTGCTCTGGGTCCCTCTTGGGAAGAAAGGAGGGGCTATCAATAAAGTAAATAAGTGCAGAGGAAACAAACAGCACAGGCCAAGAGTCTTGGGAAAGACTGTGCTTGGGACTTTTTGGTTCATAGCTCAGTCTATTATCCACTGTGCTAGCTATGTAGAATCAAACTACATAAAATCTTTGGTCTCTTTCAAACCACCGTTGCAATCCATTAGCTGGCTGCTAATGGATTTTATTTACCTTTTGAAATGAAACCGCTTGTGACACATTTTGCAAAGTGGGGCAGATCTTTCTTTTGTTTTCAGGGGTTATTTGCATTTCTGAATCAATGCAATATGTTCTCTGAAATGTCTGCAATGCTTCTGAAAGTGCTGCTTCCCCTCTCCTTTTTCACAGCACGTCCTCTTCTGGCTTTTTAAAACATTATACCTTTTGCGCTATAGCATTAGACCAACATAGCAATTCAGTGCTATACTATCATTCAGCTGCTTGCAGTTATTCACTGAATTGCTATACTGGTCTAGCACTATAGTTAAAAAGATAGAATGGCTTTTTAAAAAAAGCCAAAATAGAACATGCCAAAAAAAGGGCATGAAAAAGTGGTGTGGTGGTTGAAAAGGGCAGACTGCTTCTGACACAACTCGTAAATGGATCTAAACATGTTGTTTCAGCCTCTGTTCCACCTATGGCCATAACACCCTGAATGCACCCGATCTCATCTTGGAAGCTAAGCAGGGTCCGGCCTGGTGAGACTGGCTGGGAATACCGGGTGCTATAAACCTGTCCCCATCCAGCTTTACAAGGCATCAGGCCAGCAACAACTAACAACCGGTTTCAAACAGCAATGTGAAAGAGGTCATAATGATAGATATATTTTGTTCCAGATGACTGAAGCCCTGACAGTTTGATTGTTGACAATGCTCTTTGCAAATGTTATACAACTATCGTCCCTCACGCTCCTGTGATTTCCATGGAAATCTGAATATGCACAACATTCAGCAGCCACCTGCATTTCTTAGAAGTTTCCTATTTTTCCAATTTGACTAATTGCAGAACTCTTTTAAGTCCAGATTCATGGGATTAGATTAAAAAATTTAGGGATTTTTTTTTACTTCCTTTAAAATGAAACATTGTTTTAGCTGCAAAGGTTGCAAAACCTGACCAAGGCAAGTCCGAAAGCAACAAGATCTAATTAATAAATAAAGTCAAATTAACAATCAAATACTGATTTATTTTTAAAGCAGTTCTACAAGTGTGAAGAAGACCGGTAGTGGGAATTGTATGGAAATTCAATTGTTAAGAGTATAAAGAGAATACAGTTTTGCTGATATCTAACTTTCAGCCCCTCCACCCTAGAAATGTTCAACATACAAAGACAGATATCTTCTCTGGCATTTAGCAGCATCTAAGATCTCTACTGCACAGCTGTTTTAGAACTACATGAGTTGTGATTCATAGAAATAGCCTGCCTTCATTCCTCACGGAGCTCATATCAAGTTTTTAGTTTGCCAGTACATTAAATAAAAATGCAGTAATGGGAAAAAAATCACTATTTTACGTGCAAGAACAGAGGGGGTTTATAGGCACAGAAGCCAGCTATTTTACTTTCCCATGGTCAACAGGAACGAAGACATTGCATCTAACAGAACAAAAACACTTTAACCATGGAGACTAGCTCTTCATTAAGAGAACACACATGCAGCAGCAGCATTCCTTCCTGGCCATTCTCCCTGTAGAGGTAATCAAAATCCTTTGCACTTCAAGCCTACTTCTCTGAATGTATAGTCAGAACCAAAAAAAAAAAATTAACCCAGCAGATAAGCAGACCTGAACCACCTTCTGTCTACCACTGGGGCAAAAAGCACAAGTGCGCTGGGCTGGATCCTTCCCGACAAGTGCTGACTTTAAGAGCTGTTCATAAATGCATTTTTTTAAAGCTCTGACACAATTACAGTTGGCATGCTCCCAATTCAAAGCATTCTTCCCCCATCACATTGCCCATGGCAGGCTATGCAGCACAGGAATGACTCAGATGACATAGTACAGAACAGCCCTTCTGGAAAGCTGCTGAACCTTCAGTAAATGTCCTTTCTGCAACTTATTTCTTAGGGAGGGCATTAGTTGTCAGCCTCTCTTATCTCCAACCTTCTGCTTCTTCATTTGAAGTACACCCTTGTGGAGAGGACAGACGGAACTGCAGGTCTGAAATCAACTAAACTTTTTTTTTTAAATCAGGTATCATATCAGCATAGCAAACACAAAACTTGAATTGTACAGCACAAACAGCAACTTGCATATGAGGACTGGAAACATGCTTTGATATTATTTTATAAAGCAAGAATCAAGATAATTTCAATCATTTCCTCAACAACAGCAAACCTACTATATATTATGCTGTATAAAGCTTCTAGACTTTGGGCAAGAATAAATTCTTGTTTATACCCTTAAGATGCTAAGAATATTAATTAATATTTGGCCTCATCTAAGGAAATAGTGGTCAGAATCTTAGACCAGGCTCTGAATGACCCAGGCTTGAATCCCCACTTGGCCCTGGAAAATTGTAGGATGACCTTGGTCCAGCTACATCAGGGGCAGCCAACTTATGGTGCTCCAGGGGCTGATGGGAATTGTCGTCCATGAACATCTGGAGCACCATAGGTTGTCCACCCCTGAGCTACATGCTGTCAGCCTAACCTACCTCACAAGGTGGTTGTGAGGATAAAATGGGAAGAGAGAACATTTCAAACTGCTCTGGGTCCCAACTAGGAGGAAAGGTGGGGCATAAATCAAGAAAACAAATAAAAATACATACAATGGAGGAAAAGAACTGCATAGAGCCCTCCAGGGGTGGGCGGTATAGAAGTCAAATAAGTACATAAGTACATAAATAAACAAACATATTGTGTACCAAAAGCTGGCGCATCGGGAAGAAAGGAAAAAAGTAGTTCTCCCCCCAGCCCATTATGTGTGTTTATGATAACAGGAGTGTTTTATTTTGAATAAAAGTTTTTTCCTTTCACACTATCTTCTGCTAGTATTCCAAAGTGGTACAGTTCAGATTTTTGCTCCTTCAATTGACCTCCTCATTCTCTTGGAATCTCTGGAAGTCCTGATTCTTTTTCATACAGCATATATACGCCACAAACACAGCATGCTGAGGGGCAATGCGAGAGTTTTGTTTTGTTTTATGTTAAGTGAAGAGGCAGGGTCAGTCAGGGAGCTGCAAGGTAATTCACACCAGAAAGCCTCTGGCTTCCCCCATAACATATGGCCCAACTGCCTAATAATGCCAGGCATCAGGCTATCAGACACACACCAACAGTAGGGGGAGGGGGAGATGAAAGGGGCTAGGAGCAGCGAGGCTCTAGGGAAGCAAGCACCTTTTATTCCAGCTCCCAGCCAATCATGTACGCATTTGCTATCAGACAGCCCTCATCCTCTATCTCATTTCAATGCATACAAGAGCAGAGAATTGGTACCGGTTTGGATCAAGAGCAATTCCAGTGAAGGGGAGCAAAAAAGGGGGGAGGGGAGGAAAGCATATTTCAGCAAGGAACTGTAACTAAAGCACAGCCCATGAGATAAGGGAAGGAAGAAACTAGAGCAAGCTTACCAAACAATGTAGACCCATACTAAAAAGCGCGTCTTCTGCCCTTTTAATTAGCGGGAGGTCAGAGAGAATGTCAAGCTTTGCCATCGAGTTCCTCTGTTCAGAGGAGGAAATTAGACTTTTAAATGAAGGTGCCTTTAGCCTTTTCAATGGGATTCATGGGAGGAAAAAGAATAGTTCACCGTGCCTTTGCTCACCCAATGGTCCCGCTCAATGGCACAGATGCGACCAAAGGTCAGACTGATACAGCACCAAAATTTATCACTGCCAAGCTATTTCCACAGCCCTTGAGAAAGTTCTAGATACATCTGCTGGTCCAGAGGTATTCCAGAGGGGAATACCTTGTCAAATTTCCCCCAGCGTGGCCTTGGAAATGAATAAATGTAACAAGATAGCAGCAGACAACCACTCTCTGCTTTTCTCTCCTTCAAGCACAGCCTAAGGAAGATGGACATCAATGAAAGCCATGAGTTACAGCTCCATTCCCCAACCTATTCATAAGGTCATTTAATGGCGCTCAAGTTTTCTCATGTGCTCCCTTCTCCCTTACTGGCAAAATGGGAGCCTAAATATATCAATTAAGAGTACTGGTGACAAAGCACAAGCCCACTCACACCGGCAAGCTATTTTTCAAATCATCCATCATATATGCCTTCTCCACCCCGCCAGCTCCCATCACATGCAATCACCCTGGAACTGTGTATTCTGCATCACCAACTCCGTGTATTCATTTCTACTAGGAGCTAAACCTACCCTTTCTAACATCTGCCTATTTTTCTTGGTTGACTCAACATAACACATATGGGGGTAGGGGTAGTGAAGGATTTTTAGCTACAAGGCAACCACAGAGAGTAAGCATACATTCAGAGCTCACAAGAAATGCAGAAAAAGGGAACCAGAAAAAAAATAAAACAAGCTTACAGAAATGCAAGGTCATTTTAAGCCCAAGATTTCTAAGGCATGTTTGTCTTACAGCAGGATAAAGTCTTCTGTACAAATATAATACCCCAGAAGCAAAGCCACCAGCATCTGTGATGGTTAAGAAACCTTAATCTCACAGATTCCTATGAAGCAGCCTTTTTTGCTATCTCATAAATTTAATTTCCTGCCTTCTAAATTTCCATGAAAACAAAAGCCCGGCTTAAAGAACTTGGTCTGTCCAGACAAATCAATCAAGGAGAACCAGCGAAGGGGGAGGAGAATGAGGCTTGGGGGAGTGACGGCAGATTTACTGAGATCATACCAGTAATGAAAAAGTACATATGGGCAGCCTGCCCAATGGAAAGAAATCACTATATACAGCAGTACTCAGCAATATAGACAGGGAAAGAGTGAGGGTGTAACAAGCTAGAGGAGTAGCAGGACAGTGCAGGAGCAATGGCCTGTGGGATTAAGGCAAGATATAGCGCCCAAAGGACTGGCCAGTGAAAGACACATGGTACAGGTCAGCTCAATGAACCTGGTCTGTCCTTGTAAGTATATTCGTGTACAAGTCAAAAAGCCAAGACTGTGTGTGACAACCCTGTTAAGTTAAGAACGAGAGCCAGCACTGTGTAGTGGTAAAGGTGCTGGACTAGGATCTGAATAGTTGAACAAGTCTGTTTGTCGTCTCACTGCTCTATGGTTTGAGTTCTAGTGAATCACTTCTGAATTTTTAACTCATACTAAAATGAGGAGGCCTTTTTGCTACAAGGGTAATGTATCACCTGCAAAACTTACATTATACCCCCCCCCCCCAATAAATGTTTGCTATTGGCAAAGTGGGGGCTTTGAAGTGGTTGATTGCAGCTAGTGAAGGAAAGAGATCTGACTATACCATTCAGAGGGCATTAGCTGGCTCCTGCTTTGTCTACTTAGCTAGTCCAGTTGATGCAGGGGTTCTGAAAACCTCTCTCCAATCTCTCCTGTCATTCTTGGACAATGCTGCAGTATTCAGTCCCAGATCTCTCCCAAAAGATCACTCCTTTCAGTACTGTCTACACTCACAAAAATCCGTCTGTGCTGGACAAACCTATCACCTACCCTTCAATTTCAGAAAGCAAAGTTTTAGCTTCTCTTTCATTAGATAGAACAGAATGGGTTTTGTCTTCTGTAAAACAGATACTTCTATCCACCCTATATGGACATCTCACAATCAAAAGCAAAGCCTTTCTGCTTATTAGCCACAGCAGTACTGCAGCAGCAAGGAAAAAAAATCCCTTTACACAGTCTACAGTGGGACCAGTAAACATTTTGCTTTCATAAACATTCTGTATACAAAGTTTCTAACATTGCCAAAAAAATAAATGTTCATTTTGAAAGTGGGAGAAAAGGCTGTACATACAACATTTTACTTTTATATGTAATATAACATTAAGCCAACTGCAAGCAGCCAGAACATGGGATGATTTGTAATGTGTATATTTCATCCAAGCCAACCTTTCAGATTTTTTAAGAGGGACTTTTTAAAGGCTACTACTCCTCTGTAAGACCTGAGCAAGGCTGTTACCAATAGGGCGTTTTGGAAAACATTGATCCATAGGGTCGCCATGAATTGGAAGTGACTTGAATAGCACTTAACACACACCCTACTCCAGTGATGGCGAACCTTTTCGAGACCGAGTGCCCAAACTGCAACCCAAAACCCACTTATTTATCGCAAAGTGCCAACATGGCAATTTAACCTGAATTTTAGTTTAGAAAAAACGGTTGGCTCCGAGGTGTGCGTTACTCGGGAGTAAACTTGGTGGTGGTGGCTACCCCTCGAGCAGCCCCTCGAGCAGCAGCAGCCAGCCTGCCTGCTCCAGTCTCCAGCAGGCCCTGCATGCACCTGCAGCTCTGCCCTGCCCTGCTCCAGCGCATCCACCCCACCCCTCTGTCTCTGCCCCACCTCCTTGAGCAGGGGCCTCTAGCTTCCAGCAAATCCCTTGCACGCTGCTCTGTGCCTCTCTAGCATCTTCACCTCCTCTGCCCCCCCCCCCCACTTGGGCAGCAGCCACCTGGAGCACAAGCACCAGGTCCCCGAGCTGAGTCCTCCCTGCTCACACGCACGTCATACCCAGCGGCCCAGGCCAGACTAGGTGTGGGTGTGTGAGGGGGGTGATTTTCAACCCCCCACATGAAGAGAACTCTGTGCGCGTGTGCCCACAGAGAGGGCTCTGAGTGCCACCTCTGGCACCCGTGCCATAGGTTCACCACCACTGCCCTACTCCAATGGCTGTGTAATGGTATAACAAGAACCTAAGCAAATAAAGGCTTACTACTGGAGGCATCATCCAGGCATGCGCCTGAAGACGAGCTAGAGCAAAAACAACTTAGCACAACTCTGCAACAAGCAAAATAAGCACTAAACATAAAAGGGTCCCTAATACTACAAATGAATGACATCAAGCAGGAATTGGCTCAAAGAGAAGGAAGCGTGTTTCATACACCAGATGATGACAAACCACAGGCTGCTGCAAAATGCACAGACTTTGTAATTGCTGGATAATTCAAGACTAATCTTGGGCCAGGTAATTTCAACTGTATTTCTTGGGACTAAAACAAGAGCTTTGACAGTAGCCCAAAAATATAACTGATCCCCATAAGGAAGTCCTGACAGCTACACTCATGTTATTAGGCTGCCCCTTGTGCTGGAGTCTATAAATTGTTGGAATTGCCCTGCCCACCCCCAACCCCCTTCATATTGACTCGAATTTACACTACACATAGAAATGCTGGTGTCCAGCTTTGGTACCTGGGGATTTTAAATACTTTAGGCCCTTTTAGGAGAGCTAGGATTCTTTTTCAATAGCAAGAGACAAACAACTAACAGTTCTGACACAGCATATTGAGAAAAAAAGAGTATATTTCAACTACAGCAGTTCAAGCCTTCTCCTAAGTAGCAGTCCCCTGGTCCAACAGCCTTTCAGTACATCCTGTCACACGCTAGAAATACAGTCAACCCAGAAACACACAGGTCTGCCAATTCTTTCTTTGAGAGGTGGAAGAGCATTTTAATCTTGTACTTTATCATTTATTTTTTATTCCATAATGTTTACTTCTTCATGAATATTTCCTGAAAATTGGAAATGAGAGCATCACAAGCTCTCCTCCCTTCTGCAAGCTAAGGTAAGTTTTGCAAGAGATCAACAAAGCCAAACTAAAGAAAATAAACTGAAAACCACTTTAAGATATGGTAATCACAATAGTATGATTGGGGGGGTGGGGAGGTGGGTGTATCAGTATACATTTAGAAGGGGCCTGCAATTTAGATAGACCAAATTGTAGTGGTTTTATGTTCAGCATAGAAAGATGGAGCTTTATGATGTGTGACATGAACTCACAGGTCATCACTGAAAGGAAAATCTCTTAGATTTTCAAGCACTGGCAGGAATGGGCAGAAGGCCCTGCCTTAGCAATCAGTTTCCTACTAGCCGGAATAATCCAAAGAGCTGGCTATCCCAGAAGGCATAGAGTAGAACTGGGCATCACTATAGTTCTTTCTGAGAAACGCACATCTTTGTTTTGAGAATCTCTGTTCTCTAATATGCTAGGAGCTAGAAGGATAGATGAAGTCGTTATCTTCAAGGATCAACATTTCTCAGCTCACAGAATTATGACAACATTTTTATATATAATCCCAAAATAAACTTCACATACACATGAAAGATTTCTGTGAAACACTGCTGTAATCTATGCCACTATGAATGCTACATATTTGGTTACTTAATTTAAAGTCTGCCTTTCTCACCAAGATTCAAGGCAGATTACATGGTAATCCAACAGCATATAGCAAGGGTCCTCAACACCGTGTCCATGGGTTTCAAGGGACCCACCAACAACAACATGCCTGGAGCCTGCCAAGTGTTATCAGAGTGGGTGGAGTCAGGACGTGCTTCTGCCAGCAGGGCTTCCAATAGACTATTGGAGATCTACTTGACTTGGCAGATCTTTGAAAAAGTGCTTCGACAACAGCTGCCACAACAGCACATGGATCTTCACATTGTGACCGAAGGTATGTTAAATGTGAAAGAAAATATTCTTAAATACGTTCATAAAGGCATCCTATTAAATAGAGTTTCTGCCTGAAATGTATAAGAGTCAGTATAAGAATTAGGCAAGTCCTCACTCCCTAACAGAGTTGTGCAGTGGTTTAGAGCAGTGGACTCTAATCTGGTGAACCAGGTTTGATTCCCCGCTTCTACACATGAAGCCCGCTGGATGACTATTCTCTCAGAACTAGCCCCACCTACTTCACAAGGTGTCTCTTGTGGGGAGAAGCAGGGAAGAAGCTCGTAATCCACTTTGAGACTCCTTATGATTGGGAAAAGTGGGGTATAAATTCAAATTCTTCTATTCCTCTGTAGATGGCTCTGCCTTATGCAGCAGCCATTTGGGGGTTATGGCCACGACCCTGTGTCAGAAATCCAGAGGTGCTCAAAAAGGTCAGGTATCTCTGGAACATACGATGAGATATCTAACAGTGCAATAGGAGTGAGATTACAAAAATAAGAAAAAAATAAAAAAGTATCAGACATGATATGTCAAACAACGTGGAGAGAGGAATTAACAGAATTAGAATACGGTAAGAGTAGAATAACACATAAAGGAGACATAATATGCCCCATAAAAGAGGCATAGAATACAGTCGTGTTATCTTACAGAAGCACCTTTCTGACCTTTCTGCTATACCACAGCCCTATTCCCTTAGTAAAAATGCTCTCCTGAACAAATCCGTTTCTCATGGTTTGCAGGATGAGAGAAGTGTGGGAGACTCCTGGCTTCTGCAAGGTGGGGGCATCTATCTAACTGTCTATCCATCTCAATATATAATAAATTTATAAATATTTATTAATATTGTTTATTTGATGTATACATTATCCTGTTCTTACTATTGTCTTCTACTTTTGTAAAATCTGCATAGCTTGATATGCCTGTTTCTCTTTTGCACTACTTTTTAAATTTTTATAATCCCAGTGCTTTTGCACTGTTCATTGGATTTCTCATGCTATTTGATTATAACCCTTTACACCACGTAATGCACCTTGAGTTTCCATGAGAAAGGTATAAATAAATCAAATAAACACGCACCAATATACAAAACTGTTAAACAGATATTTTAAAAAGAAGTTGTTGCTGATTTGAAAATATGGGTCTGCCTTTCACACTTTATGCAGCAATTATGTTTACTGGAGAACACACATGTATAAGTCCTGTGAGAACTCTTTCATCATCGAAAAAATAATAATTTTACCTCAGAAATTTCCAAATCCTTGGAGCAAGTTCCTTTAGAAAAATAAGTAATTTGGATTTGTGCATATCAATACAGCAAATTTTTATTCATTAATACTTGTTCAACCATCCAGTATGCTTCCTAATCTTTACAATATTTAGCCAAAGACGTGACTTCAGCCTCTTTGTCAAATGGTGCCAAGAATGCAATCAGAACATTTGCATTTAAGCATGTGCACACATATACACACTCACACGTAAGTGAGATGTCCCAGCCTCCTTGCATACCTACTGCTTCCATTCCTTATCCATGAATCTCAGCTCCCAAACAGCATTAAGCCAGTAACACTGATCAAGTACTGCACTATTTGTATTTAGATCACATCCATACACCTTACAAAAGAAAAAAATATTCAAAACTTTACCACTCCAACTCTACATTTTAAGGCTGTACAATACATTTCAATATTTTCAGCTTCTCAAAAATCTAAATCAGAATTCAGCTGCACTTGGAGTATTGCCATCAGCATGCCTTTTCAGTTCCCAACATCTCCCACTATCTATCTATCTATCTATCTATCTATCTATCTATCTATCTATCTATCTATCTATCTATCTATCTATCTATCTATCTATCTATCTATCTATCTATCTATCTATCTATCTATCTATCTAAATTAACAAAACAGTTAAGTTTATAATATGTATATTGACCATTTTTACCACACATTTCCTTTTTGCTTAAGTAAGCTGACAAATAAAATATGAAGTATAATATTACTACCACTAATACTAACTCACTACTATCTATTAATCTTAACATTCTTATAAAGGAGAGAAAATTGCTCAGAATTAGGTTCCAAGGAAATTGAAATTTAAAAATATCAAAATAGAGGATTTTTTAAAAGACGAAGAAGAGAAAAAGTAAGGTTGTTACCAGAGTACTGATACAATGGCTGGGATGGAGGACATTCCAGGAAATCCAGGAAAACATAAACAGCAAGGTGTAAGCACTGATGCTTCTTCAATGAAATACTAGCATACAAGTAGGAGAGAAGGGAAATCAAGTACTACATAGGGAAAGGACAAAGTGTGGAAGGCCATCAGCTGCTTGGCCTTATGTTACATAGCAACATCCAGATGCATGGGAGTAGGAGCAAAATAAGCAGGCTGCTGCTGCCCCAATTAGATTCCAATCTAAACCTCAACAGTAAGGGAAACAAAAGGAGGCGAAGAAAAGGTAACACCAATAAAAGGATAAGTGCAAGCAAATGTAGTTATGGGTATTTCAGCTCCATTCAAGAGCATACTGTGTGAATGACAACTCATCCTATAGATATACTATTTCAAGCAGCTCTAGAAATGCACATAATATTGCCCAGGGAGCTGCACACAAGCCCAGGTTCACAATCTGGGTGAAGAACAGCCCCAGAGATAAAGTGGTGGGTAAGATTTAGAAGTGCTACAGGATACCAAGTAGCCTCATAACAAGCGCTCTGCCACTTAAGCCTTGGCAGAGCTAAGAAAAGCTGAGGTTTCCCCCTGCGTGCAACATACAGGCCTGCAGAATTAAGAATAGAACCAAAGTCACCCGCCCCAATATAAGGGCAGAGTTCAGTTGCTTCAGCTGCTCCAGCCTACCACTACTCATTCAAGCAAATCCCTGCTGGAGCTTTTGCAAGGGCTTTTGAGCAACTCACACAGATTGTGGCCTGACTGTTGCCAACAGGGAAAGTAAAATGGGGTTGGATGACTGTAGGTTTCCACATTAAGAGCCTAAAGCAAAAGAAGAAAGCACAGGGCAGGCCTATAGTAAAGGATGGGTGTGGACATGACCAAAAATTCCTAAAACTTGACTCATTAAAAAGCAGGAAAAAAAGTTTGCTCTCAAGTGAATCATTGCTGGATTCGCCAAGATCAGGGTGCCCGTCACGTCACCACTAAGCCTCTCCCAGATTAGGGGAAAAGGCATCTTTTCTGTTTGGCCCAGCATTCTCTCTCCTCTCCCTCATGGGTGACTATTAATAGAAAGAAAAGAGGTGGTGGGGAGAAGCCAAGCCTTTTTGCTTCCCGAAAGACTAGCTGGAGCTTCCTTCTTCCTGTGTGGGTGTGATGGAGCCGCCAGTACCTCCATTGAGGCTGTCAGCTTCCCAAAAAACCCCAGAGGGGAAGGAAGAAAATAGCCTTCCTGTTCAAACACACAAACTCCTCTTTCTATACAGTATACTCTCCTCCCCCCAAATCAAGGTCTGGATGTCCAACTGGAGAATAATTTGATAGCAATTTTATTTATGGCTCCCCTCATTTTTAATGGATAAATGGTGACTCATTTGGCAGAGTTACAATACACAGGAAGTTGTCTCTGTTTTACAGCCACTGCTGCTCATTTGTTGTTAAATATTTATCCTACACAACGATGGTCCTCATAAGGAATCCAAAGGCCTGTCTGTGCAGCTTTCAGAGATTTCAAAGTTGCGAGATCAGACCACAGAGGCAAGTTAGTGGCCCAAGCAGGAGAGAACGAGGGGAAAACTCTAGCCAGTGAAACTGTGAAAAGTTGTAGTGTTCATCACCTACATGCCATTCGACCTGTGCCACAGAGTTAGAATAAACAGGCATCTAGTAGCATTTTAAAAGACACAAGATTTTGTTTCAGCACAGGCTTCCATAAAAGCTTACACTGGGGGAAAAAAACTGTGTTAATCTTTAAAGGTGCCACTATACTTCTGCTCATTTTTACTGCAGTAGATTAATATGGCTATCCTTCTCAGGAACGAACAGAAAATTCTCTGTAGGGGTGTTATCCTGAACATCAATTACCTTGAACATTAGTCCAGAGTAAATACCACTGGTTTCCAATCATCAATGTAAATTAGAATTTTCAAACACAAACATGCATTAAAAGAGTGGGGATTTATTATTTTAACAGTCTTTTAAAGCCACTCTTTTGTATACAGGCAGAATCATATGGGATAACTACACCTGAAAATGAAGTGATCCTGAGAACAGAGCCACACTGGAATCTTGTAGCCTAGATGCTATTACTACTACAAAACACACATACCCTTCCTTACTTCAAACGTCAACTCAACATGAAAAACAGAGATCTGGTCTGCTTTGGAAGTAGACAGATCTCTTATGATCCCTCCTCCTCAATTTCATTGTTAGGGCAAATGTTAGCAGGAAGCTGCTGGGACACTGGTTACAGACATTCCCTTCCCCCAACACTAAACATCAGCTTGTCACAGGAATACCCTTCCCCATTTGGACAGCTAGGAAGATATAGCTTTGCACCTCCATCCATGAAGGCAAGGCATCACACAAGAGAGCTGAATTCAAACACAGCTTCCCATTCCCAAGAGTTTGGCCAGGGAAGGGGGTGAGAAAATCATGATCTGACACTGGCAAGCCTTACAATAGCCACACTAGTCTGTAATCAAGGCCTTACTCCCAACCCCCGGGAGCAAAGCCGCCTGAAACCAGATTTTAGTGCACTCAAAGACTCGAAGCCATTGGATTCCCACCCCCCAACAACCTCCCACACCACACTCACATTATTCCCCTGTGGAAAGTAACAAAAAGACTGGGCCTTCGACAAGGTCCACCCCAAACATTTTTTAAACAAGTAAAGAAAAAAGAATTATACTCCCTCACTGACTACCACAAAAAACAAATACTGGAGGGACCTTTCGTACCTGCTAATGGGTCTGCACTCATCCCCAACCACGTAAGAACAATCTGTCGCTTTAGCAGATTTTCCCCTATTATCTTACTTATTTGCTAAGCAGTTAGAAGATTTGAAGATCCTGTTGTTTCCACAGTGTGACAACCAATCTCAGGGACCACCACCACATTTTCCTCCCCCACTTCACATGCTATTGTTTGAACAGCCACATTCACACTGAAAGAAGCCCTTACCCCTCCCCCCACACACACTTGTTTGTTTCCTTCTCCATAACATCCTGCTCAGCAAGGGTCCATTTCCCTGCATGCATTTCTAATGAAGCCTGAAAATATCATGTCTGCTTTTGTTTACTTCCTCATTTTCACCACATTTAAGATGTCAGCATACCTCTGGTACAGGAAGAGCTACTGCTAGGCAACTCACAGAAAATTCTATTGGCGATGGCAGGGAGATCTGTCCTGTAGAACTCGTAAAAGAGGATAGGAAGAGGAGGGAATCCTCCATCTTAATTTAAAAGGAAAAAATCTTTAAATGGAATTGTTCCACTGGGTGATTTTTAAAGGCTAAATTTCAGCTAAAGAAGCACCCTCTCTCTTGGAAGAAGCCAAGTTAAAAAGAAGTAGTAGGACCAGCACTGATCTTTTTAATAGGCAAGAAATCCACACAAAACCAGCTCTGCCCACAAGGTACTATTTGTGTTTTCTAATGGTCCCTTCTCGGCCACTGATCAGAATTGGCAGAAATTGTTTCAAGGGCTTCTTATCTTTTAGAAAATTGAGACTCCCTGAGGCAGGAATGAACTTTGTGTTAGTTTTCTGGTACTGTAATAGACACACCCCTCTCATGTTTTGCTGACAAAAAAGCAACTTTAGAGAGGGGCACTGCTCCACACTTACCCTGATCTCATTGCGCCGGATCTCCACATCACATACAGAGTGCCCTTGGTGTGCCCCACTGTAGTAACAACAGAACTGGCAAACAGCAACCTGCTCAGCCTCGCAGTGATACAGTCGGTAGGCATTGTGCTGGGGGCAGCTCCACGCTCTGACGTCATCCGCCTCCACCAGGAGGTGCCCACGCGCTGTGGACGGCTGCTGCAGGTGTGTCTGAACATGGGACTGGCAGCATGGAGCTTCACATCTCAGACAGATCTTCTGAGCAGGCAAAGGTGGCCCACGGCGACAGAACACACAGTGTAAGACTGTGGGGGTCTTTTCCAGGTTGAGAGAGTTGAATTTCTCCACGATGTTGGTCAGCTTTAAGTTCTTCTCAAGGTTGGGTTTCTGGTTGTAGGCCTGGTTACATTCAGGACAACGCACCAACCCTGTCTCTTTGGCCCATGCCTCTCCTATGCATCCCCTGCAAAAATTGTGCTTACAAGGAAGCTGGACAGGTTCCACAAAGACATGCAAGCAAATGGGACATATAAGTTCTTCTTCAAAACAGTTCTTCCAGTTTTCAGCCATGTCTTAACACCACAGATATTTTTGTTTAAGAAAATTCGCTTTTAAAAAGTCAGTTTTTGGTCTACCGACACAGATGATAATTTTCCACTTTTGCAACAGAAAGGCCACTAAGTTGCTAATGAACCAAAAAAAGAGAGATCAATTAAAAGCAGAACCACCTAAAATACAAAGTAAAATACCTCCTCCTCCCAGAAAATTCACAAAATCCCAATAGATATAACGTAATTAACTACTGGTAGAGAAACTGCAAAGCACAGACACAACAAACAATTAAAACCATTAATCTAAACTCTTACAAAGCTTGTTACTTTCGATTCTGAAAAGCAAATTTTAAAAGAAAAACTTACCCGGAACCGAAAATAATCCATACAAAATCCAGAAGGACAAGATCCACGTTCCATATAAGCTGTCCAAGTTAAAAACTATGAATTCAGTATTTTATGACAACTTTCTGTCCAACGTTCAACATTTAAAGGGCTTTTATCTCTCCTAACTAAGCCCAAGAGAATCCTTTTCAATTCTTTTTCCTCCCATAAGAGAGTCCAGAATTAATCACAAAGAGATAAAATCCAAATGCAAGGTTTTTAAAAAGCAGAAGATCAGAACGAGCTGAATGGTGCAGAAAAAAATTCTTCGCTGGTTTGGGACAGTGCAATCTCAGTAGGAAAACGGGTCAGTCATTCGGATGAAATTCCAGCCCAGAGCCAAAGGGACCCTCCCATCCTTTGCTCCTTTTCTCAAATAGGAATGAGGGGAAAAAATTAAAGACTAAGGAGGGTGGAAACCACTGAATTCAACCAAGAGAATCAACCTGCTTTCAGTACGCCCTGGGATTTCTTCCTCGCAAAATCAGTCTCAGTTCTGATTTTAATAAAACTGAAATGGAAACAGTACTCCCCTCTCCAAAATCCTCAATCTTTTGGAGAGTGATGGGTTGCTCTTGCTGGAAGGAAAACAAGTATGCCTTGATCAAACTGAAAAGGAATTTCTCAACTGCTAATGAAGAGCCCAGCCCCCGCCTCTTCCCCTTAGCTTCTCTGTTTTCCTTCTGACATGAAAGCTATTTCTCCTTTTGGAACCAGCCTGCAAAGGAGGGGAGGGGGGGAGAGACACTCACAAGCTTAAAAGGAACTGCTGAAATGTACAATTCCAAGAGGACTCGGTCAATCCTCAGCCATTTTGAACTGATTTTTTTAAATTAGTGAATATTTTTATTAGAGAAAACAGAAACAAATCTGTTAAAGGAGGAGGAAAAAAGAGAGGCCCGGTGGATGGCACCACCCTGCAAAGTAAGCGCCTGATGTGTCAGTGAGGGGGGGGGAGAGAAGAGGGAGGGAAGGGGGAGGGCTCTAAATTGAGTTTATACAGCCGCAGCTGCTGTGTCTTTTAGCTTTTATCATCAGATCAAAAAAACCCTACATGCTCTTCATAGCCACTTCCAGCCATATTGGGTCTCCCCACTTTAGATAAATAAATATATATATATATATACACAAATCTATATAGATAGATAATTTTCAGCACATCTCCTTAATGCTGTCACAGTAACAACGCAACAACAAAAATGAACTAACAGATTAATGGATCAGGCACTGTCTTTCACCTGCATCACATGCAAAAGAAAAAAATCGAGATTCCCAATTGAAACCAAAGAAAAGAACACAACAAAAAAAAAAAGGGGGGGGGGACCTGAGATTTCTATCACGCTAGTGAGAAAGGAAGGAAAGAAAACGAGAGTTCCAGATCATGTAAACTAGGTGATAAAAATATATATCTAGGCCCATTTATAGATTAAACCTCGAAATAGAAAACCTATAAAGATTTTTTTTAATCGTTTTACCTATTCGAGGCGCGGGGGGAGAAGTTGAGCCTATAGCTCTTGCCTGCCTAGGAGAATTCTCTCTGCTCGCGCGCACGCACACAAACAGCCGATTAGAAAGAAAAACCCTATAAGCCCAATATTTCGAAACATAAAGGGTTGGGGAGATGGCACAATGAAAATTAAAGGGGGGGGGGCGGCTCTGACAGGGTAGCAATCAAGGAGAAAGACTGAAGGAGGGGGGGTGCCTATGGGAATAGATGCTGCTTCCTCTTCCTCCGGGGGTGGTGAAAGTGCATTAGGGTTGGTGTGAAAGAAAGGGAGGGTGCAATGGGGGTATGAAGGAACTCAAGGGCGGAAGGATGACTAAAGATCAAGGGCGCACTTCTGGATTTCCCCCTCCCCTCCCGGCTTGGCTTAAAGGAACAGCGGCTCAGTCCGATCTCGACGTCGTAGCTCCCGAGCGGCAGGGCCCCTTTAACCGATCAATAGCCGATCAATCAATCAACTCCACTGAATAACAAACGCAGAGCCTGAAGAGCAGCAAGGACAAAACCAGAGGGGGAGGGGGAAAATCCAGAGGGAACCGCGGCGCCGGCTCCGGGCCTCGCCTCGATCCGCTCCCACCTCCGCCGGGTCTGCGCCCAGCCCAGCCGCAACCACCGCTGCTGCCGCCAGCCAGCCCTTCTCTTCCCGGCTCGCGGACGGCGCTGCTCCTGCTCAACCCCTTCTCCGGGGCCTCACGTGACCCGCCACAATTCGATACATTAAACACAAGGCGTCCGTCCTCTCTTAAAGGGGCAATGCCGTTTCTGCCGAAGGGGCGTCTGGGAAAGCGGCCTCGGCCTAGTCTTAACTGTCAGGGTTTTTACTTACCCGGGGTGAAGAGAACGGCGGCGAGGTCTTCTGCTTCGTCGGAGGACAGCCAGCCATTGCTGAGCGCCCCACTCTGCTCTCGTACATTTGCCAGGTGTTAGAGGATGAGTCATAATGAGTTATCACCTCTTACCTGCGGACCCGTGCTAGGTCTGCCTATTTAACAGGCGCAGAGTGCCTGTTTTCACGCAGTACATGTATAATGTATATAACCGGCATACCGCACGGTGTAATTGCTTTTGGGGAACGTACAGGGTGACCTTTGCTATAGGTTTAATGGCTGCATGGAAGAAGGGCAGTTTGTCGAGTCCTACTGCTCCAAAATCCTTTTGGTAATGATAGGAATCAAAGAAATTAATAGGTACTCCCCCCATTGCCTTCAGCTTTCTTGAAAATTATTGTTCAGTTTTGTTTGAAGAGCTGCTCTCGGAATAGAGCAGAAGGGTCGAAAAGATGGCCTCATGGAAATTCTACACAAAGACTCTAGCTGTCCTCTGTATAAACTCCAGTTGACCATTTTTACCAGGGACGGGTATCTGACTCCTCACCATAAATTGGTGCCCCTACTTAATGTTTTGTGGGCAGTGGTGGGGTTGTCTTGTTGAAATGTTACTGGATTAGTTACTGGCCCTTTCATTTTTCAGAAATCAGTTTTGTCCACAAGAACATATATTCTTTGCCTCTGATACACACCTGTGGAAATGCATGCAACATGCATTCTGCCATTTCACATCTTGCAGCTGCTGAGTTATATTTTGATACGTTGCTAATGCACTGTTAGGACATTATGCTTTTTAGATAACTTTTAACCAGCTTTCAGCTCGATGGAGGATAGGCTGTTGAAAAGTAAATGAAAACAGCAGGAAGAAAAGAGACATTTGCTAATGTGTAATAATGGGGAGGGGAATGATCTCTGTCAGTGATCTGTGGTATGAAGATTGGGATATTCCAAGGATGGGTGAAAGTAAATTTCTTTACAGTATTCACTCTCCAGAAGGTGGAAGAAGATCTGAAATTCCTTTTCTCTTTCCCTTTCCACTGTACTAATATGACAAGAGGAGGCCATCTTTTATGTTTTGCTACTGCTGCTAAAATTTGCCATTAACTTAGTGCTAATTGCTAGATACTGTGCATGCTGTAGAAGTAATGTATTATTTCCACAGCATGTACAGTGATGTATTCCCCCTGCATTAGTGATGGGTGAGTGAGATGGCCAGGGCTTTATGAAATCCTGCATTTGGGCCGATACATATAATGTGTTAATTTACAGATTTGGGGCTACTAAAAAACAGAACTGTATGTTTTCTAGATAAGGTAGGAAATGCACATTTTGAAATTAAAATTTCCAAACTTCTTTTATGAGGTATGCCAGTAGAAATGGTTAATCCAACTCAGTCAGAAGACAGCAATTTTTTAAAGAGAAGTAAAAATCGTGTGGTTATTTTGCATGGTATGCCCACACTCATCACTCAGTGTCATGTCTGTTCAGAGGTCTTGCAAGTTTATGTAATGCTGCCACAACCTTTCTGACCAGAGGTCACAGTAGGATGAAAGAAATATGTGGGATACAATGGTTGTACCATGCTACCTTCTACTCTCTTGACAACTATTGTTCAGCTTCAGTTTGAGTAGCTCTTTTTAATATCATAGAAAACATGTATTTTTTATATTGTAGAAAACATGTATCCATGTTTGGCAATCATCAGGGGATATGTTTGCATATGCAAACTAATTTAAATGCATATCTGTTCAAAATCACTTATTGCATGGCATCAAGGACAATATAAAATTATATAAAAAACGGTAGACAGACAAAATAGATTTGTTGGGCCTGTTTAAATTTTATCGAATCCCTTTCTACTCTTTCCCTAACTACTTTTCTTCTGTACTGTTTGCGCACTCGGGAGTTTCTGGTGTGAGTATCCTAGCACTAGTTTAGGATGCTTTTAACATGCATTTAGAATGAGATGCATGTGAACACTTCAGGATTAGCAGGACTAAAGCTCTGTAAAGGCCACTTTGCATATTACAGAGTAGGAGCAACCTGCAATACACAAGTGTCCTACTCTTCCCACACTTTAAATTCTCATGGGAAGGAGGAAATGTTCATTTTCTCCACAGCAAAATTCATGCATTGTGATGGGTAGGCATAGCACATGACTTTGCCTTTGGGAGATGCTCACAACTTTCCCCATGACAGATTCTCACACATTCTCTGTCACTACAGCTGGGCAATATGCAAAACAGCCCTGAAAATTTGTTCACGATTAGTATATATATATGCATATTAAATCATACCAGTTCTTGAAAAAATGTTTATCCTATAATCTTTGGGGAGTATAATTATATGAAATGTAATACAAATACAACTCCTGTTAGGGAAGACAATATGCACAATGCCAAAACAATCTATGCTGTTCTTTGATGCATATGTTCCTGGGGTGCATAGAATAGCATGGTATTTTCCAATGTCAAGATGGGTTCAAGCAACTATCCCCCACTGAACCATGATTTTTGCTATCATCCTGGAGTCATTTTAATGTGTGGCACAGGGGTGTTTGAAAGGGTCACAACCTGAGGGACTCCAAAAGCACCATCTTTTAACAACCTGTTAAGACAACCACCTTGAGTCCAAGTAAATAAGCATTGTAGCAATGTCCATGCCAGATTAAAAAATACTTCTTTTTCCTACTGTTGTATTTCCAGTATAGTGCCAATAGGCTAGGTCAGAACAAGAAGTTCTCATTCACACATGATATAAAAATCAGATGAGTGTATTTTCATTTATTAAAATATCTCAGCTGATTTTTACATCATGTCTGAATGAGAACTTGACGTAGCTTATTTGTACTATACTGGAAATACAGGAAGTAGGAAAAACAAGTACTTTTTATCTAGCATGGACTTTGAACTGAATTGTGCCTTCTGCCCACATTGATTCTGCCAACACTGGCTGGGGCTTGGTTATGTAGACTGTGGCAATTACAGCCCCATCCAAAGGAGGAACCAAAAGGGCTGGAGGGAGCAACACAGTCTTGCACTGGCACATTTGCCCTCCCTGGAGTATTTACCCCTGCAGAGGAGGAAGAGGTGGAGGTGGCTGCCTGCTTCTCAACCTTGTCACTGCAAAACCTGGAAGTCTGTTGTGGCCCAGTCCAGTATGTCTGGGGACCCCTCCGAGGACCTCCGAGGAGGACGCAGACAGGGAAGAGGGCATAGCTTTGGAACCAGAGTCCTGGGTAGCACCTACAGACTCTGAGCCTGAGCCTCCTGCAGTACGTGGCCCAGAGGCTCCGGCAAAACCTTCAGTAGTCTCAACAGGACCAGGTCCAGAGGCTCTGACAGAGCAAGTAGGCTGGGGGGCCACAGTCAGACCCCAGTTCCAAGATTCTCTAGCTTCCTAACACCAAACCAGGGGAGGTCCTGCCAGCCCTTTTGTCCCCTTTGTCTCCAGAGCCCCAAGATCGTCACTGGAGGAAGCTGCATGCCAATTTGCAGGGAAGAAGCTTCAGCATCAGGCGAGCAGCTCTGGGGCCAGCTGGGCTTGATGAAGTCTTTGCAAGAGCCAGGCTGCAGTAACACAGCTGCATGAAGTGTTTGCATTGGTGGGTGGGATATCTGCTATAAAAGGGGTTGATAGTCAAGTTGTGGAAGCAGTGTCGTGCATGGATTGGCAAGACACTGTTTATGTTTCTGGTGCTTGAATCCAGTTTTGGTCTTGCTTTGAACTCTGGACTCTGTTCTGTTTCATTGTTCTGTACTTGGTGCTGGATTCCATTAAACTACTGACCCAGCTGTGAGCTGCTCGTGACTCTGCTTGGTAAGGGCCTGTCTACAACAGAGTCCAACCCACGGCAGAGCTGCACTGGCATCCCAATCAAACACCAGTGGGGAGGCGTTCCCAGGGGTGGAGCCAACATTAGTTGGCTCACATCCAGGGTTTAGGGCCAGGAGCTCAGCACCCTGGCCCTCGACCCTGTAAGCCCTATTGAGGACTTTCGGGGGGGGGGGGGGGGGGGGGGGGGGGATTACATGTTTTTCTCTCTGTGCAGCCAGAAAGCCCTCTTGGAGGCGGTGGGGCGGAACCATAGCAGCCCCATATCCTGCTGCTGATGGCTTTGGATGGGGCTGCTTGAACCACATAGCAAATGAAAGGTTTTAATGGCCTATTTTTAAAATTTGATGCAAAGTGGGTAAATCCACCTCTCAAAGTACACATTTATGGTTTTGACTGGTACTATGGGATATTGGTTACCCAACCACAGATGGAAAAAAATAGGCATTGAGAACATTCTTTTATATAATACAAGTGTAAACTCTTCTCAATTCTCCCTGCTGCTATGGGGATACCAACCAAAAAAGTCCAAGCAGCCTCACAAAACTAAATTTCTCAAAGTCCTTAGGCGTTCAAAGTAATGACAATTTAAAATGATCTGAAACTGATCACATAGAAATTTGTTATTATTTATGTTTCGGATGTACCCTGAGTCAAGGCTAACCTTTCATGCTAGATAACAGTCTAAATAAAATTAACATTGAACTGTTCAGCTTTTGGGACCAAATCTAGCTCTAAAGCCAAAGGCCATTATTCTAACATATTTCAACTCTACTTTGTATTTATAATTTTAGAAAGTACCCACAAAGGACCTGGGTTGTGTGTGTGTGTGTAAGAAATGTTAAATATTCACTATTGTTTTCTTCTCGTTTTTGGAAGATTGAGCCATTCTTCCCTTCTTTGGAAGTGAACACAATGGTATATCTGTTATCAGAATTTTCCTGCCAATCTCCTTATCAGCAGCAGCTTTTCTCACGAGGTTGGGGAGAGTGTTATGAGTCCAAATCCAGGAAAATATGCAGGGTATAATATACTTTTCTAGTGTGTGTAAACAGACAAATGCCAGAAGAAAAATGCCTAAGCTCAGATTCAGGAATTTTTAAAAAACAAACAAAACACTCATTGATTTTAATACAGTGGAATTGCATCCTTAGTGCTTAGAACCTGGAAGAGGTCATGGTCTCTATGGATGGGCAACTTACTAATTTAGTTAAAAGGAGAAAAAGGGCTGGTCAGACTACTTCCTAGAGGAAGTAAGGTTAGAGTAGGTGGAATTTATATGCTGATAAGCCAGGCTCTCTTAATTGTAAAATAAACCTACGGGGGAAGGATTTTATGTAAATTCTTATTACTAATTTTATCTGGTATGCTAAAATATGTATATATACCTTGACTGGGAAGGATAATTAAAAAGCTTTGTCAAAGAAAACTTGCATTGGCTGCTTCTAGACCCTGATTGCCTCAATTCTTCAGTTGATAGAACTGATTGCAATCTGACATTGCTAAAGCAGAATAAGATACAGATATCGTCTAAAATGCAAATGAAGATATACCCCTGTAAAATTCATTTTCTGTAGAACAAATATATTGACCTCTAATAATTCCACTAAAACAGTGATCATCAGCATGGTGCCCATGTGTGCCAGTCCTGACTTTTCTCAACCTCATTGTAGCAGAAAATGCATCAGAAGACTACAGGAAGCTTCATTTTTAGTTCTGCAGGGAACACTTTCTCAGAAATATATGGCTCCATCATAGAAGGATGCTTGACTCAAGACTTCCCAACCTTTTGTAACTGCCCCCATGGCAGCCAGTTTGTGATTGATCCTGCCTCCCCTGGCAAGCCATTCTGTGGTGGTGTACCCTACCCTACCCCAACATTCCAGAAGCGCTCATGGGAGGGGATCCAGCGTGGTGTAGTGGTTAAGAGCAGGTGCACTCTAATCTGGAACGGGGTTTGATTCCCAGCTCTGCCACTTGAACTGTGAAGGCTTATCTGGTGAACCAGATTAGCTTGTGCACTCCAACACATGCCAGATGGGTGACCTTGGGCTAGTCACAGTTCTTCAGAGCTCTCTCAGCCCCACCTACCTCACAGGGTGTTTGTTGTGAGGGGAGAAGGAGATTGTAAGCCCCTGTGAGTCTCCTTATAGGAGAGAAAGGGGGGATATAAATCCAAAATCTTTTTCTTCTTCTAAGAGACCTTGCGTTGAGGAGAGGTAGAACTGCAGACTTTCTAAAAATACATGAAATGCAATGCTTTACTTGAAAAGAATTCCCATGAAATTCAAAGATTTATTCTGTATCATGATTATTTATAAGTAAAGGTCAGTACTCCATATGCCACTATTGTTTTTCCCCTGCAAACCAACAGTCTAGCTTCCCCCCCTTAAATGTAAAAAAGTTTTAAATATCTAAAATGTAAAATTCTTAAAATATAAAAAAATCAATCATTCAAAAAATTAAGGTTTTCAGTTAATTTATGTGCTTGAAAACTGAATCCATTAAACAAATGAAAGAGAAGAGGTTTGATGGGAAACTGGCTTGAGATTTGAATTGGGAGCTTATTTTAAAACCTGCTCAGTGACACTTGGTAGCCTTAGACAAGACGTCTCATCTGCTTGTTCTCCATCTGCAGTTTATGGATATAATAATGACCTACTCTATAAAGTTACTGTGAAATAAATAAAACACTATATACATACTAGATAAATCAGAGATCACTAGTAGTATGATCGTTGTTTTGGACAGATTATTCATGACAGTGCTTACAATCCATCCCAGTTTGTTTGATTTTTTAAATTTGTAAAGATTTGAAATGCACCAAATACATAGGCTGAGTTCAATTGACAGGTTAAGTCCATGCCTAAGGGGTTCACAATCCACATAGTCAGGACTGATTTTTAAACAGGTTAATTCCCTTTGATTTATAATCACACAATACTATGAATTGCCATAACATCTTCTACCTGATGAGATGAGTATACTCTGCTGATGTCAGCAAACTAAACACCAGAATGCCCTGAAAGCAGGTAATCATCATTCCTGTGTTAAAAGTGATGAGACCAAAGCTGACATTTTCTGAAGCAGCTGTTGATCTCAAGTATCTACCACCTTACTTGAAACTAGCATCTAGGTCCCCTTGAAGAATCATGGGGCAACCATATCTTTTTGCCACTATTCAACAGGTCTCAAATATATGTCTACATATTCAGTGTCATAATAGGCACAGAGGAAATAACGTCTTCTGACTTTTTCACATTCCTTATGAGCTACCACAAGTGCTAAATGGCTCTGAGCTCAGCCTTCCAGTTACCTGGAAAATCAGCAACTTTGAGGACTGGTCAGACTCAAGTCCAGATCATTTGGTGGTAATGTACATGGCAGCTATTCAAAACTATCTTGCTCTCTTCAAACGATGAGTGTTTAACTGACTAACTTAAGACAACAGCCAAGCCCCTCCAGGACCCTGGCCAAGCAATACTTCACTTTGAGGATCCTGGTCAGAATTGTCCAAATTCATAAATGATGTGAGGAAGTTGTTTTTCTGGCATGGTCTAAGAACAGACAAAAGTAAGTGTGTCAGTAACTCTGTGATTACGGGAAGTTGAACATAGTGAGCCACTCAAGATGGAAAATATGCTTGGCTAAATCAGGAATTATTCCAAATCAGGCTGCTTGATCATGTGCTGACCAGATTGATTCTATTAGAAGATATATTTCAGGTTTAATGCCTCCTTATGCCCTCATTTGCCTTCACCTGGTTGGCCCAAACTAGCCCAATCTCATCAGAACATGGAAGTTAAGCAGAGTTGCCCTGATAAGTATTTGGATGGGAGACCACCCAGGAAGTCCAGGGACATGAATTTCTGAATCTCTTGCCTTGAAAACTCTATGGGTTCACCAAAAGTCAGCTACAACTTGATGGCATTTTAAACCAGCACCACATGTCCTCATTTGGAGTACAAACTAGTATTTGTACTAGTTTACAAGCAAAGAATCCAGAACATTATTTATAAGCCACATTCTTCTGAATCTTGATGTCAATGCTACTTGCAGTATAGTGACCACATCTGCCGGTTTGGTTTACCTGAAGACATCACGAAAGGAACTGTCTTCCACATGATGACACATGACTTGGTTTAAGATTGATGAAGCATGAAAACCTTTCTATGAACTAGAGTAGGATATTCGTCTTTGGTCAAGAAGTGACCTCAGAATGGGGAAGAGACTGAGAACAGATTTGTTTTCCTATTCCTGGGATGAAAGAAGTAGGCAAAAGAAACATGCATGTGTAAAAGTTGCCTTCGCATCTGTCAATACAAATGTTTGTGTTGTATATAACACAGAATCATGGTGCTGGAAGCATGTCTAGTCCAGTCCTCTAACCTGAAGTAGAATCTTAATCTGTCCATCACCCTTAACAGTATATCACCTACATAGGTATGTACATCACCTACATCATAGGTATGTACATAGGTATGTACATCACCTACATAGGTATGTACATCACCTACATATGTAGGTATCACCCACATAGATCCTGTTGTTTTGATGCAGCACATGAACAGAGCAGGAAGAATCAAGGTACTTAATGTGAAAGGAGCCTACAGGACAAACTATAGGGATTAATGCAATGTAGCCATCACATATACAGTTTGTAAAGGTCTAAATCTTTGGACAATCTGACAATAAGGCAGTAGTTGGCACAGATCAACTTTTCAAAGCTATATTAAACACAGGGAGCAAAAAATGGTATAGTAGCTAAGGACAGGTGGATTCTAATCTGATTCCCCAGGTTTGATTCCCCACTCCTCCACCTGAGTGGCAGAGGCTTATCTGGTGAACCAGATGTGTTTCCACGCTCCTACATTCCTGTTGGGTGACCATGGGCCAGTCACAGTTCTTTGAAACTCTCTCGACCCCACCTGCCTCACAAGGTGTCTGTTGTGGGAAGAGGAAGGGAAAGGAGCTTGTAAGCCACCCTGAGTCTCCTTATAGGAGAGAAAGGTAGTATATAATTCCAAACTCTCCCCCCCCCCCCCGCTCTTCTTTGTCTTTTTCCTCTTCAAAAACGATGGAGGGTGAATGAACTGTGTTCTTTGGTTGCAGTGAAATGTACTTATCTGCTTCCTTGCTACAGTGAAGCAAGTTACTTATTCACAACTATTTAACTAGGTAAATTCCAGTTGGGGATTTCTTGAAAATATATTCACTGGGTGTTAAAATAAATCCCAAAAGCCCCTCACCTGCCTGCCTAAAAAGACTGTAAAACAAATACTTGCATGTAGGAACGTGTCTCTTAGCAAGGCACAAACTATGCACATGGATATTTGCCATCCACCAACAATAAGTATGTGCTACAGCCCTTACATGGGCCTCTTGCTCACCAGCAAATTGTCACAGTCCTTGGAAAAGCTGTCCAAATGGTACTGATGTGATGCCATAACTTGACACACTGACAAGTTGTACAAATGAAACTCTGGAAACAAAGCTGTTTCTGTAGGAACGTAATCTATGTGTATATTTATTGCCCAGGGAAAGTCCCCATTATTTCACAGGCTGCTTATCCACCTTTCCTTATGGATCTAGTCACTATGACTGCTCTTTTTACTGAAGCTTCTCTGTTCAAACCAGCCTGAGGTTGTATGAGTGAGCCTTATGATCTACTGCCTGCAATATGTTTGTATTACTTGTGGCTCCAACTCACAAGTTCCTGATTTAGGAGAGGTTGAGGTAATGGCTGCCAGGGGACAAGCAAGGATGATGCAACCGTGGAACATCCAGTCTAGGTTTCCTGACCTCACCCAACCCAGCTATTCAGCTCCTACAGTGCTGCCCCATTCAAAGAATGCTTGCTTGGAAATAAGACCCACTGAATTTAGTGTCAAGCATATGGGATCACAGGCTAAGTTGAGAAGGAGAACAGCAGGTTTGTTCACATGAAGGTTGTTTCAAACTGGGCCATAGAAAAGTAGAGAATTTCTCATTTAGAAATTCAACCACAAGATGAAATTGAACAAATCCTGTTTTTGTGCATAACTTCCATGCCTCAGTTTTTTTCTTAAAAGGTAAAGGTAGTCCCTTGTGCAAACACCTGGTCATTATTGACCCATGAGGTGACCTCACGTCATGACTTTTACTAAGCAGGCTATACATTATGGGGTGGTTTGCCATTGCCTTTCCCAATCATTTACACTACAATACCCCCAGCAAGTTGGGTACTTATTTTACTGACCGCAGAAGGATGGAAAGCTGGGACATCCTTAAGCCAGCTACCTGAAACCAACTTTTGTCAGGTTCAAGCTTTTTACTAAGTCATGAAAAATTATTATGTCCATAATCATTTATTATAATAATTCATTTTGATTTTCCAAAGGTTTGGGAACAGGATGTTTAGTTTGGTCAACTAGACAGTGTAAGTATACAGCTATTGGGTAAATCAGAATTGTGAAAAAATTGTGAAAAAATTGTGTAAACCTTACCATTCTTTTTTTTTTCTATAAAAAGTGGGTGTGGGAAAGAAAAAGGACAAGTATAAAATAGGAGGAAATGTAATGAGAAGGGAGTAATGGGATGGAATGGAGGAGTTAAAACAGGTTATTATAAACAAAAGTTATTCATGTGCAGCCTGTCTACTCACAGGTAGGTCCCATGGATAATAGCAGTTATTCTCAAATCAGTGTGTGTACAACTGAAGTCTTAATCTAAATATTTTAATTACTGCTGTAGCATTTCTCATAGGATCAGCTTCTGTGAATCGAACTGTTGGATCTGGAGAAGGAGAAAAAGAAGGGCCTGATGTAACCTCTTTGTTTCTGGCATGCAGGGGACCAGCACAACCATGTGCTCTAGCTGGACTTCTTATGCAAACACAGAGGTTTTACAAAAGCTTATGAAAAGGAGGAAGTGTGGAAATAACTTAAGAAAGCATCTGCATTTCTTAGCATCTGAGCTCAAGTAGCTCTTCAACTCTGGCCTGTAAAAGTTGAGCTATTTCCTGCCCTTGGTGAAAAGAAATAAATGAACTGAAGCATGAGAATGGATGTTTGTTGTAGAGGACTAAGTAATGGTTACCTCCCATATCACAGGATAAAAGCAGAAAAATGTCTAGGGTTAACAGGATGAGAGTTTTACCAAGGTATAAACCAAAGTCATGTTAGGTCAGAGCCAAGAACCAAAGCAAAATAGAAGCTGGCCTACAACAGCCAGGCAAAATAGCATCCTTGAGAAACACAAGTGTCTAATCGGGCTTAGTCCTCAGAGCGTTCCCTGCATGTTTGCTGGGCACTGGAACCCTGAGGAGCATGTGGGTTGGCTGGGGAAAAGATAAGTCAACTGTTAGTGTCAGAGTGGCATAAATTTACTGAGGATTTTGGAGAGATAAAGAGATGAAAGCTGATGCATGAGAACATTTTCTGAGAGATGAAGGTTGATGCATGATAAAATTATACAGCTCTGTATATCTCTGATACTAAAGCCAGGGCCACAAATTCAAATTCAACTAATGACATTGTATTAAATTGTGGTGCAGGCCACCTCCTAATCTGCTATTTTTTGCACTGACAGCTGATGGCAATCCCAGATGCATTGTACCCTCGAGATAATGCCAACATCTGTATATTCAGCACCATACAGAAACATGGTACCTGGAACTGGGGTATTGGTAGTGAGCGCAGTGTACAACCAATAGCTGAAGGTGTTAAGGTTGGCAATCTAGAGAAAGCATTAAACAGGGAATCTGATGCCCTAAATAACAATTCTGGAGTGCTAGCCCAGGATCTGACGTCCACTGTGCCCTTATCATCAGTGGTTCCCTTGTTCATCACACTTTTTCCTGCCCTGTTTGGCTTTGCAGAGCCTAAGAAGGGCGGGTGGGGAGAAATCAGGACATCATTGTTATTGTTCTGCCTTACTGGGTGTCTCCCACACAGCATGGTGCCACCTTCTTCCTTCCTGGCCTGCTTCAAAATCCTTATGAGGCTACTACAGCTGTTGGCAGTGATAAAAAGGGAGGCCTTAAGGGTTGTTGGTAGGTTTTCCTGTTGCCAGCACAATGGATTCCCAAGTTAGCACTCTGCAACTCTGGCAATAGGGATATGCCCACTTCCAGACATTGTATTAGTCCTTTACATTCACAGCTTAAGCTACAAGCAGAAACTACTTGGTTATAAAAAAATAAAAAAAACCCAACCAGAACATTGTTCTCTCAAGCTGAATATATTCCCATTAGTGTTTTCAAGGAGGAATCCCATCAAAGTTCTAATCAGACTCTTCATTTTTCTTCACTTTGCCAGATGACATATTTGTGCTCCTGCAACAAAGGAAAAAGTAAAAGAAATTGTAACTGTTGTTATATCATTGATATAATTGGCAGTGTCAGTACTATGCAATATGCTGTATTTCTGAAAATGATGATGACACTTACGTAAACCTCACAGAGGTGAATGGCCCTCATGACCATCTGGGACCTTTTTAGAAGAACTACACCTGGAACAGAAGAACATATTATTTGGGGAATGCGGCACTTCTTTGTTTCCCAGATGGGCTCTTGATACACTAGTTCTTTGAGATGAATGGAAGCAAAGTTAAAAACCCTCATTTCCAAAGAGCTGTTAATTCCTTATTCTGTTTGACAAACACAAACTTAACAATAGTTACAGCTGCTGAAATGTTTGCAGCTATTGAACTATACGTATAGGAATATGAGCTTCCAGGGACAGGCAACTCTTACAAATGGGTATGTCTATTATATATCATAATAGAGGCCTACTTCTGGTGTAAAACATCCCACTGTGTAACAAATCAGCAGAGAATCTACCGTACCATACGAGAACACTTGAAGAAAGAAATGGGAAGCAGGTTGAAAATTAAGCAAGACATGGCTTTTTCTCACTAATGATCAGTAGGCTAGATATTTTCAGCAGGACACCCAAACAGCTATTTAGTGAGATGTAGAGCAGACACTGTTCTACTAACTATAAGGGGAGGTTTACATGGAGATAAAATAAGAAATCCTTACACATCTATATTACTGTACATTTGGTTGCATCTTGGTACCTTTCTGCTGTCTCGTGCTCATAGTGGTGATGATGTTCTTTGCTCAAGCAAAGAAAGAGAGTTAACTTTATAGCTTCAGATTACGTGCTCACTAACATGTAAGCAATGGCTATCTGACTGGTCAATAGCTAATCAACAGACCAGGTCATAAACGATAACTTCAGCAACTTGTTTACATACAAACAGTTAACCTTTTATGACTGAGTTGTGAAAGAAATTTGCAAAATCCCAACAGATACTCTGATCTGGATAGACCAAGCAAGTTTAATCACATTGGATCTTAGAAGCTAAGAGGGTCAGCCCTGGTAGTACTAGGATGAGAGCAGAGGCGTAAGGGGTCAAATGGTGCCCAGAGGCAAAAAACCCTCTGGGCGCCCCCTTCCCTGCGCAGAGCACAGCCTACTCACGAGTTGGGCTACAGTCCCTCTTCCCAGCCCAGCAGCCAGGATGTCAGTTTCTCTGGCATCCAGGCTGGTGGGAGAGAAGGGGAGCCTAAGACAGCCCCTCTTCCCAGCCCAGCAGCCCGGATGTCACTGATGTCCTAGCTGCTGGAAGAGAAGAGGAGCCGACGGCAGCCCCTCTTCCCAGCAAATTAGCTGGCTGCAGCCTGCACCCACCTCAGCAGCCACTCCCTCCCCACTTCCACCAGAGACCCCATGGAGTCTCCAATAAAGGTGGGGAGGGCAAGGCCAGCTGCAGCCTGTGCTGGGATTGGAGTCTGCCAGGTTCTGAGCCCCCCACCTCCTCCCCTCTCCCTCGGCTCGTCAGACTTCCGCCTCTTTGGCCCGACTCTCTGGTCATGTGGGGGGCTGATTTTGCGTCCCCACGTGACTGTGACCGGAATGGTTGAGCCCGGGGACATGGGGTACCCCATGTCCCTAGGTAAATATAACTCTGGATGGGAGGCCACCAAAGAAGTCCAAAGTTGCTACACAGAGGCCAGCAATGGCAAACAACTGCTGTTCGCTTCTTGCTTTGAAAAGTCTATGGTGCCACCATAAGTCAGCTGCAACTTGATGGCAAAAAAGAAAAAGATGCTGTGACAGAAAGTTTAAAAGTCATTTAAAAAACCAAGCCAGGACATAAAACAGCATTAAAAATTATTGTGGAACCTAAAATGATGCTCATGAAACAATTTTCTGACTAAAAGCAGGCCATAAAGACTGCTTACACAGATAAAATCTCTCAATTGAAAACTCTGGAATAAGAAAGGTTCTGGTGTGGTACAAATGTAAAGTCAGGTAGTTAACCAGACAACATTCCAAAACTGAGACAGCACCACTGAAAATGCCCCATCTCAGGTTGCAGATCTGAAGCAGCAAGCTGCACAGTACAGGAAGAGGTGTTCCTTCAAGTACCCTGCCCCCAAACTGTTTAGTGCCTTCAAGGTAAGAATCAACAATTGCAATTATGCCTGGAAATACTCCCACAGCCAGTGGGGATCCTCAGCCTGGAGGCATCCTGCCTGCTCCTTCCTGACCTGTATCTCTGGCTCCTTTGAAAGCTGCCATGTTAACCCGTGCATGCCCTAAAGCTGATAAAAGATACTATGTGCCACGGACAAGACTTGAGCCTCCAACTGTAGCCAGGATCCAGCAGTACCTCAAAAACACAAACCTGCTCCTTTAAGGAGAGTGCAACCTCCTGCAAGACATGCCGACTAAGTCACTGATTACCAGCAGTACCTTGACCAGCAGTTCAATCTGTACTGAGCTTCAGTTTACTGGCCCTCATCTATCCTGTTGCTTTCTTCAGAAAACTGTTAAAGACTTCCACAGACCCACCCCAACTCAGCTTCTAGGAACAGAGCTGGGTGACATCCACATACTGGTGGCACTTCCCTCCAAATTCTAGGACAATCTTTCTCTGCAGCTTCTCGTAAATATTAAAAAAGCATGGGAAACAAGATGGATCACTAAGGGACTCTATAGCCTAACTGGCATGCAGTCAGGCAGAATCCTCCAGTACCCTCTGCTAAAAATACCCAGACAGAAACATGGTGCCCCTATTCCCAATCCACCCAGCCTCTGCAGAAGGATACCATAGCTGATTGTATCAAAAGTTCCAGCAGAATCAAGAGGGATACACTCTCCTGTGCTAAACATGTGTCATATGCAAACAAACTTCCAATTAGGTTGTTGTGGGCTTTACGGGCTGTGTGGCCATGGTCTTGTCTGCCTGAGTATAAAAGATGTAACCCTAACCAGTAACAGTCTGGTAGATCTTGTTCCTAACGTTTCACCTGCATCTGTGGCTGGCATCTTCAGAAGAATATCACAGAGAGAAGTGGGCTACACACTGTGTCCAGTCTGTGTACTCTGTGTACTCTCCTCCTCGCCCCATGGTGTGGTGAGCCTTGAAAAGGGGGAAGTGGAGGAGGAAGCTATATTCCTCTCCTTCTCCCTGCCAGGCCTATGTCCCTGTAGCAAATTTTGAATAACTTAATGCCTCTAAGCTACCCAGTGTAGTCGAGCCAAGTATTAGTCCAAAGGCCGCCAAGAGGCACGAGACAGAGACTAGCGGAGATAACATCTGGTGGAGACCGCCAGCAGCGGGAGCGCGGAGTTCCGTGTTCCTAGCGAAGTCTCCAGCGTGCTGCGTTCGCTTGCACCTTTTATTGTGATGATTCCTATCGGTGATGTAGAAGGGAGGAACGGAGGGAGTTCCGGGAGAGCCCGGGAAGGTCGGGAGATCATCATGTGATGCATGAATCTCCACCTTGGCTACGCGTCTTGGAGAGGAAGCGTAAAGCCGTCTGGAGCCTCAATCCTCACCTGGGGGCAAGACCATTGTCCCTGGCGCCCGGTGACTGGAGCCAGACAGGATTCATGAACCGTGACTCATAGGGGGGGATGAGGAGTGGGGAATGCGGTGCGACCAGAAGGCAGTGAGGAAGCGTCAGAGTGTTCCAGCTACCGACCCGCGGTGCTGCTGGAGTCGGCGTTGCATTACTTGCCATACCACGCTTACATTTTTAGAAGGGGAGGCGAAATGCCAGAGGCTGCATTTAGAGGGCGCTTTGTCTCCTCCGGCTGTTTAATGCGATTTGGCCGAGCTAAGCTTGTGCAACATTATTAGAACTTGGTTGCGGGGCAGGGAAAGTCGAGGGGCTTCTTTACACACGCGGTACAGGCAATATTAGATACACATTGAACAAAGCAAGATCCGGATGATGAGGCATGGGCCAATCGGTAAATGCGGAGCTGTCACGATAGCACTTAACCATCCTCCACGGCAAAGTCAGCTCCAGAGGGCTGACCGCCAATGGGGAGCGGTATGCATCATATTCCAGACTGGATGCAACTCCTTGCAACTCACGCATTACTTTCATGAATCAACTGGGAATTATCAAAGAGATTAAAGCAACACATATTATGTGTACATTCTCACAACTCTGGTGATCTCGATGATAACAACAAATAGTCAATGGCGTGCACGCGATTATCTAAAATTAAACTGGCCGAAGTTCTTGCTACTTTCCGGAGGCCAAGGGCATCCAGGAGCAATGGGAGGTGCAGAGTTGATGGATCTACGCAGAGGCGTTAACAGGCCAACCGGCCAATAGTGCCAGATGTTACAGGAAACAAGTCGGGGAGCTCCCACAAGGGGAAGTTAGAGGCCCACCATTAATTCCGCCTTAGCTAGGATCGCATGCATCGACAAGGGGTGAGGGAAGGGTGGAGCCAGCTGGCTGTGCTTGGAGCTTCGGGGTGAAGCCTGAGGCAGAAGCGATAATGGTGAGGCTGATAGCAGAGAGTCCCGGCAGACAGACAGGTATGGAAATACAGCAACAACAAATAACATAACTTCTAAAATTAAGGCATGCAATAGAATTTCAGCAATGGTTGGTTCAAGCGGTAAACAATAAAAAACATGGCTAAATCGATACATAGGCTGGATGATGTATGCGGAAGGAAGGCAAACCTGTGGTTTATAATTGTGTAATGCATGGCTCTTGCTGTTTGACTATCTGCAAAACTACAGAAGCCCGATGGAGTTAGAGTCCATGCGATTTCTGCTAAGATGCGTAGGGGAGAGCTACTATTAGTCTTGCTTTAGCATTGCAGGTTCAGTGATTCTCACGAGCAAAGGTTGTGAGAGAAAGCGTGGTTTCAACAATATTCAGCCGGGCTGAAAACAGCGGAGAGTTCCAAGGGTTAACCCGCCAGGGATGTTCCCGGGCTGTAAATTCAAATTCCAGCAGTGAAGGAGGAAAGAAGAGAGATGGCGGTTATGGGTGAAGGCGTTGATCCTGCAGGGGTGACCCGATTGTCACGGTGGGAAATTGGTGTGAGTAGCTGCGATGGCTGTGAAATCACTTAGCGATAGCCGCGCCGAGGCTGCAACTTTGGGATTCTTGGGTGTCTTGAGCCGGGCCGGCTGCTGCGGGAACCTTCGGGTTAGGCTGGTCGTATGTCTGGCGCCTTTGGCGGATCCCTCTGGATCTTCAGGTGCGTTCCGATGTTGATTGTAGGTCTGCTGAAGCTATGGGGCGAAGAGGGTAAATTCGGGGGACCTACTCCATCTTATTGGTGTGGCCTGGCTTAGATTCGGCATACGTTCCCTCGAGCTGGTCCGGACATGTCGGGCTGGAATCCATAGAGAGGCCTCCGTAGGAAGAAGCGACTGAAACGCCACCCCCTTCCCAGGTTATGAGGGGGCCGGTCCCCGCCAGGTTCCGATCTAGGGAGCTGGCGGTAGTAGACTTTGGCGTGGGGAGAGGGGTCTACGACTGCACCTGAAGTGTCTTTCTATCGGGTGTATCCTGGTGCCCTGATGGTAGAGGCGCAGCAGATTTAAAATGATTGATGGTGAAGATTACTTTTGATACTCGTCTGTTGTATGTGGCCTAAATGGGGGGGGGGCTACCTCCCTTTCTTTTAGTTTTGTTTGGCTAGAATTTCTTTGAAGTTGCGATTTGCTCTCTCAAGCGCATTGCTTGCTCCGGGTGCTGTTGTAGGGAATTCGCGTGTAGCAGCACGATTCCCCAGTTAGTGCGCAGAACTGGAGCATGCTGCCCGGAAGAATATCTTGGCGCTTTGTCCGTTTTTAGGCTACGGAGGGGCGCTCCATGGCGGGTTATGCGTGCAAAGAAGGTGCTGGATATGGCGTGATTGAATGCGTTTACATACCTCGAGTGGGAATTGGCCCAGAGCGTATCCCGGTAGGTATCTATAGTTACATGTAAAATTGTTTCCAGGGGCTAGAGGCAGGGACAGGGTTGCGATCCACGCTTGCCACAGAATCATTTGCCAGAACCCCCCACCGGGTTTACCCGGGGTCTGACGAGGGCAAAGGCGTGAGCGATGAAGCACAAGATTTAGCGATGGGATTGTGCCTGGTTGAGAGGGATGCTACAGTGATCGAGGGAGTGCTTTTTGCCCCTGGTGGGAAAGAAATCGTGTGACTGGAAGAGGTCCGAGGAGAAAGTGCAGAGATGTGGGTAATTGTCCTGCTTGGCGCTGGTTCCCTCGGCTGAGGGGGGCCTGGGGCGGCGTGTGGCTGCGCGCTATGGCCTACGGTATTGAGAGGTTCTGGATGCTAGTAGGTTCCGTAGTAATGTCGTAAAGAGACTCGCGGGGTTTCTAAGTCGGTTCGAGGCGGCGTGAGGCTCCGGAGTAGGTGTCTGCGATCCGCGTCATACGTATTGCAGAATACGACCAAAAGGTTGAAAAGGTTAGGGGAAAGGTTTGGAAGGCCAGAATGGCTGCCATAGCGAAGTTCGCTCCCCGTTGAGCCGTGGTGGAGAGCTTAGGGTGGCGTGTAGCGGTCTGCCATTATTGACCATTTCGTTGAAATCGCAATGGCGCCCGGCAGCGTTTGCCCCCCCGGCCGGTCGGCGAAGATGAGGGTAAGAGCTTTGGAGTGGGGACAGAGGCTGCTAAAGGCCGAGGGCGGGACCCGGGGTGGGGGAGTGGAGGAGAGTGGCCCGAGGATCCGGGGGGAGGTGGAAAAGGATCTCCCCAGGTAAATCCCTCCAGAGACCCAGCTGGAGGGGTGAAGAAGCCGTTCAAAAGGATGCTGGAATTCTGCTCTGTTTAGAGGCATAGCCCGGTGCTGGGGATTACACCCCACCATTGCCATAGTCGCTGGCGCCCTTGGTCCAGTACGAGATCTGGCGTAAAGCTGGCCAGAGGTGGAGAGATTTTTTCGCGGGGCGCATGGGGTGGAGTAGAGATTTCATTAGACCAAGAGAAGGTTTGTGGCGGTCGAGGTGTGCCCTAGGACTCGGTTGGGGAGAGGGGGGGTGTTCAAGAGGAGGAAGAGGGAGAGAGGTTGATCTTTGGGGACCCGATCCACCCATCGGCGGAACTAGGACCTCCCTTTACTGCACCGAAGAAGCGTCTGTGCTGGTGCGAGTTGGATCCTGTCCCCTGGGTTTTGGCGGCGGGAGTAAAGCGAAAGAACAGGGGAGGCTATGCAAAGAGGGTGAGTGAGACGCAAGAAGGGGCCGGACCCAGTTGAGGGTTCCGAGCAGCTGCTGCAGCTGGAGAGGAGTGTAAGGCATGTCTGGGATTTGCATCTCTGGTATGACGAGGCCGGAGTAGGAGTGGGAGGAGTTCATGCCCCAGATACAAGAATGGCTCGTTCTTTGCACCTTCTCGGGAGGCGATGTATAGGCCTGACTTCTGTTTTAATGTGCGGCCAGCAGCATTATCCACTTCGCGAGGATGGTCGGTCGCGGCTACTTCAGGATATCATCCATGTAGTGGATGATTATGGCTCTCCAGGCGCTGGCCTTGTGAAAGCGGAGACTAGGGCGTGATGGACAAAAAAACTGGACACAAGGTGGGGGCTGTTGAGCATTCCCTGGGGCAATACTTTCCATTGGTATCTGGCCGTGGGCTGCTGATGATTGCCAATCGCACCGGCGTGAAGGCTGAAATGTACTTTCGGTCTTGGGGAGAGGGGAATCACAAAAGAAACAATCTTTCAGGTCAACAGCCAGGACCTGGTAGTCGAGGAGGGGGATAAGGTTAGGGTTAGACAGAAGCCGCGTGAAAGAGGGGGCCCATGGGTTGGATGCAGGCATTTACTGCTGCGAGAGATCCTGTAGCAATGCGCCATCGGCCCTCTTCTTTTTTATCCCACAAAGACAGGCGGTGTTCCATGGTGATGGTAGGGAATCTCCAATGTGGCCCGCAGCCAGCTGTTCCTCCACCAGGTTGGGTGCATAGCCCAGTCAGGTGATTTTTCTCTCTGGGGTAGTGGCCACTGTTCTGCACCCATACTGGGGTCTTAAGTGGTCCATGTGAGGGGGGAGGGCAGTGGGGGCCCGGGCTTACTGCGCCTCGAACTCTCCCATGGCAATGGGAGGGCTGATGAGTTACCCGCCCGAGTTCCGCAGAGGGCTTCGGTGTGGCCTGGCACCACCTTCCTCTCTTCCCAGGTAGCTATAAATAAAATGCACAGCGGCCAGTCGATCAGGCATCGGGTGCTTCGCCCGATGGCGTGCGGAGCTCTCTGCACCCTGGGGTTTACCTGGGCCTTCTGAACTGTGTGTGAAGTGGGCGTGAGGATACTCTTGGGGAAGTAGGAGCCAGCGGCGTACGCGGCTGCCCTCGTGGGGCTGTTCCTGCAAGGATACCCGCCCACATTGGGGTGTGTGCGTAATGCTGGCCAGACGTTGCAGAGGAGTCAGTGGCCCCTGCAATAGGAGGATAGTTCTTGTTTAAAGGTGGGAGAAGGCTCTGGGGGCCGGGCCTCCTGGGGAGTCCCTCTCCCCTTGGGGAGACCCCGGTGGGGTTGCAGGGCCTCTACTGGGTAGCCTGCGATCTCTGAGAAGTGTCCAGAGACTGGTGGCAATTGAAACATCTGCCTGGGGCTGTTTCACAGCAATGGAGAGGGCTGCGGCCAGGAGGTCCGCCAGCGTGGTGGAAGGACCCGATATCCTGGCAAACCTTAAGCATGTCGGGCCAGTTCAGGGTTCACTACCTAGACCTGTGATTGCTTTGCTGAAGCCTCAGCCGGGCGTTCTCCTTGGCAGGCAGCTTTAAGGAGTTCACCCTGGAGCTCTAAGTTGTCAACCTGCTGCACGAAAGCTTCACACCGGAGCCCTGCTCTACGGCTTCGGCGCATAGGGTTCTTAGGGTTTTGGCCGGATGGTGGAGAAGCTCTGGAGTGGAGCTGGCCGGCATTGGGAAGTCCTGACAAATGCCTTGTAGAAGGCCCTTTTCGGAGGAAGCGTCGTGAGGGTAGCCTCAGGTAGGACAATCTGATTGTTGGGGTGCACAAGAAGGCATTTAAAGCCGTGCATAAGCTGTCTTGTGATGTGGCGCCCATCCAGAAGGCTGCCTTGCTGAAGCACTACTGGCGGAGTTCAGCACCCAGATCACAAATTGTGCAGGGCTCAGGAGCATGCGCGGAAGGGTGATTCCTCCAGTAAAATTAGGAACCATTAAGTGATTTCTCGCGATTACCTCTAGCAATGCCTCACATGGGGCTGGTGACTCCTACGTCCCGCATATCGCTTTTCGGAGCTCAGTAAAGGATGTTATAAAGCAAGAGAGGCGGTGCTCGACGAGCCCGCAATTGAACGCTTTACCCTCCCCACCGGTCTTCGTGAAATGGGCCGAGAGACTGTCTTGAGAATATCACGGCGTAGATACCGTCCAGGGTTTCTTCCTTTTGAATCGTGGCTGGCTCGGCTCTGCTGATTTCAAAACCAGCGCCATTACGTATGAAACTGGCGCTTCGACGAGGTAAAGCGTGGCTTTGGAAAATGAAAGTGGAGCAGGAAGGGAGGCTGACTGAGCAGCAGGAGAGTTTGAAAATGAAGCGAAGGAGCAAGTGGGGCAGAAGGAGGGACAGAAGAGTCAGTTGGCGTAGATAGAAGAGAATTGGGGTTGAGAATTGAAATTGAAAGATAGAAGTGAGGGCGCAGCTGCCTGCAGCAAGGGAGCCATTTATAGGGTCTGCAGGCTGATGGCGACATAACATTTGTCTCCACGTCGAGTAGCAGTGACATCGGTAGCCCGAGCTCTGTGCGGCGAAGAGTAAAGCTACCGATGTTTTCCTGAAGTCCATAAGATTCAATGTCCCCCTCACTGGCAAAATACCATGGACGTTGAAGGCTTCACCCTCCTCAAACCAATTTAGCGGCACCGCTACTTTACGGGACCCTGTCGCATTTAAGCTGCGCTTTCAGTTCGTCAACTGCTTTGTCATCAGAGCACCAACTTTTTGCAGTAAAGCTCCCATACCTCACCGGTGTCTGTTCATTCCGGACGAGAGTGTCCTAGGGCGATGTCTCTCTGAATCGCGCCGATCCAGAGGAGACGAAGCGATGCGAAGCATTGAAGTCCCTGGATATAGCGCCCGATCCAGCGGACTTATTATCGGCGGCCCTTTCCCGAAGCCGACGGTAGGCAGGGTGGAGGTTCGAGGATTCCTCGGGTTCGGCACCAGCTTGTAGTCGAGGAGCCGCGTGGTCGAAGCGCCAAGAAGCGAGGCAGAGGCGGAGATAACATCTGGTGGAAGTCGCCAGCAGCGAGTAGCGCTGAGGTCGATGTTCCTAGCTGAAGTCTCCAGCGTGCTTTCGTTCCCTCGCAGACCTTTATTGTGATTCTATCGGGCGCAGAAGGGAGGAACGGAGGAGTTCGGAGAGCGGGAAGTCGGGGAGATCATCATGTGATGCATGATCCCGCCTGGCTACGCGTCTTGAGGAAGGCGTAAGCCGTCTGGAAGGCCTAATCCTCACCTGGGGCAAGACAAAACATTGTCCCTCGCGTACCGGTGACTGAGGCAGACAGTTCATGAACCGTGGACTCATAGGGGATGAGGTAGAGTGCGGTGCGACCAGAAGGCCGTAGGAGCGTAGGTGTTCCAGCGCTCGACCACGGTGCTGCTGGGTCAGCGGTGCATTACTACAACCCAGGACGATTTAACAGGCTTAAAGTCAAAGTTGGTGGAGAAAGATTGTTCCATGGGATAATGAAAAGGCATTCTAGCAATGAAAGATAGCCCACAGCTCATATTTTATCACAACCAAGGCATGGGGGAGTGCATATTAGCTGTGCACATTTTCAGGAAAGGTTCTTCTCCAAAACATTTAATGACTTCTGCATTGCTCTGAACATGCTTATTCGTGATTGATTCAATCTAGATCTTAAACTATAACCATTATCACCATCCTTGCTGAAATAGGTCTGCTTCCACAGCATTTGGGGGAAACTGTTTAATGTGATTCACTACTTTTCATTTTAAGGGCTGTTGAGTCCTAGGGAAACGAAGCTTATAAGAAAATGAAAATAATATTAGACTGCTAAATGTTTTATGCTGTTTTTATGCCCTGCTTGGCTTTTTTTAATGGCTGGTTCTTTAACAGTTTATTTTCACTGTTTTATGATTTTATCATGTTTTGCTTTGTAAGCTGATTTGAATAGGGTCTCTGAAAAAATGTCACATCAATTTTTTGATAAGTAAATAAATTTGTTAAAATAAACATTTTAGTAGTTCTCCTTATGCCTAAACTACAGCACTTATAATATTTTCATATCTAATTTTACTAAAGTTTTTATGGCTCTTTTAAAAACATTACTTATTTATCCTGCTTTTATTGCATAGCTCTCAAGCAACACAGTGGCTTGCAACAGTTCTAAAACTACAATATTGGTAATAAAAACAAACACAAATTAATTAAAAGTGGGAGTTCCAACAGGAAGCTCTTGAGCTTCTGGTAGCTTGTTGGCAACTGCACAATAACTTACACATCCCTTATAAGACCTAGAAAAGGCGGCAAATATAGAGGGTTTTTTCCCCTAGTGTGCCTTAGCTGATAGTTTCATTTCTTATGGTCTTGCTAGTCTATATTCTGTTACTAGGACAAAACAAAACCTGGTATCATGTTGGTCAGAGTAGGAAGTAGCTCAAGATATTTTAAATTACTGAGATGCATCACTCATTAAAGAAAAGGCTGGGAATTCCTGTATTAGTACAATTAACAAAAGTGGAAACTTATGGCAGCATCAAACAATACAGCAGCATTTTTAAAAATAGCCTGTAAAACAGTGGTTCTCAACCTGGGGGTCGGGACCCCTTTGTGGGTCGAATGACTCTTTCACAGGGGTCGCCTAAGACTCTCTGCATCAGTATTCTCCATCTGTAAAATGGATAAATGTTAGGGTTGGGGGTCACCACAACATGAGGAACTGTATTAAAGGGTCGCACCATTAGGAAGGTTGAGAACCACTGCTGTAAAAAAACAAATATATTTTAAAATCAATCAAGAAGCATCATAAATTATAAAAGTGGATAACAATTTCATAAAACATGCAACATAAATCAGATAAGACAATCCCCTTCTCCAAGCAATACATAGAAGACAACAAAAATAAGTAATAAAATGCCTAGGAAAAATGTGTGTCTTTATTCAGTCAAAAGCTCAACAGTAAAATAGGTAGGCAAATAATGGTGGGGATGACGCTACATAACTAGGTATTATGACCAAGAAGGTTCTGCCTTTTTTAAGTTATGGTGAGTTTTAACTGTTGATATTAACTATGCATAAGAATGTCAACGAGTATGCAAAAACAAATCCCCATCTCTTTTGCTCTTGCCTTGGCCTAAGCCGTGCCTATTATATGGCTGGAGTGGGATTTGAAGTATGGTTTCATTATGTATCTTTTCCATTTTTATTCAATTGTAATGGTTCCAAGGAATTCAAGGATGGTAACTGTAAAATACTCAGCATCCTAACAAAAAGCCCAATTCCCAGGTTTCTTTCACGCAGCCATGAAATTCACTTTGGCTTCATTTCTGTTTCAAGTCAATTTATATATGTACAGTGGATAGGCTCCAAGTTTCCCCAAGTCACCTAAGTGAAATCCATGGCTCAGGCAGGATTTGAAGCCTTCAGGTTCAAAACTCCCATCTGTTTCAACAATGCTGTCTAATTAAAAAGGCAGCTTTAAGCAGACAAATTGGGTAAACTTCCTCAACAGATCCCAGCCAGAATCTCGGTATGTAGAGCAGCAGAAAATCCCCAGCCAGTAGTACCTCCTACACTGTGATCAAGCTGACTTTTGCTGACCTGCATAGCCCTTTTGGCTATTATTGTCCAGTCCAGCCTACCTTCTCACAATTTTGCAATGGTGACCTTGATGCACTCCTTCTCAGTCCTACTCTTGGCTTGAGAGCCAACATGTTGTAGTGGTGAGGAGCAGTGGACTCTAATCTGGAGAAACAGGTTTGATTCCCCACTCCTCCACATGAGCAGTGAACATTTATCAGGTGAATTGGTTTTGTTTCCCTGCTCCTGTGCAGTAAGCCTGCTGGGTGATCTTGGGCTAGTCACAGTTCTTCAGAACTCTGACAGCCCCACTTACCTCACAAGATGTCTGTTGTGGGGTGGGGAAGGGAAAGGTGTTTGTAAGCCTCCTTGAGACACCTTACAGGCAAGAAAGGCTGGGTTAAAAATCCAAATTTCTCTTCTTCCCCTCACCTCAATGGCCACATTGCACTTTTTTTGTTATTGAAAAGTCAGGCTCACTAGAGCTCAAACTTTAGCTTTTTTCCTGCAGAGATATCTTTTTCTGTGTGTCTAATATCTGTATCTGTGTAATACTAACAGCAGCAAAGAAAAAGAAACAAAAATAAAGGAATGGGCACTGACTTAACAGAGAACTCTGCTGCCTTATGGTCCCGTTCTGCAGCATTCTGCTCTGCAGATCTGAAAAGCTGCCACATAAGAAGTTGTCATTGATCCATCTATGTTCTTCTGCCCACCCTGAATGGTGCAGCTTTCCAGGTTGCCAGGTGGTCATTCCTAGATTTACCTAGCAATACCAGGGATTGAACCTGAGGCCCTCTAAATGCAAAGCAGTTATTTTGCCTCTGGTCCCTGCTAGAGAAGAGAGGCCATGGTTCAGTTGCAGAGTAGGTGCTTTGTTTGCTGAATGCCCTAGTTTCTACTCCCAGCATCTCCTGTTTTTTTTAGAGGGCAACTAGGAGGCTATGTGAACAATGACTGTTACGTGAGGTGCAACTGTCAATCCGAGCAATCAGTGCTAACTTTGATACACCAATGGTCTGACTCAGTCTAATTTGATATATGAGATACCAGATTAAAGGGATATCTAGAACATGGGTACTTTCTTGCAGTTGACATTTCTTTTTTAGGTTTAGTTTTGGTTTACCATACATTGTTTCTGTGCATCTGATATATATACAATGTTTTTGATAAATGAGGCTAAGTTATTTCAAATGTGAAAGCTGGCAAATATCAATAGCTTGCATGTAATGGGGGGGGGGGGGAGAATTGGTAAGGAATTAGTTTGCATGTATGTCCTGGAGATAACACTATGGAATTATAAAGCAGCTGGGATTTTGCAAACTCTAAAATGGCATTCCCATGCCTTCATTTTGCTAAAGGCTTGGACTGTGAAGGAAAAATAGTACAACAATAGTGCCAACAGGAACATTGTGGGATACATGAAAACAACGACATAGTAGGAAAGCTCATACCTGTTCAGTTTCGTCTTGTCATTTGAAGCAAATCATAAATGGATTTCTAACAGTGTCATCCAAATGGGGCTGCAAAAGGGAATTATGGGGTAGCTCAGCCTTGCTCTGGCACATTTGCTCTCCCTGGAACACCTACCCTGCTGGAGGTGGCAACTGCGCTGCCAGCCGCCCATCACAACACCCAGAAGCCCTGGCTGCAGCTGGGCTGCACTAGCATCTGTAGTGCCAGCAAGTACTAATAAGCAGACCTGAGTCAAGGCAGGCAACAAAGTTAGGTGTAGTGAAACAGCCCAGAATCAGGGCAGCAACCAAAGGCATGGTCAGAGCAAACCAAAGTCAAGGCATAGGCAGGAAATCAGGCACGCAGGCAGGCTGAAAGCTGGAGGAGAGAGACCAAGCTCATGGAGCTTACCAGGAAGTACACTCGTTACACCCAGGCACATCCAAGCTCAAGGCAGTCCTGACTAATGAGACTGGGATCCTGCAAGAGCTCAATCCTCCTCAGATGCAGATGCCTCCATCTGGCAGAGCCTTCTGCCATATCTAGCAGCAATGCAAGTACTTCTCCTTTGACTCTACAGCTGTATCCTCTGTCTTTGCCTCCTTTGAGCAGCTGGCTTGTTACTTGGCTCTTTGGAGATTCCTGATGGCTCTCCCAGCTGCACAGCATCAGACTCTGCCTTGTCTTGCAAGGAAGGGCTTGGAGCTGGCTCTGCTGCCTGCATCTCCTCGCGAGGAGCCAGATGTGGTTCCACAGTGTCTCCAGTCTCTACATCAGAGTCCTCAGTGTCCGGAGAATGGCTCATGATACCATCCCAATCGGACAGCAGCATGGGGGGGTGGGGGCAGGTCATGGTGTTCACACAGGCAGAGCTGACATTAGTTGGCTCCTAGCCCTCAGACTTATGCTACCCTTTTGGTGGTGTAAGTCCTGTTAGCCCCATGGTCTTCCCAGTGGTGGAAGACTTTTTTGCATTTTAAGCCTCCCCACGTTGCCAGGAAGCCTGTGTGAGAGTGGCTGGCTGTCGCAGCTGTGCTGCTATGGTTGGGGCAGCCCACTGGATGGGGCTGTAACTGAGCTAAATTGCCTGATAAAGTGGAAACTTCACAATCTATTTAGTTGTTGTTTGCTTAGATTATAAACCCATTTTTTCACTTTCTAAAAAAGCATGCAAGGTGGCTTGATTTCTATGGACTTAGAAGACTGTAACTTTGTTTGGCCAAAAACAATACTCTCAAGCAATAAAGGAACCTCATCAAATTAAAAAAAAATGAAAACTAGGATGAATAACATACTGACAATCAAAAAAACCCATAAAATTAAAATCAGCAGCAATGAAAATCAGTGCAAAGACAAGCATGCCACGTCCAAGATGTTCCAGAACAGCAATGTTATTTTGCCAGAAGGCGGGGCTTGGGGGGAGGGAAGTTGCACTTTAGTTGCTAGTGCACTGTACAGAAATTGCCTTTTGTTCCCGCTAATCTTATTTCAAACTAGCAGGGTCCGGCCACGTGTTGCTGTGGCAATTATCCTTCTCATCACAGTCTGCAACCAACACAGATATCGATGAAGGTCCAATGATCCCCAGCATAGCCTTTTGGGAGCAGCAGTGGCATAGTGGCTAAGAGCAGGTGCACTCTGATCTGGAGGAACCTGTAGTAATGCACTGCTGACCCAGCAGCACCGTGGTAGAACGTTGGGACGCCAACGGACCTACGGCCTTCTGGTCGCACCGCACCCCCACTCCTCATCCCCCTATGAGTCACGGGTCATGAACTGTCTGGCTCAGTCACCGGGCGCAGGGACAATGATCTTGCCCCCAGGTGAGGGATTTCAGGCTCTTCAGACGCTACGCCCTTCTCCTCGACGTGAAGCCAGGTGAGATCATGCATCACAGCATGATGATCTCTCTCAATTCTCGGCCCCGCCTCTCGAACTCCCGGTCCTCCTCCTCCTACACCGATAGAATAACAATAAAAGGTGCCAGGAACCAGCATGCGCCGTGGGAGAGACTCGCTAGGGGAACACGGACTCCTCCTCGGCTCCCCGCTTCGCTGGCGATCTCCACCAGATGTTATCTCCGCCTTCGTCTCGCTCTTCGTTCTTACGCTGACCACGCGGGCTCTGACTATCATGCTGGTGCCGTAAAACCCGGAATTTTCGAACCTCCACCCTGCTCACCGTCAGCCTCTGGAAAGGGTCAGCGATAATGGGTCCGCTGGATCGGGCGCATCCAGGGGACCACCAAGCTTTCGGCATTCATTTCCGTCCTTCTGGATCGGGCGCGATCGCAGAGACATCCAGCTGCCCTTCCTAGGATACTCTCTCTCTCGTCCGGACGGAACACCGGTGCGGAAGTATGGGGAGCTTGCAAAGCAGGGCTTATGACAAGCACGCTGACTCTAACTGAAAGCTTAGCTAAAATGGCGACGCGCAGGGTCCCTCGTGAAGAGAAGCGCTGGGAGCTGATGAAATTGGTTGAGGGAGCATTGAAGCTCAGTGTCCATGGTACCCAGAGTGGGGACATTGAATCTTATGACTGGGAAAACATCGGGCGCATTCTTAATTTTCGCGACACAGAGCCTCGCTACCGGGATAAAGTCACTGCTACCGGACGCGGTGGAGACAATGTTATGTCGCCATCAGCCTGCATGACCTACGGTGGCTCCCTTTGCTGTAGGTCATCGCCTCCTTCGACATCTTTCACCTTCAATTTCAACCCCGAATTTTCTCATCCGCTAAATTGGACGCTTTCGTCCTCCTCTTCTGCCCCCCCCCTTGCTCCTTCGCCCATTTTCAAACTTCTCCTTCGCTGCTCAGCCGCCTCTCCCCTTTGCTCCTCGCCTTCATTTTTTCATTACCGGGCCACCGACTCCGGCTAGCGCCATATCGTGACGTGAATGGCGCTGGTTTTCAAAACTCTCGCGAGAACGCATTAGCCACGATTTATCTGGCAGAAGAAAGAAACCCCTGACGGAAGATCTATGCCGACATTCTTGCATTGTCATGCCCCGGCCCATTTCACAGATACCGAGGGGAGTGGTGAAGGCGTCATTCGGGCTGGGTTGTCGAAAGTAATCGCACTCCCCTTTAAGCTATAACATCCCCTCACTGAGCTCGCGCTAGTTTAGCCGGCGAAAGATCGTAGGGAATCACTTCAGCCCCCTCACGTGAGAGGCATGCTGGAGGCAATCATGCGAGGAATCACCTAATGGTTCCGGACGACTGAAAACCACCTTCGTGATGCTCCTGAGCCCTGCACAATTTGTGATCTGGGAAAGCGAAGTTCCGCCAGCAGTGCTTCAACAGGGCAGCCACCTCTGGCGGCGCTCTCTTACACAGCCAGCTTTACGGTTTCTGACAAGCCAACCCCAACGATCAGATTAGTCCTGCTCTGAGGCCACTCCTACGGTCACCTTCTGAGTGCCTATAAGGCATTTATCAAAGTCCCCAATGCCGCCAGCTAACCCAGAGTTTCTCCACCATCCGCAAAACCCCAAGAGCCCTATGCCGAAGTTTGTGAACAGGCTCCAGGAAGCGCCAAGAGGCAGGTAGATAGCTTAAGAGGCCCAAACGAAGCCTCATGCGCTCGCAAAGAGAACGCCTCCACGGAGTGCCGTGAGGGCAATCACGGGCCTGGGCAAAAATCCTGAACTGGCCGACATGCTTAAGGCTTGCCAGGACATCGGATCCTCCGCCACTGCTAGCCTCGGGCCGGGCAGCACTTCACCGGGCGGGAGGCAGCCCCAGGATGACTGCTTTAACTGCGGCAGATCCGACACTTCCTGCGGGTGTAGGCAGCCCGGTGGGGCCTACAACCCCGAGCGCGCGGAGAGGGAGGGTCCTCCCCCCAGGAGGAGAAGGCCACCTAAAACCCGGTGCCCACGATGCCAGAAAGGCTTCCACTGGAGAAACGACTGCCCGCCGGGAAACTCCCCGCCTCGGCGCCTCCCCCCAGCCCAGGACCAAGGAGGAGAATACTAGAGCAGACTCCAAACACCAAGGCTCCTGCCAAAACCACCCTCTCGCGGGTATCATCTCGCCGCCGCATGCACCCAGCCCATCTCCTTTAAGTTCCCCTTACCCAGGTTCTTGTCGCCCCAACTCCAGTATGACGAGCCTATCCCTACCGACTATTGGGCTATGCTGCTGTTGCCTTCTGCCGCTGAACAGGACTGTTCATCGCCCCTCGGAGTGATCGACTCCACGCACTCAAGGACCCATCCATCTCTGGGGTCTGGACAAACATCCCATTGCGGAGTTGCCTGCTCGGAGCCAGCTGCGCCAGTTGATTCTACCCCCCCATGCTGCCCGCTGCTTCACTCCAATAAAGGCTACAAGCCCCAGCAGCCAACATGGCGCGATGCCTACGCCACCGCCGCAGCGGTGGAGACGCTTATCGGAGCTCCCGCCATACCTGGAGCTCGCCATAGAAGGATGTATGTTCAAGGCCTGGTGGACACCGGGCGCTGATGTTACCGCTATCAGAGTTAAGCCGGTGCGGCCCCATTCAATGGTCAATCGAGGCTTGCCCGCACATCTGGGGTGGGGAGACAAACCGCCAGACGGAGCATCCGCCACGGTCAACAGCGCCCAGGACTGAAGCGTAGCCGACAGTCCGCCCCATCGCTTTAGACATCCATGTCAATCTCTGGGAAGGGACCGCCGAGTCAGGTCAAAACGACTCTGGTCTGGGATGGGTAAAGCCACAGATCATTGATCCTATCAGTGTTCTTCCTCGAAAATTACTTTCTAATTCCGTGAAGAAAAACTGTTTCCTCCTCCTCTTCCTTCTTCTGTTTTTCTCGACCAGAGGCGGAGGGCCACTTGGCTGACTGGCTCCCTGGATAAAATCTGGGCCCGCCCTTCTGATACCGCAGCACTGCCAGGACAGGCCCCAGGTTAAAAAAGGGCTGCCACCATTATGCCCCTAATAATAAAACTCCGTTAAGTTATATTGCCCAGCCGCCTGGCAACTTTATCAGTACCATCGCTAGCGTTAGGAGCGCGAATAAACCACTTCTTAAGGAGCGGTCTCGCAGGCCGCAATTCCCCAAGATAATCTCGGATCACAAAACTTTAGCACCATCCAGCCTAGCCACCATTGCTGTCACGTAAGTGCAACTCCCTTGCAAAGAAACTCTTTTGTTTGTGTGCTAGAATTCGCCTCTAATCAGCCTCTGATTGTATCATTCTCCTCGATGCACTCTATCCCCCAAAAGGCGCCTAAAGCCCCTTTGTGTTGCTGATTAAGCATGCATACCCACAATCCCCCCAGGACCCGCTTCTGTCCCTTCGAGGTTCGACCTCGCCTTTGACGCACTTGATGACGCCTTGAAAGTTAATTCCATTCTCAGGGTCGCTTTCTTTCTACTCCTGCCCTCCCCTGTCAAACAATTAAAGAAAGAGTGAGCAGCGGCCCCCAGGAGGATTGGCATTTCAAGCAACCTTCACAGGCTGCAAAACAAGCCTTCTTATATTAAACTTCTAAACTCAAAACCCCAACTCAAACAAAACCCGATCCTGATCTCCCCGCCATCCGCCTAGAACTGGAGTTCATGGACCTTCGCCCCCCCATAAACCTGGGAAAAAAGGTGTGTTTCAGTCCCTCTTCCTACAGGTCCCTGTGGACTCGATTCGCCATGACAGGGCCAACCCATGGAATGGCGCCAGGAGGAAAAAACTAACCCCATCCCGGGAGATGGAACACATCTTCTTTAAAGCATCCCGCCCAGCGTTCAACAGGAACGCCGTCGCCAACGCCCAAAGACCAGAATGACCTGGGGAGACGTCAAGGCTACTTCACCAGCCAAGCTTCCTAGAGACGCTGGGCGCGCGCCAGCAAGACCACCCCCCGGTGACACCCGAGAACCTCTTCTGTGCCTCTCTTTGGCGATCATCACCGCCAACTCGGGCGCCACCATCCTTTGCCTGCTCTGTTTCACGCCTCCTGCCGACATGGCTTTTATCGGCCACCCCCCTGACGAAGCTTTCACCAGACCAACATTCCTGGGAGCAGTTTGCTGCCGCTGCCAATCGCCTTCTATCTTTTCTGCTCTGGCCAGTACCTAGGAGTCGGGAGCCTGCTAAGCTCCTGCTCGCCTCCTCGCCTTTGGGTAAAGCTGTCTCGAGACTCTCCTATAGCGGAGTTCAGCTAAGCCCCCTTCATGGCAATGCCTTCATCCATCAGGGTAATAATTTTATGAGCCAACCGACTGGGGACTCCGCCGCCCAAATCCTTCGTTGGCGCTTTCCCTTGTCAATACTCAAGACTGTCGCTTAACCACGACTCTAACACCTGGGCGCTCGCATCACCGGGCGCAGAAGCTAAATCGGGAACCACCTCGGCTCCATTCTGCTGCCTCGCCAATTGGAACTGCACACACATGGAGGGACATTCCCCCCCCCCGCGGTTCGAAACATCCTGCTCCCCCCAGGGGCTGGTTCTGACCTGCGGGAGAGAACGCGAATTACATTCCCCGCTCGACTTCTGCCGGAACTCTTTTTGTTGCCTCAGTCGCCTCTCACCATCGTCTCTGTACGCCAGGCTTCCACTCCCCGAGCTCCGACGCCGGGCCGGGCCGCCCGCTTCTGCTCTTCGACTTCTCTCCTGTCGGATGCGACGCTGGGTGTCAGCCTCTCTCTCAAGCGGAGTTCGCCTCCTCGCGAACTTCCCTAGTGGGGAGTCCCCCGGACTCGGCTTCTACAATGTTAAGTACACTATTGGCCGGCTGGCCTGTGCCCCTTGCGAAGTTCCATCAATTCCTACCTCCATTGCTCTGGACGCTTGGCCTCGGAAAGCAGCAGGGAACTTCGCCAAGCTTAACCCTAGACAATCGTGCCGCTTATTGATTACTTATATTGCGTTATTAGCATCACCAAGGTTGTGAGAATGTACATAATATGTGTTGTTTTGTGAATCTTTTCTGATAATCTCCCAATTGATTCATATGAAAGTACGTGAGCTGCAAGAAGTTGTATCTTAATCTGGAAATATGATGTTTTGCTCTCATTGGTGGTCGTCAGCCCTCTGGAGCTGGCTGCCGGGAGGATACGGTTGAGTGCTATTGTGCAGCCTCTTGCATTGGTTTAATTGTGTGTGCCTCGCTTATCGGATCTTGCCTTTCGCCTCCAATGTGTGTCTAATATTGCCTGTAACGCGGTGTAAGAAGCCCCCTCGAATTTCTCGGATTTACCCCGCTAAATCCAAAGTTCTAATGTTGCCACGTTGTGCTCTCGGCCAGCTTGGCTAGGACGGGCGGAGGAGACAAGCGCCCCTTTAAATCACCCCTTAGCATTTCGTCCCCCTTCTAAAATGTAAAAAGGAGGAGAGTGTAGTAATCGCACTGCTGACTCCAGCAGCACCGCGGGTAGAACGTTGGGACGCCAACGGGACTTCCACGGCCTTCTGGTCGCGACCGCACTCCCCTCACTCTCAATCCCCTATGGAGTCACGGGTCATGAACCGTCTGGCTTCCTAGTCACCGGGCGCAGGGATGACAATGATCTTTGCCCCCCAGGTGAGGGATTAGGCTCAGTGACGCTTACGCCCTTTCCTCTCCGCGACGCAGCTGTGGGCCAGGTGAGATCATGCATCACATGATGATCTCCCTCGGACTCTCCCCGCCTCCGCCTCCCTCGAACTCCCCCCCTCGTCCTCCCTCCTACACGCCTCGAGCAGAATAACAATAAAAGGTGCCCAGGAACCAGCATCGCTGGAGACCTCGCTAGGAACATCGACCTCCGGCTTATTCCCCGCTTTCGCTGGCTTATCTCCACCAGATGTTATCTCCGGGTTGCCTCGCCTTCGCTCTACGCTTCGACCACGCGGGTTCCACTACACAGGAACCGGATTTGATTCCTAGCTCTTCAGCTTGAGTTGTGGAGGCTTATCTGGGGAATTCAGATTAGCCTGTGCACTCCAACACACACCAGCTGTGTGACTTTGGGATAGTCACAACTTTTCGGAGCTCTCTCAGCCCCACCCACCTCACAGGGTGTTTGTTGTGAGGGGTGAAGGGCAAGGAGGTTGTAAGCCCCTTTGAGTCTCCTACAGGAGAGAAAGGGGGGATATAAATCCAAACTCCTCCTCCTCCTCCTCCTCTTCTTCTTCTTTTGGGGTGGTTAAATGGAATCCACAAACAACAAACGCGCTGCATCAACCGCTATTTTATCAATTGCGCTAAGCCCACATAAAGTGCAATACATAAAGTGCAACCAGTGAAAAGTGCAAAAACATCAGAGCCTGGACTCTTACAATACTACACATATCACATCACTATACAACATAGTCAAGGTGACTAAACAATGTCGTCTTCACTCGGTCCTATATCTTTGTCCGTATAAGTGCTTGGACGGGACCTCTTCTTTGGAGATAATCAATCACTTATCAATAGCTGCATATTCTGCATTCCAGACAGTAAAAGTAAGTCTATATGGCAATGTGGACTGGTCTGAGCCAAGTCCGTCTATTCCATATCCAACAATAAATGGGTTGCGCTACTGTAACCGTTTTCGATAGATTCTTTCGATAGTAACCGTTACTGTAACCGTTTTCGATAGATTCAGATTACAATTAATTCTTCAGTCTTAATCGGGATCTGTGCAATATTTATATAAATATATTTTCAATAAATTATTTTAAAATACCATTTCATACATTATTTCTTATTAATATTTATACATAAGATCATGATAAATAATTTTATATAAATAATTTTAAAATGCTTTTATTCACTTACAATTACTCAAGGTGACTTCCTCACATCCATTCAGTTTCCCTTCTAATAGGGCTTGCTTTATATAAACATTGCACAGATCCCGATTAAGACTGAAGAATTAATTGTAATCTGAAGAAGAATCTATCGAAAACGGTTACAGTAACGCAACCCGTTTATTGTTGGATATGGAATAGAATAGGATATGGAATCCTTTGGACAAGTACAGCCCGATACAGAGAACATTATATATCTACTGTATTCCCAAATAAATTTTGCACCTTGGATCTACAGTACTTTCTTCTCTGCTAGATCCATTCAGTATGACCCAAATAAAAGCCATATAAACCATCCCAGCATGACTTTACCGAGGATGGTCCTTGGCACAGCCAAATAAGCTCATTCAAATGTAGTATTCAATTCACAAACGGATTCCAACAGATTATTCATTCAGCCTTTGCCCTCAGGCTAAGAATACATGGAGAAAAACAGAGAATGTCCAACCCTGTGATTCAAAACCCCACAGGTGAATTTTTAGCCTTGCAGGAGTCTGTACAGATGCTAATCTTTGGGGGGAAACTTGTCCCACTGTAAGTACAATACTGAATATGTGCCCTTGAGGCCCAAATACATATTTTTAAATACCAATATTCTAGCTTTGATAATATGAACACTTCTGGAGACTCATGATGTGTACACAAAACCAAGTAAACTGAGGATACAAATACTCAGGCATTAATGCAAACGTATTTTTCTATCAAAGACACTGCTGAACAGAATTTGGAAGACGCATATGTCATTGCCTACAGGCAAGGGCCACTGTCCAACACTTGGTTAAGATGCTTAAATCCTTTGAAACCACTATAGTTATGTGTGCTTCACTCTTGACTGCAGTGTATTATGTATTTTTATACCAGATAGAAGAAAGGTAGAGACCTTCTACAAACCTAGGGCTCTTTTGAAATATTTTGGTCTATAACAAGCTTTTCCTTTTCCCCTTTTGTATTGACCTATTTATTGTTGTTATTTATGGGCCTTCATCATTTGGTATTTCCCGCATCCTTATCTCATGTGTAACCCAATCCTATGCTTGTTAATTTAGAAGTCCCTCTGATTCAATGCAACTTGCTCCCATGTAAATATGTATAGTCGCCGGTTCAATTTTTCTCCCATTCTTACATATATAATTTGTGCATAATATGTGTCTGTCCCAGCTCTCCCTCCACATAAATTAATTAACCTAATTACAAATATATACAAGGTTATTTTACATTAAACTTTTAATAAAAGAATTCTGCAAGTTATCAAAGGTCTAACAATAGTTGGTGAATTTTTGATGGACCATGTTTCAGATGAGCCAGGCTTAGGTTTTCTTATGGATGGATTCCTGTATTTTGGCTAGAAAACAGAACCTTCTTGTTCATCATCTTGAGGATCATGGTCTTTTCTCACAGACACACCCAGTTGTGCATTTAAGAGGTGATGCGGAGCAGCCAGTCTTAAAGCCCAAATTCTTTGGGTGTGGTAAATAAATTACTTAACTCTGTGTCTTTGGGGTCTAAAGGGCTGGGGCAAGTACAGAAAGATGGGATCTGAGAAGTACGAGGATCTCTCTAGAGATGAGCAGCTCAGTCCTGAATGGAAGGGGGGGGGTTAAATGCACAGCAGACTGGCACGATGCAGCCTCAGCGCCTCCTCCAGCAAGTACCGGGGTAACCTCCCCACAACAGGCATGAGAAGTCTCTATGTGGCCCAATGGGCTAAGCCACTCTTTTTGCTGGTGTAATTGCACGTGGGCAAAAGAGGATGTTCCTGGGATAAAAGGTATCAGAAAGCTGACTAAAGTTGGCTCTGCCCCTGGGAACTCCCACATCAGCGCAAGCGCAGGCTCCTGGAGGAGTGCTGGCGCTGTGACTGCCTCAGTATCTAGGCGTCACATAGCTGTGTGGCACCCCGGTACTGGCATACATGCCTCTGTACTGGCGTAGATGCCACTTATGCCAGGGTGAGATACCACATTGCCCCAGCATAGGAGTCACACTGCTTCCAGTCCCTTCCCCTCCTCCTACACACACATTCAGGATTGCCCTGTTGGTCCATTACATGATGTGTACTGCAAGAATTCATGACAGGTCAAATCAACCTTGGACTGAAGTTGCAAAACTTCTTTAAAAATACTACTGCATCATAAAGGATCAGGACTTCATCTCATATCTGTTTGCATAGGCACCTGTTCATGCTAAGAGAATCTGATGTGGTGCATCGACATCATTAGGCTGGAAAGGGTGGGGTGTAAATATAATGCAATAAAAATCAATCTGCCTGACTCTTCTAACACACAAGAACACCTTCAGAACCTGTGTTTAAGAAAAAATGGCACAGACTGTCTGTTCACTAATGGAGCTACTTGTTGTGGGAGAGGCTATGAAATGTTAAATGTACAGATAAATCCACATCAAAGAAATGTTAGCAGTCTTTGGATACTGGAGCATGATTTCTGTTAAAAATTACTGCCAGGATCTAGAACCCCTCAAGTGGTCAAAATTTTCTCCACCCATTTTTTACCTCCTTGCCTTCCTCTGCAATGCGATTCCATTCCCTTTTGGAAATTCCAAATTTCACAACTGTGGAATTCATCTTCTTTAGCCAAATGTCTATAATTGATGCGGTTTGGCACCAACAACCTAAGCTTTCATAATACCTCCTGTGCTTATTCACTAACCTTTTCCCCCAGGAGTGATTATATATAAGTCTCCTCCTGCAAAAACTATCTTGCTGACTTTTTTTCACTTGCTGCAATCACTTGCAATGTATAGTTAACTACCCCTGAAGAAATTTCTTCCTTCCCTCTTTTCATGCTGAAAACTGTTACTCTGTAGTATACGCTCCCTTGGAGTGAAGAGGGGAAAGAGGAGGGAACAGTAGATAAGATCACTCAAATCAGCTGTTCCTGCTCTGCCACAATAGTAGTCAGGAACTCCTGAATCATGCCCAACTGTGCCACTACTGCTGGTGCTGTGCAGTACTTGGAACTCATGCTGGGTCTTGCATTGATTACTACAGCATATTTAATGCTGATTCATCACTGGCATGCCTTGCAACACTGAGGACACAACCCATAAGAATCAGGGCAAGATGAACAGGCAAGAGTGAACAGGAAGGCACCACGTTGTCGCACCATTTGGATCTATGGGCAGCAAAATTCTCAAACTCTTGAGTGCAGGGCCTTTGCTGTGATGCAGAACAAGCCACATTGCACTTGTTAGTCTCCAAATTTTTTGGTGCTTGAGACGCTGTGCTGTAATTGAGCCCTCCATACTTTTGACATCTGGATGCTTCACACCAACTGCAAATATCCTAGTCAAGGGAAATAGTAACTGTCTGGAACTGTCATAAACTACTGTAGGTTTGAAGACAGAGGCCTGTAATAAGACAATGTCAACAGTTTTTCAGAGCTGCAGCCCAGTGTGTCAGATTCTGAGCTGGTCATACCAAGGGCAACTACAATATATTGTAATGAGTCCAGTGCCCTGGACAGCTTCCCTCTGTCCACAGCCAACCTACCTAGCTCTACCCTTTCCACTCCCTCGCACTACTGTTCATGCCTTCCCCTTGCCCCTCATTCCATGTTGCTGGCTCCTTCTCTAAACACTTATATCAATGTTTTGCTTCTGTGTGTGTGTGTGTGTGTGGGGGGTGTTATTGTGGAAAAGGGTCTACAGTATCAATATATCTGCTATCGCAGGTATATCAGTATAATGCAATTTAAAGGGCTTTAAGAAAGCCCTCTATCTTGCAATTATGGGTGTGATGAGATCTGTGCCTTTAAGAAGAGTTGATGGGTGGAGTTAAGAGAACCAGGAAAAGCAGAGGCCCCTTGAGAAGCTAACTGGCAGAAAATGGTTCCTTGTGTGTAAACAGAGAAACGCGAGGAGACCACACTACAGCTCCATTGCTCAGCTAAGAGCCATGAGGTATGTGTTCCATGCATAATGGGGCTGTGAGTACTTTTTGTGGCTATTTCTCACTTTGTGACAAGGGTTCTGTTAGGATTCAAACCAGATGTCTGAAGTCATGAGCTATTTCTACAACTATTTGTAAAGAGTGTTTGTTCATAGTTGCTATATTTTTATGATTATATTTTAGGTTTTCTGCAATCACCTGCAATTAATCTTGTAAGGTTAAAATGCTTTGCACTTTCTCCTTTGAATGTAAGTGGGGCTTACTTCAGTGTCAGCATGAAAAGGAGTATACTGTAAGGTTTTCATCTTAAACTTGCAGTTGAATAGTTAAGAAGTACTGAAACAGTTTGTAAGTTCTTCTTAAAAGAGCTGTTTCCAGCACTCCTTTTGCAATCTCTTCTGACTTCCAATATGGTCTACCAACACCAATCTAACATAACCTGTAAAGAAAGAAGATTCATGAGCTTTCTATCATGCCCTGAACTGTATGACTTTCCCCTCCCCTTCCCCAGATGGGGCCTGGAGTTCTGGAATTACAACAGAGATCAATTCCCTTCCAGGTTGCCAGGTCTCCTGCTACAACATGAGACATCCTTCAGGCAACCCAGTCTTCCTGCCACTGCTCCTTTGAGCACAGGAAGATTTTTTTTTAATCACTGGTGTTGTGCATGACAGGGCATCCCTTCCCAGGAAAACCTTGAAATGATGCCATGTCACTCCACGAATTGTAAGAAAACCATCAATTTTACCATAGAGTTTCCAGTGACTCCTAGAGCGGTGTGACATCACTTCCAATTTCCCCTGAAAATTATGTAATGTCACAAATGGCACAGATTCTCTCTTCTCATCTCCTGCCATTGGCTGATGTTAGGATTTTTCATTCAATCAAGCAACAGTTAATTGCTAAGGTCACATACCTAGAATCGCATGAGTTTCTGAAAAGAAAAAGGAGAGACAGACACACATGCACATTTAGACTGCACAGACACCCAAACTGAGCATTTTCATAGAGTTTGCTGTTCCTATATTTAGCGTTATTTTATTTTATTATCTAGTAAGGTTCTATAAAACAACTTACTTGCATCTCTGCTCTATTATTTGCTCTGCTAATTCATTGCAACACAACAGCTGACAACCCTGGTTTGCCTAGAGGAAATGGCCCGTTCTGATGACAGATGGAATGACATCACATCTCAACTGAGATCCTTTCCCTCACTAAACTATGCCTTCCTCAGGCATCACCCCAAATTGCCAGAAATTTCCCAAACCAGAGTTGACAACTCTGTCCTACCTTCATTCTATTGTTGAACATCCAGACAGACTAAGAGTTCTGAGGAACTCAAAAGCTTCTTTGCTAGTTTGTAACATTTTGGATCATTTCAATTATAAATTGAAAGTACTGCAGTAAAAGCTCTGCTCATGACCTGAATTCATACCTGGTAGAAGTCAGTAGCAGGTATATCCTGTCCCACAGAAAGATGGTGGTAGGGTTGTATATTCCTCTTCCACAGAATGAAACATGCCAAACCTTCTTTGTTGTAGAATGCTGCGCTTGGGTCCTAAATACCTACCTAGACCTGCTGTATAGTATTAGGACTGTTTAGTGTTATGAGATCTGTGCCTTTAAGAGTGGTGGAGTTAAGGAAACAGAAGCCCTTTGAGACTAGCTGCTGGGGAGGACTGGGCTGCCTTTTCACCTGTTAACACAGATACCAAGGAGACCACACTTTAGCCCTGCTGCATAGCTGAAAGGCCCAGAAAAGTGTTCCATGAGTAATGGGCCAAGGTATCTGTTGGGGGAATGAAAGGGAAAAGGGGTTTGTAAGCCATCTTGAGTCTCTTTACAGGAGAGAAAGTCAGGGTACAAATCCAAGCCCCTCTTCTTCAGAAATTTCCCAACCTGAAGCTGGCAACCCAGCCAGGCCTGACCCTTATGAGTCCTTTCCTTAAAGGCTAAAACAGCCTCTTGACCTGCCCCTCTCCTTGCCTCTTACTCAGAGAAAAACAGCCTGGAATGCTGTGGTTTCTTAGCAACAGCTACTGCGGTAATCTGTTAAAGCTACAGAGCTCCTGTAACAGAACTGTGAAAAAAATACTGTATAAAAACTCAATTCCATTTAATGTTATTTCAAAACTGGGAACATGAAGAAGCTGGGGGAAAACCTGACTGTGAAGGGACAATTCCTCACAAAGCCTGTGTGTAAGAATGACATGCTGGGAGTGGGTGGAGTTTAGAACTGACTCAAAGGTACTGATAGGAATATAGGTAATCCCTAGTTCTGACGTGGATTTACTTCAAAACCTTTGCAGTGATCCTACAGTTTGGAAAAGTCTGATGGGAAAAAGGGGAGTTGGGTGACTACTCTATTCCTTCTAGATTTTGGGCATCAGAGTTTGTACATGAACCTCTGAGTGCAAGTGTGAGTCAACTCTGTATAACAAGCAGACATTCTACCTTATTTCAAAGAACTTAAAAATCTGTAACTGAAATTTTATCAAACAGCCAAATGTCATGTGATCTGTACTATTAAGAATTTGTATATAAAGCTGCTTCTTCCCTTCTCACCAAATTTCTCCCTCTCTCTTATCCTATTTTCCTGAGTTTAATAAAATTCTAATGTTTTATGGTTGAACTTTGAAAAGCCTCTAGTGTGATAATCTCTGAGATCAAACACAACAGAGAGAAAGGAGGGGAGGGAGGAGATCACCTCAGTTCCACAAGCTGGTTCAGTTATACATTTACTTTAGGGAGATATGGGGTGGTACAATTGAAAAAAAATCCCCAAGAAGGTTATGTGTAGTAAAGCTATCCAGCAAGAAGTTCTGAAGAAGTTACTGTCAGAAGAATTGGGGAACATTTCTGCCTCTGGGAATATGGTAGATGGGAGATAACCCAGTAGTGTGATCACTCCCTTGATCATTTTGGGGTTTTTTTAATCCCCCAATGTTGTTGGGGTTTTTTGTATTTCTCTGAAACCTAGAGTCCTTTTCAGGTTTGTGGAAAGGTATGTCTTGCCCATTCACACCTCCTGTCCCCAGATTTAAGTGTTCTCAGATTTGGCCAACTTCACTGCTAGTGTGTGGCTGTGTGTCTGTGTGGCAAACAGAGTTCTTAGTAAACACAAAAATTTCTCACAACATAAGAACAAATTATTTGCAGCTTGAAAGACAGATAGAAAGAAGAATCTAGCATAGATTTAGTCCAAAGCTTCTGGCTTTCTCCTTGGAGAGTTTGTGATTTGAAAGAACATTAAAATACATACTTGCCACTTCCTTTCTGATGCAGCAGCCACTGACCAAGTCCACCATGTATGCAACCTGCTATCCTCCCTGATGTTGCAGGTACTATGGGGTTAATCTGTTAATGTAGTAATACAGTTAATCTGGAATCTATAATTTCACAGAATCTCCAGAGCTGTATGCACAAACTGAGATGGATAGTTCAGATCTCTAACTAAAAAAAACCAACTAAAATTAATGAATTGCAATGGAGCTTCTTAAAGTTTGTATAGTTTAGGGCCACAGCATCTGCTACTTCTGGTACTATCTAAAGCCCATTGCACTTGGGCCCTCTCTGTCAGTTGAGGGATGCCTACTAGACAGAGGGACAAATTAAGCCAGTAGCTCATTTGTTTTATATAGTCACAGGCCACAGGCTGCTCACTGTTATCAGCCACCAGGCCTGGCCACAAATCACAATTTTAGCTTCAGAAGGCCTGTAGTCTATTAGTCATGACCGTGAGTCATCTCTGTCCCAGAAATGTAGTCTTACATGCTGAAGATGCCTGAGTGCCTTGCTGGGAAAAGGCCTCATGCCTAGGGAGTCTACCACGAAGGCAGCTGTGTCACTCCGCTTGCATCACAAATGCTGGTTCATGACATGTCCCCGAAGGAAGGGAGTTGTGCTCAGCAGATGAGCAGGCTACCAGCCTCTGCTCCCTGGAGCAACTTGGGCCCTAGTTAATTCACCCATAGATACACCCAAACTATATCTGATGTTGAGGCCCACAGGCCCCTCCAACATGATTAAAGAATAAACTTGTTTACACAGATTTAGCCAAAGGCAGTTTATTACAATAAGTTGCCCTCATTGACAAATGTGAATCCCATTGTGAATCTCAGATTCTGACACAGGTTAAATCCTTTATGCCTTGACTTGGGTATAGGGTTTATAAGCTCCAGCTGGGAGGGATGGAGATGTCCCGGAATTACAACTTATCACCAAATTACATAAATTGCTTATTTATTGTTATTTATTTTAGTATTTATTCCAATTGTCCTATATAAAATGGCTGCTATGGAAGGTGGACTGCAAGACATTGTACCCTACCAAGGTCCCTCCACTCCCTAAACTCCACTCACCCAGGCTCCACTTGCAAATCTGCAGGTATTTCAGAATCTGGAGGTGGCAACTCTACTTGTCAGATTGCAGCAGCTAAGCAGGGTTGGCCCTGGTCAGTTTTTAGATGGGAAACCACCAAGGAATACCAGGGTTATAATGCAGAGGCAGGCAATGGCAAACTAACTCTGAACATCTCTTGCCTTGAAAACCTTGCAGGGTTACCATAGGTCTGCAGCAAAAAACAAAATCCCTTATACAGATCAAGGTGGAAGGATTTGAGCCTGGAGCACAAGTTTAGTTGCAGTTCAAATCGGGAATTGAATATTTAAGATTAAGATAGGAGTTGCTGTTCAGATCCAAAGAGATATGGTCAGCCCTAATGCCTGTGCTTCGTTACAAGGTCTCCTTTGAATTCTCCTAGATAGAAGGGCAAAGTGACAAAAGCAAAGTGGCAGAATTCCTTCACATCAACCACCATCTCAGTGTAGAATATAAGCCTGTGTACACAATATTCATGCTTAATGCAAACCGAGTACAACAGAAAATCAGCTGTCTGAACTTTAGTAGTCCAAATAAAATATTCTCTGACACACATCAGTGCAACCCCAATGCCGCTAAGCCTTCCATGCATTTGCATTTACATATCTTTCAGATGCCTTCTGCTATGTAATATGGCATAATACTGAAAGATCAGAAGTACATTAGGCATTCATGTAGCTTACAGCCATAAACTGCTGACAATGAATTTATCAGATACTGATTATTTATTAAAACATTTCTGTTCCACCTTATCTCCTTGGATTCAAGGCTGTGAACAGTGTAGCAACCAAGTTGTGAAGACATAAATAATAATCCAATTAAAAAAATTAAAGCAGATCAAAACACACATTTTACCTATTTAAAAGCATTCAGTCTTTAAAAAGTCATAGCTAAATGTCCTGGGAAAATTCACCATCCATCAGACGCTCTTAAGGTTGCCAATTCTGGTCAGGGAAATTTCTAGTATTTAGGGGATGGCCCTTGTGGAGGTAGAACTTTGAAGGGGAGTTTTACCTAGAACCTATGATATATCTTAGAGCATAGGTGTCAAACTCGTGGCCCTCCAGGTGTTATGGACTCCAGTTCCCATCATCCCCTGCCAGCATGATGCTAGCAGGGGATGGTGGGAACTGGAGTCCATAACATCTGAAGGGCCACGAGTTTGACACATGTGTCTTAGAGTCTACCCTCTGAAGCTGCCATTTTCTGCAAAGGAATTAATTTCTACAGTCTGGAGCTCAGTTGTAATTCCAGGAAAAATCCTGGATCTTGGCAACCCCACTGGATACCTGAGTGTAGTAACAGAAGGTGTCTTCCCCACCCACCCACCCACCAACCCCCCCATTTACTCCTGGCAGGTTATGCCAAAGGACTAGTCCCTCTGTGCTATCACTGTGGCTGTAAAGACAGTCCTAAGAGGGGTATCTTAAGGAGGATGTAACTGGTGCAAGTGAGTATCCTGTAGTGTGAAAAATATGAGAGCTGGTAGTAACCAGCGCTTTGAATTAGACCTGGAAGCACAGAATAGCCAGTACAATATGGCACTGGGGTTATGTGTTCTGAGCAGCTGACCTCAGAAAGGATTGTCATTGCTGCATTTTGTACCCACTGGAGTTTCTGAGATCTCTTCAAGGTCAGCTCCAGTGCTGCCAGCTACAGGTTGGGATATTCCTGTATATTTGGGGTGGAGCCTGGTGAAGGACTTCAGAGAGGTATAATTCCATAAAGTCCAACCTCCAAAGCAGCCATTTTCTCCAGGGTGACTGATGTCTGCAGTCTGGAAATCAGTTACCATTATGGGAAGTCTCGAAGCCCCACTTGGAGATTGGCAGCTCAGGCTAAACCCCACATAGAATGTTGCTATGACAGTCTGTTCTGGAGGTTACAGTGGTCTAGATCTGAATAGCCAGATAGGCAGAATCTAGATAAGCGGCCAGCTTACAAACTAAATGTAAAAGGTGCTCCTAGCAACAGCACTGCTTTGCTTGTCCACAAATGGACTTGGGTCCAAGAGCATCCACAAGCTCTTAACTTGAGCTGCCACAGAAAGCTTAACATCATGTGAGTTCCACCTCAAGGGAGCATACCTATCCCACATTTTAAACAAACACACACCTGTGCCACAGATATCAATTGCCCAATGCAAGCTCAACTCAGTTGTTATTAATATGAAGTACACAGTGGCCAGCTGCATTACAGTCACGCTGATGCAGGTACATATACATGTGTGTTTTCCATGAATCTCTAAATTGGTACTTCTTTTGCTGTCACCCTTGAGCTGCTTTTCTTCAAATAGGGGATGTTACTGTAGGAGGGAAAAGTTAAATTGAAGAAAGCCACTGGTTATTAGGCACACAGAGAGACTCTTCTTGCACAAACTATTTGAGTGGCTCAGGATGCACAGTTCCAGTTGACCCGGAAGTTAGTATTTCTAGATCACAGAGCTCATTTAGTTGTAGCCGAAGGATAGAGCATTCTAAAAAACAAAGGCAAAACCCCAATGAAGTCATGCAAAACTGACAGTAGTCACAACGTTCTTTGAATTAAGATAGAAAACTACATTTTTTGTAGCATTCTGGTTAAGGCAACGGTATGATCTCCTCTCAAATCTCTTGTAATTGACTGGAAGGAACTCCCCCCCCCCCCACTGCCAAAGACAGCAGCCTGGGGGGAGTGCCTAGCAACAAAAGACAGCAGGGCTCAGACGTCACTGCTGCCTCCCTGGCGCAACAGCCCACATGGGGGAACCCAAACTTGTTCGGTGCTGCTCTTAGCCAGCTGGCGTGGGATCGCACACATTTTTTGGAGGGACTCACAATGTACCAGCCAGTTCAGGGTCACACACCCCCGCCCACCAAATACTTGTTTAAACAATGGCCACCCTGGTGGCTTGAAGTGGGGGGGAAGGAGGGGTGTGGGGGCAATGTTCTGCTCTCCACATGACTAAATGGGCACTGCCAGGGGACATTTGACCCCATATGTCCCTGTGGGTGGTATACCCCTGTTCCTCCCCCAAATCCAGAGGCGGCGCTGCAATGGGGACATCTGGGGCAGCTCGCCCTGGGAGCCGCCATTGCAGTCACATGGAGGGGGCATTTCGGGGGTGGGGTGGGGTGGGGTGAGGCAGGGGCAGGAGAGGGCCTGCAGGCAGTTCATGTCCCGGGTGCAGTTTCCCCTCCCTTCATCACTGCCCAAATCTCCAGAAATTTCCCAAGCTGAAGCTGGCAACCCCAGTGAGACCTGATCATTGTATATGAGAGGTCTGTTGTGATTCCAGGAGGTTGGCAACTGTAGAAAGATAGAAGGAAGCAGGGAAAGGGGAGATGCTATGAAGGCTTTCAGGAAAGGGAAAGAAGAAATAGTGGGAGAGGGGGAAATGAGATGCCTCCCACAAGTTCTTGTGGTTTCCGACATGTATGTATGTGCGTGCGTGGGTGCGTGCATTTGCATGCAATTTAACTTTAGGTTTGTAGTAGCCATCTATGCTTCCAAATCGCCAGCCCATTAAGGGGGCAGGGGGAGGAAAAGAGAGAGAGAGAAATAGCAGTATACTAATCCCAGCTTTTGAATCTCACACACACAGACAACCATGCACACACATTCTTTTCCAACCAACTCCTCCTACCTGCAGCTGAGTCCGCCGGTGACTTTGCCCTTTTAAGAGCAAGTGTTGCCATTGCAAAGGACAGACTCCCATCCTTAATGATTAATAAAAGGAGACTTAGAGGCAGCCAAAACAATTCACTCTCTGTCAAAATCCCAACACACAAAGGGCCTCCCACCCAGCCTGCCTAGACCCCACCGACCTAGTTGGGCTAATTCACTGCAAGAAGAAAATTAATCCCTTTGCAGCCAGGAATCGATTGAGACAATGGAGGCGATGCTAGAGCAGTTTATGTCTGTATCATCCCCCTTACCAGAGCTTTGTCCTTGTGCAGCCAGCTTAGCAGGGCTCCTCCTGGGAAATAACCCAGGGCACCCCAATGGCCTTGCCCCGACCTGTCCTAGTACGCCAGGATCCTGGGTGGTTGGGTGTGTGTGTGTGTGCGTGCATCCACAATTTATTTTAAACAGACCTTTGTGTTGACTTTACAGACACTGCTTTAAATGAATCCAGACCCTGAATGTTTGAATTCTGCAGGCTGAGAAAGAGCAGTTAGGGGATTTTGTTATTGTTGTTGTTTTGTTGGGAGGGGGGATTTGGAGCAGGACAGCAGCCTGATAGCTAACAAGCTGAATTTGCTGTGGATGTGATTCAAGCCAGGCTGGGAGGCCTGGTGTCATTTTCCCCTGGTCTGGTGGTGCTTCTCTTTATGCAAATGGATAAGAGCAGCTGCTTTGCTGGGAGTGACTCATTTCCTGCTCTTGTGTCACATTCTGGTCAAGCCAGTTTGGCAAAGCCTTTGCTCTCCCCCTCCATTCCACTCCCCTTTGGGTGAGCTGGATGTACATTTGTTCAGTCCCTGGCAGGACCAGGCAGGACTTTCAGGAAATTGCGTCAGAGCTGTATACACAAAAATCCCAACACTGAACTCCCAAAGCAGTTTTTAAAAAATTCTTTTCCCCCCACCCCTTGTTATTCAGATAAACCAGCCCCTTCTCCAGGCAACACCTCCCTGTCTGGGCAGCCATTGCAGCCCAAAACTCTCACAGAGGGAAAAGCTGGGAGGATTTTCTCAGAAAAGACATTTCGAAGTCTAAAAATAAACCCATAAAGTAAAAGAAAAAAAAGAAACTTGCTGTCTAAATTTAAACTCTTAACTAGTTCTCGCATGCTCTGCTAGAGCAGTTACTGTACTGTTGTTAGTTTCCAACATAAGAGTCCAGAAAGGAGGAGGCAAATGTTCCCAAACCATATTTTGCTAGACTGTGGGAAAATTCACAGAGGCAGAGTACAGACAACAGCTTTTCATCCACTTAGAAGCAGAATCATAGAAGTGTAACTGTCAGTGGAACAGAGATTCAGTTTTATTCCCCATCACAACCTTTGGTCAAACTAGCCTTGCAGGTTTCCGTAGCAAGGTGTGAGCCGGGGTGTGAGGTAGTGAATTCACCACCACTGCCCCGCCAAAAAGAAGCCCCTGCAGAAATAACCAGTGCTGTTAAAACGGGCAGTATATTTTGATATGTCTATTGCTGGTGCCTGTTTGATAACCCCACACCTGCTCCCAGTCATCCAGATATAAATGATGGGAATGATGTTCACATCTGGAATTATTTTTAAAGGTTTTTGTTATTACTGTGACAGGATGGGGAAATATGCTCATAAGTGTCTGTGTACTTCTTGAACAACATCAAAAAGTATAAAACACAATTTCTCAAAGACACAAGACTTACTTGACTTGAAGAGGTTTGCCATCTGACAGTGCAGTCCTATGCAATATTAAATTGGAGTCACTGTGATTACACTGTGAGTCAGCTTAGACCTACCTCGTAAGGCCATGAACCCCAGGGGTACGAATGGTGAGCGCCAGAGAATGTCTTTTCTGTCGTGGTGTCACAGTTATGGCATTCATCTGCTACTGAACCTGTTGAATTTTAATGCTAGGCAAAAACATTTTCATTCTCCTGAGCAATTGTTTATTATTGTTTTGTAATTTCCGTTTTTGTTTCACTTCTGGTCCTCCTTTTAATTTCTCTTTTAAAACTCTACTCTTTGTGCTACTCTCGTTTGCGGTTTTGTTCTTGGCTGCTGATCCGGTCATTGCTTTCATGCATTTTTAAACCTTTTGGGTTTTTTTAAACTTTGGAAGTCACCCCAGGATCTGTACAAGCATAAAAGAGTTAAAGAATTATATTGTTAAATAGTTAATTTTATATTCAAGGGGGTCTATATAGTTGTATTCCTTTATCAAGCCACTGCTGCAGAATCAGGATAATTCATTCATTTTTAAACTGGTTTAATTTAAGCCACTTAAAACTGATATCCAGAGAAGTTGCTACCAAATTATTTAAGTAAATAAACTGGAAGTAGAGCCATAGCGGTAGGAACAGGAAAGAACAGGAAAGAGCCCTCCAGAAATTAATACTCTTTTGTATGAAGACATGAAAACGAATTCTTCTGAGATGAAACAGTGTGATGGCAACATTTTCTGCTTGTTTTCTTTGTCACAATGTTGTTATCACTTTTTATCATGTGGACATCTAGCCCAAATAGCCTCAGCTATGTGGTGCAGAGTAAAGACCTAGATGGTTCTCTGTTTGAAAAAAGGAGTGCAAGGCTTATAGGATGTTGTGGTGTCTTTGTGTTATCCTGCAGAGGAAGCTACTTGCATCTACCATAACTTCATGTTGATCTTGAACTTGCCCCGTCTTCCACCAACAACTACAAAGGCACATTTTATAAATTAGATGAGTGGGCTAAGAATTGGCAAATGCAGTTCAATGTAGCAAAATGTAAAGGGTACATAGGGGCAAAAAATCCAAACTTCACATACATGCTACAGCGGTCAGTGCTATCAGACACAGACCAAGAAAGGGATTTGGGCGTCTTAGTTGATAGTTCCATGGGAATGTCAACTCAATGCATGGCAGCTGTGAAAAAGGCAAACTGTATGCTGGGGATAATTAGGAAAGGAATTGATTATAAAAATATGTTCATGCCCTTCTATAAAGCAGTGGTGCTTGGAGTACAGTTCTGGTCTCCACATCTCAAAAAGGATATTGAAGAGATAGAAAAAGGGTAGAGAAGGGCAACGAGGATGATTGAGGGACTGGAGCACCTTCCTTATGAGGAGAGGCTGCAACGTTTAGGACTCTTTAGTTTGGAGAGGAGATGTCTGAGGGGGAATATGATTGAAGTCTATAACATTATGCATGGGGTAGAAAATGTTGACCGAGAGAAATTTTTCTCTCTTACAATACTAGAACCAGGGGGCATACATTGAAAATGCTGGGGGGAAGAAGTAGGACTAATAAAAAGAAACATTTCTTCACACGTGTGATTGGTGTTTGGAACATGCTGCCACAGGAGGTGGTGATGGCCACTCACCTGGATAACTTTAATAGGGACTTGGACAGATTTATGGAGGAGAAATCAATCTATGGCTACCAATCTTGATCTTCCTTGATCTGAGATTGTAAATGCCTTAGCAGACCAGGTGCTCTGGAGCAGCAGCAGAAGGCCCTTGCTTTCACATCCCTGTGTGTGAGCTCCCAAAGGCATCTGGTGGGCCACTGTGAGTAGCAGAGAGCTGGACTAGATGGACACTGGTCTGATCCAGCAGGCTCTTTCGTATGTTCTTATGTGCTCAGAAAGTTCTGTGTTTAATTGGTAGTTGAGAGTACAATCCATCTGTATATACAAACTATTTATTGTATTAAAATATTATCCCACCGAATTGGTTCTCCTGCACAGCAATCATGCCCCTCATGTCTCTGATTTTCTTATGTCTGTGAGTTCAAACCTCTTGTTTGCAGCTGTCTCTCTGCTCTTTTGGGAAGTTCCTTATTTTCATTAAGCTCCCCCCTCCCCAGAATATCACCACAGCTGTGCCTTGAGCTGCTGTTGCAATGTGACCCCCAACTGAAATGAAATCTTCTTTGCTTGGTTGCTGTCACTTTTCAAATCCCACACAAACTAAGAAAAATAGCAAGATAAGGCAAATAATCAGTGGTTACAAGAAGAACTAGTGGAGGACTCTGGACTTGGATTTCATTCCCTCATAAAGGAAAGAAACATCTACCCACCCTTTCCTGTATTTCCATTATTGTGCCTTACATTTTAAGAGCCCTGATATCCGAGCTCTTATTATATACCAGTAAAATTATACCAGTAAAAACATTTTTATAAGTTCTTATCTCTTTAGTTAGCTGAACATATTCTTCTTTACAAGGCCACACTTATGAGAAAAATCCCAGCACACAAATAGTTATATGTTTGTGCATAAGAGAGATTGATTGTACACATTTACACAGTTTAATGGCAAGGACACCTTTTAAAGAATGTTGTGTCATGTGTCAATTATGTATGGATTCAGCTCATCTGAGAGCTCTTCCATCTTCCAACTGCCATGAATGGGACCATCAGTGGAAGAGAAGACAAGAGCCAGACAGTTACTGTTCCATCATACCTACATCTGACTCAGATACAAGTGGACTCCATATTGCATTAGCAGGGGTGTATCTACAGAAAATAGGGCCCAGGACAAGCATTGAAACTGCGCACCCACCCCAAGGATCCTGTTCAGGCTTGCCTGGGAAGCAAGTGTACAGGTTCATGTTACCGCCAGGAAATTATAAAAATATTTTTCCTAAGCCTATCGCCACACTGCACTGGACAGCCCCAGAGCAAAGAGACCAGTGTTATCCAAAAGTCTCCATAAGGCCTGGAAAGGACGTACATATGTGGTTGTGCCAATGTTTTACATGGTTTCCCTCTTGTTTTTATCCCTCCTTAGGATTTAAATGTAAGCCTCTCAGTGTTGGATTTATTGTTTTCCCAATGTTTAAGCTTATATCAGCTAGGTTTTCCAGTTGATTTAAGGTTTGTTAATGCTAGGTTAGGATATTTTGCTTATGCCCTTTTATTGTAAGTATGTTAAATTAGGAAATGTTATTTTTGGTATTTGTATCTGTTAGTAAAGAGCAATAGCTTGTAGCAGCTGATTTTAAGAGCCAAGGAAGCTAGTCTTGGAATTCAGTTTGGGCCAACACCTGGTAAATCTCTTTAGCAAGAACAAAGACCCTTTTTGGATTACAAATTGAATCTGATGACGGCAAATTCCTCTAGAATATCCCAGCTGTTGGAAAGAACATGCCAAGATCGCTTTATGATGGGACCCATTTGAACTTTTATTTTTCTTGTTGCGGGACTGAGGCGCGGGAGCCTCAGGACATAACTCAAGGAAGCAGCCCATCTGATAACCAGATACCTGGGTGCGTTAACAGCCTCACCCAGTTTTATGAATGGACACTCTTCAACCGCTTCTGCGCTATCATAAAGTCTCACGGGAAGATGCCTGACAGCGAAATCTCAGGATCCCATTCACAAAGTTGTAATTGTACCTCTCTTTTATGTGTTGATGTTTCTTTATTGTTGTACGGTAAGGGACCTGCCCTCTTACCTGCCCCCTTGCCCCTTTTGATGTGTGTGTATAAAAGTTCTTGCGTTTGACTACGAGAGCGTGATTCCCCTGCCCGAACTGTAGCAACCACTTCCGAATAAAATACTTTGCTTTTGAAGAACACCGGCTTCCTGTGCCTCACTATGTTGCCTGAGCTGAAATCACTTAATGTTACCCGAGCAGCAGCGGTAACATTCATAGCTGGGGCTTTTTTAAACATATGCACATACAATAATTGTACCCCAGTCATTACACCTGGACTCCAATCTAGCTATTCTACTGCAGACCAACTTGGCTACTTTCTGAAAGTATCTTTATTGGCACAGAAATAGGCAGGTGTTTAGGTTACTCAGCAGTGGCGTAGTGGCTAACAGCAGGTGCACTCTGATCTGGAGGAACAGGGTTTGATTCCCAGCTCTGCCGCTTGAGTTGTGGAGGCTTATCTGGGGAATTCAGATTAGCCTGTGCACTCCCACACATGCCAGCTGGGTGACCTTGGGCTAGTCACAGCTTTTCGGAGCTCTGTCAGCCCCACCTACCTCACAGGATGCTTGTTGTGAGGGGGGAAGGGCAAGGAGATTGTAAGCCCCTTTGAGTCTCCTACAGGAGAGAAAGTGGGGATATAAATCCAAACTCTTCTTCTTCTTTGCAAACTAAAGCCCCATTCCATATAAGTTACAGGAATAAGTTATTGAGGGAGGGGGAGAGCTTCCTGACAATGGCCTCTTTAGATCCCTGGACTTGGGAGGCCCAAATATCCATGCAGAACCAATAAGCACCTCTCAGACTACTCTGCAGGGTTGTTGTGAGAGCAAAACACCACTCTGAGCTTTTTGGAGAAAAGATTGAATGCAGTATTCTTTTATTAGAAGGACTGAAATCCCAGAGATCTCCATGGGTTTAAAATGTAATAGAAGTATTTTGAATCATGAAAAAAAAAACCCTCAAAACATTCCAGATCTTTGCACCAGTATTCATCATCCCCACTTTTCAGGTGGGAAAAACTGAAAAGAAAATCCAGTGTTTCTGAAAAGCTACCTAGCAAGATCCTGATAGAGTGGAGATGCACCTACACCTTTCATTTCTTACAATCAGAGGCACTAGGGCAAAAACTCTGTCTTGACTTACTGTATCTCACAGGGTGGTTGTGAGGCAAAGAAAGTGAGGAAAACTATTCAAACCTGACAGATTTGCGCCCAGGGCAAGAGCTCTGTTCTGCCCCACTCATGTTACATCCCTGTGCATTAGTAATGTGATGTTAGAGCACAGACACAAGCCAGGTCAATTCTATCAGCTTTGTCAATTTCATCTAGAATTAGCCCTGTAACCTTAAGGAAGAGAATACACTGTGTTGGCAGTTAGAAGTGAAATTGACAAGGGAAGCTGCTTTTTCAGGGGAACTTGACAAGGGACTGCCACAGTAACAATTGTGCATTAATTTGGCCAGAAAATGTGTGGGGGGTGGGGGGTGGGGGGGAGGCTATGTATTTCTGTTCCTTGGGGGGTGGGCTTTTGTTCCGTGTGCATAGTTGTCAATGACAGCAATGGTTGCTGAGACGCTTTAGTGTAAATGTTCAGTAATGCTTTAGTGTAAATGTTCAGTAATGCTAGAGTGCCTTCACAAAAGAAAAACGGGGGATGGTTGTTCTGTGTCGGAGATGACATCCCCATTAGGAGTGATAAGTTTTCAGTAGTAATGTGTGGAATAAATGTAACTGAAGAGACAAGGAGAAAAATGACAAGGGGAATGGAAGTGTGCGGACTGATTTCACTGAAAACGTTTCCAAGATACAAGGTTTGACAACTGGCAAAATCTGTGGCAAGCTGTGCATGCAGAAAAGACCAAAGTTGCAATGTGTTAGATTATTTCTTGGTTCCCAGAGACAACAGCATATGCTGCTGCCAGGCTGACAAGAAGCAGGGATTACTGTCAAGCATACATCTTACATGAATCCCCAGGGCAAACAGTAGGCAGTCTGAGAGCACTGAGAAGCAGGCCTGAGGTGGGGGTGGGGAAAGCATGAGCTGGCAGGCAACAAATCAAGACTCCAGCCTCCCCTAGTTCTAACATAATCCTTTGATCTTTCATCTTCATGAAAAATAGTTAATATGAGCATTCTCTGACATCACTGTTTTCCACCTGCATGCCAGTTCAGAATACAATTTCATGAACAATATAGCAGTCAACTTTGATTTCCAGGGTGACTCAGCAGTGAGCCTGGAAGATGGAACTGTGTGAAGGCATTCCTCCATTAAAGTGATTGTATGAACTCTCTGAACTAAAGGGACCATGCAGACATACTCAAGAAGTTGTTAGCAGCTGTGTTGGTCCCACAGAAGCAGCATCTACATGAGTGACATCACAAAATGATCTCTCTCTCTCTCTCTCTCTCTCTCTCTCTCTCTATCTATCTATCTATCTATCTATCTATCTATCTATCTATCTATCTATCTATCTATCTATCTATCTATCTATCTATCTATCTATCTATCTATCATTAGCTGGCCAGTGATGGCTGTGAGGAAACAACCTGAACTATGCAATTAAGTGCAGTCACTGAGTCTGTCCCCTGGAATGGAACAAGATGTTAATTTGAGCACTGATGGTTGCTGCCCAAGTGTCATAAGATCAAAGCATATTACAGCTTTGATAGCAAGACATGGAAGGGAAGGGAAGGTTCATAAACTCAAGTTTTAAAAAACTGTTTTGTTTCTCTAGAACATTTATCATGTTGTATAGGATTTTGGTGCTTGACATAAAGGACAATGATTTAAAAATCAGGGGTGCTCCTTATGATAAGGGACATCTAGCAACCACATCAGCTGCTGGGCCTTCTACCTTCTCCACCTTCTGGCATTTTCATGATTTAACTGCAATTGGTTGTTTTATCAAAACCACTTACCAAGGGCCTTTCCCCACTTACCTTAAGCCCCGCGCTACTTGAGGAGAGTAGCGGGGGGTCCCCCGGCACTCCCCACGAGAGGGGCGGCGACAGCGCAGCTGCCCCGACGCTGCTGCTGTCGCGCCCCCTCAGCGTGAGGCATCCCTGGCGCTCTTTCAAAGGGCACCTTTTGATGACCCCGCGCAGAGCATGGGGTCGTGGGGACGCCCAAGCACGCACCAGGGATGCCGCGCGCTGGGAATTGCGGACAGCAACCCTCGGAAAAAGGTAAGTGGGGAAAGGGCCCAAGTTACAATCTATGAGAAATCTCCAAAGTCAAGGAGGAAAAGCAATATAAGTGTCAGTACTGTTGAGACTGAAGATAACTGTAAGATTTTAAGAGCGGTGACAGCCAGTTTTTCACCATGGTGCATGTCCAGCTTTGCTTGCATTAAACATATGTATATAAACAAATTGAATTCTGTAGAAGTGATATGAAATTGCCTCCACCATTGTTGAAAGTGTTATGTCTGTCTCCTTCCTTCAAGCCTGATCCCCTAATTAACACCCCCCCCCCCCATCCAGCAGGATGGTTTAAATATGGTACCTCTTAATGATATTTCAGTGTTGGAGAGATTCCACACACATCCTCCAAAATAATTTTAACAAACATATATGCACATAGCATGGCATGGCCTTGAAAGCAGCCAGTCTGATTGCTTTCCTCTAGGGACCACCCTTGTTTGTGAATCAGACATTGATCACTAAGCAAACAGCAGGGAAGAGAGAGCCCTCTCCTTTGTAAAACACAGACTGGAATTCCACCATCTACTGTTTCTCTAAATCTCTTGGAAACCAGTCTGTTGCCTGTGATATTTCAAGACTGGGAGCTTGGCTTCAAGAGACAGGTTCTTGATTTGATTCTGATTAGAACAGATAACGAAGACTGAAGGGTGTCAACCAGTGTCCTTGCTGTTATTTCTGAGGCTGACTGGGGCCTTCCCAAAAGTGAGCTATGAAAGTGTTTTCTTTCCATAGATTCTGTCAGTTCTTTCCTGCTCACTCTGCAAAAGCAAGAGACAGAATACTTCCCATCTCCTAATGTGCTACAAAGACAACAGATGGGATTACATTGCTGGATAAGTTTTAGAAAGACTGAAGGCCAAGTTGCTTACTTACTTCCTCCCCACCAAAAGAAAGGGGGGGGATCCAAAAGTGGCCATTTCATAACCTCTTAAACTCTCAGCTTGTAGTAAAATAAAATTTTTGGACGTTTGAAATAAACCATTATTTTTCTTTGTTCTTTAAAACAGTTTATACCTCTGTGTATTAAATCATATTTTCTAATGCAGAAATGATGGGTCAGCAGGATATAGGTGGGAAAAGTTGGAAGTCCGTCTGGCTTGGTCCTGGGTTTGCTGTGGACAGGTAGTGCCATACATTATCTGTCCATACATTATTGTAGTGCCAGTAGGGTCCTAAGACAACTAGAGTACCCAACTTCCCAAATTGCAACCCTCTTTCCAGAAACCCTGATCCACATACAGAAGGGCTGTGCTTTCTTGCATGTTGGAAACGTGTTTTCTTTGCATTTGTCACAATTGTGGACCAGCAAGGAAAAGACACATTTCTTCAACTCCTATTGTGTTTTAACTCTAATTTTCACCATTTTCTTCCACGATAAAACACAGATCATAGGACTCAGTCTCTGTACATCACCATTTAAATTTGCAAGTTTTTTTGAAGGGACACCCTGCTAAAGTTCTGCAAGTAAGTAGCAAAAATAATCTCTAGATTATTTTATCCCATCTCCAACCACACCAGATCTTGGCAGATCTCATAAATGACAAAAACAAACATTTCTGGAGACTGAGAGTCCATCTCCCTCCCACCCTCCTACTCACAACCTGCTGCTAAGCACAAAAACACAGTTCAGGTAAGCTCTATGCAGGCCCCTCTCTCTGCCACCATGTTATTAAACATTCAGTCTCTCACACACCTAGTCTGTTACCGGAAGGTCTCCCAGCTGCCTGCCCAAGCAAAGATATTTGTTTGAATCTAGGGGCAACAAAACAACACTCCCTTCTCACTCATCCTCATGTGTTCCATGTGGCAGAAGAAAAGCTGGCATCAGTACATTAGCCAAGAAGAGCCGGCTGGCAATAAGTAACTTTTATTAAGCCATTCAAATATTCCACCCCCCCCCCCAAAGCATGAGCTTACACCTGTAGCGAAGGAGCATTAAGCTAAAACTTCTTTCCAAGTTTCCACACCTTTGAGAACAAGCTGTGCCAGCATGCTCAGAAGTTAGACTGAAAAAGGTGCCCTGTAGCAAAATAATATCGTAGGCTGCTGAAATCCCATGTAATAGAATGTTCTCTTTCCTTCCCTGACCTACTACACAGCTGCAAATGCTAATTTAAAATACTTTACCCTACAACACTCTGAAGAATTCTAAATAACTGCAGCTTAGTGCTTTTAAAAGCCTGTGTGAAACACCCTTTTAGCCCCATAAACCTATCCAAATAGCACTGGAGTAATAGATCACCACCAGAGTGGTAAGATTTTATAAACGTACCAGTCTCTTAGTTATTACTGTTGGTGTATATCTCAGGCAGCATGAACGGGAGTGGGAAAGGTTGGACTACAAAGAGGAAGTAAACCACTGCACAGAGATTCATATTACCAACCTTTACCCTGCAGTCTGCCTCCCTCTGCAATCTATAATATCACCCGGTTGGAACAGGGGAGCAATTGGTTCAGAGATGTACTATTGCTTGCAAATGTAACAGTTTGGCCATGATCAAAAACGTATAGTCATACAAGCACCAGTACAGTGCTGGCAAATCCAGACTTGACAAGGGAGGTCTCCTGCACCTGCCAATGACACAAAATCCCACCACGTGCAGCATTTCCCACCACTGCATTATATTGGTTAGAAAATCTGTGGCTGGAGACTTTCTCCCTTTTATTCCAGTGGGGTCAATGTGTTGGATTGCCTCCACCCTGGCAACAGCAGCAAATTGCTGCCTCCCTGTCCTCCCTCTTTCCTTTCATCATGAGTCATGACCCATCTTTTCCCTCCATGCTTTATCTTGAAAAAGCAAAGAAGCCTTTAAAGGGCCAAGAGGGAGGGGAGGGGAGGGGAAGGCAAAGGGAGGTTTAGCTCTTCCATTTTGAGGATAAAGCTTTGCCCTGGCTGTCTCCCTTCCCATATGGGCTGTGGTTGGTATGCCTACGTGGAATCTGCCTACAACCACCCGGCAATTCTTCTTTTGATCAGAGCAATTGAAATTTCCGAATTTAAAGAGGAAATCCCTTGGAAGTCCACAAATCATGCTTGGTTAACCCCCCTCCACAGGGTAATTAACTAATAAAGGCATACGATTTTATGACATTCATATTTAAGGTGTTACATGATGATGTGTGAGTATCCTTGTATGTTTGTTCTAATTCAGGGGTAGGGAACCTGCGGCTCGAGAGCCGCATGCAGCTCTTCTGCCCTTGCAATGTGGCTCCACGAGCCGAACCGCTGGCCCCATCCTTGCTCGCCCTGCAGGCAGCAGGGCAGGTGCATCCATGCGCTTCTCAGAATGAGCGGAGTAAAAGGTAAAAAAACCCCAATATATATAGTGTTATCTTTATTTTAGATGTCAAAAATTATTTGCGGCTCCAAGTGTTTTCTTTTCCCATGGAAAACGGGTCCAAATGGCTCTTTGAGTGTTAAAGGTTCCCTACCCCTGTTCTAATTGGACAAACTGCAGCTCAACAGGACCATTTCAGGTTGGTGAAATGGTACTGGGAGGAAGGCTTACCCAACACCTGCTCCCCATACACTGTGGTCCCAATCCAAATTGGGACCCTTTGTACTTGATTTTGAGACCAAAAGATATGCCAGGAGCTATAGAATTTCCAGCACCTTGCAGTTGAGTTCTAATGTACAGGAGCTTATGGATTTGTTATGCATGTCTGAGGGTGTCTGCCCTCTGCTTGGGGTTGTTTGAGCCTCTTCATCCCCTGTATTGGTGTTAGATGTTTTCCAAAATATCACACTAAGTTATGTTTAAGGCCTGTTGAACTTCAGTTCTCATCCCTGCCCGCTCTAGCAGACTAATCTTGTTTGGTCTCAGTAGTTGCATCAGGCCATCCAATCTAGCATCTTCAAGGAAGGGCAAGTGAATCAGTTATCAGGTGGTCTCATAAAAGGTAAGAAGAAGAGCAGGAGGACTCCCCTTCCATTACTTTTCCTTTCCATTTATGTAGTACTAGGACAGCATGGAAATCTTGGGCCAGGTTCTTCTTCAACACAAAGTTTGCTGGACATAAAACAGTTGCTATGAAATATATTCAGAGAATCTGAAACCATGTAGAATCTGAAGCAAGCCTATGGGCATATGGCACTAACTGAACTGTTTGATAATCTCGGGAGCAGAACAGAGAGTGCCTGTGTGTTTCACATGCAACGTAGATGCTTTCACTGGGCCCCGACTACAGTTCCTGGTCACCTGCTCTTTAAATGCCCAAAGCAGGTAGCAAGGTTTTTAAACTCGAGAGAAGGAAAAGAAAATCGGACACAATTAAATAAAGCTCACAAGTGTGTATCAAATCAGTTAGGGGGCTTAGGAATACACACAGCTGTGATCGTACATCTTAGCTTCACATTCTAATAGTTGCTCTGGGGATCTGTATTACTCGGTTCCCCTAGCATGGACTTAATCGGGGCGTGGGCAGGCTGGTGCCTGCCAGGTGGGAAGGTGCCTTGCTGGGCCCCGCTTGTTCTTTCAGAGGGAGAGTGGGCAGGGGACTGAGATGCTGACCCCTGATGGAATGTGTGGCAATTGGTTGGAAGTAAGTTGCTTGCCTATTTGGAACCATTACAATGATGACTACAGAGATCACTTCTCCTGGAGAAAATGTCTGCTTTGGAGGGTAGGCTGTATGGCATTATATCCTACTGATGTCCCTCTCCTCTCCAAACCACAGGCTCCAGTCCCAGATTTCCAGGAACTTCCCAACCCAAAGCTGACAACCATAATGGCAATGTTTTGTTTATTTATGAGAACTCCTTATTTGGCCAGAGTCTGTCCCTGCAATGGCACAGACAAAGAATCTATGGAACACATCCTTTTGTTCTGTAACTGGTATCATAATCTGCGACAGGAGTTGATTCTGCTTCTAATATCACATAGGAAAAATCTACCATTTGCATTATTAGTCAAATTTGGTGCTGGAGGACAGGTATCCAAAAATTACCCTTGCAGCTGCAAAATTCCTCTCTGAGGCAGTCAGGATTAGACTAAGTTTAGTGTTGATGTGTGCTTTCCACATATCTTTGGATCATTCTAATATGCTTTATAAATGATGGGTGTCCTTTTTTACAGTTAATGTTGTTCTTTTTTATAATGTTTATGGGGTTTTTTGTAAATTGATTCTTTGAACTGCAAATAAATAATAATAGTGTTTGTTTAATTAACTATTTCACCCCTAACCCTGGGTACTCAAAGCATTACTTTATGCAATGGAGTGACACAAAAATGCAATTTAAATAGTCAAAACCAAAAAAAGACTGCAGGGTGCCATAGAAGCAAATCATCAGTCACAAGTTTGTCCTAAGATAGTGCTGCTGGTGTCAGCATGACTTGTGCAGGTCATAACTGTGAGCAGTGGGCTAAGACCCAAGGGCCAAGAGCTTCTGGCCAAGCCCAGAAATCAAATACCAACAAAAGGGGAAAGAGCTAATGCTCAGCCCAGTTCTGATTCCATTGGTCTCAGATATTCCCAATTACTTCTCCTCCTCCTTGTGCGTGTAATGCTTTCCTCTCACTGCTGGGAGAAAGGAGCTGTCTCTAAGGTTGATGCTGCTGAAACATGGGAACAAATATCAGAACTAGAATACTTGTAGCCAGGATTATTCACACACTGTACCAAAGAAACTTGCACATTCTGTGGCTAATCCTCTGCTCTAAATAGGCTATGAAAATCAATACGACTGGCAGATGGGATTCTGCAGTTGCTTATCTTGCATCATTGTGCTCCGTTTGTGTACATGTTTGTGAAGATCCTGGATTTTGCAGCGAGGCAAAGTACGGTGAAAGAGATATAGAGCTTGTTCTTGGTCAGTCTGAATAAAAGCAACAGTGAGCTCAGGGGACGGTTGCAGCAGTTGGACCTCTGGAGGAAAATGATAAAAAATAACGATATGATATTTAGACCTATTTCTTATTCATAAGTCGCAACATAATATATTTTTAAAACTTTGCTGGGGAAAATTGTAAAGCACTCTGTTTAAGGCACTCTGTTGTGAGGCACTATGCTGGATGGCTCAGGCTAGCTCAGTCCTCTCTGGCCACTAGTGGCAGGTGGGGAATGTGGGGTAGAGTTGCTGGATCCAGGTATTGAAACTCCTGGAGATTCAGGGTTGTGTTCTGGGGAGCACAACAACTTTACCGGGATAAAATGCCATAGAGGTCACCCTTCAAACCATCCACTTTCTCCAGAGGAGATTATCTCTGTAGTCTGGAAATAAGCTGTAGTGCTGGGGGATCCTCAAGTCCACATGGAGGGCATCCCCTTCCTCCACGCCCCAGCAGAAATGGCCTCTATATTTTTAAAGCTGTTCCCACGAGGACTAGAAACTTTGTTAAATGGACTAGAAAGAATTAACTGTTTCTGAGATTCTAGAAACTGAAATAATAGAGAAACAATACCAATTCTGTGCTACTGCAATGTATTTCCAAACTTGGTCTTACAAGTGAGGTTATGATTACAAGATTCTGCTGTTTGAAAAAGAGTTTTCCTGCTTCATAGTAAGCATATATGTGAAAATATGGAGCCACTAGAGCAGGGGTAGGGAACCTGCGGCTCTCCAGATGTTCAGGAACTACAATTCCCATCAGCCCCTTCCAGCATGGCCAATTGGCCATGCTGGTAGGGGCTGATGGGAATTGTAGTTCCTGAACATCTGGAGAGCCGCAGGTTCCCTACCCCTGCACTAGAGTATAAAAAGAGGTGATGGATTGAACTGAAGTTTTCTGCTTGTTTTCTGCCAGTTCAGGCCAATCTTCGCACCTGGGATTCATAGCAGCTGTGTCCCAGACACATTTACCTTATACCTCATCAAATAACAGCCTCCTTTGCAGGAGACAGCTACCTAAGATCTGTGGGAAAGCAGTAAATGCAGCTTCTGTGGGCTTTTCTCCCCTCCACCCATCCCATGTCCCTTTGAATTTCATTAGGAAGTGCTGCTAGCTAACTGGTTTCTCATTAATAATGGAATAGGTCAGAGCAGGTGCTCATCTGGATGTTCTGGGTGTGGGAGTGGTGGTGGTTGAATTTGCATTTACCATAATCAGAAAACAGTTCATTTCTATGGGCTTTAAATAACAGGGGGCTGGAAGTACTTCACCAGTATTGTGACATTGTATGACTGAGTGTTTCCTCTCCTTTGAGAATGCTGGCACCTAAAAATGAAAGTGGTTTAAAATATCTCAAAATAAAAAAAAAAGCATTCCCACTTGGACAAAAACCTAAGTTTCACATTTTTAAAAGATCATGTTTCTAGTCCTCATGGTAGCTGAGAACAAAAGCTGAAACACGAGACTGTTCTACCAAGCTCAAAATCCAAAGGAGATCAGAACAGACTGGAACACTCTGTATTGCACCATTCCATGTGTCAATCTTTAAGCAAGCAGTACATCTTTTCTCCTTGCTCTACAAATCTGTGGCTCTCACCATTTGCAGTCATTCCAAAAGTAACTGGGACAAAAAGGTGATATATTCTGATATCCTCTGGGAAGGGAGAAAGGGTGCAGTCTTCTTTTATCAACACATTGCAAACAAAAGGCATGCAGATTGAGTAAATGTATGCAGATATAATTCCTATCTCCTGCTTTATTTTTACTTTACCCAGTTTGTTCAGTTGCCAGAACAGCCTAATTCAAAAGGGGTAGGGGGAAGTGCTGTGGAGGCAGCATAACCCCAATGCCAGCGTAAATGCCATTGTGCCAGTGTAGGGGGCATTTACAATGATGCCAGGACACATACACTAACTCCAGGAGTGATGACGTGAAACGTAATGAAGAGGTGCTGATGCAGCCATCATGGCAGTGCACCTCCAGCACAGGGGTTCATGCTGGCACCAAAGGGGGCATTCCTTAAGGTGGGGCAGATGTTCGATATCTCCTCAAGCCCTTTCAGTCCAGTGCAAAGTTATGACAGCAAAAACCATGGAACAGACCATAAAGATGTATGATCAGACTGCCCTTCATCGGTGTAGTCCTGCCTCCATGGCCACAGTTAGCTCAGGAAATGAACCAAGCAGCTGGTCAATGGGGTGGCATGGGAACCAACCCAGCCCCTTGAGCAGTAGCCAATAGCAGGGCCCCTCTCCCTTTGTAAACATCTATCCAGACACACACACGTTGTAGGCAGGTAAGGTGCACAGCCTGGGAAGCTGTCCGACAACTACCAAATGTTCAAACTGAGCGTGAACATTGGGCACCCTTGGTGGAGGGACAAGCACTCAGAGCTAACATTTTCATGATCAGTCTAACACTTTGCACATTGGGCTTGCTTCTAGCACAATAGACTGGGACTTTGCACTGCGGAGCTGACCCAGCACACAGCAACCCTCCTGGGAAAGCAAAATCCAACCTATGTGGCTGAACATTCCCACTGAACATTCCCACAGCCAAGCTGAGAAGCAGCAGCCAGAAAGCTAACAGAAAGGTGAGATGCCACCCCTGTAGGTGAGCTCCTTTTCCACCCTTGCCTGGCTTTGCCAGGGTCACCTGGTAGTTGGCAGCAACAGTGTAGGCATCGCAGGAAGGGCAAATTGTTGCCCCCCTGCTGCTGAGTGGGCCCCAGGAGAGTGTGTGGGAAAAGGGCAGGGGGCTGGATTGCATGGTGGGAGGTCAAGGCCAGGAACCCATGACTGCCACAGCTGGGCCACCCCCATGTTGAGGGGACCCTGGTCCCTCTGGCCCAAATGTTGCCCCTATAACAACAGTGTCATCTTATTGCAGGGGACAGCATCCCCGATGGAGCAGCAGAAAAGGAGAATGAAGTCATGGCTGCACAGATGGAACAGGATGGTTGCAGGATGACCAGGAGCTGGAGAAAGTGGGAGCCCATGGGGACTGGGCCAGTGGCACCACTGCTGCTCACTTGGCTCCTGGGGCAGCTATAGCAAACCAAAGAATGCACAGTAAGCGTTTAGCCTTCAGGCTACAGCTGATGCTTCGTGTGCCATTGCTGCTTTCCCCAAAATATGTGTCCATCATGTTTTGTAAGGCCAACCAATCATTGTGGATACATTCAGCATGCAAGAGACTCACTGTGACCAGAGCCAGTGAACCTGAAGTCACTGCACAGCAGGCACCATGCAGAGCATCTATGCAGTGGAGCAAGGCTGGTCAGCAGCCAAGACAACTTAGTGGTTTGGAGACAGGCATCCCCTCAATAAAGTTTCTGTGTGCCCAACTATGACATTGTCATGTTTCTGTTAGGGAAAGGGAGAGGGCTGCAAGTATGAAATTATGGGTGGGGGGAAAGGGAAGGTTCTGGCAGGTGGCAGACCAGGGTGCATACAACACCCACTCCATAGTTGTCCAGGAGCATCAATCAGCACTATGGGGTTGTACATGCCTCCCCAACTGGAAAATTCTTTTCTAATAGGGAGGGGATCTGTGATCAGGCACCAAGGGTGGTGGTGGAAAGGGAAGCCAGACAGCACCAGGGAACTCCCCTGCCAGCTGGGGTCCTGGCAAGGGGTTCCACAACCCCTCACCGATCTGTCAGCAGGGCAAACAAGATGGCTGAACCAACCTCTGGGCAGCTGGACAAGATGGGGAGTGCGGTGGAGGCACACTCCATGTTATGATGGGTTTGTCTGTGGGCAAGCCTATAACACTCCCCCCCCCCCCGGGAGATGTCACTGCCCCCGCAGTGGCTGTTCCTGATGTCAGGGGCTGCCAGGCCAACCATCAAGGGCTGGCACCTGCCAATTGGGATCCCTGCCTCCCAGCAGCCTTTCTTGACATTAGGATATGGTGTTGGACTGCCAGAGAAGGCCTTGGGGTGGCATGTGTCACCACGGTGGCATGTAACAGCCCATGCTCACATCTATATCTGCCCAGGAGGTTGGTCTAGACCAGGGGTAGGGAACCTGCGGCTCTCCAGATGTTCAGGAACTACAATTCCCATCAGCATGGCCAATTGGCCATGCTGGTAGGGGCTGATGGGAATTGTAGTTCCTGAACATCTGGAGAGCCGCAGGTTCCCTACCCCTGGTCTAGACAGGTTGCTTGGGAAGGGTACCAGGCCAGGGACGCAGGACATGTTTGGGCTGCCCATGCCCATGTTGGGGCTTAGTGTCATCTTCGATTTATTAACTATCTGCATTGTCACTCAGGGGCTCTGCCTAGTTGCCGCGTCTCTCATTTCATTCATACTAGCTAGCACAAAGATGGTTTTTGTGATTTTGCATTATCATGCTCAAGGGATAGCAAGCTCACTTTTATAGCTGGTTGGATTGCTTTTTACAGAGATCACGTTTTGAGCAATCAACTTAATAAAAAGAAATGTTAAAAGTGCACACGTTCTGTCAAGCTTCAGACCAAGCAAAGATTAAAGGAAGAGGTGAAAACACACAGTCCTCCAAATTCTATATTTATCTAAAATGACATTTCATTTAGGAGAATAATTCTTGAAGGTGTCCTGACCTGAAAGGCCAAGGCTAGCCTGATCTTAGATCAGCCTGATCTTGGGTCAGCGTTGGTTAGTATTTCAATAGGAAACCACTAGGAATGCTAGGGTCACTATGCAGAGGAAGGCAGTGGCAAACCACCTCTGTTATAGTCTTTTGCTTTGAAAACCCTACCAGGTTGCCAGAAGTCAGCTTCAACTTGATAGCGCATACACACACTTATAGAAGTCTTGATGTTTTTAGATCATTACTTTGTTCTCAGAGATGGGACTTCTCATCATTACTTTGTTCTCAGATATGGGACTTCTCACAACCACATTATGTGTGGTTGCTAGGTAAAGACCTAGTTCTTCATGGCTATTGCCCATGCAAGAAAGATGAATAATAGAGATCCTTCTGGTTTCCTGAGGTCGAGTCTCTAGAGGCAGGGGTAGAGACTCTGCTTTCCGAGACAGCCCCCAGATGGTCTGAACTACAATTCCCATCAAAGCCTCTGTCAGCATGGGCCAATTGGCCATGCTGGTAGAAACTGATGGGAACTGCAGCCCTAAACACTTATGTTTGCAGGTTCCCTACCCCTGCCCTAGGGCCTAGGAGTTTGTCTTCCTCTGGGTCATTCTGGTCTTCCGGCTTTGAAAGGAAGAAATTATATTGTAGCTTTTTGACTGTCCTAGTCTCTGTTCTCTTTTGGTATGGCATTCCAGCAAGGGGTGAGATGTTAAATCTTTTGAGCAGCAGTGGCGTAGTGGCTAAGAGCAGGTGCACTCTGATCTGGAGGAACCGGGTTTGATTCCCAGCTGCAGAGCACATGTAGAGTATAGCTCCAATTGTTGAATTATAGTGAAAATAATTTCTCCAGTGTGCAATGCTGCTGCTTGTGAAATGTTACCATGCCTGCACAATACCTATTGATCTCCAGTTTGATAAACTGTATGCCAAGCAACTGAAAGCCCAGTTTGGGCATAAGAAAGATCACATGGGTACAATCTTATCTGCCAATTTCAAACTTAAATCATGCCTAAACTATTACCCATTAGGGGAAAAAAACACATCACTGGAAGTCCAACATGGTTCTACACAGAAGGGAAACAACAACAATTTCATTCTGCCAAAGGAAATATACTGTGCAGCCTGAAAGGTTACAAACTCTTGTGCCACCAGAAGTTAGCCAAATAGAAAACAAAGTTGCACAAACCAGGTTGGTTTCCCGCCCAAATGGTCAATTGATGGAGGTGGGGAGAGTGCTCTCCCCCCAGTTCTCTCTTCATGGCTCAGCACAATTGTAGTAAATAGCATCCCATAGCAGGGAAAGGAGGGAGGGATATGTGCCCCCACAGAAGACACTCAATGAACAGCAGTTACAAATAAGTGCATCTTTGTTTTCAATGTCTTGCCTTCAGAGCAGAACACAAATCTACCAAATCTAATGAAATAAATAAATGGGATGACATGAAGGAATCCCCATTACTTGGAAAAAAAGAAGTAAATAGTCTAGGTTGAAAGACCACTTGCTGTAACCTGTCAAGCCCAGAAAATCTCTGCAGTGTTGTCTTCTTTTGTCACATGGAGGCTGACAGGGAAATGTTGTGTTGAATGGCCCATTGCCACAATTGGGAAACCTCTGCACAGAGGAACATGGAAGTTGTGCTTCTGCTGCTTGTTGATGTAAAACTTTGCTGTTGTGCTGCCCATCACAATAAGCAAATATTTTTCCATGACTATGGCTGCAAAAGTGTATCTGATTGCCCGACTTCTAAGAGATTTATGTGCATCAGACTGAGATTCCAAGCAACGCCTTCAAACTCATAGTGAAGGACTAGAAGCCCCTCAACCAATGACGAAAATGGTAGGATGATGGGGAGATGTTCAGGTGACTCCTTTAAATAAATTGTCCTGAAACTTCCAGATGTATATGTGGTGAAGTAGCTGCAGCCTCCTCAAGTTCTGATGTTGAAGGAAGCTTGTTGGCTGTCTTTGAAGGATGGTGGGACAGGCTGTGATATAAGGCATGTCCCAATGAGCCTGTGGGAGCAAATGCATCCCATTACAGCAACCACATGAAGACTACCAGGGATGAGTCTGAAAAGTTTAAGGTGGGAAGAATGAGTGAGGAGTAGACCTCTATCTCTTTCTCCAATCCAAAGGACATAAGGAAACAAGAAATGTCACCCTCTGAGGAAGAAGAGAGAAAAGGATATCTTCAGATTCAGAGGAGCTTGGGACTCTTTCTGACTTCAGTCTCAAGAAGTAATCACTGAAGACAAAAAATGTTCGATGCCGAGGAGAGCTGGAGCTTCAAGGAGACTGTTGACCTCAAGCAGGACAATCATAACATTGAGAGACTATGATGATCAATGTCAAGAGGAAACAGCCAGCTGACAAACTGGGGAATCAGACTGTGGATGCATCAATTATGAGTGCATTGCTGAGACAATGGCTAGCCTTAGGCTGAGAGGTAATCTATTCCTTTTTAAAAGTCTCTTTAAGGGAGGCTCAGAAGTTCCCCGCCTGGCTACTAAAGCAGAGTAAGAAGTCGAATCAGATAGAACCTTTGGGACTGAGGAGACTGAAGGCTTACAAGTCCTTTTAAAAGATTTGTCTGTGGGAGCATCCATGGAAATGAGGGATTTCCCCCACAGCATAGCCTTAAGCCTGAATGCTTGCTCGTGTCCATCCTTTGGAATAAAAAGGAGGCAAGATGGGCATGTCTTGGAGAAACGACTCAGTGAGTAAAACAGACATCTATTATGTTCCATAATTTGAGCATTTCTTGAATAATGCCATATCAACAAAAAAGACAAAAAGGAAACTTCTGAGGTAAACAGAGTGCTCAGCTGAAGCCTGTCCTCTCTCCATAATAGCAAAGAGAGAACTGAGGGAGGAGTGCTTTCCCGCCTTGACTGTTTGGGCAACAAACCAGCCCTATCTGGGCTCCCCACAGAGCAGAGGGAAAAATGTTCCAAATGCTCTGAAGCCTTCCAGTCAGTTCTCCACAGCCAACCTGCACATGCACAGGCCCATAGGGAACTGCACTGAAGACCTGATGTTAAATAGATACTTACTGATCAACAGAAAGCCACAGGAATGCTCCTCATAGGCAACATTAGCAGGAAAGGGCTTCAGAGATGTATGCAACATCTCCAAATGATCATAATGCCCTACTGTTCACTTTGCAACATAATTCATGAAAACCAATTAGACACTGTCACCCAGGGCTACATCCCTCAGGCTCACCAACGACCTCTGCCAAGGGTCACTCTTTGCAAGTCCCTGAAACTCCCTCCTTCTTAGCATTTCTCTACCCTTGCCAACATCCGGACTTTTCATTCCCTTGGCCAGCACATTAGCTCTCAGGGTCCTGACCTTTGAGGGATCACAAATGAGTATGGAGAGGTTGTGACCTTTTCTAAACAGGGATGGAATGAGGGAACGGCTATCTCCAGATCTTTCCTTTGGAGGCATGGGGGTTACTGTCTGGGAAGGGTCAAGCACTGTAGGATTAACTTTTTCATCAGGCCACCCATTAAAAAATCTCAGCTCATTAGCAGCACATTAATGCTGTCTCAGAAAAAGGGTTGATCCTTTTTAGGCAACATTGACTCTCAGTAAAGCTACAAAACCAGTTGCAGCATAAATTTTCTTTGAAAATAGGCTTCATAGAACCAAATTTCTCATTTAAATTCCCACTCTGTTTTCGCAGTTTGCTGGGCCAGACAGTGTCTCCTTGTCTAATTGTTAGGGACAGGGCAGAGCCCTGTGTTCAGAGCTAAAACTCTGTCCGGTTACTCACAAATAACCATCCATAAGCTTCTTCAGTGTTCAGAGTTTATTGTTTCAATTCTGCGCAGAAGAGGGAACTCTCCTCTGTTAGCAACAGGGAGGAGGTTCAAAGGGGCTGTTGCTTGTGTAACATAATTTATAGTTACAAAAACATACCTCCCCGTTTCTTGCTCATTGGGTTGAGTCAAGTAAACGTACAGACCTGGTCATCTTATCCCACCTCTTACCACACCTTTCCATCTCATATTTTTAATGTAACTTGAGTCTAAAAACACCTCATGTACACAGTTCTATAGCAATCAAGTCTTCTGCTAATCCTTATCTATTTTGTGAACATCTTGCTAGCTAATTCTAAATGAGAGGCCCTGTTCCTTTCTAACTTAGAGCTAGTGTCAGCTGCCTTCTTGGCACTCTCTCACATTCCCTGTGCTTACCTGATTTTCAGCAACTTCAATTCCAAGCTCTGCAGGGATGCTAGCTGGGCATGATTTCTTTTATATAACATGCTCCACCCTTTGTGCAGGCTAATTATATATATATATATGGTTTAAAACATTTCTATTCTATATGTGTACATATCAATCCATCCTTTTCCTTTTCATACTGTTTTAAGCCACTAAAACTTGCACTCCCATAAAATTTTATTATGTTTCTCTGCATTAACTTGGTGCTTTTCTAAAATAAGTGTGCTTTTCTGTAACTAAAGCTATTGAACCTATTACCGCAGTAGCACGTGCACAACTGCCCAAAGGTGATAAACATTGCATACAAATACATATAATAACCTATTATTATGTCACCATTAAAATAAACATAAAGACATTTTTTTAACCAAATAGTGAAATTCAATTAATAAGCCACATATAATAAACCCCATCTCTCACAAAAGTGCCTCTTAGAGCATACCTAATATTTTAAAACATTTGCTACTAATAAATAACATTAACCTTATTACTTATAAAACTCATTATTATAAATATCCTGTCTGTCTAGAAAAAAAGGTAACCCCACACTACTCAATATAATGTGTATGTACTATATGACACCACTTATATCAAAAGAATTGATTACAATATTGCCACTATTTTCACCAATTATATACTGTGGTGGCCCTAGTCCTAATAATTCTTACCACCGCATTCAGGAATCTATTAGTCTTAGAAGCTAGAAGCTTTCCTTTTCATAATAACGATAAATAATTAGTGCACCTCCTACTATTTAAAAAACTCTTATTTCTCCCATTTCTACAATAAAAGTCCTTCATTTTCAAATCAAGTCCATAAGGAAGTCAAAGGGGTTTTAAATAAAAGCAAAGTTCTATAATTTCTTCTAGTATCCAACAGATTGTCTTCTTATAGTTTTCAACTGTCAATGTCCTGAAGTTAAATATTAAAAATTTAAGTTCAGTTTGTTGTCTGGCTTTTCTCAAAGTCAGTTTAAACAGCTGTCTGATGCATAACAGCAGTTCAGCTCAAGGCAAATGGCGCATTCAGTATATAATGTTTCATCCACGCTCTGTTCCCATTGATAATTCTTGTCGGGCCAACAGCACTTAATAAGGTCTGGCCCCATTGCCTCTAAGGACTTCTTCCTTTTCAGTGTTTCAACAGGACTCAGTCTCTAGGCAAGAATTTATGATCTGGACTCCAGGATCTGGTGTGATAAAGTCACTTACCGTGAAAACAAAACAGAAACAAAGGCCAGACCAGCAGCACATTTCCTAATAACAATCATTGACAAAATTACCCCTCATGTGGTAAGATGACATCCCATACAAAAATGTTGCACATCACTTAAAACAAAAAGTATAATCCCATGGTTATGTTTGAACTCTGAATAAACTAAAGAAGGATTTTATTTAAGCATAGACTTTTCTTTTAACTTGGCCAGAATTGACTATATTTAATGCATGTTCTACTTCTACTTTTCCCAACTTTTCTTTACATATATTTTATAATTACATACCCTTGACCTTTCCCCCTATATTACTTTCAAAGAACTATATATATTTAATACATTTTACAAAAACACAAACCCTTTTTCCCCTTACAAATTTTATAATTCTACAATTATCTACTCCTATCCCTCATTATAAAACTTTATCAAAAAACATTTATTGTTTTCCAACATACTGATACCCTGTGGGAAAGTTTCTACCTCAAGGTACCAAACAGGCTACTGCTCTACCAACCCACCTATGATCATCTCCCTATAAACCACACCCTGATTCTAGAACAACTTTTTTTCTCCTTCTCCCCTTCTATCTTAGAATCCTCTTTTTTCCCCCCCAAAAAAAGTATGACACCCTAAAAGCATTTCATCCTGGTATTTTAACTTTGTAATGCCTGGATCTAATGCATAAAGCCTCGCAAAATTTGGCTGACCAGATATTAGACAGTCTCCCCTTTGCCTCCAAAATTTTAATACTTGTTTCCATCCACACAAACTCATTGTGCCTTTCCTTTATTACTCTAAAACTCCATTTAAAACAAAATTCTTCCGTATATATTAAGGTCTCAAATATTTTTTTTTTCTTTCTACTTGGCCAGCTAAAAATTTCAGAGCTACCTTGTTTGATGTCCTTTTGACATGTAGCACTAATACTTGGTAGCTCATGTAGTTCTAGGAGCTTCTAGAACTTTTTCCACTAACCATTCAGGTGCCAAAGATTTCCCTTGTGGTCTTCAAAAGACCTTCTTTCTATAATTTTCTTGAAGGTCTAAATAACCTTATATATGAATACTTTGAATCTTTTGTACAACATTTACATTTTCATTTCTTTCTCTAACAAATTAAATGTGAGTCTGTGTTTTAACACTTCAAATCTGTTTGTCTCCAGTAACACAGCTTCATATTTAAGCAAAATGAGCATGTCATAAATTTCTGCAGTTTGCTTTCATCCCAAATCAAGGAGGATCAAAATTGTAGCCATAGTTCAAGCCCTCCATAAATCTGTCCAAACCCTCTTTAAAGCTATCCAGCTTAGTGTCCCCACCTCCTGTAGCAGCATATTTTAAACACTAATCACACATTGCGTAAAGAAATGTTTCTTTTTATTAATCCTAATCTCTCCCTTCTTTTAAGCAAAGCCTCTCTACTAATAAAATTACAGTTCTTTGTTTTAACTAACAGCTCTGGTGAGAGGCTGTACCCAAATTCTACAGCATGTGTATCAAACTTTATTGAAAAAAGTGCAGAAATCTCCCCCCCCTTTTTTTCTTAACATTTTAACAATGTATGCCCCTCATGAAAGTACTATGAGAAAGAGAGAGAAATTTCTCTCTGTCAACATTTTCTTTTACGCATAATTTTATAAACTTCAATCATATCCCCCCCCAGACGTCTCTTCTCTAAACTAAAAAATTTCAAACACTGCAGCCCTTCCTCATAAGGAAAGTGCTCCAGTTCTTTAATTATCTTCATTGACTTTCACACTCCTACTAAGTAGAGCTGGCATCTCACAGTTAGAAAAGGGTTAATTCTTTTATCTCCTTTTTCTTCAGGCATGCAGCCTCACATCTCATCTTACGTATTCAATACAGCTTTTTTCTCCTTGAATAATTTGAAGAGACACTGCTATCAGAAAATACTGCGCTCTGTTTCTGGAGAGGCCTCTACCTTCAATTCTGAAATTTTAAATTTTAAAAGTGTAAACATGTGCCCCAGTTTCTGGTTTCTCCTGCAGCTATTAAAACTGGTTCTGATACTAAAACCTCTGTTTAAAATTCTCCTTGGGGTCTTTGGGAAATCAAAGGCTACATTATCTTAAAACACTTTTTACAGGTTCAAATATTATCTTAAAAATTTTTTTAAAACTACTATATTTTGTTGCATTACTAAAATATAGTCATTTCATTAAGAAAACTAACTAACTCAGCCCCTCTTTTCTTTGGTCCCACATTTTTAATTCATCAGCAAAACATACTTTTATTACCTCAAAAACGCATTTGCTTTCTCCTAATTAATGTTGCAACATTTTAGCTTCCCTTCTCTCTTGTAAATGAGGACCAGCCCCATGTTATCCTTTTTTACAATTCTATACTTTTAAGTAAATGTTCATCCTATTTTCTTTTTACTTTCTTATATTTAACTGCTATCATAGATTCATTCTTAAATATCATTCTGTTTCCTCCTTTCTGCATTTGTTCTGATTCTTTTCAAGGCAGAGGGTTGTTTCAAGGTGGTAAACCTCTTCTCTCTCTCCCTCCCTCTCCCTCTCTCATTTCTACATTCTTTAACTTAAAACTCCTTTTTGTTTCTATGCTCTCTAGTTTCTGTAATCTAAACAGAAACTTAACATTTTTTTCTTATATGGGCAGCCGCTGCAGCTCCTTCTCTGCTCCTGTGCAGCTAAAAAAAGTCTCTCTCTCACACACACACAAACATGATCTAGAACCACTGGAGCAGGATTTTCCTCCTCTCCTGTTTTAAAAATGCCTAAAAGCATTTTCCTTTTTACTTAAAACAGCTTTGTTTTCACTTTTATCAGAAATATTTCTCTTTTTTTTTTAAATAAAAGAGCTCTCTAAAAATTATACAAACCTCACAAAAGAAAACTTCAAATACAATAAACTTTTATACTCTTTGGCTAGCCATTTAAACTTTAATTCCATACTTAAAACACAGTCATCTTGGTCCCATTACCAACCTTATTGCCAGGGTCTCCGGGGTATCTTTACTCACTATACTCCTGTATCTATGACCTCTGAAAGAGATGTACCCTTCCTCCTTTATTCTACCATGCACTTGTGCCTTATAGGGGTCTGGAGGCTGCCCTGTCTTTGACCTCCTCTGCCCTTCCTCCTCCCTCCTGTGTAGTGGTCTCTGACAACCACTACTCACCAACTTACAACTTGTCCCCTGCTTCTCAGACCTACTCCAGGATATCCTGTTCCAGGAATCCTTGCTCTAACTGTTACCTTCTGAAATACAATTGTAGGACCCCTATTTCCTCAGGAATCCTCTCAAAAGTCTTTTCGAGCACTGAAGAATTCAGCTCTAAAGTTGTCGAGTCTTCAATCCCAAATGCTGAGCTGTAGAATGAATAATGACTGTAATCATTTAAAGGATATGGGGTTTCACAGAGAAAACTGTCCAAAACCAGAGCTAGATTCAAGATTAATTCCCGCTGCATCGGCCACTCCTCAATTGTTAGGGACAGGGCAGAGCCCTGTGTTCAGAGGCTAAAAACTCTGTCCGGTCAAATCATCCATAAGCTTCTTCAGTGTTCAGAGTTTATTGTTCTCCACTCCTAAGTAGAAGAGGGAACCTCCTCTGTTGGGGCAACAGGAGTGAGGTCTAAAGGGCTGCTGCCGTGTAACATAATTTATAGTTACAAAACATACCTCCCTTTCGTTTCTGCTCATTGGGTTGAGTCAAGTAAACGTACAGACCTGGTCATCTTATCCCACCTCTGCTCACACCTTTCCATCTCATATTTCTAATGTGTCTGAGTCTAAAACACCCTCATGTACACAGTTTCTATAGCAATCAAGTCTCTGCCAACTCTTTATCTATTTTAGAACATCTTGCTAGCTAATCTCTACTGAGAGGCCCCGTTCCTTTCTTAACTGAGTTAGTGCCTGTGCTTCTGCCCCTTGGCACCCCCTTCACATTCCCAAAGCACCTGATTTTCAGCAACTCCCAATTCCAAGCCCTGCAGGGCCAAGATGATTTATATAACATGCTCCACCCTTTTGTGCAGGCTACTATATATATATATATGGCTTAAAACACTGTGAACTATATATGTGTACATATCATAATCTAGAGTTGCCAAGTCAGACCTGGGAAATATCTGGAGATTTGGGGGGTGGGGGTGGATCCTGAGGAGGGTGGGGGTTGGGGAGAGGTGGTATATAAGGCCACAGACTCCACCTTTTAGAGCAGTCTGTTTCTCCAGGTGAGCTTGATTTGCCTCACCCCAAAGTCAAGGTTTGAGAATTCCAGGAGATCTCCAGCCACCCCAGAAAGGTTAGCAAACCCTATGGACAATCTTGTTCCCACGAGTGTTGTTGTTGCAAGGATCAAAAGGAGAAGGGTGAACAATGTGCTTTGGGTTCTCAGTGAGGAGAGAATTTGGGTATAAATCTAGAAATATATTTAAAAATAGATGACTAAAGTGCAGGGGGGGTGCGCCTGGGGGTGGAAAATCACCCCCTTTCCCCAGACCCCCTGCAGACCCCCATGGCACCCTCCCCCGTGGCACCCCCACCCCCCTTCCCACACTTACGTTCCTTTTCTATTTCTAGTACTTTTTGAGGCTGAAAAAAAGCGGCCTATTTACAATTCAGGCTAAAAACTGCCTGAGGAACTACAGTTCCCAGGAGACCTTGAGGCTCAAGGTCATCTGCCCTTTGTCTTCATCATTCCCTCTCCTTCCCCTTGGCAGCCTCTTGGAAAATTGTGGTCCACTCATGTGGTGTCAGCCACTGAGCCAGGCCCACTGGCATGGCAGGGAACCTATCAAGGACTTGTGTCCTACCCAGTGATGGGGGGGGGGGGAATGATGCCTGGGGCAAAATGGTGCCCAGGCTCCCCCCCTTACCTTAGTTGAGCCGACAGCAAAGAGCAGCTAGATGAAAAAGCAGCCTGGCTGGGCCACTGGCTGAACTAAACCGGCTAAACCCCACCCCACCCCCCATTTACCTTTGTCCAAAGAGAAGCTGGCTGGGGCCTGGCGGTGGGGCAAGGTCGGGTAGGGGCTTCAGCAGGAGCCTCTTGCCGGGACCTCACCAGGCAGGGCTAAGGAGGGGTGTGGGGGCTATTTCACTTTTCCCGCAATGCGGACCCTAATGAATTAGTGCGGCTCCTGGTGTGCCTTCCTGTGGTGTGCCACATGCAGACTGGTCATTTCCCTGTTTCTTCCTCCCCACACTATTTCCTCTTTCCCTCCTCCTCCAGGCAATCCTCATATCTTCTTTCCCTCCCCTGCCTCTTCTCTCCCTCTCAGCCATTCACCAGCCCACCTTTTATTTGCCTCCCATATTCAGCTATATTTATTATTTACTATTTTTATATACCCCTTTCTCCACAGTGGGGACCAAAGTAACTTACATTATTCTCCTCTCCTCCTTTTTTGATCTGCACAACAACCCTGTGAGATGTTTGAGACTGAAAGTATGTCAGTTGTCGAAAATCACACAGTGAGCTTCCACAGCAAGATCAGAATTTGAACATGGGTCTCCCAGACCTTACTTTGAAGCTCTAACTGCCACACCACACTGGCTGCTGTTAAAGAATATTAAGCAGTCAGGGTTTTGTTTTGTTTTTTAAACCCAATTTTGAAAAAAAGATTTCACATTTTTCTGCAAATTTTAAGGGTTTTTTTCAGGTTTGTAGAAAGAGCTGCCTTGCCCATTTACAACTCCAGTCACTGGACTGAAATAACTAACACTTTGGCTGACTTGGCTGTTAGTATATAGATAAATGCTGATAGATACTGTGCTATACTGCTCAGTATAGTAGCAATTACTAGTTTTTTAAAAGGCTACAAAAATCCCTGCAGTGACAGAGCAAGACAAAAATATTGGGAACCTAGTTCTGATGCGAGTGGAACATTTGCAGTAGGAAGATGCACACCTTTTATTTCACATAGCATCTAACATGGTTAGACTGGGTTATTTTCCGAAAAGATCAGAGTGAAGCAGGCTTGGGAAAGAGTTATTAAGGACAGGGAATGCCTGGAAACAGGACAATTAGAACACAACATTAGGCAGTTGTGCCAAAAAAAGCACTGTAGCTCGGAAGCCAAGACCTAGAAAAACCTGCCTTGCTGCAGTTGCTCTAAGGCTTTGGTTTAGTACAGTTTCTTTTTTTTTTTCTAAGTTGTCAAAAGCCCTTTGAATGTCCTATGAACGGGAAATTGCACATATTTATTGGTTCCACTGCCACCAGTGCCATTTTCATTTTCTTTGGGTGCTATTGTCTCCCCCACACACATACAATTGGCCTTCTTCCAGGCTTTTAAAAATCAGGAAGTACCAGATCATTATAATATTATAATTATCAATTACCATGATATACTAGTTCCCAGTTTTATTTCTTTTTTTTAAGACAAAGGAAGTGCCTAGCCCTTTTCATTGTGGAGTTATAAATGGAAAGATGGTGGCTGGTCAATTTTTAAAAAAGACTTCACTGTTGAAAAGCTGGGAATGAGTAGATTTTTATAATGTTATTGCTACATTATTGCTACACAGTGATCTACCAATTCTTGATTTTTTTGACATTGGGTATGTGACAAAATCCTAAAAGTTGCTCAATAATGCCATCTAGAACATCTGGGATCTAGGACCACTAAATATTCCATTAGAACAAACTATTCACTTCCATTCCACATTGGATCATCCTGGCAAATTTACAGCCCAACACAGATGCGGGGGCGGGGTCATGGGCTGTGGGAACAGTGGAGGAGCCACGGTGTTTGCCCCTTTGATAGCAGCAAAGGAAGGCATCCATGTTGCGGAGAAGGCATGGCAAAGGCTACACGTCCAGCTGCCTTCTCATAGCAGGCAAAGTCAGCCATGCTGTCAGCATCCTGCAATCTGCATCTGATTGCACAAAAGTGTGGAGTGAGCCTGTTTGTTTTATAGGCTGATTTGGGCAGCCAGAGTGGTTTCAACTTTTCCTCCTTTCCACACTGCCTGAAAACCCTCCCCCCCCCCCCACACAATTGCACTCTTAATTTCTTTTGGACAAAGAACGATCTGATTGGACCAGACTATTTACTTTTTGTGGCAGTTCAGAGCCATTACTATATGCTTCATGAAAGTGATACTATATTTTATATTGTATGTGTCTTTGACTGGTAAAGGTTTCATGCCATCGAGGTGGAGTTTGGTGTAATTGGAGAACTCCACTTGTCATTCTTAGAAAGGAGGCTGGGCTTATGTCCAACTCCATTTAGCATAAATATATGGTAATTAGGGATTTTCAATGTCTCCAGTTTTTTGTAGAAACTGGATCCAGAGGAAGTTGCATTGGGGTTAAGGACTTTGACGGATTGTTACCAAAAAGAAACTGTTGTGGAAAGGATGACAGGAGATGGTCCCACACGTGGAGTTTAACACGCTGAGTATTATTTATAACTACCAATAAGACGAAGTTAGGAACTATAAACAGCTACACAGAACTCCCCAGTCTGAGACTCCTCTAAATCTCAGCTATAACCTGTTTTTCCTGGTCTCTTTAAGTCCAACGTATTAATCCAAAGTCTTAGCGTAATTATCATCACAGATTCTACACCTTGGTCCAAGGAACGCATTACATCAGGGGTAGGAACTCCGCGGTTCCTCCAGGGATGTTCAGGAATCCATAATTCTATCAGCCGTCAGTGGCACGGCCAATTGGCCATGCTGGTGATCATAGAGATTCAATAATTGTTGATGGCGGGACAACCGCCCTGGCCTTGACTGCATTCCATAACCGGTGGGCTAGCATCTCTTGGCCGGAGGGCGGAGACCTTATCTCTCTGAGAGAGATAAGACTCCGTTCCAGTAGGAATCAGGAGATGGGATGGACGAGTTGCATAACCTGTGCTTCCGTCCGAGACTTTATTCCTGCCATGACGCGGGTACTGCGTGAGTTTTGTCCATCGTCGTCCCGCATAGCGATTTTTTGCAAAGCGCACATTTCTGCAGATTCTATCCCGCTGAATTCCTTACATTGTGGCAGGAATCCTAGTTCAACTCTATTCTTCGTCCAGTGCAGCGTCCCATGGACCTTCTGGATGTTCTTGGCATGGAGAGGTTGAATATTCCTGAATCTGTGGATGGTGCGGTAGCCCTCAAAGTGGGCTCCGGGCTTTCCCTTATGGATTTGGAGGAACCGGCGGAGAAGCGGGTCACCGGCTGGTAACTCTTTTTCCTGTCTCCTAAATGATCCACACGAGTCTTCCCTTACTCACACGTTGGGGCCGAGGGACGAAAAGACGCATCATGTGGACTTGCATGGAGAGTGCGTTTGGGGCGCGCTGTCTATGGATCGAAAGCGCCTGTGGATCCGGATATCTGCTCCGTTTCCGTGTGGATTAAGCAAACCTCAGATGCAACTCTGTCACGGAAGAAGACGGGTCTGACCACCTCACCTTCACAGCGGCAACACATTGGTGGAGTCCATTGAACCATTCCTGGACTGCCGTGATTTTGCGGTGATACTCCCCAAGAATCCACCGTGGCATAGCACTGGGGCCCGTCCGAAGACCACCGTTGAAACCGGGACTATATCGGGGATTGGGAGGTATCCGCACTGCCAGCTTCACCGATCGGACCCCCCAGATCCCGGATCAGCAGCTGCACCCTGAGGGTGCCCTGTGGAGCGCCCGGTGGGCCACGCAGGTCCTACATTCTGATGAAGAGGGATCGGGCGAAGAAAGCCTGCTCTTCCCATCCGGATCTATTCCCCTCCCATCAAAAGAGAGCTGGGATGAGGAAGTGGGCCGACTGCGAGATGCCCAGGAGGCATACGGGGCCCGTGAACGCCAGCTATGGGAAGAGGAACGAGAGCAGCTGCAGCAAGAGCGTGAAAACTCTGCAAAGAGACCGGGAACAGCGTTGGCGCAAAGAAATCCAGCACTCGAATTGGACCCGTGAAGCAAAGACGCGGCTTGCAAGCGCAGGCAATATGCCAGAACTCTATCAGTCCATGATAAAAAGTCCTGGAACACCTCCAAACTGGACTTACAGCGTCAACGCCGAAGCGTTAAGGCCTTTATGCGTACATAAAGTGAATCCAACTTTGCAGCTGTTCTAACAAGACGAACTGGCCAAACTTGGAGCGAGAGTAAAAGCAGCTTTGCATGCGCACCAGGATGCCCTTGACTCGCAAGGAGAGAGATTTAGCCCAGCCTTGGAGAGGGAACTGAAGAAGCAGCAGGACAAGATGCCCCAAAGTTGCCAGGTCTACGCTGTCACTGGGTACAGCCAACGCTTTGTGAGGGAAGCTACAGCTTGCTGGGTCCTGAGCTACTTTCAAGCAAGTATTCGCTGCCACCTCTTCCAAGGACCGGCTCCCACCAGAACACCAGCGGCACCGGCGTTGAGTACCCCCACCTTCCACCGGATTCCGGCCACTCCTGCGCCCGCTGCCTCAGCTTCTCCGTTTAACCGCTTGCGCCCCAGCGGTAATAGCCAAGGAGCAATGATGGAGAGAGGGATATTACAGACCTCCAATACCTGCCCGTTCTTCGCTGAGCGTGGGACGGCTTCCAAACTTCCCTACTTCCATCCACCACAACTCGATGTACCCATACAATGGAGGACTCATGACGCATTTGTGCCGGTATCCTCGAACGCGAAAAAATACGGGACATCGGTTCCGTCTTTAGATGGAGCCGACAGCTCTACTGGTTTGTGACTCTTTTGATCTGCAAGATGAGGATATTCTTCGCGACGGTGCCGGGCGTTCCTCCCAAGTTTTCTTCCAAGGGCTCGGCTTCCAAGATCCGGGTGCTGAAAAATGAAGCCATCCAAGCATCTCATCAAATCTATTCAGCAAAGGCAACCGCATTTCGTTTGCCAGAATTTGCCCGTGAATTTTGCGATGCGGCGGCTGCTCGACTCCCTCCTGAGTGGCCTGGAGCGCATGAAATGTGAATACTTCTCCGGATGCTGTCGACGGCAAACTGCGTGAAACGGTGTTTCTTATTCGGATCCCCGGCACTATGGCTGCTGATTGGATCGACTTGGGATCTCAAGTGGCGTCTCGTTTGGATTACGCTCGTGCCGGGGTCAGTCACTTTAATGCCCAAAAAAACCCGCCGCTACGACCACCGCTGCGACTCCCAAGCCAAGCTTCCAGCAGCCTTCTTACTGAGACCACCTCCTAACGCCGTCGCCCGTCTGGGATTGTGTCTTTACTGCGGAGGACCGGGTCATCTAGCCGCCAACTGCCCGAAAAAAAACAGAAGCCTAACCGCTTCCAGCCGCAGCACCCCATCTGCCAAGCCACCTACGCCGTCTGGGCCGCCCCCAACGGACTCGTCTTAAAGGCAGTTACCGAAGAAGCGCACTCCAGAGATGAGGGGAAGCAGCTGTTTGCCTCTCTTCAGCCCCCATGGATATGGGTTCGACTCCAGATGCGGTGAGTGAGGGCAGCGCTCCCATTGCGATTCAAGCCGTTTCTGGCCAACCCCGCTAAAGCATACTCGTATTATAGCCTCAGCCCTTGTAGATTCTGGGTGCTCCCATTGTTTAATCTCTGCGGCCCCAGGTGGCGGAGGAACTTCGACTAGGCCGGGTCCCCTGGCTAAGCCCCATACCGTTCACCCAAATGGACTGGCAGTCCTCTCGGGGGGGGTCGAAGGATCGTGCCCAGTTCAAAACGCAACCAGTCCTCCTCCGCTGCGCTGACCATTGGTAGAGAAAATTAGTTTTATTCTGGCGGTACAAACACTCCATAGTTCTGGGCATGCCGTGGATTTGTTGTTGCATGAACCAAAATTCATTTGGAAAGAAGGCTCTTAGAATTCACTGACCCTCCCCTCGCGGAGAACACATGAATTGGGAAACTCACCTTCCTCCTGACATACCCCCCCCCCCGGCTTCATCAGCGATGCACGCTCTAATTGCTCCCGATTCTACCGGGGCATTCCAATCGGGCTTACCACAAGATTTTAGCCAGAGTATTTCGAGGAGCAAGAATGCGAATCAATTGCCACCCCATAGAGACACTGACTGCAAAAAATCAGATTATGTTACAGCCTTAGAGCAACTGCTCCAAAGGTAGAAATCCTACCGCATGAGGTCCCAATGAGGAGGAAGGAACTTCGTGCCTTCTGTAGACAAGAACCTCGCATTCGGCGGGTTCATACGACGTATTACCAAACACACACACATGCTGCTCCTGTATTGTTTGTTAAAAAAAAGGATGGTCTTTAAGGCTCTGCACGGATTACCCGGCGAGGACTCAATGCTTGGTTTCCCTGTCCAATAAATACCCTTTGCCATTAATCAAAGGACCTTTTAGATGCATTGGGCAAGGGACGCATTTTTACTAAGCTGGACTTCTAAGAGAAGTTTTACTACAGGGTCAGGATTTCTATGGAAGGCTATGAACATCGACTGCATTTAACACCTAAATTTGGACAGTATGAATACTTAATAATGCCATTCGCTAAGTGGGGCTCCTGGAGCTTTTATGGCCCTTTATCAACGAAGCTCTCCTACGATTTATTATACAAGGGAGTAGTGGTGTACTTAGATTACGTTTTAATTTATCTACAAACCATGGAGGAGTACGGAAGCATTGGTTCGGGAAGTATTGAAACGCTTGCTCAACAACTCCCTCTTTGCCAAACTTTCTAAATGTTGTTTCCACCAAACCTTCATCGACTCCATTTGGGTTACCGGATCTCTTCCGAGGGCCTAAAAATGGATCCCAAGTTAAGATTGACGCAGTCCCTCCAATGGCCTGCCTCCCTACCAATCGAAAGGAACTCCAATCTTTCCTAGCCTTTGCTGGAATTTCTACCGTGACTTTATACCCCAATTCGCTGAACCGACTCTCCCACTCACAGACCTCTTTAGACAAGCACTAAGGGTGTATCCGCCAGGCTGCTGCCCGGGCCCCCCTTCTTTCCTGGTCTAAAGAATGTCAGACAGCCTTTCTCAGCTTTTAAAATCAGCCACGCCACGAATCCCATCCTAAAACACCCTGACCCAGATCTTCCGCTTGTGGTTCACGTGGATGCTCTCGGACAAAGCGCTGGGAGCAGCCCTGTTGCAGAGAGAAATAAAGATGATAGGCTGAACTGCGTGCTTATTTATCAAAGAAATTCTCCGGTGCTGAGCTCAACTGGACTGTAGGGGATAAAGAGACTGCGGCCATCAAAGTAGCACTTTCCACTTGGCTCCACTGGCTGGTGGGGCCTAAACACCCCTTTCAAGTTTGGTCGGATCACAAGAATCCTACGCCTCTTTCCACCCCCCTCAAGATGTCCGCAAAACAACTCCGCTACCGATTTCTTTTCTCGCTTCTCTTTCACTGTCCATTTTCCCCCCGGAAAAACCAATAAATCTGGCTGATGCGCTCTCGCGCCTGCCCGGGGAGGGGGGTGGAGCTGCCTTACGGGATATTCTGCGCACTGTTCTCTCCCCCTCCCAATTGGGGCTGGCTTTTCATCACTCGATCTCAGACGCCCACTCCTCCTTCTCCACCCATTCCCAGCCTGGTCTCTCCTTTCCTACGAGAACTCGAGGAGGCGGGGCTGCGCAAGCCACCAGCGGAGGAAGGTGACTCCTAATTGCGCCTTGAGAATGGTGTTTGGCGGCTGGGGGATTGTTGGTACATGCCTCCCCCCCTCCGTAAGCAGGTTCTCGAGGCCTTCGTCATGATGCCCGCTCGGGTTGACATTTTGGTTTCCTAAAAACTCTGCATTTGGCCCGGCCATTAATTTTTTTGTGGCGCCATGATGCTAAGGACATTGAGACATATATTAAAGGCGTTGCTCTGTTTGTGAAAGTGAAGCCAAAACCGCTCCTCGAAAACCTCATGGTCTGTTGAAGCCTCTCCCGGTGGCCTCCTCGCCTCTGGGAAGTCATCTCCATGGATTTTATTACGGATTTGCCAGAAAGTCAAGGCAACACGGTCTTCTAGGTGGTGGTGGACTTATTTTCTAAACAAGCTCATTTCATCCCATGTGCTTCCAACCCCTCCACTCCTAAGCTAGCTGCGTCTGTTCATTCAGCATATTTATCGCTCTACACTCCGCCTCAAGCATAAGGTGGGCCTCGCAATCATGTAAGCTCCCAATTCATTTCAAAGTTCTGAAAAGCTTTTCGCGGCTTCATGGGGGCCGCCCCGGCAATTCGTCAGCCCCTACCACGTTCAAAGTGACGCAGTCAGAGAGAATTAACAGAACCCTGGAGCAGTATTTACGCGCATTAAGACCAACTACCATCAAGACAATTCATATGAAGTTAATCTCGCTTTGCAGAATAATGCTCTATAATAATGCGGTTCATAGCAGTACAAAAAAAACCCCCTTCGAAATTGTGCGTCTGGTCGAGCCTTCCCTCCGCTGTCGCGAATCACTCAAGTGAAGCGCTGAATCCTCCTGAGCCAACAGTGGATTTCATCTCTGGCCGAGGGGTGGAAAATGGTCCAGACCGCCTTTACAGCAGGCTAAAGACTTCCAAAAACTTCAAGCCGGATAAGCACCGCTCGGATTTCCCTTTACGTGCAGTGGGCTCCTCAAAGTATTTGTCTACCAAAAATCCTTCAGAGACGCGGCATAAATTTTCAAAACTGGGCAAAAGATTCGCGGGGACCTTTTCAGATTACTACAAAGTGATTAATGATGTCACTGCCCGATTGGACTTGCCTAATTCTCTAAGTAATATCCATCCTGTCTTCCATTCCAGTTTGCTCATGGAGGCTCCCCAAGCTTCCGATGTTTGGCACTTAATTCGCCGGAGAGACCCCCACCGACTATATCTTCGATGGCCACAAGCATTACTTAAATTGACGCCATCCTGGACTCTCGCTGAATCGCAAACGCTTTTTGCAATATTTAGTCTCTTGGGTGGGATATTCCTCTGGGTATAATCAATGGGTTTATTCCGAAAATATTGACGCCTCTTTGCCCTCATTTCTGCTTTCCATCGCACCTTTCCAAGCATCAAACCTGGGGGGGAGAAGTCTTTTTTAAGGGAGGCAGAGTGTAAAGGGATTCAATGGTGCTGATGAGCGGGACAGCCGCCTGGCCTTGACTGCATTCCATAACCCGGGCGATGTGGGCCAGCATCTGGCGGGGCGGAGACTCTCATGAGACCTTATCTCTGGGCGAGAGACAGAACTCCGCTCCCATGGGAATCCGGGAGGGGGGATGGGATGGACAGAGTTATAACCTGTGCTTCTGGCGGGAGACTTTATTCCTGCCACGTCGTGTACGTGAGCTTTCTAGGATGTCTGAATAAACGGTCTTTTACACCAAAAAAGCCTTTTATTTCTGCTTCTATGGAATTCCTTACAGGTAGGGGCTGATGGGAATTGTAGTTCCTGAACATCTGGAGAGCCACAGGTTCCCTACCCCTGAGCTACATCATAGGTAGAAGAGTTGGTTTTTATTCTCTGCTTGTTTTCTGCCTTAAGAATTTACAATCACAATACTTTCCGCTCTTCAAAACAAGCACCTTATGAGGTAGGTGGGGCTGAGAGAGTTCTGGAAGAACTGTAACTGGCCCAAGGTCACCCAGCAGGCTTCAACTAGTGCGGAATCAAACCTGCAGATTAGAGTCCTCTTCTCTTAACCACTGGTAATATGCATAGCTTAGGCTGAATCCCCACTGAAAATTTAACACGGATAAAAATAGGTTTCAAAAGAAACAGAACCTTTCAATCCAGGTTTCATCAAGGTTTCTCCCTTCCACAGAAACATGGGTCTAGTGAAGAGCTGGATGTATATGATGGATTCAAACAATGCCACACTCCCCACACACACGCGTTCTGGTAGGAGTTATGTTCTGATTGGTTATTGTGTTGTGTTGGGGTGGGCATTTAAAAAAAAAATTGGTGCGAAGCCATGTCGTTACGTAAACACATAGATGCATACATACGATCTCCCCACCATGCTGCTTTCTTCTGATTGGCTATCGTGCTGTGGTGGGGACTATTTGCTATTAATGACTGCGTGGTTTTGCCATTCTAAATATTTTTCTGCATGGCCGAGTTAGCACATAAGGCCGATCTTGGTTTACACAACAGTTTACAGTTGGCACAGAAGGCTAATCTCAGTTCACAAATGCCGTACATGTGCACGTTCGCTGTTCCGCTCCCTGTACCCACGTTTTCATGTAGCCTCCACCGGTGCGAAATAAAAAAAAGCTGCATGCAAATCGCGCACAGCCTGTCGTGCTCTGATTCGCTGAAAGGCTCTGCGTCACTCCCTATGGTGGGAAAAAAATGCAGTTTCAAACCCCGAATCTCCCCACCGATCTGGCTTGGTGCGTGTTTGTTAAAAAGGTGCACTTACATGCAGGTTCCTAAAAAAACATGTGATAAGGGGAAGAGGGAGCGCCAGAACCCGGATGGATGCGTGTTTGGCAATCAGGAAGTGGGGAATTCTGGCTGAAACCTGGATATTTTGCGTGAGTATCACATGTTTAAATGACCACAGGCATTCCATAGTTCAGTTGTATGGCTTTTCATTTGAACATCTCCATGTTGTTGTTGTGTGTTTTCCCCAGTAATCTATTTTCCATTTTTCCGTACCCCTTTTTAAATCCAATTTCCCTTATCATTTCCCTTATCCTCCTCTTATACAATATTTTTTTAATAAATACATTTTTTCTGGCTTTGCTTAATACAATCTATCTCTCTGGGATAGTTCTCTCATCTCTTCCCTTCATGTGCTACACTGCATGGGTACTACCAGGTTAGTTATAAATTATTTTGTTACTGCTCTGGTACTGTGCTGTGAATTTACACCCCCTCCCCCCTCCCCAGTGCAATCACCTGATCACTTCATCAGGCGTTTGTCTCCTTAGCAGGCAACACTGCCTCTTCTTTATCTCACTAAGGTTATGAATGTATTTTTCTCATGCTCCCCTTAACACAAATCCAAAATGAGGGGCAACAAAACCTTCATCCCTCAGTCCAATCCCTTCTCCCATTACCCTGGAGAGGCAGGAGGAATCCAAATTCCAGTTGCAAGACCTGTGCTGGCTGCTGTTCAGTGGCAGCTACCCTTACAGCCCATCCATTTCAAATCTTTGTTTCCCTTCACCTCTTTCCTTTTTCTCCATGCTTGCCAACAACAAAAATCAAGATGTTTCAGGCAGCCAAATCTTGGAATTAGAATGTGTTAAGCAAAATGAATATGTAAATTTAGAGAGTTGCATATTCTGAATTTCATCAGGGTTCATAAAGGGGAATAGGGCTGTAGTTTGAAAGTTTGTGAAAACTTTGGGGCACTTTTTGCTGAATGGTTTAACATGTATCAAACTGTTTTTATTTCAATATTCTCTGGTTTTGTGATTCAGCTTTGTTGCATTGCTTGTTGGATATTTTATATTAGCCTCTGGTGTTTTTTGTCAAATTTTGTAATCTGCCTTCAGTCTGAGAAAGGTGGTTGTGGGCATTTTTGCATGGTTTTTGGGGTGGGGTAAGGGAGGGTTCTGGCCCCGTACTGCTTTGGTTTATTCCGTTTGCCAATCTTTTTTTAAAAAATCCAGCCACTATCTCAACATAAGCGTGCACAAAAATAAAGGGTGTGTGTGTGTGCTCTGCTGGTGCCAACACCTTTTCTTGAAACTCCTGATTATTTATGGCATGCGTGGAAGAAAATAAACTGACCACAAATATGAAAATACAGAGGGAAGGGATATGTGCAGAAGAAACATGCCCAACCCAGTTCCAACGCATGAGAATTGACAGCCAAGAAAATCATGAGTGGAGAGAGTGTGAGGAAAAGCCCTATAAACACACACACTCTCTCAGTTTCATAGTCTCTTTGAACTGTTTGGGATAACTACATATGGTTGGATTCCAATATTACAAACAAAATGCCTTATAAACAAAACCATGAGATTTGTAAAATTTTGTTTTAATGTTTCCATCCTCTTTACTACAATAAGGTTTTAATACACAAGAGTCATATCTTATAAAATATATTGAGGAACAATCTAGGAAAAGTAGCCTCCAGTGTCCATGATATTTGGTGGAGGATAACAACTGGGGTTCCCAACTTTTTACAGCCTATTGGAATTCTGACACAGGGTCGTGGGTACAACCACAAAATGGCTGCTACAGGAGATGGAGCAAACCACAAAATGTCGGGAAGTAATGTTATACCTAACTCTAAAAGTAACTGTTCAACATTTAAGGCACAAACTCTGCTTCACAGTATGACTTTTAAAATGAACATACTGTTTTAAAGTGTTTTCTCACCTAAACACAGCTTCAGTTATGCAGTGAAGATCCTTATGTTATGGTGGCAGCTGCTGCCAAAGCAACATTTCAAAAAGATCTCTACAGCCAATCAGATATCAGAAGCCCTTCTGGGCAAAAGCCTCATCTGACCCCACTCACTTTCTAAAAACACTGGATGGGTGCCAGGATAGGTATCTGTGAATGCAATTGTGCCCATGGGTGCCACATTGGAGGCGCCAGGGCACACCCAGCCCCACTGGATTTCCATTGGTGATGTTTCTTCTCTGCGTCCTTTCCAATGTTCCAACTGAAACATTTGTACCAAAACTATACATTTAGAATTATGTAAATGTTTAATTTTTATTATGTTTACGCAGTTTATTATGCTCGATGCTTAGCTTGTCCTTTTGGACATATTTGTTATCCCAGATTCCCTTCTATAGGGATCGGGCGGGGGTAGAAATCTGAGCTCCTGAAGCTCTGTTATCATCACGTCTTTCTTCTTCAAATTAATTTCATCCTCTTTCTCTCGCTAGCTAACTTGATGGTGCCACGTGGCTGTTTTCTCAATTCTGCCTACACAAGTTGTGTTTTGAGGGCTTAGCCAGATTACTAAGTAACACTTCCTGGAACTTGCTATAAGCATTTGCTGGCCCCCACACAATCTTTGGTTTCCTGCTTAGGCTAGTCTGAAACCTATTAGGAGGTTTTACATGAGGACTCTTATGTTTAAAGAAAAACAAAGCAGTTTTTCTCTTTTCTTCAAAGTCAGGGTCGCAGTCCTGATTAAGAAAGATAGAGATGGTGAAGGTCTTTCTTTTCAACCTCCTTCACCAATATACCATCTGACTGCAGTATCTGAAAAGCAATTCCCTACTGAAGAAGACAGTTGTCTGGGCCTTTTCACTTGACCACTGGGCTCTTTTTGGCCACAAGAAAAGCTCTTGCAAATCTTGTGTGTTTTGTTTCCCACCACTATTTATTTATGCATATGTTACACCCTGCTGTTCTTGAGAGGGAACCCAAAACATCACTATATTGCTACTCTTCCACCATTTCATCCTCCCAAGAACAACAGTGTGAGATTCAGAGTGTCTGGCCCAAGGTCACCCAACAAGCTTTCATGGTCTCCAGCTCCTGACCTAGACCAACAATCTGAATCACTACACAGTGTTTTGACAAACAACCCCATACACAGGTTTCAGCAGCATGCTAACCACCGAATCCTGTGAATGACAGCATATGCTCACAGTCAAATAAGTATGTGTCGGGGAATTCAAACATGTGGGTGTTTTCCTTGCAGCAACTGTGAGTGGAGAAGTCTCATCAAACAGGCCAGAGCAAATTGCAGCTGAGGGCAACCTATGTTAGTTAACAGAACAGGAGCTGCATATGGCGAAGTGTGGCCCAACCCAAGGTTGCTGCACTGTCCTAAGGCTACTAAGTCTGTCGCTGGACTGAGCTGTGACATGGAATCTCTGGACTACATAGCCAGTCTCAATGTTCTCTAAAGTGTTCATATTTCTGTCTGCCTCTATGTCCAGTCTTTTACAAAAAAGTGAAAGCTGGTCTTCTCATTTAGTTTCTTCATTATATTTATTTTCTTCATTATATTTCCCTTTCGATTTGATAATGAGAATTCTTACTCCTTTTTAATTATCATGGAGCTTAGCAAGCATTCCCTAATTAACCTTAGAAGTTAACCCTAACCTTTAGACCATGCCTGTTTGGAAGGTGGTATGCATATGTACAGAAAGCAGGAGACAGAACATGCTTCCCATGCCATGTGTATCTTGGCTCACTCACTTAAATCGCTCAGAGATCTTTGCTCCAAAAGCAACTTAGTATAGTGGTCCTTCTCTGTTCTAGCAGTAGCAGAGTGTGGATTTGGATCTGAGGAAATGGTGATACATGGTAGACATCACTTTCATTCCTGTATGCCATATAAATTATATGATTCTGAGGAGTTTATGATAAAACACATAACAGAGTACCCTGCCTACCTTTCCTTCTTAGGCTGCAGTTCTACTGGTGCAATTTATTGGGTTGGATCCAGCAGTAATTTCCATTGATGGGCTACATGGTCTTTTTTTTTTTTGCTGTTGCTGTTGTTTTTTCCAAAATAACAGCACTTTATTTTTGAAACATGAACACAAAGTTGTGGTCTTTACTGCAATATTTTTGTAAGGAATACAGCCCATGTACATTAGGTCCCCAGGTGTAAGAAATGGCACATACTTTTGTGCTGCAAAGGTGCCATTTTGCTAACATTTTGTTCCTGCTGTATCAGTGTTTTTTCATGCTTTACTAACAGCAATTGTTACAATGCTAAAACTACCTATTGCTGCTTATCTACTTCTGTAATACAGTGTTTAGAAAGGCCTGGAGTATTATGGAATGCACATTCTAGCCTCTACTGCTCTTTTCTTTTGTTTTCCAGTAACTGCTGAATTGTACCATATGGAGGCTGCCTGTTGATTGCCTGAATAAACAGAATTCCTGTTAAAATAATCACCACTGTTAATACCTGTGGTTTGGAAAGGAACACTTAGTGTTTGTGAGTGTAACAGTTTCCATGTCAAATTTTTAATTCCTCGGACTACCCAGTTTTCATTTTAACAAATGATGTCACCAGTTTGTTTCATTACAGAGATATAAGGGAAGGTCATGGCAGCTTTTGTCTCAACTGCCTAGAAAGGAATGGAAAACTGAAAGATGGCTAGGGGGATATTACTGGTATGTTGACATATTGTGCTATAGAGCATACATAAAGGACAAAAAAAGCCCATGATAATCTTGCTCTTATCAGCCTACTATGCTGAGTCATTACAAAACATGTGTTGAAAGTAAACCTCTTTTTTTAAGGGCAGAAGAATGCACAGAAAATGTCTGTTGCTGAAAGCTCGTCTCTCCATTTGCAGCAGTGGCCAAGGCAACACAGAGCATCTTCAACATGTGGAAACAGAGAGGGGGGGGGGGGGCTCAATGTTTTTGCAAAGGGGGTGGGATGAGGGAACTCAAAGTTTCTTCTAGATGACTACCTGCTAAGAAAAAGCAGGCTTAGCAGTTCTACTCTGGAAACATTTATCCTAACTGTCCGAAACAATTTAAAAAACAGTCAAAAGCTAGAATCAATTACAGGGTGATAGAAAAGATTCAGTAATGGTAGAGAAGCAATTTCAGCCCCAATATTAGCTTTCGGCTGCCTAAAGAGTTCAGAATTAGCTGGTCTGCAGGAACAAATCCACGGTTGCCTGCAAGCTACTAGCCCCAAGAAACTGCCTCAGGCTTCCTCCAGCCTCAATAGGTATTTAGCATTCTGCCTAACCTCAAAGCAGGTAAAATATTAACAATGTGCCACAGGCTGGATGCATATTGCCTCAGGATACCAAGCATACAACTCTTTTTAAATGGCTGAGTCACCTCCCCTTTGCTTGCTGTTTTGTGCCTCCATCTGTATGCACCTGCAATCTTGTGTTTAAGGAAGGTGCAACTATTAATCATATGTGACAATCTGCATGCACTCAACACCTTTCCCTCCAAATTCTGCACTGAGAGTATTCCGGTCGCAGAATCAGGAATGAAGCAAATCTGCGCATATTCACCTCATGGGAAAAAATCACATAATTTGGACATATTGGTCTTTGGGTATGGAAGGAAAGTTGGAAATGGAGATTGGGTTTCTATGGTAGAGATGTTTTTAAAATTGCAAGCTGCGTCCAGTTGAGTTGTTTACTTCAAATCTGAACTCCAGGCAGGACTGAGCTGACACTTATACTGTGGGCTTCCAGTTCATAGATCATGTTCTTAACCACTGCTGCTTTTAGAGCTATTCCCTAGGCCTGAATGACATTCAAGTGTGCAGGGAACAATCCTTCTGCCCATGTTTCCTGTTGGTTAACAGACCTTGCAAAACCTTTCATCTGAAGTTGTCTTGCATACCAAGGACTTTAATCTTAAACTGAAAACTAAGAAATTAAGGACACACCAGATATATTCTACACCAGCACAGCAGTACAGACACCATGCTGAATAATAATTTTTTTAAAGCCATAGGTAGAAGAGGTGTACTCTGACCCCATTCACAGCTGCAGATCTTTGATTCAGTCTGTAAAACATGGTGGCCACTGACAGCTGTTCTGGCACCCATTAAGCAGGGGCAGTTGGGGCTTCTGATCAGACATAACTGGCTGTGCAGATTTTTAAAAATATCTTCGTTATAGAACTGAAGGAAAGCTGTGTGTATGCAATAAAATATTCTAAACAATATGTTAATTTTATAAAGAAATCTTTTAAACAAAACTTCTGCCTCAAATGTTGAAGAATTGCTATTTGAACTCTGCATAATGTAACCCCCTGGCATATAGTGGTTAGTACCATCTCCCACAGTAGCTAGTCTGTGATTATGCCCACCTCTCTGTGTCAGATTTTCAAAAGTGACGAGAGGCTCAAAAAAGTTGGGGACCCTGACATATCATTTGAAAATCACTTTGTGTTGCTACTGAAGCTAGGTGATTTTTAAAAAATAGGCAAGCAGATCTCCAATGACCAATCTGAAGCCTTGCTGGGCAAAAGTCCCACCAGCCTCCACTGTATTTCTGAAAACACTTGCTATGTACCAGGAAAGATGCTGCCAGGCTGCATGTTGGGGGTTGCCGCTTTAGGTAAACTTATTTCAACTCTCAAACCTACATGACTGTGATTTGTAGTATAAGATTACGAACATGTAATGAACAAAGTAAGGATCTGGCTGGTAAAGTGATCCTTACAGCTTAGAACATCCTCCTCCATGCATGGAAATGCTGGCTGACATAGGTTGATTCCGCACTGTACAAATATAATGAGTTGGCGAAGGGAAATTTCCCACTTTGGGGAAGAACTTTGCATGGGTCCCTTCCCAAAGCAGGATTGACCTGTGATATTTCCCTCAACCCGGATTTTTAAAAAATCATGATTGTTTTTCTTTTTGACAAATCCCAGGTTGAACCCACTTCCTTGGGAATGGCACGGGCACCAAACCACTTCATTTTTACCGCCCCACCTCCTGTTCTTTCGCTTTATGTTATGTCACTTTCGTTTCTGCTGAGCTGCCAATCAGCGTGATAGCCTGCCATTTCAGAAATGTCCCCCAAGCACGTTTTCTCCCCTTGGCAGTGACTGTGAGCACCTTTTCACCCAAATGGATACAGCAACAGATTCACAAAAAACGGGGCCATTGGGAGCAAAGGCCGCATTTCCTTTTTAGTTTTTGGGTGCTCAGAGCATATAGCTAGGCAGGCGCACACCTTTGGATGTGGATGGGCCATATTAATTTGCTCCCTTTTTGGACACATTTAATTATTTTGTATATCACAGTGCTAAAGGGAGGGGTTGCATGCTTCATGTTTACATGTGCCGTGGTTTCAAAGCCCTAATTTCCCCCCCATGTTGTAGAAATGGGAGCGGGAGGTCCTGTAGATTCTCCACCAATAGGAAGCATTCTCTTTGCAGAGGGTGGGAGCAGGTGGAAAGGGGACTGTGGTGATGAAACAGCCAATCAGAACACAGGGAAAATGGGATGTTTGCACCTGCACTTTGCATGGCAAAAAAGAAAAGTGGATTCATGCGAAGGGGCAGAAATGAAACAGATTGCTTCCTTTGCAGAAAACAGGTACCCACGCAAAAGACAAAAACGGAGTAAAATAGACCCGGATTCAAAAATAATGGATGTAACCTGTTATTATTATGCTGTGTGGAATTGGCCAGAGACATACGTAATATTCATTGGGCAAAAAGCACAAGAATCGAAAGCAGGTGCTTCATATATAGGCCTTATACATTTGGAAGCGTACTGCCCTTCTAAGATACTGAAACCATGTATGTGATGCTTTTGGAGCCCTGCAATGCGATGCCACCAATAAAGTGCAGTGGCATAATAAAGAAGGTGGTTAGTTTGGATGAAAAACCAAAGGTCTTGTGCAAGAAAGATATAGCCTTTGCCCCCTTCCCCCAATAGAGGCATTGATCAACAAAAACATAGTGCGGCTGGTGTTACATCTTTTATTAATTCATAAACAATTCACAGACAATGTTGGCCCCCCAAGGACGTTGGGAGGAAACTGCATTAGAAGGTCATCTTTCAGCATTTGTGGTTATATGCACCCAACTGTTTCTACACACACCTGATGCATTTGCTGTCTGATGAGTACAACGGAGTTGACTTTTCCCAATATATAGTGTTGTTTCAAAAAAGCAAGTCTGTCTTTGGGATTTTGGCTCTTCATAGTGGAATGAATTCCAGTCTCCAGGAAGGTATCCCAATGAAGTGTGCTTTCTTGATGGATGAACATTTCTCCCATCTCCCTTGATCCACTCATCAATTCCTTAACCAATTCAAGATATCCTACCTTATCCTTTTAAAAAATAATTGATTATAACCAGACTATAAACGTAGGACCACAGTGTTGCTAGAAAAGTAATTTCATCATTACTCCAGTGATATTTTTGCTTTATTCCTCTGCCTGATGCCTCCAATGTTCATCAAATTGTCTGATACCACCTCTGTGATAGTTTGCGGAGAAACAAACTACCTGGTAGGACAGGGCAAGCCCTTAAGCGCAGCAGCAAAATTCACCTGGGTGGAGCAATCAGGATCAAGGGCAGCCTTTAAAGGGAAGTGCAAAGAGTGTAGCAGCAGAAAGCAAGCCTGGGGAAAAGAAAAAATGCCTCTCTGGGCCAACATGTTCTGAGGCCAGGTAAGGAACAGAGGAGAAGAGAGTGAGGCTTAACTCAAAGAAGCAGGGGGAACAGGAAGGAGGCTTCTGGCAGAAGAATAGGGTATATTGCGGAATAGCAGCTCCTCTCTGTTAACAGTGTGATCCTGTGAAATGAACCACACCTTCAAGGGTCTGTATTGCTGAATACAGAAGCTGGCTTAAAAATACCGTGACTGGGCTCATGATTGAAAGATGCCATGGGTTCCAGGCATTGTGTTTCCTAGAGAGGGATGCACCCCTCCCCCCAATTGCTCATAACACATTTGCATGTCCCATATGCAGTGCACTGAAGGGCAGTTTTCCTATGAAGTATATAAAACTCAAAAGTATTTAGGAGGAGGTTTACAGGCAAACCTGGTCATATAAATGTCCTATTACCTACCTACTTGCAAAGATCCAAACCATTCTAAGTTGGATCTTAGACTGGTCTCTCAATAGATAATGTATTAAGCTTAAATTTAGGTGACTCTTAATCTCCACCTGCAATTCTGTGAATAAAAATAATATGAACAGACCCGCATCATACCATGACACCCACATGCTCAAAAGGACCACCTTCCCTACACAAGCCTGCTCACCAGCTGACAGGTTACCAGCAATTACTTCTCATCCTGGACTCCCGATAAGTGCAAATCTCAATGGCATGATCATCTGCCGTTTCCATGTAGCAGGAAGAAGGGTCAGGAAACAACTCTGGTTAGTGTATTGTCGAAGGCTGTTGGGGTGTAGTGTGGTTTCCGGGCTGTATGGCCATGTTGACTGATGCCAGCCACAGATGCAGGTGAAACTTCAGGAGAAAATGCTAGTAGAATACGGCCATACAGCCCGGAAACCACACAACACCCCAACCCTGGTTAGGTATGGCAAACTTTGCAAAGCTGTTCTTTCCCAATCAAATTTTTGGCACTTGATTTAATAACTTGTTTAAATTATTAAACCCCTCACCCCTGCCAAATAATTGTAATTTTCTGTATTTATTGTTCTGTTTCAATCTGTTAAAAAAACAACCCTGGATTAAAAATTCTTAAATAGTACATACTCTTGTATATATTAATAGCTACTTACTTTCGAGGGTCGTTGTGAAGAGAAGGTGATAAAGAACTTTGGACTTTTAAGAATGCAATGGAAATTATCATTAAGGTAAAGAATGCTTTTTCCTGAGGCAGGTCACACAAGCAGAAGGAAATAGACCACTTTAGGGGACTGCTGATAAGCCAAGGCTGGTGGGGAGGGAGGCTCTTCTGTTGTGTATGCACACAAAAGGGCCCCCTAACCTGGCTACAGCTTGAAAAGAAGGGTTGGAACAAGGAAGGTACACAAGAAAGAGAGATTAAAGCTACCCTTATCACTTCTGCAATCAATAAATGCACACCAGACAATTATGCAAACAAGTTTAATGCACCTTGAATATACAGGAAGGAGAAAAAGCTTAGTGATTCACAAAAATATTACAAAAAGTAGCTTTGTGCAGGTGAACACACCAGCACTGCAATAATGTAAGAATATACATTAGAAACTAATATAAAATATTTTAAAAACTTTTACTAGTTTAGGTTTCCATTCTTTTTGGTAGAAAAAAGGCATACTAACAAAGTACTGAAAATCTCACTGCAAGTAACGCAAGCCTTTTTCAGACCAGCTTCTGCAGAGTCCTTAATGTTTTCATAAAGGGACAACAGCATCCATCTATCTATCGACGAAAGACGCGACGACGACGACCATCGCTTACTACACACGCACGCACGCACGCACGCACGCACACACAGATGAACTACAAAAAGGTTCACCTCAACTGAGGCTTATCCAAGCAGCCTCAACAGTCAGAATTAAAAGCTGAGAAAATCTAAGGTTTTTCCCCTGCAACAGAACAACTCATTTCGTTGAAAGTTCTCTAGCACTATAGCCATCCAAAATACAGAAATGTAGTTAACAACCAACAAGAAAGCGCTATCCCTCACACACAAAAAGCAGTTCATAACTCCCCATCTGCTTTAACAGAGAGCTGGTTCTTATGGATACAAAACGGAACACTAGTGATATACTTTCCCGCTGTCCCCCAGAGTCCAGCAGAGGGGCTAGAGTCTAGACCATGAGTTTCACAATTCCGAGGTTCTTTTTCACAATGGCAGTTTGGTGCTGTTGAAATTGTAAACTGCTACTCCAAGAAACAAACAGGAAGAGCACAGAATCTTTTGAATTATCTCACATGTTTGATCACTTGGTTTCACTTTTCCTTATTTTAAAGGATATGCTACTTAAACCTGAGCCAGGCACACTTCTATATTTTCTTGAAATATGATATCCTATATTTTCTTGAAATACTGGCAATGGCCATCCTTGTTTACTGCAGAACCTTCACTATAATAACATACCTCATCATCCTTCCTTCCCTCAGTGACTTAGAACAGTGATGGATACAGACCTTTGCCATCCCCACTCCAGGGAAGGCAACAGTAGCCATGTTGATTTCCACCTTCACTAAGGGCAAAAAAATAATCAATAGGGAGAGCAGAAAGAAGAAAATGTTTACAAAACCAGATCAGCTGGCAAGCATATCCCAACACTTGAAATTAAAAAAAAATCCATTTTCTGAAATTAAAAGGCATTTGATGGTATTCCGCAAACTTACTCCACACACAGTTATTGATAATGATGTTATTTTGCTATCAGAGATTTCAGATTTCAGCAGAGACTCATCAAGCAGAGAGGTGGAAAAGGTTTTTTCAAAACACCTCTCCAACCTTATTATTAGCCAGCTGGCTGAAAATAGGAAAGATGCACCTTTATGACAGCCCTGGAATGATACTACACAGCTAATGCGCCACTTATTATGATTTCATGGTCCGTACGCAATTTGAGAAGCAAAAGAATCACATCTGAAATGAAGCAGCAGCAAAGTGCATAATGCCCATAGGTTAATTGCTGGAGAGACAGGTCAGCCTAAGGATCCTTTTAAAACCTGCGTCTGCTACAGGCTCATTTTCCTTTCGACATTTTGGATACCTGCCAAAGCAGGATTTGAAAGAGATAAAACAAGCAAAGGTGGGAAAGGAAACACCACAATAAGGCAGGATTATTAACAAACAAAACTATTATCACTTTCTCTTAAAATTGCAATGGTGGTAAATGGGAAAGAGCAAAGTTAAACATTAACACATTTTTGCCACAAGTTATTAAACATATTTCTGAAAATACATTTGCCCCCTGACCCTTACTTCCTGTGCTTTTACGCTTACAGAGCATGTATAAAGGAGTTTTTTTTAAAAAGCCATGTACAGCCTTCTTCCTGTTGTTGGAAGAAGAGAGTGGAAGAGGTGGAGCAATCCCTGCAGCACTCTTGGGCCTCACTGGCATCACTACAGATGTGATCCCTACGCTTTGATGTGGAAGGTAGAGGCCTTCTAATTCTAGGTCTGCAAAACAAAGTGTGTGTGTGGGCATGGGTGGTTGGGTGGGGGTTAACCCGAAAACATGCTGCAGAGGTTTGCCAAAAGTATACAGAACATCAACTCAGTGAACAGAGACTAGGTTTAAACTCACATATCGGAAGAAAATATCTGAGCGCGCAGAGGGCCACAAATAAGAACAGGAGTCGACAAATGACACAAGTTCCTGCTTCTGTTAGGAACGCACATGACTTGCTTGTTGGGCCTCTCTCACTATCTTTCTAGCATGTAGTCTACCTTTTCCATTGGTTTAAAATGCTATTTGTCTAATTATGCCACTAAACAATTCTGAGGTACTTGATTAAAAGATAAATCACCCAACCCTTCAGCCACTTGTTGGTGGGACTGCTGACAAAGAGAGCTTTATGATACCATGGACACCCAGCTTACCAGTGCTCTGACTAGTCCTTTCTGCTTCAAATTGGAAGAACTTATTTTCCCTAACTGAGAGCTGTTCTAGTTTTGATGTACATCTAAATTCTTCCTGAATTCCAGTGCCACAGTGGGATATAGAGGAATGTGCCCAGATCTCTTTGTATGGAATGACTTTGCTGGAGTCCAGATCTTGAGCACAGTCACACTTTGGTCCAAACACCAGCTGCTAGATTAAGCCTCTATTTACTAACATCTTGCACTTCTCCTCACCAGCATTCTCACACAAACTTTTACTGCTTCTTCAATTTATATTCTATTATTGTCTGCCTCAAACTAGATAGTAAACATTCTGCAACTGCCTTTTGTTACCAGTTACTTTAGAGGCTAGTTTTTTACTGTCCTGGCACATGACTGGTGCAACAGCTGCACTGAAAGTTAATAATTGTAGCAGCAACGTAGGAAGGGTGTTTACAGCTCCAGGTGCTGGAGGGATTAAGAAGCAGGTGCAAACCAACGAAGAGCGGATAGAGTTCTAGTTTCCTGTAAACCACTTCAGTGACTAGTAGGCGGAGAGCAAGAGTGCTAAGCAAACTCTTCCTTCCAACTCTTGGGAAAACGAATGGTCAGCACAACTATCTACAATGTCTAAGTGTTTGTGCATAAAAAAAAAACAGATATGCAGTCAATTGGAGAGACCCAGCTCATTTCCATTGAGTCTTCTGGGGAGTTAGCAAGAGCTCCCAGCAAAAACTGCCATAAACTGTTACTGATTAAACAAACATCCATCGGGGCACTTTACCTTTGATTTGCCAAGACATAATTTGTGGGTAGTTTCTGGCAGATATGAAATCTGAATGCTCTTTCTGCAAGTCATACCAAACAATCATTTTTCAAGTTTAAATAAAGAAACTGCAAGGTCAATTATTTTTTCTCACAAAATAATACTCATGCAGGACTAAACATTAAATATGTTATGGCAGAACATAACATTCTCAACTTTCTCAATACATCCACAAAAATTCTGTAATAAAGTTACAAAACATTAAATAGTATTCCATGTACTTCCCTTTGGAAGGAAAAGGAATTTGGCCTCAGATGTCACATATTTCATTCCTTGAACAGAAAACCTCTCAGGTCTCTACACCATCAACAGAAAGAGGTGATAGAAGGCTCAACCACACAGAGGCATGAATGCAAACATGTAGCTGTGCAAGGACTCACTGGAGTGATTATATCATCATAGAGCACAAGATTTCGAAGACTATCCTCAGACTTGCAAGTTCTGGTTGCACAGACTTTGCAAATAATTCTATGGGATTCACATGACTAAATGTTCCTCCCACACACAGGCAGGCAGGCAGTTGCCAGGGAGCAGAATTCTACCCCATGTTTCTTCATAAGTTTAGTATATCAAAATTGGGGTGGGTATGCAGCTGCATGCAGTTGTGTGAGAATTCAGTTTGAAGTGGCATAATCAAGAAGCAGGTTTACCTTAGCTGTTGTCTGTGAGAGCTAAGTCAAAGAGACCACTTTGACTTGGCTCTCACAAAAGAAAATATGCACAATATCTGGCAATAACATGCAAGTGACAGCATTACAAGTGAATGCTAAGGGTTTTTTAAAAAGGTATCTCTGTGAGATTCTATTATGGCACGCTGTCCTTCTTGAACACTACAACACTCCTGCTTGTATCAACACAGAATCTGGATTGGGCTCACTACACCACAACAGCCTCATCAGCTTCCAAAACCTAACAATCTAAATAAGTGATGTCCAGCCCTTCTTTCCATGTAACATCTATCAAACATACTAGAGTACCATCCCATCCCATTCCTTGCTTCACTTTAAATAAAAAATGAGGATTGTAGAATTTGCCAAGGGAACTTGTGGGCACAGCAATCCCTTCAGTTACATAATGCTCAAAGGCCATATATTAGCCTTTCTCTGCTCCAAAATTATCATCTGTCAACCACATGGTTCTTTACAGGAGAATGAATTCTAATGCTTTTTAACTCTGTTTTTTTAAAACCATCCTTGTTTTGGCCAATGCAACTCTTTTTCCAGAGTGTTTGCTTCAGAGTAGGACAACTAAACGCTTAGTTGGGAACAGGCCCACAGTTTTTAAAAGCAGAGTCAGCAAAGCTGCCATTTTGACTCATAGCTTTTGACCCGGAATGCCAGCACAGAATTTTTTCCTTCACTATTTCCCTCTCAGGACACCATTTCCACAGAAAACAAGATCAGCTTGCCATGAAAACAAACTATTTGGAATGATAGTCAATTTCCATTAAGTTTTCTTTCTTTTTTTAAAAAAATCACTCCAATTCCTTTTCCAAAATGAATCCCTTGCTTGGATCTATTCCTGTCCTCGCTGTCTTTTTGTCTGTTTGCAGGGTTAGGTTAAGGAATTAAGGAAGTGGTTCTTTCTTCTTTAGGAAGTTTAGTCCAGCTGCCTTTAGACACAATTGCAAGGTTTGTATTCTAGAAACAATGAAGTAGTGGTCCCCAAACTAGGCAATAGCTCTGTTTGTGTGTACATTTGAGGATAATCTGAACCATTAAAATAAAACATCTCTCTCCCCAAATATGTGAGTGAAAAAGGAAAAACTACAACTTCAGCATGAATGCATAATCCATGGAAAGCTTTCCATTGTCAAGGCTGATGATGTAAGGCAAAGCAATAGGAGTCCAGATATCTCTTAATTCATGGATAATTTCTTATGTTTCTGCAGCAAGACTGAAAAGCTTGGTGGAACTTTATCACAAATTTCAGGGAGGATGCATTATCAGAAGAACTGCCCTATACCAAGACTGCAAATCAATTCAAGAAGCCATCTACACATTATGTATGAAAGCCTTTGGGCTTTCTACCATGGTTCAGGAGTATTCAAGGTACCTCATAAAATTTCATTTTCACCTTATTGGTAAAGAGAACCTTTGGGGGGCCCTTTGTCCAAGGCCAACTGATAAAGGCTTAATGTTATGAATCTCTTCCACATGTACCTAAGAATAACCACTACTGAATACAGTTGAACATGTTTCCCAGGAAACATACAGTTTTGGACTGCTTGGCATTCTTCCCTAATAATGCTCCCAACATCTGAGCCATTAGTTGTTTTCTCCAGGCAAAGTCAACAAGTATGCTAATTTCAAGCAAGATGCTCACAGGTCTCAGTTCAGACTCTAAAATACCTTTAAGCACTCATTTACTTGGGTCCAGCTAGGAAACTACTTCTGTGATATCACAGCAGATTAACCAACATCATCAAGAGAAGTAGAACAAGCAGAGAAGCAGGAAGCAGCAGGACAGTCAAATCTACCAAGAGAAATGTTCAATGACTTTTAAAAACAGGAGAACATTTGGCACTTTTAAAAGAAGAACATTTCATGTCCTCCAATTTGGTCTAATGCAGAGGACAACGCTTTCTTCAGAATTCACATATAAGCACAGAATACAAGAACCTTTGTTTGCAGTAATGTGACAGATAACACCTCAGACATAACTACAGAGACCGTTTTCCGTAGTTGAAAGCATACCAAGTTCCACTGCAGTATTTTTTCAACTCAAATGCATGTGCGAAATGCAATATCGTTTACGAAGCAATAAGAATTCTCAGTGAATAAAGAATTCTGTTCAGGAGATTCCTGGATAAAAATGGATATTGAGTTGCGGAAAACACATCTACACCAGTGGACAGTGTGTTCGCACCTGAAAAATGTGTGGCTAAAGGTAGATGAGGCACAAAAACCCCGAGCTAAGGCAGCAGGGTGTTCTGGAGCCAGCTAAAAAATATCACTACTATTCATAGTTAAATACTTCTCTCCTCTTATATACTCATTTGTACGCAGGGTGTTCAGAGTTCAGCCGTGATGAAAAGGAGAATGCCATGTACCAGCACAGTTCAGTTCTGGCTGGACTCTGCTGTTGAGTAACTCCCCCTCGGCTAGCAGTGGTTATGGAGCAACATTCTCTTATTTGTAGGAAGAGCTTTCACTGCTTTAATTATCCCATGTGTCACTGGGCAGCATACAGTAAGCTGTTGCTTGTGGGTGTCAGTTATCTTTAATGGAGTGGGTTGTCAAAAACAGCATCAGGCAAGATGGAGACTTTCAGTTTCTTTTCAGGCCAACTATACTCCTTTGGAAGTTTGAACTAAAAGGCAAATGAAAGCAGTTAGTTGATCAACATTAGAATGATCTAGCACAGGGGTCTGCAACCTGCGGCACTCCAGATGTTCATGAACTACAATTCCCATCAGCCCCTGTCAGCATGGCCAGTTGGTCATGCTGGCATGGGCTGATGGGAATTGTAGTTCATGAACAGCTGGACAGCCGCAGGTTGCAGAGCCCTGATCTAGCACATACAAAGAAAACAGAAGAATGCTACTACGGATAGCTCCTCTATGTGGAAGCCAGGGTTTCAAATTAACATGCAAATAAGAAACCTTTTCCAGTGAATTCATTTGGGACAGAAGATTACATAACCAATTATTGTTCCTATTTCCAGCTTTCATCTGCCTATTCCTTGTCCTGCTTCACCTCCTCTCATGTCACCTAACCCCCCTAAATTCTTTTTGCTTGCGGCTAAAAGGAGAACCAAGTTTAGAGATACTTTTACCCACATCCTATGATGTATACAAGACTTAGTGCAATGAACTTCTTCTTTGGGAAGAACTGTGCTTCCTTGAGGTCAAGTTAGCTCAATTCTAAAATTATTAGGTCTACATACAAGAGCTCCACACATGGTTAAGACAGCAGAGTCAAGAGTTAGGAAATGAGCCAAGGAGGTGGTAGACCATTAGAAGAGAAATGTGTGAAAGCACTGTTGTAGGAGGACAGGGAAACAGCAGATGAATAAATTCTTGGCATTAAGTTTGCACTGAGACTGATATTGAACCGAGGTAAGAGCTGATTTTTCCAGGAAGGATGACTGAAGAACAGAGATAGGAACTAGCTTTAGGAGTAGTTGATACTTAAAAATTAACAAGACACCAGATCTGGGTAGGATACACACAAGATTTCCCAAAGTGAAACTGCTGACATTCCAACAAAAATATAACTGGAGGATTGGAAGATATCCAATGTATTGCAGATTAAAAAGGTTCTGTGGAAGAACACGAGACTTTAGACTTTTTAGTCTAACATCCTGAATAAACTGGTGGAAAGCATAATTAAAACTAGAATTATTTATCATATGAAATATTAAGACTTGAGCAGGAAGATTCAGCATGGCTTTTGCTCTAAACTTTGTTGGGAAGAGTGGAATAAAAACTGAAATAATACAATGAGTACCACCATTATTTGAGTTATTTGAGAGTTTCATCAAACATAATAGGTGATCATGTTCAACTACTTGGACTTCGTTAAAATAGGATGCAGAGAAGTAAACAGTTCTCACAATGGGTGACAATGACCAGTGGATTCTCCAGCATCCAGTCACCTTTCAGAAGGAGTTGTTGGAAGGATCACAGAAGAAAGGAGAGCTGAGCTGTCTCAGGAAAGAGCAGTGACAGCTCAGGTCTGTCTCAGGCAAAAGAGAAGGCAGAGTGAAGGTAGCTCTGCTTGGTAGTGTGGCAGAGTGGTTTTGCTCTATATCTGGGAGAGAAAAGAGGGCTCAATTGTTAGGCCTATCTCTGGGGATGAGCAGACCTTGTACAATTTAATCTGGCTGGGAAAACAGCAGTCTGGTGTAGTGGAATCCTGTACACGAGAAAGGATCCAACTAAGTGGCTAGTCAATAAAAGTCTGCTTGTGCCTGAAAACATTGTAGAAAAGTTGAACTACTCTCTGAAGGAATAACACATTTAAAATTTTGTGCCTCAGCCAGGTTCCTGCTTCATCTACATGAAGATGTATGCTGCTGGTTTGTTCCTTTAAAACCAACCTGTAAATAAATAAACCTTCTTTTGTTCATATTTTAATCCATTTACAGTGATCTCAACAATCTTGTGCACTGCAAAATTTACTTCACAGCAGCAAACTCAACACCCCCACACACTCTATCTGTAGAACACTTAGATACTGAGGGGAAGGTTTGTAGTTCAAAACGAACCTAGAGCCCAAAAATCTTAAGAAGGCTGTGTGCATCCTCTCAGTAGGAAAAAAACTTGTCACACAGACTTACTTCCTCTGGAGAATTCAGATCTTCTAGGTCTTCTAGCATTCTTTCCACAAATTCTTCAGTCAGCAGGATCTGCAAAAGAGAGACAGTAGCTTTATTCTTTTACAATCCAAGCTTTACCTAATTGCTAAGCAACAGACTCCTTCCTGGTGCACAGAGAAGAGACTGTACTGTGTTTTTCATGAAGCAATTCACAAAGGCCTTGGAAGTTGATTTGCTTCCTTCTCTAGTTCTGTCAAAATACTACAATTATAAGTGAATCTAGTGCATCATTACTTATCTTCCTAGGTCAAAAATTAAAGACTGTGATTCAAAGGGAAGAGAAGGCAGGCAATAAAAGAAAGAAGACACTTGATTCTTTGAAAGCAGACAAGAGAAAAGGGCGTCACTGTCATTAGCTTATAAATATTTCTTCTGCCAAATAGTTTGAACAACTTAACCTTCTTGGAACTTTGTTAACTCTACTGCATAAAGGTGCACCTAGATTTGTCTGAAGTTTAAACCAGGCTTCTGATTTGATTAGGATGAGATGGATTAAATACACAGGGGCAATTAGGCATAGCAACACAAGTGCTAAACATATTGTTATTGCCAGGAATTCCTATGACATGGCTTTTAATTCAACTATTATCAACCATACCATTCGATGTTGATAATATGCCCTAAATTCAGAAATTACTCATTGTTGATTTTCAGAGGTTCTCCCTCAGGAACCCTCATCACATGAAACTAGATGGGCTATAACACAAAAAAGGTCCTTGTTGATCATGGCACCAAAACTCTGAAACTCCTCCCCAAGGAGATCCGTCTGTCTGTCCTTCCACCAGTGGTTGAACAACTGGTTTTGTTTGGCATTCCCTCACTAACACTTCTTAGCCTCCTCTGTGTTTGTGCATCTACATGTTTATTTGTGTTACTTAACTGTGTTTAAATACTTGGGCCCTTTCCGCACAGACAAATGTTCCTGCATTTACGCCATGGAAACGGCAAAAGGGACGCTTCATTACCAAAGCGAAAAGCGTTCGCGACGCCAAGAGCGTAGCTAAAGATAAAGCGCGAGCCACGCCGGCCGTCGCTGAAACGGCATCAACTGGCGTGAAGCCATGGTATTCAAAAGTCGCTCAGGAACAGAGGATTTTCCAAATACGGCGCTCCGAGGCCGCAGTCGTGCGAACTGCCGCCATGGAGTCGGTGCCAAAAATGGCGACTGCCGAACACCAGCCCACACTGGTGGCAGCCATGTTGGGGAGGGAGAACCATTTTGGCGGCCATGGTGGTGAGGTCAGCAGCGGCAGTTTCAAAGCACTCCGCTTCGAGGCCGCCTGTGTGGCGTTTAAGAGTCACGCACACATGCAGATGTGCAACCGTGTGCCTTTGATCACTGCCTGCTCAAGCACCTCTCCCAGATCCATATCGCTTATACAGATGGCAGCTGCCCTGCACTGTCTCTGGTGGCACTGGCCAAACAAACAGGGACAGACAATAGATGGGAGGAAAGCCGATGACAGATAGGGGGGCGGACAAGGCATCAGGGCAGGCGCCTCGGCCAATCGCACTGCTGAACGCCCGTGACGTATAGCCGACGCAGTTTCGCCAGTGCGCAGCAAGACACCGCTTCTGCAGTGCTTCCGTGCGAACCCCTGCAGTTCCGTTTGCTCACGCAGCTTCGCCTGGCCGTGCAAACGCTCCACTGGGGATGCGCTGCTATTACTGACGGCTTCACAACAATCTTTTTGTATGTGCAGAAACAGCCTTTGTTTTTTGTATTTTCAATGCTGGTTTAAGGTTTGAAATGTACACTGCCTTGGGATCCTGAGTCGGGTAGAAAATTGACATAGAAATCTTTCAAATAAATAAAAACTGTCTCTGCACATAACACCATAATTCACATACAACTGTTGTGGATAATAAAGGTGACATGTACAGCAAAAGAACATTACAGGCTATCTTAGCTCTTTTGAATTTAAAAACAGAAATTGAATTTTTTCAATTTGAGCTAAGCACTGCTTTTTGTGAATATTTTCATATCAACAGGATATGTAGACAGGACACAGAAGGTGATATATTCCCTTAAGAAAAAAATATCCGTAATAAAATAGTAGGAAACACGTTTAACATATAGGGGTCAAATTAACTTGTTTTGCAGAAATTCAAAAGCCACATCCAAGAAAAGCATTCTCCCAGGAAATCTTTCAGCAGCAACTAAGGCAGTAAATAGGCTCTGCAGTATCAGATGGCACTTGCTATGAGGGTTTTGAAATGCCACATTTCCATAGTTCTGGTAGCATAGTGCAAATATTTCCCACCCCTCCAGCCTGCTGTAACTGGTTTCTCATGCTGGGACATAGTTCTGCCTTTTATGAAGACTGTTTGCAGAACACAAGCACACAGCAGCTTAAAAGTGTGCTCCACCTTTAGCAAGTCAAGAAACAAATGTCCATGCTAGGATTTTCATTTGGGGAACGACCTCAACAAAGTAGTTTCAGCTATGTGAATTTCCAAGTTTGTTATATGTATTGCAAATAAAAGAAGTAACAAACGTGAAAAAGAAGAACAGGTAAATTAAGAGTCCCTGAAATTTGGCCAAAACAAGTGACCAGATTTTGAAAAAAAATATTTGGAGTTTCTTCAAATTACTCTATAAAAACTTTTGCATATAGCAACCTCTCTCCTCAGCATTCACATTAATTTTGATTAAAAGTGGAAGGTCTTACATTGTTCTGGGTTTAGTTAGCTTTCTTTTGTAATTTGTGACCCTAATCCTTCCTGAATATACAGTGATAAGAAAAGGCTCTTCTCAAAGTTTAGCCAGATGTATCCATGGTTGCCATACCCTTCCTGCCACCATTTTGTGGCCCCAAGCTCTGGTCCAGGCTCACTAGTCTTTCCCTCTTAAAAAGATGTGATCATAACTCTCTCTCCTTATTTGGAAAGACTTTTGCTTTAAAAACTCCTCTTTAACCCTTCACCACCTTAATCCTTCTCCCCTTTCTTTGGACCCTTTCTTTGGACACAATTCAGAGCTTTCAACTTTGTGCGCTCAGATCATCAGATTCCTGCATGCTCATAAACCCACACTGCCAAGCAGACAGGCGATTATCTCTCTCCACCACCCTCCTTGCTGTTTTTTCCTTTCTCTCCTCTTAAACTCTCTGTTCTCTGAGACATATGCTATGGAGTGTGGATAAATATATACTGTGAGAGTACTGGAACTAGGTACAGGTACCATGTTTCTCCAAAAATAAGACAGTGTCTTATATTAATTTTTGCTCCCAAAGATGTGCTATGTCTTATTTTCAGGGATGTCTTATTTTTCCGCTCCACAGCTGCATGCTCTGGTGTTCTGTTCGACGGGCATGCTTCCAAACAAAAACTTTGCTACGTTTTACTTTCGGGGGATGTTTTATATTTAGTACTTCAGCAAAACCTCTACTACGTCTTATTCTCAGGGGATGTCTTATTTTTGGAGAAACAGGGTATGTGTGGGTTTCTTGGTATTTTGACTGCAACGTATATCTTTGACTGCATGCTTGTATGTTAGCTTCTCTCTATAAACTTTCTCTGATTAATCTGATAAATTCCTGTTTCTATTTCCATTTCTATCTTGTACTAAGAGCCTGCTACTCTGTCAAGATTCTTTAAAAATGTGTGGTGAGCTAAGTACAGGGTCTGGGTATATTTGCTGGCCATGTGTTAAAATTTGGTGCACATTAGACATGGATGCTGTGAATGCAACGTAAATGGGGATGGATTGGAAATCTTCACTGTTAATGTGGGTACCCTAAACAAACGGTAAACAGTAAAAGAGTGTCCATTGATGGCATACCAAGCACCTATGTTGGGTTGCCAATCAAATTACAGTCTGCCTAAATGAACACCAGCCTGCATTTAACAACTACGCTAACAATAATTTAATTAAACCATGGTACCATATGATGCCTGAACTTGGCCTCCATTCTGATTAACTGTACTAGCCATATTAAAACCTTAAACTCAGACCACAGCTTTTGTTCCAAAAATCTTGTGGAACTCCAAGGAGTAGCATTAAAGTTATTCTTGGAGACCACAAACAAAGAGGAAGTATGATAGTTGCCACTCTGATTCTCAATCTGAAGACTCAGCCCGATGTACTAAGACATAAACACTCAACAAAACAGGAACCATTTTAAAAGTAGAACTTTGTTGTTGTTTTTAAGAAAGATTTTCAGCATGCAAAAGCATACATTTTGAAGGGTTTTTTGGGGGTGGTGGTGTTCCTAAAGTACAAACGTCCACATGCAGTTCTGTAACATGGAATCAAAAGAAAAAGAACTCTTCTAAATTAACCCTGTCTGCCAAAGAAACCAAACACACACATACCCTTTTCAGTGAATAAACAAATAGGAAAATAGAAACAAAACCCCCTTAAAAGCTATGACATATATGCTTTTCATTCTTCCTGGAATTCCTGAATTTCCAGATTACAGATTATGCAGGGTTTGAAAGCACCCCCCCCCCCAATTCACAGACTCCAAAAATAAATTGGGGGGGGGGGGGATAAACACACCAAAAATGGTGATTCCTGTTAGATCGCTCACTAAATCTCCCGTAAACATGGCCCCGATCTGAATAGAAGTCTGATGGGGAAGAATCAATATGTAGTTGTGAAAACTACCCTAATCTGATTTTGTGATTATAATTATTTTAAACAATCTTTTCCTGTAAAGGGAAGTCTTCTAATTCTCATTGACACAAGTCCTTACAGGAGCCAACTAGTCTGCAACAGGAAGCCATAATTTTACTGATATTTCCAATAAGAGTAACGTCTCTATCAGAAGGAATCTGACCTCTCACACTTTTCCAGCTCAAGTTGAGAGTCACTGGAGTCAAGCAAAGAGTTTGTCTTGGATCCAAATGAACTTTACTTTCATCTGTGCCATGAATGTGTTGTGTGCTTTGGGGCTTGCCCTCAATCCCTACCCCCACCTGTAAAATGGAAAGAATAGTGACCTAACTGATAAGTTTGTTCTGAAGAGAAATACAGTGAAGAGTGCAAGGCATTCCACATTAGAACGGCTTGTATAATTGGTAATGTGACATTTTCCGAACTTTAAAATCTAGTTTTAGAACTAACTACTCAACCACTGATTCCCCTGATCCAACAAGATTAACTTGAGGAAGTATGCAAAAGGGACTGATTCCCTGACCTACAGGTGATGAACATTTAAAACAGGTAATAGTACATGAGGAAATAAGAGGCTATAAAAGATTTTTTGAGCTTACAGAGAAGGCGTGTTTTGGGAGCATTTGCTGAGCTACATGAACAGTGGGTAGGAATATGAATCAAGCCTTCATTGATCCTATGCATGACAACATTCTTGTTTATAATGCAGCTTTGTCATCCTTTACAAGGACAGATAACATAAATGTTGAAGTGTCCTCTCTAAACGGATTTAAAAGGAAGTGATGGTATGACTGGCATGTCTAACTTATTATCTCTGTTTCATCTCTGGGAGTCACGGTTGATTATTTCAAGGGCACTGGAGTTTTCAAGGGATGAAGCAAAGTGTTCCCTATGATGACATTCTATGGGCGACCACAAAAATTTGTAAATAGAAAGACCTAACAGGACAGTAAATTCTTTCTGATGACGAAGTACATTCAGCTGTGAATACTTCACTCTTTTTCCTGGATGGATTCATGGACAAGTTGAGACAGATTACTATTCACTCTGGTAATGTCTCATTGGTGCCCCACTTCCAGCTTTTTCTCTCTTTAAAAAGATATTCACTATTTCTGCACTAGTTCTTTTGATGTCAGAGGGGACTCTGGAAAAAGACTTTGCATCTTTCCCTCCAAAGATCTACTAGAAAGAGAAGCACAGGACCATCCGATTCTTGACAGCCAATTGCAGGGAACGTGTTCTTGAGCAGATCCACTGAAGGACAAGAGCTTCAGCTTGCTACGCGAACTACCAACAGATAAAGACACTTGAATAATTGTGACTAACTATGGGGAAATGAAGGCTATAAACATTTTAATAAATCCATTTTAAAAATAGTTACTAAAACACCAGGTGAATATTCTACAGCTCCTGGGAAAAAACCCCTGAAGGATTGAAAAATGCTACTGAATACAGAGGAATGTATTTAGAAAATTTTAAAATTATTATATTAACAATTTATCAGAAACAAAGAAGATATCCCTGTAGCAGAATTCTCAGGACCAGTAATAGGTATCCAGTAGAAACAGTAAACTTAACTTTTTTCTTAAGTAAACTTAAGAAAAATAATTGTGGTCATTATCTTGGTCACAGTTATACATCACTTGGTAACATTCAGACTGATTTACTATAACTTTCTAATGAGGGGCTTCCTTTAAAGGACATTGGTTCAAAATGTGGTTGAAAACTCAAAGTTTACCATGAAAACCCCAATGTCAATTTTAGCACAGTTACTAACACTTTGACCGTACAACCCTAAATGGCCCAGGGACAGGGTACCATGGGGACTATCTTGTGAGACCAGCGAGTGTTCAGCTTTACACACCTGCGTTATCAGGCATAAGGTTGGCAAGGTCAGGGCCCCTTAGACCATGGCATTTCTTCCTCTAGGAGGGATGTCAGACCCTCTATCTCTTGGCCATCTAGAAAACGTAAAACATATTCTGAAGGATGCCTTGTGTGTTGGCTTTTTGCTTGATGTCCCTGCTGCAATTTTACACTTACCACTGTACGATTACTCATATTTGCTTTTTACTGCTACTATTTCACTGTGAAGGTTTCAACTGATACTATTTTAGACAATTCATGCATTTTAACTTGCCACAATTTAGACTTTTATGCTGTAAGGTGTTTTGAGTACCATTTTAATGGTAGAAAGAAGATACATAACATTTCCTAAACATACAAGCACACGAAGCTGCCTTATACAGAATCTGACCCCTGGTCTATCAAGGTCAGTACTGTTTACTCTGATTGACAAGAGCTCTCCGGGGCGCAGACAGAGGTCTTTTATATCACCTACAACTTGATTCTTTTAACTGGAGATGCCAAGATTTTTCTGAATACAAAGCAGATGCTCTACCACTGAACCATGGCCTCTACCTTTTTAAAAATAAACAAAACAAAACACAAGGTTTCTTCCCACACAGAGATAAAACTGAGCTCAGTGGAACAGCTTCAAAACCTGTACACTCATTGCAAAACGAACACCCAGGTCACACTTAAAAAATAGCAACCTACTCCTTCGTTCTATAGACTATGCTATTTATGTGTACTTTGATCAACATAATGCAGGCATATGACAAATGCGTGCCTGCAAACGCCTGAACTGAATATATACCTAGGTGGTCATGAGATGTGTCATTCTCTGTGTTAGCAAATGTACATGCAAAGACATGGGAATTACTGGGGAACATCTTCCCAGTGACACAACATCTCAGCTGTTCATGCCTCCTTCCTGTCTGCTTGCCAGAGATGCCAGAGATGTGAGCTGACAGGCAACAGTCAAAAGCAGCCATTGAGCAAGATGGCCCCTGGAGTTAGAATCAGTCCAGGATGTGATTTCATGAATTTTTGATTTATCTAATAACTGTATATTGCTTGTTTCAATTGTTATTTATTTCAATTAGGTTCTTTAGAAGATACTTTGTGTCCTGAGCAGGGAAAAAGATGGGGTAATAGATTACATAAACATTTTCTTCTGTGTAAGATCATGGCCCTTTGGTTACTTTCGCTAAGGAAAAGTCTCACATATATAGTCTGTCTTGACTTAATGTTTTAGAAATTCCCTATAAAGTAACAGCTTTGTAATCTGGAACACATAGATCCAAAATGCTCAGTTAACCAGCATCACCCAATGGGCAATCTCCTCCCCCCTCACCTACCATATTCCTGTGATGCTGAGCTTGCACATGCCCTACTCCTGCCTCTCCAGACAGCCAGCTTGATGCCTCTGGCTATTGCTGAGTTTCTGCCTGCTGGTGCTCCCAGCTGATGTCATCCTTAGGTACCTTCTTCCCCCTCAGCCTGCCATGAGCTGTTAGGAAACCAGGCCTGTTTGAAGAGCAGTTTGCCTGCTTGTCTGACTGCTACATAGGAAGACTCCATGGCTGGAGTCAGGGTTGTGGTGGAATGGTCTCACCAGGCTCAGAACAGGGGCCTCAGGGTAGGGTCCAGAGAAAAGCAATAAGCTTCAGCAATCAGCACAGTTGCTTACTTCGCAACCCCCCACTTCATGAGTGCTAGATAAAAAAAAAAATTTCAGCGCCCCAAACCATCACATCCATATAATAGCTCCAATGTAGTTAAAGCTTTCTGTAGCTTTCAAACATGGCTACTATGAGAAACAGTATATTGTGCAGGAGGTTAATGGTTGAACCCAGCATGGATATTTAAGAACATAAGAACATAAGAACTAGCCTGCTAGATCAGACCAGAGTCCATCTAGTCCAGAACTCTGCTACTCGCAGTGGCCCACCATTTCTGTTCACACCTGCAGCATTCACTTTGGTCTCAGGAAGAGATTTGCTGTAGCATTATTTTCACAAAGAGTTGCAGATGCTTTTGGCAGCCATTATTTCAGAGGAGGTAAAGCTATTGCAGGAATCCTTTGATCACATACAGTGTTAGTATGAGCATTACACATCAGAGACATTGTCACGGTAACTAACATACAAATAGAAGCTTAGGGCTAACAAATGAGACTTCTTGCTTATGTTTGCACCTTTGGGGCTCAAAGTAATTTTCGTATTGAGCAACACAGAAGGCAGTAGAAGGTGTTAAGAAATTAAGCTAGGCTGAAATTTTGAAGTTTCAGCTTTGTGTAAATGATCGGCAAGTAAAAATATTATAAATTATGAGGGGAGAACATTTAGATGTTGTAGAATTTTGCACACACAAAAAATCCAAATTCTGTAACCAGAAATACCTAAATTAATAGAACATTACACAGGAGTCATGGTGGGCCCTGTACGATTTGGAATTTTGCTCAAAGTAACTGCTGGATACTAGACCAGGGTTTGGAGGGAACAGGTCTCATTGTAACATAGCTCTGCAGTAATTTGCATCAAAGGGTATAAAGGACATTCGGGGAGTTAGCTGAGAACTGCGCTGAAAGCAATATTGCACTTTGTGACAAAATGGATGTCCCATCTGAAAACAATATGGCTTGCGTATCAGGAAATATCAATGATTTTTTTCAGATGTTACAGTATAACAGTGACTTTAAAAAGCAAGATATTAAAGATTCTAAAGAAGTCAGAAGACTGAACATTAATATCCTGCCCCATGATCTGTGGCACTGCGACACTTGTGCACATTTACAGTGCTCCAGTGTCTGCTATTTAGACACCATCAATGACCCTCAGAACTCAGGACTCTCCTGGTAGGTGGTCTGTACACTCCCACAGCAGTATGGGACAAACTCCCCCTCCCATTCACACCTTTCTTACCTTTAAAGTGCTGTTTTTTACTTCTTAAGCCCTTAAATGGTTGGGGGTCAGGACACTTAAATGACTTCCTCCTAGATGCTGTCTAGTCCACCAGTTAAGGTGCCCCTTGCAAGCCCTGCTCTTGAGGCCCTGTCTTTAGAGGTGAGGAAATCAGAGACAGGGCATTTTTTTAGTAGTGGCACCTCACTTATGGAATGTGAGGTGAGGCTCACCAGTACCTACACTGGCTTCAATTATGTTCCAGGTCAAATTTTGTTTTGCTCAACCAATTTTTGATTAAGGGGTACATGTTTTTTAACACTGTTTTAAATTAGAAACTCACTGTTAGCTGTTAACGGTCTGTTTTTATAGTCTATGTTTTTATATAGGGCTGTTTTTGTAATGCTGGATTTTAATATCTTTTAAAGTGGGGGGGGGAGTTACCATGGGCATACACCCACACCCACACATATTTCAGTCCAATATAGCCTGTGGGAATCGCAACTTTTTAACTGAATGACGTTGCAAGTATACTTCAAAAACAAAGGGAACAACCTAGAATAGGCAAATTGATTCAGCACGCCACCTTTACATAGTTCAACTTTCACTGCTATAGTTTCCTTGTTTTCTCCTACTCCTTGAAGGAAGATAGAAGCAACAGTACAAAAGTTTAGCATCTTAGTAACTTTTCCCCTATTACAGCAAGTCAAGACATTGATTCTACTCAGAGCCAGATCTCTTCAGGCTTCAAATAAGGAATAAAAGACTCTTGCCAAGAATTGATTTCAAGCCCTTGTTTCTACATTTTCACAGTGTTCCTGTGTCCTTGCTATGAACCAGACCAGCCTAGGGTGAAAAGTCGGCTGCAGGATACTGCTCTATTGCCACCAGGCTGGGATTTGCAGCAGCATTCTTTGGCCATTTATGCATGCACTACCTACTGTGCAGCTGTTTGTTTGGGGTTTTTCCTGTGGCTAACACAGGGATTCTCCCCCTGCGAAGTGTCCCTAACCCAGCTGATCTGCCATTTTGCGCACCTGCTACTTCCTTATTCTTTCCATGCAACCTTCATTTGGGGAGGTTGCCTGCTGCTTTTTAAAATGTCATCTTTGATCCATCATTACTTCAATTGAGCATGCCAATTTCATGTCAATTTCAGCATTTACATTTTTTAAAAGTCCTTCTGATTTTTTTTGAAATGGTGGCCCAAGAAATGGGAAGAACTACTGTGGTCTGGGCAGGGGAAGGTGGGGAGGAGCAAGACAACCTGAAGAAAGTCTAACGCACATGAATCTCCTTTGCTTTCCTTGTGAAGGAACAGAAAAAGTCACACATAAACAGGTTTCAAAAACAGTGGGGATTCTCTGCATAACGTGCATAACAGAGAATTAAAGCCGAAAGGGATGTAAGTTCAATGCAAAGGAGACCATACATGCATAAAAGCCCTTTAATCTTAGAAGACAACCACGGAGGCTGGATTTGTTGTTATATTTTGTACTTTCATCTGCTTCTGTCAGATAACATGAGCTGTACTCATTTGCCAACCTACTACTTCTTCCCAAGAAAATATGTTTCTAATATTCTTTTCTTTTGCAATCTATTTCCTAAGCAGTTTCCTACTAAGCCTTAACTGTTCAATATAACCTGCCTGCCACTGTCAGTTATGTCTAAATTATGCAAAAGCGATCAGCAAGGAGGGTGGGCAATGCCACTTTAGGGAATATCCCACGCACAAACCAACAATGGGGATTACTCCTTTTCTTCATATACTCTGACAAAAATCTACATATCTTTTAGTTTATAGTTACTACTTGAGAAATGATAGATAACCTTTAATGGCAGGAGTTACAGAGGTTAAAATAAAATAGAGAGATTAAAAGAATAAAATATAGAGCAAAAATTAAGATCATTTGTTTATGACCGTGCATAAAAACCTGGCCGTTTGCTCTGGAGCATCCCTAGAGTCATTGTTAAACAGATAAAAAGTCTTCTGCTGTTCTGTCCAGCACTCTAAGCCCACCAATAAAGTGGAGAGACACTTTATTCTGGCCCCATTATGAAGGGGGCAATAATACAGAGCATGATGTACAGTTTCTGCAGTTTTCAACATGCAGATGCAGAAACATTCACTATGGGGTGTATTGGAACCTCTTCCATCCCTCAAAGCAGAAAGAAGCACACTGCATTTGGCCAAAGTGATGGAATGTCCGTGGTCTGGATTGGAAAGAGCAAACAGATATCTGACCATGCCTAAGTGGCCTTAAGAGATACCAAGGGAGAGGGAGAGCAGAACTTTTTTGCACGGGCCATCAATTCCTGATGTCCTAATTCAAATGCCAACTTCTTATTCTAGAAGTTGCCTCTGAGTTCTGTAACGTTTTCATCTGTACAGTTCTATGTAAACCCAAGAGAACTGTGTCTGTTGTTACCACAAGGCCCTAGTACTGGACAGAGCAAGAATCGTAACAGGGTCATTATAAGGTACTCCAAATCATGAGAGTGTACTGTTCCAACAAGCAGAAAACAGAATCAGTTTCTCAAAAAACAAACAAGAATGTTATGCAAGAGCTAGACCTTTAAAGAGTTCTGAATCCATGAACAGGCTCATTCACCTGAAGAAAATGCTAAAAATGTAAAATGATAAATAGTACTTATACTAAGCCCAACCATGACACCTGCAGGAGCAAAGAATAGTGGGGCTCTCAGGAATGCCAGAAACTGCATAAGTGGCCTCATAGCTATGGTTCTCATGCTTCTCTGTGTGAACTAACTGGAATGAAGAGCAGCAGATTATATAAACCACACTGCAGCTTTCTGGTAAAGTAACCTTGTCCTCAACTAGCTACTGTCCCTTTGGAGAAGCAGAGGTCATGGTGCTCTACCCTTTTGTGCATGAATTTTACTCAGCTACTTCAAATATTTCCTCTCCCAGCTCTGCTACCTCCTGTGAAGCTGTACAATGAAGAACAACTCTGATTTCCATTCTGTTCCCTGCTTCCACTAGCTCTTTGTAAGAGATGGATGGAACCACATACGTGGGCATACAGGAAAGTCAGCAGTTCCTGAAAAAAAGCTTCAGGACAATTCCAAACTCTCTCCTCAAAGCCCAGAACTTATTAATGTTCTTAAGATTATTTTGCAATGTTTCTATTTCAGGTTTTTTGGTTTGACTTTTCAGTCTGAAGGGGTTCGAGTACAGCAATCTCATCTCCAAAATTACAATGCGCAGTTCAAATGCAACTGAGATTACCTAGGTAGCTGCATTGCAGTGGTGAGAGGGAATTAAGAGGATGCAGAGTTTGAAAAAAAATGTTCAGGGGATCTATGAGAGAAGACAGCTATTCACACAAAAGAGAGTATTAGCAGCCACCATTACTTTTTTGCTTAAAATTCCTCTCTTTTTGCACAATTCAAAGAACTGGAGAAAAACAAAATAGATTCTTTGACCTAAATATATGGCAAAGATCAAGCAAAGGGGGTTTTGTGTGTGTGTGTGTGAAGACCTAAAAAGGGAGAAGTGGCTGCAGGAGGATAGGGCTCTTACTTGTAGCCATGGTCCGTGTGCTGCATAGGGATGCTCTTCTGTAGCAAAGGCCCCTTCAACTCCCGTTGATACAAAAGTAATTGCTGTATCCCCTGTAATACTTTTGTAGGTAAAGTGCCGTCCATGCAATAATCTGCCCCTGGGAGAGTAAATATAAACACATTTGCACACAATTTATAGTTATAGACCATAGTTCCAGTCTCTATCTCATCAAAGGCACTAAATTTCCCAAAGCCCACATAACTTACAGATAGCCCTCTAAAATTTATCTACTGTAAAAGCACATGGGTGGCTGAACTTAGTATGACTGAAGCCGCAACTGAATAAATTCTTGATTTGGAGGAAAACATTCTTGCAATTGATTGTGCTAATACTATACTTTGTTCAGGAAAAAGGTGACAGGAGATTTGTGAATTCATCCACCATTTCCTAGGCCATCTTTGTTCTAGAATGCTCTGCTTGAGTCCTTGGGGACAGAACTAGGTAAGCACCAAGACCCAAATGAAGCATTCTAGAAAAAAAGACTGTCCAGGAAATGACAGATGAATTGACAAATCTCCAATTATCTTTATCCTGAACAGGGTATAACAGCAGCCATACAAACACACATAATGGGCAAGCAACTCCCACACTACTGAATGTCAATGGGAAGAGGGCCTAAATGAAAACTAATATGTATTCCACATCTATGCTCTATGTCTTTTGGTTCTTCAGTATATATAATATATGGCATTAAATAATTGTAATATAGGGTATTCAATAAGTATGTAAAAGCCCTATAAGACCAGACTTGCATTTTTTGTCAGAGTGTAGAAGCTAAACAAGGTCAGCCCTGGCCAGTACTTAGACAGGAGATCATCAAGGAAGACTTGGGCTGCTCTGCAGAGGAAGGCAATAACAAACCACCTCTGCTCACCTTGAAAACCCCTGAGGCAGAACTTCATGGGGCTGCCATAAGTTGGCTGTGACTCAATAGCATACTTTACCTTATATATATTCCTGTATCAAATCAAGTTGATATGTGTGGAGGAAAATATTTTCAGAGGTTACAGGGAAAGTTTCTGTTATTACTTTAGAATTCTAAGCAGTTAATACAAGCAATGATATGAACTTATTTTGATGAATGGAAAGAGAGATGTATACAGTATTCATAAAATTAAACGTTCAAAGATCTGATGCGAAGTTGGTTAGAGACACTGTCTATACCTAGACACCTCTGAAGACAGAAGGATGTTCATTTTTGTTACACGGTGGACCACAAGACAACAAGAACTGCCAAGAGTTCTTTTTAAGACTGAACTGAAATCTGCACTGTTCGGAAGTTAGTTTTATACTATTTGTGCATGCACGCATGCAGCATTTCAACCACTAGTGCTGGTGTGCACATTTACAGGTATGAATGTCACATGAACAATGACTTGTTAAATATATTCATTCCAGCCTCTTTAGGTTTGAGAATGATAATTCAAAGCAGCTTCAAAAGGCACAGCTCCAATACCTGAGCCTTTAGAGGAGAACAGAAATTCCTCTCACCTTAAACACAGTGGAATTAATGCTCCCGATTCCTGGTTGAATTTCAGGTGCACGCTCTCGAGCTGCCTTGTACGAATCAACTCATGAGGGATAATTGTTCCTGAGCTCTCGCTTTCTAAACTGTCCTTGCGACTCCTAGGAAAAAGAAAAACGCTTATGCCTTTAGGACAAAAAATACCCCATTGATGTCAACTCTGTAAAATGAAGAAAAGTTAGCTGTGGGTTAAGATGTGAAGGGTAAAAAAGGGCTCTTCCAAAAGACAGCAGCATACTTTGACATAAGTGCAGGGAAACCAAGTTAGTGTACAGCCATGAATGCTGTGCGCTATTCTCTCCTTATTCTAGGTTCTGTATTTTGATTGATTCTGGTTCACAATCAGGTTATATCTATAAACAAAAACATGGAAAGAATTGAAGATTCTTAAAGAGGCAGAAGCAATACAACCAATACCATATGTGACTGAGAAACTGAGAATTCAGATTTCAATGCTACAATGAGAAAATTCATGAAGGTTATTTCTACCTTTCTTAAAAATTAAAATCTCTCCAGTCACGGTTCCAAGTGGTTTGAGTACAGTGAGATCACCTTTTCTATCCTCAAGCCTTTGTGTTTGATGACATCCCAATTAGTTGGATTCCCAAGACAGTTCTCTTAATTTATAGTACAAATTAGCCAGGATTACAACGGTAAAATTCACCTCTCCTCTAAATGAGTTTTTCAGTCATACTACAATACAGAAAAAACTATGCAAATGTTCCCAAATATAGTTCAGTAGCATAGATTTGATTATTATTACTGAATTTGGAACCTAATGAAGCCTATATGACTCCCTTCTCAGACCATGAACCTGGACAGTCATTACCCATACAAATAAGCAATACTAGGCTAGACTGACCAATGATTAACTCAGTATACCACAGCATCATTCATTCCTTAAGTGCAACCAGGTAAAAACCAAATACAGAGAAGAATTATTTTTATGTGTATTAATTCCAGTCTCCAAGTTTCATGACAACCTCAATGAAACACTGAGTCTTTAAGTAAGGAAGAAATCCCAAGTGCCCAGTTACATTTAAGGGAACTTACCCACTAATTAAGATATGTAGCAGAGGCCCCGATCTGAGTGATGTCACCATCAAAAATTAGGGGGTGATTACCTGAGATAACCAACTACAGAATTCTCTCCAAAGTCAGATTCTTCTGGAACTACTTTCACACACATAATAAGACAGCAACTGCTTTTTGTTTCGGTTTGTTATATTTTAATTGGTGCTTGATTGTTATCAACACTTTTGAGTGTCTTATATGGCAGCAAGGACAACTCTTTCACTTTAAAACACCAAAGAAAAAGGACAGGTATTATTCTTGATTATAGGAAGATTGAACAATATATCACCAGGGGGTACAATTCTACCATAAATACAGATTAGTCACTGCTTTGAAAGGACCTTTCATTTTTAGGTATCTCCTCTTAAACTGAAAAAAAAAACCCAGAAGAAATCTCCCTTCAAAATGATAAGCAAAGGTACAGACAAAAATACAAATGCAGGAACACTAGCCAGATGCACAGCACATGGAGGTTCAATACTGTATAAGAAAAGTAGAAGGAAACCATATTTAGAAGTCATCTGACTCAGTGTTGGATTTCAGTCATCCATGTCAGAACCATTATGATCTGGGTCATAGGACAACAGTAGGTTGATTTTCCTCAAAAAGATCAAGTTCTAAATTCATTTTTACTCCCTTCCCATACAGTCTAGATAAGATACAGTTGCTCTATGTAGATTCCACCTTAAAAACATGTTATGCAGCAGGTTAAAGAATGTATTTTGCTGTTCTGAAATGATCACATTATTAAAGGCCAAATGATATTTAAATTAAGCTTTTCAAAATCATCCATATACACTGAATTAATCAAGTATATCAACTATTTTATACTAATTTCTAAAAGAAAAGGAGAATTGGTAGAAGGCCTTCAAATTTTACAGGGACAATCTGTCCTTTTTGTTGTTGTTTTATTAACAATTCATCTTATAGTTAAAGCAATAATGAAATCTAAGCCTATATTCTAAACCTTTACAACTATAGTAACACATGTGATTCTTTCTTATTGTGAAAGCAGTATTAGCGGCAGCTGTAAGTTATTCTATCAAATATTATGGAAGTATATTAGGTAGGTTTCAAAACTCCTACCCCATTGGGCTTCAATCTTTCAAGAAATAGAGAGTCTCCAACATTTCTTACATGGGATCCACTGGCAGAAGAAAACCTAATTCATTGTGAGAGTTCCAGGCACAATGGAAATCATACATTATTTAGCTACATTTACTAGTTTGTTTCACTTGGCACCAAAACAACCCAGAGTGAACTGCTGTATACAGGGTGCTATATAGTTATCCTCCCCTGTCCTCCTAGAACAAATCAAATTATTTTGCTGACAATGGAAGACATTGTTACACAGTTTTTACCACAGTGGTGTGAGAACTGGCATATCATTGTGGTTAAGACTGTCATCTGAAACGAGCCAGGTGATCCTGGGTTGGCCCCAATCTTTTAGCCTAACCCCATGGTGGCGAACCAATTGGCCATGCTGGCAGGGGCTGATGGGAATTGTAGTCTGTGGCACTCTCCCTCCCCCTCCTGCAGTTGGGGCTGACAAGCCGTCCCACCGTCCCTTTCCGAGGTGTTGGTCTCCTCGTCTGCAGCCCCGGTCTTTGGGGCTCCTAAAGAAGTCAGCTGCCGGAACCACAGGGTGCCCCCTGAGGGGAGGGGAAGGTGCCCTCCCCACCGGCTGGGCTCTCCCTACGTGCACCTGGGGTTGGTAGCCCCTCCCACAGGGGGATTGCCGCCCCTTATCGAGTCCGTCTCTCTTCCCTCCTCCTCACTCTTCCCTGGTCCTTCCCCGCTCTCTCTCTCTCTCCTCCTCTTCGCCTCTCCGGTCTCTCTCCCTTCTCTCTTCCTCCTTGCTTTCTCTTTCTCCTCTTTCTTCCACCTCGCTCTCTCTCTCTCCTCTTTCTTCCACCTCGCTCTCTTTCTCCTCTTTCTACCACCTCTCCGCCTTCACTCCCTTCCGCCTCTTCAACCAGCCACCCCCTCGCTAGCCTCCGTGTCTCCTCTCCCACCGCTCCTTCCCTGGCCGGTCCCAGCCTCCACAGTTCCCTCCCGCGCCCTGCTGCGGCCAGCCTCGCTCTTCCGCCCTGCCTTCCCTTTTCAAGCCTTGGCAGGGCTCTGGAGGAGTGGCCTCGCCTCGCTCTCGCCCCGATCGGGCTCGGCCGATGGCTTCAGCAGCTGCAGCTGCGGCTCATCGCGGCCGTCGTCCGGCCACGCTGGGTCCTCGCCGCCGGTTCTTCGGCGGGCCCAGCCCTCGCCGGCTCCTGCTGCCACTCCGCTGCTGGCCCCGCCCCCTGGCCAGCCGAGTTCGGGGCGAGCCGCTACGGCGACCCCCGGACATAGTCCTTAACATCTGGAGTGCCAAAGGTTCGCCACCACTGGCCTAACCTATCTCACAAGGTGTTGTGAGGAAAAAGTGCAGGGTGGGGGGAGGGAAATGATGACAAAAACTCCTTTAAGTCCCAGAGAGAAAAGCAAGATGCATCTTTTTTTAAAAAGTGTTCATATTACAATGAGCCTCTAGTTCCTTAACTTATGAAAAGATTCATTACCATTTTTCTGAGCCTACTGCGTAAGGAACAATTTGGCCCAGATTCTAGAATGGTCCCCTTCCCACCTTTCTTAACAAAATTTGTATTTTAATGAACACATAGAACAGTGTTTGACAATGCAGATGCCATTGTGTCTAGAACAGAGATGCTACAGTCCCAGATTCACTGCAGGTTTCTGGTATGTCATAAACTGATAGTATATTGCATACAAGTACATTTGAAGCATCAGCAAAGAATCCCTGTTTTTGGCAATAGTTCAGTTGCCAGAGTATCAACAATAAACATGTCTTGACCCACTGAATCTTGGCCTACATCTGTAATCAAACCCTTATATTTATTCTGAATGCACATAAAATAGGCTGTTAGTGTAACAAATGATCTTATTTTTCAGTTTCCTCTGAAAAGAGACCAAAATAGTCGGAATACACTACATGAACCCACAGACAGAAAAACACGATTGCTTTAAGAGACATAAATGGGGCTAAAGACACTTATGCTTTGCCAAGTGTAAGAATGGCTGCTCTCAGACTGAGGCACATTTGAGTCTGTTTTGATTGCTCTGCCCTGTCTCCAGTCTCCAAGAAATGCATACAAAAATAAGCAGAAGAGGCTGTCTTCAGATAATTCATTCCCAGAACTACTGGACCGAACCTCACAGAACTATTTTTTTGAATCAAACTGTGTGTCCTCTGATCACTGTTTCTGCTTGCCCAATAAGCTCCATAAACTTTTGGTGGAGCTTGCCGAGACTCCAATTTCCTGTTTCAAACCCTGCCTACGATATTCTAGGATTCTGTACCTCTGCCCTGAACCACATCCTGCTAAACTCTTATCCAGGCTAGATTCTGCAAAAGCCAAGGAACCAGCTCCCTTGGATGACCAAGACCTCCTGGCTCTGACAACAGGATTTTCTCTGTACTGTGTGACCCAGGAACCTAAAAGCACTCCATCTATTTTGTCTCTGAAACAGAAGCCCTTTCCTTTTTTTCTGCCAACTCTTGAGAATGGGAGGGTACTGGCAGGGCCACCCACATATCAGATTTTCAATAACCTAAGCTAAGCTGAATAAAGAATCAAGTATGCAGGAGATTTTCACATTCTTTTAGCGTGAATGAAAATCCATGCCGAGTGGTTGGGAACGACAGTCCAGAAGAGTGAGTGATGGAATTCTTAGTCCCTATGAAACACACAACTCATTACTGCACCTTCTTTTGTCTGCAAGTTGTAGCTTTAAAGGAAAGCTTAGGAAAGCTTCTGATTCTAGTGCTTGGATCATCATGTTTATGGCTACTCATCTTGCCTTTTTAAAACCTTCCCTTAATCAGATGCATTCAGCAAAAGACAACCTAAGTTTTCTTCTTGATGGTTAAATTAATGCTAACTAGCATATAAAATATTGCAGGCACCTCTACCAGACTGAACGCCTTATCCAACCAACACAAATAATTCATGATTCTCAGTTTGCATCCAGGAAAAAAGAAGAAACAAAAAACTGACAAAAGCCAAGGCTGTTAGGAGAGGGAGAGCATTTGAATGAGAGCAGTGTGCCGGAAATGTCCCAGTTTGAAGACTGCACATCTAGCATTTTATGGAACTGGAGGGAAATCTAAGATTAAAGCTCATTCCCAAATGATTGAAGGATTGTGGGAGGTATAAGTGTGGGCAGTTGTCAGATTAATTCTTTAGATGATTAAATTCTTTTTGTTTCTTGAAAGCTGTTTGTAGCCATGTTTGAAGTCTCTTCATTCTGAGCGCGTGTAATGCGGCAGTTACCAAGGTGACTTTTGCTGACTTTCAACTATTTCTTCCCCCATCTTCTTTTCTTAACAGCAGCCTGAACTGGTTTTTGAATCTTGTGAATTGAGATGAGCAACGGCGCTGCTAGCCACAGTTATATTCTATTCCAAACACAACTGAATTGGAGGGACTGCTAACCTGCAGCAAAACTACAAACTACAGCCTCTCACTACCTACCTTCAAGCTAGGTAAGAGGCCTATGGAAGCAATAATTCAAAGGTAGTCCCAGCCACACACACAAACCCACACCAATCTTTGCTCCTCTTGTCACATAAGAGATGGATGATTGAAATCCACTTCTTTTGATGACGACTCTCATCAATCCTTATGGTTCCTGGAAAGATTCCACTGCTTGCTGCTCACCGTTTCAACCAAAAGAAAAGTCATCTTCCCAGTAATTACCACTTGAGCAGTATACCTTATACAGTTTTTTTCTGATTTCAGGAGTGAACAGATATCTGGGATGGGTAATTAGTAAGAGTACTGCACCAGCTCCACCCTTCATGTCACCCCACTATCACGTTCTCCTATAGTTTAGTCCATCTTACATTTTCATGTATTTATCTACACCATATTCCAGCCGAGGTTACCTCTCCAAGCAGTTTACAACAATTAAAATCTAACTCAGAATGATAATTTCTGTTATATGTGTACTAGCTAGTAGTACCCCCCCTGCTAGTAGGGTCCCCTAACATCATTGGGACCCCTCCTCATTTTTGGAAGAGGGTGGTATATGGGTCTCACGGGCCCTATTGTAGAATGTACCTGTTTTAAGATTTTTATGTTTTTTGTATGATTTTATGTTGTTCACCGCCCTGAGCCCTCCGGGGATAGGGCGGTATAGCAAGTTTAATAAATAATAATAATAATAATAATAGCGGGCCCTGCCACCCGTTGCTGTGGCTCAGTCTGGTGAGGTGGAAAAGAAAGAAAAGGGGAAGTGAACGGTTCGAACATGTGGCATTGCACAATGCTTGCAAGGGAGGGGAGGGGCAAGGGGCCCCTCGCTCCCCTCCCTCTCTCCCGTTCCCTTGCATGGCACCCCGCCCCATCCCTCCCTAACGTTTCCCTTCCTCTGCTAGGGTGGGTGGGCCATGTCTAGGTGGCTGGCCTTGTCCCTTTCACTCCCTTCCCTTGCAGGCGAATTACCTAACTTAAAACACACTGGGAGGCATGAGCTACGTTTTGTCAGAGCGTTTGGTCCAGCAAATCCCCAGACCCTCCCTCACCTTCCCCTTCCTCCGCTAGGGTGGGCGGGTCATGTCCAGATTGCGGGCCCCATCCCTTTCACTCCAGATGTCAGCAATTTTCAAGGAAGGCATGGTTGGTTCTGGAGGGTTTTCCGGGCTGTGTGGCTGTGGTCTGGTAGATTTTGTTCCTAACGTTTCACCTGCATCTGTGGCTGGCATCTTCAGAGGTGTATCACAGAGAAAAGTTTGTTTCTTACTGGGTCTAAGTGAGAAGGGAAAGTTTAGTGTGGTATATTGTCCATGTCCCAGGGTGGGGAACCAATCATTAACTGTTTGGGTGGAACTTGCTATGCAAAGGTGTGGTTGAGTGCATTGTATTGCAGGTGGGGTTATCAGTCCATTTTTTAAGTACTGGGAGCCAGGCCCTGCTAATCTTCAAAGTCTCTTCTTTCTTATTGAAATTGTCCTGGTGTTTGTGAATTTCAATGGCCTCCCTGTGCAGTCTGACATAGTAGGCTTCTGAATTGTCCAGAATTTAAGAATTGCTTAACACATGTTCTGCAACTGCAGATTTTTCAGGATGGTTAAGCCAACAGTGTCTTTCGTGTTCCTTAATACAGGTCTGAATGCTGCGTTTTGTGGTTCCTATGTAGACCTTTCCACAGCTACAGGGTATGCGATATACTCCTGCAGAAGTGAGGGGGTCTCTCTTGTCCTTTGCTGAGAGTAGCATCTGCTGTATTTTCCTGGTGGGTTTGAAAATGGTTTTGTAGGTAATGCTTTTTCATCAGTTTCCCTATTTGATCTGTGATTCCCTTGATGTATGGTAGAAATATTTTTCCTGCGGCAGACTGTTTCTCCTTAGTCCTCTTGGTTTCTCTTGGTCTTAAAGCTCTTCTGATTTCTGTTGGGGAGTAGCCATTAGCCTGCAGAGCCCAGTCTAGATGGTTGATTTCATCAGGAGGAGATGAGGTTAACAGATTCGTTTTGCACAATCTGTCAGAGTTTTGATTATGCCCTTTTTCTGTTGTGGATGATGGTTGGAGTTTTTATGTAGATACCAGTCTCTGCGTTTCGGTTTTCTGTATACTGTGTGGCCCAGTTGGTGGTTGGGTCTGCGAAAGACCAAGACATCTAAAAAAGGCAGTTTCCCTTCTTTTTCAGTTTCTATGGTAAATTGTATGTTTGGGTGGATGCTGTTAAGGTGGTTCAGAAAATTCAGCAGTTCCTCCTCACCATGGCTCCAGATTGTAAAAGTGTCATCCACAAATCGGAACCAAGTTGCAGATTTCCTGGGTGCTGTGTTGAGGGCTTCTTTCTCAAAATGTTCCATGTAAAAATTGGCTATCACTGGGCTGAGGGGGCTTCCCATGGCCACCCCATCGGTCTGCTCATAATAATCATTGTCCCCTTGGAAGTAGCTGGTTGTTAGGCAGTGTTGAAATAAAGCAGTGATGTCATCTGGAAACATTTGGCTGATGAGTGCAAGTGTGTCTTTCACTGGAACTTTGGTGAACAGTGAGACAACATTAAAGCTGATAAGTCTGTCGCTAGGGTTGAGATGGAGATTGCTAATTTTTTCGATGAAGTGGGCTGAGTCTTTAACATAATGCACTGTGTGTCCAATGTGGTTTTGTAACTGTGAAGTCAAGAATTTTGCCAGTTCATATGTGGGGGAACCAATCGCACTCACAATAGGTCTGAGTGGGATGGATTCCTTGCGGATTTTGGGGAGTCCATATAACCGGGGTGGAAGCACTTCTGACTTGCAGAGTCGTTGGCATGTGTCTGGTTGAATGGAGGAGCTCTTAATCAATATGATGGTTTGGCGAGTGAGTTTCTTGGTTGGGTCTTGTTTCAGTTTTTTGTATGTTGTGGGATCCAGAAGTTCTCTGATTTTTTCTTTATATTGCTCAGTCTTCATGATTACTGTTGCATTTCCATTGTCTGCTGGAAGGATGATGATTTCTGGATCTGAGCTGAGATTCTTAATAGCATTTCTTTCCTTTCGTGTAATATTAGTGGGGGGAAGTTTTGCTTTTCGCAATATTCTTGCTGTTTCTCCTCTTAATTCCTCTGCTGTTTGTGTGGCTGGCAATGTCTTTCTCCATTTTTCTGTAGGTGAGGTTGTCAATTTTGTCCCAGTCCTGGCTTCTCATTTTTTGACTGATGTGGATGAGGAGAAGTAGTAACACCTTGTCTATGGCTGCAAGTTCTTTGCAGGTGGTGTGAATTCTCTCATGTACTAATGCACATTCCAGGCGGTCATATATACGGTTAGCCTGTGGGGATTTGAAAGTCCTTTTTGCTTTGAGAAAGGCTGGAATAGTCTGGAATAGAAGGCATGTTTGTTTCCCTTGTATCAGAGGGTGTTGCTTTGACAGCCAGCAGATGGCGCTGTTGCGGAACAGAACTGTAGTTCCAACTGTCACAGTTGTGGCAGATTCACAATAACGGCCACAGTTGTGACATGTACACAACAGGATGTGTGGAAACAGTATGCAAACCTGGTCGCACGTGAGTGCGACGTTGTGTGAAAATTTCAAAGCAATCGGTCCAGTAGTTTGGGAGTTCACTTGTCAGGAGAAAAACGAACTGTTAGATTTTTATATATATAAGATAGTCATATCCTGACCTAGGAATAAAAGCCCAGGTTTCAGACTTTTCCTTCCAAAGAAGGGGCAGAAAAAGCTACCGGTGGACTCAGGGTTGGTTGATGGTAGAGACCTGATTACCTGAGTACATGCAGAGATTCATACAAGAAATGGCAATCCTGAAATTACCATGTTTAGGGCTTTAAAGAGCAAAATCAATATTGTGAATTCGGTTTGGAAACAAACTGCAAACCATGGAAAATGGAACAAAATAAATATAATAACAGTCAGAAAGACTCAACATTTTTGCTGCTGCACTTTGCATCAAAGGTAGTTACGCTGGTTAGAGTCAGCCCTGCATAGAATCTATTGACGTAATTTAATCCAGATGCAACCAAGGCACATGAAACAGTGGTTAGATCCACCAAAGCAATCTCTGTCACAGGGCCAGGCCTGAAACAGATCCTGATCATTGAGGAATACCAAGATGGGCCACCACTGCATGCTTCAGAATTGAAATCTGACTTGGGTTCCTGATTCTTACTGTCTTGGAGTATTAAAATATTTCAAATAATCTGTGCCTCAACTTTGTGCAATACTGCATTGCATATTGTTTCAGTTAGCAGCCCATCAATATTTGAACTGCTTTTTGATTCTTATGAGAGATAAACCAACTTGCTGTGTAAAAATATACCAAGGGTTTTACTAAGTGCTCGAAGAGTTAGTTAAGTTTATTTACAGTCATAGACCAGATCAGAAAAATATCAGCGAAATACACATTCATGAAAGCACCACAATAACCAGACTGGCAAGGATCAAAGTGAGCCTATTAAACCGTTAAAATGAGAGTATTAAAACATACAAAAAAATCCAACTGTAACACAATATACAAAATATTTCCTTGTAATAATTATTTAACTCAAAGAGTTCCTCAGTAGGCAAAATTACATCTTTCTATCACTTGAACTAACGTTTCAGTATCATATCATAGCAGCAGCAGCAGTTTTTACAACCGTCCTTCCTGTAGAAAGAGAGAATGGGATTTACCACTCAAAAACAAGGTATGATCTTCTAATCCTAGATTTTTCTGACCTTGCGCTATTCCACCTGCAAAGCAAATATATTTACTTCCTAAGCTTGCAAGAACGACCTGAATTTGTTAAAATTTGTGCCACAGGATATTCTAGACACAGAAACTAAACTAAGAACAAAGTCTGGCTGATCTTTGTTATCGCATGTAGCATTCTATATTGACCTAGAAGGTTAAACAAAATTATTAAGACTGGTCTATTCTGACAGTTTCTATGTACCAACTCTAATCTCTTCTGAATTTGCAGCTTAAAGGTAAATTTCATATTTATTTTATTTATACCTTGCCTTTCTCCCCAATAGGGAGTAAGCTTATATCAGGAGTGGCCAACCTATGGTGCTCCAGATGTTCATGGGCTACAGTTCCCATCAGTCCCTGCCAGCATGGACAATTGGCTATGCTGGCAGGGGTTGATGGCAACTGTAGTCCATGAACATCTGGAGCACCATAGGTTGGCCACCCCGGCTTATATCATTTTATTCTCCTCCATTTTATTATCACAACTATCTAGTGAGGTAATTAGGCTGAATATGCACAACTGGCCCAAGATCACCCAGCAACCTTCCATGGCATAGTGGGGGATTAGAACCTGGTTCTTGCAGATCCTGGTCAAACATTACACTGGCTCTCCAAAAAAGCATGATAGCTCTTCAGATTCACAGCAGGTGCTTCTTCCATCTGGATTCAAGAAACTGGAGTACATTCACAGTTTAGAACAACTGTCCTTCAACAGAACTATGTTGAACTCCCTCAAAGTTTGACCAAATTTATTTCGTAAGCATGTAAGCATTTACGAGGCAGCAGTGCATCTATGTCAATGAAACATTACAAACATATAATGTTTGCAAAATTGTTTCATTATCGAAATACACGTGGGAGGGCCCTGCATGGACATCGCATTCTCCCCGGTATCCTTTCCCCATTCCCTCACAGGCAGCCCTCATTCCAGACTTGTACTTACCATCTTTAAATTCAGTACAGAACAAGTGCTTCTACGACCTTGAAACCGCTAGTTAAGATCTCAGTCTAGCTATGAGTTTTCTGGGTTGCCACAAAAAGCCTATCTAATATAGGGCTCTGGTAAAGATTATATTGGTAATGTACAAGAAGCACTCTGAACACTCAAATGTCATTAATAAAGCAATATGAAATGACACAAGACAAATGGCAAAAAGGTCTCCTGCTTGAACATCTGAAGTCCCAGCAAGTAACAAGGACACATGTCCTCAACCAAAAGCTGAACACGCTGCTATCTATTTATTAAGCAACAGAGGGCGATCTAAGACTGCTTCCTTAAAGGAGGAAAATGGTTCTTTTTGTTAATTGTTCTTTGAGCGCTACTCTTTCTATGAAGTCACATACATGGGTTTGTCCTTGAATAGCTCCTTCCTGTTTTCTTTCCCACAGGCAAAAACCAAGGACAGTGGCTCCTCATTCAATTTCTTCTCACTTCCATGGAGTCTCAAGTCAGTCCAAGTCAATTATCTTCCTACAGAGGAAGACGGGTGGATGGAATGTAGTTGTAATTTAAAGAAAAATGCTACAGTAAGTGGTTCCGTTTTTTTTCATGATCATGCCCATACTTGTGGGATGTGAAAAAGATGTTTACAAGGAAGAGTCTATCCATTTAACAACTTCCCCTTCTACTGCTAAAGCCCTAACTTGAGGCAAGACCTGTACTGAAGTGCTCTAAAATAGGTCAAAGCAAAAACATTACCTTGCCTTTCCAAAATGTCTAAAATGCCTCAAAAGAAAGAAACAGGGAAGACCCAAGATTTTGCAGCGAGGGAAAAGGTAAGGGAGACAATAATTCATGTACAATCTCTACCATCTCCCAGGCAGAGATTGGGGAGAGGCTTTCTTGCCATCTGTAAAATCCAGAGGCTGTGGTCCAAGGACTATACTTTCTTCCCACGTGATCGAGAACTGTCAGTCTCCTGACTATACGGAAGACCATAAAACAGAATGGAAATAGAATCCAAAACCTCGTGGAATCCAATAAACTTTACATTATCTTCAAGCAGAGGGCTGGATCCTATGGAAGATTTATGTAAATACTAAAGTCCTCGTGCAAGTTCAGCTACTGAAATTATTCTTTGCCAATGTGCACTAAGTGAAAGCAATTCTATCCCAAATATCTTTTCCAAGTGTGCACAATTTAGTGCAAAGTATTTTTGATACAATTTCAAAAACAAAATGAAACTACAGAAATCATCTGTTGTACATTCCTAGCTCCATATGTATGCTGTTGCATCATTATAATTTATATTAAAGCACCAAGAGTTGCTTGTGCTGTGTGCACAAGCTGAACTGTGGAATGTGTATTTTCTTTTCCGCTTACACAACACAAGTCATTGTCTGGGATGTCACATCCCCTTTCTTGTTCAAATAAATTTTAAAAACTCAGCTGTCTATTGCTACTAATACCATGATTTTGTGCAACTGGTTCAAAGGTTCTCTCATAGTCCAATGCACTACTCTCAGTTCCAGTCAGCTAATCAAGATCTCAGAATTCCCAGGTCACCAACCCCCCTTGGCATGAGTACACACACTTGTCAGATATGTTACAGCCACATGTGGCTGTTCTGAATGGAATGTCATTTCACTTCAATATATCTCAGATTATGCCATTTTCAGAACCAGGTGTGTGTGATACCCACTTATAACATCCACAAGAATGCTAATGGTGTGTGTGAGTGTGTGTATCTGTTGGGGGGCAACAGAAGGCAATAACTGAACAGGCATATAGGGCAGTATTGAATGAGGAATTGCACAGGAAATAGTGATCATGAGCACAAACCTGTTTGGTATCATACACAGCAGTGACTGATGGACATGTATAGTTTGGACCAGGGGTAGGGAACCTGCGGCTCTCCTGATGTTCAGGAACTACAATTCCCATCAGCCCCTGCCAGCATGGCCAATTGGCCATGCTGACTGGGGCTGATGGGAATTGTAGTTCCTGAACATCTGGAGAGCCGCAGGTTCCCTACTCCTGGTTTGGACCCATACAGCAGTACATATTTGATACCTCCTTGCAGAGGAAAACATCCTGGAGGCCAGTAGCAAACTGATACCATGTAACATTTGCACTGATTTCAGATGGGATTTATTTAGAGATTGTGGTTTATGTATTTAGAGTTCAAATCATTAAGATCCATAGCACGAAGCTGAAACTTTGAGTGTACTTCTCTAGATGCCAAATGAAGGCATGTTTATTTCAGGTCTGCACACATCTTTCAGATAGACAAGAACTTCTTCGTACAACTAATTTGAGTTCAATACCAAGGCAATTTTATGCTGGAGATCAACCACCTCCCCCTCTTGTAGGCTGAAACAGTAAACCGAACCTTCTGACCTGATGGACCTACTCTCTCACCGTTGATCAGGAACGCGTCTGCTTCCTGTAGGAGAAACTAATCCTCTTAATTCCTGACACAATATTAGGAATATGTAAAAAACACACAACACCTTGGAAAAATTTAGATTCAGGTATATTGGACCCAATTTTCTGGGAATTTCCAAAAATTCCAGAATCCTTATACTGGTGTGGAGTTTTGTGGGATGTTTTTTCAAGAATCTGAAAAAAAAAACCCTGGCTCCATTATAGTCAATGGGGAATTTTTCTGGGCCTGTGGGGGGCTGCTTTTTTAGGCAGATCCACCACATTTTCAGAATAGAATATGATGACTCTTATTGGAAGAACCCCAAGTTTGGTAACTATTGGGTTAGGTGTCCCATTTTTGGCCCTCAAAGAGGGTGCCCCCTTCCATATTTTCAATGAAAGGAAAATGGGGGTCAACAAAATTGAACACCTTGACCCAATCTGGAATTTTCCAGAATGTTATCACCACACAGAATGTTATCACAGTTTAACTGAAGCTGCTTGGATGAATTTCAACTGTTGCAGCCCGATGACATGCTTTTTGGAGAAGTCTGGTACACCATAACACTGCTCGCCTAATTGAATCTAGTATCCTTAAAAGGAGGGGACAGCAATGACCATTTTGAAGATGGTGGTCATAAATTGCTTTGTGAAGGAGCTCTTCCTCAATTCTAATGATGTGACAAACTAATGGAAGCAAATACCCCTTCTTAGACAAGATGTCTCAGTGTGCAGTTACTGGGCAACTTCCTTGGGTATGATAGATTCTCTACTCACTTCTGACCTGGGTTTTGAAGAGAAACTGCCTGGGTTGCCCTCTCTATTCACCAGGCCAAAGATGGCAGAAATGTGATTATGCTATTTTCCTGAACCTGTCAGCAGCCTTTGATCGACCATTATGATTTCCTTCTGGATTGGCTGGGCAAGAAAGGTTACATGGATTACTCTGGTAATTGTTCCTGTCTGGCAGAGGACGGTGCTGGAACACAGTTTTTCAACTCTGGGCAGAGTGCTATGAGGGTTCCACATGGTTTTATTCTGCTGTTAAACATAAATATGAAGTTGCTGGAATAGGTTGGTCATAGGCTTTGGGTTAAACATCTTCAATATGTTGATGAAAACACAACTTTATTTCTTCTTTTCAGCTAAGTTGAAGCTCAGTCCATAGTAAGACTGAACTCCTATTGGCTACAGGCACAACCGGGAAGTGTGAAATGGCTGAACACAAAGATGTGAAACCTGAGTATCACCCCAATTCACAGGGGAGGGGCCAAATCTGCCTATGGAGGCGGCGTAGGGCTACGTCAGCAGATTTGCCCTCCCCTGGGCACTTGCCATCAGTGCTCCTGATCCCCCACTGCCTCTGCAGTGGCATTCCAGAGGTGTGGCTGGGGGTGGAGCCAACATTAGTCGGCTTCCACCCAGCCTTTGCCTGCCAGAATGCTGGCACCAGAGTCTTAGACTTATGCCACACTTTTGGGTGGTGTGGGCACATACAGTCCAGTAGGGGACTTTTTGGCAGTGGGGAAGCTTTTTCTGTTTTTTGCCTTCCCATGCCACCGAGAAGCCCTCTTGGAGGCAGCAGGGTGATGCTAAAGTGGTGCTGCATCCCACTGCCAGGAGCTCTGGATTGGGCTGCCCGTTATTCAACTTATGTCTACAGACAAAGGTGCAAGTCTGTGGTATGTAGCTCCTTTAGCAAACGTTGTCTGGCATGCCATGACCCTTTTTGAAAGAAATGACTTGGTGACACTGAGCCATGTTCTGATCACAGGAAAGTTAAATTACTACAATACACACTACATGGAGCTGCCCTTGAAAATTGCTCAGAAGTTTTAATTGACACAAATTGCTGCAGGGATGTTATTTGCTGAAGTGAATTAAAAGGGACATACAAAATTTGTTTTTAAAATGTGGCACTGAAATAGTGGAACTCCCTTCCCTGCATTGGTCTGCTTGTCATCAAGCCTCTTCATTCAAACGCCAGGTAAAAACATTTTTTCCCATGGACCATTTTTGATTTTTTAATTGTTCATTTATGTTAGGTTTTACTCTTGAATGACTGCAGGTCTTAACTGATTCCATACTGTTATTTTTATTTACTGACTTTGTATTATATAACATTCACTGGTGGGATACACCTTGAGAGCAATGTGCTTAGAGGTAAAGTATCAATATTTTAATAAAAATATAAAATGTATTGTCGAAGGATTTCACGGCTGGAATCACTGGAAACATCTCCTGATGTTTTGTCTGCATCTGTGGCTGGCATCTTCAGAGGATCCTCTGAAAATGTCAGCCATAGATGCAGGTGAAACATCAGGAGAGAATGCTGCTAGAACACGGCCATACAGCCCGGAAACCACACAGCACCCCACAATATAAAATGATTGAGGTTGAGGTTGATTGTGGCTACATATTCTGTCTTCTTCTAAAGTTGGAAGCACCTTAGAGACTGTAGTCGACCCACGCGGTCAGCGTAAGAACGAGACGAGACGCGGAGATAACATCTGGTGGAGATCGCCAGCAGCGGGAGACCGGAGGTCCAGGTTCCGTGTTCTGAATCTCCGTCCTGCCTCGTTCCTGGCACCTTTATTGTTATCCTATTGGGAAGTATAGGAGAGGAGGACCGGGGGGGGAGTTCCGGGGAGCCGTGAAGTCGGGAGATCATCATGTGATGCGCCAGTCTCATCTGGCTACGTCGAGGAAGGCGTCTGTACGTCTAGGCCTAATCCCTCACCTGGAGCAAGACCATTGTCCCTGCGCCCGGTGATTGAGTCCAGACAGTCTCATGACCCGTGGACTCATAGAGGGATGAAATTGAGGTGGAACAAGGCGGCAAGGCCGCGAGGTCCGTTCTGGCGTCCCAGCGTTCTCTACTCACGGCACTGCTGAATTCGGCAGTGCACTACTACATCTCACTCCTTTTTTTACATTTTTTAGAAAGCGGGGGGCGAAGCGCTAAGGGGCGATTTAAAGGGGCTTGGCTCCTCCGCCCGTTTGGTCAAGTTGGATTAAGCTGCTTGTGGTAACATTAGAACTTGGTTGCGGGGTAGAGAGGAAGTCCGAGGGGAGCTGCTTACACCGCACGTTACAGGCAATATTAGACGCGCGTTGAGCGTAAAACAAGATCCGGATAATAAGGCGCACAATTAAACCAATGCAGAGCTGTACAATAGCACTCCAACCATCCTCGGCAGCCAACTCCAGAGGGGCTGACCACCAATAGAGCAAAACATCATACTTCAGATTAGATACAACTTCTTGCAGCTCACGCACTTTCATGTGAGATCAACTGGGAATTATCAGAAAGATTAAAACAACACATATTATGTACATTCCTCTCGCAACCTTTGGTGGTGTAACAACAACAAGTAATCAATAAGCGGCACGATTGTCTGGGGTGTTAAACGGCGGATCTAGTTCCTGCTGCTTTCGGTAGGGCATCCAGAAGCGGTGGAAGTAGAGTTGATGGACCCTTCGAAGGGCACAACAGGCCAGCGGCCAATAGTCTTAGCAAGCATTGGTAAGAAGCGAGGTCGGGGACTCCCACTCAGGGAAGTTGCGAGGAGGCGAACTCGCTTGGAGAGGCGACAGCGTCGCTCGACAGGAGAATTGAGCAGGCCGGAGGCGGCGGCGTCGGGCTCGGGTGGAGCCTGGGGTAGAGACAATAATTGAGCATTGAGGCAGCAAGAGTTCGGCAGGAAGTGGGCGGGAATGGTTCGCGTCCTCCCGCGGAGTCAGAACCAGCCCTGGGGAGCAGGATGTTTCGAACAAAGGGGATGTCCTCCATGTGTGTGCAGTTCCAACTGGCGAGGCGACGGAGAAATGGGCGGGCGGTTCCCGTTCGGCTCGCGCCCGGTGATGCGGCGCGGAGTGTTAGGCTTCGTGTGGTTGACAGTCTTGGTGACAAGGAAGCCAGCGAGGGTTGGGCGGCAGGTCCCCAGTGGTAGCTCATAGAGTATCTGATGGATGAGGCATTCGCCGAGGCTCAGCAGACTCGCTAGAAGTCTCTGGGTGCTACGGAAGCGAGGCAGGCAGGAGCCAGCAGACTCCCGACTCCTGAAGTACTGGCCCAGGCAGAAAGATGAAGCGTTGGCAGCGGCAGCAAACTGCTCCCAGATGTTGGTCTGAGCAGCTTCGCCAGGGTGGCCGATATGCCATCGGTAGGAGGCAGCAGAGCAGGCAAAGGATGGTGGTCCTTCGAGTTGGTGGTGATGATAGCAAAGGCGGCACAGAGGTTCTCGGGGGGTGGTCTTGCTGGCGCAGCAGCTAGGAGCCTGGCTGGTGGTGTATGGCGTCTCCCAGGTCATTGGGTCTTTGGGCGTTGGCGGCAGCGTTCCTGTTGAATCTCTGGGCAGGATCCTCTAGAGATCGTTCCATCTCGGGATGGGGGGTTGGTTTCCTCCTGGCGCCATTCCATGGGTTGGCCTGTCATGGCGAATCCGGAGCCACGGGAACCTGGAAGAGGGACTGAAACACACCCCCTTTTCCAGGTTACGGGGAGGCGAGATCCCGCCAGGCTCAATTCTAAGCGGATGGTGAGGAGGTGGGATCCGAGAGTTAGTGTTTAGATTTAATATGGGAAGGAAGAAACGTTTTGCAGCCTGTGAAGGTTGCTGGTCACAGCCCTCCTGGGAGAGCGCCCTACACTCCTCTTTCTTTAGTTGTTTGACAGGAGGCAGGAGGTGGCGACCCTGAGTGGAGTAGCTTCAGAGAAGCGTCATCAGAGGGTCGCGTCAGGCGAGGAGTCGAAACCTCGAGAAGAAGGAACGAAGTCCTGGGATTGTGGGTATGCATGCTTAATCAGCAACACAAAGGGGCTGGAAGCACCTTTGGGGGGATGGAGTGCATCGAGGAATGAAGCAATCCGGCAATTAGAGGCAAATTTCGCACACACAAAGGAAAAAAAGGAAGGTTTCTTTGCAAGGGAGTTGCACTTACATTGACCTTGGTGGCTAATGCAGAGGCGGGGATGGTGCTAAATTTTGTGTCGAATTATCGAGGGGTTTGCAGCCGCCCGAGGCAGCTCCTTGAGGCGGCTTCGGCCAGCGTGGCAAACACCACCCACCAAGTATGAGAGGATCTGTGTTTGCAGCAACCCCTTGTAGGTATTAGGGGCATAATGGCGGCAGCCTTTTTTTAAACTGGGGCCTGTCTGACAGTGCTCTACGGTATCAGGGCGGGCGAATTTTAATCCAGGGAGGGCCAGTCAGCCAATTGGCCACCCGCCTTTACTAATTAAACAGAAGGAAAGGGGAGGGGAGGAAACAGATTTCCTCTGCGGAGTAGAAAATAATTCCGGGCAAGATTGGGATCAGCGACCTGTGGCGGCTCTACCGTCCCAAACCAGAGTCGTTGACCTGACTCGCCGGAATCCCTTCCCCAGAGATTGACATGGATGTCCAAAATGATAGAGGCGGACTGTAGTACATTTCGGTCTGGGCTGTTGACCGTGTGACGGATACTCCGTCTGCAGCGGTTTGTCTTCCACCCAGATGCCCGGGCAACCCACCGGTGCGGCCTGAGCCGAGACCTTTCGTACTCTGTTGGCAGTAACATCAGCGCCGGTGTCCCTGCAGAAGCCCTTGAACCCATCCTTCTATGGCGAGCTCAGATATGGGCCAGGAGCTCAGTAAGCGTCTCCACGCTGCAGCGGTGGTGTAAACTCTTGCCATGTTGGCTGCTGGGGCTCGTGTGCTATTGGGTGAAGCAGCGGGCAGCGCATGGGGGCAGAAAGAATCAACTGGCGCCTTTGGCTCAGCTGAGCAGCTCCTGTGGGATCTGTCCAGACCTGGAGGTGGATGGGTCCTTGAGTGCGTGGTCGATCACTCTCGAGGGCGATGAACAGTCCCTGTTCAGCGGCAGAAGGCCTTTAGCAGCGCAGCCCAATTGTCCCGGTAGGGATGGGCTCGTCATACTGGGTTGAAGAGGCGACAAGAACCTCGTGGGGAACTTAAAGGGAGATGGGCTGGGTGCATCTTGGCCGAGATACCCGCGAGGTGGTTTTGGCAGGGGCACCATTTAAGGTCTGCTCTAGTACTCTCCTCCTTGGTCCTGGGCTGAAGGGGAGAGCCGGTGAGAGTTCCAGGCGTGTTTCTCCAATGGAAGCCCTTCTGGCAGCGTGGGCACCGGGTTTTAGGTGGCCTTCTCTTCCTGGGGAGGACCTCCTCCATCCGAGATTTGTAGGCCCCGGGGCTTCCCTACACTCCCGCCCGGAGTGTCGGGTCTGCCGCCAGTTAAAGCAGTCATCCTGAGACTGTCTTCCCGCCCCGGTGGAGAGTGCTGCGGCCCGAGGAGGGCTAACTTGGTGGTGAGGAGGACCCGATGTCCTGGCAAGCCTTAAGCATGTCGGCCAGTTCAGGATTTTGCCCAGGCCGTGATTGCTCTGCGACTCCGTGAGCGTTCTCTTTGCGAGAGCATGAGGAGCTCGTTTTGGGCCTATAAGCTATCTACCTGCCTCTTGGCTTCTGGAGCCTGTTCACAAATTCAGCATAGGGCTCTTGGGGTTTTGCGGATGGAGGAAAACTCTGGGTTAGCTGGCGGCATTAGGAGACTTTGACAAATGCCTTATAGAAGGCACTCAGAAGCGACACGTAAAAAAGGTGGCCTCAGGCAGGACAATCTGATCGTTAAGGATTGGCAAAAGCATGAACCGTAAAGCTGGCGGCCCGGTGTAGAGGCGCCCGCCAGAGGTAGCACTGCTCTGTTGAAGCACTGCTGGCGGAACTCACTTTCCCAGACCACAAATTGTGCAGGGCTCAGGAGCATCACGAAGGTGGTCTTCCAGTCATCTGGAACCATTAGGTGGTTCCTTCGCGGCGGCTTCCATGCCTCTCACGTAGGGCTAGTGACTCCCTCGTCCCGCGTACTGCGCGAACTTCCCCGGTAAGGATGTTATTATAGCTTAGGGGAATTTTCGACAACCCGCTTGGGATGGCGCCATCCTCCCCTCGAGGTATCTGTGAAGTGGGCCGGGACACAATGCAAGAATATCGGCATCTTCTTCCGTCAGGGTTTCTTTCTTCTGCAGATCGTGGCTATCGTTCTCGCGAGTTTTGAAACCAGCCGTGCGATGGCGTAGCCGAGATGCAGTAACCCGGAAAAAAATGAAGGCGAACAAGGGAGGCGGCTGAGTAGCGGGAGAGTTAAATGGGTGAGGCCCGAGGGGGGGCAGAAGGAGGACAGGCGTCCAATTTAGTGGATAGAAAATTCGGGGTTGAGAGTGAAGGTGGCGTCGAAGGAGGCTGACCTACAGCAAGGAGCCATAGGTCTGCAGGCTGATGGCGACAAAACATTGTCTCCACGTCAGTACTTAGCTGTTGTCGGTAGCGAGGCTCTGTCACCCGAAGAAGTCGCCGATGTTTTCCAGTCCTTAAGATTGTATACCTCTGGGTACCATGGACACTGAGCTTCAATCCTCCTCAACCAATTTGCGCCCAGCTCAACGCTTCTCTTCTGAGGGGACCCTGCAGCATTTAGATTGCCGCTCCAGTTAAGTCAGCGATGCTTGTCATAAGCCTACTTTGCAAGCTCCCATACTCCACGGTGTTTCCATTCGGTTGAGAGTGTCCTAGGCCGGCGTGTCTCTGAATCGCGCCCGATCAGAGGACGAAGCGTGCAGCGGTGGTCCCTGGATCGCGCCCGATCCAGCGGACTTGATTATCGCGGCCCTTCCCCGAAGCGGCCGGTGAGCAGGGTGGAGGTTCGAGGATTCCGGGTTTTGGCAGCGATGCGACCATAGCGGTCATAAAGAAGCGAGCGAGGCCAGCGGAGATAACATCTGGTGGAGATCGCCAGCAGCGGGAGACGGAGGTCCGTGTTCTTGAATCTCCCGTCTGCGGTTCCTGGCTGCACAGTATTATCTATTGGTATAGGAGGGAGGACGGGGAGTTCGAGGGGAAGCGGGAGATGCGAGATCATCATGTGATGCATGATCTCATCTGTCGATGCTGAGGAGAGGGCGTCTGGCGTCTGAGCTAATCACCACCTGGGGGCAAGACCATTGTCCCTCGCCCGGTGATTGATCAGACGGATTCATGACCGGTGACTCATGGGGGGATGAGAGTGGGGGGTGCGTCGACCCGGCAAGGCCGCGGAATCGTTAGCGTCTAGCGTTCTACTACGGCACTGCTGGGTCGGCAGTGCACTACTACAAGAGACTAACAAAACCTTAGAGACCAGCAGCACCTTAGAGACTAACAATATTTCCACAGCATAAACCTTTGAAAGTAAAAGCTTTCTTAGTCAGACATAAACAAGAATTGAGAGATCTGATTCTTTATATCCTAGTGAGAAGGTGGGAGGGGGTTTGTGAAGAATACTTGTAAAGAAAACCCTAGTGGAGGGAAGGGAGGAGAGTGAGGGGTGCCATGCAAGGGAAGGGGAGTGAAGGAGGGGAGTGAGTGAGGAATGGCATACAAGGGAGAGGAGGGAGGGGGTCTGGCATTTGGACATGGCCCACCCACACTAGCAGAGGGAGGGGAGGGGGATGGAGGGGAGAGGTGGCATGCAAGAAAAGGGGAGTGAGTGAGGGGTAGAATGCAAGGGAGGGAGGGAGAGGGGGCCCAGCATCTGGACATGGCCCACCCACCCTACCAGAGGGACGGGAGGGGTGCCATGCAAAGAGGGGAGGGTAAATTTCTTGCTCAGAGTGACCGATACATTTATCCTCTGAAACTGTGTTCTTCTATTACACCCTTAAACCAAATCGAGCACCATCCTTTTATTGTGATGAAGGGAATACTGCAGCATTAAGAGAAAGAACAAGAGAAGACTTACGGTGCTCTATCGTTGTTCAGTCCATTCTGTCTCTGAGTATTAATTGGTGGCAAAACAGGCTTGCTGGTGATCTCAAGACCCCTTCTCAGAGTCTCTCGGATTTGTTCGGTATCTGAAATGACATCAACACAAAACAGAATTGTGCTCAATTCACACAGCAGCATCTTTATCTTGTGTGCTCTCACCCTTCTGTTTTCTATATAATATTTATCAATAGTTCATCACAGGTCAGACAACTCCGAATACCACTGGTCCCCCAAACCAGAAATTTGATTCAAACCATAGTTTCTGCTTTAGAAGGTAAGCATAGATCGCAGCTTACCACAGAAATTGGTAAACTGTGTTTTAGTGCTTGCCATCTAAATCAGTCAGTTCTGAAAGGAAATTTGGAAGTAGGGAGGCGGAAGGTAGGGGAGGCAAGGGTGCCTATTAATGATCCTCTATATCCGTGGTGATGGACCTTTGGCACTCCAGATATTATGGACTACAATTCCCATCAGTCCCTGCCAGCATGGCCAGGGCTGGTGGGAATTGTAGTCCATAACATTTGGAGTGCCAAAAGTTCGCCACCACTGCTCTATATTATACTCAAAAGAATATCCTTTGAGGGATTTAATTTTCACAGAATTGCTACAGAAACTTGATGGAGCTTAATGATCAGTTAGATGTTTCATCCTCTTGTACAAACCAATGATTTCCCTATAAAGAATGAAACAGCCTTACAGAGCAGGTTGATGTGGTTTTTCATCCAGGACACCATTCAAGCCAGACAGCACAAAAACATTATTAGCTAGCACTGCATGACATTCAGAAGATGCAAATCTTTAACCAACAAAATATATTTCTGCATGCAGGGTGCCCTCAATAATTTTACTTTTGGAAAAGGGGGAGTGGGAGCAATCACAAAACCATCACCATGAGGGGCAAGTACAAACTGGCTGCCATGGAACGCTGCAGCCCATGACAAAATTTTGGAGGGCTGCAAGGCAAGAACCCTCCTATGATGGAGGCAGTTGTTTCCAAATGGGGACTTCCTGCAGACACACAGCTGATGTCCTGTTGGATTGTTTTGAAGCACTCATGCTCTGCTGAGGCAAAAGAAAGCAAGGATGGATTCTTTGCTTCAGGAAAGAGATGCTTTGTCCCAAAAGCATATGGGAGGCAGGAATCCCTCTACAGCTTGTCATAGTACCCTTGGATGTCACACGAGGGATTAGAGTGCTAAAGAATTTAATATCTTTTAAAATATCTGAAGTACTAATTAGAGTGTATCTTTTGACTGGGACAGTTCACTGCTGAAGCAATCTAAGTAGTTACTAGGGGCACCAAACTGGCAGGGGGATGCCAAATGGAAGGAGTGAAGAGACATGGTTTACACCTGCCATTTCCCAGACCAAGTCCAAGGTAAATTATGAGGTCCATACTCTCTTCCCCATTGATGCCAATACTGCCTGGGCTCCAAAGGCTACAAAGACTGTCTGCAGTCACTTGGAGCTCGAGTGCCTTCAGTGTAGAGAGAATGCAAATGCCCTCTGCACTGCTGTTAACTCTACCATGCTCCAATGGGCTACAAATCTTCTCTAATGTAGACTGAAGTCAGAGCAGCTGCATGGAAGTAGGCATGATCTCTCCATACATCCAATTCCAGAACAGGCCATCTTGGAGGGAGGGAACACATGCCCCCATGTGGACTTCTGGTGTGGCAAACAGAATTCAGCTGGCCCTGCTTGTTGAAGCAATGAGCCTTTGGGTTTAACCTGATAAAAATACTCTCAGTTTTCATATAAAGCAAGTCTGACCATGGAAAAATCATATTAGATCAGAAAATCATCCTCACATTTCTAACTTGCTGCAGAACATACACAAGTAGAGCAGTTTTTCAGTCTCCCCATTTCTTTGCAAACGTCGTTGGATAAAGAAAAATAAATCTAGTCAAGCTTTCTGCCTACCCTTTAAAAGATGGTAGTTAGAAAACAAAGTCTGATTCCTTATATAACATTTTACAAATATAGACATTTTACATGCAGACAAACAAATCAAGAGAAAATAAAATAGAAAAGTGATGATGATAAACAACATTTCAAATGGTAACTGGGTGCATCTATTTTAAACACTGCTGAAATTCTACCTGTTACAGTATACCACATTTTTAAACATCCTGGCAGACCTTAATACTCCAATTTTATGTAAATAGTTGCTAATAGTAGCAAAGTGTTTAGCCCTACATGACCCTTACATAGCCATCTTATGGGAGAAACACAAAGTACTCAAAATAATTAAACAGACATATTTGTGCACATGATGCTTGTGGGAAAGGGCTATCCTTTTCCAGTTTTATCTGGAATTATTCAAACTTTATGGTAAAAAGGAGGCTATATTTAGTCGAAAGACTGTTTATGAACATAGTATTGTTCTGCTGAATATTGCTTTATGCTGTTTTTGTTCCTAGATTTGTTTTTATAACTTGTTTGATTACTGATGCTTCATATGCTGTTTTTATTATTTTATTGTTCTTTTTTTTACTTTGTGAGCTGACTCAAAGCAGCTCTTTGCAGAGGAGGCACATAACTTTTCTAAACAAAGAAACTGAATAAATAATAAAACATTAATTTATGGGAGAGCTCTATTGTTGAGTAGTTCAGGAAAAAAAAACCTTGTATGGAATAGCCAGATCCCTCTTACCTTTCCCAGACAGTCGTCGGGGATGTGTGCCAATACAGATACTTCTACTATCTTCATCATCCTCTGGAGGCCGGCTAAGGTCATCCCAGGCGCATTTGGCACTGACACCACTCAAGTTTGAGCCGTCTGTCTCAATTCCTTTATCAACTCTGTCCTGCTTAAAAAGATCCAAGAACCAGCCAAGCCTTTGAATGCCATGCTCCCCATTTCTGCCAGTGCAGGAAGAAATTAATCCTGCAGCATGAAGTATTATTGTTCATTTCTTATTGTTCATTTCCTACCTACTATTGGCAATCAGCACGAGTCATGAAGAGCAGTAAAAACTTCCTACATTCCACTAAGGCATGAAAAATGAGAAACAGCCACTGCTGCACACAGCATAAGCTAAAGCTGCTTTCAATTCAAACATAACAAATAGATGAAATTTTATTTTATCTCAATAGTTATTATTTTGAGTTGTTTTACTTATTATCAAACACCAGAGTTCTCCTTTTTCACAGAGGGCTCAGCCCTGGCAGTATGGTAAAAAAAATTGAACTGCATATTGATGAAATGTTTTAAGCTGAGTATGTCTAAACTATAATGTAATAGCTGAACATCACATGCAAATTCAGGTTTAGGTATAAGGAAAGTTACTGGTTATCCAGCTTAAACAGTCACCAGCAGAGGATGCTGTTAAGCTAAGCCTCAGCTTTTCATAAAAGGAGGAACACTTGTAGCAGTTTAATATTTACAAAGAGAGCAAAAGCACATTCTCCAGTTCAGGTTTTCTTTTCAGGTGCAACCACACACATGCAAGCCAGCAGGTTTTATCACTGCAACCAAACAATAACTAGGCTGAAAAACTGAAAAATTCTGGGAGCAACTAACTTGAGGGGGACGTGCTATGAAATATTTCCTCTTTTTTAGTGCAGCATGAAAAGTTCTGAGGACTTTTCTCAATTATTATGTTGGAAAAATTGGAAAATTTGGGGATCACTGAAAAAACTTTTGGAAGGAGTAAAATAAAAGACTACACATTCTGAGTAAAGCCTTGTAGGAAATTTTTTATATAAGACAAGCTACCGCATTAGGGAATAATCCCTATGTATACTACTAACACATATTATGTTCTCAAGAGTTTTTCTTCTTTAATGATAAATTATTTTGGCAACAGTTAATACGTTATAGTATGTTTAATGATAATCTATTGTTAGATAGTTCAGTGTTCTCAATGTTATAAAGTTTAAAGTAATATCCCCCATGGCCAGAGCCGTAAGCTGAAGTAGTGCAGTCCAAACTCTGTTCACAACCTGAGTTTGTTCCTGACGGAAATCGGTTTCAGGTAGTCAGCTCAAGAATGACTCAGCCTTCCAACCTTCCAAGGTCAGTAAATGGAATATCCAGCTTGCTGAAGATAGTTTAGATTACTGGGAAAGGCAATTTGCAAACACTCCATCAACAAAGTCCACCTAATAAGCATAGTGATGTAACATCACCCCATGATCCAGTAATCTTGTGATAGTATGACAGTGTTTCCGTCCAAATAGCACTTCATTTGTTTACTACATAATTTGTTCTCTAACTTCCTCACCTCTTGAATGGCCAAACTTCAGATTAAAGGCAAGGTGAACAGTCTGCAACTCCCCCCGCCCCCACTGTAATTTTTCTCATAGAAAATGAAGATTTTGAGTTCCATAAACATGCCAAATAGTATTTATGGAAATGAGTTCCATAAACATGCCAAATAGTATAACATACTAAGTTATAAATGATGCATTTTACATAGTTAAATCAGCAGAAAGGTTAGGAAAGCCTCCATCTACCTCCCAATTCTAACCTTTCCCCAAAAGCAGAACATACATATTTAATTTTTTTCCTGTGTCTTTAAAATTTCCAGAAATTTTACCTCTCTATCTAGCTGTACCTGCCAGGACTTTCCCAACAACCAAAGCTAATGCCCATATTAACTAGAAAGAGGGAACAGAGGGGGCCACTTCCCTCCCTCCAAGAGAATCATATATAAGAGGCCCCTTCATACCAAGGAAGGCCCATGCAATGTATACAGGGGAACACAATGGAGCAGATAACACTCCCACCATGGAATTTGTACCCTGTAAGAATTGCAGACCAACCCAAGTATATTTCTTTTCTGAAAACGAACTGGAGAAAAGAGCCATTCGGTTTGGTACGACAAAGAAATTAATCTCAAGTTATCAAAAAAAAACCAAGTAGCTGAACACATACTTGCAAGTGTGGATCAATTTCAAATATTGTCTCTCCACGCCGCATGTCTGTTATTAACCATGGGCCTCCTGCTCTATAAACACAAAACAAAAACCAGAGAAAACAAGCAACCACATTACATACTACCATTGCCAAGGCAGTTCTAGGTTTCCAGTAAAAACTAGAAAGAAAAGAATTGGGGCTAGGAGTGTGGAACAGTGGTTAAAGTGTCATACTAGGATTTGAGAGAACCATGTTTAAATCTTTACTCTGCAATAGAAGCTTGCAGAGTAAGATAAGCCTAGCCTATATCATAGCAATGTTGTGAGGATTAAATGGTATAAAGGAGAATGATGTAGGTCACTTTATATCCCCATTGTGGAGGAAAGTGGCCTATAAATGAAGTAATTATAACCTTAGAATCTTTGCCTGGGTACTCAAGATACTAGATTAACACCTGAACAGCATATGCTTCGCAAAGGCTCTTCATATCAGAATTAGAAAGAACCTCAGAAGTCATGTGGTCTAATTGTTTCTAATGGAAGGATTCTCTGAGAACACTGGACAGTACACATTGTTATCATTTTATTTTTACTTGTCACTGATTGTTATTTTTAATGAAAGAATTTCAAAGCAATTTGCCAGGGTAAAATAAATATTAAACACATTTATATGTCAGACTGGAAGGACAGGAATATCTCTTAGCATCTTTCCTACAAGTAGTTAAAATACAATATATATGTGGACAGTGGAAACTACAATTTCACCAATTAAAACTTTTATATCTATATTTCTAAATTTAAAAGGTGATGGAACATAGTAAAAAAATAAAAGATCTCTCAGTTTCTTTGTTTTTTGTGGTTATAATTCAATGTATCTTTTTCATTTCAGGCTCATTTTACTCATATCTTGCCTAAAGATAGGTATTACTGTTCAATCAGTGCATGTATGCTCAGAAGTAAATTCCATTGTGTTCCACAGGATTAACTCCTAGTAAATATATTTAAGAGTTACAGCTGATGCTGGATACTGTGGACAATTTCCACTAATGAGGGGAGGGGGGATTTCTGCCAATTCCTCCCCTCCTGCTGCAGACCTCCAACTCATTCCTATTCTGTTCTGGAAAGAGATGTATTTTGGACTACAGTAAGAAAGAGGCGGCAAGGAAGATCCACTCTGCTGACAGACATCTCTTTCACCAGCAGAAGTGATCCATGGCCATTATTCAAAGAGATTCTATCAGAATACAACATTTTACTTATTTATTATTAATTCAGTCTATATGTTACCTTTCCCTGTTGGGCAGGCCTAGAGTTGCTTACAACAAGAAGTTTACAATTATGTCAGCAATTCAATTTGCAACACTACACCTCAATTCGATAGATACAACTAACCCAAGGATGAAATTAATTAATAATTTAACAATTTTAAGATAAATCAACAAAACACAAGGACAAAGGGAAGGATAGGGCAAGGACAGTGAAAGGTCAAGCAAAGGAAAAGGAAAATATACAAAATTATGCATATCTGCCTAGCTTCATAATTCATCCCATCTGTTCAACATGGCATTTTTTCACATAATTTGGAACCGTTGGATCAAAATAAGATGCAAAATGATTGCATCTCTCTTTAGCAGACTTCATATAAACAGCCACAAAATCCCCCACTTTGCAGCTGGAAGTGCAGTACTTACACAGGAACAGTCCGAAGAAGCTCCAATATACCCTGTCCATTCCACTGCTGTGCCGCATGAAGCTCTTCTGTGCAGACTCCAACAATCTACAGCAAACAGATGAGGGCAAAGCACTGAGTGGAGATCTGGTTTCTGCTACTTGTTACAAAGCACCCTATTTCTACTGAACTAACTATATAGTTTGTGCAGCAGATACAGACTAATCTCACAGTGCACAACAATGCCTTCAACTATACAAATGAGCCCTCTCTCAAGCAAGCCATTCTGGAGAGACGAAAAATTTAGCAAAGGCTAAATGGAAATGTGCTAAGGGCTTACTTGCTATATTGTTTGATATGATGTGGCAGAGCGAGATTAGCACTAACTTCCAAATCATCTTTTGAAATCATGGCTTGAAGATCAGTTCTAATCACAGTATGGCCATTTCAGGTGTCAATATTTAGAAGAATTCCAGACATGGAAGGAAGGGACTCTGCAGTACCTCTCAGTCCTTTAATCTACTCTCCTACACTACTTCATAGTAAGAGGACCAGTACATGTTAACAAATCCTTTTCATTTATCATGCTGAGCTCTTCTCAATAGAGTCAGTGAGATGAAACAACAATTTCTACTGCATACAAATCCTCTCTACAGTTTTGCTGACTTATGTTGCTCACATAAAGATGAATGTTTATGGGGTGATGCAGTTACTGTTGCAATGGAAACCACCACATCATTCTGAAGTAAAACACGTTTTATTGCAACATGGGAATACCAAGCCAGACCATATGCCTCAGACATTAACAGAAAAGACTCTTAATCCAGCAATTCAGATTAAATTAAACATGAACAAACAATTCTCCTGTCTTTCACTATTGGCTGACTTATATATGGTTTTGTATATGAGCAGAAGACATAACGTTTATCAGACCTAAGTCAAAGAAGTCACTGCCCACAAAGTAACTTCAACTTGAACATAGAAAGTAGAGCTATTAATGACTCTTTGGGCACATCTCTACAGCTAAGTAAATAAAAAACCCTGGGAAGCAGAATCCAAAAATCAGCACTCCTCAAATGAGTTCAACTGATTGCAAGCAAAGAATGAACACATTAAAACCCGCTATGCTACTGTATTTAAGCTTCCTCTAGCTGCATTTCCTCTAGTCCAGGGGTAGGGAACCTGCGGCTCGAGAGCCACATGCGGCTCTTCTGCCCTTGCATTGCGGCTCCACGAGCCGAGCCGCTGGCCCCATCCTTGCCCGCCTTGCAGGCAGCAGGGCAGAAGCATCCATGTGCTTCTCAGAATGAGCGGAGTAAAAGGTTAAAAAACCCAATATATACAGTGTTATCTTTATTTTAAATGTCAAAAATTATTTGCGGCTCTAAGTGTTTTCTTTTCCCATGGAAAACGGGTCCAAATGGCTCTTTGAGTGTTAAAGGTTCCCTACCCCTGCTCTAGTCTGAAAAAGATCAAAGGCTGAATTCAATGTGAATGTTTGCACATATCAAGGAGAAAAGTAGTGTCAGTCCAATAAGTCTTTTAAAGACCTAACACATATAATGCCACGTTAGACCTAGGGTTATTGTTTATTTAAGTAAGTAAGATTAGTTTCTTGAAGGAAATGATTAAACTAATAGTCCAATTACTATACCTGGAGGAAAGTAACAATCCCAAATGGCGTCTGAACTGGCTGCATTTGTGGATCTTCAGTTAACAGCATATGCTGGATCCTAGATTCACTGCTGTCCAATGGACTATGCCACGAAACATGGTCACCACTACAAAATGTATTTTCTATAAGGGAGAAAGGGGATTCAAGAGAAACAAGTCAACAAAAAAAGAAGACAGTTTAATCACAGGTATTTTTAATAACCTACCCTCAAACCGACACTACAAGAAGACCCTTAGAAGCACTAAGAAGTGTACCTGGACAAGCACAGAAGCATTGATAAACTGATATAGCCACAAATACGTTTACATTCCTTTCTATTATTTTCACCCATCTATAAAGTAATGAAGATGTAAAACACAAAACCAGGAAGTAAACCTGATAATTAAATTGTATCCATAATCTGCCAATGTGCACAGTCTCCAAGACAGAAGGAAGAACACGCACACTCCATTGATCATATTTTTATTATAATTTTGTACTTGGTTCATGCAATAAGCATGGATTCCAAGTAACTGCACACAATATGGAAAAATATGCAACTCGAGGGAATTTTTACATTGTCCGCCAGTGATACTGGACACTGTCCATAAATAACCAGTTATTTTTTGAGCCTGCAGGCACATCTGGAATTCTGACATGGGAGAAGCAACAAAATGGCTGCCAAAGGAGGTGGAACCAGCCACAAAATTATTGCCACAATTTTCCTTCAGTAGATCCTCATGCTATGGTGGCAGCTGCTGTCAAAACAATATTTTTAAAATATGCACAGCCAATAAAATCTCCAACAGTCAATCAGAAGCTGGGCCAAAGCCTTATCTGGCCCCACCCACTTCCTTAAAAACACTTGGGTGGATACCATGGCGCCATGTTGGGGACCCCTGCCATACAGATTAATCAGAAGCTATTTTGTGTAAGTAAATAAGTAATCTGGCTCTAAACAGGATTAGGCTGCATTTAGAGATGATCTCTGGTGTTACAGCAAACATAGCTCTAACAGAATTCTCTCAATGGGTTAGATGGCCAGTTGTTTTCATGTTCCCCTGCCTGGCAGCATGTCCGTGGAATGAGATGGTAGAATAAACTGTAGCAGAATGAACTGTGACATTTCAAACTGCAAGTGGCACATTATATTTTTAATGATCCATTGAGTAAAAACGATCCATATGTGAGTAGAAACATTACACAGAAGGGAGAGGACTGACCTAGACAGTGCTAGCCTTTTTTATTTACAGTTTTTATGAGGGGGTGGAGAATCATGAATTTGTAAGGCATGTATATTTCATATTGCACACAGACATGCTATAATTCCATTCATATTATTTAACAGTTAAAGTATTAAACAATGTTAAAAACTCTTAGCCTTGGGTATATGAGGGAATGTGGCCTTCATAACCTCCCAATTCCTGTCATTGGGCAGTAGTTTTATGTTCTTGCTTAGACTCTTGTTCACCATCTGTGGATGTATTTTATCAAAGGAACATCATTGTACATTCCACTGTTTATTGTATGTATTATCCTGCTCTTTCTGCATTGTCTACTACATTCTGAATTTTTCCTTTTTTGCACTGTTTTCCTAGCATTTGTAATCCCAGCCTTATTGCATTGTTTATGTGATATCTTATGCAGTCTGATGCCTTTTTAAATGTTGTGTGATCCACTTTGAGACTCTGCAAGAAAGGGAAGCTGTAAAGTACATAAATAAAGGAATAGAAGTTCTACCTCTGTACAGAGAAAATGCTGCATTAATGAAAACTATCAACACAAAGGAGGAAGCATATGTCTACATTGCTCTGTGATGTATTAGGGTCGATGTAAAACAATGGCATCTGATATACACAGGAAGGGATGCAGTAAATACTCTGTTTTCCTTTGGAAATGCTCCATGACTACCTAGGAAGACTTTCCTCACATTTCATTATCACTGAGCTACAGCAACTTGGCTCAGGGGCAGGGTGTGAGGAACTGAAGTGTTGACATAAGTAAAGGAAATGTCTCTTGATTAACATGCAGATGTGGAAAGTAAATTAATCAGATAAGAGTTGCCTAACATTGAATATGATAGACCGTTTCATACACTGTAGAAGACAGTGCTTACCATAAACTTGTAACAACCTGTAGAATCAGACTATACACAGCCAGTGTAGGACTTTTGAAAAATAATAGACAATGAAGGCTGTTTTAAAGCATTCCCATTCAGTTTAAAGTCTCCAAGATTTTAATTCCCAAGATTTCCAAGATCATCATAGAACATCAGCCCAGATTCTCCTGATTAACAATTTTAATTATGTAAGCCTCGCAGTCAGTTTTTCAAAATGAAACAAAGCCACAAAAGCCCTTATTCTTCTGGCTTGTCTCTCTGACACAATATTCTGCATGTCAAATGCTCACTCAATTCTATGCTAATCGATCCCTGTGTTTTGCTACCCAGACTACTTTTCCTGGGAAATCCTAGCCATTTGGAGTCGGTTTTCAAATGCTAATGTCTCTGCTGGAAACCCACCTGTTTGTGTCTACTGGAGCGCTGACTACTTTAAACATGTCTCTTTCCCCCACACACAAACCACAAAATTCACACTGACTGCTCAATTAAACTACAGAAAACTACCCATGTGAAAAATGATATGAAGGCCAATTTAAATCCCGAAGAGCCAGCAAATCTAGTGTTAAAACTTGAAAGTGAGTCGCTCGCTCACCATACTGTGACATGCAAGATCAGCTTTTATAAGGAAGTCCTAACAATAACTAGCAAAGTTAGAATTAAGACGAAATTTAACAAAAATATTTTTATCTGTCTTAGGTCTTTACACATTGGGGAAAATATGAGCTTATCAATCATGTAAATAAATATAGCAACAAAACTGAATATATGTGCTATTAAGCTGGATTTTGAACTGGTACTGAAACAATGCTACAATGTCCTTTCCTCTTTGAGCTCCAGAACTCCCCTTAGAATCCTGCAACTCCAAATTTCAAGAAAAATCTATCCAAATTCTCAACATAATTGGAAGACTGGGGGGGAAGTAGGATATGGAACACAACATGGGTTTGCCTATATCAGTAGTGGCGAGCCTCCTATGGCACGGGTGCCAAAGGTAGCATTCAGAGCCCTCTCTGTGGGCACGAACGCACAGAGTTTGTCATGTGGGGGGCTTGCTTCTGAGTAAACCCTCCTAGGGTCGTGATTCACCCGTTTGAAGCATTGCACAGTTGCTTCAAAGCAAAGCCACCGACTACCACCAAGCTTACTCCCGAGTAATGCGTGCCTCGGAGCCAATAGTTTTTCCTAAACTAAAACCTCAGAATTCAGGTTAAATTGCCGTGTTGGCACTTTGCGATAAGTGGGTTTTGGGTTGTAGTTTGGGCACTCTGTCTCGAAAAGGTTTGCCATCACTGGCCTATATTAAATTTTGCTTCAACAAATTAAAGGAACCTTGCAGTGGAACTGAATCAGGAGCAAAGGCTAATTAGCTGTCATGGACAAGAATGGGCCAGAGTCATACCTCGGGTTTAATCAGCCATCCCTGCCAATTTTTGAAGACCTAAAGACGACATCTTTCTCTTCAATCCAAAGTCACTGTAACATTACTAATAAATTTATTAAGGCAACTTCAGGGTAACAGTTTTGGCTTCTGGTACATATTAACAAATGTGTTCCACTACCATGTATTAAAGCTGCTAAACACACTGACATGTAGTTCTATTCCACCTGAAAAACTACACCAGAGGCACCAAACAACTCAATACTGAAGTATTTTAAAGCGTATTTGCAACAATGAGCAACTGATCTAAGCTTTGTGGTTCCACCAGTCTTAATATCAACAACTAATTCTACACATCAATATATGGAAATTGTCACATGCCACTGATTACAACCTGCCACTCATGCAAGAAAATATAGACTGTGTGACAAATCCAGCAGGAATGTAATGTCTCTCCACTTCTCACACAAAAAGGGTCTGAAAAGCGTGGAGGAAGGAGGTGGGGGGGGGGGCCCTCCATGTGCTGCTTGTTTCTTCTAGCTTTTTTGGCTTAGCCTAAGTCAGTCTTAACTGCTGTTTTCTTTTTTGATCCAGGGACAGAAAACTGGGATGCAAAGAAACCTGTCCGATATAATGATGGGAAGTAAGGGATTGTTGAAGTTTTAGCATTGTTCCCTTTACTGCTCCCCAAAGAGGTGGGGGCTCGAGGATAAAGATGTAAAATTTTGAAAGTGTAGGAACAAAACATGTCTCTCCTTTTTTTTCCCTCAGGGAGAATGGAAATTTGCCCAGAGGATTGAAATATACAAATACTTTCCTAAAAACTTAAACTCTTTTTACTGTTTCAATGAGATAAAATACATTATCTATGATTTAGCATATAAAATTGTACCAACTAGCATATTTACATAATTTGAAAGTATAAATATATTTTGCCATCTACAGGAAAAACTGATAGTATATCCAATACTTGAGAAAGAGTTGCACACTGCTGTACCCTATGCCACAATAACACATGTATCTTAATTTTTGCCACATAGGAAAATGGGGAAAAAAAATAAAAGTTGAAGGTGTAAAACATTCCATAGTAAACAAAAAAATGTGTAGTGTTTCAACATAATTGAAGTCGTGATAGTAGGACTATCAGAATGTTTGGGTATTAACTTAGACTTTATAACACTGAATTTTTAATAATGTGTTATCACTAAACACATTATATATTAATTGTCACCAACATACAGGGGTGCCAGTCTTAACAAAATGAGAAAAACACATGCATGCAACCATGCACCCATCCCTTTAAAAAGTAAACACCAGTGAGTACCCATATCCTTAATGGAACTGTCACACTATAATGAGAGATACAATCCAGAGATCATATGTTTATTTTACAACAAAACAGTTGCTCTATTTGAAGCTCAGCCTCTTCCAAATGTGTATTGTGAATCCTTTCAGATACAAGATTGTGAAGGTCGTTCACAGGGCTCATGGAACTTAGTTTGTCCTTCTGAGGGCTCTGATAAGGCATACTTTATTTAGCACCATGGTGCTTTTAAGGAAAGATCTTTGCATGCATGATCTGGGTCATTAAATAGCACCAACCGGACACTTCTGAGGGTGTCTAAAATAAACTCTTTGGATCCCAGCCCTTACCTCCAAAACTGGTTTTTAAAATGTGATAGGTTCAGACAGCTAATAAAACTTATTCCTATAGAATAAGTGATAGTAAGAACAGCTGAAGAAAATGAACCATGCTGACCCTATCAACTTACTTTCTACAATTAATTACAGGTACCTGGATTCTAAAACTTAAGCATTTTTAAAGATTTTTAGGCTAAATATGCCAAAAATAATTACTCACCAGTTTGCTTAAACATATTGAAGTCATAAATGATTTTTTAAAACACCATATATGAGCCAGCTAAAAGAAATAATTCAAATATCCATAAATTAGATAACTTTGTGAAAAACAAATCCTATGCAAATATTTTTTTTTGGGGGGGGGATCAATATTGTTAGGTACAAGCATAAAATGTTAGGAGCTTGCCCAAGCAAGTGCAACTCTTTTTCCAGCACAATACATAGGATATTTAAAATAGCCTGGCTTTCTAATGTTAGGCTTAATCATTCCTTGTTTACAAAATATACAGTTTCCCAGCAGAAAGCATGTGCTAGTTATACTACGGAATGATAAAATACAATTCTGGCAAAAGCATATTTGTAATGTAAGTAAGTCATGACAAGCAAGGGCACATGAAAGATTGGCAGGAGGGTATGTGTTAAGATATCTTCCCCAAATCACTCCCTGTCCTCAGCATTCTCTCAGAGGCTGAAAAGATATAGATCCAACTGAGAGAAAACTATCAGTATTAATTATCCAGGTTTCACCATTCGTCTAATAAATGACCAGACAGAATGGCCAGATCTTAATTTTAACACACCTGGTGTAACGGGGTGTCTTATAGCCCGGGCGAGGGAGAGATATTATCCCACCACTAGCCACCAATTGTAACGGGACGTGTAGCCTACAATCAAGGTTCCCACTAAACTGACCAGTGGGGTTTCCTTTGCCACCCAAAATATCCCAGGCTAGTGTTCAGGGATCTTCTTTTTACTCTGCTGCCACCATTAAAGAGAAGGAACTAGGAATCCCAAAACTGCTAGCCTCCAATATGTTAAAGGATCCCATCATTCTTGGTCTGAGGGGAATGTCCTTCAGAGTCTCATATAAAAAATGGAGGGAACTCAAAATTGGCTGGGATTCTAGTCTCACAGACAGGCACTCTTCAACCTCTCACACACAAACGCAGATTGGCACGAGGGTAACTTGAACACAATGAATGAAATTTATTTTGAAAACAAAAGAAAGTCTTCTTTAACTGGCTCAGAGAGGTACTAACGCTTGATGGTTTCAGAGAGGTTCTTTTCACTTAAAAATTACAGAGCTTCAGATGTTACTTAGGTTTCACACACACACACACACACACACACACACACACACACACACACACACACACACACACACACACACACACACACACAGACGGGGGCCTCTTCAAGAACGATTTTGCTTTAGATCTACTACATTTCTTCACAGACAGACACTAGTCCTTTCTGATCTATAGCCCACTGAATATACACACACATTCTGTCTGGTCATTTGCCCAGTGAGATTCAGGCACACATAGCCTCCCTCTCTCACACTAATCCCTATTTGGCTTCACTGCCTCTGGATCGGGCTTTTCCCAGACTGGTATTACACAGGGGTAGGGCAGACTCTAGGTCTGGACAGTATTCACTGTCAAGCCACTGACTGGCGCATCACTTTGCACCAAACTCAGGGCTTCCTTTCTCTGACAAGCCTCCTCAGCTTGTAGAGTGACTGGATTTCTGTCAGCTAACTTGGCTGAGACAGAATCCTTCAGCTTCAGACCTGACAGACCGCTCTCTGTCAAATTCTGGCTGTTCCGGAATATCTCTCCCAATCTTGACTAAACTCTGACAGGCACGCCACTGTCTATTTATACTGCTGGCACTTTGGCTCCCCCTAACCCTGGCCATAGGCAACTGTGCCTCTGCTCGACCAATCAAGTGGGTTCTCTTGTACAGTGGAGCCTTCTGTATAACTCTGGCTGTCACTAAGGCCTTTTCATTAGGCCTTTCACACACACCAGCCCTTCAGTGTGGGTGCATCCATTACACCTGGCATCACAGCAACAATGGCAGAGGTGATGTAGAATTAAGAGCCAACCCATCCAAATCACTACTGAAGGGTAAAAAAGCATAAAGTAGTGAGCATATATGTATCTCACTGAACATCTTACAGACCTACCACTCTGTTGCCCACTGTATCTGTCTAACCAGTGAAGCACCTTGATGTTATCTGCTGACATCCCTCAGTGGATCAATCCCCAGGAAAATCTAAGAGATTAACAAATCCCGGAAATTATCTCTCTCCAGACTCGTCCTGTACCCTGTATTCCCAAATCGAATGGCATATTTTATCTGACAATCCCAGGTTCAAGTTTCATGCTGGTGGGACATACAGAATGACAATGGATCTGGCCATGCCCTCTTGTGCTATCTTAGACAGGGTCCTCCTGCTCTGAAAGCTCTTAGCCCAAGCCCAAACCTGGCCAGCTGTGACCAGGCTTCTGGGTGTCCAGAACCCTCAGCTTGGTAGACCAAGGCAGTCAAGCACAGTATAGTATCCCAAACATGGCCTCCATAGCAGGCAAAATGTCAACGAGGGACAAACAGGTTAATACATTTTTAAGCATTATATTCAGTAACAAAAAATTCAAATCAAGCCACTGAGAAGTTCTAAAGAAACCCAACAGCTGGCCTTAAATACTCTCAGACATGATGGAATGCACCCTAGACCAAATTAGCTCACAAGGCTCTACATGGCAGAATTCACCATAGAATAGAAAGAAGTCTATTTTTGTCATGCACTGAGAGACTACAACACAAAAATCAGTCCAGAGAACCCTTCACTAGAGAATACAATGGAAATGTGTAGAAGATGTATCCCTTTAAAAGGCAGATCATAAAGCAATACTGCAAAGTACCCCTTTGCAAATATGACTGCTTCCAGCTACATTCAATATTTTTCCTTCTCAGTTAAAAACGTTTTTGAATTCTAATTCTGTTTGCAGCCATGCAAACCATATCTAAAGAAGTTACAACCTTAGGAAAATAGAGATCATAGAAATGAAGATTGTCACATAATGACAAAACCGAACAGACATACACAGCAGTCAAAACAATTCGATAATCTATTAGAAAGCGATTAAAAACAAAGCAAACAATTTAAGTAACAGTACCTGATTGGAAAACATATCTAGCTAAGCCTTGCATTAACTCTGCGGGCCATGTAGGTGGTGCAGATTCCCCTGTTTCACGCTTGAGTCGAAATGTCAGTTCAAATCCAAAACCACTTGGCCCATCGGACCCAGTAAACCTGGAAGAAATTAAACAAAGGAAGATTACAATGAAGCAGCACACAAGTCAAAAATGTTTTATAAACTACAGCAGCACTGTAGAACCCCACCCCCCCCACCCCCAAAGTACCTCACTATAGTAGCCATGACAAATCTAGTCTCAGCCTGTTCAGGGGCAAGTGATGATGGAGTTAATGCATCATCAGGGGTTGGGGTGCTGTATAAGGGTTGACTTCACCCAACGAATTCTCCTGCAATCTTGCTCTTTGCCTAATGACACTGTTGGTGGAGATACAGTCTCTCAACAATGTGGGGAAATTAGACTGCTTATTTGCAAGAGGCTTGGGTAAGGAATCTTTTATACCAGTTTATATGGAGATCAGCTATCAGGGGAAAAAATCCACAGAGAGGAATATGATACAAATTTGGCAGTCTTTATTGTGGGGAGAAGGGGTTCACAAGGATTTGATTCAATTCAGCAAACATGCGTATATAGAGTTCCTCAGATATAGATAGGATGGAAAAATAGTTTTTGGAATAGAAATAGGGTGTAGGATATATTGGTGATACAACCTGATAGTGAAGTGGAGAAGTTCCAAGGTTCATCGCCAAATGGCAAGTGTCTGGTTCCGGGAGGTGGGGGTGTTGCATGCATGGATACACCAACAAAGACAGAAAGATATCAATGGCACTGGACAAAGGCTTCTCAGGGGCAGAGGTGGGTGGGTTAGGATCTTTATAGTAAAGATCCATTTCTGGGAGTGTCAGGATGGCCCTTTTAAGGGATGGCTGGACAGCATTTGGGAGGTGTCTGGGTGCATGTTGTTAAGAAACAATGGAATACTATGAGGTGGTCAAAAGTAGTTAGTTACAGAAGGGAGTATTATGAGGAAAGGTCATGACATCAACAGGTATCTTCTGGCTGAAACAGGTATTCATTCAGCTAGGATACTGTTTCATATTGAGAACACACTCTGCCTTGGCTATGAGACTGGAAATATGCTGACATAACAGGCAGAGTATGAGTATGAGAACTGGAAAATAATTCTTTTAGGTGACCTGGCTCTTGCCAGAGAAGACCCATCGCTGCAATGCCAACATCACCTTTCTAGGCTGGCACATGGGCAGGGATACCTGTGCATAAGCATTCCCCCACCTCACCCCACTATGCCAAGGTGGTATGGTAACAACATCTGAAAATGGTTATCAGAGGCTTCAGTGATGGAGGGGGCGGCCTGTCCTTGAGCGGAGTAATGAACTTTTAAAAACAGCTGTGAAGAAAAAGGAAAAGGAGGATACTGTGTTTAACTGAGAAGCAGTGGTGGTTGTTTTTCTTCCTCCCTATGCCTCTGTGGCTCAGAGTGTTACTTTTTTATTCACTATCTCTTTTAAGATTTGAAATATTACATGGGGAGCTGATGATGTTACCTTGGGAATTTTTGCCAAAAAATCTTTGCACTTCGTTTGGACAACGGTGTTTGGAGCTGTGATTGTGTTTGCAAAAGTCCTTGCTTATGAACCCTTTGATGAAGAATAATAAATGAGGAGAGACTTTCAGATCAGCAATTGAACTGCTCTGCCTCCTGATTGAGTTTCTTGGAGCATTGGGAACTCTTGAGAAGAGGGTGAGCAAACCAGCAGTTCTGTACAGGTACCTGCATGGACAAAAGGCCATGTGACGGGGTTCTTTCATTATACAAGTGTTGCTGACAGAAGCTACAGAAATGACAAGTTCAGCTCTTCCCTTTGCTCACTGCAAGCACCCAACACTTTTTGTGTGTGTGTGCACTCCTGAAGTGTGCTGGGGAAGGAGACTTTGGAAAGATTCACAAATGCTGTCACTAACAGTGCAAAGATTCTACTCCAGTTTTTTAGACTACTATTCTATGCAAACAGGTACACATAACAAGGGAAAAATCACTTGAAAAAGAACGTAGGGAAATAATAGCTTCTTCATATAAGCAAGGAACAATGCAGCAAGCTGAATTCAAACTCCATCCAATTTTGCATCAAATGAATATTTATGACTGGAGTTGAATTACCTGTATGCTCTGTAATTATGAAGAGAAGTGTCTGTTCCAGAACCCAATCACTGCTTTCGTAACTTTCTTAACATTCATGAAATTTAACTGCCTAACATCAAGACAAATGCTTCTATAGAAAACAAAAAATAATCTGACAGAAGCAAATGTTATATTTCATTGTTTTTGTTCTTTAAGTTGTTGACATTGCCCTGAGGTTCACCAACCCTGAACACTCTCCAAAAACTATGTACAAACTTTAATTTTGAGCGAGCATTTAGTAAAAAACACAGGAGGTCATCACTTGCTGAACGCTCAGAAACCAACGGGGATGTTAAGGTTATTAAGGCTTATAACACGTTATACTGAGAACGTTCTGTGCTTTAAGCAACTTCATGGTCATTCCTTACTGTCAGACTACGTCAGAATCATCTTCATGGCCCATTACGCATGGAACACTTACCTTGAGTCTGTTCTCTACACAGTGGGCTCATAGTGGGCTCTCCTCACATTTCATACAAGGAGGCAGCCCACAGCCTGCAGCTTCTCCCAGTTCTCTTAACTCTGCCCATCAACAGCCTTAAAAGCACAGAACTGATATTCTCTCCCCCGCTCACTTAGCCTCTGCACCCACATGTATATATGAACACTCTCTCTATATATGTATCTCTGCCGCTATCACAAGAAAAGAGAAAGATTGATTTTGAAAGTCTTGCCTGAAATAAAGTTTTAAAAGCCCTCTCAGCCATCAGGGAGGGCAGAAGCACAGCGGGAGAGGTGGGATGGAGCCAAAAAGATACCTGCTTGTACTGTTCCTTTCAAAAGCCCTCTCTTTTGTTACTTTATATCGAAAGATCGACCTCTCAATCTCTGAAAATGTGCACTTTGGAAAAGCAGGAAAGAGTCACCAGCATGTGGGGTAAAAGGGAAGGCTCCAGGGCACTAGATAATTGAGGCTATGCTGAGACTGCGCTGGTGGAGTCTGGACAACACAGACGTTGGACAAATATGAGGGGGGTTCCCTCCCTGCCATTATATATATGACAGATCCATCTATTGATCTCTTGATCGGTGCACTTAGGGAAGCAAGAGGGAGTCAACAGCATGAAGAGGGGGTGAGGAGGAAGGTGTACAAAGCACTGTGAGGGAGTGGGAAGGCTGGCCATGGGGAGAGAATATTCTGGGGCAAAGCTGTGCCCATTGGCAAATCTGTCCTGCTCTAGCAGCGAAGCAAGATTTAAATCCTGCTATAAATAGTTTTGCTTGCCCCGAAGAGAGTACAAAGTGAAAGTAGGGTTCCAGACAATACATTTATACAACAAATCTTGTTGCAGCGAACGTTGGTCTCCGCTATGCAGCAAAGACCTTGTGCATAATCGGCCCATGCCACTTTCTGGGTTTTTTTTATTCAACAATCAATAACAATATAATTTACAAACAACATAAATTTCAAAGCTCTCAGAAATACATAACAGACTCAGCTTATTCACTCAAATAATCATGTAATCAATAATTTGTTCCATTATGGATTATATTAAAATCTACAACTTCCTGCTAGGGAAAAAACAAACCCTTGTATAGTTCCCAATTCTGCTTTAAGTAAAACACTTTTTCCAAATAAGACAACTTAACATTTCTATGAAAATTTTCCAATCTTATCTTTAATATAAATCTTACAACAAATCTTATCCATAACACTTCCCACAATATTCAAAACACCAATTTAAAATTGTTTTCTTATATCTTTATTCGCTTTTTAGCGACTTTATAAATATCATCATTATTAACTAAAACTGCAAGCTTAATGATAAACTCAATGTCAAATGTTTGTAATCTTCATTGCTTCCCAAAAACACAATTAGCAGTTTCCATAATTTAATACAACTTTCTATGCTTTTATTATTCATCACTGTTGAAAACTTATCCATCCATGTTAATTTATTATCCAGTCATTTATTGTTGGTATTTTGGGGGATTTCCATTCTTTAGCACGTAATATTCTTGCAGCAGTGATCATATTCAATACTAAAGTTTCATTTTCTTTTTAAAATACTGTACCTATTAAATTCAACAGAAAACATTTCTGGCTTACATTCAAATTCATTTTTCAATATACTTTTCATCACTTCAAATATTTTAATCCAGAATATTTTAATCCTTTTATATGTCCACCTCATATGCCAACAAGTCCCTTTTTCCTTATTACATTTCCAACAGGTTTCTGATATTTCCTTATATATCTTAACTAATTTTGATGGAAATAAATACCACCAGTATAACATTTTATAATAATTTTCCTTTAAATTCATACAGCTGGTAAATTTTAAATTTCTCATCCAGACTTTTTTCCAGTCTTCCATAATAATTTGTCTAAAGTCTGGGACCATAAGATCATGCTTCCATTTACTTGTTCAGGCTCAATTTCAATTTGTAGTAACATATACATTTTTTAAATAAAAGATACTTCTTCTTTACATATAGTATTCCATAATTAAGATTCTTTATCTTCAAAACCTATTTTTATCTTGCTTGTATTTCTCCTTTAACTGACAATAAAGTGCTCATTATTAATTTCCTCCCTTTCTTTTAACATGTAAACTTCCTGTTTTTAAACAGTATGTCTTAATACCTTAAATATCCACTTGCAAAACTCCCTCTCATAATTGTTGCTTCATGTAGTGAAGTCCACTGGTGTATTTAAAAAAATGTTTTTGCTATATCTCTCCCAGATTTTATAAACTGATTTTCTTATATAATGAACAAAAAATATTTTAACATTGTCTCTTTCCTATACTTATATATACAAGTGCCATTCATACTGTAAATCAAAGCCCTCCAAGTTTAATAAATCTTCATTGGTTAAGAACATCCATTCTAGAAACCATACTAGACCTGCAGCTTGACAGTAAAGTTTTAAATCGGGAAGGGATCACCTCTCTCTAAAGAATCACACATTTCACGTCTTATTCTAGGATTCTTTCCTTCCCAAATGAAAGATATCTTTTTGCCATTTCTCAAAATGCTTTTCTGGAATTATTACTGGGATGGTCTGACATAAAAGTAACATTTTCGCTAACACACTGGATTTTATTACAGCTATCCTTCCAAGTAGGGACAGTTTTAATTTTGCCCATTAAAAAAATCATTGCTGATCTTTTCAATAATACTTCATAATTATTTTGAAATAGTAATATATTATATTTAGCTATATTAATTCCTAAATATTTAACTTACTTTATCAATTCATAATTTAATATTTTATTTTGTTCTTCCTGTTTGTCATATGTCAGAATGTTAGTTTTTTGTTCATTTATTTTCAGTCCTGACACTTTTTAAAATTCCTCCAACTTTTCCTTCAATACTTTCAGTGGAGATGCCAGCATCAAAGCAATACCATCTACAAAAGATATTGTTATGTATTCTTCCTTATTTATTTTGATGCTTGGAATCAATATATCATCCTTTATATCTCTTACTAGGGATTCCAAAGTCCATATAAATAACAAGGGGGACAAAGGGCATCTTTGGTGGGTACCCTTACAAATCTTTATATTTTGGGGATAGTTCCTGGTTAACTTTAATTTTTGCCACTTGTTTCATGTATATTGATTCAATCCAATTCTGGAAGTTGTTTCGACCATTTAGTTTTTGTAAAGATTTTTACATAAACTCCCAATCTAGATTATCGAAGGCTTTTTCAATATTATAGAATATAAATGAAGATTGTTTATCTATTGTTTTCTGTAAATATTCTATTATATCCAGAATTATTCTTACATTATCTTTAATATGACACCCTGGCAAAAAGTTCCCTTCCAATTTTTTTATTCAATACTTCTTTTAATCTCTTTGCACATACCATTGCAAAGATTTTATAATCTGTATTTAGCAATTATATTGGGCAGTAGTTTCTTATATTACTTTCATCTTGACCTTCCTTAGATATTAATGTAATTATCACTTCTGTCCAAGATGTTGGTATTTCTCCAGTTACTATTATGTTATTTATTAATTGCTGTAGGATTGCATTTAATTCATCAACAATTTTTAAAAATAAAATTTACTTGTAAAACCATCTGGTTTTCCAGTTTTAAGTTGTTTTATAGTATCCCTAACTTCTTCCATTGATATCTCTTGTTCTAAAATCTGTATTTTTTCTTCTGTATCCTTTTAAAAATTTCTCGCTAGTTTGTTCTTCCTTATCTACTTCATGAGCTCCACAGAGTTTGGTATAAAATTCAACAAATGTATTCATAATATCCTCTTGACAAGTATATCTTCCCCCCTTCTTTTAATTGAGAGGTGGTCTTTTTTTGTCTTTCTTTTCTCAGTTTCCAAAGTAACCACCTGCCCGATTTATTAGGTTGATCGAAAATTTTTGCCTTCATATATTGTAACTTTCTCTTCGGCCCCTTCCGCACACGCAGAATAATGTGTTTTCAAACCACTTTCACAACTGTTTGCAAGTGGATTTTGCTGTTCTGCACAGCTTCAAAGTGCACTGAAAGCAGTTTGAAAGTGCATTATTCTGCATGTGTGGACGGAGCCTTCATTTCCTGAGTATATAGCATCGATAATTGGTTTTGTAATTCCTTTATTTCCTTAATTAATCTTGTGTCAGATGATGTTCATGTTATTTGCTTTTCTTTTTTCCTAATTTCTTCTTTAATCTTTAATTCATTATTTCTCTTTCTTTTTTTAATCTACTCCCTTAAGAAAGTAGTCTCTTATGTAAGCTTTACATGCTTCCTAAACTATATTAATCTTTATTCCTGATACCCAATTTATCTGCAAAAATTCATTTAATTCCTTTACCCCCTTAATTATCATCTCTTCTTTATTTAATAGATACTCATTCAGCTTCCATAATGGCACTTTCTTTTTATTCCTTTGTTCCCAAACGAAAGGATGATGATCAGATAATATTTTCGCTTCAATTGCAATGGTTTCAGTCCTCAAACTAAGATATTTAGTACCCATTACCATATATAATCTCGAATGTACCCTAAAATGCTCAGAAAAATATGACCCCTCGTTAAATTTCCTCCATTTATCTTCTAATTCAAAAAGTTCACAAAATTCAAAAAAGGACTTTGGTAATTTACCTTTAATTAACCATGCCTTTTTCTATTTTGCACATTCTCCAATAAGTTCAAAATATTTCTATTCTGCAAATACCTAAATTTTTATTTTATTCATTTTATTTAAAGCATTTATTGGATGTCTTTCTTCCATATGGAGGTCAAGGAAGCTTACAAGATAGATAACTCATATAAAATATATAAAACACATAAAAACCAAAATTTAAAATCAGAATTTAGAACAGCTGGTAACTTAATCAAATGCAGTCCTAAATAACAGCCTCTGAGATCAAAAGTGAGGGAGCCAAGCATATCTCCTTGAGATGTTCCATAATCGTGTGGCTGCCACTGAAAAAGCCCACCAAGTCAGTTTCTTTGATCGATGGAGAAGTCAGGATTTCTTCTTCTTGTGATTTTAACTCTTGGGCAGAAATTGGTCAAATCTCTTTATGTTCCAATTTGTTAGATGTCTTTTATGTTCTAGTTTGCATATGATATGACCTGCCTTGGGGAGAACTGTCACAATAATTCTTATTTGCATTCTAGTATTACCCATTAAAATGTCTGCATAAAGAAATCAAGAAGCTACAAACAGGAGGTATGAGTGGTTGTGGTGGGTTACACTGGACACAGTGTGTAACAGACTTCCCTCTGTGATACATCTCTGAAGATGCCAGCCACAGATGCAGGCAAAACGTTAGGAACAAGATCCACCAGACCACGGCCACACAGCCTGGAAAACCCACCACAACCAGTTGAATCCAGCCGTGAAAGCCTTTGACAGAATGTATGAGATTGAAAGTTAAGCTGCATGTCAAACTGTAGGCCCCTTGAAGCAATCAATGAGCAAAACTCATGATACCACCACATTATTTCCAATCTATTATTATAAAAGTATGACTTGGGACAATGATCATGGGCAGCCCCATCTAAACTCAGCGGTAGCCCTCCCAGTGGCATGGGGAGACTTGAACAGTAAAAAAGCCTCCCCGCTGCCAAAAAGCCCCCATTGGGCTGAATGGACTTTTTTTGTGCAGCAAGTCTGAGGCCCAAGCTGCTTCTATAATGCTGGCAAAGGCCAGGAGGACCTCTGGCTTGCCCCCCTCCCCGCACTATACTGGGGGTGGCAGGGGCCCTGGGATACTGTGTGGCATTCAGTGCTGCATCCCAGCATCAGGGAGGGCTGTGGCGGCAGCACACTGGTGATATCGCCCTTCCATTGGGGCAAGTGCCCTGGGGAGAACAAATCTGCCTGTGCCACTGTGAGCTGCTCCCACAAGCAGATGTGCCCCCCTTTGGATGGGGTCATGTTTCAGTTGTTTTATTATTGTGGTTATTGTTTGATCATTTCAACTGTGATATGCCTCTATGACATCTGATATGCTAAAAGGGAGGATTTAAGTGTGAACATAAAAATAAATCTCTGAACTATCAAGTTTACTTAAATCCTTTAGGATACAGTTTATACACAAAACACATTTAGCAAACAAATCTAACAGCACAGTGTCAATAAAATAAATATTAACATTACATATTTAAATAGAGGCTGTAGTAAGCTCATATTTGCTTGCCATTATTTTACAATTCCTGCACAAATTAAATTTTGGCCCATGCGCTAATAAAATTAAAGGGAAGGAACTGAAACGTAAGAAAAGAATTCATGCATTCAAGTTTTCGAATAAGAAAAAATGGTATATTCAACAGTTGCAGATGTAATTGTTTAAGTCTCACATGAATTTCTACTTTACGATTCTAAATGTAAACTGATCACTGTTCCCCCTTTTTAAAAAATACACCATTAGGGGAAGGGTGGAATTCTTGGGATAAACTCGCCAGGAATACTGCCACACACCAGCTTGTTTCATACCTTGACTACAGAAATTACTGAAGATTCTTGAAGTTGCCAAGTTAAACCAAGATTGACGTTTTAATATTAAACACACTGCTTTGTTATACAAATAAAAATGAATCTTCTGAAAGCCAGGCTATATTTTATGTACTACATTTAAATCCCTTTAGAGTGGCCCACAATAGGACTACATGTTGGGTATCATCCCTTATGTCATACTTCAGGAGATGGCTAGATTGCTCATTTAAAGTCATACAATTGTCATTAGCTACCTCCGAAAAAAAAACATTGACTTGGTTTGGGGCATATTAACAATTTCCTTGTATTCTCTGTTAGTCTGTGCTTGGGGAAAACAGAAAAAAATCCTCCTCCTCCTCTTTCAATACACACAGAAATAACATGAACATAAACAACTACACTAATCTTTGCCTTAACCTTCAGTTTCCAGAGTTTTCTAGTTCAAAAGTCAAAACTATTTGCCAAAATGCTTACATTCTCACTTTAGTAGGTAATTTCCTCCAGATTCCAGTACACGATGACTGCATTATTGAAAGTAAAACATGAGAAAATTATTCCTCGCTGGACAAGGAGAACAGCACAGTGTGCATTTACTTAGCAGGCAAAGAACCCTGTGTGTAAACTTATTTAAGCAAAAAGATCACCTGAAAAAAAATAGTGTTTGTAATGGGCAACTCCACAGCCATAACAGCGAGTCAGGCACAAGCAGCATTCAGGCCAATTTTAGTGTAATTTGAACTTTGTTTTTAGAAGCTAAAACAGTGCCAATATACACACCAAGCATGGCTTTTAAAAGGGACTAAGGAACCATTTAAATCAACCAGTTCAACCCCATTCTGTAACGTCTACCATTACTTCCCAAGTTATGGTATCTCAGAATCTGGACGACCTAAGGAGGGGTAGATAATCCAAAACCTGTTACGTTTGTATGCAAAAAGCATGATGCCTACATTTTAATTCAAAGATCACACAAAGAATGACTCAGCCATATTTGCTTAACGTGCTAATGTCATTTTAATTTAATGTAAATATTTAAGACAGAAAGACTATTCATAGGAGATTCTTCTCTTACATTAATGAAAACTAACAATTGTCTGTACATGGCTAGTACATGGAAACTTAAAAATAAGATTATCTTCCTATACTGCCAAATTACATGAAACCAATATCTTCAGACATTCACTTTGCATACTTTCACTCCTTAAGGCAAAAACTACATCACAGTGTGTTCTGTTTTGCTTTTTAACCCAAGGCTGCCTGGGGCAAACTGAGCACAAGCGAGACATGCAAAAAGAGGCTCTTTCTCCTATTATAGCTCAAAAGGCAAACTCTATGCTGGGGATAATTAGAACGGTCCATTGGTTACTTACCGAAAAGGGGCCTTCTACTGGATGGCTAGGGGGACATCTTGATGGGTGTTTCCAAAAAATTTTCTTTTCCTTTCCCTATATACTCAATCTTCTCTCCTGCTCTAGAAGGGCCTCCTTGGCACAAGCCGGGATTTCCCTCAAGCCGCATCCCACCTCTTCCCTCCTCCTCTCTCATCCTCCGCCTCTTTCCCGCCTTTTCTCTGGGGCAACATGTGGATAATTAGAAAAGGAATTGATAATAAAACTGCAAAGATTGTCATGCCCTTATATAAAGCAGTGATGAGATCACACTTGGAGTACTGTGTTCAGTTCTGGTCGCCGCATCTCAAAAAGGATATTGAAGAGATAGAAAAAGTGCAGAGAAGGGCAACGAGGATGATTGAGGGACTGGAACACCTTCCTTATGAGGAGAGGCTGCAGCATTTGGGACTCTTTAGTTTGGAGAGGAGACGTCTGAGGGGGGATATGATTGAAGTCTATAAAATTATGCATGGGGTAGAAAATGTTGACAGAGAGAAATTTTCTCTCTTTCTCACAATACTAGAACCAGGGGGCATTCATTGAAAATGCTGGGGGGAAGAATTAGGACTAAAAAAAGGAAACACTTCTTCACGCAACATGTGATTGGTGTTTGGAATATGCTGCCACAGGAGGTGGTGATGGCCACTAACCTGGATAGCTTTAAAAGGGGCTTGGGCAGATTTATGGAGAAGTCGATGTATGGCTACCAATCTTGATCCTCCTTGATCTGAGATTGCAAATGCCTTAGCATACCAGGTGCTCGGGAGCAGCAGCAGCAGCAGAAGGCCATTGCTTTCACATCCTGTATCCTGCATCGGTGGGCCACTGCAAGTAGCAGAGTGCTGGACTAGATGGACTCTGGTCTGTTCCAACAGGCTCTTTCTTATGTTCTTATGACTATTTACCATGATCACAAAATGGGGCCTGCAGAATCAGTGCATCACTGAATTCTAGATGCATGGGATAAACAAACAGGCCTGCCAAGAATCACTACAACTTCACAAATATTTCCTTTGCCTCCCCCCTCCATACTCCCAAACACCACATAAAGCAAGCCAGACAGTGAGACACAGTGATTAACATGTCAAACTATAACCTGTGAGATCCAGTTTCAAGTCTCTACCCAGTGTTTAAGCAGTTCAAGATCCAAGCTTTGAAGGAAATGTGCATTTACTTTTATTAATTTAGGGTTGAGTCTGCTTTTTTGCCCAAAGGCTTCTGACTGATTTTCCTTGCTATATTTTGGGCTTCTGACTGGTATATCCACATGCCTCTGTGGGGCCCATATACAGACTTAACACTGATGCACTACCACCAATGACAATTTCTGGTTTTGTTCAAGAGCAGCTAATCTTCAACTACTCTAAATAAGCCAGTTTTTCCTCATTAAATTGCATAGTATACAGTATCAGAGCTGTCTTTATGAAATGTATAAAGCTTATACATTACATAAAGATAACACTGTGTGACAATTATCTGAATTTAGTTTATCTGCTCCATAATTTGTTGCAGGGATTCTTTGTCAGAAGAGAATGTACAAGACCTGATAAAACTGCCTTCCTAGGCCTCATTAAGAATGCAACAACTAATCAGCTCAGAGACCTGCTAGTAAAAGAAACACAATTCTTTCAATTCCTATAAAGCTTATAAACAGACACAAATTAATCAGTTAAGACAAAAGCATGTGATCAGCAGCTTTAGTGGTACAGTGTATTGAAGCTACATGGAGAACAAGCAAGGAACCAGCTTCAGTTCTTACACTGCAGATGTGGAGAACTAAGTAAGATGTGGAGAACTAAGTAATTAGGAGAATAACAGGATAGATGCTAGCATATAGACCACATGCAGTTGTCAAATATCCCAGAGATCCAGAAGAACTAAGGAAGAAGTGAACAGGAATACCTACATCTAATGTAGAATTAAGTAATCCTACCAGAGGTGCAGAGCTGAAAATACCTGAGAAGACAGCAAGCAATCACAGAGCTAACAAAAGTACCAATATGTACACTAACTGAATTACTCCTAAATAGCTGCTTGCTCTTCCCTTCTCCAAAAACAATCACTATTACTGTGCAATGGGAAAATCTTTTGCAGTGAAAGGCAGAGGGGCTTATTCTCCAAGGATGCATAGGGAGATATGCTACAGGCTGGCTTTGCCCAAAGCCAAACTGAGTAACATTCCTTTTATTAAAAGCAGCCCTCCCTGTAAGTTTAACTACTGTGCTGTAAACATAAAAGATGTTTCCCTCCACACTTTTTAAAAAAGTCTCTAATTCCAGAATCTTTAACAACAGGGATGTGTTTTAGTTCCAGAGACTCTGTGTGAGTTTCAACATTACAAGGCAGCCTCTCTGTAGGTGGCCTGTCTCCTACATTAACTACCTTAAACAAATGACATTTTTAAGCCAAACACACTCTAGACAAAAAAAGGAAAAAGAAAAACCACAAGGTGGCCCTGGCTTCAAGGGAGGTCTGCCACCAACTAAGAACAGGAACTTGAAAAAGTGCCTTGATGCCGCATATGAAGAACGAAGGACATACAACTCATGCAGAGAATACTTAAGATTTTACAAAACTGCCTTAAGCAAATATATGAGAATTGGAAACATTCAATAGTGACAGACTATGATGACTGCTCTATCAAACCTTCTCCGGGTGATGAGAAAGATAAATATAAGAAGATGAATGGAATGCTGCGGATAATATACTCAGCATTACAAAACAGGAGAGTTTTATCCAAGACTGCAGCTATGGAATTTAACTCCATTCAGATAAACGTGCTGAACTGATGATTATTAAATTTGTTTGGCATTATATCATAAATCATCTTTACAAAATATTTTAAATGAAAAGGATGCCTATAATCAGGAGCTATCTCTCTACAAACAAATCTCTTCTGTAAGCTATCAATAGTAAATATTTAAGCAAAATATGAAATTCCTTCTCATGAGCAAGGAAAGCGAGGGCAGCTACATTTCAATTTTTGCATATTCTTATAAAAGATATATCTGAGGAAAAATGAGATATAAATGTTTTAATAAATTAACAGTCACAATTTTTAACATCTATTTGTAACATCAAGACTCTAGTACAAACTAGATTTGTTCATTCAAAATCCTGGGATTGATGGGCACAATCTTGGCCTTTCCACAGAGAGAAAGCACTACGGAGTTTTGTTTGCTAGTGCCATGCCAGAAGCAGATAATGAAAAGGAAGGGCTTTTTTCCCCTCAAGTTTTCACCATTCTGTGGGCAATCATCATGTACGCTAGGAGTTTACAGAAAACTGGGTACACTGATAAACACTTGCATACACCAGGGGTCCCCAACATAGTGCACATGGCTACCATGGCACCTGTCAACAACACCTTTTCTGGCATCCGCCAAGTGTTTTCAGGAAGTGGGTGGAGTCTGGTAAGGCTTTTGTCCAGCAAGACTTCTGATTGGCTGTGCAATTTTTTAAATTGCTTTGGCAGCAATTGTTACCTCAGCACAAGATCTACAAATTAAGCTGTAGAAGCCATTTTGTGGCTAGCTCTGCCTCCTATGGCAGCCATTTTGTGGCAGCAATATTGTTGCTGCACTTACCATGCTGTGTCAGAATTCCGAAATGAACCTACAGGCTCAAAAACATTGGGGACCCCTGGCCAAATCTATGTGACCACATCAGTTGCTATAGATAGACTGAGCACTGTAGACAGTTAAATATAAAGACGAAACGCACCCCAACACAGAACACAGTAATCCACAGCAAATGAAAACAAGCACTCACTCGTGTACTCTGTTGTCGCCATACAAATCACTTAATCCAAAGCTCACATAGTGCCAGTGCTCAGGAACATTTAGGCCTGGGCTCCCCAAGTTCCTGTACATGCTGACATAGTCCAGAGGATCAGGTCCACCTAACCTATTTTTAAAAAGTAAGAAAAAAGACAAAGTTGCACTTTAGTATGTGGAAGAACATGGATTTTTAAAAACAACAGTATATACCACTACTAAAAACACAGCATAAATAAACCTTTTTTTAAATAAAATCAGTGACATCGCAACTACAATGTTGTCCTAATTCTTATATTTATTTATTTAAAGCATTTATTAGCTGCCTTGCAGAACTTAAGACAGTTCACAATGTAAATAAAACAATGGGGATTAAAAACTCAATCAGGACAGTCAATAAACAAAAAGCAAATTTGTCAAATCCAGCTCTTCAGAAGATCAGAAGTGAGGAAGCTGTTTCAAAATTGTAGGGCTGCCACCAAAAAGGCCCTCTCTGCTGTGCCCAGCAAACAAGCTTCTTTGATTTGGTGAGACAGTCAGGAGCACCTCTCCCTGTCATCTTAATTCTTTCAGACAGCAGTGCACAGTTTGGCCCTTATAGCAATATTTCCTGTTTTATTTACTGTCTGCCTTTCTCACTGAGATGCAAGGCACACTCCAGAAATAGAAAACAATACAAAAAAGCAAGAATAATATAAACAAATAATGCAATAACTAGGTTAGAAAACTAGAGAACAAAGTGATACAGTAGAACCTCAAAAATTGGTGCCTTCGACAATCGTCGATACCAGGTGCCGATTTCCGCCATCTAAAATCGTTGGCTGCCTCGATTTTCAGCGGCTGCCGAGGTACGCAAACAGCGCTGTGTGTACACAAACGGCATTGCGCATGCGTAAACGGCGTTCGCGCATGTGCAAAAGGCGTACCTCAAAATACGCCATTTTCGAAAATCACTGATAATCTCCGGACGGATTATCGGCGATTTTCGAGGTTCTACTGTAGAACCAATATAATAGTTCAATACACAATCCAAATACTGCCTCTTTTTTCCATCATCACAGTTGACATGGCATTCGTGGTCTCAAGGCAAGAGACATTCAGAGATGGCTTGCTACTGCCTGTCTCTGCATCATGACACAGGTATTCCTCAGAGATCTCCCTTCCAAATACTTGCCAGGGTCGACGCTCCTTAGCTTCTGAGATCTGCCAAAATCAGGCTAGAATGGGCTATCCAGGTAAGGGCAACCCAAACAAACATTAAAATTACAACTTGCTTCCGTTTTACAAACATGCTTTCCTGAGTATTCCATTTTACTACCATTATATCTCCTTTTAAAAAATGTCCTCTTGAATTATATTCTATACGATTTGCAAAATAATTACAGTGTGGGAGACTTTCTGACCTTATCCTACTAGGCAGCAGCCACAACAGCATGTGCTTCCTTTAAAATATCTAAAGGAAATGAATGCCTGCAAACTGACAGCGTGGCTGATGAGGCTTCCTTCTTATAACAATAAGCAATAGGAATTAATATATACATATATTAGAGGCAGACCCCCATCAAAAAACAAACAAAAATAGTGGCATGAAAGCCCTGGACAAAAAATATGTTCATTATAAATTAACTAGTTTTTTCTCTCCAAAATTACAATTTTAAGTGCTTAGGGAAAGCCTGTTGTGCTTCCTGTAGGTACCTGAAATTGAAATTTTCCATTTGCTATCAATAACTCAGTCTATGTATTGAAGGCTTTCGTGGCTGGAATCAACTGGCTATTCTGGGTTTTCTAGTCTAGTGGCCCCAGTCTGGTACTTTTTGCTTCTAATGCATTTATGGCTGGCATTTTCAGAGGCACGTCATGGTAAGATGTGTTTCTCTCTACTGTTACAGTGTGGAATGTGGTGGGGTATGTCAGCCATAGATGCAAATGAAACGTTATGGGCAAAAACTACCATACCATGGCCACACAGCTGGGAAAACCCACAACAACCAATAACTGAGTCACAAGCAGCAATAAAATAGGCTTAATAGGAACTGATTCACAGTAACCATCTCCTAAATTTCATGACCTAAGTGCATAAGGCCTATCTTCAGTACTAACCTCTTCCCTTTGCTCATTCACCAGCAACTGACTCCATCAGATATCAATTAGTTCCTTTCAACTGGAGGGCCATCATTTTTTCCAAGATGATCAAAAGAGTTGAACCTAGTCACAGTGATGCTTGTACATGAGCATGTTAAGTGCCACTAAATCACAGCCAGGTGGGGGTTTCAAGGCAAGAGATGATGATGTAGTTTTAAACTGCCTGCCTCTGTGTAACAACCCTGGACTTCATTGGTAGCCTCCAATCCATACACTGACCAGGGCTGACCCTGTATAAACTTCCAAGAGCTGACAAGATTGGGCCAGCTTCACCACCAATATTATACTTAGGTTGCCCTGATCTAATCACTTCATGTGGGGGTTTCCCTCAAAACCCCATTAAAGTCCATAGACCAAAGGAATAAAAGAACCAGCATTCTGGCCACAAGTGTTGATAATTACACATACAGCAGGACATTATTAAGATCAGAAATTTACAAGGCAGTTTTTCCTCAAATAATTTTGCTATTAAGAAAGAACAGCAGAATATTCAATCCCACAAGATAGCAAGATCCTCCCCTCTCCTGCATGCCACCCCACACTCCCTCCCCTTGCATGTCACCCCTCTTTCCCTCCCCCCCTTTCCCTACCCGCTCCTTACACTAGGGTGGGTGGCCATGTCCAGATGCCGGACCCCCTCCCCCTTGCATGCCACCCCTCACTCCTTCCCCTCCCTCTATTACCTGCGAGACCGCCTCTCCCCATATTGCCTCATTAGGCCCCACCGTTCATCTGAGGACTGAACAGTCAGATCAGACTGCTCTAGAAGGTTAACTCCTCTTGAAGCAACAGATTCAAAGCTTGGGGGTGCTGCTGGATCCTAGCATATGGCTGCAAGCTGTGGTCTCCTCCATGGAACACAGTGTCTTTTACCAGCTTTGGCTAACTTGTCAGTGATCGCCATTCTTCAAATAATGAGATTTAGCCTTGGTGATTCATGTTCTGATAACATCCAGGGTAGACTACTATATGGGCCTTTGAAAACTGCTTGGAAACTCCAACCTTCCCAAAATGCTGTGCTCAGCTTACTGCTAGAGGCTGGATAAAAGGATCTTATCACCCATGTGATGAAAAAATTTGCACTGACTACACATCTGTTTCCGGGCACAATTAAAAGTCCTGATTCTGACTTTTAAGCGCCTAAACAGCTATTTTCTGTTTCACATAAAGATCTTAGTAGATTGTATATTCCTCCACCACAGAACAAAGTGTGCCAGACCTTCCATGTTGTAGAATGCTCCACCTGGGTCCTAGTGCCTCCCTAGCCCTGCTTCCCCCCCACCCAATCTATTTGAAAGTAAAAAAATACATTTTGCATAAATGCTCTTGTATCAAAGTACCATGTTCAATACTGCACAAAATAATGATTTTGACAAAGACAGTGTGTAAAAAACGAATGATAATCCTCATATTCATTTGGGACTATATTCTAATGTGGAAGCATACCATTTTCTCAATCACTGCACTTTAACTGACCAAGCTAACATATTTATGCGAAACAGCATATAGTACACTACAACCTCCTCCTGTATTGTCCAGCCTGCTGATTAAAAGCAGTCTCCCAGGTCCTGCACTCCGTGACTTGTTTGAAGAGGTGAGATAGGGGGTGGCAAGGGGAAGGGCATTTTCAGTAGTGACACCACTGAATGGTATGCCTCCCCTCCTAAGGCACCTCAGGCCAAAACATTTCTTTTTACGCAGGCTTAACAGAGGAGGCTTATCTTCTTTAGAAGCTTTTGTCTGCTTTTAGCTCTAGAACTATTTTTAGGCTGTTCAGTGGTGTTTATGCTTTTTACAGCCTTGCTTCATTTTAATATTTACTATTTGTTGTTATGCTTTTATAGCATTATTATTAGTTGCAAGCAGCCTCAGCGGTTCTCAATCTGGGGGTCACCACAACATGAGGAACTGTATTAAAGGGTTGCGGCATTAGGAAGGTTGAGAACCACTGCAAAGGTCTCTTCAGAGGCAGCATTATACATTACCTAAAGAAGTAAACAGGTCATACTTTTCTTTCCCAATTTCCTCCGCACAATTAAATGTTCATCCTCAACAAACTGCAGGATGAGAGCTGATATTGTTGCAATTCTATTTTTATAATGTTGAAAGAACTAGTAACCTGTCCCTCTTTATAATCTTCAGAATATGCATTAGGTACATCTACAAGATTTTCTTCAGTGTGAAAAGTAGCCACCTGAAGAGATAAGGACCTGGCCATCTCTCCCCCTTTTTCAGCTTTTTAAAGGCAGAAGCAGGAGACATCTAAATGTCCACTTTCTCTACCTCCTAGCCACATGAAATACAGGATGTTTCAACAGGAAGATAGAGCAGATAAGGGGAACACAAGCAAACAATGGAACAATAGCAGGATATGCAATGGGCTCAGGACACCAGCTGCTTAAGCACCATCTGCTTTTACATAAGCAAAGAAAACATTTCTTGTGAGGAAGAACTGAAAGAGGCAGCTTTGTGAGACATGCCACAAATAGAAAAGCTTTGTGTGAAGATTCATAAAGATGTGCCATTGCAAGTATGAAGGAGATATACCCCTAAGTACAATTTTAAAGGGACCACCAGATGTCAGTCTCTCAACTATTTAATGGCAAGCAGTGTGCTTGCAGCAAGACCACCTAGTAGTAGTGTTTCTCACTGCCAAAGGCAAAGAAGTTTAATTAACCCCATGCAGCCCAAACGGAGGGGGGATTGCCATGAAAAAGAAGCAAAGCAATATCACTTGCTTCTGCTGAAATTTTAATCATGATTTGGTTTTCTGGTCAGAAACTTCCAAACTATCACCAATGAAAGGTTATTGCTTTCCTGAGCCTGTACGCCATTTTCTAGGAACAAATAATTATGTTAGTCTATACCACTTTGCTCAAAAATGGCTAGAGCATTTAACACTGAAACCTGAACTCCACAGCTATATAGTGAGTTACTGAAAGAGTGTGAGAGTGCTAAAGTATAAACTCTTCTTTAAAGAGAATTACCTTAATTCCTCATCATGTGAATATTACAAGAATGGGGACACTCTTCATCTTCCCATGGTGTCCCATTTGCCAGACTAGCTACAAGGGGAATTGAAGTTCCCTGACTGAATTTCTCAACATCACTTTTGGTCCTTAAAACAGAAGCCATAGATTTGCAAGAGTAAGAGATATGGATTAAGGTGGTGCTGTACTGGAAAGAGATAATTAATCCTTCCCCAAGACTATTTCCCCAAACAAAAAGACTACCTACTCCAGTAATTTTAGTCTGGGTAGGGGGATAGGTATAACATGAGTAACTGGCTGTTGTTTTGTTAGTTTTTCTATTTCTGTACTGTGGCATAGTAGGATCCTTCTTCTATCAGGAAAGATGGGGGTGGGAAGGAGAAGGAAAATAATTAACCCTCCCTCTCCAGCACCATGGCCTTGCTCTATACCAGTCCTCCCAGCTACTTCTCAGTGTCAAATTACACATCTCAAGTTCCCATAATACCTACGACTACTGGCACCATATTCAGCATAGCCAAGAACTATTGGTCATCCCCTCATAAGGCCAACAACTGAAATCCACCAGAGGGAGAACACATTACCTATTACTAGTCCTATGATGTGGGGGAGAAACAGAAGAATAAGTCATGTTACACAGGAGCACCTAATCTAACAGTGTCCAGCTATATGTTTATGTGGACACAACTCTGAAGAACTGACATATTATTCTAATCATTGGGTTCATATGAAAAAGGAGCAATTCACCAAAGGATAGAAAAAAGAATATAGAGTTCAATGACTAAATTTAAAATAACAATCTATTTTAGAATCTTTTTATACAGAATAAATCACGCAAACTAGTTTTTGATCAAAAATGTAGACTACTACAAATTCTAAAAAATTGGTTTGCGCATTCTGTGGCATTCAACCACAGCATACACAAAAATGTACATGCACTCAATAAAGACTGATTTTCATAGAAAACGTCTAAAGACCTCACAGTACAAATCCACATAGTTTGGAGTTCTTAAAGACACGTAGCCAAATTTTTTTAATGAAGGCTAAACAAATTGCAATTACACTGTGCTACTGAAGTATACACAGTTGCAAACAAATGAGTCCCATCTACTATGCAAAAAATCTTAATGTGCAACAGTCCTCAAGAGCATCCCTTCAAATGAACAAGGCCAAGAAACATATTGTCACGAGGCATCAGCCACGAACCAGACACTGGCTACATTCAGATGTCAAGAACAAGCCCTGATTTGTTTGGGATGATAAACAGGATGAAAATCTCAAGTGTAAAGACTCCATTCCCTCTCTGCTTACATACAACACAGAGATTGAAGAATTCCTAAAACACAGTATCTCCAAACTAACTGCAACTTGTTGTGACATCTGAATCCGGTTCTGAAGATGTAAAGGCCCAAAGGAAAAATTTAAAAACTAAGAAAAACATATTTTCTGACCTTTTTTCTAACTTTCCAACAGAAAAATTGGAAAATGTGGTGCGATAAAAACAAACTCCTATCTCTCTTTTAGAGTAAATAAAATGACGAAGACAAGATTTTTCACACTCAAAATATACCCATGAAAATGTGTCAAATTTTCAGTGCTCTCCAGTGGAAAACCTGGGACATTTGTGAGGGAATTGGAAGAATTCTTACAGTGTCAACATATAAACATTTTAAAGTTATTCTTGCTTAAATGTAATAATTTTAGCAAGAATTAACAATCTTTGTTTAGTGGTAACACATTAACAAAAAGTTCAGTGTTTTAATAATGTTTAATAATGGATAGCCCAAGTTAGCCTGAGCTCCTCTAGAAAATTTAAATCTACATTAGGCCCTTTAACACAATCGCAGCTTATTTCTTGTCTACAAACCATGATTCTGCAAACCACATTTTAATCCTGATTTTGAATCTCTATTTACAGTCAGGAAATGTACTGCAATTCGTTAAGATTCTTTATTCAAATGTCACAACAGGTTTTAGTAAGGCAGAAAGTTTCCTAAATCAGGAAGTCCTTATTGTCAGCATGGAACACAAGATACAGAAGCAGCACATTGTCCACAAATCCAAAGATTTCAGTCTCATTACAAATAAATTGTATCTTATTAGTGACATCTGAACTCAGGCTTGGATTCCACCTGGATTTCTAAGGGGACAGGGGGGAGCCTTAACCAACTTCTGTCTCCTTCAGTGACCAGAAAGCCCCTTGAAATATTGCCCCTGGGAAGACAGGCCTCCCCCAAATAGCTCAGGGAGGAATTGGAAGTCTCCCACAACAAAAAAGTCAGCTAAAAAAACCCCATTTCCACTAACTCTGAGAACCATTGAGGGTGCTTATCAGGTAAGTATTTCCAGATGGGATATTTCACACTATAACCCAATATTTTTCTGACCTGGGAAAGTAAGGTGTCAGAGTGACAAATGGGTGGCAGATGATTTAAAATTTCCTGTTATTTGGTTAATCTGTCGCTAAAGGATGCTATTCAGATCCTTGCTCTGTGTCTCTAGCCTTCTGCCTCCTTGACTGCCACTTATCCTAAGCACCAGACAAAACAGCATCAAAACTCCTTGCAAGGTAAAGCAGAGATTATGTTCCAGTCCCACATCATCTTTGTATTCCCTGGGTGCTTGTACCACATCCTGTTACTTCATATGCCACCCATGCCATTCCCTCCATAAATCCTATATGTCTAGAATCATATGTGCAATTTCAGACAACACTTTCCCTCTCCTTGTATCAAATTAGGTATGTTACCCTTATGAGAATCTTCTTACACACCAGCCTACAAAGAGATCCTTACAGAGACTACAGTTTTCCAGTAAGCTACTGATCAAGGTAGAACACATGTCAGAGTCAAACTAGGACTACAAAGACCCAGGTTCAAATCTTCACAGGTCTGAATTCTGCTGGGTGTCTGTGGACTAGTCACTCACTGTGAGCTTAACCAAGCATGGTTAAGGGAAGGAAAATTGTGCAGAGATCCCTGAGCTTCCTGGAAGAAGGGTGTGATAAAAATGTGATGGACACGAGACAACAGGACAGTGATATCTTCAACCTCACTGCAGTGGCTTCTTCAGGACTTAAATACATCTATCCTAAAGATCAAAAAACTCCTTCCCTTCTCCTACTTTTCCATGTATAAAGTCTACCTCCATACAGAGATGCAGGTGACTGCTAATGGACGTAAAGTCTTCTTGACCTCTTTCCTAGCAAAATGCGCACAGCATGTCTAACACATCTTAAGAGTTCAGCATGTATTCTTAAACTAATATAGGTATATACTCTCTAGAGTATACAAACAGGTAAGGGTTATTGTCATATGCTCAGCTATCTAGACAGAGGTACATAGCCTTTTCAGTCTATATAACCCTACAAATTCTAGTGTTTAATGGATCATATGCATTATCAGACATATGCTATGTTTTTCCCTTTGGACCAACGTGTGTGCCAAAACTCTGTTTACATACACTGCTGAACGTCTCATCTGTATGTCTAATGTCCCAATGGAGCACACAATCCTTATGCACAGTTTATCTCTTGTCCGTGTGTTATCCACTCCTCATAAGGACAATCAGCTGAACAGCCAATTCATTTTGAGGCCATAGCTGTGAACTAGGTAAAGGCTGCCTGGAACAGACAAACAGTGCAATTCTGTGAAGTTACACCAGTCTAAGCCCACTCACACTAGAGTAACTCAGCAAAAGATTGCACAGTGAGGAGCAAACTCCACAGCAAGACAAAACAAGCACTGACTAGGATGGAAGAACATGTGGCTGTGCTGACACTGAATGGGTAATGTGAAAACTGGGTAGATTAGGGCAAATGGAAAATAGTATGCATGTGTAAATTGTGAGGAAAAATCCTTACCTGTTTAAAGGCTAAGGAAAGCATGTGGACTACAGAAGCACATCAGATGAGTTAGAGAAAACCAAGCATAAGCTCAGAAGTGAAAAATAGGAGTATCATAAGAAAGGGAGAGAAAAGCAGAGTACTGAAAGTACAGAGCAAACGCATAACTTCAAGCTGTTTTTTTTAAATGACAGACCCAGTGCAGTGGTTTCACAGTGTCAGAGTAGAATTTGGGAGGTGCAGGTTCAAATCCCCACTGTGCCATGGAAACTTTCTGGATGACCTTGGGACAGTCACACTCACTCTAACCACCTTAAGGAGTAAAATGGTAAGGAGAATGATGAAAGCCAGTCTTCATGAGGGAGAAAGTCAGTGTATAAATGGAACAATAATAATAAATACAAAACAAAGATCTCCAGCTAATCCTTCTAACTGTACAAGTAATCATGCTACAGAGGCCTCAGTTCCCCATACATCAAAGGAAACGATAACAAAGTTTTAAAGTTTCAACTCACCTCACACACAAAACAAATCACCATATCAACTATTCTGCTCCTTAACAAACTCAACTCATATGGCATGTATCACAGCCACCAGGTCAAGCCCCTCTCGATTATAAGCCTAAACCTACCTCCCCCCACCCCCGCCCCAAGATCACAGCCAGGCCCTAATGCCTATCCCCACACATACTGATCGTGCTCTACACCCAGGTTCAGCATCCGATGGACAGGACCAACCAACCCACCTCTTCTCTCCTGAACTACCTTCAGACCTATCAGTTCCTCCAGCGTGCACGTCGCAAAGCCACAACCCACTTCACAATAGCCAGCATCAGCAAATCCCAAACTTTTAAAATCGCCCCGAGAAACCCACAAACACCGACACTCTACCAACTCCTGGTCTTTCCCAGGTATCCCTCAGCTCAAACCTCTTGACCCCCTCCCTGCTTCTTCCCCAGCTCCCGCTCACCGGGCGCAGCCAATGCCCCCCACTCCCTCGAGCCCAGGCCCCAAAGGCCTCTCGAAGCCCCTGCCACGACCCCACCAGCCCTACCAAGCCCATGGACCAGAGGCTCCACTCACCAGTATTTGAGGATGGCGGTGACTTGCAAGGGGTTGGGCTGCTCTGGGTACAGTCGCCGGCATTCGCCATATATGCCATGGAGCCCCGGGGGGAACAGCGGGGAGAAGGGGCCAGCCGTGGGGCCAGGGGGGGCGGCGGCGGCAGCAGTCTCCATGGGGAAGCCTGCGGGAGGGGACGTAGAGTGACGGGGCTATAGGGCACGCGGAAGAAGGAGGCGGGCAGCCCCAGTCCCGCGCACAGCGTCCACACGGCCACTCAAACTCCCTTCCCGACCCCAGCCCGGCCCAAGCGGCGGCGGCGGCAGCGGCAGAAGCGGCCACAACCCCGCCTCCCGATTTGATAGACGCCTGACTTCGCCAATCGCAATCTACTAAAGGATGAGCCTGACACACGCCCGCCTTCGCCTCCAGCCCTTGCGGAGGCGTATGCCTGACACCTAGCGACGGTGACCTGCAATTGCACCCTCCATCTTGCTCAGCCAGAGAGGAATCCCTCCCCTCTCTGAGCTCTGGGCTCGTGAAGCGGCCAAGGGAGAAAATCCAAAACTCTGGAACAAGATAACAAACACGCGCGGGCAACTGCAACTACATGGCTGGGAGAAGGGAATTTGCTTGCTCATTCCTAGGCTATTGCTGTCTCTCTTGTTGCTATACTAGTTTCAGCTTAACAATTTAAGCAAAACACGTTAGAGAAGAATCTCAGTTTGTGGTAACAGTTTAACAGTGCAGTATGCAGTCCTGAAGAGTTACACCCCTCTGCGCCAATTAACTGTGGCAGGTTTAGAAGGATGTACCTCAGTTTAAGACTAAGATGCAAACTCACTGAAGGGCTCAGTTCCATCAGGATGGATTCTCTTGTTGCTCTTTTTTTTGTCTTTACAAGAGTCAGGCCACCTCATTGGGACCATCAGTAGAATTGCCAGCTCTGGATGAATGGGAGGAGGGTTTGATTGGGGGTGGTGGTGGTGGTGGTGGTGGTGGAGCCTGAGCAGGGTGAGGTTTCAGGAGGAAAGTTGGGCATAAAGCCATAGAATCCACCCTATGAAGCTGCCATTTTCTTCAGAGGATCTCTGTCACTTGGACATTAGTTGTAATCCCAGGAGATTGCCAGCTACCACCTGGAAGTTGGCAGCTCTAGCCTTAGTGATCCACCCACCTACTACTAGCTGCCTTGCAGAGGCAACAAACAAGCCACAATGGCTAAAGTCCAGCCTAGATATTTTTCTTCAAGCTCTTGGTTTCAGAAGTTAAGTGCCAGTGGTGGGATTCAGCAGGTTCGCATCATTTCAACAGAACCAGTTGTTAAAATGGTACTTGTATACAACCAGTTGTTAAATTATTTAAATACCACCACCAGAACCAGTTGTTAAATTATTTGAATCCCACCACTGAATATGGAGGTTCCCCTTACTCACTGAGGCTGCTAATAATTAAACCTGTCTTAACTCTCTTTTAAAGCTATGTATTTTTGTGACACCACTACACCCACTAGCAGCAAATTCCACTGCATCATTGTATTTTATTTCATTATACTATTTATTTCTCTTCCGCACTTTGCCAATCGCAATTCCACATTTTAATTAAGCTCCAGAATCAATCAATACATTTGCATAGTCTCTCAAGTTAGAGCAGGACAGCCAAGCAGAAAGCCCTCAGAAAAGAACAGAGTCCCCCCCACCCCCAACTGATTGGCTTAGCATCAGGCACCTATCAATGCAAGAGGATGTGATTACAGTCTAATTGGAATCAGAGTGACTATTGCTTTTTCCAAGAGCAAGCAAAGGAAGAAGAGAACACTGCAAGATAGCCCTATATCAAGTTGATAGTTTGGACTCTATGAAAAATTATAAGTTATTGGCTGTGCAATGCTATGCAAAGTTATGCTATGTAAAGTCAACTGAAGTCCATTGAAATCAAGTAATTTTTTACATCTTCCCCTTTTATGTGGTTTTCCCAATTTAAGTTGAAACCTTTGTTAAGACAACCTGTGTTATTTCCAGATTGTTCTGATACAAAAAGTCTGGATTATGTGCAGATTACTTCTTAAATAAGCCAGCCTGGATGGGATAGGTATGTATATGTGAGAGAGAAACAGGTACCAGTAGGCCAAGTGGGCCTGTCAGATTCTATCTCAGGTCTTAGTGTAACAGGTGGTGGCAGCTATTTAATGAGAGTGTATTCCAAGGCAAACAATAACCAAACAGCTTCAGGGAAGCAGGGTCTTCTACCTTTGGTTCCCCTGCCCTCCTGTCACATTATCCCATTGGGACATCCACTGGTAGTGAATTCCACAATTTAAGTACTTGTTGAGTAAAGATAATTACCTCCTTTCTATATTGTATTCTCAAAGAATAATTCCATGGAGGTGTTCCTTTGCTTGGCCCACCTTCAAGGAATGCGTGAAAATCAGAGAATTCTTGTTGGTTTAGGATTGCTAGAAACTACTTTTTTCAAGGTTCTGCATTTCCCCTGACACAATTCCTTTTATTTGTCACTCTCAAGAGAGGATTTAAATAAACTTTTAAAAATCAAGCTGTATTATACTTTGGCCCTAAGAGATTTTTATGCTAAGCTTCCTTCATGGCCAGTTGCTCAAAGGCTAAAGAGTAGGAGGCAGTTGCCTTGCTGGATGATAGGAACTTGCCCAGCTCTCTTTCCTGCATAGGAAAATTATCCAGGAGTGTTCTGGATACAGGAGTACAAAGAGTTACCACCGCCACCACTATGTTGGGCAGTTCTGCCAAAAAGCAGAGGATCCATATGAGCTGGGCATTAGTATATACAGCCTCTTTAATATATGTGTACCTCCACAGCAGATATATGTGTTTAGTGAGGCTTTATGTATGAATTTTTTTGGATTGCCTCTTGGGTTGAACAGTTACCATTTGAACGTTAACTCTTTATGACCCTGATTGGGTGGCCCAGAACAGTACCAAGTCTCCATGGCCACAGTGCGATCTTCTCTTCCCAAGATGTGAATCTGGGCAGCAACTGTCCCCTCCTCATCCTTTCCTGTACATGATGTAGCTGGAAATTAGCATTAAAATCTATTTTGGCTAGGATTCTGAAGTTCCCAAGATGACATTTTCTGGTAAGTCTGCACAGGGTTTCTGCCCTAGAATTATTAATCTTGTGCAGAAAATTATTTTATCAGCAGGCAAACATATACACACCAACTATCAGCCGAACAAGAAAACCATTGGCAACTGAAGAAGGAAAGTTAGAAACCTCTCTAAGAGGGAGCAGCACTGCCCTGTCATGCTGATGACAGTGCTAGGATGCAGCAGACATTTACAGAATGGTTCTAGTTATTTTATACTCCACTTTTTTCTTCAGTAGGACCCCAAAGCAACTTATGGCCTCATCATCTGCTTAATTTTACCATGACAACACCCCTGTGAGATAGCTTAGGCTGAGAGTGAAGTTTTCATAACAGAACTGGAATCTGGGTCTTCCAGATCATAATTTGACAATCAGGCCACTGCCACACTGGTTCTTGTTCCTGGCACCAAAGATGATGACAAGGTGTAATACAACAATAAACTTTTTGAACTTTTGTACTGGTGTCCCTCCACCCCTCTCTTCAGTGTCCCAGATCACTTAGCAAGATTATATTGCAACAGAGTTGCCTCCTAGGCCAATGGTGGTGAACCTATGGCATGGGTGCCAAAGGTGGCACTCAGAGCCCTCTCTGTGGGCACGCACGCACAGAATTTGTCATGTGGGGGGCTTGCTTCTGAGTAAACCCTCCTAGGGTCATGATTCACCCATTTGAAGCATTGCACAGTTGCTTCAAAGCAAAGCCACCGACTACCACCAAGCTTACTCCCGAGTAATGCGTGCCTCGGAGCCAACAGTTTTTCCTAAACTAAAACCTCAGAATTCAGGTTAAATTGCCGTGTTGGCACTTTGCGATAAGTAAGTGGGTTTTGGGTTGCAGTTTGGGCACTCCGTCTCGAAAAGGTTTGCATTCTTCTATTTTGCATGCCTTGGCCTACCCTCCACTCTTCTAGTAACCGCCCACACCTTTCAGTGTTGGTTTCTAGTAACTGCCTTCACCTTCCATGTTAGTTTGTTGCAGCAAGCTATGAAAATTAAAGATTGTTTCTAAATTACAATTCTAGCTTTTTAAATTGTGCCTTTTGCAGGCATCAGGTGTGGAATAGTAAGTCTAGGATTCCATACCATTTTTAATTCCTCCCACATCATATCCTGTACTTGGCCTAATTTCCCACTTTGCAGTTTTAGAGTTCCAGAAGCATAAGGGTTATGCCAGCAGTAGACTCCCATGAGCTCATGGGCATCATTATGCTAGTATTTTCTCGCCACAAGCAAACATTAGGTTCCACTAGAATTGTCCGCCCCCTACGCAGCATCATGCAAGGATAAGAGTTCCATTCTAATTAAGAGTGTTGATCATGGCCAAAGGTATCTGATTTTAGACACTTCTCATGCACTGCATTAGCTCTGTTCTTTGGAACAAGAAAATGGATACAGCGTGATGTTATTTTAGGCTTAATACATTTGGCTGTCACTAAGAAACTTAGAACCTGAACTAAACTTTGGGTGGCTTAAAATCTCCAGTAACAGATCCATAGGGTTAAACAAGAATTCAGCTTTTTAAAGCATATTTTCATACTCTATCAAGTTGGAAATTTTTTGTATAAGTTATTTCCAAAGAGGTTATTTACTATGATGCTCAGTTAACAAGTGCTTTGTGAAGCTGTTGAGTCATTTGTTTGGAAAGTTTTCTGAATCATGGCAGTGGGCAAGTTGGCAACTCTTTAGGAGAATCTCAAAAATCCAACAAGACTTCTAGTACAACCAGACTATTTTTCTCATATTCTATGACAGATTTTTTTTCTCAGTGGCTTGTTGCTTTATTACAAATAATACTTTGCTAGTATTAGTAAATAAAATTTCATGCCTTCGTGGTTATGGAGAGGTGGGGGGTAGAGTGAAATAGGGGTGAACACTTAAAAACCCATGTTTCATTTTAGCGATTTTAGTGGGGTATGCACTCACCATCAGCCAACAACCTATGAGCACACCAACAATCAGTTACATGGGCCTCACTATGAAGATAGCTTCTTATCTCACTACAGATACTAGTTTTCTGCAGATTCCCTCTGTTCTTATCAAGCTAATTACTATGAACATTGTACACTCACATCCTCAGTTGCTTCTTTGAAACACCCCTCCAACCTGATTGGGATGTAAGGACTCGGAGGTCTCCATTCCAACTCATAGCTAAAAAAGCGATTTTAGACTCTCGCCAGTTTATACCTCCCAAAATCTTACTGGTCTCCAAGGTGCTACTGGACTCGAATATAAGGGATCTTGCCTAGAACATGAGTTTCAACTATCATAATTGTGGGGACAGGTGCACCCATTAGGTAACAATCAAACCCTCTGCACCTAAGCGCTAGAGTTGGGTTTTTAATTCATCCTCTAGCTTTTAGGTGCAGAATGGTGTAATTAGAACCTGAGCTTCGACAAAAGAATCCAGGCTCAACACTTCAAACAACGGAACTGCAATTCCCATGATTCCCTGCCCCACAAACCACTGCAAGGGACAGAAACTGCAGAAGGGCCCTTGTTTCCTACATAGACTCATTTTCCCAGAGTTCCCTGCGCACCCTCGCGAGCATGCGCGCTGCGGCCTGAGCTGTCGCTTCTTTGGTAGTGACTGAGGCGGCGGAGGCGCTCGCCATGGAGTCCTACGATGTGATCGCGAACCAGCCTGTGGTGATCGATAATGTGAGTTCATCCCTAATTGGGACCCTCAGAGCTGAAGCTGTGAGGTTGCGGGGTTAGGGGAGATACAGTCGAGATCCCTGCGGGTTGTAGCCGTTTCTTTTTATAACCCAGTCGGTGGTTTCTTCTGCTCACAGCTCCTTTCCCGCGACTCATTCGGTCCTTTGGCCCTTTCCCGAAGCCTGCTGAGCGTTGGTCTCTCTTTTCGCCATCTCGATGACCCACCCCGCGTTCTCATTGGCTGATTCACTTGTCATTCCGTCACAGAACGGCGCGGTCTGAAAACGTCACAGATATAATCGAAGGAACGCCTGCTTTTTCAGGCGTCGCTGTTGATTGATTGGCTATTTCTGGTGTCAGTCTCATGAGGTTATTCTGTCGGGAAACATTTGTTCCCGCCCTTCGGGGGGCTTATGTGAAACTGCTGGCTTCTGTACTACTTTCCTCTAATTGATCCCGTTAATTCTGCCCAGTCGTTAGGTTTGTTGTGACTGGTCAAATGTAGATGGGTGAGAAGAGGAGTGTCGTAGATGTGCTTAGAGTATACCTAATAAATTCTTGAAGTCTAGCTTTGTAAATCTTGAGGCACCTTAAGAATTAACAAAATCTTATTTTAGCTTGAATGTTTGTAGAACAAACTCACGTTATCAGATGTATGAGTTCCTCATTTCACAGACACATTTCACAGAGCCCCTCGGGGATGGGGCGGTCTAGAAGCCCAAAGTATAAATAAATAAATAAAAATATACATGCACAGATACATGCACACAGAATGGAGGAAAGGATCATAAGCAGTAGAGTTAAAAGGCTGTGGAATGCAAAAATAACTGGATGTAACCTTGCTCAAATGTATTCAAGACTAGCAATAAAGCCCATTGTGCTAAACTATACAATAGAGAACTGTTGTTGGCGGGTGCAGGAGGGAGCCAGGATCTCTCCAGATCAGTCATCAACAATGAAAGATTTCTTTATGTACAATGTTTTTTAAAAAAGATTTTGTCAGACTCGAGAAGTAATTTGCCTTGCTTTGATCCATGGATGATTTGAACTTTCAGGATTTCCAAATAGCAGTTAAAGATCTGAAGGGTTGGTTTGGAACCTGCTTGGAAAGTTTTGCAAGGAACAGGAAGGAGGAGGCAACTGTCACAGGCTTTTGTAGCATTTGACAATGTGGTCTTGTGGCATTTGTTCTGCTGAGCTAAAGTGAATTGACCTTGTTTAAAAAAAGGGAAAAGATAGCCAAAAGACCAAAGATAGCATTGAATGCTCAGCCCTTTGGTTTTTATTTACAGATAGGAGAGAGCAGTGTGGGTCTGTCCCCAGATCTCCCCCACTCCCCTCACTGTGGATCAAAGTAGAGGCTTCTCCAGCTGGCCCTACCTAATCTCACACCACCTCCTTTGCCCTTCAGGAGTTCAGCGATGTTTCTGGAGTAGTTTAGTTTATAATAATAGTATCACTTTTGGGGAGAAAAGGCATTGGTTCAATCACGTTGTAGACAACAATACTGTGAATCCATTGGCAATGGCATCCCCTCCTGTTTGTAAACAAACCACCAGAACTGGCAGCCTTTGTTCTTCAAGTTTCAGGGGCTGATGGGAATTGTAGTGCATCTCATGGTAGTTGTGCAGTACAATTCCAAGCAGCCCCTGCAGTTTGAAGAACTGAGTGTTGCAGTTGCACATGCTCAGTTGCAACTCCAAAAGCGGGGGCTGTTGGGAAGTGTAGTCCTTAAGCATCCAGGAGGTGTGAGGGTCTGGCCTTCTTGGATGCTCATGGACTACACTTCCCATCAGCCCCCACTTTAAAAAGTGTGTCATCTGAAACATGCTGGACTTTTATATAGTAAGATAGTCATAAAATATGTAGCAGAATTGGGGTTAATGTAATTTTTCTGGCAGTGGTAAGCACATTAACACATGTAGTGGCTGAGGAATCACTGATCTTTATTCAAGGCTCAGTAAAAGCCTTTATTCAAGGCTCACATTTCTTTTTTACTTTAGAAAAGTTGTTATTAGTACTTAAAGCACATAACAATATAGAAAAATTACAAAAAGTACAATTACCACAAGCACTCACAATTTCATCTGCACTGAGTTTTTATACAAAAAAATTACTACTTGTTCTTTAATAAAGTAAGTATAATTGGATCTTTATAGCTACTACTGATAACCATCACACTTTTCTGTGTTAAGTCTTATTTTCTAATCTATTACCCTTCAAAACCGCTAGTCATCAGTTCATTTTTTTCTGTTTTACCCAAATAATCTATCACATTTCCAAAAATTTAGATAAATTTGTTTCAAATTGTCCAAAAAATTAGATAAATCCTTTTTTTAAAGTAACTAATTGAGTTTGGCCATCTCCTCCAACTCTAATAACTCCACCAACCATTCTTCTATTGTAGGTATAGCTGAAGTTTTCCAGTTTTGTGCATGTAATATTGTTGCTGCTGCTGTCATATATAAAAGCAAAGATCCATATTCCCACCCAGAAATCTATCCATAAGTTCCAATAGGAAAGCTTCTGGTTTAATTTGTATATTTATCTTTAAAATCTTTTGAAATATTGAATATATTAACTTTTAAAATTTATTTTTCACAAGTCCATCATAAGCAGTCAAATTTGTGAAAATTTATTTTTCACAAGTCCATCATAAGCAGTCAAGTTTCTTGATGCATTCAGTGAAACTCCGAATTCGTCAGGCTGTAAGTAGCTGGGTTGGTGTGAAGAAAAATCCAAAAAGAGAAATACCGTATCTTTTATTAAGGCCAACCAAAGTAACACAAAAGAGTGTGTGAAAACTCTTGCCAGAACTCTTCATCAGGCTGGATGTATTAATAAAGGGAGGAGAGGTTTCTGGCTGTGAACTTGAGACTTTTTGTTTACATCTGGTGCTGAATGCTATGCAGACTTCAGTAGATGTGACAGTGCGGAATGAATCTGGTATTGAGTTGCACTTTTAGTCTTCTGGAAAGAAAGCAAATACGGTAGCTGTTGTTTTTTTCTACAGATTCTACATTTCTTTTGTACAGTTAGGTGGCAGGACTATAGTTGAAAGAGTTCCTCTCTTCTAGGTCCTCTTTATGGAGTGTCCTGGTGGAATTAACAATGGTGACTGTTCAAATCTGTGGAAGGAGGGATAGAGGTCTCCTCTGCAGCCAGTGCAATCAATTCTTGAAAGTTATTACTGAAAAAGAGTGGTGATAGACTGAGCTCTTTCAGCTGGCATAGACAAAGTTGCATGTGCACATACTGTTATGCAGTATGTGTGTACTTCTTGGGCTTGAAGAATGCACTTTCCCTGAGTCCTGTTGCTCCCTTTTTGCTATGAATGTTGATAACTCCTAATTTTGCTTGTTTGAACTTCAGCTCCTCAGTGTGAAGGTACACTTCAGTGTGAAGGTTACCTTCTGAGTAGCAGTTCTGGGTGCAGTTCTGAGAAGAGAAGCATAAACTGCATAAGCTGCAAATTTTTTCTTTTTGAATTTCAGGGTGTATGCAAAGTTTAGGCTGCTATTCCTAATTCTTGGTGGTCCAAGCATGACTTGTTCTCACACAACTGTCTTTTTTTTCTCGCAGGGCTCTGGCATGATTAAAGCTGGCTTTGCTGGGGATCAAATACCCAAGTACTGTTTTCCTAACTAGTAAGTATCCTAGTATTTTGAAAGATGTTAATGATGGTCTGTATTATTAACTGTGTGTATGTGTTTAGGAGAAGATGTCAAGAACCTAGGTAGGATCTGGGAATTAAAATGGTTTCCTTCTAATTCTGGCTGTGACTAGGTTAATTTTGATGTTATGGGATAAATGGGATCAGTATTATTTGGCATTTTTAGAATAGTTTTGAAACTTTGGAGCATTCTTAAGGAGGGCAAGTAAGCTGCAATCCCTTGATGCTACTTTCTAGCTGCAGGTTCCTATATTTCTGCCCTGAGATTTAGAGAGAATTACTTGTCTACGGGGAAGTCATGAGTTCACTGCTAATTTGAACTCCTATTTCCCTGCTCTAAGTGCAGCTTATTTGCCAGGGTTTCTAGAAGGGTCTCCAGTGAACGCAAAAGTCTTGAATTGTTATATTGTAAAAGGGGTGTTGAGCACTGTGCAATCCATTTCAGTGTGGGCAGACCAAAGCATGTTCGTGTCATGGCCGGTGCATTGGAAGGTGACATTTTCATTGGACCAAAAGCAGAGGTAAGGAAACCATTCTTATTGGTTCTCTTGTGGTTAGTTGTCTGAGTAACTCACAAGAAATAGGATTCTTTGAATCCAGTGCTGGCCTCTGACCATTATTTTTGTCATTCAAATGGTCCCTTTGAAAAATTGGGGTTGAACAACTTGCTGAGAACAGTAATCTAGATCAGAAATGCTCCATGATGCTGGAGGCCTTCTTTAATCTGAATGTCTCATGTATGCGTAGTGAACTTGTATACAGTATGTTTGTGAGTTCATTAAATGATAGGTCACCTTTTAAAGGATTGTAGCACATTATTTGTTTTAGGTTATCTGTGTGCAATTTCCAATAATTTCTGTTTATAGGGGTTTTGAGAAATTGCTGCAGGTAAATCAAACATACATTTAAGATTAATCATGGAATGTTTTTGCTTGTCAGAGTTCAAGTTTTTGACAGGATTGGTCAGACCTACTTTTTGGAGATGATTTTTGACAGCCAAATAAGGATTAAGTGAACAGAGAGTAAGGGCCTATCATTGTGCTGGTTTTTTCTTATCCTGGGAAAGTTTTGATTTTTTTAAAAATCTATCCCAAGGCCTTGTAACTCAGAGACTACCTAGTTGGTTTGGGGGATAGACTAACACCCGACAAATCCAAAGTCCCACACCCATTACTGAAAATCAAGGAAAGAGAATGCGATTGTTATTGGTTCATTTATTTATTGCATGCGTCTATCATCTTCTTTTGCTGGAACTCAAGACTGGTTTCCAAACTGTCTCCCATGTAGACCCAATTGACTTCTGCAAAACTGTGCCTTCACAATTGTGTGGGTTTTAAATGGAGTTTGTCATCATTATTTTGCCTTCTGTTGTCAAAAATTTATTCCCTCTTGTTTTTTAATTAAAAAAACAGAAGTATAGGGTTGCTGGGTGCAATTTCTGGGGCATAGATTCCATGTCAGAGCAGGGATACTCTTTGGACAGGGTGCAGGAGTACATGTGACCATTCATCTGACTTGCTGACTTGGACTAGGAGCACCGCGGCCTCCTTTCTATCCGTTATCCTATGGAACATGGCATAGTGAAGGACTGGAATGATATGGAGCGTATCTGGCAGTACGTTTATTCAAAAGACCAGCTCCAGACTTTCTCTGAAGAGGTGAGTTGGCCCACAACCCCCAGAATATCAAACTAGATGGTCTCCCTTATTCCATTTGATAGTGCTATTTTGCAGTCTTGTCAGTCTCCATATTGGCACTAGTGTGGCCTTTTCACAATCTTCCTTGTGCTGAATGGTGTACATATGGCTTGCTACCAATTCACCCAAGGAAGTGGAGAATGGGCAGATTTTCACTGGAGCAACATGATAGTGCCAGAGGCCATACCTAATTATAATTGAAATCTTTATGTTTTATGATTCTGTGTTGGAACATAAAGTATTTTCTTTGCCTGCTCTGTAGTTCGAATGGTTTTGCTGAAGTATTCCCTTTCCCCCTGGAAAGACCCCCTGACCCTGCCACACTTCAGCTTAAATGCACATTCGACCTGAAAGGATGAGTAAATGTCACTCTCTTGAACTTGCCTCCCACGTAGCAACTTGGAGGAAATATCCATCTCTGAACCAAACTCTTCCCTCTGGATATCCAGTTTACACTTAACCTGGGTAGAATATTGCTTCCAGTCATTTCCCGAACCTATAAACCAGGGGTGAACACCAGCATAGAAGTGAGGGATTACCTGGTGTGTCTGATGGTTTATTTTTTCTCTGCTGTACAAAGTTCCTGCTGGTGTTTTTTGATCAAGGGCTGGAAAAATCTCTACAGGCCCTGGGGAGTTCTACCCAGCTGAGTCTCTTGTATTCCTAACCGCCAGCATCCCGTGCTGCTGACAGAAGCTCCACTGAACCCCCGAAAGAACCGTGAACGAGCTGCTGAGGTTTTCTTTGAGACATTTAATGTGCCAGCCCTCTTCATCTCCATGCAAGCTGTGCTGAGCCTGTGAGTACTTTCCCTGCTTCTCTTTGCTTTCTTGGGACTTGCCTTTGGAGAGGCAGCCAGGGTCTGCAGGATGGTACGGGTGGCAGTACTTTGCTCAGAACTGTAGTTCAAGAGGACTTACTGCCAGATAAGCGTGCATAGAGTGGTAATTTTACAGTCCAATGCTGTGCAGAGTCACTCCAGTTTAAGCCAAGTGAAATCAATGGATTTAGGCTAAAGGAACTCTGTATGACGTTGTGGTGTTAGAGCTGTAAAATATTTCTTCTTAGAGATTCTACACTTGGGCTTTCATGACAGATATTCAGCTCAGGAATTTATTGTTGTGCACGTAGATAACAGACTGAGTTCTGATTGATGGTTTCTATGAGAATCCTTTATGGATTTTGGCAGTGCCTCACTTTTTCCCAGGATGGCTCTCTGGTAGAAGCCTTTCCCTTTTGTTTTTGAGTCAATGTACAGTCACCATCAATTTTTAAAACAGCCCCATAGTTCTTTCTAGATGATTAAGCAGGTTTTCTGAAAGTAATCATTGCATTGGCCAGTTACATCATGTGCCCATCAGTGTTGGTTTCTACAAAGTCCTTTCACCGTTTAATGTTTTGAAATGTTTTTCTTTTCTGCAGTTATGCAACAGGGCGAACCACAGGAGTTGTGTTGGACTCTGGGGATGGAGTGACCCATGCCGTCCCTATTTATGAAGGGTTTGCCATGCCACACTCCATTATGCGGATTGACATAGCTGGCCGTGACGTCTCCCGTTTCCTTCGTTTGTATCTTCGGAAGGAAGGCTACGATTTCCATACGTCATCTGAATTTGAGATTGTCAAAACCATAAAGGAGGTACCTGCATGTCCTAGTCTTTGTCCAGGGGCATTTTCTTCTTTTGAGGAATATAGTAGTGAAAAATTAATTGGACTGCTTCTCCTAAAGTATCCTGTAGTTTCCAAGGGTTTTTCAGCTATGGTTATTGGAGGGAAATGGTGGTGGTGAGGGAGAACTGCTTAAACTTGAGCTGCCTGTTCAAGATTCATCTTGAGCCCCAATTCAGAGCTGCATTTTCTCAGCATCCCTCAGGTCCTAGTTTGCTAGGTTGGGATCCTTCTTGTTCACATACTAGCGTTCCTTAGGAAGTATTCAAACATGTGATTCCCCCAGTTCTGAAATGGTAGTTCCAATAAGACATTAATCACAACACACATTCTTTCAGAACTGTTGTGATTTCATATAATCTTATTTGTGCTGTAGGCAGTGAGAAGACTGCTAGTCACTAGATCCATGAGCATAGTTATACTTTGTCTGGACTGAGAGATCTGATTTAAGTTTGCCCCCAGGATTGCGAGATGGGGGGGGGGGGGTGCGTTGTAAACAATTGGACATAACTGGGTGATGGCTCTACTGGATCTATTGGGGATATGCAAAATTACTTTATCCCTTCTGACACTTGTCAAAAAGACTAAGTGCCAGATCCTAAATGATAACAAAATGTTATTTTCTCATGGATCCTACCTAAGCAATGGCTTTGGCATTTGGGATAGGGTAATTCTCATTATGCCTCAGAGCAGCTGACCAGAACTCACCAATTGCTTTGTGGAGAAACCATTGCACTGGTGGCTTGGCAACAGCCGCACTGCACTCTTTGGTATTCCCTGTGGTTCTCATCTACACAAAGTATTGTTTAGCTATTTCCGTGAGGTCTGACCGTTCTAGGATGTCTAGTAACCCTACCTTGTGCAGAGTTGCACTGAACTTTGCTTAGGATTGGGCCATACGGCCCTGCAAAGATAATTAAATCAGTGCCCAGATTTCAGTCCTAGAGCACTTCAGTGTAAATTTCCTAGAATCCTTCATTCTTGACCTTGTACTTTATTGAGCGTTGCAGTATACTGGGTCTGGGAATAGTGGCACTGGTGCCACTTCAAAGAGGGAAATAATTTCAGTTCTCTGCTGCACAAAGCTTGCTGATTCTTTCCTAACAGAATATGAACTCAGTTTGTCTTATGAAAGCATCCCTTTGAAATTACCTTGTCTCTTCTTGCCATTCTTTCACAGAGAGCTTGCTACCTGTCGATCAACCCACAGAAGGATGAGACATTAGAAACAGAGAAAGCTCAGTATTACCTTCCAGATGGAAGCACCATTGAGGTTTGTGAAGAACTTGGAAGCCAAATATTGTTAAATGAGCCTTAGTTATTCTTCTGCAAATCACCAAGAAAATTCAGGTCAGTGGCGGAGCGGCAAGGAGGAGGAGGGTGCGTGCACCGGACGCATGCCTGGCCCCTCCCCCTTTTCCTTGTGGCACCCCCCTACGGTGCCCCCACCCCTGCCCCCTTTCCACAAGTACCTTAGTTCCTTGTGAGCCCCAAGGGAAGTATAGTTCCTCAGACAGTTTTTAGCCTGAACTGTGAAGAGGCTGCTTTTTTCAGCCTGAAAAAGTACTAGAAAAAGAAAAGGAACTAAGGTAGGTGTGAAAGGGGGGGCACCATGGGGGGGCAGGGGGTCATGGGGGGCAGACACACTGCGTACTGGGCGCAGTTTGGCCCAGCTATGCCTCTGGTTCAGGCCAGTATATTTCAGAGTTAAAGAGTGAGTGTCTCATTATACTAAGCATCAGAGCTATTTATGCAAGATACTGAAGACATTCAGAATTTCCACTGGTTGAGTGACATACTTACATAGCAAAAATTTTAAAAACTATGTTTAAAAAGTTGAAATTGGAATGTGTTTGTTTGAACTTGAGTGCCTTTTAATGATTTTATTAAACAATTAAATAGTTCAATGGAAAGCAACTTTTTAACATGCTGGTAGTTCGAAGTAACATTTTAAAATATGCAGACACAAAAAGATGAAAGCTGAGAGCCCACAGCAGGCTGTTCTTTTGAGAGAGTTTTCTGGCACCTAGAAAAATGTAAGATTCTGACTGAGATAGTACCCAAGACTCTTTATATTGTGCAGTTCTGCACAAACTAGCATTCAGCGGCATCCCTCAGTCTTTTCTTTTAAAAGCATTCTAGCCATTTATATCTTCAAAGGGTTCTTCTTGAAAGTGTGTGGGAAGTTCCTACTGAAATCACAGGAACGGGAGAGAGAGGAGGTAGGAATCCTAAATAGGTTTTCTGGGAGTCAGGGGCTTCAGAGTTGTAATTATTATTCCATCTCCAGTGGAATAATAATAATAATAACAAGCAAAGGTATACTAATGCATAGAGTGTACAGCAGTCCTAGAACATTATTTCACGTCTGACATCAAGCCCACACATGATTTGCTAACAATTTAATCTGACCTAAGTCATGGAGTAGGCAATACCTGACCAAGGATGTCCTGCTGCTCTGCTTGGTCCACAGTACACAGGATCCTTTTGTCATTCAGATGCTGCTCATTGTTCAAACTCTTCATGCCAGCACTGAGGCTCACTGAGTACCTTGTGAGGTTTTCCAAAGTGTCTCCTTGGTGTGAAAGTATTCTTTACAGAGAATGATACTTTGATTTTCTCCATTTAAACATTCCATTTTTTCCATTCTGTGTCATGGCACTTGCTATGAATATATTAATTTCTTCCCTTGTAACAAGAACATCGACTCCTTTCTGCTGTTTGCAGATTGGCCCTGCCCGATTTCGAGCCCCTGAACTGCTGTTCCGACCAGACCTGATTGGAGAGGAGTGTGAAGGACTCCATGAAGTTCTGGTGTTTGCAATTCAGAAATCTGATATGGACTTGAGGCGAACGTTGTTCTCCAACATTGTGCTCTCCGGAGGCTCAACACTCTTTAAAGGTTCTTTGTGTTCTGTGAGATTCTTGGTCTTCTGAGCTGAAAATTTAATCTCTTTCTGATTTTGTAATCTTGGAATTTAGCAATGCTTATTTGAGCTCTCTTTGGAGTGAGGATGGCAGCAGAGGCAGAGCTATCGGGGCGGGGGGAACGTTGCATTGGGTGGCGCCTGGGGGCAGAAAATCGCCCCTGCGATGCTCCTCTCCTGCCCCTTCACAACGCCCCCCTCCCACACTTACCTTAGTGAAGCAGTGCAGGCTGGAGAAGCGACCTGTTCCCTTCAGGCTGAAAACGGCCTGGTGGGAACTACACTTCCTAGGAGACCTTGCGACCCCCAAGGTCTCATGGGAAATGTAGTTCCCACCAGGCCATTTTTAGCCTGAAGGGAACAGGCGACTTTTCCAGGCTTAACTTGGGAGGCGGGGAGCGTGGAAAACACAGAGTGCGCACTAGGCGTACTTTGGCCCAGCTACACCTCTGGATGGCAGAGATTCCTTTTCTCAGGGAGTGGGGCAGGGAGCTGTTAGAAAACCTAATTTGAGGTGATTAATCTTTTATTGAAATTCTATACTACAAACGCGATATCTGTGAAATATTGTCTTCCATCTGATCATACTGCTAAGATACCACAGTTAAACCTGCTTAAATCTGTCCTTTTCATAAATTTTGTCATCAGTCTGAAGCCTCTTCTGGCAGTATTTCAACACGTGTTATTCAGATATAGCCCCTCTATTGCTTGTTTGCTTTCTGAGTTAATGCTGTGATGGACTAGAAGCCTGTAATATGTCCCAATTTGTTAAGGTTTCTTTGAATGAGAAGCTTGAGAAAGAGAAGGGCAACTTAGCACTATCTCTAGAACAAATAAATCTAATGGCGTCACAAAAGCCAACAATGTTTTTATTCCAGCATTAGTTTTCATAGTCTATCCACAAGTTCTCCATTTCACCGCAAGCAGATTGGGGGAGGACAAAAGATGAATAGAGAGATTTTCCCCTCTTCTGCAAATCAAGAGGTTTTGGTACACATAATCTGTCAGGTTGAAAACAATCTCAAATTGGAGTTTCTGGCTTGAAGCTGAGGTTGGCTTTTATCATTTGTTCAGGTTTTGGTGATAGGCTTCTGAGTGAAGTGAAGAAACTGGCCCCCAAGGATGTCAAAATCAGGGTAGGTAAAATTCTATCTTTGTGTTTTATCCTCTGAGGGGAAGCACCAGGTTGGCTGGACAATATGGAGGCCTTGGGCAGAGGGGGCTGTGACCCATATGAGTTGGTTTCATCTAAGCAGTTGCTTCCATTAACAGCCCTTGTTTCTGGGGTGCACTTCTCACTTTTTAAGCAGCCATTTTCAGTAATGTGCAGCTGTATGCCCCAAACATACCCCAAATACTATGCTGAAGTTTACTTTTTGGGGGTGGGGTTTTTTTTGTATTTTTGATGTTAATCTAGTGCAGTCTTGTGGACCTTAAAGATGAACACATTATTTTGCAAGAGCCTGACTGGACGGATTCAGAATCATACGGCATCTGAGAAGGCTGTATTATTTTTAAAAAGCCATATAGGATACCTCTCAGTAAAAAGGGTGCACTATTGACCATGTATCTCTTTCATTCCCAAACCCTGTGGACAAAGCGTGGCAGACCCTAAAGTGATCTGCTAGGGAGGAATGTTACAAGCCTGGCATGAGAAGAATGAATGCTGCCCGAGCTGAATCTGTCTTTTTTTTTAGATATCTGCTCCTCAAGAGAGATTGTATTCTACGTGGATTGGGTATGTACAGCACAACTCCATTGCAGCAAAATTTGTAGTCCTCCTTGTCCTTTGATGGATTCCTCTACCAATTCAGATCAGCGTTGTCATGTACCTGTACTGGAAGAAGAGACTCTAAACTGTAGCTTTGTATAGCATAGTACAGATTACTATAACCTGTGACTCTTGGGAGAGTCTGGAAGCCCCCATGGAAATCAGTTTTACTGTCTTCTGAAAGGAGCAGGTTGGCAGCTGAGGCTTTAGCTACGTAGTTTGCAATCTTTCTTGCTATTTGGGAACCACTGCAGCCTTGCCACACAACCCTTCTGTACTGTACAAAGACTTGGGATTTGTTCTAAGATGCACACTTGGTTCATGCACAACACTGGCCCAGCTTTTTTGGGTGAATGCATCCTGGGATACACCCAATACAGACCTTCTTGCACATTCCATGAGAGAAACCTATAGAGGTGCTCCATCTGCCTTTCAGGGAGGCTTGGCTGCTATTACTTGTCTTTTATTGAAGACTACAAAGGGATAAGTGTGTTATCTGTTGTAGCACAATATCACAAAAGTCTGATGGCACTTTGAACACTAACAGTAGTGATTTCAATTTAAGCTTCTCTGAATGCCCTTGGAAAGCCCTTTTCCCTTTCCCTGAGGACCCTCTTGTATAAAAGGGATCTGAGGGTTCCTTGGAACATAATAATAATGTAGCCTTAGGAGGAAGGGAGAAAAAGCCAGTTCCCCCATAGATTATCCAATTAACTTGCTTGCTTTGTATCTTTTCAGTGGTTCCATTCTGGCTTCTCTGGATACCTTTAAGAAAATGTGGGTTTCCAAGAAAGAATATGAAGAAGACAGTTCCCGGGCGATCCACCGGAAAACCTTCTAACCCAGGTGCATCCTGGGGTCTCCTTGGAGATTTGTTCTTGTTCTCAACTCACTTTTCTGAGTCCGAGTGTCTGAGGAGCTCCACGTTTGTGTGTGTACGTATGGGTGGATGGTGGCAACATTCTCTGGATTTTCCCAGAGCAAGAGGAAAGGCAGGGTTTTGACTTGACTTTTGATTGCTCTTGTGGGAGGCAGATGAGAAATTGGAATGAACCTTGTTGGAACATGTTCTTTTTCAGTTGGTCCTTGAACTTTTGGGGAGGGAGTGCATTTCTCACGGAAGATGGGAAAAGGATGGCTTAGAAACTGACCAGCTAAGCGGATGGAAACATGAGTATTTGTAAACCAGTCCATACTTGGCTCCAGTCAGTCTAGGAATGTGAGCCAGATTGAAGATCTGTCATGGAAACTCTGAGCAGAGAAACTGTCTTGTCACCTGTCTCCATTGCTCAGCAGTTGTTTTGTTAGTTTATAGAAGGACCATTTTTCTCCCTGTCCCTTTTTTTTAAACCCAAAAGAGAATAAGCACATCCTAAGCTGTTAAACTCCACTTACTTCTGTATGTGTGCAAGTGTGTTAAATCCTGAGGTTGATACTTGAGAATCTGAACCGTGACAGGATGATTGGAGCAGTTTATTTTAGGATCTAGTTTGTAATGCATGGCGTAGAACAGGAACACCCTTCCTCTGATCTGTTATAGACTATCCTTGTCCTAGCATCCTGTAGTGGAGACAGACGCCTGTCGTGCAGCCAAGTGTTTCTTGACCCTTCTCCCTCCCCTCATCATCCTGCCTCATGTGTACTTTAAAGATGTAGTGTTGATGCTTTCCGTATCAGCCAAAACTTCATACCTAGGCTGTGTCCTCTGCACACAGGGCTATTCAACCATCCTTGCAGGGAAGCCAGGTAATGGTTTTAGAACTATTTTATTTATTGAAAAACTTTTATGGCAACTGAATTATTAACTACTAGACCAATTGTTTGTTTCCTGTTTTCTCTTTCGCACACAAGCCTATTATGGTATCTCCCCCCAAATATTGTTTAACACTAACACTGACATGTTAACAGTATAATTATTTAGTACTGTTGGGTCAGCTACGCAGCCTCTCCCTCTTGGAGTACCTTGTTACTGCTGGAGGAGCTGTTTTTCATGAATGTACCACAGGAGGGAACAATACTTCGTACTGGAATCCTTCAGACATTGAGTAGTGACCTCCTGAGGGCGGCGGCCATTCCAGAGTTGGAGACCTTTCTGCACTTACAGAAATGGAAAGGGTCATATGTCTGCTTTGAATTGAGAATTTTGTTTTTATACGGTTTTTTTTAATACATATGTTTTGGTGCTTCTGATTTTAAGCTTTTAAAAAAACGGCTGCTGCTAAAAACCAAATACTGTATATTGTTTGCCATTTTAAGTATTAGAAAACAATGCAGCAGTATTAGAAAACAATGCAGCAAGATTCTAGCTTTGTGACTACCTATAGCTAAATTGTGGCAGAAAAAAAACACTGCAATAGGAATTGGGGGACTTGATCTCCCAGATGCTGGCAAAGCGTTGTCCTGTGTGCTACTGACCGTCGCTGTCTTTTGGATGTGGTCCAGTTTGTCTTTTGGTGGTAAGCCTTTATTTTACTCTTGGAGGTGTTCAGAAAACCTCTTCAGGGGTGAATAGGCACGTGGCCTATCTGTTTCAAGAGCTGTGTGGAGGGGGAAAGCTCATTCTCTGTTCTGCAGAGACAATGTGATCTTGTGTGTTGTGCAGTGGCTCTCACAGTGTCTTCAGAAAAACAAAACCCCAGACTAAGTCCTTGCTGCTGAAAATATGAAATTAGTAGTTCCATCCTAAGTATATTTATACATGTCTAAGTTAAGTCAACTGGCTGAGAAAGGAATAACACTGGTTTAGGATTGCACTGTAGAATTGGCACCCTGTTCCCTAGGTCCTTCCTAGTATAAGAGCAGATGAACCAGAGTGGCTACTGGAACTGTCAGGTATTGTTTCAGGATAACTGGCTGGTTCTTGGAAAGGAAAAATGGAAGACATAAAGGTGAACTGTGTGAGAGTGGCTTAATGATCTCACTGTAACTCATCATATTTGGTGTTTACCTAAAGGATATCTGTTACTTCCTTGATTTCTCTTCCTACAAGGAAGATGATCTTAGATTGAGTAGTGACATGTTTTTATGAGCAGTATCACCACAGCCATTTCCCCTTATCTTTAGGTCCAAGTAGCATGGCCAGTCAGGAGACTCATTGTGAAAAGGTGGGAACATTCTATCCAGGCAATAAATCCAAGAGAAGGATTGGCACATGATTCTGTAGTATTGCTGTATATATTTTTTTTGTTCTGTAACTATGCCTGGTGTCTGAGTCTGCTGGAAAAATGAATTGCTGAAGCACTGAGAGTAGGCATGAAGTCACTCTGCAGTAACATTCTCAGACCCTCATTTTTTAAAACCACACTCAGTGCTGACAGATAGAAATGGGATATCTGTGTGCATTTATAATATTTTAAGTAAAATGTCATGGATTTGCTCATCTCAGATGTACCCAGAGCATCTTACAGTGCAATCCTATGCACAGTTAGTTCAATCTAAGCCTATTGATTTTAAAGGGCCTAGACTAGGGTAACTCTGCAAAGGATTGCCCTGTGGGTCAACTGTGTTGCTAGGAGAGCGTAGCATGTCCGGTGACTTTAGAAAGTTGTCTTCTAATCCACAGTTGTCTTATCCAATGGTTGTATTAATGCCACTTCATTTTGTTTTGTATTAATTCAGAGTGAAATGAAGTTTCTCTTGTAATAAGCCCAGTAGTTCTAGTGGTGTTCAGACCTTATCATGTTCAGCTGGATTTAAAGGTTTGTTATATCATTGGCTAAGAAGCTGGTTTGCATTGATACTTAGAGGTTCTGCCTAGTAAGCCTATCATTACTATGGCAGATACTAAGGCTAGAGTGGCTGATCTGAATTTGCAGGCAAGCAGATTCTTTGCTTTAGCATACTGTGTTTGTTAGCAACAGCTTGTAGCTCTTAAACTGTTTGGGGTATTTTTGCCAAGAGCACTGAATGGTAGACAAGGGATGACTTTTCATGGACCAAGGGGATAATCCTGATTACTAGCTTGTCCATTTATGAGACTTACAGACTGTCACCTGAAATGTTTTCTGGAGGACCATACTACGGCCTTCTCCTATAGGTAAGGGAGTCTGGCTTGCCTTATGATACAGGAATGTTGTGTTTTAATTGAACTGTCTAGGTTTCTGGTATTTTAGAGGCCTTGATTTTTATCTGGAGTTAAGTGTCTTTCTCTCCATTCTAGTAGTTGCATGAAAACAAAGGCATTTGTACTTTTAAAGAAATTTCCAATTGTTCTAACAGGGAATAGTTACTAAAAATTCAGAGCCAGTGAATGGCACCTTATACTGGTAGAAGTGACAGTGAGCAACTCTTGGCTTAGTGTAGTCCGTGTTTAGGTTGGTAGGTATGGGGAAATAGAAGGAATATGAGTAAATTTTGAAGTTGGTTTCTACCCCTCCTTTAATTCCTTGTGACTTTTTTTCTTGTTTTGACATTCATTTTCTGAAGCAGCAATGTTGACAAACTGACAGGTGCTTTTTACAATCTAGCATTGGTTCTATCTGACATTGTACTTTGTACTTATGTGCAAACCACTGCTGGATGCTGCCCAACATACTTAAATAAAGTTGTTAATCTATAAAGTGTTGTCCTCTTTATTACTGGGATCATAGAAGAGATCCTGAAATATGAATGAACTATCCCTTTTACCTGAACAGTTGCTGGAATTTCTGGAGCTGATACCTTTTACAGTGAATGGTAGTTCATACTTACTCCTTAAAATGTGTACTCCTTAAAGTGTGGATGGCAGTTTATCTTTCTATTTAGTGCTTATAATGGGAATACAGGAAGCTGCCTTTTACAGAGCCAAACTATCAAGATCAGCACTATCTGTTCTGACAGGTACTGGCAGTCCAGCCCCTCTGATCAAAAGTTCTTTCACATCACAGGCTACCTGATCCTTTTAACTGGAGAGGCTGGGGACTGAACCGGAGATCATCTGCATTCTCTACCACTGAGCCATGCCCTAATCCAGTTATGTCTTCCATCATTTTGTCAGCCAAAAAGTACAGAACTCTAAAATGAAATGAATAGTAATAAGGGGACAGAAGGGCTCCAACAGCAAACGTGCAGACAAAAGAACAGGAGGCTGCAGTTTTTCCCTTCCTGTGACCACTTTATCTGTTTCACTGTGATTTCTGCAGGGAGAATGTTCTAACATGGATTAGTCAGAATCGCTCGCTTAACTAATAGCTTTATGTTCCTTGAAGAAACTTCAAGTAGCTTGATTTGTGTGTGCTAAAGAAGGGACACAATTAACAAAGAGCGGAGATGTAACAATACTGGGAATTTTGAAGCCACCCTGCGGGGCTGTTTTATGTGTGTGGAGAGAAACAGAAATTTTCGGAAGCAATTGAAATACATGCAATACTTAGCTATCAGACCTAAACTACATAACATGCATCATTTATAATTTCACATACAATCAGTGGTGGGATTCAGCAGGTTCGCACCACTTCGGCAGAACTGGTTGTTAAAATGGTGCTTGTAAACAACCAGTTGTTAAATTATTTAAATCCCACCACCAGAACCAGTTGTTGAATTATTTGAATCCCACCACTGCATACAATCATATTATATGGCATATTTATGGAATTTAAAAATATAAATATCTTGATTTTGAATAAGAAAAAATGGGCATATACCCAGCACTTGAGCAAGAGTTACAGATTGCTGTGCCCTGTACCACCACAGCACATTTATGATTAATTAATGTCAGTTTAAGTGTTGCTAGGAAAAATAAGTTGAAAACGGAAAACAAGTTCTGTAGTAAGCAAAAGAAAGTGTCATTGGACAAACTCTGTCAAAGTCACAGTTAGTAGAACTGCCAACATTAAAACACTGAACTCTTTGATAATGTTAATTTTTGACAGTTTCTTTTAATGATACTATCTTAATTGTTGCCAAAGTTATTTATATTTAAAAAGAAGCACCCTTAAAATACTTTAATGTCTACAATATAAGTGGGGGTTTTGGAGAAAATTTGAGAATGTCCTTCTGTACTTCTGGAATGAATACAATGCTTTGATATGAGTACAATGAGTGAGTACAATGAATGAGTACAATGAGTACAATGCTTTGGACCTTGATAAATTAGGTGAGTGGGCTAAGAAATGGCAAATGCAGTTCAATGTAGCAAACTGTAAAGTGATGCACATAGGGGCAAAAAATCCAAACTTCACATACACGCTGCAGGGGTCAGTGCTATCAGTCACAGACCAGGAAAGGGATTTGGGCGTCTTAGTTGATAGTTCCATGGGAATGTCAACTCAATGCATGGCAGCTGTGAAAAAGGCAAACTATGCTGGGGATCATTAGGAAAGGAATTGAGAATAAAACTGCAAGGATTGTCATGCCCTTATATAAAGCAGTGGTGCGACCGCACTTGGAGTACTGTGTTCAGTTCTGGTCGCCACATTTCAAAAAGGATATTGAAGAGATAGAAAAAGTGCAGAGAAGGGCAACAAGGATGATTGCGGGACTGGAGCACCTTCCTTATGAGGAGAGGCTGCAGCGTTTGGGACTCTTTAGTTTGGAGAGGAGACGTCTGAGGGGGGATATGATTACAGTCTATAAAATTATGCATGGGGTAGAAAATGTTGACAGAGAGAAATTTTTCTCTCTTTCCCACAATACTAGAACCAGGGGGCATCCATTGAAAATGCGGGGGGGGAAGAATTAGGACTAATAAAAGGAAACACTTCTTCACGCAATGTGTGATTGGTGTTTGGAATATGCTGCCACAGGAGGTGGTGATGGCCACTAACCTGGATAGCTTTAAAAAGGGTTTGGACAGATTTATGGAGGAGAAGTCGATCTATGGCTACCAATCTTGATCCTCCTTGATCTCAGATTGCAAATGTCTTAGCAGACCAGGTGCTCAGAAACAGCAGCAGCAGCAGGCCATTGCTTTCACCTCCTGCATGTGAGCTCCCAAAGGCACCTGGTGGGCCACTGCGAGTGCTGGACTAGATGGCAAAAAGTCTGAAAAACAAAGATTCTGGAAATGAACAGAAAACCTAATTGGCCAAATGTTTCCCCCCCCCCCCCCCCCCCGACTCACATATCTGATCAGGAGCAGCAAATGTTGCCTCAGATTAGATTACTAATTTCTTCAGGGCGTATGGTTTATGATTATCATTGGCTGTCACATTTAAATAATTCAACTAACCTTCAAGTGGACATGGTGGCAGCAGACTACCATCTGGATCTGATATAGTCCTTGAAAGTAGAGCTTGGTCTACAGAAGTGTTTCTGGGTTACTACCAGAGGTGGGATCCAACCAGTTCTCACCACTTCTCTAGAAGTGGTTACTAATTTTTTTCTGAGTGCCAAGAAGGGGCTACTAAAGCAACCTCCCTGCCCAATAGGGACTGGAGGTGCGTGTGTGCGGCAGTGCCACTGTTTGAATCCCACCACCATCGGAACCTGTTATTAAAATTTTTGGATCCCACCACTGGTTACTACCTGTGCAGCATGACCATCTCTCCTCCCACTTCTGCCCCAAATGCCCACTTGTATTTGATTCTGACAGGGAAAACAATGGGGATGGGTATTTTGACCTGCAGTAGAAAGAGAAAACTGTATTCATGCTCCTTGTAAAAATGCTGTGGTACATTCAAATATGTATTTAACAACATTTTATTTTCCATGTGTGTTAAGAGGGAATCCCCTACATACTATCCACAGTAGGTGTTCCTATTATCTTGAAAAATCCCTGCCCCAGTTCATACATACCTGATATATAACGCAAGTTTGAGGGATCTGAATATGATCAACAACTCCTAACCTCCAGTTGTCTACCTGGGTTCTACTCTTACATCCTTTTTGGAATCTACAGTGTGACAGATACACAATTGAAAGCACAGAGATATTTTAAACAGCTGAGATTTATTTGTTGACCATATGAATCCATCTTATACTGCATTGGGATAGTCTAGTTGAGCATTTTCTATTCCCTGTAGCAGATTTGAAGAGGCCAGTTCAAGACCTATCAACACCATCTGTCTTGAGACCTCAATTGGAGTCTGAAGTAAGGACATCCTACATACAAAGCATGTGATTTACCACTGAACCATGGCCTCCCTCGTCAGGTTAGCAGGAAGCAAAATAGAAAGCTAAGGCTTGGGATCAAGAATAGATGTGTAAATGCTGGAACACGTTGCAAAATGAAAAAGTAAGGTTCCTAAAATGTGACTAAGAATTCAAGACTGTAGAAAATCAAGAGAAGCAAGATGATATGATTACCATGATGGGAAAACAAGGTAATCTTGGCATGCTGATTTGATTAAAGAATTTTCAACTGTCTGTATAAAGCACCTGGAATATATATGAATGTGGCAGGAGTAGACCTAGGTCCTAGAGGGAACTGAGTAGGTTCCCAGAATATTTTAAGAGGTGGGAGGAAGAAAGAATAGTTGGGATTTGGGATGTTTAGAAGCAAGGATCCCACGGTCATGAGGCAAGAGAGATGGTATCTCTGCTTGCATTAGAAAAATAAGTAAAGAAACAGTAAAGGCTGTTTTCATAAAAGACACTGGAAAAACTCTTAAGTAGAGAAAACTGATTTCTCTGTAGTCAAGAATGAATTGAACATTCGCCCTTGCAGGCAAATGGTCTAAGCATTGAGCTCTTTGACCACCAAAAATGGCAATGTTTGGAATCATGGGACCTGCCTAAACAAAAGCTATTACAAGACAAGAGTAGAGAAAAGAGAGGAATTTAGTGGACACAAATAGGAAAGTTGTTTTGAGCCAATCCGTGTTATTGTATATAGTTTTGTAGATAACTGGTGTGGCAGCAGCCTGCAAAGCAGCATAATTCACTATTTAGATCCAGGAGCCCTTCAAGCAACAGCAATGAGGTCAAATCTTACAAGCCAGACTCCACCTGCCTCCTGACGACACCTGGGAGGACTACTGCAGTCACTGTCCTTGCTGCAGTGCCTTCTGAAGTTCAAGGATATTTCTGACTGGAGAGGTTGCATTGAAGGGCCAGTTTGGGCACTTGCATACAGGCAGAAAGTCGAAGTGACAAAGCTACATTAGACAGCAGAGTGGAGGCAGAAAAACTTGTCACAGGGAACTAGCCTCCACAGTGGCCAAAGTACCATTACTCTAATCAGTTCCAATATTAACTGCCACTTGTATTCATAAATAACCACACAGAAACTATTTTTAAAGGAATTTATTTTTACGAAATGAGGAATGGTGCATATGGCTTGTTAAATTAGAATAAATTACAATGAGATCATCAAATGATACAAAACCCTTTTGACAGCAAACATTTTCTGCTGCTCTAAAGGCAAAATGGCAGTTAAAAGCAGTGGGTGGCTCGGTGGCCTGGACAACACTGTAGTGGCAGCAGCAGCAGCAGTTTCGGCACCCAAAACAGCCTGCAAGTTGTACCCAGGTGTTCCATGTTGTTTCTTTTTTGTTGAAGGAACCCAGCCCAAGGTAAGAGAACTGTGGCCTTGCCCCCATTTTTTCTCCAGCCCAGCAACCAACCCAGATAGCATGAAAGCTGCTGATAAGTCAGCAACTGTGATTCACAGGTCTCTGCAAGCACCCTTAAAGATGCAGTGTACAGCCTTACCGGTTCATTGCTTATCCAGGGCAGGATGTGGTTTCTGCTCCCTGGAGACAAAGCTGTGACTTCAGGGAAGCCTGGCACTGGCCCAGTTTCTCTCATGATTCATCATATCAGATGGTGGGGAACGAAGCAAAGTCTAGTTCAAAACTGCATATCATCCTGGAAATGGAGGTGTCTTTCCTATACTAATGCTATGTGAAGTCAGCTGGCTATGCCATCTCCCTAATAAGTCGTGTGGACCAGCATTGTCTCAGATCGCTACAGACATATGGAAGGGGCAATGGACCTCTATTTAGTCCCACTAATCAGCAGAGAGATGCCTTAGCGCTCCCACTGTTGACAGGTATGAGAAACATTGACTACCAGCCAAGAAGTTCAGCAAACAAATGGAATGAATAAAGAACTCCCCCACCCCCCACCCCAGGATAAGTATCATCCAAGGAAGAATGCCACTTTTTCCATAGAAAATGATTCCAGCAGTTCTTCAGGGCTATAGTCCCAAACATCTTTCATCCAGTGACTGGGGCAGAGATCCTAGAAAACTTGATGTTGCTAACCACCCCTTTCTATTCACTCCCACTTACAACCCTGTTTCTCCTCCAGAGCCTATATTAACTGCCAGAGTCTAGCAATATGGTTCCATGTGCTTCTTTTTACAATAATCAGTATGATGGTTCTCTCAATTTACAGTACAAGATGAAGATTCAAGTCCAACAGCACAAAGACAAACAACATTTCCAGTATACAAGCTTTTCAGAGTCAAATCTCTCAGTTTTAACTCTCAAAAGCCTATAGAACGGAAGTATAGTTGGTCTACAAAGGTATTACTGGACTTAAACCTTGCTCTTCTACTGCAGAGCAACATGGCTACCCAACTGAAACAAAGCACAAGCTTAGTTTCCCTACAGGATGTGCTTGTTTTGCAAGCACCGAATAACTTACCCTCCTTTAGTGCAATAACCTTTCACTGTGAGCTGGGCTGCCTTCAAAATACAATTTTATTCTAAGAGGGAGAGAAAAAGGGATGTTTTACTGAACAGTCCACTGTAAAGAGAAGGTATAAGGAAAGTTGAAAATCTGAATCTCTTCCTATCAATGCAAAATTGTATAAAAATATTTGGGGGAAAAATGGGATCGCAGGTCTCAGACTGCTTCTCTGTTCTCAATATACATGGCTTGTTCTCTTGTTATGCTATTCTTCTTCACAATCAGTTGCACCCAGACAAGCAGAGGACATTTTTCAACAAGGTAGGCTGCTGACTTTTTCTGAACTAACCTATATATGAGCAGTGATGCAAACTTTTGAGTTTCCAAGCATTATTTGACAGTAGGTGTGTCTTGTTGAAAATTCAAGAAAACTCAGAAGCTTCCATTTTGTTCACTGATCAAAATGGCTCAATTAAATATCAATTTGCCATTTTCCCTCTTAGGGCTAAAGCATGCAACAGTGGAATGTATGATTTGATAACCCCCAGCTGCGATTTAGCCTCAAAAAGCAACTAGGAGGCTAGTTTTGCTGGAGGAAGACATGGAGGGAGTTAACACCCTTTCCTGGTGCCATGGTCCTGATCCTCCTGATCCTTTGCTGCTTTCTGGAGTTCAACTACACATTGGGGGATAGATAACAGATCCCCACATCATCTGTAGGCTGGCCTTTACTCAAGTGCCAAAAAAGCGCCGCATCGTATGCCTGTCCAGACATAACTTTACATCCCCAAGTTAGTAGCTGGATCTCCTGCTCACTTAATGAATTTATCATGAAAATTACAGATGAGGAAAATTTACTACTGCTGGCAATTAAATTGTTTTGATTTCTTGAGACCAGTTCTCTGTTTTTTGACGCTGAGATTTCACTGTCTGGAGGCGCCTTCCATGTAAGCTGAATTGTGACCAGCTGAAGATCTGAAGTAATGCACACGTGATGGGGACAAACACAAGAAGGTAGAAGCAGCCCTGACGAAGGGTGGGTTCCGAGGCCACTTTTGAAGTCAGCTTGGGCTGAGCACTCACCACTGGGTTCAGAGGATCCTGCTGAAAAATGTCATAACCTGGGACAACAGCAGCAAGAGAGTAAGTGTGACCCATTTATACTGTATAAAGATTATGGCTTTGACAGCTTATTTCTAAAAGTAAATTGACAGTCATGATCTTTATTCAAAACAAAAGGCATTCTATAATCTGTTACATTAGGCCCAAATGTAATGGTACCCTTTTATCACTTTCTATTTGCAGTCTTGTATTTTTATCCTTGCAAGGAGGAAATACAACATTTTTTCAAGGATGAAGCCCAAATGACTAGAAATTGGTCCGGAGGATTTGCTTGAGAGAAAGGAATCAACATATGAAAAGTTAGGTGAAATCCTCTCTCACAAGCAGACTCACTATCAAGGATTCCCATCTTAAAATGGCAGACTAAGGCTCTAACATGCAATTTAGCACGGCAAACTTCATGATTCGTTATCTAGTTAGACAAAAAAGAGGACATTAAGAGAGAAGATCCTTTTATGAAATATTCACTACAATCTTCCCAAAAAAACACAGCTGCTACAGACTAATCTTCAATTAATGTAAACATATTAATACCCTTGAATATATTACCAGCTGTCATTGCTAAGTTCTCAGGAGGAGCAACTGTTACCTCAAGCCCCACTCAATTACTGAAGAAAGTTCCCTGTTCATCACCTACCTGTGTAAGAGCACAGTAACCAGGTGCCAATCAAGGGGGCAAAGGTCTGGCCAGGCTTGGTTACCAATGCAACCATGCCAAACAAGACAGCTGAGGCAGCCTGCTGCCTCTGATTTAGCACCAAGTCTTCATCTACCAAGTCAGTGACCACAAGGTTTAACAGCTTACATGTCCCTTCGGTGAACACACGATTACTAGAAAGAAAAACAGAAATTTAGTAATTCAGGCACTCTGCGCACTGAGCTAAAACATTCCTGGGGGTATTGCACATATATTCTCGTGCAGAAAGCAAATACAGTAATAAAGTAAAAATAAAGATTTAACTATGTATTGTCGAAGGCTTTCACGGCCGGAATCACTTGGGTGCTGTGTGGTTTCCGGGCTGTATGGCCGTGTTCTAGCAGCATTCTCTCCTGACGTTTCGCCTGCATCTGTGGCTGGCATCTTCAGAGGATCTGATGTTGGAAAAGCAAGTGGAGTATATATCTGTCCAGGGTGTGTGGGGAGTGTCCAGGGTGGGTGGGGAAACCTTGTCTATGAGTAACAAAGGCGGCAACCAGGTCAATAGTTGAGGGCATCTGAATAGAAGTATGAGTAACAATGAAGACTATAGCCTGGGAGTAACCCTGTGAATGATATGCCAAGGTCACTGGTGGGAGCATCTGAATAGAAGTATCCTGGCCTGTTTCTTTTGTCTATGGTCATCCTGTGTTTGTGTGGAGCTGGTTTGACACAGTCTTGACCCTAGTATTTTTCAACACTGGCAGCCAAGTTCTGTTTCATTTTCAGAGTTTCTTCCTTCCTGTTAAAATTGTCCATGTGCTTATAGTTTTCAATTGCTTCTCTGTAGTAGTCACAGTAGTGAAGTAGCTTTCAAGAGTGGTCCAAGAATTTCTGTTTTTTCAAATAATATTCTATGTCCGGGATTTGGTTTATCATGTGTTCTGCTATTGCTGTTGATTTTCTGGCTGAAATAGTCTGCGAGGTGTACCCTTTAAGTGTTCTTTGATGCGTGTCACAATGTGCGCTGCGTTTGGTGGTTCCTATGTAGACTTATTTTAGCTGCATGGTATCACGATAGAGCTCCTGCAGTAGCTAGAGGGATCCCTCTTATCCTTTGCTGAGCAGTAGCATCTGTTGAATTTTTCTTAGGCGGATTCTGTAGATTGTTTTGTAGGTTGTGCTTCTTGCATCCGGTTTTCCTATGCGATCCAGTGACACGCCGATTCCCTTGATTGTATGGTAAGAACACCTTCCCTCTAGATGGCTAACTTTATCTTTGTTCATGTGGCTTGTTCTTGAGTGCGATGGTTGCTCTACGGTTACAGAAATCCAGAAGGGCTGCAAGACCAAAGGAGCAAACCACATGAACAAAGATAAAGAAACCATCTGAAAGAAGTTCTTACAGCCACATCAAAGAACTGTCGCATAGAAACACGATGGCCAAAATAATCTGAACACCACTAAGAAAAAATTCGAAGAATGCTACGTTCAGCTGAAACTGAAGAGATCCTCAACTTACGAGGAAGTCTATAACGCTCTGGCAATCGAAGCTAATCCAGAATTCAATCTGTACCAGCGCACGAATGCGCATCAACGCTGCGAAAACACTGAAGGCCTAAACCGAGAAAAAATCGGCTGGGCAATCAAACCAGAACACGGAATATTCCGACTGAACATAGAAAAACGAAAGGAATACCAGACCCTTTCGAAAAGCTCACTATCGAACTTACTGAAAGCGAAGTCGAATCCATAAGCACATGGTTAATTGCTGGCAGGAAGGAAAACTCACAACTCGAAACGAGTACTGGCACCAATCGTTCGAAAAATACTAGAGGTCAGACTGTCGTAACCAACTCCCACTGGCCACAGAGATGAACAATGAACAAAAGAAACGAGCAGGATAGCTTCTATTCCAGGCTCTTCCACCGTGTTCTTGCTTATCTGAGATTACTTCCAGAGCTATCTGATCATAATTGTTACTCGCTCCACTTCTATGTTCCTGAAGATGCCCTGCAATGCTCCTGACCTGGTTATGACTCATAGACAAAGGATTTCCCCACCCACCCTGGTTACGCCTCACACCCTGGACGAATAACTCAATCAGCCTGAAAGATATACAACCTGAATCTTGACGCTGCTAGAACACGGCCATACAGCCCGGAAACCACACAGCACCCAAAAGATTTAACTAGTTTTTCTCTAAGTACACAAAATAGTATCCAGAAGGAGTGACAGAGTAAAGCCCTGCCTTTGACTGTCAAAGCAGCCTATTGGGCACTTACCACAAAGGGTCATTCTTCTCTGAGGAAAAGAGGATATCTTTTTGGATATTTCCCATCATCCAATCAAGGAAGCAGGAATTAATTTTTCTCACTTCCTTGTTCCTGTGAGAGTCACCCTTCTCTCAGTTTCAGTGGCTCTGTAAGCAGTCTAACTTCAACTACAACTTAAACTGATCAACCATCAATTAACTATTCAACTATGTACAACTGTTTATAAGGACAGAAGTACAAATGTAAGATATGAAAGGACAAAAGTGACAGAAGAGTGCAATTATGCTGACAATGATTTTGGGATGGCCAAGATATCCTCCTTTCCTCAGGAGAAGGAACCTTCACTGTAAGTGCCCAATGGGCCTTTCTCCCTCCAAGGTGGAAGATATTTTGTTGGGACCTCCCAGAGCAATGTTCCAGAAGCTCAATGTTCTCCTCCTCCTCCTCAACTGACAAGATTTAGCCTTCTTCTCCACCCTCTGCCTTGCTACCTGAGGTAGCAGTGAAGAAGTAGTTTTTATTTACGGTCAGTGACCAAATACAACACAGTTCTCCAACTGAGGTAGCAGTGAGGTGATGAGGAGAACCATCTCTGAAATGCCTGTTATGGGTCATTGATTTTTGAGCCACTTCAGTCAGACATTTGGAAGAGGAATTCCTTCCTAGGGCTTCCTGACAGGTTACTGAGGGGGGGTAGAACGGGGAGGGGCACCCCATAAATGCAATTAAAGCAGATGGTGTGGAAGAGAAAACTGTGGAGCAATCATAGGGGCTGGAGGTAGGAACACAGTCCACCTGGTCCTCCCTGCCATCTCTTGTGCCTGACTGACACTGGCTTGTAGTTTCATTTTTGCATGAAACTGGTTCTCCCTCTCCAAATCGCCGCCACTGAGAATGAGCCCACAACAGGGACAACCTTGGCCGCTCTCTGTATGCTGTATTTTGGCGCCTGTTTACAATTCAGCCAGGGCAACATTGGCCAGAGTGATTGAAGTAGCTCTATCAGGGAAGTTGTTCACTGCTGAAAGATGCTCTTGCAGGCTGGCTGTTACCGGCACCTCTCTCTCTGACAGAAAGCCTGCTTTTGTCTTGAGTGGCACAGGCAGACTTTCCAAGCCAAAGGGAACAACATTCTCCTCTGGTCCAGAAAAAGTAGGGGGAGAAAAATGAGAGTGAAGAGGTAAGTAGAATGAAACGTAGAAGAATGAGAACTTATACAGGGGTAGAGTTAAAAAAGCTGAGAATGATTAAATGAATATAAAGATTAGACAGATAAGGGTAGATTTAGATGCAATCTGGAATGCCTAAGTGACAATGCTACACTAAAATCCTCTCTCTCTGGAGACAAAAACAGAACTGAGAGAAGTCTGACTCCCCAGGAACAAGGAAGCCAGAAAAATTAATTTCTGCCTCCCTGACTGGATGGTAGGAATCACCCAACAAGATGTCCTCCACAGAGAGCATCCCTGGTTTCCAAATCTTCTGAATGCAATGTTGGTGTATTGTTAATGCTGATTTCTCACATTCTTAAAGGCTAGATTATTTTATTTTAAATCATTGAGTTTTTCAGTATTCTAGGTCCTTATGCGGCCATGCACATATCCAGCCCACTTCCAAATAAAAGGACTGTGGTCAGTCTTCCTGGATTTCTCTGTTGATGCAAATAGCTAAGTGCATAGCTGAGAATCAAGACCAGATTTTCAGTTCAATACTGTCAATACTTAGTCAAACATCCCAATGCACTTGCAACCTACACCCTGCCCCACCCTTTAGGGTCATACTGATTAAGTGGTGTACCTAGCTATGAAGAAACAGAGCAGATAAATCCAGTCTGGTCCAGCAAAGAGCATAATCACACTGAGTAACAGTTTCAGGAAGAACAGCCCCCTCACCACAGCATATACACCCCACCTCCGGCACAGAGATAAGAAATAGAGGTTGTTGAGATGAGGAGCTACATAGGAGACACCTGAGGGAAAAGCCAAATAAAACAAAGAGGATCAAACATTGTATTACTGCAGTCACAAGATAAACATGAGATACAAATCTTTACCCTTAGCAGAAAACAGGGCTTCTACGATCAACTAGAAAAGGGACTTTAAAATCATATTGTCCCGCTACTTAGATGCAGATGGATACCAGTTTGACTGAAGCACAGTGGTAGCTCCTGCAGCTAGTTATTCTGTTGGCACAGCCGCTGCATCTCAATCTTTCACTGAAGCAATATGATTAAAGATATTCCAGCTGAAAACCCCATCCAAATCCCCCTCAGCTTCTGAGCCTTCAGCAGTTGTTATAGATGCACCTCCCACATTTCAACCTCATCCTGAAACTTAAATACAGTCACTACTATGCTGGCATAATCAGTTCTGCTTCTCTTGGTCAGTTGTGGCTCTCCTTTGTTTTCCTTATCAGCTCAATCAGCTGTAGGTCAGGCAGCCTAGCCTTCCTGGTGACTGTTAATCTGCTTACACTAAAATACTGTCCCTTGTCCCACTGACCAAGATTTCTTAAACTGAAATGCTACCAAAAGTTAATAAGTTTTGATTAGGAAATTTAGAAGTACTAACCTACAGCAAAATAAACTTTAACTTTGTTGATTCTAGACGACTTGGATATCCTATTCTTTAGGATGGCAGTTTTATACCATTAGAAAAAAACCCTACCATAAATTTAAAAAATTCAGGTTGGTTGGCTTCCATTTTTTTAAAAAAGCCATCCTTATTAACCTGGATATAGATGTGTGACAAAGTGATAGCATCTACTCTGTGTACCTAGGTACAACTTACATATTCCTTGCCATAAGGGCAATATCAGATATACTCTGTACATTCCCTGCAGAGAACTCTATTCCCAGGTACAATGGGAGCCTGGTATTGACCAGGACTATGGCGCATGGTAAGAGAGTAATTAAGCCTGCACCACCGCTGTTTTCCCAATCTGAAATGGCCTCAGTGATGTTATTTGCCCCATTTGGTGTACCTTATAATTGTGCAATCCCCAACTAGTCAGAGCACCCGTAATAACATTTCATGAAAACTGTGCAAAATAAAGGCTTAAACACTCCCCACCACCACACACAGTGCACATCTGATAGAAAATCCTTGAGGCAGACCCCGACATGATGTGAGGGCTGTGGAGTATGCAGTTAGGCCTTAAGTGAAGGGTTCATGGTGAAACTTGCTAGCTTACTCTTGTTTTTTTGTGTGAGTATGTAAGGCATGTTTGTTCCAGACCAGTCCCCTTGATCCATGAAACTTATTTCAAAAAGATGAGACACTCCAAATTCTAATAAAGCAATAAGTAAATAGTCATGCAGTAAACATAAACACACATGCAGCAAGTATGGTGCTGTTCTTCATCAACAAACAGGAGAGGTCAGGGTCTCCTCCCACCCCCGCAGCTATAGTGGATTGTAACCCACATCAAAAGCCAGCATTCCTACGGTCTTGGCGCTGTATTATGTATGAGCCCTGTGCACGTGTGGGATTCCAGTCTAAGAAGAAGGAAGATTGTTTCCACAAAATGGTGAGGGCAGCTGAACTGGGGATCTTGACATCTCTGCCAATGAAAAGAAGTGCTCTTCTGTACTTACTTTCTAGAAAGCAAGTACATCATCAAATTCCCATCCTGGACTTACCCAGCAGAAATGATCCCATAGACAGAGAGATACGATCTGACAGCAGATGCTCCAGGAAGAGAGGGAAGAAGTTGCTATTAAAGTGGCAGTGGAAAACCTGTGAAAGATGATCCATGTGAAAATGTAATTATTAAGATACACAGCAGGACTACAAGCAAAACATTGACAACAATAACATTCCTAATACCACACACACGTAAAAGCCATATCAATGGGAATGGTTTTATACAGCTTATGAATTGGGGATGAAATTCTTTAGCTACACAGTTTAAGCCAACAAATTATTAAATGCTTGGTAACAGATGCCTCGGTTAATTCAGCAAGTCTTCCTGTTAAACCCAGTTAGCTAGAGGATAAATATATAGAGCATTCGATGCCATCACGCAGAATCAAATCATTTCCCAGAGAGCACTGCAGCTGCAAATGTCATGCCAAGTTGTTTAGAGCTGCATGAAAATCTCCCTAAAGAGCTTGTGAGTAAAGCAACTATTACCCAGGCAAAATGGAAAGCAGGAGGTTGAACATGTTTTTTCATACTTTCCCAAACCATTCTAAAATGCTATGCTCCACAGGGTGCCAAGAACATATCTGATCTGTAGGTACTGCTCTTATAACCAACAGTCAACTGTGTCATCTGCACTGCTACAACTCCCTCCACAGCTGCCTTGGCATCTGAATGTTACCAAGAGTAGAGCTGGTGCTGCTCATCACATATCACACCATGCCCGTTTAAACATGCATTTTAATTATTCTTCCTACATCACAAGTCACAGGTTTAGGATTGAAAGTAAGTATCAATCCATATCATGTATAACAATAAGACTTACTTTCCCAAAGCAGAGAATACCAGGGCATTCAAAAAGACGTTCTCTGTTATCACAGGGACACAACATAAAAGCCCTTTGATTCTTGGGGAAACCAGAATTTTGTTCAGGAGGTAGAATAAACTTCTTTAAGCCAGGTCTCAATCCACGGACTGCTCAGCAAAATTCTTGTGGCAAAAATCCTATCACCTTCTAATCTATACCATGCAGAAGCAGAGCTACCAGGGGGCCGGGGGTGCGCGCTGCACCGGACTCATGCCAGGGGGGATCGCCCTCCCTCTCCCTCCCCTCCCACTTACTTTCGTCAAACAGTGCAGGCTGGAGAAGCGGCCTGTTCCCTTCAGGCTGAAAACGGCTTGGTGGGAACTACACTTCATAGGAGACCTTGCGAGCCCCAGAGTCTCATGGGAAGTATAGTTCCCACAAGGCTGTTTTCAGCCTGAAGGGAACAGGATGCTTCTCCAGCCTGCACTAAAGGCGGGGGCGGGGGGCAGGGCACCACAGAAGGAGGGTCGGAAAACACAGAGTGTGCCCAGTGCAGCAGCTACGCCTCTGATACTATGCCAAATGTTAATTGGATACAGTGGATAGGACATTACCTTCAGGTCCAATAAAGACGTATTTTGATCATGTAGCAGGCCACCTACACTATACTGGATTGAACCTCTACAGGTCAGCATGTGAGATGGCGACCCATCCAACCTCAGCAGTCAAAAAGGTTGGGTTACTGAGAACAACACACTACACCTACCTGTATAAGGTTCATAGACACAAACCAGAGGAAGTTGCGATGCCTAGAGAGCTGTTTGAGATACTCTGCCAGAGTGATCCTTTTCTCCGGTTGCACAGATGGTGTGTCTATATACAGTCTGGAGGAACAAATGACCACATTTTTAAAAACAGCTAGTGTAGTGTAGTAAAGTGGATAGAGGGCAGAACTTTGAATGGGAAAACCAGAGTTAAAGTTCTCACTTGGCTATACTTCCTTACAGAGTTAGTAAGAGTTGATAATCTGGGGCAATTCCATGTATGCCATATTGAGGCCTGTGTGAGTCATACAAAATTATATTTATCTTCTGTTTGTTGTGACAAAACAAAAACTTATTTGCAAATACCAATGTGTATGATTAGGGGGAACAGATGTTTCAGGATATGGCAGAAAAGCTGAGAAATCTATAGCTTATTATTAAGTCTTAAGATGCAGCACCAGAGGTGTTGCAATTTGGCTTGTGCCAAGTGCAGATCAAATTTCTGATTGCACGAAAGCTACTTAGGCAAAACAGCAAAGGGTGGCTGATCTCCCTTTAAAAATATCAAAACCAACACCAACTCTATAGCACTGCTACTATTTAGGTGACGGGCTAAATTAAATGGCAATAGAAACCAAATTAGGTAGTAATAGCTAATGATTAGATGGCATATAATCCTTCTGCCTCCCAAGCAAAGTCCAATTAGGAGGTGCTATGAAATTGTCTTCCTTCTATTTTAAGACCCGGATTATGGACATCTGGTATTTTCTTGTGTGAGGGGGGAGGCCAAAGTTGCACGTAGCCATGGCAGTCCATTGGTTCTAACAGACTGACATGGCAGCAGTTTTTATATACATGATCTGGTAATTTTATAGTGCAAAAGCCCATCACCCATAGGAAAATCCTAATCCATGGGAAATCAAACTAAATTTATATTTAAGAGCAGCGGCAGGATTTTTTTACACTTTAAAAGGTGACTAACACACCTCCAAACAAATGCTAGAACATACTGAGGAAACAGTTGGTCTCTGCCGCCCTACATGATACATCCATTGGGCAGTATGTAAAACCAGGAAAGAAATTATACAACCAGATTTAACTCACTCTTTTAAAACAGCTCTTTCATCCCATTTCCCTTGTCCTTCACTCTGAAACCTCTGCTTCAGAAGCCATGTGGCCACAATGAATCCAATGGCTGAGCCAAGAGCCAGCGCAACACAAAATATCCGGAAAGAGAAGAAGTCCTCCTTGTTCCACACAGCATAGGACATGAACACTGAGAGGGAGCCGATGGCACTGAATAGCGAAGAGTAGAAGTTGAGTCCAGTTCTGTCCTTTGCAGACACAGCAAGGTCAGCAAGCAAGGCATTCTGGTTGAGATCCACCATGGTGAGAAAACTGTCATACAAGCAGAGGCAGATGAGGAACTGTAAACCTGGGTGGGCCCATGCAATCCAGAAAGCCAAAAATGACAAAGCAAAAAGGGGGCCATTGCGGTTCAGGGCCTTGAGTCTCTTCAAGACCACTTCTGGAGCGGAGATCTCTATTCCAGACCTATAGAAGAAAGAACACGTTTCCCATGAAAGCTGGTTGGATTTGTTCCACAATCTGAAATATACCTGCTGTTGAAAGCCCAGTGCTGTCTCCCTTACCAATCTACATGTATTCTGTCCTCTCTGACTCCAGTATTCATCACTGTTAAATGATCTGGTGGTAGAAAATGCTATCAAGTCACAGCTGACTTAAGGTGACTCTGTAGGATTTTCAAGGCAAGAGACGTTTGAGGGTGTTTGTCATCGCCAGCCTCCAAGTGGGCTGAGAAAATTCTGAAAGAACTGTGACTGGTTCAAGGTCACCCAGTAGGCTTCATGTGGAGGAGTAGGGAACAGAACCCAGTTTTCCAGGATTAGAATCCCCCACTCTTAACCACTACACCACACAGCTACTTCTCATTTTTTTTCTTTGCAGGAAAGTTTGTGTTCTTTTATTCCCAGTCCCTGTTTCTACTTTTTAAATAAATGCTCAAGTTATTTGACTGCACCCATGTACACATTCGCCAGGCTTCTTTTAGGAGAAGCTACAATTGGCTAGTTCACAATCCCATCTCACTGTGGAAATTCAACAAAACAAAAGGAGCAAAGTCTCCAGTTCCTAGAGGAGTCATATGTACTAGAAATTCCCAGAAAGAAAGATATAAAAAGTACTGGTCTGGATGCATGTGCAATTGAAAAAAATAAAAATAATTTCCAAAGCAATGTGCTTATTTTCAGTTTATCATGCTAACTGGCATATTGCGCCCAACTTTTCAACACTACGAAGCTCTCAGTATTATGACACATGACATAAATGACACTCTGCTTACTGTTGGGTGCTAAGGAAAGCATGGTCACTCAGCCAGCCAAAGAGAGGATCGTTGAGACTGTTCCATATCAGAAACACAGTCTAGAGGGAAAATAAGGAATGCAAGTTGAAGACAAATGTTTGCTGCTAATAATGCCCATCTTGGAAACCCAAAGACAATAACTCGCATGCTCATCAACACAAATAGCCATTCTCTGCCCACTACCAAAATCCTGCCATACTCCGAAGCAGCTATCATATGGAACTCCATAACGAAAAGGGGCAAAATTCACCATTGTCCGAGTTGATGAAGGTAGTCAATTTGGTTTTTCAGCCCTCCAAGGACAAAAATGCCAGAATTATACTCAAACCCATTTCATGTATTTCATAAAGCTCTAACACAAAAATGTCATCGATTCAAAGAACAAAACCCACTTCCTTTCCCAGGTTTGGAGTGGAACAAAATTCCCTCTGGAGTGGAACAAAATTCCCTACTAGCGGTGGAAGACTATACCTACTATGCCAGTTTTAAGAGGGAGACTATATCCCTCCCGTACTTCAGTATTCTAGAGAGGACAAAATGTATTCCTTCCACCACCACAATTACCTGCCAGTCCCACTGAGGAGAAAGTACCTTCCTGACTCTTCTGATAAAGAAATCAGTCAGATGAAGAACAGGCAATATTTGTTCTGCGCGTAAGATCTTCAAGGGAGTTCTTCATAGCATATAGATTTTTACTGGGAAATGGTTGTAGTGAATCATCATCGTGTTTGGAGTTGTAAAAGGAAAAATTGACAAGAAGATCACAAAAGTATGCGCAGAAAAGATTGGAATTTTTAAGAAAGGCAGTATTGGACAGGTCCTTGCCTCAGCCCTTTAATGGGAGAAGTATAAGGCAAGGGAATTCCACTTCTAGAACATAGTAAGTTGCTTAACATGAGAATTGTTTGAGAAAAATGCCCAGGAATGCCAGCAACATAAGTGACATGCTTGCAGTACCTCTTACAGCTAAAGCATGCAAATTTCTTGCACTCCTCTTGTTTATCGTCACCTCAAAAGCAGACACAAGGCATGAAAGCAGTCTCCCAAGAATTCAAGAGAAACCCCTCCTTTAGTTCTTCAAGTAGCAGGTGCCTAGCCTGTTAACAGCCCCAGACTTCAGCTTGCTGAACAGCTTTGACAAACATATTAACTCTCAAAGTTCAAAACCTACCTCGCCAATCCAAAAGGAAAGTTTATCAATCTTGTAAACAGAAACAAAGGTGTCCACGTAGTAGAGGAGAAATACGTTGTGCAAAATGGAAATAAAGAGTGACAGGGATCCATAGACCACTGCAATGGGCAGCCGGGAGAGATGAGTCAACAGCTGGGAAGCCATGGTGGTACACTCAGAGTCCTTTGGCTTCCCTCATCACCTCCAGTTCCAATGGGGCCTCTCCCTCCAGCACCTACTATTTCGTTGTTGGGTCCAAACCATCATCATTCCTATCAGAAAAAAACAAAATCAAGTAGTTTATGTGCCATTTTCACCTGAAGAAACAGATCCATTTAGTCTGCATTAAGAAATGCAACTGCAAACAGTTCTGTGGTTCAAAAAGAGGACCAATAATAGGATTGGAAAGGCTCAGGCTATCTTAGTAAAGTAGCTTTGTTAAGTCAAAACATCATACGGCAATAGCCTTCTGATCAGACTCACAGCTCTCCAAGGCATCTGTTTACAGGGTGAAGTACTTAGTGTGTTTTTATAAGGTGTGTTTGATGCTTAATTGCCAGCTGGAAATAAATGACCAATGTCAATATATGGACATTTTGCAGGGTATCTTGTCCCATCAGACAACATATCTCATCCCCAGACAAGGGTACTTTCCCAATGAAGAGTTTTCAAACTGCTAGTCCCTCCAAAGAAGTCTAACTATAGCCATGGTGGCGAACCTTTGGCACTCCAGATGTTATGGGCTACAATTCCCATCAGCCCCTGCTGATGGCCATGCTGGCAGGGACTGCTGGGAATTGTAGTCCATAACATCTGGAGTGCCAAAGGTTCGCCACCACTGATATAGGAACAAAATGCGGCATGTAGGTTGAATCCTAAATTACCAAGGGACTCATACGGACTCCTTTGCTTTGATCTGATTACAGCCACTTTTCACATTTCATTTATTCTGTTTAAAAGAGATTACATTAAGTACACCATACACCTACAGTAGTGTTTCTGACTGTTTCTAACATTATGTTCCCCTGACAAATTTGCTGTAACTTCCATACTCTATTTCATCTACCCTATTCTGTATCTACTGTAGGCAGCAGAGGATAGGACATGAATTAACAGGTTTAAATTAGAGGGAATAAGAAATCAGCTGGATTTTGGGACAATTTTTACAGAAAAAGTTATTCAGCAGTGGAATTGGCTGCCTAGGGAGGTGATAAGCTCCCTCTCACTGGCAGTCTTCCAGCAGTAGAGGAACAAACACTTGTCAGAGATACGTCTAAAGAGGAGGGTTGGACTAGATAGCCTATATGGCCTCTTCTGACTTTGTGATTCTGTTCTATGATTTTACCTGACTCTCTGGTGGTACTGAATATGGTAAGCACAGCCGCTCTTTAACCTTCACTTTGCACTCATTGCTGGTATCCCATTCTATCCCATCTCCGCCAGTTGAGTGACAGCAGTCTGAAGGACAGCAAGTGTGATATCTCAGACCTCCTAGACATCCCATGTGATCACTGCAACTTCCATGACTCCTCAGTCATTCAACCTCAGCATATTTTTATCAGGTGCCATTTCCATGGGCATGTCAACTACAGTTGTTTTTAAATGTTATAGCAAAAGCCAGGTTAAAGGGTATTGAACATATGATGGCAAATGTACTAATATATTTTTAACCCTTCTTCAGCAGCTTGCAAGCAAAACACAGCTTGTGAACATATCACACCAAAAATATAAGCTACTCCTGCTGTGTAAGAGCTTTTGTCCAACCTGGGAGGGGGAGAATGAGGACCCAAAATATGTTTCTCCTCACAACAGCCCTGTGAGGTCAGTTAGGATGAGAGTGTATGACTGGCTCAAGATCACGTAGCAAGCTTCACAAGAGATCTGAATCTGTATTTCCAAGCTTCTACTATGACACTTTAACCACTACACCATAATGAGATAACCACTTTCTCTAGTTCTTTCCATCTGGGACACTTCAAAGGACATTGTGTGTATTTTAGAAAATGTGCATGGTGTGACTGAGAGAATGTGTACCCAAAGGTATTGGTATAGATTTATGTTCTTGAGAAAGATACAAACATATTGTGGTGCGGATCTGGGAAGAATACACATTTTCATAAAGCTCCTTGGCCCAAGAATCTTCAGCCTCAGTTGAAGTTTCCAAAATATTGACTAACCAGTCCTAGTTCCAAGCACCTACAGCAGCTTTGGGGCCAATATTCCTCCTTCCTTCCCTCTTAAAGCAGGACTCATTCCTTGCACATGTCATTCTTGAAAGCTCAGAATGAATAATTAAACAACTCTTCTGAAAAGATTGTTTGAAAAATATGGAGGCATTTTCAGAACATACAAATAACTCACTTGAGTCTTCCCCTTTTACACACTCCCAAATCCCTAGAACAGGGATCTGCAACCTGTGGCTCTCCAGATGTTCATGGACTACAGTTCCCATCATCCCCTGCCAGCACGGCCAATTGGCCATGTTGGCAGGGGCTGATGGGATTTGTAGTCCATGAACATCTGGAGAGCCACAGGTTGCAGACCCCTGCCCTAGAAGCAGGGGTGGGGGAGATCAGATCAGATGCCATTAATAGAGTGCTATTTCTCTGTTGCAAAGCACAACCAAAGCTGTCCCATTCTCCCTTCCAGAGATAAAGGTTTTAACTCTGGAAGGACAAAAGAAGTTCAGCACTCAGTGGCTGGCCATCATTATGGAGCTGAGCACTGGGCTCTCACAGAACTTGCCTAGAAGCCTAGCTCATTGGCTTAAGTGGTGGTAGTGGCTCAGAGAGAGAGAGAGAGAGAGAGAGAGAGAGAGAGAGAGAGAGAGAGAGAGAGAGAGAGAGAGAGAGAGAACGAGAGAACTCTGCCGAATCTGCCTGATTAGGCAAGCACAGAAGAGTAAGATTCTGCTTTTCTTTCCATTTCTCTGCTAGGGAGAGAGGAGTCAGTCCATCCAGATGCAAAATCTCCCTCCAGATCAGGGGTAGGGAACCTGCGGCCCTCCAGATGTTCAGGAACTGCAATTCCCATCAGCCTCTGTCAGCATGGCCAATTGGCCATGCTGGTAGGGGCTGATGGGAATTGTAGTTCCTGAACATCTGGAGAGCCACAGGTTCCCTACCCCTACTCCAGATGTTGCCCTACTCAAAGGCAACATGTGGGAGTCTCACCTTTGTTCTCTCCCACCTTCAAATAGCAGGCAGCCTTGCAAGACTTCTTTGTTTTGAAGATAGAACATGCGGATGTTTATTCCTTTCTAGAAACTGATGGAAAAATCAACAGCACCCTATAGGACTACCAGAATTCTAAAACAACTGAACCCATACCTGATCACTTGGAGGCAATTTCTGCTTGTTCCGGACAACCCAGACAACAGTGGCCTCTTTTCACAACAGCATACTCATGTCTAAAGAAATCAGTGACATGTAATGATTGACCTACGATACCTCGTAGAGAAGACACACTGAGAGGAAAATGCTTGAAGCAGTTCCACTGGAACATCTGTAAGGTCACTGTTTTAAGCTGAAGGCATTAGCGCGTACCATCACTAAAACCAAAAAATGAAAACAAAATGCCTTGAAAAACTTACATATATTTAATTGCATCATCATGGCTTGAATGGGGTTACTAAAATTAGTTAAAAATAAGAATTCAAGTGCAGGGTTCAAGACTGAATTATTTATTAGTTAAGAATGGGAGGCAAAGATCTTTCCAAATGTATTTAGAGAACTATGAGCAACTAGATTTTTCATACATTCACAGGCTTTTGACTACAATTTAAAAATACTACCATTGAAAACTGCTCTATGAAGGATTTGCTGAGAGATGCCACACACTGAAACAAACAGAAAGATGTCCTCACATTTCAGCAGTATCACCTGGTGTACTTAACAGATTTGCAATCATTTCCTCATGTAAAGAAGTACAGTCATAGCCATGACCAATACCATGGACAGACAGATTTTTAAATCTTTGGACCTACTCAAAAGCCTGCTCAGAATCCTGTTCTGGGTTTCCTCCCTGCAAAGTGTTTTTGGGTTTACTCTGTGTCACTGCTGAGAAATTATGTTTCCACATAATTGGAAAAGGCAGCCCAATATGAACTAGCAAGCTAGACCCCAAAACCTGCTGTATTTAATGAATATAGAAGAATGTGGTGACATTAGTGTGAATGCTGGAGATAATTAAAAATCTGACTTAGTTGGCCACCTTAAAAAAAAGCACTTAAATGAAAAAACAAAACCTTTAATGCAAAAAACTAGTTCTACTGCTAGTCAATCAACACAGAGAAGACTCATAGGAACACTATCCAAAAAACTTTACGTATGTTTTTAGAGTACCTGAAATGTTAAAGAGAAAAAGCAAGTTCATCGTACTTTAGAGTTTCTAGTCAGTTTCCAAGGATACACGGAATGATACCAGAATAGCTAGGTGGCAGGGTGTTCCCTGCAATGGCTCTTTATACAAAAACTGGTTACACAACGATCAGGAAAAAAAATCTATCCATTAACCTATCTATATATGAGAGATGGTATGTACAGACACTGGCTCCCCGCACCTAAAAGGAGGACAGAGACACCGCATATTAATAGCGGGAGTGGTCTCAAGGGACAAGGAAGCCAGCCTCCGCTCCTGCTGCGCGTAAAATTGAAAACTAGACAAGCGGAAGTTGAGACGGCGTCCATTATCTTGAAGGCATTGACTGTAGAGAGGAGGATAAACCCTTCCTTGAGGAGGCAACAGGAAGACACCTTCCTCAGTGGAGGCGTCGCGCGGTGAAGCAGATGATGAGAGTAGGAAAAAGGAAGAGAAGCGATTCAAAATAAAAGCACATAATAGGCAGAAAGCAAGCGGGGGCTAGGTGAGAACCGTGGCTCACATTAACCTATCAGCCGCCTCTTACCTGTCACCCCTGCCCGGCTTCGGCCGTTCATGGACAGACGCAGCCGTACTGAGCTCGCTACTGTCTCACCCTCCACACAGCGTCAGGTGACGCCCACGTCGGCCATTTTTGACACTGGACGCCTGTTTCTTTTGTCGTCATCTTGGATGTGGGCACTTAAGGCCCTTACCGCAACTGGCAAATCACTGTACTGCTTTGAGTAGGGAAGGGAGGAGTAAAGAAAGCTTCCCAGTCCGGCTAAGAAAAGACTTTTTGGTTTGGTTTTCATGCTTGCGCTTTGTTGCAGTCTTTAGTGATACTTTGTATCGCCCGTTTAAAAAATATTTTAATTTGAAACGTTTCCCTCAAAGAATAGATCTTACCAACGTTTCAAAAATAAACATCACGGAGGCTGTCATGTTTATGCAGACTACAGCGAAATTATGTGTATGCATTTAATAAAAAACAATCGTTTAGGTGCAAGAATGTATTACGTTTGTCTAGGCTCAGTTGTAGCGCTACAAAGCACTGCTGCGGTAAGTATCTTCAAACACAAATCCTTTAAAACTCCGAAACATTGAAAATTGGTAAAAGCAAATACATGCCCCAGATCCTCAGTATTTTGATCCTCTGTACATTACAGCTTCTTTATTAATTGTGCTTTTGCAGGGACTGCTGAATGTTGCCAGAGTTACTGTTCACAAATAAAAATTGCTGTGAGATCTAAGCTTCATTCCTGAATCTCAGTTCCATTCTGATGAAATCCCATTTTTAAGGCAACAAGGCTATGTCTCAGAAACAGAATAATCTGAAAAGAATGTGAGACATAAAGGAAATGACAGTGGTCAGACAATTCTTTAGAATGCTTGTTAGTATTTTCTGAGAATTCAGCACCACAGGTGAGTCATAGAAAGACATTTATTCTGCTCTCCTCCATACACTCTTCCCACATTCCTGCAAACATGCTGTGGCCTCAGTGTGAGTTTCCTTTACAAAAAGGAGCTTTGTTAACTGTCATCTATGCTAATATTCCAAATGTGTTCACATTACATTAAAAGACTAAAAAAGGGATTCAAATAAATTAAAGAAACAGTCTCAGCCTAGTGAGCCCTCAGAGTTCTTTCTCTGCTTTTCTATTTTACTTACATATTCATCAATGCTTTCTTTTTGTAATTAGGGCTGGCTAAATTATCTCAGGTGTTTAATATAGTGATTGACACAATTAGTTAATAGAAGCCACTTAGCTGCCAAATGTATAAATTTGCAGTCAGCCAGAGAAAGGGGTGGATGTAAGTTATCCCAGTGAGGAGCTGGTGTGGAATGTGGTGGGTTTTTTTGTTTGTGGATGAAAAATTGGGTTAGAAACAATTACCATGGGTTTTTTTTAAGTAGTAGTGGGTTTGGTTAAGTTGTAGTACAGTTCTGTTTGTCAAAGCTTATATATTTGTATAATTATATAATTAGTAACTTTAGGGATTAGTAAATGAATACTGTACTATATCTCTGACTTCCTGTGGTGCTCTTTGTAGAAATATTTGATAAGCTCCTTATAAACATAAAGATGTTGCCAAAAAGTTTGCTTACTCTTGTCTAGCAAGAATGATGCTCAGTTTAATTTTATAATGTAGCTGGTAAGTTGTAACCAACTAATAGTAGTAGCTCTAAAGATATTTGTTTTGTTTGACTGTTGCAGTTTTAACAGCACTAACAAAACAAAAATATTCCTATATGGCTTTTTCTGTTATGCAGCTAATAGTAATGCAAGTACTGGACCATAAAGGGCTTTGTAACTAAAGGATAGAGTTGATCTGTAAATCATGGAACTGTTAAAGGTATAAAACTTTAACCAAGGGGTAAAATTGGTACCTATTAACATAGTAATTTGTAACTAATTCCCTTAATATGTTAATAGGTACCAATTTTACCCCCTGGTTAAAGTTTTGTACCTTTAACAGTTCCATGATTTACAGATCAACTCTATCCTTTAGTTACAAAGTCCTTTATGGTCCAGTACTTGCATATATGAAACTGGCTGTTATTTTTGCCAAATTTTGGCTCCTTCAGGATCTATGACATAACCAGTCTTTTCCATATTACTACACTGTTCATGGAAACTTTCAGGAGGTACTGTAGGCTTTCTTTACTTTTTCTGCTACAATTTTTAATGGGATTTGATTTGTAGGCTTGTTATTTAGAGGGGTGAGCTATGCCATTCTATTGCAGTTATAATTTTGGAATGGTAGGCTACCTTGAGTTATAAGGGAAAGACAGAGATAGCTGCTGTAATAAATAGCTAGCATTGATTCGTGTTAGCTAAATGTTTTATGTGCACTGTTTCTTTTGGTTAATGATGATTCTGAAAGGCATGGGATTTCTTCTTTTAAGTTGCATGTAGAGAACAGTAAAAGTAATATGGTCAGTAGCCAAGGGAACCTAATTCAAAACATACAGCAAAAATTTGGCTACGATTTCCATTATTTCAGCCTCGGGTTTGTTAAGCAGGAAAATAATCTTTGCATTGATAGGAAGATCTGAGAATCCAATTGAGAATCCAACAGAGGTTAAGGCAGAGAAGTCCGGCCTAAAGCTGTTAGGGCAGGAGAGCAAGATGTGTTCAAGGGAGTCAGTATAAGTAGGTCAGAAAGAACAGTGTCGATCATGCCGAGGGATGTTTAAGAACTGGCCTTGAAGTAAAGACAATGGAAAGTCTTGTTCTTGAGAATGCCCATCTGAGCTTATGGTTAGGAAGTTGGTTCAGATAATGGGCAACACAGAGCTTTCGGGGAATAATCCCAAAGTACAAGGGTGAACAGGAACTCTGTGCTTTGTTCAAAAAGTATTGATATTCCTGCTCAAAACTGTTGCTTATTACAGTCTAAAGAGTTCTGGGTAAAAGAGAATTTACACAGTTGTAGTTTTATGTAAGGGTAAGAAAAGCTGAATCAGTTGAAATTATACACACAAAAGTAACACAATGTTCTCAGTTAATATTGTGTACTATACACCATTTGTAACTGTAAAGTCTTGCCAGCATTTGAAGGTGAAGAAAGATAAAGAGGGGTGGCCATACAGGAGTCAGTAAGAGGGAAGAGGAGAATATTTTTAGACAGTTACTGTGGATCATTCCATGTATATGACAAAAGGAACGGTGATGCATCTCTGTGATCATAGATATCTCGTTAATGAGCCTTAAGTGTTATAAATGATACTGGTCAGCTGGTTGTGGTGGGCTGTGTGGCTGTGGTCTGGTAGATCTTGTTCCTAACGTTTTACCTGCATCTGTGGCTGGGATCTTCAGAGGTGTATCACAGAGAAAAGTGTTTCACACTGAGTCAGTGTGAAACAGACTTTTCTCTGTGATCTACCTCTGAAGATGCCAGCCACAGATGCAGGTAAAACATTAGGAACAAGATCTACCAGACCACGGCCACACAGCCTGAAAAATGCACCACAACCAGTTGAATCCGGCTGTGAAAGCCTTCAACAATACATTGATTCTGGTCAGGTCCCCTCACCCCCCATTCCATCAGCTCCAGGGCAGAGGTACGTGTGTGTCTTCATGAAAACAGAACACAGTTCAGATTGTAGGAGAGGCAGGACTGCTAGGGATTACATATGGATTAGAGAGCATGCTGCCTAAAGGAGGGCATATTTGTTCTAATTTTATATTAATAAAGCATACCAAATACCATGTAAGCAAAAACACCATAAGTTTCCTAAGGAAATCAATTCAGATACATGCTACTGTTGGAATTTCTCAATGGTCAGGGAAGTGGGATGTGTATAGTTTAGGACTATAATGGAGGGGGATGAGTGTAATGAAGTTAGATTGTCATGAAAAAAGACATGGTCTGTTTAGGGAGATGAAGATGTTGCTGTGTACATAGGTATCTTTGCCCACAAGTCTCTAGTTATGGTTAAGTTTGGATTTCATCTTTTGTTTTTGTTGGCTTTGATTAAGGCTTCTTGCACGCTACTCATGCTGTGACTTGTTTGGTCATTCATTTCTCTGACAAGCCATGATTTGAACATTGTTTCTGGAAACCATTCAACTCTGTAATCCAGCCAATTAGCTCATTTGGAGGTCATATAATGCTTGTGTCTGTGTGTTGTTGATCTTGGGGTTATCATTTAACCCTTTCTCTGCCCCTCCCAACTTAGTTTGCCTTTATACTCCTGTGTAACTCCATTTTCAAAGCAAGTGAATGCTGCAGCTCAGCTTGTAAATTAGTGTTTTCTCAACTTTTGGGGATAACTACAGAGCCGTTGCATTTGTTTGCCATGCATGACAATATCAAACAACTGAAAAATATTTTGTGAGAACTCTGTGGTGATAATGTCCTTATACAGATGCTTTTTAGATGCTTGTATAGTATATGAATCTGATGAAGAAGGGCATGAAGGTTATGTGGCTAAAGGAATTACTAGATGGGAGGGCAGGAATATAGACATACAAAATGGGAAGAAGCTTGTGCCTCCCACTTTAACAGCCAACTTATCTCTAGGGAGGTTTGCATCACATACAGACTGTGTGTCTATACAGCAGTGTTAACGGTAGGATTGAATAGATTATCTGATTTCTTTTGCTGCTTCAGCATCTGTCTTTTCCATGGATGCTTCACAGGTCTTCACATATAGGAGAGCGGACTGTTTTCCTTCATACTGCAGGTGTGAAAATAACTGCTGGGTTACTTTTCTTCTACAGATGTTTGTGAATACTTTCAAGTATTACACATGTGAACATGCTGGGCTAGAACTGCTGGGTTACTTTTCTTCTACAGATGTTTGTGAATACTTTCAAGTATTACACATGTGAACATGCTGGGCTAGAACTTTGTATAAATAATTTAACAAAGGGGAAATAATTTCTATTCCTACCTCCTGTAGGCTGAAATAGTACTGTCCATCTTTCCACCTCAGTTTTCTGCATGTGCTCAGTGTCTGCTAGTGTAGTCCCTTGGTTGTGTCTAGCATGCTAGGGAAAAAAATTATTCTGTTGCCTTCTGCTGCCAACCCTTCACCCTTCTAACTATTTATGGCAGGCTCCTAATTATGCTGGGCAGGTTTTCCCGCCTTTTCTATGACTGAGTTGTTTTGATGATAGCTTATGAGGTTTTTTATGCTTGTCTGCTCAGAATCTCCAGAAAAGTAAAGGGAGACTTTTTTCACTATGGCACCCCCCCTCCCCCCCGCTTTCAAGGAATCAATGAGAACTGAGGCAGGTTCAACAAATAAACATAAAATTTATTAAACAAACTAGATGGGATCAGGAATTATTTCACTGGATGGAAATTCGGTAGGAATTAACAACAGAAAAGCATCAGTTTTGGTACAGGCACAGTTCTTAAGCAAGCTTTTTAAGTTTCTTCAGTTACTTAGATGTCATGACAGGTTCTTTACTTTAAGATGGTACAGTTAGATGTTACTGGCTAATGGATTCACAATGACTTTGGGTTCTAACGGAATGGTATCCTTTCACACAGTACACATACAGTCTTGAAGAAGAAGAGTTTGGATTTATATCCCCCCTTTCTCTCCTGCAGGAGACTCAAAGGGGCTTACAATCTCCTTGCCCTTCCCCCCTCACAACAAACACCCTGTGAGGTAGGTGGGGTTGAGAGAGCTCCGAGAAGCTGTGACTAGCCCAAGGTCACCCAGCTGGCATGTGTGGGAGTGTACAGGCTAATCTGAATTCCCCAGATAAGCCTCCACAGCTCAGGCGGCAGAGTGGAGAATCAAACCCGGTTCCTCCAGATTAGATACACAAGCTCTTAACCTCCTATGCCACTGACACTGTTAGCTGCCCACTTCACATAAGTCGTGAGGTAACTATAATAGAATACTAATATGCCAGATCGGGAATCCATCTCTATGTATAATTCCCATTCTAACTGGCTTAGGAATTCTTCTATACCCAGAAGGTATATTCCCTTCCCTTTTTAATTTATGGTTACCTGTGGAAAGTCTCACTACTATTCCACCTTCAGCCTTGCCCATTAAATCAAATTTCCATTTTTCTTAGAGTATTTTCTGCTGTCAGCACACTCTGACACACAGTATATTTCAAGTCAGTTCTACTCCCTGACTGACATTCCCTCAAAGCAGATGTTTAACACATGCAATTAAGGGGCTTGATGTTCTCTCTCAGGCATCTAAATCTAAATCCAAAAGCTCCCCAAATCCTTCCTCTGTGAGAGATACCTCATCCCTCTCTGAGTCAGCTGGTTGCTCCACTCATCCAAGTGCAAGTCATCTTACCCAGTCTGGGTGCTTTTCCATTCCTAGACAGTTTTTCCCCACTGTTGTGATAGCACCCTGTTCCACTGATTGACCTGCACTTTAAATCCTCTGCTTTACTGTGCAGTCACATCTTCCTTCAGTCAGTGCCATTCAACTCCCAACTGTATTTTTTATTCGTGTAGGTGGAAGCTGGGAAACTGGTGCCATCAGCTATGACCAGGAAGTGACAGCACGATCCTTTGTAGCATAAAGAATATTGTGATACAACTGTGGCTTTCCCAAATATTTCTTCTTGGTGGAATCACTTTAGGGATGAAAGGGCTTTTCAGAGGTGAAGCTATAGACTTTTGGAATTGTGGTAATTAATGTTTCCTTTCTGAGTTGTTCTCCTGGGAAAATGACAGAATAAGAAATGGAGCAAGTGGCATGCCTCTTGTTTACTTTATTAGACTTTTGAACATGTATGTTTGGAGCAAGAATTAAACAATTAATAGTGTTTCTCATAGGAAATGTGTGTGTCATAGGGTGTTTGAAAGAGAACATTAGAGGAGCTACTACACTGGAGCAACCCTCTTCTTTGGGAAATCTTGCCTATATTTCTGTATCAAGGATGCAAGTTTATGTTTTGAGAAGCGAAGCAGCCAAAGTTCTTGAGTCTGCTTCAGCTGGATTTTCACACACCCCAGCCCTTTAAGAGGCTATACCTGGTTACTAGTCATTTCCTTGTCCTTTGCTTGTGTCAACAATGCTTGAAATCTGAGCTCAGGAAGAGAACTGTTTGAACAGGTATTTGGTTTCCTTGACTTTTTGTGTTGTGTTGGTGACTTTTTTTTTTCAGTGGTTGCTGGTCTACCATCCCTCCAAGGGAAAGCATGAGTAACTGGAAAGGGAGAAGATGGGTGCCAAATACTTGGAGGGTGAGGGCATGATCTGTTTGTGGAGATGTGTGCTCAGATATTAACCCTCCTGACCCCAGTGGTGGCCAGGGAGGTTCCGGCAAAGCTACTGGGATTTTGATTGTAGGTCTCAGTGTTGACTTTATCAGCTTTTCATTAAACTGGATTTTGTAATCTAAGTAACTATAGAGTTACTAGGTCTCTTGCTTTGACTTTACTCAGAAATAAGGTGGGAGATCAACATGGGAAGTGTACAACTTTATTAAGCTGTGCTATTCCCCCCCCCCCCCAAACTCATGGGAAAGCTGCATTCTCCAGCATGATATGGTGGTTAAGAGCAGTAGGCTGGGTTTAATTTCCAACTCCTTCCCATGAGCAACAGACTCTTATTTGGTGAACTGGATTTGCTTCCCTACTCCTTCACATGAAACCTGCTGGATGATCTTGGACTAGACAAAGTTCTTTGGAACTCTCTCAGCCCCACCTAACTTCACAAGGTGAATGTTGTGGAGAGAGGAAGAGAAAGGAGCTCGTAAGACGTCTTGAGTCTCCTTACAGAAGAGAAAGTTGGAGTATATAAATCCAAACTCCTCTTCTCTACTTGAAGTATGTTAGCTACTCCCTTGTTTCTGTGGCCACCCTCATTTCCACTTGGAGATGGGGTTGGCATTCAGTTTCATACAATCAAGAACTGACTTACTACATTAAGATAGGATTGTATAAAGTCAATGTGAGCTTTCAGAGATATCCTGCAAATGCTTCAACATGTGACTGGGTGATTTGCTGCACTGTAGCCTCTCTATTCTAGTGTATAAAAATGTAGGTATCTATTTGCCTTGGCTTAGAGCAGTCCTTGTGTACTAGCAAAGCAGTTGAATGTAAATAGATTGCTTTGTAGTAAATGTTCTTATGAAAGTGGACTTATCAGCAGTTGGGGAGGGCCAGGCCTGTCCCAACAAGTTCCAGTGCCATTTGATTATGGTCTGTACTAGTGCATCTGAAGCACATATGGTTTCTTTGTGAGAGGACTCTTGGCCATTTGTGGTTGGGCATGTGATAAGCTCCTGATATGCATTTTAGCAGAACACTAAGTTTGGGCCGTTCAAAGTGTCTGAGTGTAGCATAAGTGCTGGCTTGATATGGAACTCCAGGTTTGCCTTTGTAAGTATGTTTTAACTCCGTAAAACTTGCTGAGGAATATAAAAATGATAATGGGACTTCTTGACTAGGGTGTGGTTCATATAATCAGACAATGGTTTGGCATTGCATGACTGACTCTTGGTTTGTTGTTGCTTCCCCTCTTCCCTAACTCATCTTAGTTCCAATTTAGAACATACTATAGATTACTAGTTCAGAAGTAAAATGAAAACAAGTAGTTAAAACATGTAAGCTTTAATTATGCAGCATATGAGGTTCAGTCAGACATGTGATATTGCACTATGGTGTAGTGTTATCTGTGAACAGATGCTAGCAAATGCATGTGGGAACCTTGTCAGGCTTTCTTGCACATTTTGAATTTTCTTGACTTTATGCACCAACATCTGTGACTACAAATACATGAAGTATATGCTGCTACTTATTTCTGAAGCCGAATGTGCATATGCTTTTTGGTGTAGAATTTTCATGTTAGCACCCATACTACAATAACAAAAGTGGGATTGTTCTAATTAAGTTAATACACATATTTACTTTTGGCATAATTCTATATATGCCATGCTTTAATTGACAAGGATACATGCAGTGCTCTGAAGCCCCACTCTTTGACCTCAGGAAGACTTTTTCAGGTCACATTCCTCATAAATATATGGGAACTTCCAAAACTGAAAGCTGAGGCCCCTGTTCTTAGCCCAGCATCTTTCTGTGATCATGCAAAATCATGGACTGCACACAACCACTGTGGTTTGATCATTAGAGTATCAGACTAGGATCTGAGAGACCCAGGTTCAAACCCCACTGTGCCATAGATGTGAGCTTGGGCCAGTCACATACTCTCAATCCACCCCAATGGGTTATTGTATAAAATGGAAGAGAAAATAATAATGTAAGCTGCTTTGGGTCCCCATGAGGGAGAAAAGTCAATGTATAATGAAGCAAATAAATCAACTTTAGTTACAAAGCAATCAGTTTTCTGAGAACCAAAATCATGAGCTAGTCCGGGCTTGAAAGCAATATTTTATGCCGTAGTACTCCAGTTTTGTTGTAGGGCTGGTCTTTTGCTGTGGTGAAGTTTGCACTAAACTTGGAAATGAAAGTTGCTGTACACCTAAGAAATCATATGTTCCTTATAGAAGACTTTCAGGCACTTTAGAAATCTGCATACTCATGGTTCAGTAGCTGCTGGTATTGATAAGACATTTAGTATCTGCAATCTCCCTAGATAGAAACAGCTTTCATACTACAAAAACCGAAGTATTCCTTTTCTTTCTTATTACCCAATATTTTATCTTCTTGTCATGAGTTGTCTATATATATAATTTTATTGCAAACTTTTGGGAAAAGCTAGAAATTGTCTCAGTTGAACTTTGGAAAATGCTGCTCCTAACTGCGTTTAATTTATGTTGTATCAAATGTACATTTAGAGTCCTGTGTCTCCCAGAAATTCTGACCCATTCAGTTATGATCATATCTGTGGTATGAATGAAGAAGGAAATTCTGCTGTCTTCTTGTGATGTTTGTGTCTTCTGAAATTGACTCGAGGAGTAAATGTGTGTGCTCCATTGGTGGCCTCCAGGCTCTGGGGCAGTTAACCCCAAAACAACATGGGGAGAGACAGGCTCTATCTACATTATGGTCACAATTAAAATTGGCCCAGACATGTCTGGGAGGCATGGAGCTCCCATTAGAGCTTGCCAATGCCCAGGTGGTGCTTGGAGATTTTCCGGAATTATGACTGGCCTCTAGACTACAGAGATAAGTTCCCCAGAGAAAATGACTGCTTTGGAAGAATGGACTATGCCCATGGCATTGCATCCTGTTAAGTTTCCTCCCCAGACTCCACTCCCCACCTCTGGTCATTTCCTAGAGCTGACAACCCACTACTAATGTGTACTTAACTCCTAGATGAAAAACTAGTCATTTTCTATGAACAAATTCTAGAGCAATTAACTTTTTTACGATACACAAAGGAGTTACTTATTCCTTGGTTTTAAGATTCAGGGCACCTCCGCACATGCAGAATAGTACACTTTCACTCCACTTTCACAATTGTTTGCAAGTGGATTTTGCTATTTCACATAGTAAAATCCAGCTGCAAAGTGGATTGAAAGTGAATTGAAAGTGAATTGTTCTGCATGTGTGGAAGTGCCCTCAGTATGTTCATTTACATATGTACCTTTAAGTCTAGAATTTCACTGTCTCCACAGCTTTGGAAAGCAACAGATGAGATACTACGTGGGACACTGATATTTGCCTGAGGAGAAGCTTTCTTATGTACCATATACCACTATGGCTTTATACTATCCGAACATGATACAGACCTCCCCTTATACTTACCTTCCCTTTGGACCAAATCGTGTGCTTGAAACTCAGCCCACCACCGTGTTATCCCCTGTTCAGATGCAGAACTTCTACAGCAGGCCTCTTGCTGTGATCATGGACCGTAACAATGGTTACAGCGATAATTCAGCAAACCAAGTGGAGTACCCTCACATCTACGGTGCAAATCCTTACTTCCACCCTTATCATTACTGGCACTTCCCACAGGTGAGCCCTCTTCCTTTGTACAGCCCCCATATGAATTACCGTCCTTATGCACCTTACCAGAGACCTGGTTGGGATTTGTGGCCTGAAGGATTCACCCTGAGAGGGGAGCTCCGTTGGGGTAGGCTTGAGAGAGTTACAGGACCTAGGAGAGACCTACCAGAATTTGTGAAAGATGATCTCCGAAGGGTGTATGGCACCTATCCAAGGACTGATGTTTCCATAACTTACCACAATGGAGAATTTGTTGTGAAAGGGGATCCTAGAGTAGGAGAACAAGAATACAGGATAGAGAAGAGACTCATCAGAAATGAACCTACCCCAACTGCTAGCGAAGCTGAGGACAGCAGTGAAGATCGAGGCAAGAAGAAAAAGAAATCAAAGAGATGACTTTAAAAAGGAATGCTGATAGAACTCCTGTGTTTAGCTTCAAATGTGATGGCAGCTCTCCAAACTGGGTTGTAAACACAGAACTGAAAATGGGAGAGATTCTTATGTAACAGTTTTAGCTTCCAAGTAATGGTGTGTGTTAGGCTTTGCATAACTCACTAATATATACACTTCCTCATATTCTCTTGGAAATGTTATTTATTCTTCTAGCACCTGAGATTTTTTCTTTTGAGTGACTTAGGGTTCATTGCTGTAGGGCCTTTCCTTTTGACCAGCCATAATGCAAGACTAAATGGCATTGCTGGTCCTATAACTCCTTAGAGTACCGTTTTACAACCAATCACTATAAACAATTCTCAGCCCCTCTGAAGAGTTAGTCCCCCTTTCCTGAACACTGACTGCTTAACTAATTAAGGCACACTAAGGAGTTCCTTGGAAACTCAACTTGAGGTGATGGTACACAGAGACTCTGTTCTCACACTGTAGTTGCAGATAAATTGTAACATGGGTCTTAGTAATTTCTTTTGATGGGTGTCAAATTTCACAAGCTGTTTTTGCTACCTGCTTGGTTGGTTCTTTCCCAGTCTGAGTCTGATTTAGTGAGCAGGGTTAACTTGTGCCTGGCTACTGAACTGCAGTCTAATATGTATGCAAATTAGATGTAGAATTTTAAATAAAGAAAATCAAGCACATAATGTTCTTTGAATCCCTCTTATTGTGAAACTCTCCCATGTAGGATGAAACTAATTTGACCCAAACAATGTATGATGGTAGTGGTGGTGAAGATTTACTTGAATGCATTATTTCATTTAAAGAGTTGAATTTTCATAATGTTGTGATTGGTGCTTAATGGAAGTAAGATCAATAAAATAAAATTGATAGCAGTAGTCAATTCCAGTAACAATATCAGAAGTCATTAATCAGTGCTGAAAGCAAAGCTGTATCTGGAGAGAAAAATTCACAAGTTAGAGGCCATGTTTCTGAAAAGGCCCTTTCTCAATAGCCACCTGCCTAGAGGTGGAGACATCTGGAGAGGGATCTCCAGTACTGATTTCCATGCTACTTTGTATGTACGAAGATTGTACTTGAGTACCTTTGCACTTGTCTAGATTTCTTTCTTATAGGTCCACACAAGCATGAGATGTCTCCATCAGCAAACTTGGTAGAGCTGTATTTTTCCTTCTTTGCCCCTCTTGCTTCTGCCCAACAATCATCCAATTTTGTTTCTGGGGTTTAAATAAGGGGGGTGGGGAGGATTGCTTACTCATGAATGTAAAGCCAGTGTGGTGTAGTGTTTAAGAGCAGCGGACTCTAATCTGGAGAACTGGATTTGCTTTCCCAGTCTTCCACATGAAGCCTCTGGGTGATCTTGGGCTAGTCACCATTCTCTGTAAATTCTCTCAGCCCCACCTACCTCACAAGGTGTCTGTTGTGGGGGGAGAGGAAGGGAAGGTGATTGTAAACCGTTTTGAGACTCTTTGCAGGAGAGAAAGATGGGTATAAATCCAAACCCCTCTTCTTCAAATGCTATTCCATTGGAAGACATGCATGGTTGGATTTAGGCTGGTGTTAGTTGGTACTACAAAATAAATAAATAAATAAATGCAATGGAATTCTTGGCTTACAAGTAGGTTGTATTTTGAGACAGTTAATTTCTGAATGTTCTGCAGAGGCTATTGTGCATACAATACATTGCTGTAATCAACCTGAATTTTTGCAAGACATTTGTACTCCTTATTTTCATCATGAGGTATTTATCTAGCTGGCCTACTAGTGGCAAACTGCTGGACTTCAATGGGGGAATTCTCTCCAACTTCCAACATTTCCTTTTACCTGTAGGGTTTACTCTCTGCTGCCACCAAAAGGCCACTAGAAACATTACTTCCAGTCAAACTTGATACTCCCATTCCAAAATCCCCCTTTATTTCAACTAGTAGGGAAAAACTTTGGAAATCTCACTCAATTGAGATATGCTGAAATAGAAAGGCTCTCTCTCCTTATACTTGGAGCAAAAACATGAGACTTTCTCTATGGTTTCAGAGACCTGTCAACAGTAGTAGCTAAAGAAGAATAGCTAAAAGCTAAACAGTAAAGCTAAAGAAGAGTAGGGTAGTCTTATCTGGATGTTGTAGTAGAAAAGGACAAGAGTCCAGTCGCACCTTAAAGACTAACAAAAATTTTGGTAGAGTATAAGATTTTGTGAGTCACGGCTCTCTTCTTCAGATATTAACCCATTGTAGTCAACCTAGATGTTTCTGAGAGGGTAGAAGTACATAGGAAAACTGGTAAAGAACAAATTATATTTGTGGACTTGCCCAAAACTTTTCTGAATATCTTTCACCTTGGGGATAGCACAGTCATACTGGAGGAGATAAGTGTTGCAAGCTCTGTGACAGAACAGTCCTATATTAAGGGGTATGAAACTGTCTGCATGCAAGCTACCTCCTGCTTCATACCTAGCTCTGCCTTCTGTGTTTCAGGTATAAACTGACCCTCATGTAACTGGGTGGCTTGGTCCTACTGGAAGAGATTTGCTAGCAGACAGTAATTAGGACTGGGTGTTAGTTACTCATCAAGGTTAATTGACCTTTGAGCTTCATAGCACAGCAATCATTACACTTTAGCCTTCCTACTTTCCACTGCACCACACTGGTTTTCCTTCATTGTTTGTCCACAGAAACTCTGTGGGTCATGGAGCCATGCCAAGGTAAAGGTATTGCAACACCTCATCAGAGCCTAGGATTATGGATGAGGCTGCTCAGGTGAGAAAGTAACTTCAGCTGTGTTAAGAGCAGTATCTTCTGCTTAATAGGCAATACAGACAGATTGGTTTGCAGGTCTATCAGTTTTGTCGGGTCTGCTTGGTGATGTGAGAGACCAGGCCCAGATTCTTGGAGTTCAGTTGCTGTCAAGCTGTAGAACTGAATCCATGGGGCGTTTCTATTATCCCAAAGCCTATGGAATTCAGTTCTCAGAGCTAAACAGCCATGCAGGATTTCTAGTAGTTGGAATTTCCATCTGTCAGAGGAAGCAAAGTATAGTTGTTGCTAGAGATGACTAATGGTAGGGAGGAGAAAAAAACCATCTTGTTCCAAACAGGAAGTCTGCTGACAAGCTGCCTTTCTCCACATGGGTCTGGAATTCTCCTGGAATTTCACCTGATCTCCGGACTGATTGGTTTCCCAGGAGGGGCATGGTGGCTTTAGAGGGCAGACTCTATGGTACCACACTCTTGCTGAGCTCACTTCCTTCCCCAGACTTTGCCATCCTTAAGCTCTGCACCCAAATCTCCAGGAAATTGGCAAGCTGCAGCTGGCAAACATTTGAATGCTGCTGTTTTACAACTAGCTTCTATTCAGGACTTAAGAAATAGGAAAAGTATTTCATGTTGTATGTGTGTAAAGTCCTGTCAAGTTTCAGGGCAAGAGAGATCCTCCATGTGGAAGCAGCCTAAGAAGGCTCATTTTGGCAAAGTTTGAGCAAAAGACATGTGTAAAATGGAAATGGAAGAAATCCTGCAGTTCTTGTGAATTAGAGGCAAACTAGTTCAGCATCTCCAGAGCATCTAGCCATAGGAAACAGGGGGAACATCCTCAATCAGGGCATGAATGCTACAGACATTACCTATTGTTGCTTCCCAGCAGTAGATATATACAGTTACAGTACCTCTGAATAATGCAGGTTCTTCCTGTTGTATAGCTTTAAGGTTACACACAGATGCCCATTTCCCACTTAACATCCCACTATCTACCTCTACAGTAGAGTTGTCAAGATTTTTTTCCTGGGATCTTCAACACATGGGTCTCCCTTGATGAACTAGAGCATATATTTGTTCTTATGACAGCTGCACAGGAATCTAAGAGTGGGACCATCCTTTTAAAACAATAACCTCATCCCTTTTCTTCCTCAACGCACAAAAGTGAAAGCAGACTGAGATCATACATAATACACTGTAGCATAGTGGTTAAGAGCAGGTGTACTCTAATCTGGAGGAACGGTTTGATTCCCTGCTGTGCCATTTGAGCTGTGGAGGCTTTTCTGGGGAATTCAGATTAGCCTGTACACTCCAACACATGCCAGCTGGGTGACCTTGGGCCAGTCACAGTTCTTCTGAGCTCTCTCAGCCCCACCCACCTCACAGTGTGTTTGTTCTGAGGGGGGGGAGGAGTTTGTAAGCCCCTTTGAGTCTCCTATAGGAGAGAAAGTGGGGATATAAATCCAACTCTTCTTCTCTTCTAGGTCCAACTATTAAGTTCTTGATAAACCCTTATTTCAATCAAGCTATCTACAGTACTTGACAATTTTTATTCGCACTCTACAGGCAGGCAACTGAGACTGGAAACAGTAAGTTGCTAAGGCCAGCCCAGCCAATTTCTCAGAAAGCTTGGATTTGAATTCTTGCTCAAGTCATCCTCCAATTAATACTGATTATACCCTAACTATCCCTGCTTAATCTCATTTTGTCACTTGTGCCACTGTTTGTCTATTCTTATAGGCAGGAAGCTTTTATTTCCTGATAAATTTCTTTCCCAAAGTAACCTAAACATTCCATCTTCCAGTATCTTAACACATCACCTCTTGCCCTTCCTTCAGTGTTCACAGAAACAATAGATCTTTGCACAAACATATCCTGAACCTCTCTGGTAAAAGAAACAAAGAAAATAAAAATACTGTTTGAAATGGGTATCCTTTTCCACAACTGCCTGAACAGCTTAATGACTGACTATCTTGGGAGAAGAAATCTCTGTTTTTTATTTTTTATTTTGCAAGAACAGAATTGCAGTTAAGCATGTTATTTCAGTTTGATAAATGCTAATTGATGACACTTAATTTTAAAAAACCCTCAGTTTCTAAACATACTAATAAAGCCTGGGTGCAAACAAGAAAGGTCTGGGGGCAGAACTCCCTTACACACATATTGTACTAGAAGTCCTGCGGCATGTCTTGTCTTGTTCTAGATACAGATCTGAGACACAGTTGCAGTTACAGAGACAGAAATGAAAACGGCGCTTACCCATTAACTTTTGCCTGCCGAAAACTCCAGCTGTTTGCTCCCAAACTGCACAAGAGGAACAGCCAGCGGTACTTAAATATGACAGGCTACTTACTCATTTCTCTTCCTGGACTGCTGAGGCATGCACATGGTCTGAGCAACTTCCACTGCCCCCTCCTTTCACCTTTTGGTTTCCAGGCTTTTCTGAGAAATGAGGAAAGCGTGGGAGGACAAGTCAAGCATCCAGCAGAGCAGAGTCTGCCAGGATCCAGTTCTCAAGAAACTCACTGGACCTGTCACAACAGCTACTATTTCCCAGAAAAAGAAAGCATACTTGAAACATAAAGGTGAGCAGGAAGGCAGGGAACTGCTTCTGCCAAAGGCTTCATTTTGGCTGCCAAAGAAGGCTCAAGCCAGGGCTGGAGGATTCCTTTAGCAGAGGACAATTAATATGATGCCTTTGTGTGTGTGTGCGCACGCTAGGGAAATGCTATAGCCACAGTGACCTTCTTAACTACATTTGACAGCGCAGGAATAGATTAGACCCACTGATAGCTAAATGGGGGAAGGGAGAATCTGCAGCTTGTTAACGTTGTACTGTGGCCTCTGTTCTGGTCAGATTCACATTCAAATTCAGGTAGTACTAGAAACAAACGTTTTAGTTTTCACAATTAAAAAAAAGCCCATTGGCAAACACATGGATTATATATATGTGTTCCTGAAGAAGCTGCATTTGGACTTAAGTCTATGATGAATTTACACTTGGTGGCAGCAGTACTCGAGGCCAAACTAAACAAGATGCCAATGTTACCCGAAATGGTGGGAAGTCTCTTCCTTTTAGTGTGGTGAAACTAGCCAGACCAGACTCTTGGGTTTGTAAAAGGCCGTTCAACACAGAATCTTAATTGCCTATGTATACAAGAGTCAGCTTTTGTATTGATACTCGCAGGAGAGCGGATAAAAGTTAACAATTTTTAATTAAGGGATAAGATGGGGGTTCACAAGCCCACAATAAAAGCAGCGGAACACAAACACAGCCCTAGGATATAGACAGTTGTGAAGGGATAGGTCTAGAATAGATAAGGAATAAATGGGGAGGGTCAGTGAAAGTTATAGTCACCTGATCTTGGAGCAGAATGGTCTGATGAACAGAACTGAGCACCTGTGCTTAGATCTGGAAGGAACAGTATTACAGACAGAGAGTTGTCCAGAGATACTGAACACTGGCGCTTGGAAGAGTAGGCTTCTTATAGGGAAAAACAGACCCTCAGGGTTATGCAGAGTGATCCTAAATCTCCCTAGACAAAGGGATTTCCTGCCCTTCCTGGGAAGGACATCAATCTTAATGGTTAGATTGTTGGTCTGGGTTGAGACATCAGCCTGATGTATCCAGACTCAGGAGTGTGTCCAAAGGAGAAGTTAGCTGGAGAAATTACAGATGGGAAACAATGACAGTGCAAAATAAGGTGGTCATTCAAGGTGTTAGTCACCAGAAGAAACATTAGGTTGTACAACACTGGGCAGGTAAGCACATTAATACATTTATTGTCTTCACCAGGGTGTATGATTTAGGGGTGGAAATGCAATCTCTCACCAGGGCAAGGTCTTTTGGGTTGACTTAATCCTGTCAGGAAGGATGTAAGAGAACATTATGCAAGTTGCTTTGGTGGGAGACCAGACCACACAAAGTTCTTTTTCCTTGTACCTACACTGAACTAATGCCCAAAACAGGTTCCCCCATTTTGGCACTGTGCTGCTAGGCATCCCAAGAGTTGGCTGAGGTAGTAGAGATGCCACTGTATTAAAAACAGGTTCCCTTAGTCCTTCATAGGTCAGTCTGGCAACACTAAGAGAGCCATAAATGGGCCATACAAGCAGTTTATTGGTATATAGCAGCAGTCCCCTCCCCAATCAGACTGGGGCATAGAGATGGGAGGAATTGAGGGATTAACTCACTTCCTTAGTGCTGATTTCTTGATCTCAAAGAGTAGCCTGCATACACCAGCCCCCAATGAGATAAGCAGCTCTGGAGAGTCTTTTGGGAGATCCAGTGGGAGATGTAGTATGCACTCAAACTACAATATTTTACACCTGTCACAATCAAGAGGCTTTCTCACAATAATGCCACTATTGTAGTTTGTGAATACTATGTGGTTGAACAAGGGTAACAGTCACCTGCTGTGATGGGGGTGTCCCAGAATATGACCTTGGGTCCACAGAAAGTCATTACATGTTGACCACTGGTGCATCTAAATCAGTATTCCCACTCTGACTGCCATAAGCCCTCCAGAGTCACAGAGGGAATGTGACTCCCCTACCACCATCTGGTGCCTTTATTTGGAGATGCCAGGGTCTGCATCCGGGACCATGTCCATGCAAATAAGGCATTCTACAATGAATTACAATTTCTTTCCTGTACAACAGGGATCCTCCATGCCACCTCTTCTTCTTGACTACAGCTTAAATTTGCCTCATGTAGCTGAAGTAATTGAACCTTTTAAAAATGGAGTTGTATTAATGTAAGGTAGTGGTACCTGCTCTCTCCCCTGCATTCATGTACAGATTTCCAATGTCTGTGGCCTAGGATTGCCAGTTCTAGGTTGGGAAATTCCTGGAGATGTAAGAGTAGAGCCTGGGAAGGGTGGGGTTTGGGAAGAGGTGGGACCTCAGTGGAGTATAATGCCATAGTATCAGTCCTTCAAAGTAGCCATTTCTTTCAGGGGAAATGATCACTGTAGTCTACAGATCATTTGTAATTCTGGGAGACTGACATGCTTCACCTGAATATTGGCAACTCTATTGTGGCCATGTCAGAATCATATTAGCATGTGTTTTTTTTTTCTTTTCCTTATAAGCTGCAGTTAAACTACTTTGGTATCCTAGTTCAGAGGGAAGAACACAAACCATGATGTGTGATTTACGACTGTACTTTACAAAGTTTTTAGCTTGTGTCCCTTTCTGCCATGGATGCAGCATTCAAATTGTATTTTTAAATACCTGAAGTATGGGTTCTTGCCTGGTTTATCTATTGTTGGCAACTAATGCTATTGTTTCAACCCAAACATTTTACTGACCTAACTCATGGTCACAATATCACCATCTGTACTGTAGTATTTGCATATCTACCAGGATGACTGACTTTTTCACAGGTGCCAGAAAGTTACATGTTACTGCATATACATTTTATAAACAATATATTGCTCTTTATTATAGACAAGGGGATGGATAGGGGTTTTCCAAATCTCAGATGTCACATCCCCTCTTGGTTTCTTTGAAAAAAGCAGAAGTGTCCAGTTTGTCCACTTTTTTCTTTGTTTCAGTTTATGGGGAAGGAAAGTTTGGCAGTTCCCTCAGACCATACACAAAGCAACTCTGAAGATTTTGGGTGTAACTCTTAAACAGACATGGTGTCTGTGAGAGTACCTTATGCTCAGTTCACTGCTTGCGAGTCTTTAATCCTGCTTGATCAGAAACAGCATGAGGATTCTGTGAATTGTGTATTGTAAATTCATTTTACCTACATGTAGCCCAGCTAATAGACAAGATGACACAGCTGCCTCATGCAGAAGATTTTGGCAGTTATGGAAGAGTTGACAAAAAGAGACTGATCTGATCCAGAGCAAGACTACTGAAAAGAACAGGAGTATACAAGAGCAGTGCTGTGCAGTCAGAGGGGCCTCATAGTGGGCTGTTCTCTTTTTCAGTGCAGGAATCTAGATTTCCTTCAAGTATCAAAATGTTTGTGTTAGCATTCAAGCTTCTCTCTTTTGGTGATAGGAATGTGTTGGCAGTTGCCATGTTGGGAATATCTGGACTAGATATGACTATAGGACATGAAGTTCTATACAGCTTTCCCCACCCTATTTTATTGACCTATCTCTTTTTCTTCCTAAGAAAAGAGTCCTCACATATTTTCCTCACAAGGAGTAAAGTAGCTTAATGGAGACAACTTTGTGAGGAAAAAATGGTTAAGCACCCACCATTTCATGCTTCTTGTATTCCCTGTTATAGCATGAAGTGACTGGTTTTTTGTTTTGTTTTTTAAAGCAGGCAGAAGTTTTGTAGAAGTCCATATAATGTGTAGCTTGGCTTGAAAATGAAAATTCTTATGTCCTGCTCTACCACCCCCATATCAGTAGACCGGTAATTCTTAAGAGCGCTAATCATTGTGTACTGTAAGAAACCCTGTCTAGTAGAAAGGAAACCACAAGCCTGAATAACATGTTCTGGGTAACTGTTCTGGGAGGAATTACAAATAAATCCTTCTACAAGACATCACCGTAGTCTTTAGGGAAAGGGGTTTTAGCTGGGACATGGCACCCTTGCTTGTGTTTTATTTTCCAGCAAATGTAAGCAGATTGACTAACTCGACTCCAGTTGTGTAAGCACTGGAGGCACAAAACTTTATAAAATTATTTCAAAGTGCAAGCGGTCTGTAAGACAGAACTAAAAATCAGGGGGGTGTAACATGAAATTTCTTTTACAATAGAGGAAGAAGCTTGTGATTGATCTTGTTTCCTGATAGAGTTATGAAGCTGGAATATTTACAAGGAATAGCAAGATTCAACATGAAAGCTGGCTGTGGTAACAGTTATGGTTTTTGCTATTTGTTTTCTGAACAGTGAAATCAGTTGATGCAAAAGTTGCTTTTCAGCTGTCAGCTACCTTGTTTGCTTTTTATAACAAGGCTTCTCTGTTATGATGCATAATCCCCCCCCCCCCCCAAAGAACATCATCAACAACAGCAACAACAAGAAATTGCTCTGGCTTTTGTGCACATAGATGCCTTTCACCCCAAAAAACTAAGTGAGTTTTCTGGTCTTTTTGTATTTCAGCAGAGCATTGAAAGTAGGATTCCAACAGATGGACTCAAACCACAAACCCATACTATCAAGTCAGGTGAGACAGTAGCTGTATATTGGTTCAAACCTGAAAGGGTTACACTAGTACAAAGCTGCTGTAAAATAGCAAAGATTCTATGGGGAATGTAAAGAACTGGAATGACATCATTTAGAAGAATACCTGGATTCTCAATGAGACAAGTATACAATAACCTCATTGTACAAGTTCTCAGACTTTGAGCAATTACTTTCACTGGTGGGATACAAGATTTTGCCTTCTCTTCTTTTCCCTCCTCCAGAGGTTGAGGATTGCCCATGGTTTGCAGCCTATGAGGTGCCTGAGGGCCTGCTGTTACCAAGAGTTGGATAGAGTTCAATTACCAGAAGTTGGATAAATTTCAACACTCCATTCAACCTCACCCACAGGCTCTTGCAAGGTCTGGGCAAAGTGCTTAGTTGCCATAGCAACAATAGTGTCCCTTCTAGCTTAATTTCTGCTAGATCTACTGAGAAAGTTGGTGATGGCGCCAATGCTAGAGAAGCTTGCTAGGATGCTGCAGCAACTGCCTGAACACATGTTAATCTGCTATAAGTGTGTGTGTGTGTGTGTGTGTGTGTGTGTGTGTGTGTGTGTGTGCAAGCATTGTTCTCATCCCTTGTTCTTGCTAATCCTGCTACGAGATTCTATCCTTGCATCTGGTTTATCTGCCTTCCTGTAATGTACCTCAGCTTGCCTTGATAATCTGCAGCAGTGATCACCACCATAGTGGCCACCATGACATCTGCCAGTCTGTTTCCAGGCACCCACTTTTTCGATGGAATATCCCTTCTGCAAAGCAAAACAGACAATCCCATTTTCCTCCACTTCACTGAACAGGTAGTGGTTCAAAACAGCCCAGGAAAGATGGCCTTTATGTCTGCAGGCAGCAACATATTGAAAATAGCTATCTCTGTCATAAGAGAGAGGATGCTTGGCTTGCAACCTCACCATTTTGTGATTGGACCCATCCCCTATGACATCCATTGTTTTTTGTTCCAAACATTCAGGGAGTGACCATAGTTCAGAGACTGGGGATCCCAGCCAATGTTTCAATTAACTTTGGAGAGATGACTTTGCTGGAAAAGGCCAACCCTGCCACAGTATAGGATCTTAAATACCTCCAATGAACTATCACCCAAGTCCTTGCAGGGTGGATTCATAAACCAATTCCTGACAGCCTTGTCCAACACAAATCAATTTTTTCTGTAACGCTCATCAGATGAACATATTGAACCATCTGCAAGACTGGAAAGCACATGTATGTGTCAGATTCAAGAGGACTGAATAAGAATCAGATGTCAGGACAGAAAGATCCAAGATATGGCCACATTTCAGTGAAAAGAAAAATGGCTTTTTATGTCCCCTGAAGAAGCATTAAGTTTGTTATTAATAGCACAAATCAGATAATCTTTCAGAAGCAATTAGGTCTACGAAGAGGTCAGAAAACTCATCACAAAATGTCATTTCATTCAAACAGTAATTTCCAAATGTTATTTATAGAGTCACAGTCCAGCTAAAGTTCATTGCTACACTGCATCACATTGTTCAGAAATCAATGCAACTCCATTAAGTTTCTGAATCACTTCCCCAAGGATGCCAGTAACATCTGCCTATTTCCCCTTAGTCTTCAGCCAGTCCTCAGTGATTTCAAAGCTCTTTATACAGGAAATGTCAACCATTAGGATACCAAGCAGCTTTCTTCTGAGAGCTGTGTCATGCATTACAAGTTTGAATGCCTGGATATTTTTTTCAGTGTGGTTTAAAAAATGTTGAGGCTGCCTTGAGGCTTTGACAAGAGACATGTCATAAATATGTTTAAGTATTTCAGATTGTGTAATGCTTGTGTATTTGCTCAATCTGTATCTGTTTCAGTCACTACATGTATTTTTGTAACCTCACAGACATGGGCTATGGGAAGCTGCAATTAGCTCTAGATTCTCAGCTCATGGTTCTTGTTTTGTTCACATTATTTTAAAAAAGATGGTTATTGCTGTGCCTATTATTTCCTGTGAAATTATAGCATACTAGCAAGAGCATGCCACTGACAGCTAGAAAAATCAGAAATCAAAGATCACTTTCACTTTCTACTTGGATTTCCAAAAGGCTTTTGACAAAGTTCCTCACCAGAGACTATTGAGAAAACTCAGCAATGAAGGAATAAGAGGGGAAGTCCTCCTATGGATTAAAAACTGGTTGAGAAACAGGAAGCAAAGAGTGGGTGTAAATGGGAAATTCTCACAATGGAGAGATGTAGGGAGTGGTGTCCCCCAAGGATCCGTATTGGGACCAGTGCTCTTTAACCTATTCATAAATGACCTGGAAGTAGGGGTGGGTAGCGTGGTGGCCAAGTTTGCAGATGATACCAAATTATGTAGGGTGGTGAGAACCACAAAGGATTGCGAGGAGCTCCAAGCGGACCTTGATAAATTAGGTGAGTGGGCTAAGAAATGGCAAATGCAGTTCAATGTAGCAAAATGCAAAGTGATGCACATAGGGGCAAAAAATCCAAACTTCACATACACGCTACAGGGGTCAGTGCTATCAGTCACAGACCAGGAAAGGGATTTAGGCGTCTTAGTTGATAGTTCCATGGGAATGTCAACTCAATGTATGGCAGCTGTGAAAAAGGCAAACTCTATGCTGGGGATAATTAGGAGAGGAATTGAGAATAAAACTGCAAAGATTGTCATGCCCTTATATTAAGCCGTGGTGCGACCGCACTTGGAGTACTGTGTTCAGTTCTGGTCGCCACATCTCAAAAAGGATATTGAAGAGATAGAAAAAGTGCAGAGAAGGGCAACGAGGATGATTGAGGGACTGGAGCACCTTCCTTATGAGGAAAGGCTGCAGCGTTTGGGACTCTTTAGTTTGGAGAGGAGACGTCTGAGGGGGGATATGATTGAAGTCTATAAAATTATGCATGGGGTAGAAAATGTTGACAGAGAGAAATTTTTCTCTCTTTCTCACAATACTAGAACCAGGGGGCATTCATTGAAAATGCTGGGGGGAAGAATTAGAACTAATAAAAGGAAACACTTCTTCACGCAACGTGTGATTGGTGTTTGGAATATGCTGCCACAGGAGGTGGTGATGGCCACTAACCTGGATAGCTTTAAAAGGGGCTTGGACAGATTTATGGAGGAGAAGTCGATTTATGGCTACCAATCTTGATCCTCTTTGATCTGAGATTGCAAATGCCTTAACAGTCCAGGTGCTCGGGAGCAACAGCCGCAGAAGGCCATTGCTTTCACATCCTACATGTGAACTCCCAAAGGCACCTGGTGGGCCACTGCGAGTAGCAGAGAGCTGGACTAGATGGACTCTGGTCTGATCCAGCTGGCTTGTTCTTATGTTCTTATGCATTTTCACCCTTTTGGCCTGTCTCAATGGTTGAATCCCCACTGAGAAAATGAATGTAGATACAACCCAGTTTGAAAAGAATCGGAACCTTTCCATTACAGTTTCATGGTCCCCACCGCAGCTTGTGCCCCCCAAGCGATCCTTGTTTCAAGCAACGCAGCAGCAATGCAGGAACCCCCACTCTTGAGTGATCCCACTCTCGCGCAATCCGCTCAGAGGCTATCCTGATTGGCTGCTGCATTGTGTTGGGGCCAGAATTTTTTTATTTTTTTCCTGGTGGAGCCATGTCTGGGCGACCGTATGCAGATTGACTCCACGTGAAAATGGTAAAATGGCTGATTAAAGCAAAGCCCCATTTTCTGTGCAGCTCTGTCCTATCTTATCCACGTAGATACAGGGTTTTGTGCTGCCTTTCATTGCCTTATATTTGCTTACACAGTCAAAAATGTCCCATGTTGCTCTGTGTCCACGTTGCTTCTGGGTACGCGAAATTTTTAAAAAGGCTGTGCGCGGATCATTCACAGCCCACTGCAACCTGATTGGATGGGAGGCTCCATGTCACTCGGAACGGTGGGAGATTCAACCCCCCAATCCTCCCCACTGCTCCCCTCCGATCTGGATTCATCACAGCATTTTTCAAAAGGTCTACTTTCAACCAGGTCTGGGAAAAACACGTGATAACCCGGACAAGGAGCTTCAGAACCGTGATAGTCAGAAAAGCAGTGAGGAGTTTTGCACCAAATCTTGATATTTTGCTTGAGTATCACGCATCTAATCCTCAGTAGGGATTCGATTAATAACTAAATCATATGTGGAAAGGGCTCAGTCTTTAACACGTGCTCCAGTTTCAAAATTTCTAACACTGAAAAATGATGTTGAGCTCATGGAGACATGACAACGTTCAAACATAACTTTTATCCAACATTTAACTGGTGGTGATGGTGTGTGCGTGTGTGGGGCAGTTGCAGAGGCTTGAGGAAAGAAAGTGCACAGCAAATTGCCATGTGAATGTTCTGTTGTTGCTACAAATTCCTCTACTGTGCATCATGGGGATCAGGCATTAGTTTCTAACCACAATAAAGGAGATGGGGAAAGAAGAATGAGCCACTTATGCAAGCCCAGCAATAAATCTAGACTTGAATTAAAAGTGACACCTGAAAATAGCCCATCTGTTTTTCAGATGCTTATGCATTGGTTTACAAATAGAAAAGAGCAAGCAGTACATTTATGTTCTCCTTACCCGCACCTTTCTTAATCTGGTTTCAAGGATCTCCCTGTTTTCTTAATCCATTTTTCTTTTAAAGTGACACACTCTTTCTTCCAGTACATTCAAAGCTTAAAAAAGAACTCCTGATTTACTAGAACTCAAGTTGCTTCTTGTTTGGTCCATTTCACCACTTTGATAAGAAATAGACATATAATAGAGCTACAGTTACAAATTCAGAAAACAGCCTTTTTTTATTATTGGCCTTTTATACTCTACTGAAATGAGAAGACGGCCCAGTACATGACTATCATCGTTGTAGAACTTTATTGAATCTGCTAGTCCAAAGATGCACCAGCTCCATCCTTGCGCCTTTTCTAACAGTTAGCTACAGCATTTTTTAAAATTGAGAAATACTTTTTAATTATTTTAAATTGTTATTTTATGACTTTAGCTTCTAAACTGCTCTTAAATTTTTAATTGGGAACAGAAATTTTGTGGCAGTCTCAACCTTTCTGCTTCAATAGAATGTTTTAAACTCAGCCTGCGAGTTGAAAAGACAAAGAAAATAACTTACCCTTGGGAGCTTCTATTATTCCAAACTTAAGAACTGTGGAACATCCACAGCTAGATCTCTTATAAACTACAAAGAAACAACTGTTTACAAAGCTGAAATCCTAAATATAATAGTTGTTCTTATGCATTGTTTCCAATATTTATGGAAGAACTACTACCTTCTCAAAAGCCATTGTTGTCAATTAGAACTATTGCCATAGTAGAACTAAAGGGAAGTAACGATTGAAACTGTTGTGCATTCTTAACCTTATACCACTCTCTAGTGGACAAGTCAAGGTGTTGAAAATTTTGTGTTCATACAAGTGAACTGTACAGCTAGTGATGTTAACCAATTTATTCCAAGGAATTTTCATGAAATGTGGATTGTAGTTTGAGAAGCATAATATCCCCTCCCATTTCCAGAAGCTGTCTTCAAGCAGTCATTACTTTTTACATTTATGATCTAATGTGAAGCGTAATTTAATTTGGTTCCATCTCCATAGCTAAACCAAAGATAAAGCAATCTCATAGTGTTGTTGCCTACCCAGAGTTGAGAATAGCCATCTTGACTCCAGTCTTCATAGCTTCTAAGATACTTCACTGAAAAATTTAAAAGGAGGAAAATGACACGTTGCTGTAATCAGCAGGCAAAACTGAGCACGTTTGTGTACTACAATCTCTGAAATGGCACCCAGCCGTGATGCCAGCAGAAGAAATGTCTGTGGGAAAGAGAAAATGGCAGGTGGCACAGAGAATCAAACTGAAGCGGCAGAATGGTGGGTGTGAGCAGTGAAAATGAAAGTGAGAACTCTTTACAGTTGGGCGGCAAAAATAAAATATTTTGAAAACAGCTTCAGGAAAAAAAGTTGCTAAGCATTTTCAAAAGAAAACATTTTAAGGAAAAATAAAACATTTTCGAAATGTTTTGAGCAAAAAGCTGTGCAGAAATCCTGCAGCAAACATTTTGTTTTCCGATCTCAAAACATTTTATTTGTGTTGTGCAGAAAGGGTCATGGTCATCATTGTCCAATGATGAATGAATGGAATCCCTATTTATAGGATCAGAGTAGCATCTTTCAATTGATTTAGAATCCAGTCTTTGTAGGGTGATGCCATGAGTCATTCCCTGGGAGACAAGGAATCTGACTAAGAACCAGACAACACCATAGATGTGGAGCTGGCTCATCGAGAGGATAGGCAAGTAACACAGCCAAGCACTTCTCTGCCAGCCAAAGCTGAGCCAGATACAGTACATCTGGGAAAGCCTTCAGCAGCCCCAGAGGAGCTAAATGACATGCAAGCTGTGCAAAATAGGCAAAGGCAGAAGCTCAGTATTAAAAGAAGTGCCTGCAATGCAGCTCGACATGGCAAAAAGCTCTGCAAGCTAGAAACAGCAACATCAGAGGAGGACTGAGTCCTTGCAGGATCCTGGCCTCATTAGCAAGGGCCTCCTATATAAACCCTGTCTCGAGCTTGGCTCTGCCTGGGTGCAATGAGTGTGTTTCACAGGGATAGTCCATGCATGTGATTTCCTGCCTGGTTTCTCTGAACCTTGGTTCCCAGCCTGCCTGCTTGTTTTAAGTCCTCGACTACTTGGACTGCGTGACCACACCTGCATGACCATGTGTTTGGACCACCTGTCAATGCTTGTACCTGCCTTGACCTTGGACTGCCTGACCACACTTGTGTTTGCTGCCTGCCCTGACCTCGGGCTACCTGACATGCTGTAACTGATGTCTGCCAGGAGCACAGCTGATTTCAATGTTTTGATTGAATTAGAAGTGCTGGTGTGAGCACACTGCTAGTCCATGTGATGTCTTCATAACTGTCCATTTGCAGCATTCAGTTTATATGAGACAAGCGCTGTGTCTTCCACAATTTTAGATGGAACCCACTGCACCAGTTCCATAGTTTCCACCCAACATTGGTTCCTGAGAAGGTATGTAGATTCCTAGAATGTCAAAGCAGAGTACAGTTTCTAGGCACCTAACTAGGGTGGGGAAATCCAGGACACGTGCCCTGGGTGCCACATGACTGGGAATGCCCTGCCATCCCTTTGTGAGAAAGGAGGAGGGCTGTCTCTGCATGATGTCCTGCGGGAAGGCTGGTTCCTTTAAGGTGGATGCCACTGGAGAAGCAGAGATGCCTCTTCCCTTGACAGAGGCTCCTTCAGGAAGTTCAGGCTATGCCCTGCCTCTGCTACACCTCCTCCTCTTGCTCTCACCCCCGATTCCTTCTCCCTGTCTTCTTTGGGAAGCTTGGGCTGTGCCCCCTCTCTGCCAGCCATTATATGGAGAGACTGTGTCTCCATCTTGGGTAACATGTCCTGAGCTCCATAAAGAAAACAGGATAAAAATGAGGTAGAGAGACAATATGAGGAATGAGATGGAAACCTGCAGGAGCTTCACAGCAGACCAAACAATGGAAGATTTTCTTCTGCAAAAAGATCTGCAGTTTTGGTTGGAAGAATATCTTGTGCAGTTTGTAGGTGAGGTGGAATTCCCATGGATGGCCAAAAGATGGAGGCCATCCCCTCTGCCCCATAAATAGGGTTGCAAGGAAATGGGAAGCTGGTGGCCACGCAGACTCTAGCAAATGGTAAACCTGTTCCCTAATGTGTGTGTTGGTAGTACTGATGAATCATCATCTAGATAAAAGAAACCCCACATTATTCTCAGTAACATCTTTTTTCATGTTCAAGGATGTTTTTTTTAAAGTGGGAGAGCATTCAAGTTATGTGACACATTCTAAGAACAGTTTTACTGCCATGATCTGCTGTAAGTAGGTTGGCCTTGAACAAGAGCAGAAAACCTTTCCAAGTTACAAACTGGGCTATAGGAAAATCCTGGTGTTCCACCATTTCCTTACGTTGGTTGCAGTCATTTGCTGTGACTTTGTTCCAGTCACATAGTATGAAGGGATGTGCAGATATGTGAAAGGATGACTGCATGATACGTATGGAAAGAGTTTGCTAGGGCTAACTTTAATGCTTTGGTTCTGCTCCCTATTCATTACCACTGGACTTGGGTAGAAGAACCTCTTGATCGCTCATCTCCCACCATGAGGACCATCTCAACTGCCTAATTGGCAGAACCAACCCAGGTGCTTGCAAAGGATGCGTGGAATGTCGCCATGAGGGTAGATTTTTTTTTTTTTGCTTATAAAAATCTTGAGGATTTTCGCCTTGTATCTATGTTTTTTCGCCGTACGGATCCATAATTTTTAGGAGGTGATCTTTATTTATGCAGTTGAGCTGCCATGTGATGGATTTATGAATTGTGACAAAAATCACAGGATCCTTGTGGATCCGAGACCACACGGTACCACTGCGGGGCCGATTTCTAAAGGGTTTGCCCAGCAATTTCGCCCACTCGGTAGTCTTTCTGGGACGTCCTTTCGAGTCCCTCAGACAGTCGAGGACCGGCCGCGAGCACGCGCTATCCTACCAGCCTATTAGAGGCGAAGGCGCCAAAGAACCAACCGCTCTCCCCTTTCCTGCTCCGCGGTCCTGAGAAAAAGAAACGTGCGTGACGTAACGCCGAGGCACCGGAGTATGTTTACGGAGGGCCTGCTCCCAGCAGCCAACCAGAAAAAGAGTTCGGGTTCTCGTCCCGCCTTGTTAGTGTACGTAAGCTTATTAGCAAAACCGTCCTTCCCTCAGTTCGACCAATGGACGCCCGAGCTTGCGAATTCCCCGCCTGTGTGGTCCCCTGACCGGCAGTGTTGTGCTGTGCTATGGAGAACGGAGCTCTCGAGGAGTCCTGTTTGCCTCACCTTAGCGATCGAGGGGTGGTGCCGCTGCTCGAGACATGACCCAGTCCCTCCACAGCAGCCAGAGCAGCGGCGGGGATGGCAGCAGCCTGCGGGGTTCCCTCGGTAGCCCTGCCAGGCTCTGTGGTCAGGTGGCGGGCCGGACAGACGGCGCCAGGAGTGGCAGGTACAGGAGGAGAGCGGTTCCCATCATACGCACCTTCTTACGAACCTGACGTGGAGCTCTAGAGGTGCTTTCAAATGTTATAATGATAATTCTGGAGGGCTTGATGTGCTGGCCTGTTGTAGCTAAATTAAAACGGTTTGAAGACTACTAACATTTTATTCCAGAGAAAGATTTCATGGGGTAGCATCAGACGAAGCGAGGTCAGACCCAGGGATGTTTACGCTGGAGTCAGTTTTGTTTGTCTTTAATGTGATGCAGGATCCTTGCTCAACTTTGTTTCAAATCTTCCCTTTTCGTTTTGATTCTTTTCTGTGTTTCCAATCAGCTCCTTGCTGATCACCCGCGACATGAACTGAATCCTTGGCAGTTTTGTATTAGAACTAATTTTTTTGTATTTAAACAAAAGTTTGTATTAAAAAGAAAGGCCCTTAGGTCTAAACTCTGTAAACTGAAGGAAATAGAATGTATTTACTAGCTGAAATAAGTCCCAGTGTGATCTACTAGGTAGCAAATAGGCTTAATATTGCAGTTTCTAATACATGGAATAGGTCCATTCTGCTTGTGACTGATCTATAAAGCTAAATTCAACTTCATGATTCTGGCTGTGTGTTGTAGCAACCCAGGTGCTTTGCATCTGCAACTCAAACAGGAAATTTGTTCAGTCCCTCAATATTTGACTAATGGATTAAGTTTGGTTTGGCTAGTTAAAAGTTATGGCCCGGAATTTGGAACTTGACTGTATAAATATTGTTATACTGTTACAATACAACCTCCTCATTGGAGTTACTCTTGCCATGTACCAGATTCTTTAGATTTCCATTTGGGAGACAGAAACAAATCCACATATGATTACTGAGATTTATGAGTTAATCAGTTTATTAGCACAACACACTAATACACAGAAATAGGTCAAACAAGAATGTATACAACATCCATGATTATCTGAAGATGCCCTTTAAGAGTTATTCATCCATGATTATCTGAAGATGCCCTCTAATAGTTACTTTCCACACTGGTGGCAAAGAACACAACCATGTTGTCCTTGTACCCAAACTCCTTGATGGTTTTTTCCTGTTAGCCTTTTTTTACTTGTGAGTTCAGGGGTCAGATATAAAGCACCTGTCTGTAGTGAGAAAGTCAAGAATAAGTTGTAATATTCTGAATCAAGTCTCATGTGATAATGGGCATATCTTGTTTCTGGTGTCCAGCCTTCTGCAAGTGGACAAATCAATGTTGAGTTCTCCCTAACTGTACTTTGTACTTTATCCCTTTTTCATCTTGGCATTTTGCTACCCACTAAAAACTTTTAAAATAAGTTCTATAAATTACATGTCTTTCCCTTCCTACAGTATCCATGTAAAAGACTTTCACAGAAGCTTTGGTTAGTTTTGAACCTTAGCATATTTTTGTTCTGATACAGTTCTTCATTCCCAAACACTTGGGTCTTTACAACCGGAACCTTCCAGTCTCTCACCTGTAATGTCTGAACAGCTTAATGTTTCAGCCAAGTTCTTTGAGCATATGAGTAAACCAGACATAAAGAGTTTGGAGATTCTTAGGTTCTATACAAGTAGCATCCAGATTTACAAGTTGTCAGTCCAAATTTTCAGCTGTCCCAAATGCAGTGTTAGTAGATTAGTTGCTAACATTTATTATAACTTTCTATGACTGTAATGAGGGTTGCTTTTTTTTCTGGCCTGTTTAAGTGCTACTCCCATGAAGTAATGGAGCTATTGGTTTCCTAACCACTTTTCCTAGCAAGAGACAAATTTTACTTGGTTAATTTTTGTTGGGTTGTTTTAAAGGCACAAAAGCAGTGCTAGGGCTGTTAGTGACAACCTATGGGATATGTCCTCCCACTTTATTAGAATTCTATTCTAATAAGTCCGTTAGATGTATGCTCTTTCTAGGATGTGTTCAGGCATAAAATTTAATCGTGATTATATAAAAATGTAAATGAACTCAGCTTGTCCCAGGTGTTCATGTACCCGTTTTCCTTCTTCTTATAGTTCAGAATAGGGTAAAGAATTCAAGTTTGAAAACTGACTTCAGCTATCTTTGATGTGTACATTCAAGTGTACAGTGTAACATGTTAGTTTTCTGAGGAAAGAGTGAGAAGGCAAAGAGTGAAGCCCTTCCCCTTGCTCCAGATACTCAAGATCTTTCCAAGGTTTCAGCAGTGGTGGAAGGAGACAATCCTACATGCTCAGAGGTATTTAGGTGATTTAAAAGGTTGTAGTTATACTAGCTGTAAAGCCATTGTACAAATGAGCGCAATGGACTCTAGAAAACAGATGGTGGGTTAACGGCACCTGCTAAGGGGGCCAACCCTTCCTACCTTTCCTCCTCTCTTGGCGCCATGACACCAGCTCCTTGCTGTTCTCCCCTTCCCAGTACCTGTATTTCCACGCAACAGTTAATGGTGCAGTTGTGGCTTCTAGCAGTCATGACTCTCCCACAGGCGCCTAGGCTCCAAAGTGACTCTTTCTCACATTCTTTGGGAAAATGGGAGGAGGGACTGTTTCTGAATAAAGGGGATATTGAAAGCCAGATTCGTCACAACTGACTTTGATAAGCTGGGCGCTTCGTTGCCTTCCAATAAATGCTGCTGATCAACAATACAGAGTTTGATTCAAGGATTGAAACCTAACAATAAGGAAGCCAGGAAGACCGAGACAGAGGCAGACTGCCAAGCTAAGAGACAACCTCAGAGACAGAATCTATAATCCAGTATTGGCTCGGAAGTATTTATGGCTACATCAGGAAAATAAGGGATTCTTTTGGGTAGGGGATGACCCCATGCTGAAACCTGGAAGATGTTATTGGCCTTTTTCTCCTCTGCTGCATACTTTCAGGGCTGCTTGTGCACATACTAGGAGGCTGTTCGTTCAAGTCCCAACCAATCTTACTTCAAGACTTTAGTAGAAATGTAGTATACTTTGTAATATTTCTCTTTAAATTTGACCTGTTGATAAACCTGAATACCAGCTGTATGGAGAGGGGAGCAAGCACTAACCTTCTTTGAACCTCAACTGGCTCTGTTGCTTGGAAAAATCTCAGCACAGATTAAAAACAACAGCCATGCTCTCTTAGTGAAGTCAGTCCCAACCTCTGTCATGTGCTGTGCCTTTATCATAACTCCTTTTGTTTTTTTTTTGTCTCCCCAAGCCTTCTAAAATAATATAGGCAAGGTTCTTGATAAGTGACTGCTGGTAGTAATCTTGTGAGATGACATTTCTGCCAGTGAGGAAGGAGTGACCTTAATTTTTGCATATGCACTGCTTCCTATTTGAGAAAGCGAAACTAATCTTGAACCTAATAAGTATATGCAGCAGAGTTTCATGGTGATAGTTTATTCTGAAACTATGAACCCAGTAGCATCAGCTTTTTGAAAGGCAAGCATGAATATCTTAACTTTTTTTCTTTTTTTTTTGATGAATGAAGATATACCCGTTTCCCCAAAAATAAGCCCTAGCATGATTTTTCAGGATTTTTGAAGGATGCTTGAAATATAAGATCTACTCCAAAAATAAGCCCTAGTTACAGATTTCCCAGCACAGCTGATCTAGTCACAAGGGGGGTACAAAATCATGGGGAAAAAAATAAGACATCCCCCGAAAATAAGCCCTAACGCATCTTTTGGAGCAAAAATTAATATAGGGCCCTGTCTTATTTTGGGGGGAAACACGGTAGGAATCTTGCTGGAATTCTTGTCTCTTTCAGTGATTGTACTGTCAGTAAAGGCTGTCTTCCTAGCTACGTGAGGACATACTTCTTAATGTTGGCATTTGAATTACATTTATGACAATACTGCTGCTATTAAATGCTATTTTGAAGTTTATTTTCCTCTAAACACTTGTAAGATATGGGTCTAAATACAGTTTTAGCTAGATCAGGGGTAGGGAACCTGCGGCTCTCCAGATGTTCAGGAACTGCAATTCCCATCAGCCTCTGTCAGCATGGCCAATTGGCCATGCTGGTAGGGGCTGATGGGAATTGTAGTTCCTGAACATCTGGAGAGCCGCAGGTTCCCTATCCCTGAGCTAGATGTTTAAGTAACATTAGAATCATATCACAGGAGTGGCATTTTATATGATGAACTTTTCTACTCCCTGATCATATATTTTTTATTTTTTGCTCCCTGAAGCCTGTGGTCTTTTGTGTGAGAGTATGCAATACCATAAAGGCTAATATATGCACAAATTGTACTGATATTATATGGCTGAAAGCTTAATCATCTTTGCCTTTATGGTACATTAAAAAGTTGAACAAAAGGAAAGCAAAATATTCATTTGTGTGCCATTTTATTTAACGTTGAGTCACTTTAAGCACAACCAGATAGCACTGGCACAGCTGAATTTCATTGGTGGTATATGGTTGTCAGTGATATGATAATGGTGGATATAATCATTTCAGCTCTTCATTTAATCGTGTTCTATACATATTGTTAGCGTATAGTTTGGGGATAGACATTCCTGGCAGATGTACTGAATAATGGCATGCCTGACTATTTTGCTTGTTGTCAGTCATCATGCAATGCATAAAGGGGAATGGATACACAAGTACTATATAAACAATGTAAAATTGCAATTAGTTTCCAAAAGGCTATCACCACAACCATGTGGTATATTTTAACAAAATAATCAGTTTATAATTGAAAGTTTACAGTAAATCCTGTATTTTCATACACTTCATATATTCATTTCTTCATCCAACATTATATCAAATCAGAAATAAGTACATAATTTTACATAAACAAAGTTTAGTTACAAGCAATTCAAAGTTGCAAAAATGTGTGGTGGGGCTAGTTAACCTTCTGGAAGGTTTCTCAGTTTCTCTGTAGGAAGAATTGGAAAAAAAAGTTGATGCATTTTTATGTCGTATAGGTAGAAGTCTGGTGAGAATAAACTGAAAGAATTCTGTATGAAGGCATAATGGTGGTTGTGTGAGAGACTATTGATTGAAGCTTTCTATAATCACAGGAAGAATGTTGGACGAGACTTCCATCTGCTCTTTTCATTGAGCACTGAAAAGCTAATTCATGTCTTTTAAAGCATGGGATTGGAACAACTCAAAGGGCAATTGTCGTGTTTTGCTAACTTCACCCACTACATTTGCTTTTAATACAGGACTAGCCAACTGGCTTCATAGCACACAGGATGTCTAGAAGAGAACGGTTGTGTCTCAGGACTGGAGCTTGTACTTTGTAGTCCCCAACACTTCCGGGTAAAGGAATTCTAAGCTCAGATGAGATGTTGTGAGAAGACTAATCAGTTCCTTTAATATAAAAGAACATAGCTCCGATTTGGAGTGGAGATGCATGAAAAGGAGTTGAAGGGGTATCATTCTCTGCACGATTTTACAAATTAAAATTGGAATCTTTATATTGTTACAGACCTTCAAAGGAAAAAAAAGGCTTGTGGCCCATAAAGGCTGCTTTTGATTCCCATACTTCCTCAGTCTAAATCAGCACCACACATGATTTCAGGCTGACGTGGAAGCCCTGTGATCTTGATCACATCTAGTCTAACTGTTAGGTGTTGGAGGAGGACCTTGAGATGGATGTTTCTCAAGATTAGTGGTATATTCCATTTGAACAGGCTGAAAGCAAATTGCATTTTGAGTGGGAGTATATGGTTGAGAGTATAGAAAGTCAGCTATGACTTGATTTTAAAAAGTGTTTTTTTCAAATTGCTTGAAGCAGGACCCACCTGCTAAACATACCCTTTTTAGGATCTGCTTGCAACTTAACTCTATGTTCCTTTACCAATCTAACAGAAGACTAGTGCTGTGCTAAACAATACAATTTCCATGGATAGAATTTATAAACAAATAGCACTATTGATCTCAGTTTGTATTCCATAGATAATTGGCACATTTTGCGCAGGTAAACTTAAATTTGCAGTCAAGCTTCCTCTCCTCATTACTGTTCTATACTAGCCTTGCAGCCCTCTTTTGGGATCTAACAAAAAGTTTGAGAACGGCTGGATTATAATAAATAAATTGTGTTTTAATGTAGTAGAATTGGAGGGTTTGCACATATTTTTTCACGTAAAATATTTGTGCTATAGAAGACAGCAAAGCTTTCAGATAAGTGCAACTGTTTTGTAGAAGTTTTGATGGAAGAGAAAATAACTTTGCCCTTCAATTAGACAAATTACAGCCTTGCCAGATGTTAGAATTAATTTTTTAGTGCAGTGTTCTTGATAGTACCAGTCTACTGCCTGTGCACAATATCTTGTCAGCATGTATAGTAAAGATCTGGGCTTTTGTGGATTACTTTCCAGCCCAGATTTCTGCATTCCCAGCTTGGTATTTTCCGTGCTTCGTCATGAATACAAAATCTTTAAGGGACCATAAAGAGTTATCACTTTGGATACTGGAGACTTCTAAAGGTTCCTGTTAAATACTATGAAAAGTCAGTCTCCAGGATAGCAAGGATAAAACCTCAAGCAATTCCAATATAGGTGACCCAAAGTGGCAAAAGAGCTGAGATCTGTGACACTATATAATGAACTATGGTTAGGTGGGTATTGTTGTTGCTGAAGGTAGCTTTACTGTGTTATGATTATGGTTGTACTAGAGTTGAGATCCATTGTACAAACAAATATAATGGGTTTTGAAAGCTGTTGGTGGATTAACAGCATCTTCCAAGGAGGCCAACCCCTCCTGCCTTTCCTCACCCCCCCCCCCGCCCTGCATCACCAGCTCCCTCCTCGTCATCCTCCTCTTCCCAGACACCTGCACTGGCATGCAAGGGGTTAATTTGCAGCCACTAAGGGGGGGGCAACCACTCTTGCCTTTCCTCCCCCTTCAGCCCCATGTCACCAGCTCCCTTCTTGATGTGATTTTGGCAAGTCACACAATCCAGTAATGAAGGAGTTAATGTTGTGCATGCTAATTAGTGAGATCAAAAGTCAGTGATCAGGTAATTGACCTCTATTGGTCAATTAGACCCAGCATGAGATACATGTGGGAGCATGGGATACATGTGGGTCTGCACGTAGACAATAGGTATGTAATCTTTGTTACTCTCTGCACATGCTCACCAGTAGTTTGTAAGCCATGTGATAGTCAAGCAACAGCTAGCTGAATGAGCTAGCTAGCTACTTAGAAAGATATTTCTTGTTTTATATCCAAGTTACCCTTTCCTTCTTTTATTGTAAGTAAACTCCATTTTTCAGTAAGCAACTGCCTCTGCCTCTTTATTGCGCAAACTCTGCTTTATAAGGCTTGTGATATAATTATCACAACCACTGAGATTTGCAACACTTCCCCTCTTCCTAGATGCCTATATTGCCACACAACAGTTAACAGGTTCAGCTTCCAACTATCATGACCTTCTCATGAGGAGTGGCTGATACCAGCACCTGCTCCTCCTCAGGCAGCTTCAAATGGTATATTAACTAGGGTGTTGTGGGTCTTCATTGTTTGGAGGTTATGTTTCTACATCAGTATCCCTATTTGATCAGTGATTCCCTTGATATATGGTAAGAACACCTTCCCTCTGGGTGGCTGTTTATCTTCATTCCTGTGGTTTGTTCTTGGACTTGCGGCTCTTCTGATGTCTGTAGTAGAGTAACCATTAGCTTTCGACAATACATGGTACATTAACTGCAATTATGTATCAGTGAGGGAGAAGGGCAAGTGGCTAACCGCAATATTCCGCTGTTTTGTTTGTGTTGTTTTTTACCCATTCTGTGTAAGCCCTGCCCCTAAGCCATATGTGTGTGGTGATTGACTGGAAGTGAATCATCACCACCACAACTAACCTTTTATATAATAGGATACTTGTGCTCCAGTATGGCAAAGGAGTGATTATGATACAGAAACAGACCACAGTTCTTAAATCAGCTACACTTGCTGATATAAATGCACACACCTGCTCACTAGCTTTCTAAGTTAAGTTCACGCCAGTTCTTAATGATACAGCCTTAAGACATACAAAAGACAGCTAGCCAGGAGGAAACATGTGTATGTTAGTGCAGTCCCCTTGAATGAGCTGATAGAAGTTACTGTGCCTTAAGCTGCAGGTTAAAAAAAGGAAGATACTGCAGCAGTGGCATAGGAGCAGCAGTGGCATAGGAGGTTAAGAGCTTGTGTATCTAATCTGGAGCAACCGGGTTTGATTCCCAGCTCTGCCACCTGAGCTGTGGAGGCTTATCTGGGGAATTCAGATTAGCCTGTGCACTCCCACACATGCCAGCTGGGTGACCTTGGGCTAGTCACAGCTTCTCGGAGCTCTCTCAGCCCCACCTACCTCACAGGGTGTTTGCTGTGAGGGGGGAAGGGCAAGGAGTTTGTAAGCCCCTTTGAGTCTCCTGCAGGAGAGAAAGGGGGGATATAAATCCAAACTCTTCTTCTTCTTCTTCTTAAGTGGGGGCATGGGAACATGCTACCCCATACAACAGGAAGGGAGGAGCACATGAGGTGAACACACAGAGTTCCCTTGGTCTTCAGGCAAAGGAGAAAGAAGGAGAAGAGGGGAACGCTGTTGTCTGCTTTCTGGAACAGTAGGGGGAAGGGCACCAAGGTGAGAGGTAGGTAGGTTGTAGAATGAACTAATGGGCTCTTATACCTTGGACTTTTGTGACAATTTTGCCAAATAGGTTGGCCAGTCATCAGGTACAAAATTGTCAAGATAGGGTCAGAAGAACTGGTCAGTTGTTACAAATTGACCTATCATTTGATTGGCAAGCTCAGCAGTTTAATGGAATAGATACTATTTTAATCTCCATGCTTTTTCTGTTACAGGAACCAGTGTATTACTGATTTCTTCCAGCCAGCTCCAAAACAAGGTAAGCAAGTCTTGTAGGTTTCATCTGCTTCAGCGATATTAGGGCCTGACTGTATGTGATCCTTTTTCCTACAGTAATAGTGGTTTATGTAGGCACAGAAAAACATATATGCCCATATGCACCTACATATGTAAAAATTGTACATATGAATTTTTGCTCTGCAAGATATTCTATATGTTGAAACAAATGCCTGTATCTAAAGTGTAATGAAGAATGAAATGCCACATGAAATGCTGTATGTCATCTAGTAGGTTCTGCACCTTGTATGTGAGCCACGGGCTTCTAAGCAGTGGTGAATCGGCCTGGGGACGGGGTAACCTGCGCAACTAATCTGGTCACGTGGGGGGGCACAAAATAGCCCCCCCACATGACCAGATGCCTTTGTGAAGACGCCTCATCGTCTTCAGGCTCCCCGGCCCCGTCCACATCATGGGAGTGATGACCTGGGCAGGGCTGAGAGAGCCAAAGGGTACGGCATCCAGTGCCCTGTCCCCCCTCCCGGCTTCTGCCCTTCCCAGGCCCTGGGGAGGGCAGGAGCTGGCCTCCTGGAAGGAGAGAGGAGCCCCACCCCATAGCCCAGCTTCTGCCCTCCCAGGGCCTGAGGAGAGCAGAAGTGGCCTCCGGAGATGTGCTTTTATATGCATCGGGGGCAGCGCCCTGCCCCCAAGCCCCATCCCCTGCCTTTGTGCCTATAAAAGCACATCTCCGGAGCCTGGCAGTTACTTCTGCTCTCCCCAGGCTCTGGGGAGGGTAGAAGTAGAAGTTTGGGAACAAAGGAGGGAGGGGAGGGGAGGGGGCAGGGCTCCATCCTGAGCCCCGCCCCCAGGCATGGGAGGCGCCTGGAGAAGGTTTGTCTCCGAGTGCCATTTTTCTCCTATCTGCCTCTGCTTCTGAGCAGTCGGGAAATAGAGCCTATGTGTGGTCTTCATGTTAAAAAAAAATGACCACACTCACAAAAACAACTTCACAGACTTTTTCAATCATCATTATATTTTAACCTGGCAGTCTGTTATTCTAGTAAATGAGTAAAGATTGATGGGGAAAAAGTTGGGCATAAATAACTCTTTAGTCCTTCACATATGTGGACTCTATTTTATGAAGGATCCTATTTCATGAAGGACCTTAACAGTTGCATCCAGGATTACAGTAGCCTAGCTATGAGATTACAAAAGCGTAGATTAGTGTGGCTGGATCACTTTAAGTTTAAGAAAAAGGAATTGACATACTGGTTTGGGAGAATCCAATGAAACTGATGGGCAATAGGTTCCGGGTAGACAAAAGGAAATACTGCTTTACTCAACGAGCAATTAAATTGTGGAATTCACTGCTAGCGTGCATAGTGATGACCATTAGCGGAGATGACTTTAAAAAGGGTTACACAGATACATGAAGAATAGATCCATCAGTTCCTGCCTCCCATGGTGACTGCAGTGATCCTTGGTCACCAAGTGAAATACACCAACCTACTTCTCAAACAGCAAGTCTGGTCTGTGAAAATTTACAAGCTCCTAACCACCTCTGCAAATGCCAGCTCTACTCCATTCAAAACAAGCAAATCCCACAAGCATTATCTGTTTTGTCTGAATTGAGAAAGTCACACAAGAGAGCAGCTACCTTGCAGAGATCTAGACTCAAATAGCATGATTGCAGACTCAAATCTAGACTCAAATAGCATGAATCTAGACTCAAATAGCATGATTGCAGACTCCAGGGCCAAACCAGATGTAATGGGGGGAGATCCATGAATGTGATTCTTTAATGGAAAGGGGGAAGGTGATTGGTTTTGGGGCTACAGTGGGGATTTAATGTTCTGTTCCCCATAACATTTTCCCAAATCCAGTTAGGCCCCTGGAGCTACCATTTACCCTTTGAACTGAACTGAACTATGACATGCATAGTGGTTACAGGGAACCAGTGAGTTTGAGAACATGGCACAAAGGAACCCCTTAGTACTACAGCCAGATCTAAATCCGTCTTCTTCCAAGGATTGCTGTTTGCACTTTAAAAAAACTGGAGAGATCAGTTCATAGATTTCCAACAGGAAGGAAGAAATGTCTAGCTACAGCCTCTGAAGTGAGATCTGATTGTCCACATAAAGGAACATATATCAAAATACATTTCAGAACTTCTCACAAATAACAATATAGCTGGTTGGAATCCCAGGAGCAATGTTTTTCTAATTGAGTATTTCATTAACTTTTTGCTTTGTTTCTCTTATTTTTGCTAATGAAGATCATGCTGTGTTATGTAGTCCAGGCAAAAAAAATGAGAAAGTTGGGCTTCCAGTCTCACGTGCAAATCATCCTAGAAGAAATGTATATTCTCCAAAGCGAAATAGAAGGAAGAAATTTCCACTTCCACCACCAGATCGAAGCCCCATAATGGATGCATTTTTCAAAGGTGCCAAGATGGAGAAAAAAGGCAATTCAAATGACGGTGGAGCTTCTATAACCATGAGAGCCACATATCCAAAAGTTGTGGTCCGGAAACTCTTTATATCAGAAAGCTCTCCAGACAGTTCCTTCAGAGACGATGTTTGTTTGAGGGACCTGGAAAAGAGTGAAAAATGTCCTCTTCCAACAAGAACACCATTAGTAGAGAACAGTAGAGAATGTAAAATGGAATATATGGATTTAGACATAATCAGTTCTGGCTTGAACAAATGGGCTTCAGCATCAGAAAATGACATCTTGAGAAAGGAAAGCCATATATCCTGGTGCCAAAAAGCAGGTTGTTTCAAGACACTACAATCCAGCCCAGCCAGTGCTTCACATCCTTCATCCCTAGAAACCCCTGACAGTAGTAAACAAGTGAAAAAAGAAAAGAGGACACTATTTAAACAGCAGACTTCTGGCTCTGTAAAGAAGTCCTTGGCAACTAATGTGTCTCAGCAGGTATGTTTAAAGGGGACAGTAAGGACCCAAGCAGTAAAGATTCTATGCACTATGCTTTTTCATAGCAGGCAGTGTTGTAAATAATAAATATAGTAATTAGTGAAGTATTGATTGGGAAACTTTTCTAGTACCCTGAATGATTCGAGTGATTGAAGATGCTCCAGTCTAAGGTAGGTACTTCAGTAGGTACTTCATCATGATGGATGGATGTGTCTAACATCTCACATCCATAACAAGTAAACCTGTATGGTCTTGGGTCTTCATTCCTTCAATGTGTTGAATAAAGTGGATGGTGTCTCAGATGAATATGCAGAATTTCTAACAGAAGTTTCTAAGAAAGAATTGGCATATTGTGCTAGTGGTTCTAAAATGAAACCTGAGCCTGAGACAGTTAGTCTACCTGGTGGTAGAAAACCCTCCTTAAGGATCTTTGGCAATATAAAATACAGGAATTCTGTGAGTGTGTTTCAAAAGAAAAAAATGCAGTAGAGTTATTAATGTATTCTAAACATATCCCGGAAAACCCACAACAACCAGTATACTAAAGACACTTCCTCCTGAACAGTGATCCTGATGATAAATTTGTTCTCAAGCGTGTCATCCTTACTAATGGCTTTATAAACGTTGAAATCATTTAAGTACTGAAACACATCATTTTAGTAATCTTAGCACTGGTTTAATGACTATGTCTTTATTTTTAGATAATTAATCTAAACTATTTTTTCCACATGAGAAAAATCTGGCAAAATCTGTCTTCATACTTTGCCATTTTTTGGATCTCTTAATGTTACTCTCTCAGATGTAAGAATATTAAGATTATTGACATTGAGGGTATTTTTTATTCCATCTAAAACAACTATCAATAGTGTTAATAGAAGAATCAAACTCTCCCTTAATTTAATCAATCTAGTTAACTTAAAAAGATGAATCCTAGTGTGAAAAGCATTTTACATGGGAATAGGAACACAAGATTATCCCTTATTAAAAACTACCAATTGTTTTGACTGTATATGTGAGGACAAACAAATAACTAAATCCTTCTTCTGGGAATTGACCACACCTGATTGTTCTTGGGTTATTTGGGACTAGAATTCTGTTCTAAAAATTTTCCATCGTGATTGTCTATTCTTTCTGAGGCATCAGGGACGTAGGTGTAGATTTTTTATGGGGAGTTCTGGGGCCACACTCCCACTCTCGCCTCTAGGGCATGGCCACGCCTTCCCAAGCTCCCGCCTCTGGCCTAGCTTTATAAAAGTGCCGGCTCCGAGGTCATCAGGGATGGCAGACTCCCCTGCCCTCCCCTGCTCCTCCCCTCTGGGCAGAGGCATAGAGAGAAAATGGAGCCCGGTGCAAAATCTGAGTTTTGCCCCGGCAGTCAGCTGTGCATACTTGGAATCCACCCCCAAACAGCATCACTTTCAATGGTGTTTAAACTAGAGAGCCCAAATTCCCCTTTTAAATCCACCTTAAAGGGAGAATCTGGGGTCCCTAGTTAAATTGGTCATTGAGTGATGCTGTTTTGGGGTGGATTATCCCCCACCCCTGCAAACAGCATCAATACTTTCAATGTGAAGTGAAAGTGGTTAAGAGCAGGTGCATTCCTAATCTGAGGAACCGGGGTTTGGATTCCCTGCTCTGCACACTTCTGAGCTGTGGAGGCTTATCTGGGGAATTCAGATTAGCCTGTGCACTCCCCACACACACTAGCCAGTTGGGTGACCTTGGGCTAGTCACAGCCTTTTTTTGGGAGCTCTGTCAGCTCCCTGTTCCTACTTCACAGGTGTTTGTTGTGATGTGGAGCAAGGGCAAGGAGATTGTAAGCCCCTTTGAGTCTCCTACAGGAGAGAAAGGGGGGATATAAATCCAAACTCTTCTTCTTCTTATAAACTGAGGAGCTCAGATTCTCCCTTTAAATCCATGCCGAAGAGGTGGATTTAAAAGGAGAATCTGGGGAAATTTGGGGGGGTGCTCTGCTGGGCTCAGGGTGTAGTTGTTAAGTAGGAAGCACCAAACTTTCAGTGTATTCTTTTAGGTGAGTCTCTCCTAATCGATTACTGGCCTCAGGTTTGAGGATCGCGAGCTCAGGGGGGTCCAGTTATGGACCCTCAAAGGTGTAGCCCCCATCTTCTATCTGCTCCGATTGAAAACAATGAAGGATGGGGCACCCCCTTTGGGAGTCCATAGCTTTGGACCCCCTGAACCAAACCTCACCAAACCCGGGTAGTTTAATCAGGAGAGTCCCCCAAACAATCCCTGAAAGTTTGGTGCTGCTAGCCCAAACAATGCGCCCCCTGCAGGCCAAAAACCGAAAAAGCACTAAAATGTTTTAAAAACCCACAAACGGAGGGGCGGGGCTTCGGACATGAATGGCGGGGGTTCAAACCCGAGAACCCCCCCCTTACCTACGTCCATGCATCAGATGAATCTGCTAAATTATCACTGTATGCACTTTCTGAGGGAAAGCTAGATATTTCTTGGAACTGTACTTTTTCTGATATGGAGGTTTTTTTTTAATTCAACCATGCATAAAGCTTTTCATTGATGTTACCTAATTCATCTCTATTGAATTTCTTAAATTTTCACGGTTTTAACTTCCTTGTAAGAATCATCTAGTTTTGTTTGTATCATCTCTAATTGCTTCTTCAGTTGTTGTCTGTTAATTCCAGTTTCTCACTGGAATGTTCAATTAATAAGAGTATGACATTATAAGAACATTTATGTAGAATTGCTGCCCATTTATGTTATAGGATAACTCTTGTACAAATAATCCTGGATTCTTTTTCATTCTTTAATCTCTAAGAATGTATTCCACCTTGCAATATTCAGGAAAAGTGGAGGCATAATGTTCAATTTTTATGTTACTTTTTGAGACTCCAATTCATGCCAATCTCCCTACTATTTTTCTGCATTGTTATTATTAAATAAAATATAGGTCTTATCTGCATCAGAAAATGTAAATGTAAAACCTGCCATAATTCCCCTCTGTAAATATTATATAAATATAAAGTATCAGCAGTGATGCTGTTTACATAGTTTTAGCCTTATTCTTGACTAACTGGTCCAGAGAACAAAAAAGCTTGTAGGATAAGAACCTTCCTTTCCTTTTTCTAAAATATTAGAACATGTATAAGGCTAGCAATCTTTAGATTCTAAGAACTGAGCTGCATTGTTATGTCCAATGCTAGAATGTTGTATAAACATAAAAACATTTGCTGTCTGCTTATTTGTAGGATGCCATGGACTCCTTAAGGAAAAGATCATGTTCAGCTTCATGGGAATCTTCCACAGGTACAAACAAAACAGCTAGTGCTGTAGAAGGGATTGGAAGAAATAGCTTACCTGATTGTCATGTACAACTGTTGTGTGGGCCATAATGCATTTTAACTGTAGCTAAATTTGGGCTGCCACATGACAGTGCGTGGTTGCATTATGGCTTGTATAACTGTTGCTTTGGTCGGGGAGAGTTGGAGGAGTCTGAATGCCCACTTTAGCAAAGTACCTGGTACTCAGTAGAGAAATTTCCTAGTGAGACAGTCAGAATGTTGCCTCCCTCTCTCCTGGGAGGTGATGATCCCCTCCAATCTGGGAAGATTATTTTGTGGCCCCGAGAAGGGACACAACAGAAGTCTCCTGGGTTGTCAGGTGTTCTAAACTGCTCCCCAACTGGGTTTCTGAACTGCCTTCCAGTTCTGAGCCCCTCCTCACCAAAAAAAAAATATGGCAAAGACACTTTGACTCCACTGACAAGTACCAACTTCAAAAGGAAATCATCTCCATGGAGCCAATACATTGCAGGTGCCATAGCAAAGTCTGCAGCGGGAAGTCTGACTGTCAAGGGAGAAGCCATCTTCCTGTAAGTCTTCCAGGTTGCAGTGGTGATTGTAGTTCCTTGCTTCCACTGAGGTTTCTCCTTGAAATCAGCATATCTCCTCAGAGGCAAGGCATTGCATCCAGCACAGCATTCTTGTCACTCAGCCACGTTGGATGTCTCATTGGGCAAGGTTGTGAATGCCAGGGTCATGAGTTGTGGGCCCTACTCCGTAGGCAATATGTTTTTCAGTAAGACAGATATTACAGCTGAAGTGTCCTTTACTGAACATTCAGTTTCCTCTGCAGTTGTGCTCCTGAACTTATTGTTGTCTAAAACTGTCAGTGGCGTGTACTGATAAATGAAATTTTAAATATTTTGCTCAACAGTGAAATACACCTCCTCAGAGTGCGGTAGAGTCTCCTTCTTTGGAGGTTTTTACAGAGACTGGATGACCATCTTTCGGGAGAGTTTTGATTATGTTTTTCTGTGTGGCAAGAAATTGAACTTGATGGCCCTTGTGGTCTTTTCCAATTCTATGATTCTATCTGAACATTTCTTGACACTGTTAGGAGATCTGGGTATGGATAGGATTAGACCGTGTACAAACTGGCTGCTCCCAACCGCAGCTCTTCCTGCTCAGTCTCAGCATTCAAAAATCTTTAACAGAAAAAGACAGTGCACTTTGCTGAGGGGGAATGGCTCACGGCTTCCCTCTTGGATTAGTTTTCTGGAACGTTGCACACACAAGCACTGATTCCATACACCACATCCTTAAGTAGTCCGAAGTTTATTCAAGGAGATATATCAAACCTCTTCAAATAAATGCTAATAAATGAAAAAGATTGTCAGGAACATCCCAAAGGAAAATTTATAATAGGACTCAAATCATGCCTTAAAAAAACAAGGCAATTCTCAAATCCAAGGGAGGAAAACAGAAGCTCCCATAAATGTGCCCAATATTTTATTTTTAAATAAATTTATTAATAATTAATAAATTTATTTATCACTTCTAAACAGGTCCAAAGCTGCTTATTTTGAATGTCAAAGTCCAAAACAGCGTAACACATGATAAAATGAATTGATAGTGAACTTTAGCCAGAACTGAAGTTACTAATTCACACTGTCTTTTCTCTTACAAGATGTCATGGTCCATGTTAATCAGAAAAGTATATCAGTAAAATGGAATCAATAAGTCTTTTGAGGAGGACATTCCAAAGCAGGGGTCTGTTCAAAGCTAGCTAACAGTCTTGCCTGACAGAGGTGGAAACCAGGGAAATACTTCCTTGCAATGTCCTGTTGCATTAACAAATGTTATTAAATGCCTCTATTTTTTACACTGACAGATTTTCAGTAGCTGGGGTTTTTGGTGTGTGTTGAGGACTGAAAGTCACAGATTCAAGTCTCTATTTCATAACATGGGGCTAGTCAGTCTTGCTCATTCTACCTGACTAGGTTGTTAGGATAAAACAGGAAGGGTAGAGTACCATGCATATTGCCATTGAGGTCCTTGGAGGAAATGATACGAATGTGAGGTTTTTCAAAAAGTTAAAACTTCAGAAATTAATAATTTTTTTTTCACAGATGATTCCTCTACATTACAAGCCTCAAAAGTTGCACTTTCTTCAGGACAGTTTTTGCATGAGACCATAAGAAAAAGCCAATCCTGCCCATCCGTATGTGCAGTCTCCCGGACTTCATCGGAAATATCCAAACATAAAGAACATCCTGGAAAACGGAAAAAGATCTCTTTGAACAATGATTTGAAAATTTCACAGAAGCTAGTTGGACATAGTTTGGATACGCATAATTTTAGTGGTTTACCAGGAAAGCACAATTCTGAAAATGAAAAATACAGAAGATCTTTTAGTGGAGGGGTAGAACTTGAGGATAGAAATCCATCTGATGATGTGTTGCCTCTTTCAATGGAATATCTTGATCTCTGTGAAGAAAATGGTAACTGTGATCAGTTGGACTGCATTATAAATAAAAATGACCACATTCGTACTTCAGATGCCTCAGAGTCACAGGCAGTCCCTTTTAATTCTTATTTAGAGGAGTTGCTTCCTTTGTGTCAGGAACAAAAAGGTGTGTTTGACTTTCCTTCAATTTCATGCAATAGTTTCTCAAAAGTAGAAGCAGAAAAGACCCCAAAGGACATATCTAGCACTGTTTCGTCATCAATAGATTGCAACGATGTCACCATCCCTCCTCCTCCACGTGGCTTAAATGAGATGAACAGTGACGATTCAAATCTAGAGTTGCGTGTGTTGAATAGGAAATCATGGAACCTTTCTGATAGTGAGGATGACAATTATGACTGTGGCCTGGACAGCAGTGATGACGAGATACTGTTGTCATTTGAGGAAATACTGGCTCAGAGTGCCAAACCTACAAAAAACCCAGAACCCACAAATGATGATGATGGTACACAGGACATCACGATCTCCATCATGACTAGTCTCTCGGGCGTGTCCGAACTCCTTTTACCGAGTAGGTTACGTTATGTCAAATGTGAACGTCTTGGAGAGTGGTTCAGCTACATGTGCAAGCACAGACATTGCTTCATGTTGCTTTGCTGTCGCAGTTGCCAAAGACACAACATACTGATCCAAGGAGAAGATTACTGGCTTTGACAGCTGCAGGGGTTCTGACAGGTGCAGCTGAGCAAGATCCTGAAAGTGAAATAGAGAAAGTGGTATGGGAATGTAGTCCTTCTCTGCCAGCGATCTGCCATTACGGCATGCATAGCAAAACTATCTTGGCTTACATCACTTTTCCTTTGTTTCGCGAAAGAGCCAGGGCACAGATTGTCTGCCACCATTTGCAAAGTGACTGTAGTTTGGCTGCAACTCCAAAGGGTGAAGTATCTGCTCTCATGCTTGCAGCCAGGCAAGGTTTCCTATTTTAATACTGATACATAGAAATTATTCTTGGTGCCAAAGGCTCTTAATATTTTTCCCCAGCTGCATTTAGTAAAACAAGTATAAGTTTACACCCTTGTAGATCTGAGTGTAGAGAAAGCTCTTGGTTTTGCAGGATGCAGCTCTGGTTACCATTTTCCTGACACAAGAGAAGTCCAAATAGCACAATACCTCATCTGAGTTTCAAGTCACATTTTTAGACATAATAAATATGCATACATGTTCAATTTGAGTGACTCATTAATATGTGAAACAAGTTGCAAGTAAAGTATGTTGAAATGGAATTCCAGTAAATGAGTTCACTGGTTTTTCAGAGAACATTCTGTCATGATCCTGGCTGTTGTCCTTTTTATGCCTAACTTTCTATTACTGTATTAATTGTAAACTTCCAGTAAGTTGATAGATACTTGTTGGGATTACATTTTCAGTGTGATCCCTCATATACTTTCCTGGGAGCTGAGTAGGATTCCGAGTAGACCTGCCAAGGATTGCTCTCTGCCATCTAGTGTTCCTCACCTGCTGGTTGAGTCTTGAAATAGTGATGTGTGCTTGTGGAGAAAGTGGCGTGATGTCTGAATTTCTAAATATCAGCAATTGCATGAATGGAGAACTCTCCAGCAATTACACATAGTAATGCCTTTTCTTTTTTCCCCCCTGCTTCTGTGTCACTTGTAAAATGGATACATTTTGAATTATTTTCTTAAAATATAAATATATATGCATACCTGATGATCAGGCTGGACAATACAGTTCTGATGAGGCAGGGATCAGGGTTGGTAGTCAAAACAAACTAATTTTTTCTCGATCATATTGTTGGTATTTACTTTGCAATTCAACATCGACCCAAACTCTAGTTCCAGGACTAAATTTAAATAGGTAAGATGTTTAAATATTTAAAGGTCCAAATAAATGGCCTCTTTCCTTCTCAGCAATATGTCTGTCAGGGTGTGCGCTTGGTATTAGGTAGCCTGAATAATGTTCCTGCAACTGGTAATGCGCACCCCTGAGAAAAGCCAGGGCAGGAAGAAGTGGGATGTTTTTACAGCAAAACGAATGGGCTTTCCTCCTCACATCTTTCTGCTGTCTATGTGAAAGTTACCTCTCAGGCTGCTCTTGTTTTAATTTGCTTCCATAGTTTTGAACTTTAAAAAAAAACACACACACCTAAATGGTGACATAAGACTAGCAATAGTTAATTGAATAAATTTCAATCAGCACTTTTCTTCTTCAGCTTTCCAAGCTGCCCATTGAAACTCAAGTTTCCTACGTCAGCCGATTGGAGCATCTTCTGAAGGAGAAGGAAGAATTCAGAAGGTGCGTGTGCCTGAATGCCTTGTTTTCCACAACCATTAATGCAGTGTGAATACTTTGTCCTCAAATACAATTATGAGGGAAATATGACAACCCTTTTAATGGTTCCTGTAGTTAATATGTCTGTGTACTGTGTATTGTTTCATACATGCCATGAAAAAACAAATGTTAGATAAAATTAGCAGCATTTACTCTTCAGATAGTTGTAATATTGCTAAGGATTCTCAGCTAGCTAACATAACTAATCTTTATATATAGAAAGACAACTAAAGATTCTTTAACTATAGCTTGGGGTATAGTCTTATATTTGTACGTTTTTTTAGCGTTGAGATACATTTCCTATGTTATGGGAATTAAACTGTTAAAGCTCTTTAATTTTTTTTCTAGTAGTCTGCCTAATGCCATGTGTTTCCTAAGGATTGCAGAGTGCCCCCCCCCCCCCCAATCTAGGCTGGCTTGGGCTGCTGGGCTCGATGATTGTAGGATGCCTAAGACCTAGTTTTGGGGAAGCAGTGTGTAACCCTGTTAAGCGCTGTTAAACCCCACTGATTTTCATGCAAAGTACTAAAGCGCGATCCTTTACCTGGGAGTAAGCTCGGTTGCTGACAATGGAGCTTGCTTCTGAGTAAACCCTCCTAGGGTTATGATTCACCCATTTGAAGTGTTGTACAGTTGCTTCACCAAGCTTACTCCCAAGTAACGCGCGCCTCGGAGCCAACCATTTTTTCTAAACTAACACCTCAGTATTCAGGTTAAATTGCCGTGTTGGCACTTTGCGATAATTAAGTGGGTTTTGGTTTGCAATTTGGGCACTCGGTCTCAAAAAGGTTCTCCATCACTGCTATATTTCAAAAGCTTAAAATACATCTGCTTTGTCAGTGAGACTGTTTAAAAGCCACGTGCCCTCCTTCCATCATCCTTTCCTTTCTGTCTTTGAACCTTAGCTAATCCTGGTCTTTTAAAACGAAGGAAGTTATGATTAGCATTTCCAGGAAGAAAAAAAAAGTGTGCTGATGTGTCTGTTCTTGTAATTCTGGTTTCAGAGATCTAGCTCTTTAAAATAAGAAAAATGTTGTACGAGTAGCCACCAAAGTGTCAGAACCACCATGAACCAAACAATTGAAACAGTTGTGATGAACAATGATTTCTTTATTGTAGGTCAGCTGAATCCTGAACACGGTCCAAGACGTCACTGACTGGGTCAGCCTGTGAACGCCCTAACTATAAGCAAGCACCTGGTGACAATACTTCCAGCTCTCCACTCTAATAGATACAGTTTCCCAGTGGTATTACTAAGAACCAAACCATTAGGCTGTCTGGCCTTGACTAGGAGTGAGAAGAGATAAGCAGAGGCCAAGAGCAGAAGCAGCATAGTTTCACACAGTACAGTATCACACAGCAAAGACAGCAGACAGAAATTCCATTCCCCAACAATGCAGATATCCTGACACAAGGCACTGTTGTTTTTCTAGGGCAGTGTGGACTTCTCTGACTGGCAGTCTCTACTACAAAGGCCTGGAAAAGGCATGTGGGCTAGTGCTGCTGCTGCATTATTAGTTGTGTGGTAAAGGGATAAACAGAAATAGTTCACCACATTACAGTTTTCCAGTGATGGGTTGAATAGCTGAACTACCTAATTATCCCACCCCAAAATCTCACCCCCAAAATGGTATACAGAATGCTTAAGATACAGCTGATTCTTGTTTTTCCAGGTAACGTTGTGAGTGTAAATCCATATCACTGGAACTTAGTGACCTGCTCTACATTGCTATAGCAGACTCTAGAAATAAGACAATTGGGGGAAATTTGGGTAAATGTTTCAAAGATTCTTCAAAATATGCTGTCCTAATCTGTGCCAGACTTTTTAATTTCCATCTCCATTGCAGGGTAGATGAACTAGAGAAACAGCTGCAAGAGGTTAAACAGCAGGTTGAAAGAGAGTCACCATCTAAAGAACTATCTGATGATGGAGAACTGACTGCTGAGCACAGGTCTTTTGAGTTCTTTGTCATGTGTTTATGCTCAGTGAAATTGTGTTCCATTGACTGTAATGATCTATCCACTCTGCTAATTTTCCAGCCACCTCCTTTAATGGCATCAGAATGAATTTTCATAGTTTTTCTTTAATACCTTACTAGTAACTACAGAAGACAACAAATTCAGTTGGATTAATGTGTTCCTTAGTCTCCAAATATTGTAAACTGATGGTTGTCATTCTGTATTGCAGAGCATTTATAGAGAGATTTTTAGTAATTGATGCTATTCCAGACCAACACCCTGGAGAAAATATATTCCAAATGGCACATGCTGGGAAGATCTTCAGTCAGCATAACCTTGATCTGAGGAATGCTGGATTCTGTCCCCGTAATCCCATTGAAAAATACCTTGTTGGGTAAGAATTGTTTTCTGCAGTTACCCTATTAAAACAGTATTGTATCAGAACTATCTCTCTGTCCACATTGCTGTGTTTAACTGATTGTTTTTTTTAAGTAAAGTGTCATGTTTCCTGTGTGTGCATGCTAACTTAAATCTTTCACCATGTAAGTAAGTATGTGTGTAAAAGGGTATAACTCTACCCATTTTGTGACTGGTTCATGGTTTTGATTATGGGAAGGTCATCAAGCCTAAATCCCGTTGTGTTTGATTTGGCTTGGGTAGAGCCTGGTATTTTTAGCTGTATCAAGACAGTGACAGTGCAATAGTTGACTTTCACCTGTATCCATACCAGACTTTCTTGTGACTCTCACAGATGAGGCTTAAAAATATTGCTATTCCATTTAGTGCTAGCATCTGTGGAAGTATCTTTATGATTTTGCAATGGACAGACTAATTTGGACAAAACTACACTAATTCTCCATTCTTCCTTCTGCAGCTCAGGAATCACTCAACAGCTTTTTGTAATAAATGAAGGCTTGCTTATGCCTGCTTACCATAGTTCTCTTTGTCCAGTTCCCATTTTAAAGTGGATGTTTCAGGTAAGACTCATTTATATATATATTTACATTTGTTGATATGTACTATGTGTGGACTTCAATTCATAGCAAAACCACTTTGTTAAGTTTTTTAAGCTTAATGCTCCATGTGGTGCCGTAAGCCCTACCACCCTCAGTGACATATCCAAGGATTTCTGGGTTTGGCCGGTAAACTCATACCAATAAAAGCAAAATAGAATTTTGTTGGGAAATATTAGAAAGTTTTTAAAACAAACAGAATTACTGCTTGAAATAGACAGGATACACTAAAATAATAAACGCTGTCTTTCTACATATGGAAATCCTACACAGCATAGATGCTCTTGAAGCCTTTAGGTTGTGAGGCTTAGGCAAAGTTCTCTCTGGTAACAAAAAAAGGGAGGGGAGTAAGGGGGAGATAATTGTTGTCTTCATGCAAAACAGTGACTATAGCTTGGTGACCCCCAACTGAACAATCCAGGGGCTACTCCAGCTGAACCTTCCAGGCTTGGAGCAAACTGACTCCTCTGAACAGGAATGAGCAATTGGCCCCTCCTGTCCAGAATATTCTTGGTTGAAGTGAACCTTTCCAATTAGATGCAGGCCTGGGAAAACAACCTTGAAAGATAAGGAATGACTAAAATAGCAGTTGTAGCATTCTGAGAAAAATGTATGAAGTGCTTTATGTTTTGTTTATTAGTATAGCTTTATAACTAGAATGTAGAAATGTTTAAATGTAAATGTTTTAGATATATGTTGATAGAATGAAAGGTCTAGACTTTGCTGTTTAGACTGAGAAGTAATTTAGCAGGTTTTTTTGTATAAGAAAGTTTCTTGAACTTTTATAGCCTTTATACTTCACTATAAAGATCACATGATCTTGAGTGTCTCTGAAGCTAGCAGAAGGGATGTCTTGACAGCGTGCCAAGATCTGCCTAAGTTTTCTCTGCTAAATCACTCACATGACTTGCAAATGAGACATTGCTCCCTCCCCTTTCAGCTTTCCGTTGGAAATTGACCTAAAGCAATTTAGGGCTATACAGCCTTTGCAGACGGCTGGTTTAAGATGGCCTGATTGTAGTCAGGTGGGGATGAGACAATGCACAAAACTCTATAAAAGCAGAAGTTTTAGTTCACTCTTTGCTCTTTCTGTCTGGCTTTTTAGACAGGTTGTGAGATGCCACTTGCTGCCTGGAGTCTGAACTTAGTGCCAGACTATAGGATGCCACTGAAATCTTGGACTTGGCTTCGTGCCTTGCTACAAGATGCTATGGGACTGGGTTCCTCCCTTGCAGGAAACCTTTTGGATTCCTGGTGGGACAGAAAGCCAATAAGGTTTTTTTTTATCTTTTTGCTTTTACCGTAAGCAGCAAAGTTTCTTAGGTAAAATATCTGTTGGAAACTCTGTTTCTTAGGTAAAGACTCTGTATTCTATTTGTCTTTTAGAAAATGTGTTTTATTGAATACTATTTTTATCAATTTCATTTCTGATATGGCTTAAGTAAATATTTATACCTTTAAGTCTCTGGAGTCATTGATTGGGTTTATGGGCTCCAGTGGTTTTCAGGGCTGGGTCACAAGGGTGTGATAGTATTTGGATTTGAAGCTGATAAGCAGATGTGCTTACATAACAGCTTCTACCTGGGAACCTCTGCTGGTTAAAACTGGAAGTTCTCCTAAGATGGATATCTTCTGAACACTCAATATTTTCTCTTTCTTGTGCTAAGTCTCCTGCCAAATCCAAGAAATGTACAGTCTCTTTCGATTTTTAGCCAATACCATGTCAATTTAATCTTTCCACTCTGGTTTTCCAGGCAGTGACCATTATCATTATGTTGCAGTTTGGGTAGAAGACATTTAGTATATCATATGTTGATTGTTCTGTTCATTATGTAGGATTCCACCTGTGAAGAGTAGGGGCAGTGAGAATATGTCAAACACTATGTTCAGCTATATTCTTAAAGGCAAACATCTGTGCTAATTTGCATCCCAGTTGGGCAGCTATCTTCTCTCTCTGATGTCACTGGAAAGTAAAAGGACTCCTCTTAGGTTCACCTCCAGGTCCTGGGGTAAGGGTCTTTTAGACTATTTGCACAGTCACAAATGTCACAGGTGGAAGGAGCCAGAGGGAGACAGTAACTGTTTTTTATTTCTAATTAGCATATAAAAGACATAAAGGAAAAGTGAGAGAAAATAGGCAGATTTGAAGGAAATGCAATACATAGTCCTGGACTTGGGAAATGTGATCCACTAAGAATTATATATATGCTAACAGTAAACTGTGGCCCCTATCTGCTGATACTTAAATCTGCCATTTGGGGCCACACTGACAGAAGGGAGGTTTTTCTCTAAACTTAGGGGACCAAGCTTGCAGAAAAATCTTCAACATTCCAAAAAGTTAAAAGAACAAAAATAGGTCCTTCCCTATTCTCCCCTTGAGTACTGAGTGCTGATTCTGAGGCAGTGATGCCGAAAATAGGCAGGTGACAGGCAAAAAGGATGTGGTGTAAAATACCATCAAGTTGCTTCCAACTTATGGCACTCTTTGAATCAGTGTCCCCCCAAGACGTCCTACCATTAGCAGCCTTGCTCAGGTCTTATAAACTGAGCACAGTGGCTTCCGTTATAGAGTCAATCCATCTCATTTGGGATTTTCCTCTTTTCCTGTTGCCTTAAACTTTTCTTAGTATTGCTGTCTCTTCCACGGACTCTTATCTTCTCATAATATGACCAAAGTACGAGAGCTTCCGTTTAGTTTTAGCTTTTAGGAACAGTTCAGGCTTGAAGAACCCACTGATTTCTCTTTTTGGTGGTCCCCAGTATCCATAACACTCTCTTCCAACACCACATTTGAGAGGACTCTACTTAGCTTTCTTCATTGTCCAACTTTCACACCCAGACATAGTAGTAGGCAATAGTATGTCATGAGTTAACTTGATCTTGGTTGTCAGTGACATATCTTTACACTCAAGAATCTTTTCTAGCTTCCTTCATGGCTTTCCCCATTCTCAGTTTCCTTCTGATTTCTTGGTTGTGTTCAGAGGTGGGATCCAGCAGATTCTCACAGGTTCCCAAGAGTAGGTTACTAATTATTTTGTGTGTGCCGAGAGGGGGTTACTAATTGGTGATTTTGCCACGTGATTTTTGCCTTAGTTACGCCCCTCCTCTCAGCAGTAGTGCGCAGAACTTGAAGTAGTCTAGCAGGAGGTGCACCGGCGTGCGTGGCAGCCTGCGCCTGCGTGCATTCGTTTCCTGCCCAAGGACCGGCGCAGCAGCTGTGTCCTTGCCACAGCCCCGCCCAGGAATGCCCTGCCCCCGGAGTGCCCGACCACGTCCCCATCATGCCCTGCCCAGCCCCACTGGCGCTACGCCACAGTTTGAATCCCATCACCATGGGAACCTGTTACTAAAATTTTTGGATCCCACCACTGGTTGTGTTACCTGTAAAGGGAACAGAGCAGCTCACCAACTCCTGGCAGGGGACAGTAGACAACCAAGAGACAAGAGATAAAGCCAACAATTTTATTCAAACTGACATCAAGACGTGTAGTAATGGAGAGGGACTCCTCAAGTAACAAAATCTTAGCCCTTATATAGATAGATCCATGGGAAAGGAATTCTCGGTCCATGCGTAATAAAACAATAAAAGCGCATACATTACAGAGGATAAGACATTCTGTTAACTCTCCAAAATTAAAACATCTCTTTGTTATCTGACAAGGGGTGCCGATTGCCCCAGTCCCAAAACCATGAGTAACATTTTGATTACATTTTGACTGATCTATTGACAGAATAACAAATACTAACATCCTTTATTCCCTTCTCATTTTATCAGTTTTCCCTTCTCACTTTATCAGCTTTGTGACATAACACTGCTCTTAGAATAACATCTCAGAGATTCAGCAGAACTTGTTATCAATCATCGAGGCCCCCTCTCCATAGAACAGGAAGATTTGCACTATTAGCAATTTGGTCGCTCTGTTCCAAAACAAAATCCTCTTCCTCTTACACATTGAGATAAACCACACGGATCCCTCCTTAATGTGCTAATGTTATCTCTTTTGAAGTTGTGCTTCACTCCTTTTGTCAATGCATGGGAGGACAGGGGTAGGGTTCGAACAACAGTATGCAAGTTTGTAGTTAGAGAAAGAGAAAAGGAGACAGATTAGTCAAATAAAGCAAACCTAAATCTATAATTTTTATTCCTTTTAAGGGATCTTCTGATTAAGTTATTGAACTATTAAAGATTCTACCTAGTAACCCTTCATGTGTGTATGTTGCTATTAAACTACATACTGCTTATTAAGTAATATGAAACTACATACTATGTGTTATGTAATGCAGCCTTGTAAAATAAATAAAAAACCCCACTCTTGACTGTGCTCAACAGTTGCAGTCTCCCTTTTGGTTGATGATGGAGCAAAGGAATAGAAAGTCTTGAACAATTTCAGTTTCCTCATTATCCACTTTAAAGTTGTGTAATTCCCCAGTAGTCATTACTTTCATCTTGTTGATGTTCAGCTGTAGAGTTGCTTCGGTATTTTCTGCTTTAATCTTCACCAGTAGTTGTTTCAAGTCCTTGCTGTTTTTCTGCTAGCAATGTGGTATCATCAGTGTATCTCAAATTGTTAATGTTCCTCCTTCCAATTTTCACTCTACCATCATCTAAATGTAATCCAGCTTTCCTTATTTGTTCTGTATATAGATTGAAAAAGTAGGGAGATAAAATCCATTCTTGTCTAATACCTTGTACAATTGGAAACCATTCTGCTTCTCCATATTCTGTCCGAACACCACCCTCTTGTCTTTGTACAGGTTTTGTACAGATTGTGCATCAAAACAATGAAATGCTGTGATACCAACCATAGCTTTTCATGATCCACACAGTCAAAAGTTTGCTTTAATCTCTGAAGCACAAACTGACTTTCTTCTGAAGTTCTCTTGTATTCTCCAATAACCAATATAAATTTGCAGTATGATCTCTAGTGCCTCTTCCTTTTCTGAAAATAGCTTGAACATGTGGCACTTATCGTTCCATACATGGTAAAAGTCTTTGTAAGATTTGGAGCATCCCTTTATGCGTGTGCAAAATTATTGCAATGGTGCAATATTTGCTGCAATCTTTAATGTCTCCTTTTTGGGAATTGGAATGTAAATTAACTGTTTTAATCTGTGGTTCATTGTTTTATTTTCCATTCTATTGACATACTCTTGGAACTGTCTGTTCTCTTCTGCTGATGGAGCCATTGATTCCTGAAGGGGATGGATGCATATTAGTCTGGTCTCTGAGCTATGACCATTCTGCCTTGAGTCACTTTTCTATGAGCTTAGCCTCTTTACAGTTTCTAGATCCCTTACCACATTAAGGTGTACATCTGAAGGGGGATCAAATGTGTGTGGGGGGTGGGAAGTGGGAGAGCAAAAGGATAGAGGTTGGGAAGACAGTAATTGGAGCAATGTGGGGACAGGCTAAAGCCAGGGAGGAGTGGGATGAGCTGGGGAATTTTACTGTGTATGCTATTCTGTTGGACTGGAGTCTTTATGAATCCTTCTGATAGCTGCATATCTGGCAAAAGTTCTTCTGTATTTATCTTCAAAAGTTTGGAAACCAATTCAGTCTTTTAGGGTTTGTTCTCCGATTTCTGAAGACTTATATCATACCTTTTCTTCATTTATCATGTGCTTATTATATAATGTGGCATTTTTGTCCTTGGAAAGTATGTAAGGATATCCTTGCAGCTTGATAGTTGTTTATTTAAAAGCGCTCCATTCCTTTTGCTGTGATGGTAATTGAGAAGAGTGCTTTCAGACCTGAATTAAAAGAGCATTGCCTGTTCTTGTTACCTAAACTATGGCAGTCCAAAATTTTTGATCTATTTCAAAGTCTAGTATATCACACATGGTTGGTTCTTTATGTAATTATCTAACATCCCTTTACTTTGAAGACAAATACAAGCTCTAAGTGTGTTCATTGCCCTTTAGATGATGTCAGTCCATTCAGACACCGTTTCAAATAAGATTTTGGATACGTTGATGGCATTAACAATTAAAAATGGTGAGTATTCTAAACTGAAATTTAGTAAATAATTCTGTGTGTCAAAATTGCAAGAGTGGCCTCCTGTCAGCTGCGATGAGGTGGTCACCCTTATATCTAACCTAAAACAAGGGAAAGCGCCAGGCCCTGATGGCCTGCCACCTGAACTCTTTAGAAGATTCCCGGAGTTCTGGGCCCCTATTTTGGCTACCCTGTTTACTAAAATTAATAACAGTGGCTGTATCCCTAAGTATTGGACTGAAGCTATCATTGTACCTCTATATAAAAAAGGCGATCCGTCAAATCCATCTAACTATCTCCCGATAAGCTTGCTTTCAGTGGCTAGTAAGCTTTACGCAAGGTACCTTATGATACGTCTCACTGCCTGGTCCTCTTCAGTGCTAGGCCCGGAACAGATAGGATATGCCACAGGTAAATCCACCCTTGACCATTGTCTGGTTTTAAATCATTTGGCGGAGAAATATTGCCACCCCAAGGGTGGGAAACTCCTTGCGGCTTTCCTAGATTTGAAATGCGCATTTGATTCTATCCCCAGGAATCAGCTGTGGGAAAAATTGACAGTGTTGGGAATAGACCAGAGATTACTGTTTCTTATTCGCCAGTTGTATTCCTCAACTACCTGTCAAGTTCGTTGTGATCGTGCTGGCTGCCTAACTTCACCTATAGTTTCTAACAAGGGAGTCAAGCAGGGTTGTATTCTTGCTCCTCTCCTGTTCAATCTTTATTTAAATGACCTTGCTCCTCATTTATCTCAGACTGAAAGTCATGCACCCATTTTGGGACAAAGACCCACATGTGCGCTTCTCTATGCAGACGACACTGTGTTACTGTCTCGGTCCAAGGTGGGCCTGCAAAGACTACTTCAAGCCTTTGCGACCTACTGCACAAACAGTGCCCTGTCGATTAATTATAACAAATCCAAAGTGCTGATCTTTTCGAATTCAAAAAAACTCAGCACGTGGAAAATAAACGGTACATTGATTGAACAGGTCCATTCATACAGATATTTAGGAATCACCTTCCACCATTCCTTAACCTGGACCTCTCATATCCACCAGACTCTCAATACAAGTAAAACCAAAGTGTTGGCAATATCCAGATTCTTTCAACCAGAGGCGGTCAATTTTTTCCTACCGCAATGGAAGTTTTTCAGCTAAAACTACTGCCACAATTACTTTACGGAGCTCCAATCTGGGGAGCAAAAACCGCTGAGAAATTAGAGAGTGTTCAATCTTTGTTTTTTCGTCGTTTATTGGGTCTTCCAAACTCAGTCACGTATCAAGTTCTTTGTTTAGAAACCGGAGCCAAGACGATTTTTTCCCGGGTTTGGCTTTCTTTGTTTAAATACTGGCTTCGCCTTCATTTTAGAGCCCTTCCGGGCAGTCTGACATATCTTCTGTTAAGCGACCACTTCCACTCCACCTGGCACACCAAAATTATCAATCAAATAAACAACATAGGTGTATCTTTTGACCAACTCCTACTGATGGACGAAAGACAGGCTTTCGGAGTTTTGAAACAACGTACTCTTGACATTGAAGGGGAGCTTCTCACAGCTGGAGCCTGCAGAACTTGTTCTCCCACATTTTATGGCATTTCACCACCATTGCCGGGTTTTATGGCTAAATATATGAGTAATTTAATCAATCCACATCTCCGTAGATATGTTATGCTTGCTCGGCTTAATGTGCTACCGACTGCCCAAACAAGAGGCAGATATCATGGCATCCCACAGGAGAACAGGACTTGTTCCTGTGCAGCGGGCCTACCCGAAACAACTGAACACGTGCTCCTTCATTGTAAAGATTTGGAAGTCCATCGGTTGCTTTTTCTCGAGGCCATCTTGAAGAAATTCTCAGTGAGATCAGACAAGGAAATAGTTTCATACCTGCTTAGTGACCATCATCCCCACATTACTGAATCAGTTGCCAGGTTTTTAACAAAGGCACTTGGATCAAGAGTGAAACCTTTGTGTAAATTTTAGTCAGTTGGTTTTAACATAATTTGTATTTTACCACTCTTTATATGCCATTAAAGGTCTTGTATTTGTATTTGTAATTGCAAGTTAGAAAACTGTTTTCCCAATGTACTGTTAGTTATTTTAAAAGTAATGTGTTTAGGTTATTTGAATTTTGGTCAATGCGTGTGACCAGATTACTGCTCTTTACTGCCTTGTACAAACACTTTCTATTATGACACAGTGAAGGTAGAGGGGTAGATACTGGAGGTGGAAATAAATGGGTAAGTACTCATATTTGATCAATATATATAATTTTCGATCTGAAGGGAAACCAGTGTGAATCACTCAGACCTGCTGCTTGCTACTGTTATGCAGCAGCTGCCCCATGAAAGCCAATATGTTGTAGTGGTTATAGAAAGAACCAAGGAAGTGCTCTGGAAGCAGCAAGGGAGGAGCTGGTGAAAGAGCAAATCATGCAGTGGCAGTAGAGGCAAAGGGCAAAGACAGACAGCAGGAGGTGGGGGCAAGTGAAAAAGGTAGGGGGCAGGAAGCTGTAGGTAAAGTGGGGATCAGTGGGAGTGCTATTTCTTCCTCGCCACATGTTCTTTTGCAGTATCTTGCTGCTTCTATATATTTCCTGTGAGTCCTTAGGACCGCATTGGATATTTTCTGTACTACTATTGCAGTGAGTATTACTCCACTGAGGGTCAACATTCACCAGATTATGGTGAACACATTTACCATCCATGTACAGTGTGTACATATTTTTTCTTTGTATATTAAGTAATTAAGTGGTTCTTATGTTACATTCAGTGCATGTAGAGCTACAGATTTAAAACCCCACATTTATCCCAGTTTCACTTGTAAAGTGAATGCATGTTGTCTCTTACAGACATGTACACATGTGTGTGCAGAATGTATATATGTTCACTGTAATAGGAACAGGGATAACACCTCTTTTTATAGCATAAAAATAAGATGGGCAGGAAATGTTATATGCTGTGTCTTCAAGCCATAGTTACTGTGATTTGAAACATGTACTGTACTCATGTACATTTTGGTGCTGAATTGATATGTTGACCCTCCTCTTCTATGTTCAGAAACTGTTTAAAACAGACTCTATATTATATTGAAGGAGCATGGTCACAGTCTGAAACCTGGTCTTAAAAGAAAAGAACTCTGATTTTTTTTTCTCTGCAGCATCAGTGTTTGACCCACCAGAGCGATGGATTCCATCACTATGTGATATAGCAACGGTGTTAATCAATATGGGTGCTCCCTTTAACACACTATTTCCTGTGCCGCATTTTCAGCCTACCTTTACTGAGGGTAATATTATGTAAGTATATAAGAAAATAGTAACTGGTGATGTTGTTTCTGCTTGTGCGTTTCCTGGATTTATTACGAACTGAGAGAAATTGTCCTCTGTAACTAAAACAAGATTGCTCTAACAACTTTTTAATTGAAATGACAAGATTTCTACCCATGGCATCTTTCTTTGACTTTCCACTGAGTTGTGTGCTTCTTGATGGCTGCTACAATTGTAGTCGACCCACGCGGTCAGCGTAAGAACGAGACGAGACGCGGAGATAACATCTGGTGGAGATCGCCAGCAGCGGGAGACCGGAGGTCCGTGTTCCTAGCGAGTCTCCCGTCTGCCGGTTCCTGGCACCTTTTATTGTTACTCTATCGGGGGCGTGTAGGAGGGAGGAGGACTGGGGGGAGTTCCGGGAGAAGCTGGGATGGTCGGGGAGATCATCATGTGATGCATGATCTCATCTGGCTACGCGGCGGAGAGGGAAGGCGTGCAGCTGTCTGAGCCTAATCCCCACCTGGGGGCAAGACCATTGTCCATGCGCCCGGTGACTGAGCCAGACAGTTCTTACGACAATTCGCGTGACTTCCTTACATGGGGGGGATGAGGAGTGGAGGTGCGACGCGACCGGCAAGGCCGCAGGTCACGTTAAGGCGTCCCTAGCAGCGTTCTACTCACGGCACTGCTGGGTCGGCAGGTGCACTACTAAGCATCTCACCTCGCTTTTTTACATTTTGTGAAAACGGGGGGCCAAAACGCTATGGGGCGATTTAAAGGGACGGCTTGTCTCCTCCATGGGTTTGGCCAAGTTGGCTAGCTGCTTTGTCTGCAACATTAGAACTCTTGGTTCTTGGGGTAGGGGAAATGCGAGGGTTTTCTTACACACGTTACAGGCAATATTAGACACGCATTGAACGGAAACAAGATCCGGATAACAAAGCACAAAATTAACCCAATGAAGAGCTGGCCAAATAATAGCACTCAACCATTCCTCCCGGCAGCCAGCTCCAGAGGGCTGGACCACCAATGGGAGCAAAACATCATACTTCAGATTAGATACAACTTCTTGCAGCTCACGCGACTTTCATGTGGATCAACTGAGAATTATCAGAAAGATTAAAACAACACATATTATGTACATTCTCACAACCTTGGTGATGTAACAACAACAAATAATCAATAAGCCGCACGATTGTCTAGGGTGCAGCTTGATCTAGTTCCTGCTGCTCGGAGGCCAGGGCATCCAGAGCGGTGGAGGTAGAGATTGATGGATCTCGCATGGGCACAGGCCAGCTCGGCCCAATAGTCTTAGCATTGTAGGAAGCGAGTCCGGGGACTCTACCACTAGGGAAGTTGCGAGGGAGACGAACTCCGCTTCGGAGAGGGCGACCAGCGTCAGCTCTCCCGACAAGAGGTGTGGGTCGAAAGGCAGGTCGAGAGCGGCGGGCTTGGCGGCGTCCGGGCCTCCCCGGGTGGAGCCTGGGAGTAGGGACAATGGTGAGAAGGCGACTGAGGCAGCAAAGAGTTCCGGCAGGGGAGTCGGGCGGGAATGTAGTTAAAGCGTCCTCTCTCCCGCAGGTCCAGAACCAGCCCCTGGGGGGGAGCAGGGATGTTTCCGAACACGGGGAATGTCCTCCATGTGTGTGCAGTTCCAACTGGCCGAAGCCGACGAATGGGCCGGAGCCGGTTCCTCGTTAAACGGGCTGGGCGCCGGTGATGCGGGCGCAGGTGTTGGACTTCGGTGGTTAGCGGCACCGTCTTGGTGACAAGGGAAAGAGCCAGCCGGGAGGGTTTGGACCCATCGGGTCCCCAGTCGGGCGCTCATAGAGCTCTATCTGATGGATAAGAGGCATTCATGAAGGGGGCTCAGCCCAGACTCCGCTTAGGAAGATCTCCGGGTGCTTTGCAGACAGGGGAGCAGGCAAGAATCAGCAGGCTCCCGACTCCTAGAGTACTGGCCCAGGCAGAAAGATGAGGAAGGCGTTAGCAGCTGACAGCAAACTGCTCCCAGATGTTGGTCTGGTGAAAGCTTGCCAGGGGTGGCCACGATCGCCATCGGCAGGAGGCAGCAGAGCAGGCAAAGGATGGTGATCGCTGAGTTGGTGGTGATGATGCGCCAAAGAGAGGCCGGCACTGAAGGTTCTCGGGTGTCTCGGGGTGGTCTTGCTGGCGCAGCGGCGCTAGAGGAGCCTGGCTGAGTGAAGATGCGCCTTGGCGTCTCCCAAGGTCATTCGGGTCTTTGGGCGTTGGCGACGGCGTTCCTGCTGGGATCGCTGGGCGGGATCCTCTAGAGAGATGCGTTCCATCTCCGGGATGGGGTTGGTTTCCTCTCCTAGGCGCCATTCCATGGGTTGGCCCCTGTCATGGCGAATCGGAGTCCACGGGAACCTGTAGGAAGAGGGACTGAAACACACCCCCCTTTCCCAGATTCACGGGGGGGGGGCACAGATCCCGCCAGGCTCAGTTCTAGAGCGGATGGCGGGAGAGTGGGATCGAGTTAGTGTTTAGATTTAATATGGGAAGGAAGAAGGCTTGTTTTGCAGCCTGTAAGGGGGCCGCCTACACTCCTCTTTCTTTAGTTGTTTGACAGGGAGGGCAGGAGGTAGGCGACCCTGGTGGGAATTGGCTTCAGAGCGTCATCAGGGTGCGTCAAGAGGCGGGAATCCGAGCCACCGAGGGAACAGGCGAGTCCTAGGGGGATTGTGGGTATACATGCTTAATCAGCAGCAACACAAAGGGGGCTTTGAAAGCACCTTTTGGGGGGGATGGGTGCATCCGGGGAATAAAGCAATCAGGCAATTAGAGAGCCGTTCCTTTTCGCACACACAAAGGAGAAAGGAAGGGGGGGTTTCTTTGCAAGGGAGTTGCACTTACCGTGACCTTGGTGGCTAATGCAGGAAGCTGGATGGTGCTAAGAATTTTGTGATCGAATTATCTCGGGGGGATCGCCCGCCCGCCCGGGAACCGCTCATGAAGGGGCGGCCTCGACCCAGAACCCGGAATAAGTCAGAAAACGGGAGAGCAACATTGTTGGGAGTGCCCAAGCCGGTTTATGGGTGAATTTGGTGCTGACAGCATCCCCCTAGTTTTAGGGCCTGTCCTGACAGTGCTACGGTATCAGGGTGGGCCCCAGACCACTACAATCCAGGGAGGGAGCCAGTCAGCCAATTGGCCCTCCCTTTCTACTGGTCGAAAAACAGAAGGAGAGAAGAGGAGGGGAGAGGGGAAACAGTTTTTCCTGTGGAAATTAGGAGGCAGCAGGAAGGTACGGTTGGAATCAATGATCCGTGGCGGCTTTACCCCGTCTGGGACCAGAGTACGTTTTAAACCTGACTCATGAGGTCTCTTCCCCAGAGATTGACGTATGGATGTCTAGAGCGATGAAGGCGGACTATGAGCTACCGCTTCGAGTCGGGAGCTGTTGACCGTGAGCGGGCGGATGCTCCGTCTGGCGGTTTATCTCCCCCCCCACCCCCCAGATATGCCGGAGCAAGCCTCGATGCGGCCGCCTGGTCGGACCTTTCGGCTGCTCTGATGGCCGGTAACATCAGCGCCCGGTGTCCACCAGGCCCACTTGAACTTCACATCCTTCTATGGCGAGCTCCAGATATGGGCCGGGGAGCTCCCGATAGGTGTCTCCACCGCTGCGGCGGTGGTGTAGGCTGCGCCATGTGTTGGCTGCTGGGGCGCAAACTGTAGCCTTTATTGCAGATTCGGCAGCGGGCAGCGCATGGGGCAAGAAGAATCAGCTGAGCGCAGCTGGCTCCAGCGGGCAGCTCCTGTGGGATGTTTGTCCAGACCTGGAGGTGGATGGGTCGCTTGGTGCGTGGAGTCGATCACTCCGGGGACGATGGAGCAGTCCCTGTTCAGCGGCAGAGGCCTTTGGCAACACCAGCCCAATTGTCCCGGTAGGGATAGGCTGCGTCATACTGGGTTGGGGCGACAAGAACCTGGTAAGGGGAACTTAAAGGAGATGGAGCTGGAGTGCATGTCACGAGTGAGATGCCACGAGAGGGGGTGGTTTCGGCAGGGGCAGCGGCGTTTGGGTCTGCTCTAGTACTCTCCTCCTTGGTCCTGGGCTGGGAGAGGCGCCGAGTGGGAGTTTCCAAGCGAACGTCGTTCCTCCAATAAAACCCCTTCTGGCAAGCGTGGGCACCGGGTTTTAGGTGGCCTTCTCCTCCTGGGGGAGGACCCTCCTCCATCGGGGTTGTAGGCCCCCCACCGGGCTGCCTACACTCGCTTCGGAAATGTCCGGGTCTGCCGCGAGTTAAAGCCGATGGAGTCCTGAGACTGTCTCCCGCCCGGTGGAGAGTGCTGCGGCGAGGAGGCTAGCTTGGTGGGCCGAGGAGGATCCAATGTCCTGGCAAGCCTTAAGCATGTCGGCCAGTTCAGGATTTTTACCCTAGGCCCGTGATTGCCCTGCGGGCACTCCATGGAAGGCGTTCTCCTTTGCGAGTAGCATGAGGGAGCTCGTTTTGGGCCTCCTGGCTATCTACCTGCCTCTTGAGCGCTTCCTGGAGCCTGTTCACAAATTCAGCATAGGGCTCTTGGGGCTTTTGCCGGATGGAGGAGAAACTCTGGAGTTGGCTGGCCGGCAGTGGGGACTTTGATAAATGCCTTATAGGCGCACTCAGAGGCTGACCGTGAGGGTGGCCTCAGAGCCAGGACTAATCTGATCGTTAGGGTTGGCAAAAGCATCGAAGCCGTAAAGCTGAGCTGACGGTGTAGGCGCCGCCAGGAGTGGCTTTCTCTGTTGAAGCATTGCTGGCCCGGAACTCACTCTCCCAGACCACAAATTGCGCCAGGGCTCAGGAGCATCACGAAAGGTGGTTTTCCAGTCATCTGGAACCATTAGGTGGTTCCTTCGCGATGGCTTCCAGCATGCCTCTCGCGTAGGGGCTAGTGACTCCTACGTCCCGCATTGCTTTGCGGAATTCGGTGGGATATTGCAGCTCAGGGGGCGGTACTTTCGACCAACCGCCCGAACTATGCCATCCTCCTCGGTATCTGTAGCCAAGTGGATGGGACACAATGCAAGAATCTGGCGGCATAGATCTTCCGTCCAGGGTTTCTTTCTTCTGCAGATGCGTGGCTAATACGTTCTGCAAGAGTTTCTGAAACCAGCGCCATTGCGATGGCGCTGGCGGAGAGTGCAATTAACTTCGAGAAAATGAAGAAGCGGAGCAAGGGGAGGGGGCGGCTGAGCGGCGGGAGAGTTTGAAATGGGTGAAGGAGCGAGGGGGCAGAAGGAGGACGAAGCGTCCAATTTAGTGGATAGAGAAAATTCCGGGGTTGAAATTGAAGGTGAAAGATCGAAGTGAGGGGCGGCCTACAGCAAAGGAGCCGCGGTCTGCAGGCTGATGGCGACAAAACATTGTCTCCACGTCAGTAGCTGGCGACATCGGCGCGCGAGGCTCTGTGTGTCGCGAAGAGTGCGCCCGATGTTTTCCCAGTCATTAAGATTCAATGTCCCCCCCTCTGGGTACCATGGACGCTGAGCTTCAATCTCCTCAACCAATTTCGCGCGGCTCCCTTCTCTTCACGGGGACCCTGCCGCATTTCGTCAGCAGCTTTCAGTTAAGTCAGCGTGCTTGTCATAAGCCCTGCTTTTGCAAGCTCCCATACTCCACCGGTGTTCCGTCCGGACGAGAGAGTGTCCTAGGGCGCGATGTCTCTGGATCGCGCCCGATCCAGAGGACAGAAGCGATACCGCAACGGTGGTCCCTGGATGCGCCCGATCCAGCGGACTTCGATATCGCTGACCCTTCCCCAGGCGACGGTGAGCAGGGTGGAGGTTCGAGGATTCCCGGGTTTCGGCACCAAGCTTGTAGTGGAAGCCGCACGCGGTCAGCGTAAGAACGAGAGCGAGACGCGGAGATAACATCTGGTGGAGATCGCCAGCAGCGGGAGACCGGAGGTCCGTGTTCCTAGCGAGTCTCCCGTCTGCCGGTTCCTGGCACCTTTTATTGTTACTCTATCGGGGGCGCGTAGGAGGGAGGACTGGGGGGAGTTCGGGCGGAGATGAGGAGAGATCATCATGGCGGTACATGATCTCATCTGGCTACGTCTTGGAGAGGAGCGTGCAGCGTCTGAGCCTAATCCTCACCTGGGGGCAAGACCATTGTCCCTGCGCCCGGTGAGTGAGCCAGACAGTTCACGACCCGTGACTCATGGGGGGATGAGGAGTGGGGGTGCGATGCGACCGGCAAGGCCGCAGGTCCGTTGGCGTCCCAACGTTCTACTACGGCACTGCTGGGTCGGCAGTGCACTACTACATACAATAGTACAGAATCTGTGTAAGAATTAAGGATTAGACCTGGTTGTAACCCCCAGTCACATGTGTATTTAAAAGGGAGGGTTCCTTCTTTTGGTTGACTTTATTCATTGCTGTATAATTTATTATATTGTGGTCTTCAAGTGATATCAAGTGCACAGATGCCAAGCGTGATTTTGTTTTCCCTCCTTTACGCAGCAGTTATCAAGGTTGCTTTGCAGACTAGAATGAAGGTAACTGCCTGCAATGTATTGTATTTAAGAAGACATTTTATGCTATAGTCTAAAACCTGTTTTTGGTTCTTTCCCCTTTTCCTGAACATATTGACCAAGTAGATAAACAGTGCAATCCTAAGGAGAGTTATTCCAGTCTAAGTCTATTCATTTAAATGGACTTAAACTGGAGTAACTCTCCTTAGGATTGTACTGTATACTTATAAAGGAATACTATGATCTAAGTGCTGAGATCCATAATGTTGTACAAATGTAAATCAGTAGAATCATCTTGGAAAATACTTTAGTCTTGCTATAATGAGTATATGTTAAAAACAGTTTAGAGTACTATGAAATAGTTCTTTTTTTCATTAGGTCTGAACTCTTAAAGAGTGTGAGAAAGCAAGCAACTGGAGACTTCGCTGAAAACCTGCCTTCTTTTTTTCTCCTGGTTCAAGGCAGTCTTTGCAACCTGGCTAAGGTAACAATGCTTCCCTTGGTCCCATTTTGAAAAATCGTGGGTGTGAAAGTACTTCTACTTTATGTGGCAGTTGCAGGTGATAATTAAAATGTCTTTGTATTTTTTCCCTCATCTAACTTCAAAACTATTGTAAGGCAGTTACTGAAATACAGAGCAAAACTTCATGTAGAAAATTATTAGAAAAAGCTTGATCTCAGGGACTTAAAAATAGTGGGCCTAGTCCACAGTATGATTGAACTATATGTTTAATTCTACCATTAAAACTGATGGTGTTCAAGTGCTCAACTTTAAATTATGCCCAAGGTGTTCATTTTCTGAATGTACCTTTAATTGACACCTGTATAAATAGATGTAAATCGGAGATGACATCAATTCTGACAGACTGGCCTAAAGAGAAAATGAGCTGCAAGCTAGTAAATAGAGAGTGCAGATTTATTTTCTAACTAAAGTTTTTTAAAAGTTTCCTTTCATTAAACAGAAGTACTTTATTGGCAATAAGCTGAAACTGACCCCGATATAATCAGAAGGCCATTCTCTTGTTTTGAGTGTAGGTTGTCTGCCGTGGAGGAACAGTGTTTGCTCTTTCTGTATGCAACTGAATGTAAGCTACTGTTTATGATTGCGTTTTTCTAACGTCTTATCTCTCTTTTATTAAGTTTCTACAACTGTGTGTAAGTATATGCCCAGAACATTACACTGACAAAGAAATACTGCTGCTGCTGTTACTTTTGTTTAAACTGAGTTTGGAAAAAGAGCTGAAACAATATCCACTAGTAGACTTCCAGCATCTTATTATGAAACTCCTGGAAAATATCAGAAATTGGGATACGGAGGTAATTTTATTGATAATTGTTCTGTGTAATCTGTATATAATTAAGTTTCATGTTATAAGAACTCCATGGAAGGCTTTAAAATAATTCTGTATCTTAAATATTTTGTGGAGTTGTTGCTGTGGATGTAAAAATATGCTACGTTTTTGCTCAATTTATTCGCAAATGAATGCTTCCTATGGTCCGTCCCACACAGGCCACACTTTATGACGGTGCATCCCCCAAGGCTGTTCACACGCTGTCATTCAAACAGCCCCACTGCCCCTGCAGCCCATGGAGCCACCTTTACACGGGACCTGCCGCTTTAGTTCCCTTTTTACTTCCACTCGGCTGCCTTCACCCTGCAGAGGCCAGGGGACACATCTCCGTGGCCATGGCGATGCCTCCTGTGTTGGAGGCCAGAAGACGTGTCCCCTGGGCTCTGCAGGGTGGCAGCAGCAGAGTGGAAGTAAGAGGGAAACTAAAGCAGTGCGGGAAAAACGGTGGCGTCAACCCGGTGCTGTTCGCTCGGTACTGGGTGGTTGCCACCGTTTTTCAAAAGACTTGTTCAATGAAAAACGCCATTGTGGGGGAGGTGGGCCATTGTAGCTTCACTCTAGCTGTGGCTCCTGTGCAAAGTCCTCCCCCATTTTTACTGGCCCCATACTGGTCTTTATGGCCTGTGCGGAATGGGCCTAAGTTTGGTACATTGATTGGAGATATCTGCTATTTCATACAGGGAAGAAATATTTAATCTACAGCTGTGGTCCACCAATTTTTGTCTTTTAGTTCTGCAATAAGCATGTACATAATCATGTATATGCTTACAATACCATAACACGTTATGTGGCTTCTTTCATATGTTTGTAAATCTTTACAGATGAAAAACTGCTGATTCTTACATGTATCTTATTTGGATACATGCTGAAATTTTAGAAATTCTAATCAGCTTACACTGATGAACTTTTTTCCTTTCTAAAAAGATGCCCAACTTGTGTCTGGCAATAAGCTACCTGTCCAGCCACCATCATGACCTGTTGTGGTTGGTTCAGTTTGTTCCCAATTGGACATCACGTGGAAGGTAAGATTTTACTGTGCTGCAGTTTTGTGTGCATGTTGTGTGTGTGTGTGTACCACACAGAGATTAAGAAACAGAACATTAAGTCATTGATTAAATTTTATTTTTTAGACAAGCAAGACGACACCTTAGCTTGATAGTAATCTCAAAGCTTCTTAAAAACCGTGTGAATGTACCCAGTAGCCAGGACCAACAGGTACTGTATAAATCACTTTGTCAAACATTAACTTTCTAGACTTCTATTAAACCAATGTTAAGCTTTTTCACTCATGTCTGTTGAATAAGTTTACATTAGAGAACCATCATCTTGGAGGGATGTCCATACTGGTTTGGCTCCTTTTGCAGATCCTTCTGCTTTTCCCCTTGAAATCCCTGTCCTTGGGAAACATTATTCCCACTTCTTTCTGTGTGTGCTTCTTTCTCTTTTGAATTCCATTCAAGCTGCCACTTACTCATACAACTTTATTCTGCTTGCTGACTATACGAGTCTCCTCAGCAAGAGGAGGGTATACTTGTCTCATACAGACACACGTTAGCCAACTGCATGTGCCCTGAGGAACATTTTTCCCTCCAAAGTCTCTAACTGACAGAACAGCTCTGATTGAGCAACTTTTTGTTGTCAGAGCAAAAATTTTAGTAATGTGGAGAAGATGTTTAAGAGTTCATATTTCTCCTTGAGTTTTCCGACATATATTTTTTCTAAGCCATCTAAATAGTCTTAACTTCTCTTTCAGGGCACTTGTCTGTTAGGCAGGGCAGTATCTCTGAAAGAAAACTAAAATAACCTGTTGTCTTTCTAGAGAGCCAGCATGGTGTAGTGGTTAAGAGCAGGTGCACTCTAATTGGAGAACCAGGTTTGATTCCTCACTCTGCCACTTGAGCTGTGGAGGCTTATCTGGGGAACCAGATTAACCTGTGTACTCCAACACATGCCAGCTGGATGACATTGGGCAAGTCACAGTTCTTTGGAGCTTTCTCAGCCCCGCCCACCTCACAGGGAGTTTGTTGTGAGGGGGGAAAGGAAAGGAGATTGTATGCCCCTTTGAGTCTCCTACAGGAGAGAAAAGGGGGATATAAATCCAAATGCCGCCGCCGCCTCCTCCTCTTCTTCCTCTTCCTCCTCCTCCTCCTGTCATGAACTAAATAAAGAAATAGCACCAGGGGCTTGTAAAGTTGAAACCAGAAATTTGATTTGATGCAAATTATAGATAAGACACCATCTTTGTGGTTTTGTGATGATACTGTCTCTTTTGATACTTGACAAAATAAATCTGTTACTTCAGTATAGTTGTTAATGGAGTTCTGTTTGGCTATCTAGCCCTTTTTCTAAAAAAATTCACTTTTTACCCTTAGGTAATTACTACACACAAACAGTTGTTTATACACTAGCACTAAGACAAACTCACCCTTAGAGAGTCTCTCTCATACGGTGCTTATCAAGAAAGATGGCCGCTCTCCTTGGGGAAGCTCCAGTCTTCTCTATATAAATCCCCTTCTATCAGAAGCTTCACTGCTTCATTTCTGAATAGGGTTCACAGAGAAAAAAATAACCAAGCCACCAGAGTGATTAATCAGATTCCTTTGCTGAAATCCACCCTTCCTGGCACTTAATTTGCAGAAGCATGACCCTCCGCTTCCAGAGAACAGAACTGCTTCAGAGCTACTGTTCACTCTGGTTCTCACAACAGAATTACTTTTTTTCCCCTGAGAACAACCTGCCCTCAGGCTATATAATGCTGTGCAGTTCTTACAGCCAATTCCATGGAGTTCTAAATTAACTCTTCAGGCTCTGAACATTCTATTGACTGTATAAGCTTAAGTTCTTGTATGTGTTATACTGGCATTAATTGTCATGCCCTCCTCCTGGTACTTACTGTGTCACTAAATAATGTGCTTGCCTTGATTCCTCTTACAAATGTAACCTGGACTACATTAAAAGCTGTGATTCTTGGGATTTAGATGAGCACCTGAGCTGCACAGATTCTCCAAGCTGTGTAAATGAAGATCCTGCTTTGTGAAATTGTCTTTTAGAATACTCTTGAAAATTGCCTGAGCTAGCTCTTCTCCTTTGTGTCAAAACCCAATAAAATCTGCTCTCAGAACTTTCATGTATTTAATTCATTATCATTTACTCTTATTGGAAGCAGCTCTCAGGAACTGAAAGAACTTTCCAGCATCTGTTGCTTAAACCCTCTTAACTGGTGGTGCCAAGAAGTGAACCTAAGATCTTCCAGGCCTGCTGTCTGTCACTAAGCCATAGCCTCTCTAATAGTCTTTCTTTTTCCTTTGATTAAATAGATGGCACTTCTGTGCAAGAATCTGGTGGAGATGAAGCCTTCAAATCTGTTAAAGAGAATTTCAAAATCAGAGAAACATCAAGATGGTCTTAGTAAAGAATCTCTTATTTATGAATTTGAACCCCAGGTAATACATGACGATATTCCCAGAAAGTGAGGTCCTAGGATCACAGTTAAGAATCTGGGCAGTTGGGCAGGTAGTTGGATTAGTTGGTCAGTTACTTGGATTATAGAAGCTCATAGATAAGGATGTCCCCAAAGTTGTATAACTTTGGGGGCAGATCAGGATGAATAGGCAGCCAGAGAAAGCCAGCAAAGTCAAGGTGAGGTCAAATCCGGGAGCCAAATTGGAAGTCCTTCAATATTTTTGACCAAATCTTAATTTGAACGCTCTTAAAAGAGACTAGAGGAGATCAGAAGGCTTTACCTTAATCTGTCAGATGTTCGGTTGCTTGAGAAAAGTCCAGCTTGATGTTCTTTCTTCTTCCCCATGTATCAACCCTTGCTTGAGCAAACATTATAAGTTGTACCTAGAGCCTACCATGTACCAGAAGTGAAATCTAGATACTGAGCAAAGATCAATACTTTGCTCACTCTTCTCAGGCAGTGTCTTCACTCTCAGTATCATAGTTATTTATTTTGCCTAGATGTCTGGTCTGCTATGAGTCCTGCCTTGTCTGGTGGCAGTGAAACAGTACTGCTTTAGGACAGTCCTGTGCCACGTGAGGCTGCTTCTTGACCACTGATAGTGCAAGGGGCAGGCAGGAAGTGCACGGCATCTCCACTGAATCTACTGACTAAAGTTCCTTTTTGATTGTGTAGACAACATTTTGATTATCAAAAGCACTCTTTTGGCAACCTCAGTATTGAAAAGCCATATTGCTTTCTACTGTTTTACCCCCAAAAGTCCAAACTTCACATACACGCTACAGGGGTCAGTGCTGTCAGTCACAGACCAGGAAAGGGATTTGGGCGTCTTAGTTGATAGTTCCATGGGAATGTCAACTCAATGCATGGCAGCTGTGAAAAAGGCAAACTCTATGCTGGGGATAATTAGGAAAGGAATTGATAATAAAACTGCAAAGATTGTCATGCCCTTATATAAAGCAGTGATGCGACTGCACTTGGAGTACTGTGTTCAGTTCTGGTCACCACATCTCAAAAAGGATATCGAAGAGATAGAAAAAATGCAGAGAAAGGCAATGAGGATGATTGAGGGATTGGAGCACCATCCTTATGAGGAGAGGCTGCAACGTTTGGAACTCTTTAGTTTGGAGAGGAGACGTCTGAGGGGGGATATGATTGAAGTCTATAAAATTATGCATGGGGTAGAAAATGTTGACAGAGAGAAATTTTTCTCTCTTTCTCACAATACTAAAATCAGGGGGCATACATTGAAAATGCTGGGGGGAAGAATTAGGACTAATAAAAGGAAACATTTCTTCCCGCAACGTGTGATTGGTGTTTGGAATATGCTACCACAGGAGGTGGTGATGGCCACTTACCTGGATAGCTTTAAAAGGGGCTTGGACAGATTTATGGAGGAGAAGTCGATCTATGGCTACCAATCTTGATCCTCCTGATCTGAGATTGCAAATGGCTTAGCAGACCAGGTGCTCAGGAGCAACAGCAGCAGAAGGCCATTGCTTTCACATTCTGCATGTGAGCTCCCAAAGGCATCTGGTGGGCCACTGTGAGTAGCAGAGAGCTGGACTAGATGGACTCTGGTCTGATCCAGTAGGCTTGTTCTTATATTCTTATGTTCTTAAAAGTCATGTCAAACATAAATGTATTTTGAAAGATTTAGCCTTAAAACTATGAAGCTAGTTGGGAGCTGGTTCACAGGTGATCCCAGTATGTAGGTTGCATACATGGCAGGGTGCAGGAAGGGTTGTTTGTCTCACATATTGTTTTCCTCTGTTAGGGATTTTCCACACGCACGCAAAATAGTGCGTTTTCAAACCACTTTCACAACTGTTTGCAAGTGGATTTTGCCATTCCGCAGAGCTTCAAAGAGCACTGAAAGCAGTTTGAAAGTGCATTATTTTGCATGTGTGGAATGAGCCTTAGTGTGAATGCGTATAAATGTCTGCGTGAATTGGTCCTGTTTGTGCTTCTTTCGTGTTGCAAAAAAAGGTGAATATATTCACATACATTTTAATTATGTACATAAAACACCGTAAACTTCTCACATAAAACAATATAAATCGGAGTACCACACGGGCAGAATACAATGCTACAGATAAAATATTTTCAAATATTTTTTGAATTCTTGCATTAATGAAAATATCAAGAACGAAAGTAAAGTATCAGTTTTAACCATCTCCATTTATTTTGTGAGATATCAGTTTATACCCCGCCCTGCCACTTGGAATTAGAATTGTACATAGATATTTTTGTATATAGTTTCTGATTTATGCTATAAAAATTTTAACAATTAGTGAGGGTGGCTTATATTGTTGTTGTTGTTGTTGTTGTTGTTGTTGTTGTTGTTATTATTATTATAATTAATTAATTAATTAATTAATTAATTAATTAATTAATTAATTAATTAATTAATTAATTAAATTTAGTATACCGCCCTATCCCCGAAGGGCTCAGGGCGGTGATCCAAAGTCTCACTTCTGTATCTTGCCATGTATGAATCAACGTGTCTTGATTTGTAGTGAACGGAAAGGGTAGGATTGAGAGCTGACTGTTCACAGCAGCATGTGTGTAAATCTTGTGTTGGTGTAAATCTTGTGTTGGTACCGAAGCAGACTTCGGTAACTCTTAGTCTGAAAGGCTCATTTAGACAGTGTTGTTGGACACGTATGCTTCAGTTCCTTGAGAGTGTTGATCAGCCATTTATAACTAAAGTCCTTTTTTGTCCCATAAGCTTCCAAATTAGTAAGTGATATACTAAATAGTTTCAATTCATTTCCTAGGCCTACTACTTGACCTATGTTTTGCTTCACTTGGTCAGGGAAGCTAGCAATTCTGAGGCTGTGTATTCTAATCAAAGGGTGAGTAACTGGCTCAAGATATATAATGTGTGTGAAGAGGGCATTGAAGAAGCACATGCTATGAAATGTGCTGAAACATTTCATGACTTTTAATGGTATTGAATAGTATTCGTAAAAAATGGTAAATCGTGCAAAGTGATAACTTGCATTGAAGCACATCATATTTCTTTGGGGGAAAATAATTGCTGCCAAGTCAGGGGTTGCCATCCTCCAGGTGGGACATAGAAATATCCCAGAATGACAACTGAACTCCAGATGACAGGGATCTCACCCTGGAGAAAATAACTGCTTTGGAGGGCGGCATGATATCCAATGGAGGCCTTTCTGTTCCCCAAACCCTATCCTCCTCAGACTGTACCACGAAATCTCCATGACTTTCCCATCCTGAAGGTGACATCCCTGGCTGAAGCTTGGCTCCCGTGAATCCACTCTCCACCCTGCCCTCAAAAATAGGCCCTGCTTCTTCCCCTTGCTTTTTACTAACAGAAACATTTCACATTTTTTGCAAACCTTGGACCCTTTTCAGGTTTGTAGAAAGATCTGTCTTTCCCATTGACAACTCTAGCCACTAAATTTAAGTATTGTCAAATTTCGTTGACTTGGCTATTAGTATATACATTTACTTGTAGATCCTTAAACTATGAGAAGACTCCTTTTAGAGTAAAGGTGTGTTGTCTTTCTTGTAATGAATTAGAATTTCCAGTAACCCTTCTGGCATATTTAAAACGTTTGACTATTCCCAGATACTGTAATACCTTTTTTGGCTACCGGATTAAATGCTGTACCAATTGGCAAGATTTCCTTGTTCATAATATTGGTGCTTTTGTACTATGAAATCTCATTCTTTGACTCACTTAGTTCTTGAATGCCCTTTATTTATTGAGGATAGAGAAACATGGACAACTCTGCTGTTACAGAAGAATGACTTTGAGTACAGTTATCCCTTCCACATCCTTGTGATCTTGAAATCCCCATAAATTTTTGGGCCCTCCTTTTGTACCAGAGAATAAGTCTGATTTTTTTTTCTTTTTTAAAAAAAAACTTTTTAAAATTGTGTATATTTATGGTATTAGAAGATAAAATATGTTGATATTATACCATACATATATTCTATGCATTTCTGAGTTTTCTAAACTTTTTCCGTGTTCTTCTGACGTTTGTTTGTCATCTGCAGCTTCTGCAGAACTCCCCAAAAATTCTCTTTTTATTTCTTATGCTGGCCCACAACATAGCAAAACTGCAGAGGGGAACGTCCCGATCTGGAAGGAATGATTATAATTAACATGTTCTTTTCTTTTCTGCAGGATAATGATCTGAGTATTGCTAAATTCTTGGCATCTTACCTTTTAGTAATCCTTCATAAAATAAAAACTTTTATAACTATGGTGGACTTAGAAGGGAAAGGGGAGATTTTTTTAAAAATTAGTGTGATTAGGCTTAAGGTTACCACTCATAAAGCCACACCATTCAATGTGTAGTGGTGACAGGTGCTGAAGCAGTTTGTTTGTCTTTGGGAAAAACAACTTTGAATTAATTGAATGAACATTGTGTACTTTTAGAAATGGCTACTGAAACTCTGTGGTGCTCTGGAAAAATATGTGAAAGGTGATATTAAGGAAGATGCCAGGTTGTTTTATAGAACTAAGGTGAGTCTCTTGTATTATTTTTCTCTCTCCCATGAGGTGCAGGATATATCTGAGAACTCCTTGCTTCTTTCCTGATCTAATTGACCTCGCAAGTTTGACAGGTTTTCTTTTCTTTAAGAATGAGCCTCAATCCGAACATGGAAGTTCTTTTCTTCTGCCTCAAGAGCTGATTTTAGGTCTGCTGCTCATATCTTAAAATACCAGGGTGTAATTCAAGTCACTTTTACATTTTTAATGATCAGTTTAAAAGTTCAGTGGCAATAGTGAGATGGGAAGAGAAATGAAAACATACTTCCGTGTACTTTGGCAGGTGACAACACAGACAAGGGCATATAGAAATCTTTATGATCTTTGATTCATTTGCAAACACATCTGACTTTATGGTGATGACAGTATTAAATTATACAGAGTATGTACTACACTGGGGATTCTCAAAGTGAGCGCTACCCACCCCTGGGGGCAGTAGAAGCATCAAGGGGGCGGTGAAGAATGTTGGGATGGGAGGGGGGTTGCAGAGAATTTAGGGATACTGGGGAGGGGGACACAGCACAGGACTTCCTGGGCCAGGGTGAAACACAGGCGCTGCAGCACAGATCAAGCTGAAACAGCCTTTGTGAAGTGGCCAGCCCTGCCCTGAGAAGCATTGGGCCATGACACTCCCAGGTGCTGCTGCTGGCCAATGCGGGTCAGGCTTGCCTGGCTGCTCCCCCCTCCCCCCACAGTAAGGGTGCACTCCCTCCAGGTCAAATTCTTCTGATCCAGGCTGAGGAAGGGCCACTAGGGTTGATCGCCTCTCGGATCGCCCAGATCCCTAGCAGTGGTGGGAGGTGTTCGTGCTGCTTCTCTTTCACTTCGATTCCCTCTGGCTTTTGCATTTAAAAAAAAATCACAAGAAAAGAAAAACAGGGTAGAGGGTACTAGGGATATGGCCTGGAGTTGGGAATCACTGTACTACGCCCTTGCCATGTGTAACGACGCAGTAAATGAGAAAAGCATCAAACCTATTGGAGTGTAGTATACTTCCTGATACATCAGTGCAGGATGCCTTCCTCTGATACACAATGCTCTTGTGTTGAGGAATGCAGTGCACTACTTCAGACTGTAGTCCCTCACAAACAACACCATGCAAATAGAAAACTGGAACAGCAGGTGAAAGGCTTTTACCCTCTCCCTTTGTGTGTTGGGCTAGCTTTTGATTATAGAAATGTTTTCAATATGGAGGATATTCCACAATGTAAACCTTCATGATCCTCCACTTGTATTCGGAAGTAGTGCAGTTTGTACTTTGATCATATCCACATCTCATTTCCTTGACATTTTGGTAGTTTTGCAAGTGTTCTAGAGAATATGCTTAGATCTGATCTGGCTTGGAATAATACATTCCTGAAGTGTATCTTAAGTGTATCTTTTAGAAGATCCCAGGAAAACTGAATCATTGTCTCATCTATTTTGACTTCATTTCATGTTAATTGGAGAACTGGGAGAGGGGGAGTATAAATAAGTGCTTAATTCCACAGGAAGTTGCATGATACTTTATCACATTATTTTGATTGCAAGTGTGACTCTCTTTGAAGTTGTCTATTGCTCACATCTGTGCTAAATGCTGGCCAGGCTACATTTCAGCTAAAATCAAGAGTGGAATAGCACTAAACCCTGCTCCTTTAGAGTTTTTTTTCTCCAAATCAGACATTTGGTGAATATATTGATGAGGAAATAAGATGGGTTAAGAATGGAATCACCTTTTGAATTATTGATCTCTGCTCAAATACCTGGGGGCTAAATCATTAATATATATTGTTAATAAGATTCCCTTAAGTTATATTAAGAATTGACAGACTTACTGATTAGTGTTAGTATGGACAAATAGATTTGGATCTGGAAACATGTTTGACTGATTTACCAGTAAGTAAATATCTACATAAATAGTTTTTCAGCGGTGTCTGACTGCCCACAGACTGTCCACTCATGTAAAGTGTTGCAGGGCAAGTTAGAGTTGTTGTTCATCATTTGCTGATCAAACTTCATCTCTTTTGGACATGTTATAAAGTACACATATTTTAGAGGTCTGGTTCAGTTTGTTGGTGAAACATGAGGTTTCAACATACCAGTACTGGGTGGTTAAAAGCACTATGGACTCCTCAATTAAAAAGCTGGTTTTAAAATGTTCTCTACTGCCAAGATTGATACAGCAGCAAGTTGAAAAAAGGCAGAATTTCCCCTTATAAATGAATGGCTTAATAAAAACTAACTGCTTTATTCACAATACTAAAATATCATATCCCGAAGGCAGTTTTCAAAAGAAAACATGCTGGATACTCTTATTTTCTGGTATTAAAAAATATGTCAAAATGTAAATATTTTTCTCTTATGTTTGATTGTGAATTATTCTGTTTCTTCTGCATAACTTTGTTTTCCCCTTTTTGTTTGGATAGATGTGTATTTTTTTCTTTTCATGGTATTTACATAATTATAATCAACAATAAACATTTTTAAAAGAAAAAAATAACACTTCCAGCTGTTCAGTATTTTACTCAGTCGGTACTGATAAGTTTGTGTATTTCCTTCCTAGGTGAAAGATTTAGTTGCAAGAACATACAGCAACTGGCAACAAATGATCCATAGTTCTCAGCCGACTCAGGTATTGTGCAGTTAAGCTAGCTTTTAGTATTGTTATGTGCACTCTCTTTATTGTATTGTAAGTTTTCTATTTATTTGTTTGTTTGTTTGTTTGTTTGTTTTTAAGATTTTTATACCGCCCCATCCCCAAGGGGCGGTGATGGCACAGATGCCTTGAAGTACGTAGATTTTTGTGAGTTGTGAACCAGCCAAAGATTACATTTGGGGAGGTGGCTATGTAGTTTGGCTAGTGTAGGAGTTGTTTAGCTGGGGATGGTAATAGTGAATTTCCATGAACTTAGGACTTCAGTACCTTACCCTTTGTCTAGCAAAAAAGTAGACTCTGAAAATAAGTGAAAACCAGGCAACAGAAAGTATTTAACACTGTGTGTGTGTTAAGTGCTGTCAGGTTGCAGCCAATGTATTTTAATCCTGTTGGGTTTTCAAGGCAAGAGACTCTCAGCGGTGGTTTTGCCATTGCTTAATTCCATGTGGACTGAGAGCATTCTAAAAAAATGATGACTGCCCCAAGGTCACCCAGCAAGCTTCATATGGAGGAGTGGGGAATTAAACCCAGTTCTCAAGAAGCAAGTCACAGCAAGAGCAAGCCCTGCTGCTCTTAACCACTACACCACACTGGCTAGGAAAAAGCAAACTGTATAAACATGACATGCAGGTCCTGTGATGTGCAACACGTAAGCAGTCCAAAAGACTGTGACTTGCTCTTATACCCTGAACTAGTTCAGGCAGAGAGGTCTTGCAATGTACCCAAGGAGGAAGAAATTGCCTTAATTAAATGTAAGTGTGGCTCAAAATGCAAAGCTCTGAATTTTACAGCTGGTGTGTATTTAGAAAGATCAAAACTCACTTTAGTGAAATGAAGCTTGCTCAGCCCAAATATTATATTACCCATTGCTTTGCAAGAGATGTGCATGCTTTTGAAAGTTATGCGCTGAGATGTTGTTAGAACTATCACTTAAAATATTTCGGTAGCCTCATGGATTCTGACTTTAACTTTTAAAACATTTGCATATGACCATAATTCCAAAATAGCAGTGAGATACTGAAGTGTAAAAGCTTTTACGTACGTAATCTATCTCTTATCCTTAGACGGAAAAGCCATCTTCTAAATGTTTTTGTTTTGTTTTTATTAGTTAGAAATTAGAAAAAATATAGTTTCCAAAATTAACGTATGAACTCATAGTTGATTGTTGTGGCCTCTGTACACGCAGGCCAGATGTGCGGACTTTTAACTGGCTTAAATGGAGCAAAAGCCAACCAGTGAGTGTACCCCTCCCACCATCATGCACCTGGCTAATGCAGGGACTAGATATATGTTAGCAAGGAACGAGTTCCTTTGAGGAATTTTCAGCCATTTTCAAAATAAAATTTATTTAGTTAGCTACTCTTCTGTTAGCTTTTAAATTTACGGTTCAAGTGTTTGAGTTAGAATTCTGATGTTAGCCATTTGCTTTCTTTAGGGTTAGTTAGGTGTTTGATCTATATCTTTCTCAAAACCGGGCTTTTAAAGAAATACCATTCTTGTGACTCTAAAATATCCCAACTGGATGAGTGTGAGGATTGTCTGATCTGAGGAGAGAGAGAGAGAGAGAGAGAGAGAGAGAAAGAGAGAGAGAGAGATTGTTTCTACCTGTAAAGCCTGTGCCCTCTTTACACGGAAGGCTAGACAGGAACGGTGAAAGATGGCCGTCTATAAAAATCTTTATTGCTCTGGCTTGGCTTATTCTTCCATTAAAGTACACTTAGTGGCCACTTCGGCCTTTCATGATGGGTGGGTTCACATTCATTGTTCTCGCTTCGACTCTCCAGATGTTCCCTGAAAGAACAACCCCCACATCCCCAGTTTAAACACCCAGTTTTGCAATAGGGCTTGATGTTGGTTTTATCCCACCTCATTCATGCTCCTTTTGAGCTCTTGGCTTCTTGTTCCTTGGACTTTCTGTTTTACAAAATGGCCATCCAAGTGGCCATCCGCCTTATAGAGTGTGTGATTTGAGGACTCTCTGTTGTGATCCCCCATTATTTTTTCCTGACAAGGTTCGGAACGTTTACCTAAGGTAGTCTCTCTTTTCCACCTTACCCAAGATGTGGTACTTCCAGTGTTCTTTAAGGACTCCTAGGCCAACAAAGCCATACACTCCCTGGACGTGCACAGAACTCTTTCATTATACATTGACAGGACCAGATCCTTCAGAAAGGACAGCAATTTGTTTGTCTGTTTTAGGGGACCAAAGTAGGGTTGTGGAGCATCTTTCCAGACTTTATCTCTCTGGGTTACTTCAGCTATCAGAGTTGCTTATAATAAAATGTCTTGCCCAATTGGAATTAAGGTGCACTGTACTGGGGCTCATGCCGCTTCTTCGGCTTTTGGGTCAGGAATGGACCTTGCTGATGTTTGCAAGGCTGTGATGTCCACACAGCTGACTTTTATAAAGCATTATGCTGTAGACATTGATGTTAGGGCTGAGGTGGCTGTGGGTAAAGCTGTTTTGCAATCTTTGCTCCACACACATCTCCAGAGCACATGAGCTTGCTGTTCTCCCATGTGGGACTGCACAGAGGCCATGACAATGAAAAACAGTGCTGCACCTACCTGTAACTGTTTGTTCATCAAGTGGTCCTCTGAGCAGGCACATATCTCTCCATCCTTTCCCCACTGTGGGCTATCAACTAGGACAGTGGTGGCGAACCTTTGGCACTCCAGATGTTATGGACTACAATTCCCATCAGCCCCTGCAATTGGCCATGCTGGCAGGGGCTGATGGGAATTGTAGTCTATAACATCTGGAGTGCCAAAGGTTCGCCACCACGGAACTAGGACAAATGGTGGCTCTGCATGGTGGTGAAGGGAAAACTAGAGGTACAGAGTTTACCCCTCCTCTTTCTCACATGCCCTTGGGCAGGAAAACCCGTTAGCCCAGGTGCATGATGGGGGGAGAGGAGCACTCACTGGATTGGCTTTTGTTCCATTTAAGCTAGTTAAACGTCTCCGTGTCCAGCCTGCCTGCACAGACCACTCAATGAACAAACAATTACAGGTGATTGCATCGCTGTTTTTCTGCCAACTGAAGTGTAAAATTACCTTCTTCATTACAATGTTGTCATAATAGTTTTGCTAAATATTCTGAATTTCTTTATTCTTTTACTTCTTCTGGAAAAATCTAACATTAGGGGAAGATTCATGATTTTTGGGACCCAGACTCTTAAAACGGATGGATTGGAAAGAACACCAAAATCAATACTAGGAAACAGTGACTGAAGACTACAGTACAGTCTGAGAACAGGAAGAAGTCCCGTAATCCAAACTTCACTTATTTTCCACCAACAAGGTTCTTCTACTTTGCTCTGTCTTCAGTATCTTAAAAATAAGGATTTTAAAAATAAAGGTTGGATATGCACTTTTAAGGGTGCAGATTGTGTTTGCTGGGTAGCCCCTTTCTGCTTGTAAGAAGAATCCTCAAGCCAGTTGTCTTGGACTACTCCCTCCCCCCCAATAAAAATCTGTGTATTCTAATATTGTTTTTATGCAATTCCTAATCCTAACAACAATAGAAATTATAAAGGATATTGTAAATCGGACTATGATAAAATAGACTTTAGAGTAACAAATACAGCTTTTGGTATCAACAGGAAACCTCTCTGAAAGCCTTTCTAAGGCTCAGTTCATGTGTGTGGGAAGTGTGTTTTGCACATCCTTATTCCTCAGTAATGGCTCTTAAGATGGCACAGTAGGGCTGTGGAGGTGATAGGCATGCGGAAGATAATAGGCCAAAAATTTGAGTTAATTTTTTTTACTAAATTGAAGTCTCATTAATAGCAATGGAACTTAATCCCAAAGGGGACATTGAACAATCAAGTCACAGATGTTGCAATCCTAGAGAGTTAACCCTTCTGAGCTGATTGACCTCCATAACTTGAAGTGTAATTCTGCTTAGGATTGCAATGTGGATCTGGCTTTAAGATGTTTTTAAAGATTAAGATGGTTCTTGGAAATATAATGTTAGAAGAATGAGAATTTCTGTTCAGCAAAATGATATGAGGTTAGGCAAAAAGTCTCTGTTTTTGTGAAATTACATGTAAACCTCCATTCAAGGACAAGTTTATTCTTCTCTTTTTTTCATGCCCCTATAAAGCATGGACTATATATGTACAGTGTATGTATTCACGCATTTCATACATCTGTCAGTTTTCTGTTAATTCGTTAGATGTTGATTCATTAATTGAATGTCTTTTCCTTTGCAATTTCATATTCTAAACTCTTTGCACTGCCATATTTGTGAATACAGAATTTTAGAAGCCATAATAAATGTAAATATAATTATGTAGAAATAATATAAGTCTAAAATGTTTGATTTTACATACAGTTAATACTTTTCACATTTTTTAATAAATTTGTTATCCATTTCAAATGTCAGTGTGCAAAATAGATTGATAAAATGAGTGTGCATGATGCTAATTAGATCGATCCAAGGTCAAGGGAACAGTTCACGTGGGAACTTTGCTGTTAATGGCAGTGGGCGATGCCCTGTAGCCCAAGGCTACGAAAACACTTCAAATGATTACTGTTTCTTAACATTTATGTTATTCCAAAACAACCACAAAATGAGATTGGGGCAGACGAGGATTGGACAGTTTTTTTACAACCAAATTGTAAAAGAAGAACAAAGGATGTATTTTACTGATCCTGCATTAAATGACTAGAATCCAAACAGTTCTGTGTATGAGCAGAAAGTACTTCTATTTGTTCAAAGGGATTTGCTAATTTTTCTTTCCAGCTACAGTGTTTTCAGCTGGGAGGGTCCTCTAACTCTAGGGATTACTTTTTGGCAAGGGGCTGCAGTGGGATGGGGGTGGGGGCATAAAGATGCAGTTGCATGTACAATTCACCATGTATAGTATTGAGATCTCAGTTGTCCCTGAGAAATCAAGTGACATACATTTATATATAAAAAGCACAAAACGTATCTTTTTCTACAGACAATTTATATAATATAAAGGATACCATTTCTACCGCAATTCAAGCATGCTTGGAACTACAGTTTCCACTTTAACACCTTTTTTTGTAACAAATAAATAAGAATAAAAGTGTAAAATAACCTGATGTGTGAATTTCAGAAATCACATGTATAAAACACAATCACAGGCTCATTAGCAGATTCCTTGTACTCATATCTGCTATTTTTTTCACAGAAGGAAGCTTTCCAGAGCAGGACGGGGAGGGTTTAGAGCAGTGGTTTTCAACCTTCCTAATGCCGTGACCCTTTAATACAGTTCCTCGTGTTGTGGTGACCCCCAACCCTAACATTTATCCATTTTACAGATGGAGAACACTGATGCAGAGAGTCTTAGGCGACCCCTGTGAAAGGGGTCCCGACCCCCAGGTTGAGAACCACTAGTTTAGAGAGTTCAGGGTGCCAGCTTTTGGTGACAGAATTCATAAAGTTGAAAGCTAAAATTACTTGGCATTCTATTTGGCAAGACTAAGGTAAGGCAGAGTGTTGTACTCAGTAGCACCTTGATTAGATCAACATGCTTGAACTCTGACAATGCTGGAGTGGGTCATTCTTTCCAGACTTTTCCTTTGTGTCTGGTATTCCTTTCTACAACTAAGCTATTTACCCACTATATTGTATGATTTAAATTAATTTATGTAACTTGTATAGACTTCTCTAGTCCTACTTATGCTCTTTTCTATGTTGTGTGGCCCTCTGTCAGATGCCTGTATGACTGTTGGCAAACTACTCTTGGGCAAGATCTAGTTAGAGTTTGGCACGGCAAGTGGACTGCTTGTAGACCAATTTATAGTGACCAAGGCAAGCAAAATAAAAGCAAAGCAGTTGCAGCAACAAGATTGGTTAGAAATCATGTTATTGTTACAAGTCTTATATTTAAAATTTGTACGTAGCACCCATTCCCTAAACCAGGCGTGTCAAGCATGTGACCCAAGGGGTCAGATGTGGCTCCTTGAGAGGGCTTATCAGGCCAGAGAGCTGACTGAGGTAACTCCCCTTCACTCCAGATCATTCCCTGCACTCAGCCACCCTGCCACCCCACTTTCAATCTGGCCAGGCAAGCCTGCTGTGGGCTCACTAGTCCAGCCCTAAACTATTTGAAGCAGCATTTAACAATTATTTTACTGGAAGTGAGGGAGAAATTTCATCACATTAAAGATGGTTGATTGGCCTTGACATTTAAAAAAATTAACATCTTCCAAAGAAACAAACCCCTTAATTACTAATGTATTGGAACATATGCTGAATTTCTGAAATTTACTGTAACATTGAGTTTCCTTGATCATACGAACCTGCCTTTTATTGATACACACCACCACATGCCTTTCTCCTCTGTCCTACTGGCTCCACCAATGCCATTTTGTGTCTGTTCTTCATCTGTGCGTCTGGTCAGTAGGTAACAATGGCAGTTTTCGCCAGTCATAAAAGTGTAGAACATTGATTCTTAAAAATGAGTCATACAATCTATTTTTATGTAACCAGAGACGATCTACAAGTTTGGGAGAGGGCACTCACAATCCGGGGTGGAAAATGGGGGAGCATTCTGAAAGTTAGGCACCCCCTTTGCCTGACTGGCAACTCTTCTGACAGCTAACAGAGAATGAGATTTAGAGGACTCATCCTGCTGGGCAGATGAAATCCTAGCTTTCTCCTGCAATCCTTTAAAGTGGCCCACAGCAAATAGGAATCAAACCTAATGTTTAGGAGTTATTTAATGGGTAACTGGCACAGGGGTGTTGTCAAGTGTATTCTGTACAATGTATGTCAATTTGGATCGAAGGCAAATAAAAGTAGAAGTAATTGGCTTCCTGGCCACCAGGTGGGGCCTGGAGTGCTGGAATTACAGTCGTTCTCCAAATGACAGAGAATAGATCCTTTGAAGGAAATAGCAGCTTTGGATTTCATTGTCTACATCATTCCATCGCTGCTGAACTCTCTTCCCTTCCTGAATTCTGCTGTTCCCAAGAACCACCCCCAAATCTCCAGGAGTTTCACACGCAAGAACTGGCAATCTTAGGAGAAAACCAAGCAAGGTCAAAAGAGACTTTCAGATCTATTGCATGCAAATAAACTATCCTCCAGAAATACAGACTTGTCTTTATTTTTAAAAATCGATTATTACTATTGTTATTCAGCGTATAAGACATCCCCAGTGGTGAGATTCAAATAATTTAACAACCGGTTCCGGTGGTGGGATTAAAAAAAATTAACAATTGGTTGTTTACAAGCACCATTTTAACAACCGGTTCTGCCGAAGTGGTGCAAACCTGCTGAATCCCACCACTGGACACCCCCCATGTAGGCTTAGGATGTTGTACAACATAAAAACATAAGTCCATTAAAATCATATAAAATTCATATCAGCAACACAATATCCTAAAGGGAGGGATAATAACACCAGACCCACAGCTCATTCATACTGGCTTGGGGAAAAGAAGGCTGGTAAGGCCAAACAAATAATACCATTGCTGCCCCAACTATAGGCCTGGTAGAATTGCTCAGCCTTACAAACTAACAAGTTCCATTTGACAGAGCATTCCACTAGGTCAGTTAAGCACAAACTGTTTTGGGACTTCAACTCTATGCATCCTGTGAAGTGATGTATTATCCCCGCTCCTGGTTTAAACTAATGAAAGTGTGTGTAGAAAGTTTCTGGAATTTAAAAAATCTGGAAGCGTGCCCACTTTTTTGGTGAGAATTGGGAGGTCACCTTGGGCAATTCCAAATTAAAAGACTAAAAGGAGACCACCATAAATGTCAAACTTTTAGCTGAGTTAGAGAAGATGGAAGAGTGCTGTACCTCTGCTTCCCTCCAGGACAGTGATTTTCCTCTACCACGTGTCTGCTACTTTAGAGTGAAAAAGAAAAGCTATTTTAAGCCTTTGAGTAGCTGATTAAATGAATGAATGGGCACAGAAGGTGACAAAGCAATGAAATGCGGACAGTTATCAATATAGCGGGTTCAGTTATATGTGGGTATCAGTTATATGTGGCTATTGCAAATGTGAACAATTATCCATATAGGGGGTTAAGTTATATGTGGCCATCGCAAACCTGCAAATAGGCAAAATCATCAACTCTGAAAGCCACTACGTCAGACTACACAGAGAAGCAATTGAAATCCATAAGCACATGGACAATTTTAACAGGAAGGAAGAAACTATGAAAATGAACAGAACTTGGCTGCCAGTGTTGAAAAATACTAGGGTCAAGACTGTCAAACCAGCTCCACACAAACACAGGATGACCATAGACAAAAGAAACAAAGGCCAGGATACTTCTATTCAGATGCTCCCACCAGTGACCTTGCTATCTACAGGGTTACTCCCAGGCTATAGTCTTCATTGTTACTCATACTTCTATTCAGATGCCCTCAACTATTGACCTAGTTGCCGCCTTTGTTACTCACAGACAAGGTTTCCCCACCCACCCTGGACACTCCAACAGATATATACTCCACTTGCTTTCCCAACATCAGATCCTCTGAAGATGCCAGCCACAGACGCAGGCGAAACGTCAGGAGAGAATGCTGCTAGAACACGGCCATACAGCCCGGAAACCACACAGCACCCAAAATCATCAACTGCTTGTTCATGGTTTTAGGCGCATGGTGAGGTCTTTCCTCTTCACCCAGTCATTTGGTTAGTCTTCCTTGAAACCCCCTCTACAGCTGTGAATCTCAGGAAATGAGGTTAGGAAAGTGGGGGTTGGAATTGTAAGCCACCTAGAGATGCTGGTATACTGCAGGGTATAAAAATATTTATAAATAAACATGTATTCTCTGATGTAGCCTTCAAATGCATGGAATGGTATCTGACAAGGTCAGGAAGGCTCCCGCTCTCCAAGCTTTCTCTATTCATAACTAAAATTTTAAAGAGAGTTTTTCTATGCAAGTAATAGAGCTGTATTGTAATAAATGGTTCAGAAAGATGTTTGGGTAAAAGATTAGGGACTGTGATCCATAGTACTGTGTATAACTTGTGTTGCCTGTTATTGTAAGTAGCATCCTACAATGTAATTTTCGTATGGTTTAGCACATCATATTAATCATTATGCTCACTTCAGCTTTCTTTTCAGATTTTTAGTTGGTTCCAGATTTCTAATATATAAATCCTATTGCACTTTTATTGGATATCCCATCCTGCTGATTGTATTGATTTACTCTGAATGATCCACCTGGAGTCCCAGTGAGAAAGGTGAACTATAAATATTGTAAATAAATAAAATAAATTCTAATTCCTCTAACTGTTGACAGTTATTGATAACACTTCCTACATAGCTTGAGTGCAAGGCCGTAATACTAGACATGCTGGGCATGGGGACAGGGAGTGCCAATGAGAAGAGATCCATCCAGGTTTAGCTAGGAGATGCTGCTAAGAGAATGGGCTATACTCTGGGAGGTGTCTGTTCTACTTCAGTCTTCTGTGCATTCCACACACAGGGACTGCGCATGTGCTGGCCAACCACGAATTAGTCACAAGCTTCCTACCTAAAGGGTGCTTTCTCCATTAAACTTGCCTTGCGATTCCCCCCCCCCCTCCAACGGTTGCATGCCCAATGATGCACCCTTCTGACAGCTCTGTTCTTGCCGCAATGACGATCAGTCTAGTGAGAGTTTCGCTGCATGTTTCAGTAAAAGATTAAGAATTATTGTGGCATTCACTGGCAGGTGGCTACTGGAGATTGTTTAGGATGGTGAACAAGAGTTTGTTTAAGAAATGCATCCAGTGTAGTGTTAAAATGACTCGCAGTGATGAGCATGGTTTGTGCTTACTTTGCCTGGGAGAAGGGCACAATGTTGGAGCTTGTAAAGTGTGTCAAAAGTTCATACTGAAGGCTCATGGTGACCAAGCATCTAAACTAAAGGCTGCCTTACAGCAAAAGACTTTGACTTTGGTCAATCCCCCAGTCCCATTTTTGTCAGAAAAGGCTGGATTGCCATCTGCTTCTTCTGCTCGATTGACAGACCCATTGGTTCCATCAGTTCAACCTCAGAACCGTGAGCAGTCTCTAGTTTAGGTGATCTGCTCTTTGGAACCAGTTTAAGTGGTTGTTTGAGAACTCTACCCACCTCCTGTGTTTGTGTATGGCTTGCTGGAATCCCTGTGGGTGGAATACACAGAAGAGTGAAGTAGAAGATGGGGTTTCACTTACCTGTAACTTCTGTTCTTTGAGGTCTTCTGTGCAGACACACACTTCCTCCCTCCTGCTTCACTAGGAGTTCTCAGCAGAGGGCTTCATGCTGTTAGGCAGAATTGAGGGAAAGGCACTCTGCGGTTCGGCATGCAACCGTTGGAGGGAAAAGAGGTAGTGAGGCAAGTTTAATGGCGAGAGCGCCTTTTAGGTAGGAAGTTCATGACTGATCCATGACTAGCCTGCGCATGTGTGTGTCTGCACAGAAGACCCCAACAACAGAAGTTACAGGTAAGTGAACCCTGCTTTTCAAAACTCACCTCTGCCATAATTTCATTGAACTGCTGTTATGAAATAGGGAGATCACAAGGGGAAGACTCGCCCACCTCCCTTATACACAGAGGCAGTGAATGTTCCCTAAATCTCCTAAAATCTCAATGCTGGTCAGCTTTTCTCTCTGTGTGTAAATGTATATATCCTTTATGGGGTTTCTCTTCACTTGTCCCACCCTGTTCCACTTCAAAATAAATGTTTAACTTAGGAAACTGAGGTGATCCCTCCCTCTCTTTACTCTCTTTCTGTTTTACCTCAGATAACCACACAAGAAGCCTTTTAGATGTTTAATGAATAAATTATAGAATTTTATTAACTTCAGGGGATTAAGTTAGGAATTATCATGATAGAAAGAGGCAGCTTTTATTTACGGATATTTAGGTATTTTCAAAGTTCAGCACAGATGGTAATTGGCTTTTAGAAAAAATATCACTTTGTTACAGAGTTTTTAATGCTTGTAAATATGATAAACTTTCAAGATGTTTCACATGATGTATTCAAGCTAGCACCCAGAGGTTTGTATGGTAACTGGTGACTTTTCAACTATATGGAAAGGAGTATTTCCCAACTCACTTTTCCCTTCAGATGTTTCAAACCTTAGGTTTACCTCACAGCATTTGAAGTAATTCAAGACAAGTTTGTACCATCATATCAATATTTTATGACTTTTAACTTATGTTGTAACCTGCTCTGAGACCTTTGGGTGTAGGGTGGGCTAAACAAATAGCATCTAAGAAACTGTGAGACCAAAAAGGTTTTCAAAATCTCCAATCCTGTAATAGAAACCCAAGATTATATATAGTTTTCTCCTGTCTGATTTCTATCAATTGAAATATATCCCAACTCCATCTTTCTGTCAACCAATCTTTGTTTTTGTATGTTAAGCCAACAGTTCACTAGTGCCTTAAAAAGAACTTATGCTAAAAACCCTCCCGGTATCTGAAAGGCTGCTCAATCTTAATAAAAGGCAGGAAAACCTGCATATTCAGAGAGAGAAATATTGGGATGCCACATGGGGATATCAGTTCTGGTCAACGTATAGGGTGGTTGTTTGTGATGATACACATTAAGCATTTGAACATGTCAAATGCTCTATAAATGCTAAGCATAATGACTACTACTTTTTCAGCAGCAGCTTGGACACCATCCCTGGGGGTGGCTGCTCTGTATTGTTCCAGTTGCTTCCTGGTCCACACCCTTCCTCTTTGCTTGATTGAGTTTGTTGTGCAACCATGAGAGTCTTTAATTACACAGCTTGTTCATTTTCAATTTAATGCTGCTAGATATTTGGTCTTTTCTAAGCCTCTTACTGTTTTGTGCTTATGCTGGCACAATCTGTAATTAACACTTCCTCTTCCCTAAATGAATGCACCACCAAATCTTCTCAGTAAAAAGGCTGGCAGTAAGCAGTAAGAGCCTTTTCAGGCCAACATGAGAACTGCTGTGCCCCATCTTCATGAAGTGGAAGGAGGTGGGGGCAGCCTTGCTGTGTGCAATTGCAGCATGGGAAGAATGTAGCTACAGAGAGGTAGTCATGTTACGTCGGTTGCGGCAACAATGATTGGTTTGTTTTGCAGGACAGCGCCAAATGCAGGAGATGCTGCTCAAGAGCAAGGATTGGTACCACATTGCTGGTGTGTGTGTGTTCCACTTCCACCAGAACGGGGAGTATCTCTTCCCACTGTTCACCCTGCTCAACTGTGGTAGCCAACTCCCAAGCCAACAAGACATAAGCATAAGCATAAGCATAAGCATTTTATTGTCATTGTGCACGCACAATGAAATTTACAGCAGCATTCCTCGATGCACACAATTTCAGACTCATACATCATCATCCTCCACCCATCCCTACACAGCCCCAAATACATCAATATGAAGCAGCGGAGTTTAGCATAGCCACAGCTCTAGAGTAGAAGCTGTCTCTAAACCTCTTTGTCCTAGTTCTGAGGGCCTCTGCTATCTTCGATCTGCCAAGATGGTAGCAGTTTAAAAAGAGAGTGTGCTGGATGAGACGGGTCCCTCAGAATATTTTGGGCTTTATTTAGGCTTCGGGCATTATAGATTTCTTCCAAGGAGGGGAGAGGGCAGCCGATAATCCTTTGTGCAGTGGTGATCACCCTTTGGAGCGCCTTCCTATTCGCCACTGTGCAACTGGAGAACCATACACAGATGCAGTAGGTTAGGACACTCTCTATAGCACAGCGGTAAAAGGACACCAGGAGTTTTCCATCCAGTTGCTGCTTCCTTAAAAGTCTCAGATAGTACAGTCTTTGCTGGGCTTTAATTGAGGAGGCCTGACCTGAGCCTGCTCATCAGCCCTCATGAGCAGACCTGAGCCTGCTCATCAGCCCTCATTGGAGCAGGCATCCTTGGTTGCCTAAAATCCCTGGCCATGGGTGTGACTAGGTTTCCTCCAGCTGCAAACTACTCAGAGGGGGGGCCTAGGGTTAGTGCCAAGACATATGAGCACTCCGCCTAACAGCTTGACAGATTCAGCCTCAGGAAAATGGCCTGGTAAGGTAACAATGGTCCTTTTAACATCCAGAGGACAGTTCACCACACAAAGTTCTATGGCTGCAGGTGGGACCATTTTGTTCTGTGGGCTCAGGAACAAACAAAATGTTGCACCTGAATTGTGTGACTTACCTTGTATTTCTGATTACCTCCTTCACCTGAAAGGTTCTGGTCTTATCTACCTCCTCAATTAAAGTGCACTTTTTTTTTTTGCTGTTTCAGCATTTCTTCTTGGTTTGGATTCATTCCCCTCTTTGTTTATCTACCCTGCAAGCAAAGGTGTGTGTCAAAGGTTTGCTAAATATGTGCTTGTCAAGAGTCCTCCTGTGCCACGGTGGAATTTGACTCTGGTTCTCCTTGAAGCCCATTCCGCATGGGCCAATAAACATGGGTGTAGTATGGTAAAAAAACACACCCCTCATTTTATGGGGGAACTTCACACAGATCGTGCCCCTAAAACAAGTCTGCCCTTTGTTATTTTCCCCAAACCAGGTTTTTTTTGAGAATCACGCTATTAGCAAGTCCTTTAAAAAATTCTGGGTTGCAGCTGCTCATGAGCGAATGGCTGGGCAGGAAGCACTTTATTCGCCTCTGTTTTCCTTTAAAAAAAAAAAAAAAATTCACTACTTACATCTGCATATCTATGCCGGTGCAGATAGTCATGTTGTGAGACATCAGCATGGCAGCCTGTGCCGGGTGTGTGTGTGTGTGTTTTCATTTGTGCAAGCCTACATAGCAACGCATTGGTGGGAAGTACAGGTAAATTAAAAAAAAGTCACGTCTCTGTGTGAAGGCGCAACGGCAACCCAAATTGTTTCTGTGGGCCCCAATCACTGCCCCTGAGTGGATGCATGTGAATGTGAAAACAGAAAAACTGGTTTCTTTATCACAACGTCAACTCGCTATACATTTGCTGTGCAGAAGGGGCCAGGGTTGATTGGATGCCTTTTTGAGACTTTGACCTCCAGTGACATATCACTCCTTTCCTATAAGCCTGCCTTCCCCATTGCCATCACCTCTGCTAAGAGGAGGGGAAGACCTGAGGAATCTCACATGCAATCCACCTTTCAGTAAATTCCGTTAGGGCAAGGAGGGAAGGTAAGTGCTCTTCAGAGTTGTAGAGTAGACAGAAAACTTATAAATCTTTCCATGGTAGGCCTTGCACAAGCACAGTCCCCAGAGTGTGTCTGCATAGAAACCCACTTGATGAAGTACAATTACAAGTGCAACTCTGTATTTAGCATTTCCTGCCAAGAGAAGAAATAAGAACCACCATAGGTGAGATTTCTCTCCTACGTATTGTTGAAGGCTTTCACGGCTGGCTGGTTGTTGTGGGTTTTCCAGGCTGTGTGGTCATGGTCTGGTAGTTTTTGCTCCATTTTGCACCATCTACCAGAGTTTTGATCATGCCTCTTTTTTTGTCATGGGTGGTGACTGAAGTTTTGATGCAGATTTCAGTCTATGGTAAATCAAATATGCCTCACCTCCCTGTGAGGAAGACAAAACATATACTCCACCGCACAGTCACTCAACACTGTGCCACAGAAACATATTTTACTGTGACTTGCCTCTGAAGATGCCAGCCACTCATGTGGGTGAAACATTAGTAGCTAAAACTACCAGGTCATGGCTACACAGCCCAGAAAACCCACAACAGCCAGTTTCTCCCCTTCACTTGGCTATTCTGTATTTCTGAGTCCCATTTTGGGACGTTCACACAGAATACATGTCTGATGTATCTGTAGACATCACAAAATAACAAGGCCAAGATGGCATAGTTTGTGTCATTAGATCTGTTACAGTGTTGCGTGAGTGAATGGTCTAAGATGGCATCTTTATCTTACAAGGTCTGGTTCCTAGATATGTGTCTCTCTTACATGCTCTGTTTTGATGGTGAGAAGAAAAGCTGGCCACCTACTTGCCAAAAAGTGTCATTATCCAGGATGAGCTGTAGATCACTGATGATGCAATTGAGTGGTTTGAACTGGGAGCTGTTAGTGACAATCAGTAGTCTATTGATGTTCTTTCTTTGGACTTGCCTTCTGTGTTATTTCTATATTTCTGTCTGGCTTTATAAATCTGTTTCTTCACTTCTATGGGTGGTTTCTCTAATGCCTGAAGTTGCTATCATAAATTCTTCAGATATAAATACCTGTTCAAGGAAGTGGGGCAAATGCAATTGTAGTGTAGTCCTTGTCAGACCATGGATTGTGTTGTGTGTTTAGGATGGTAAGTCAGTGGAGTTTAAGGTGGTGCTTATGTACTCATGTAATTGTGCAGTACTGACCAGAAGATAGACCTCTGGCGTGGACTAGTCCAGGCTCAGGCTGATGGTGGAATGAAAGTCATTGAAGTCCTGGTGGAATCATTCGAGACCTTCGTTCCTGTGAATCCAGATAATGAAATCCTCTTTTGGTGTCTCTGGCACTTTCCTTACCCTCTGGTGGCCTAGGCCCATGGTGGCAAACCTATGGCACTCCAGACACAGCCCCTGCTGTGCTGATGGGAATTGTAGTTCATGAACATCTGGAGTGCCATAGGTTCACCACCACTGGCCTAGGCAATTGCCTATGTTCAACTAATGGGCAGAGCCAGCTCTAGCAGAAACTAAAGTATTATTGCTCTGCCATACTTGTATACTTGTATGGTATACAGGCATACAAGTACGACAGATTTAGAGCAATAACATTGTCCTATACTTGAGTTTCACCTAGACCTGGCTCTGCCCATTAGGTAAACTGTGCGGTCATGTGGATAGCCATGACTGTGCTATTTGTGCAGGCTGTGATCAAATCTGAAGTAATTATGGTTGGGGACTAATGGGTAAAGTTTGGTAACAAGGTCTGCTGCAGAGGTGGGATCCAACCGGTTCTCTCCACTTCTCTAGAAGTGGTTACTAATTTTTTCTGAGTGCCGAGAAGGGGTTACTAAAGCAACCTCCCTGCCCAATAGGGACTAGAGGTGCGTGTGTGCGGCGGCGCCACTGTTTGAATCCCACCACCATCAGAACCTGTTATTAAAATGTTTGGATCCCACCACTGGTCTGCTGGGTTATCATCAGGAATAATGTTGAAGTAATTTATCTCCAACTTTTTCTTCCTAAAACAATATCATTGGTATCACTGGTGCACATCTTTTTTAAAAGAGGGGATTGGCGTACATGCATGCAGAGTAGACAGCAGGAGAGTGTTCAAGTTCTAAATGTGGGCATTCATTCATTTAATTTTTTAAATTTAAAAATATGTATCCCACTTCCTAATCAACAAGGGAGAATGAAAATAAAAAAAAACAAGACAACAGAAGAATTGACAGGCAGTAGATTGGACGGGCTCAGAGCTAGAATCATGGATTATGCTTCAGTGGGACTTAAAGGAAAACTTAACACATTTCATGAACAATTCTGCACTGCAGCAGAAATTGTCAGTGTTAGTCATCTTTTGTTCATTAAAAGGCTCTATGTGTGATCTCTGGCTGCACTAGAGGAATGCTTTTTTTAAATAATGACATAATTTTAAAGATAATACAGTTCAGATGCTGAATTAGAAATCTGACCTCAACATCTGCATGCTTCAGATTTCTTTGCTGTCTGTTTTTTATCAGATATCTTTTATAAAATACCAGAGTTTCAGAAATATTCCTCATTCCAGATATCAAAAATAATCAAATAAAAAATTTCCATTATATATCAATGATTAAACACAGTCAAATATTGAATGAAATCAATTATTAAAGTTTGCAGAGCAATTGGGTGAATAAAGGGAAATGTTTGCATTAGAATACATTCTTCTGTGCAAGGTGGCATTGTAATTTGTTTGCTTCTTTGATAAGCAAAAATGTCCACTGAATCTGTCTCCATGTGATTTTTTTTTAAAAATCAACAATACTCCCCTTCCCTACTGGAGTTGAAGATGGAGTGTGCAATTATTAGAGCTCCAGCAGCTCAGCTGAGATTGCTGCTATTCCAACTGCAGAGGCAACTAAGCCTCATCAATATGATTAGTGATGCCAGACAGAGAACGATTAATGGGATTAACAGCAGTGTTAGATTTTCTATAAATAGCACTCCTTGATTGCTTCAGCCTCTGCCATGCATTATTCTGGGAGTGATAAGTCGCCCCATTGTTTAAATTTGATAGCAGAGCTGGCTCCCATCCGGAAGAGACTGTATTTTTTAAAAAATGGGGCAAGCTCACTTAAGTCAAATTTCACTAAGCAAATTTACCTTGTCTGACTGATACAATCATAGAATCATAGAGTTGGAAGAGACCCCAAGAGCCATCAAGCCCAACCCCCTGCAATGCAGGAAAACACAATCAAAGCACTCCCAACATATGTTCATCCAGCCTCTGTTTAAAAACCTCCAAAGAAGAAGAATCCACAACTCTCTGAGGCAGTGAATTTCACTGTCGAACAGCCCTGACGGTCAGGAAGTTCTTCCCAATGTTTAGGTGGAATCTCTTTTCCTTCACCTTGAATCCATTGCTCTGTGTCCTAGTCTCTGAGGCAGCAGAAAACAAGCTTGCTCCCTCTTCAACATGGCATCAAGCTTGTTGATGCATGCAAAGAAAAAGATTGCAGGTTACAGTAGCCATGTTGGTCCAAAGGAGAATCCAAAAACAGAAGCCCAAAACCTTTTATTAGGATTAAGAAATTAGCACAAAAGAGTATGCAATCTTTTGAGATTGCCAAACTAACAGGAAGTTCTTCCATCTCTAACTAGAACTGGATCACATATTGGAATGTTCTTGTATGTTCATAAGTTCTATTAAATAGAAAAAAGCACCACAAAATTAATGGAGACTTCTTCTCCATCCTGAGATAATTAATTTGAATAGTAAGTTTATTTTTTAATGTGAAGAAATATTGAAAGCTGGAATTCACAACTCGCAGTTTGGTACAGTCCATTCCTCACCTCAGTGGTTCTGTCACCCCACTATCATCTCCTTCTCCTGCATGTGTGGACTAGACGGAGAATGGCACAGTTCCTGACTAGTTGGTGGATGTGTATTTAGTATCCTCAAAACACTCTGCATCTGAAAGGGCTCTAAACTCTCTGAAAAGATGTTTGCAAATGTAAATCTTTTGTAAATATCATCATAGGTTACAAAACAGCAGTCTTGCTATGCTGGGCAACACCAGATGGTGCTGTTTCTCACAATCTCTTTGTCTCCTGTTATGTGTAAACTAAAAGTCAAGGTTTTTGTTTTTTAAGTTTCATAATTGTGCCCGGGAACATTTGAGCCCTGGGAAGGAAAATTCCCATCATGATTCAGAACTGAGACTGATCAATATATGAAGCAGAGGGTTTTTAATGGCATTGACTAACATGAAAGTCTATCGTTGTAACCAACAAAATGATGATTAATTCAGAGTTTATCCCTGCTTGTGAATACTAGCTTGCACTAATGTTACTGATAAGAGGACAGAAAGAGAGATGGCAAGGGAAGCCATGTAATATGTGACAAAATAAGAACATAAGAAAGACAGTGGTTTTGCCAGGTAAGGTAGCTAGGTGCAAAGAAAGACGGGGCTCCTGCTCTGAAACTGCTGTGAAGAAGAGAAAATGTGGTGGTGGGAAAACCTGTACCTGCCAACACTCTTTCATCACCAATTCGTGAAACTGTGACAGCCCTACCCTCCTTTGCTCCTGGTTGCGCTAGACATGCCTGTCTACCATCAGTCTGCCTTTCCAGATACATTCATTTATATTACTCCTGTGCATGTGAAATATATTTAGATGATATTGCTACAGAGGATGCTCATGCAAGACTCTATATTAGACAGCAATTGTGAATACAAACCGTTTGTCTCCTAGTCTTGCGGATAATGTTAGGGCAGGGTCTACAGTTGAATGGCAGAGCACCTGCTCTGTATGCAGAAGGCCCTCGGTTCAGTCCTGAGCATCTCCAGTTAAAGGATCTCTGAGTGAAAGGCTTGGAAATATTGCTACCTGGAAGCCTGGGGAGATGTTGCCAATTTTAGCAGAGATAGTGGGCTTGGTGGTTTGGCTTGATATAATAGCTTCCTATAAAGCAGAGACCACTGCAATAACTCTAGAGGGGTAGATGTGTTAGCATGCTGTAGCAAAATTTAGCAGGAGTCTAGTAGCATTGTCAAGACTTATAAAATATAAGCTTTCATAAGTCAGAGCTCACGTCATCTGATGAAGTCAAGTCACTGCAGTCTTTCATTTCTTGCTTCTCTTTCCTCTTCATTTTATTGTTTGTTCCTTCCATTCAATCTGATGGCAAGTTATCTGAAATTCAGAAGCTTGCACACTCTTTTGTGATATTTTGGTTGATCCTTATTTTTTTAAAAAATACAGGACTTTGGTTTCTGTAGTCCTTGGGTAATCTGGTAATGCCCCTAAACCCAAAGGCATAGCAAGGAGGAAAAGTGCCTGGTGCACTAGTGCGTCTTCCGCCCCTGCCTCATCCCGCCCAGAATGCCCCCACCACACTCCCCCAGGGGCGCGCACCCGGTGCCTTGCCCCCCCGTCCCCTTGGAGTTACGCCTCTGCCTAAAACATCACACCTTAAAACGTGCTGTGCCTTCTTAAACTTGTTCTATTTTTTATTTGAAGTCTGTAAAGATTGGCACACAGAAGTTTTTAAAATATATTTTTAAAAACTTTTGAGACGCATGCTTCTGTGAACAGCAACATTTGTATCTTCTCCCCTGGAAAACAAAAATCTGCTCAGCAGACAGAGTAGCTTGCGTTCCTCCAAATCCTTGAAAGAGTAGTGTACCACTAGGCAGTGCCCAGAAACCAAGCAGAAGGACAAGACTCCATACTGCATAAGAGGTAATTATTTCATTACAGATTGCATAGATAATGCACTCTGAGCCATGAAGGGTTTGGCCTCTAACATGGGGGAATATAATTAGTGTCATGGAGCCCCAACGCTGGGTAAGACTGTTTTCATGTAGAAGGCTTCAAGTGGCCTTTTCAAATCACCTCCCACTGCAAATAGAAAATTTCACTGCCTAGGAGTGAGGATAGACATTCTGTTAAATTATCACCTACAGTATCAGGAGAGGGACAAACAAGACAAACAGAGATAATAGATTTATACTCACCTAAGTGATTATGTAGTCACATGACAGCCATTGTCATTTCAAACAAAACTAGTTTTATGGTCTTAATCTGCTAAAGATTAGTGGAGTTATTGAAACTGATTCTTTTAATTGGAGATGCCAGGGACTGAACCTTCTGCGCGCAAAGCAAATGCTCCAGTCACTGCAGAGGAGAGGAAGCGGGAAAGCTGGCTGGACTTGGAGAAACAGATGTTAGCGCTCCCACCTTAATGACAGCTGAGCTTTCTGTGTCCAAGATCCATGTTGCACCTTCATGGGACTGTGGACAAGCCCCATAGTTTGCCTTGCGTTGGAGGAGAAAGCGTTACCAAAGTTTCTGAATACAAAAGTATTCAGCAAAGGCTGCCAGCCAAGGCTTCATGGACTGAAAGGCTGATGGAAGAGATGTTACAGTGTGCCGCCTCCTGTCCCTCTTCTCCTTGTAGTTCTGAGTTTGTTTTGGGATCAGGTTAAATTAGAGAAAGACTTTTGAGCCAGACATTAATCCCCAGGGGAGAACTCCTTGGTTTTCTTCACTTGATATGAAAGTGGATTAGATACAGAACTGCAAACTGCAGTGGAAAGAACGGAAGGTGTGCTACTCCCTTCTGCTGCAGTGCAATTAAAGGAGTTGGTGCACTAGGAATTAAAGGAGTTGGTGCACTAGGAAAGATTCTACATCCTCATATGTATATATGAAATCACTAAGCAGCCCCAGGAATACCGGAGGCCGATTTTCACTATATTACTTTTTTTTTTAAGGAACCAAGTTAGGGGAAGGCTGATTGCTATTTGCTAGCCAAAGCCAAAACATATTTGGTCTGGTTTCCTTATTGTCCTGCCCTTTGTTAAAGTGTCGCCCTGACCTGGAGACAGAAATGAAAGGTTGTTCTCTAATCTGGCTGACTCTTCTGTCTGTTGCCTTTGGGCTTGATGCACCCATAATGAGTTTAACCTAGTTATTCTGGCACATTCTTATGTGGGCTGTGTATAGGCAGTCCTAATCCAAAGGAGCCATAGTGATCCTCGGCTGCCCTCTTGCTTGACAGAGGTGATCAGAGATGTCTATATTGCATTAGATCCAGACTATTTGGTCAGTGCGGTAGATAGAAATAGCTGGGTGGGTGACTCCTGGGAGTTATGGTAGAGTTTTCAATTTTCAGCCTGACAGTCTAAATACAATTTTTCTGGGTCCATCCCCAGGTCAGGTTGACGAAAGTGGGCCAGGAATTTCACACTTCCCAGGTGGTGAGGCGAGGGCCCAATTAGGACTGGGACTATACTGTGTGAGGAGAGGGAGCTTATGCCTCCACCTTGGTGCCTTTTTGCTGACCTGGTAGTAGGCTTCCCCAATGCAGTAAACAATGGCTCCCCCAGAGCTATTTCAGGTCAGGAAAAAGATGTGTGGAGGGAGGGCCCTCTCTTTACACAGCAGGGTCCTGATCCTAATGTGACCAATGTGCACACAGAAAGTATGGAACTCCCAGATCACATTTGTCAACCCAAGCCAGGGACAGAGCTGGGAGAAATGCTTTCGGTTCTCCAATATTAAAACAGAGACTCGTTTTTAAACCATATGTTACACAGGAGATCTTATTGGATCTCTTGATGTATCTTTTAATGTTAAAAAGGCTAGTTCTTCATTGATAATAAGATGAACCAGAACTTTTTTGCCTCTGTACTTCTGAAAAGTTTCCTGAGACAACTTTGCCAATGCCAGATATCACTGATGCGTTCCACCTCTGTTCGGCTGCCTCCTCTTTCTTACCTGTTAGGGGCAAGTGAGGTTTGGTTTCAACTGTGGTTAAAGTGTAACTTTGTTTTTTGCAGATGGTAACCCGCAGTAACCTTATCCTCTTCTATGTGTTTTATATAAAAGTGCTCTTAATTGATCAACATGTATGCTCATAGTGATGAACAGTACACCAGCGAAATTTTACATCAACAAACAAGGGAGCACAGCTTCCATGCTCCCTCTGTTCTGAGATTTCCCAGTTGTGGCGATGGGCATTACAATGCAACATTTCCCTGCCGACCATCCATGTGACGGGAGAAGGCAACACTACTGCAAATTTCCTGAGCAGACAGGTCACATCAAATCATGAGTGGTCTCTCAACTCAAAATTCAAGGAATGGGGATTTCCTTGTATCAACCTGTTTGCCACCAAAGCCAATGCAAACTGTCCTCTGTTCTAGGGCAAGAATGGTCAATCATTGGGAGATACCTCTATTATCCCCTCCCTCTCTTTCCTCTACTCCACAAGATCTTAATGAAGATGGGGGCAGATTGGTCTGCAGGGATTCTCCTAGCTCCCTATTGGCTGAAATTGGTTTGTTCCCCCATTCTGTTGAGATCATCTCTGGGGAATTTCAGGGTCCTCCCACTGGAAGGAGATCTTATTATGATAGTGTTCCTAATCCACCAAAATATTAACTTTATTTATATTTTAAAATTCTACTTATAGGTTGCCCTTGCCCTTACAGGTTCATGGTGGCTTCCAAGATAAAACGATACAATAAAATTGATATAATACATATACAATCTGCAGTAGTATCTGATAATTCAATCCAGATGGTGCTAAAAACTAGAAATTACACAACCAATTCCCATATTGTACAGTCATAACAACATAAGAAGGAAAGAAATAACAATAGAATTAAACCCAGAAGGCTTATTATTTAAGTGATTGTATTTTGCCTACTAAATTGCAACTGTATTTTTCAGCTCATCAAATTTGTTAAAAGTGGTCTTTGAATTTCTGGATTTCCGAGGTAATTCTTGCAGCCCAGTGACTTAGAGAGATCTCTTTCCAGAGTCATTAGCATGAGGTCAGATATGAGCTGATTCTTTACTGTAACCTTGAAGCTGATTCTTTACTGTAACCTTGAAGTTATGGAGAGAAAGCATGATGCTTTCATGAGCCAGTGGCCAAATGGAGGAGCTGTTGTGTAGGAAGAAGAGACATAGATTTTTCATATGGAAATATACACCTGGATTCAGAGGTATATGGTGGGGGGGGCAAAAACCCCTCCGGGCATCATCACCCCCAGTGCATTGCACTGCTTACTCATGAGTAATCCGCTCTTCCCAGCCCAGCAGCTGGGACGCCAGGTTGCTGGGCAGGAAGAGGGGTTGGGGGTAACCCCTCTTCCACCAGTTTCTCTGGCATCCCGGCTGCTGGGCAAGAAAAGGAGCTGATGGCAGCCCCTCTTCCCACCCCAGCAGCCGGGATGTCAGTTTTGGGGCAGAACTTGGAAGGAGTTACAAAGAACTAAATTTAAAACAAAATGGTTTACTTTCTTAACAAATAACACTTTTAACATTAACATTTAACATTAACAATTTACAGTCCTTTTAGGTTGCATTTCAAGTCCTTATATTTACAGTCTACTGATAATGCCAAGTCAAATTCTTCTTTGCTGGTGGTTGGCTTATGAAGACTTCAGAGGCTTGGTGAACGGGATTCAAGATGATGAAGGTCCCCAAAAGAACTCCCATCAACTACATACATAGCAAGCCCTGAAACAATAAATTCTAACATTTACAATACAGCAAAAATAAACAACTCCCTTCCCACTAGTTCCCAACAACTTTGCAGTTATCTTAAACAAGGTGTTAAGAGCTTATAAAGAATTAAATCAAGGTCCCAGCCTGGTAGCCTTGCTTCCTCCAACTTCACCAGTTTTTGCAGCCTTCTGCTGCTTTGATTCTCCACCCCTTTCTGGGTCAACCCATTCTGAACATAGGGGTTACACTTAGTTCTAACAATAGAGAAATTATGATAGTGTTAGCTTTAGTACCAAATACAGGAAATAGCTTTTCTAGGTAAGATTGCTTACCCCCATCAGGATTAGGCTTGCACTTTTTCTGGCTCTAGCATTGTGGTTGGAACCAGAATAGCAGCTGTGTCCTGGAGTGCCTTTCATCAGTTTGACTGATATGCCATCTGTGTCTGGTGTCTGCAATTGTTTATATTTTGTGTATTTGCATTTATATTCCACCTTTTTATATCATAGGACCCAAAGCGACTGAAATAGATTTCTCTCAGTCGGGCACTGGCAAGATTCATGCCTGCAGAATATCAACCAATATAGTATATCATGTGTTTTCCAACATTATGCCTGAATGCAAGCGTTAGTGTCTTCTAGATTAGATTACTGAAATGTGGTCTTCTTGACCTTCCCTTGAAGAGAGCCTTGAATGCACATGTGGTCAAGTTGCTTCTGACTTATGGTGACTGTGGTGGGACAGATCCTCCCCTGATCCACAGGCCCTGTTCCATATTGCCCTCTGAGCAGCTGGCTATTGTCCAAGGTCTCTGTCTGGCACATGCCATCCACCTGAGTCTCCTGACACCCAGAAGAGCCTTTTTCTCCTTCTCCTGGTTCAACTACTGCCATCACATGGCCGTTGTAGGAGCTGCCTGCTGAGAAGAACCGGGCTCTGAGCTCCCCTTCCCTGCATTGCCTTTCTAAAGCTTCACCTTGTATCTCTGTTTCCAGCTATGCAGTGTGGCTACTTAGTGTCTGGTTACCATGGGGACAAGTTATGGCACTTGTGCTGCACTGACGGATTAGCTGTTTGCCAATTGACTATCTTTTCCTTCTTCCTGGTGGTCCCTTTAAAACAGCCTGCGTAAGATGGTATAGTTCTATGTAGTACAGAGAACCACTACCAGCATTAAGTGTTATAAAACATTTCTTTAAAAGAAAATGTCTACATACATACTTTCAGGAATCCAAAAGAAAATAGGTAAACTCGCATTTTCTCTGTCCCTCTCTCTGTACATGTCCTAAAATATATTAATCCAATGCACGCTCTTTCATTACAGTGGGTCTAAAGGCCGTCAATTACCTTGGAGACTCTGCTTCAGACTGCAGTCCTGTACACAGCAATGGTTGCCTTCAGCAGACTCCGTGGGGACTCTGTCTGCTTTGAAGAAATCAGCCCAAAAGTGAGACCCTCAAGTCAAGGAATTTTAACATTTCTGATGCTCTGCTTACTAGGAGGGCAGTTTAGGTCACTTCAAAGAAGCTTTCCCTGAAGTCTTTGTAAATCTCTGTTCCCTGTTAGGGGTCACCTTTCTAGCTGGAGGGGTGTGTGTGTGTGTGTGTGTGTGTGTGTGTGTGTGTGTGTGTGTGACTTGATCAACTTGCTTTAACCAGCCAGATCTACCATTTGCATTGCTAAAGCTTTGGTGAGAGAGGCTGGTGAGCAATTGACACCCCCCCCCCCCCGCACTCTGGCAAGAGAGAGAAAACTTTTAAAAATTCAAGGTGAAGGTTTTGTTTAATCCAGCTCCAAAGAAAAATGCATTTCTCACAGTAACCCCTTCAGAACAACCTAGCATTAACCACCTTGCTTAGGTCTTGCAAGCAGGAGACCATGACTTTCTTTATTGATTCATCTGATATTGGGTCTTCTTCTTTTCCCACTGCCTTCAGTTTTTGTCTAGCATTATTGTCTTTTTCTTGGTTCAAAATATTGCAGCCAGCTTGTCAAGGGGTGAACAAAAATTGCACATCTGCATTGGCTGTCTATTATTTTGTCACAGTTCCAGCTGCTGGTTTAAATTTGTTCTGTCTGGCATGCCTTTTTCTCTCTCATAGAAACCAATTCATACCCTATGAGATTTACTAATGAAGTTCTGTTCAGGGTACAATCACTGATAGATATGAGATTGGCATCTGCTAAGTACAGGGCTTTTTTAGTGGTTGCAACATACTTGCTCTCCTAAGAAGGTCATTTCAGAGTGACTGGTTTTTATTCTACTGCCACTGTATATGCAGAGAAAGATGATGTCTAACCCATAAGAATGAGTTTCTTTTTACTTGTGTGTTCAGAAAAGCCCTTTCTTATTGCACTGAGAGCAGGGGCTGCCCCCTCACCCCTCCTCCTTCCACTCCAAGCCAACAGTCAGCCCCATGCAGGGCAAAGAGGCCAGGACGCCCAGGAGGCCACCATCGCCACGCAGGTCCAGCCCTCACCTGCCACCTAGCCACACTTCCTCACACCCAGCAGCAGACGGCAACTTCCCCGCTGAAGATGCCCTGGTTTCTCATCCACTCCCCTGGGCGGGAAGCCAACTCAGGACAGCGTGGCTCGAGGCGGCCTTGGGAGGGTGCAAAGGCTGGGCCCGCAAGGAGTGGTCCTGGCCACCCTGGCCGTCACCACAAGCCATGGGCTCTGGATGGCTCAGGGGCAGCGGCAGCCTGCTGGGCCCAGCTCAAGTGCCACAGGACAGCACCACCAGCCCCGTCCAGCTTGGGCAGCCCTGGGCACCTGGGCTGGGCCAGGCAGGCTGCCGTTGCCCCTGAGCTGCCTAGAACCCGCGGTTTGCAGTGACGGACGGGGCAGCCAGGGCCCCTCCTCACGGGCCTGGCCTTTTCTCCCTCTCAGGCCACTTCTCCTCGCTGCCCTGAGTCGGCTTCCCACCCAGGGGAGTGGAGGGGAAACTAGGACAGCTCCAGCAGGGAAGTCACCCTCTGCTGCCGGGGTGGGAGGAAGTGTGGCCAGATGGCGGGCAAAGGCTGGACCTGCATGGTGGTGGCCTCCCAGTTGTCCTGACCTCTTTGCACATTAACCGGGGATGAGTTCTTCCGGCCATTTCTCTCTGAGCCTTCTGCTCCATGGTCCATGCAAGAAATGAAGACTCCCTCTTCTTTTTATCTCCACCCCCTACCTGTCATTTAGCTAGTCTGTTCTCAGGCTGCTGTTCTCAGGCTGCTCGGCTAAATCTTTCTCCATGCTGGGTATAGCCTTCCAGCAGCATTTCGTTTTATTCTCTGCTCTTGTTTCAAAGCATGGAGGTAGAAGAAAGTTTAGCCATGAAGCGCTCGTTCTTCTGAAGCTGTGCTCAAAGAAATGCTTAAGTGAGCCATCTTGAATGAAGAGAAGGCAGACAGGCTGAAGCAGCACTTTGCAAAGCTCAAGGATGACAGTCATATATCAGAAGTTGCTTCACCAGTCAGGTCAATAACCCATAATACTCACTACTGTCTACTCCAGTTTTCTCAGAGGTTTCAAGCAAGGACTGGCGGTTCCACGGTAGAGCTTGCATGGAGGAGTTTTAAAAGATCTCTGGGTTTGGGAGGGGCTTTTCTCTGTCAGAGATTCCAGGGAATCATAGCATATCAGAGCAGGCACTACTGTTGAGAGGACCAACAATACAATGGTTCAGGAAACCTTCATATTTCTACACAGTATTTCCTGTATGGGATCTACTGGGAATCATTGCTGTGTTCAGATTTGTGAGTTGCAGCATGTTCTATAATGTGATGGTGACTTTGAGATGACCTGGGGCAAAACCCCCCATTGTTTGGTCATGGCGGGGAAAGATGGCCACCCATACGGGGTCTCTCTCTGTGTGTATGTGTGTGTGTGTGTGTATGTGCGTGTGTAAATTTTCAGTGGTGGGATTCAAATAATTTAACAACTGGTTGTATACAAACACCAATTTAACAACCAGTTCTGCCAAAGTGGTGCGAACCTGCTGAATCCCACCACTGTCCATTTTCCCCAGATACACCTCTGGGAGCATTCTTTCAACATAAATAGAATGACATTCGAGCAACTGCCCATGTAACTTTCTACCACTTTGGGAAGTGAGGAGCTGCGCATGTAAAATTCAGTGAAAAGTTTTTCTGGTATTTTGGTCCAGCCACAGACTGTTGAAATTTAACAGTTGTGAAGTTAGATTCCATAAGCATAGCCTACTGATGATTGTAAGATCTGTGGCTCAGAATTCTATCATCCAAAATAATCCTTCCCCCTGGAAATCCATAATGGTACCTGATTCATGCTCCTCAAACACTTTAAAGCTTTATTCTATAACCCTAATTCCCTACACACCTATTTTTCATAAAAGAGGAAACTAAGATTCTTAAGAAACCCCAGACTCTGCTTTGCACAGGGTAGATGTGAGGAACATATTCATACAGATAGCTTTATGTATAACAGAGACTGGAGTTGCAGCCAGCTTTGTTGGCCTCCAAATCCTATGGTCTGTTACCAAAGCAACGTCCTTCCAGGCTTGCAGTTCTTGCGTCATCTTCCTACAAATTCACCCAGATTACCACCTTAGGTATGTAAAGAAAATAGATCTGTGGTGTGCAAAATGAACCTTATAAAAGGTAAAGCAGGAGGTTCCTGTTGAGGTTGTGTCTTTCAAAGAATGATTTCTATCTCCTTCATCATCTCACTCAGTCCCCTTCATCATCTCACTCAGTCCCCTCCTGCCACAATGCCTAATCTAAGGACACCAGCAACGCTACTGAATTTTCTCACTCTCAGAATAATTTTATTGCTTCTTTCCCCCAGCTTATCATACAGAGAAGTCTTCCTTTAAATAGTTTTGGAGTTTTCTGGACTGGGAGCTCCCTTGTGGTGCATTTAGCAGGCTGTCAAGATGCTGTGATAAACCAGATATAGCAGCAGTTGAATACATTTAAATATAAAAATAAAGGTTGTTTCCTCCACATATTACCTTGTTTGGTGATTTACAGTGCAAACCATGCGCTCGAGGTGGCTTCAAATTCCCAGGTGGGAGGTGTGTATGCCTTGTATGTCTTTTGAGAAATCTGAGATGGGTTCTTCATTATTGAAATTAAAGCTAATAATATCAGGATCTGATATTAGGAGTGAATAATATTGGGATCTGATAGTTGTTGCCGTTTGTTTCACAGAGAAACCTGTTTCTGGGTGTAACTTGCTGCCTGTCTCCCCAGCTTGGATGATATTCTCAGGGCCTGCATCCCTCTATCAGGGATCTGATCTAAAATTTCAGGCTGATAAGAAAGTGTCCCACCCTTTACAAGCAATTAACAGAGCTACCCTAAGCAGAATTATACTCTTCCTAAGCTCATTGACTTCAGTGGACTTAGAAGGGAGTAACTCTGCATAGGACTACAATGTAAAATTCTCACTTGTAGAGGAGGCATGGGGAGGCAGGGATTAATGGGTGAGAAATTAAGCTTTACCCTCCTTTCCCTGGTTCATTAGGTGGGCGGTGGGGAACACATCCATGTTTTCACCAAAATGGGGTATACAAACCCTAAACTCTGCCACTCCTCCCGCCCATGGAGATAGGTGCTGTTGTGCTGTCCGTCCTTCCCCTTCCTGAATGGTCTTTCGCTTTTTCTCGCTCCCATTGGACTGGGAGCGGGAGGAACAATTCGTTAGCCTATGGAGCCACAGGGTGGGACTGGTGGCTACCTTGTCAGAGAAGTCCCTTGCAGGGGTTTGACTTGGTCACCTGAGGCAAGCCTGGCTGGGCTAGTAGTATCCCAAACCACAGGGCTTGGCCTCGCCTCCTGTTCCCAGGCTTGCCCTTCAATCCTTACTCTCTCTAACTGCTAGTCTCTATTCTATCCTTTCTCTGCTCCTCTCCTCTCTGTCGCCACTTCCCCTTCCTGGCTTGCTTTCCTCCCTGCCCTTCACCCAACCTCATTTCCTGCTAAACCCCCTCATCCACCTATTGAACCACAGGCTGTCCATCTGGCCCAGCCAGAGCTTGGAGAGGCTCCTAGGTCCACAGATCCACCCCTTGTTTTAAGCCTGCTCAGAGTGGGGCCCACTTGCTCTCCTCCCCCATGGCTGGGCAGGTGTTGCCAGCTTCCCACCTTTGGGCCCAGGTGCCAGGTTCTGACAGGCTCTGCTGCCCCAGAGTTGCCTGATTGTGGCCCACTCTTTCTCATTGTCGGCCTCTTTGGCTGCATCCCCGCTTGCTGTGACTAGTTCTCTTTGCCTGGTCCTGGTGCAGGCATCCTAGTAAGTGAAGGTGTGGGTGATGCCACGTTGGGTGGCCGCTGAGCTGCAAGAGGCTCCACTTGGGTGCTGGTGGGTTTGGGGTGGCGAAGTCCAGGGTAGCTGTGGCTGCCATCCCCAGACAACCGGATATTCTGAAAGGCCCTTAGCAGAGGCACAGGGACCAAATTCTCAGCTGCAGTGGCCCCCTAGCTCCTGGTATTCAGAGGTATATTGAACATGGGGGTCCCAACTAGCTATTAGTAGTGATAGTAGTTCATGGGCTGCATTGTTCTGGGGAGAGAAGAATTCATGAGGATGTGTTTCCGAAACTTCTGTTAAATTGCTGCTGTTCCAGCACTGCATAATTGACCTATTGCAGGTGTCATTTGAGTAGGGTTGTCATGTCAATCTCCTGGTGGGGTCTGGAGATCTTTCAGAATTACAACTGATCTTCAGACCACAGTGATTGGTTCCTCTGGAATAGTTCCCTCCCCTTCCCAAATCCCTGGCAGGTTGCGAGTTCAGAAGCTTTCCTTATAATGTATTTGAGGGATCTCGCAAGGTGGAGGTGGACAGGGAATCCTTTTTTGTGAATTAAAAGAAAAAATGTGGGTGAGGGGGAACGGTATGGCCTTTCTCCTGGAGAGAAGAGAGGCTGCTTTGACTCTTTTTGATTTGCAAGGGGGAGGGAGGCAAGCTATCTGTTTATCTTTGAAGAGGCTGCAGCAAACTGGCAAACTCTTGCTGTTGGAATACCCGAAACTTCTATTTTTAGCACCACCAAGATGCTGCACCAACAAATAACACCTTGGGGGGTGGGGGTGGGTGGGGGGTGGTTCAACTTCTGCCACTAAAATGTGTAATGCTGCAGTCCCATGCATGTTTACTGGAATGTAAGTCCCAATGAACTCAATTAGATTTATTTCTGTATTAGCATACATAGAATTGGGCTGCACAATATGTAATATAACTGAAAGGGAGAGGAAAGCCTTTATCTCACCTTATTAAATGAAATAAGCAGGAGTCTTGATGCTCCTTCCAAATTAAGAAGCATTTATTTTATCATAGTGTTGGAACAGGATTCAGACTCTTCAATATCTTCCTTAAGCAGACTCCATTGTATTTTTTGCTGCAACTAACACAGCTACTCCTCTAGAATTATTACCTAATAACTGGTGCTACTGTTGTTTTCACACAAATGGAATTAGGTGAGTTACAGTACAATCTTCAGTAGCGTTACGCCTTTTTGTGTCCATTTAAGTCAATGGAGCTTTTAGGATTGTGCTGCCAGAGACAGAAATTAGGGGCAAATTCATCACTGTCCTATACTGAAATGACCTGCATTTTTATTTGCCCCAAGCGCTATGAACAGAACTCAGTTAACCATTACATTCTGAAGGTTCGGCTGTAATATGTTTAGAAGGGCCTCAGAACACATGTGGATCCATCAGCCCCCATGACAGGACCATCTGTGTCAGGCTGTGAAATCCTCACCTCAAGAGTACAGCAGAATGGTGCTAATATGGTAGTGCTCTTACCATAGGTCTCTGCCTTACCAAGGTCTCTGCCTTCTGTGATAGTGTCCTTAGCTGTAGTTTTATGTATGCAAGGGCAAAATTCCCACAAAGGGCATTTCTGGCATCAGGAATTTCACATATGGGCTGCAAAACTGAAGAGCAAAATTGAAAGTCCCAATGGTGCAATGGTTAGTGTTGGAACAGGATTTGGAAAACCCAGGTTCAAATTCCTGCTCTGTAGGGAGACTTGCTGGATGACTTTGGGCCAATCACATGATCTCAGCCTCACCTACCTCATGGGAGTATTGTTGTGAGGATAAAATGAAGGAGGGGAGAATGGTATGAGCTGCTTTGGCCCCTGTGAGGGAGAAAAGCAGGATATAAACAAAGAAAATAAATTCCTTAAGATGAGTGATGTCACAAGCCAACCAGCACACTGCAAGGAAAAGGATGTGTCCTCTGCAGGTCTGGTCAACACTAGTTCAACTCTGGTAAATTCCATTACACAATTCCATTACCAAATTTCACAAGCCAACCCACACACTGCTGGGAAAAGCATGTGTCCTCTGCAACTCTGGTCAACACGAGTTCGACTGCAGAAAATTCCTAAATGCCAACAGCCAAATGTAGCTGTCCCAAGTATGGAAATCCCCACAATACAGTGCCAAACTAACAATTGGTAAGAACTTGGGTTCAAGCCAAATCCATCTCCCATGTTACCCCAGGGGAAATTTAAGTGGTGTATTTCCACACTACCCTGTTTGCTGTGATTTTCAATGCCCCAGAGGCATTGGAGGATGGTTTGTGTTCCACAAGCAATGTGCTCCATCTGTTCCCTCACTCCAAGCACTGTGGTTTGTGCATAAGTACAGATTGCTGGCTTTTGTTCTACTCACCGGTAGGGAATGGCTGGGTGTCAGGCTCCTGATGACCTTAGATGCGCTGTGCTGCTGGGAAGACCTCATTAGAAAACATCTTTCTTTGCAATGGTTTTGCTGTAGGAGCTTTGCCACTGTGCAGCAAGGATGAAAAGTGTCCTATAATGGACCGTGACATCCCGTATTTCCATTACAAAATTGAAATTACACTGATGCTCTGATTGCAACACTTGTTCTTTGAACTCTGCTTACCCAGCACAGGGCCCTTTTGTTTCGTTTTGAAATGCTCTACCTCTTCCGGCGCTGCTTCTTCTTCTTTTTGCCTCCAGCATGTCATGTACCTACTGGGTCATTTCATAATCCTGTCATGTAAGTGAAGGTTAGGGGAAGAGTTCACCAGCAAGGCAACTGCTGGGAGGAAGGCTTCCTCCTCATTAAATTAATATGTAAACTTGGAAAGAGCATGACAGCTCTTGCAGGCCTGCAGGACACTAATTATGCTGGCAGCTGTGTGCAGAAATAGAATGCGTCCACCAAAGAGAAACAGAAATGTGGACGGTGGGTTTCATCTTGGGGGAATACCTCCCTTCACCCCTCCACTGAACCCCACTTCCAGGGCTCTTGCAAAATGGAAGCATATGAACAGCAAGTCAGACTGTTCCCAATTACTGTCCAGAGGCTCTAACAAGACCGTGGGCTTCTGAGCCAAAAAGAAGTCTGCTGCAGTGCGGGGAAACTTGGCAGAAAGATGCCTGTGGCTGGCATGAACAAAGCTGTGTCAGGCTGCTTTGCATGGTAGAGGCTGACCCAGAGACTGTGCCAAACTGCTGAATTTGTTGGAAAAGGAAGAGGAGCTTCAGAGGCGATTGATTCGGAGAACCTGTTGTCCAAAGGAGCTTTGTTGACTCACCGGCCCTCTCTGCATTCAAGGTTCCTCTATTGGCCTTGCACTGAAGAGTTCCCTGCTAGCCAGCACGACAATTAGGCACTGGGGGTGGGGTTACTTGGGGCTGAGTCACACAGCCTTTTAGCCATGCTACTTGACAAAACAATAATTTGAAAACATTTAACTCAGTTTCTCTCACCTCTGCCAAGCCCTCAGTAGCTGAGATGTTCATTAACAAAATTAGACAAATGTCAACATGGATATTAATTTGCATGTCTGGCAGGAAAGGCAGATTAATGTCAGGAATAGGCAAAGATTGGTTTCTGTATGTATTCCCAGAACAAAAGACATCAGGATCTCAAAGGTTGGACCATGATAGAATGGCTGGAGCTAGCAATTCCCTTATAACCATTATATATGATATTGTATGTCAGAGGAATTATTCTATCAGTACTTTGTTCTTTGATCTTTGGGGTAAGCAGACTTGTCCTCAGTTGCGACTTTGACCCTGAACCATGCCCATTTTAATATTCTAGAGGAGTGACCCCTTTCTGCAAGTTGTTTCATCCGTATCCTCGCCTGTCTATGAAAGTCAACATCTGCGCTGCAATTCCTCTTTAGTCTTAACAATTGTGAATATGGAAAATTTCTTTTTAAATGATATGGATGGAAACTGTTCTCTGTTAAATATGAACTGGCACCTGCAGGCTTTCTGTAGATATCTGTCTGCAAGGTAGCATAAATTCCTCTAATTTTCACATTTAGAACATGCACTTTAACTTCATCAAAGGCCATTTCAGATTTGATTGTGCTATGTATGGTATTGCTGAATTGGTCAAAATTAATAAGAGATTCCCTGGTTCCCTTCTAAATCATCAATATATTCTCTATAAATCTTTTGTAAAAGATGATAAATTTTCTACAGATGTCTTGGAGGATAAAATTTTAACTTGGAGGATAAAATTATTCTTCAATCTGTCCATGAACAGCTTGGCCAATTCTGGTGCAAATTTGCACCCCATAGCTGTGAAAGGATTGGGGGGGGGGGGGGTTGATCTCTTTTCTTTAACACCTCTCAAAGTACCTCCAGGGCTTTATCTTGTAAAATATTGGCATACAGCAATCTCATGCCTAAGGTAACAAAAAACAAACCCTCTGCATGTGCTTGAATATTATTTATATGATTTTAAACACCCATAAGGCCTCTTAGATAGGAGCCAGTCTCCTGGACCAAGGGCTTAAGGAAAACATCCAAGCATCATTAACCATTAGAAAGTGCTTCTTGGTGATCTTAATGGGATATTTTTTTTAATCACTTTTGGGAACTGTTTCTTCAGGATGCATTAGTGCTGGAATAGTTTTAGAGCAATGTCCTCAGGTATCCAACAGTAACATGGGAAAACAGGTGGGCTCATTGCGCACAATGAGCCCACCTGTTTTCCCATGTTACTGTTAGATACCTGAGGACATTGCTCTAAAACTATTCCAGCACTAATGCATCCTGAAGAAACAGTTCCAAATAAGCTGAAGTGGGAGAGATACTCCTCTGCAAATTCCAATGAAAGGCATGTTTAGCTGCTTGATATCAGAGGGGAAGTTTGGGACATCCTGTAGGGCTATGGCAAGTGCGGCATTTGGTACCACGCAATTGCCGCACTGTTCCAAAATGTGGAGGCAGCCAAACAGAAAAGCTTCCTGTGCATCGTGCTCAAACAGTGCAGCAGGTCTGAACAAATAAAACCTTGTACCTTACCTATATATCTACTCTTGTGTTGAGCTTGGAGAATAATGACAGCACTGGGTGGGGACGACAACAAGGAAAGCATTTGGAAAGGTGTTATGAGGAGTATGCTGCACAATGTTCTGGCCCTCACTATGGGACAGTCTGGTTGACTTGACATAAGCTGTTTCATAAGATTTTGTGTCCCACTAGTATTCAAATGTCTTGATCAAGAACAAGTATCAACTAATTTAAAGAGAGCCTTGTTACATTTACTCAGAGGCATGTGGGGGGGGGGGGAGGAATGGCACCTGGGGCAACACCTGCTCCGGGCACCCCCTACCCCCATGCCCCACTTATCTTAGCTGGAGGGAGCCTGCCACAGGCCGCCCCTTGGCATGGTGGGGTGGGGCCGAGGGGTGCCCAGTGGTGGCCCAGCCAGGCTGCTCCTCCTGAAGGAGCAGCCTGGTAGGGCTGGGCCAAGGGGAGGGGTGTGGGGGGTGATTCTCTGCCCCCATAAAACCAGCTGGTATGTGCCCAGGGACATGTGACTACACCCCTGCATTTACTGATAGGGAGATGCTAGAGAGACTGATATGGGAGTATTAAAATGTTTAGGTTGGGCTGGATGCTTTAGCCATTTGATGTGGAAAGGAAACAAACATCAGCAGAAAGGAAGTGATACTAAATTGAGAAGAGCTGCAATTTTCTTGAGGACAAGTAACAATGTAGTCTACATCGTTACCTTAGAAAACAGAGTGATATTCAGTTATGGCAGGGAAGAAATGCAAAGCCATGTAAGACTTCTTTTCGTCTCATAAACTGGTGAACTCTGGAGAGACTGCATTTATTTATTTATTTATTTTTATTTATTTTATTAAACTTATAGGCCGCCTTATCCCCGAAGTTTAGAACTTAGAACATTTAGAAAGATTTTGAAGAATGTAAAAACAACCATTGCATAGATCAATTATATTAGTATTGCACAGTATTAATTATATAGGATTGGATTCAGACTACTGTGGAGTTTGTGGAAAGGCTCTTTGCTGCATTATCAACTTTCTGCAACACTTTTTTACTCCCTGAAAAGTTCTTGTTGAGGCAGGGACTGACCAGCCATTTAATTTACCAGGGAAATTCCTGGTGGGTTATAACTTATATCCTGGAGCTGGCAGCTAAGAGCAAGTGGTGCCAAAGCCCAGCATCTCTGTCAATGCCATAAAAGCCCCTTGGCACAGGCCCAACAGCAAGAGCACTGATTGGTTTTAGCTCAGCAGTCACTTCTTCCTGCCCTGGGGGTAAGCCAATGCCCATTGTAGTGCCGCTGGCAAGGTTTGACTTGAGTGTAGCCCCCACAGTGCTTGCTCACAGCATCATAGGGGCTGCTCAGTTTGGCTTGTTCTTGGGCCATTTAACTTCCTTGTCAGCTTCAGCCTTGATGGTATGGCAACTTTAAAAGCAATGTGATATGGATCAGAGGACAGTGGGAAGGAAGAACTGGTTAAAAATTACCCTTTCCCATCTTACAGATGAAGAAGGAGAAAGCAGCTGCAAAGCCACCTGCCATTAAAATGGTCTATCAGGCTGGAAACTGTCACCATATGAGACTTCACTTCATTTACTCAAAGTACCTTGACATACCCATGAGAATGAATTTCCAGTTAATTCAGTGGGTGTGTAAAGTGCCATAAAGTCACAGCAACTTATGGCAATCCTGTAGGTTTTCAAGGCAAGAGTCTAATAGAGATAGTTTACCATTGCCTTCTTCTGCATAGTGACCCTGGTACTCTTTCATGGTGTACTAACCTTGGTGGTCTCTCATCCAAGTACTACTTGCTCTGCATCAGGTCCCCTATTGAATGACTGCATATTCAAAGACCCTCACAAGTACTAACCAGGGCTGACCCTGCTTAACTTCTGAGATCTGAAAACTTCAAGCTAGCCTGGGCCATTCTGATCAGATATTAAGTCAATGGCACGAAGTTATTAGGTACAGGGATTGATTCAGAATACTTATTTGTTATTTTACAGGTAAGAAGAAGAGTTTGGATTTATATCCCACCTTTCTCTCCTGTAAGGAGACTCAAGGTGGCTTACTTTCCCTTTCTCTCCCCACAACAGACACCTTGTGAGGTAAGTGGGGCTGAGAGAGTTTCGAAGAACTGTAACTAGCCAAAGATCACTCAGCAGGAATGTAGGAGTGCAGAAACATATCTGGTTGACCGGATCTCTTCCACTTAGGTGGAGGAGTGGGAAACATACTCTGTTCTCCAGATTAGAATTCACCTTCTCTTAACCACTATACCAGGGGTAGGGAAACTTTAACACTCAAAGAGCCATTTGGACCTGTTTTCCATGGGAAAAGAAAACACTTGGAGACGCAAATAATTTTTGACATTTGAAATAAAGATAACACTGTATATGTTGGGTTTTTTTTACCTTTTACTCTGCTCATTCTGAGAAGCGCATGGATGCGTCCTGCTGCCTGCAGGGCGGGCAAGGATGCAGCCAGCGGCTCAGCCTTGCTGGCCGCCGGGAAAGTGCCCGCCCCACTCAAATGGGGCGCGCGAGAGGGGAAGCCCGCGGCACAGCCCAGCCAGCCGCAGGCCATTGGTGCGCCTACCCTGCTGCCTGCAGGGCGGGCAAGGATGAAGCCAGTGGCTCGGCCTTGCTGGCCGCCGGGAAAGCACCCACCCCGCTCCAACAGGGCGGGCGAGAGGGGAAGCTCGCGGAGCAGCCCAGCCGACCTCGGGCAGTTGGTGCGCCCGCCCTGCTGCCTGCAGGGTGGGCAAGGATGGGGCTGGTGGCTCGGCTTGTGGAGCCGCAGTGCAAGGGCAGAAGAGCCGCATGCGGCTCTCGAGCCGCAGGTTCCCTACCCCTGCACTATACCATGCTAGCAAATTAAGTAAAAGAAAAGCATACCTTACTCTAAACCAGAACTTCTATCCCCATCACTTTTGTCCTGAGTCTAGAAAAATCCTGTATGGATTCTTGAAACTTGTATCACATTTGCTTTTGTATCTAAATTGTGTACATTTTTTGTCTGCTTCCTTGGACAGACTTTGTCAACTCTCCCTGTTCAACTATCCCCCCCCTCCATCTTTAAAGTGTCATATATAAGCCCAAACTCCATTTTTATTTTGTCACAGGGAGCAGCATGGAATGTGAACTGGAGAGGCTGTAGTAGGAACTGGCAGAAATCTGCTTCCATCATCTTGCACAGAAAGAAAAGGGAGGTGGCACATTTTCCGCTCCATTAACCTCCTTTTTTTGCTCAGTGCAAAGCATCAACAGCAACACACTGTACATGCACAATTCGGATGGCAATCAAAAGCAACAAAATAACTACCATACTGAATAAAACTGGAAGAGCAATGCCAAACACCTGATGAAGTGCCAATCACCCAGAACTAGATTTGAAAACCAAATTGTAACTATAGAAATATCACATCCCAACTCTGGACCTCCTGTAGTATACTTAATGAATTTTAAATGTCACAGCAGTAAATCCTGCTGCTTTCCATGCAATTGTCATGTAACTGCCATTCAAGAAGTAAGTGATTAGGAAAAAAAAAGTCTAATTAGAAACTCTGTTTGTATAGGCCATTTATTCCTGACAGGTTCATGTAAATGGCAAGGAAATAAATATGGCATTATCCAACAAAATTTAGTCATAATTGAATCCCAAAGTCTTGTCTGCTGAATGAATTGCCAACTCCCAGGCATGGCCTGGAGATCTCCCAGAATTACAACTGATCTTCACACAACAGAGGTCACTTCTCCTAGAGAAAATGGTGGCTTTGGAGGGTGGCCTCTATGGCTTTATCTCCCCACTGAAGTTCCTCCCCTCCCCAGGATCCACTCCCAAATCTCCAGGAATTTCCTAACCCAGAGTTGGCAACCCTAGGGCTGGGAAAAGATCACTGCTGAATTCCATTGCACTGGTGGGACATGAAGAAATGCTAGCACAGTGGATTGCACTAGCATAGTGGATTATCTGTGTTGTGTTTGAACACAAACGTTACCAGCTATTAACAGATAAAATTGTGGGGCTGGCTACTGCTAATTTATTTATTTAAAACATTTATCAACAAAATTTCATATAATGAAATTAAGAACGGGCACAATAACAGTTGTTGTACAATGATTATTATTGTACAAAAAAGAGTTCCTTGTCCAAGAGTTTCTGTGTTTGCCACTAGAGTTCTTTGTTCTGGAGAATGATCTGTCCAGATGTCCTCATTTTTAGAAGTTCTTGTTCTTTGCTGCATCCTTCCACAGACAAGTTGGATAAGAAGAAACAGGGCATATCTAAACAGTGAACTGTAGTTATGGAGGTGATATGAGACCACAATATGAGTGCTGACTGAGCAGTGTTTCTGGTCTGACAAGTCCATAGGACTTTATTTTGTTTTTGGTAGACAGAGGTTAAGAAGGACACTTGTTGATGATCCTGACTGATAGCTTTTGATGGGCTGTTTGGTCCAACCACATGGTGTTTATATAACTGCCTTTGGATCTAGTTATACTGGCCTTTCTTTGTCATTAAAGTGTTTACAAATTCTTTATCACAGATTGTTTTCTGTCTTTATTTTAAAGAGAAATGGTTGATTTGAGGTACTCACATATTTATCTGAAATATAGTCTTACTTTTTAAAAAACTATCTCTGGTCCTCATTAGATACGGTGCATGCATCTGTTTCTTTTGTGCTCCCATGGTGCGGTTTTTACGCTATCTGTTTGTATTTGGTTTTTAAACTTTTGTAATTTCGATGTTTTAAATGTTTTATATATTAACGATATTTATTGTATTTATTATGTATGTTCTACTGTAAGTCGCCTTGAGTCTTTGGAGATATGGTGGGATACAAATGCAATCAATCAATCAATACATTACAAAAAGTTGAAACAGCAATACCAGTAAACTAACCCTGCCCTAATGATATGTTCCTTTTTCCCTTTCCTTATTCATTGTCCAGGTTCTGATTGTTTCACTGGTAATAAGATGGATGCAAAGTAGCTCTGATTATTTTGGACCACTTATCCTGGCCATTAAGGTTTTGCTTTGCCTTGGTTGACTAACCAGATCAGAAGTTTAAATTGAGATTTATATCGGCCATAAACAAATCTTTCCACCTTCAGTTTGTGCCCCATGTGAAATGTTGTCTGTTTTGAAACTATGTGTATGCATGTGCCATCAACAGATTACTTATAGCAACCCCACAAGGTTTTCAAGGCAAGAGATATTTAAAGATAGTTTGTCATTGCTTGCCTTTCTGTGGACTGAGAGAGTTCTGGGAGGACTGTGACTAGCACAAGGTCACCCAGCTGACCTCCTGTGGAGGAGTGGGGAATTGAACCTGGTTTTTCAGATTAGGGTCTGTTGCTCTTAACCACTATGCCAGACGGGCTCATTGTTTTAAAACTGTTACCGACAAAACAGAAGGAAAGTTAACTTTCATGAAAATGTTGTCCTGCATGGAAAAGAATTCCTTAGCTGTGAGAGAACGGACCTCAGCAAACTGATATGCTTGTTCTGACAAGTTTTGCAGTAAAAATATGCAACCGTGTTGATTCTTTTAAAATTAGGACTGGGAGGCAGTGTTATGGAGGTGGTTTTGGAGCTACCTGTAGGTTTCAGAAGGTAGTGCCGGGGCGCTGCTACTCAGCTCCTTAGCCTTTTGTGGAGTCCCATGGGGTTGTCCCACATGCTATTCAGCATCACCATGAAGCTACTCGGTTAGGTCATTTGAAGATTTTAGCTGGGTTGCCACCAATATAAATTTCCTTCCAATAGATACCAAAGAGGTTGTAGATGCTCTGAACCAGGATCTGGAGGCAATTTTGGGGTGGATGTGAACCAATAAAATGAAGCTTCCTTACAAGAACAAATTGCTATTGTGAACTGTAAGGTGATTTAAGGTGCGTGGATGGGTTGCACTCCCCCTGAACGAAAAATCTATAGCTTGGAGGTACAGCTGGATTTTGGCCTCTTGTTGGATAAACAGGTGGGGGCTGTGGCTGGGAGTGCCTTTTACCCACTTTACCTGGTTAGTTTGTGGCAGCCTTTCCTGGACATAAATGATCTGGATGCTGTGATTTATGGCTGGCAATATTTAGGTTAGATTGCAGTGTGGGGCTACCCTTGAAAAGTATTCAGAAACTCCAGTTGATGCATAGTGCTGCATTCAGGATGCTGACCAGAGATGGGTCATTGGGACCATATCCCTCTAGTCCTAACCCTTTTTTCTTCTCAACTGTCTCAAAAAATGCTGATCCATGGATTGAGTGATGCAGTCCTTGAAAAACACCCTAACTTAATGGCAAACAAATAAAAGACAGCCTGATCGGTATGTGTTGCTGATTGAAATGTCTCCTATTGAAATCAATGGAAAACAAAGAAATGTAACAATGAATATGAAATGCAAGTGAATATATTAAAAAAAATTGAAAACAAAAATATATTACACATTTGCCACCTCTTTATGCTTTACATGTGGCCATTTCAATGTAGTACATCTTCTCTGTCTGGCTTCTCAGTGGTAACATTTGCTTTGTTAAAACTATATTGAAATTATTTTTCCTTGCTAAATTAGAAACATTTTCCACTGGTAGATTCTTGATATCACTACAGCTGTTACGAACCGGTTTTCAACATTCCTGAGTATCTTTTGATCTAGATCTATCACAAAAGTGGGTTTGGAATGTATTGTGCTACAACCAGATTGACTGGTGATAATTGCTTCCAAATGCCAGAACTTCAACATCTTAAAAACTCTCAAATGCCAAAATTTTCACTTGGGAAAATGAAGGAAGCTTTCTGAGTTTGTAAACTATTTCTAGTAGAACTTATCGGCCACTGCAATCAGCCTCAGTGTCAGCTTTAAGGGTTATTGGGCCCTTTTATCCCCAGTAAGTTCTCAAATATCACTACTAAAGCATGTATTTTTAGAAAGCCTTTAAACAACAAGTGATGGAAGCAATCATGACTCTTCCTAGATAGCAGCCTAACAAACTGTGGACTTTTCTAATGTGTTCAGACTGTTGAGTCTGTTGAAGATGGCACTGCTAGTTCTTCTGAAGTGGTTCCTGCATAAGTCAGTAGAGAGCAAATGGTGATAGGAATAAACCTAAATGTTCCCTTACTTGAATCCAATGATAAAGACCGTGAGGGTCAAACTAGATGTGATGACATCCTTGTGACCATTATGAAAAAGTTGCTGCCATTTTAAAGTGATGTTGATATGTCCATGGTGCAGCACTCTTGTTCTCGCCATATGCCAAAACAAATGCCAAAACAGCTGTTGATGAAGGTGTTTTGGCTCTTGATAAGAAGTGGTGGGACAACAAGAATGTCTCAGCTCACCACACTGCAGACTTGATTAAGACTGGGTCCTTGTGGCATTTTCTAATTACTTTAAAATGATGTCTGTGTCCTTGTGGCAGCCGTGAGGATATCCCCATATCTAATCTGGCCCTAATCTGACCCTAATTTTTTTTAATATACCTTGATGAATTTCTTCTTATGAGCAAAAAAAAAAGTAAGATGTTCTAAAGATTCCTTACGTTTCTGAATATCCTCTATTAATGTTTGTATTCAATTCTCCAAAAAGTACTCTCTGGGCATTAGAATCTCAAAAGGAGAAAAACTCTACATTTACACCATCAATCACAGGTTACTATTTATCATGCGTCAGTTATCCAGTGTATAAGATACAATAGTAAGTGGATTATCACTATCGTAATTGTTGGAAAGGATCAGTTTGATAACCCACACCCATATTTCAAGTTCATCCTCCCTAACTAGCAGAGATGAAATAAATATTGCTTTCCCATCAATGTATCAGTGGCTGCGTCCACACAGTCTACTTTCTGTGCCTGTGCTTCCAAACTAGAGTGCTGATTATGGGCTGGTGTGTTTGTTGGTGAGTGGGGAGAGCTTTCACATGAAACTGTCCTCTTATGGTCCACCTTCCAAGTTTTTCCCATCCCAGATGTGCTGTTTCTCAAAACTGCTTTGAAATGATCTTTTCTGAAAAAACACACAGCTGAAGTACATTTTCAAAGGTTCCATTAATATGTTTTATTTACTTATTTGTTATTTATAGTCTGCCTTTCTTACCTGGTATCCTGGCAGCTGGCTCATGGTCAACTCATCCATCCATCCATTTCTTGGTTGGTAAATGAGTACCTAGCTCATAGCTAAGGGGTAAAGAATAGCCAGGGAAAGCAATGGCAAACTACCCCACAAAAGAGGCTTGCCTATAAAATCACTGCTCGCAGTGGTACCCCAGGTCGGATACGACTGAAGGGGAAACTTTACCTTTTATCCTTTTTCTTACCTGCACTCAAGACAGGTTACAAAGACTGAGTCAATACAGATGGGACATTCAATAAATAATGCAATAGGATTAGGACTGTAGAACCAACCAAGAGTTTGAAAACAGAACTGAAACAAAGCATGATTATTAACATGACACATTAAATGATACAAAATTCCAGAATAGGATCCTGGTTTCAAAAAGCAATACACAGTAGAATAGACCACAATAGTCCGTAATATTTTTTTTCTAACTTTGTGAATCATGTAGTACAGTGCAGGTCTGTTGCCTGAGTAGACAAGCCCTCTTAAATAATAGTTTGGGGAAAGTCACGAGAGTGGGAGCCTTCTTGAACTCCTGAGGCAGGGTATTCCACAAAGTAAGGGTCACAACAGAGAAGGCACGTGTATGGGCAGTTGTTGATTTTGCCCATTTGCATGTTGGTATTTGCAGAAAACCCTAGTCTGATGAGTGAAACTGTTGCAGCGGAGCATTGAGGGGAGAGGCGGTCTCACAGATATTAGGGTCCAAGGTCATGAAGGGCTTCATACTTGATAGCTGATATCTTAAGTTGAGCCTGGGCAGCCAATGAAGTGCCTGCAGGATGGCAGTAATGTGTGTGCTCCATCTAGCTCCTGATAATAGCTAAGCTGTGACGTTTTGCGCCAAATAGAATTCCCCATTGATTCTGAGGGGAGACCAGTGTAGAGTGCACTGCAGTAGTCTAGTCTTGATGTTATTGTGGCATGGATCAAGGTGGCCAAATCAAGATAAGGGCCCGTTTTTTTTAGGCTAGGCTGAGTTGGAAGAAAGCCTTTTCAATAACAGCATTAACTTGTTTCTCCAATAATAAAGTTGGTCTAGGACAGTGATGGCGAACCTTTTTGAGACGGAGTTCCCAAAGTGCAACCCAAAACCCACTTATTTATCGCAAAGTGCCAACACGGCAATTTAACCTGAATACTGAGGTTTTAGTGAAGAAAAAACGGTTGGCTCCAAGGCGTGCATTTCTCGGGAGTAAGCTCGGTGGCTTTACTTTGACGCAACCATGCAACTCTTCCAACGGGTGAATCATGACCCTAGGAGGGTTTACTCAGAAGCAAGCCCCATTATCAGCAACCGAGCTTACTCCCAGGTAAAGGACTGTGCCCAGGCCAGCCTAGATGTGTGTGTGGGGTGTGTGTGTGATTTTCCGCCCCCCCCTTGATGAACTCTGTGCGTGCGTGCTCACAGAGAGGGCTCTGAGTGCCACCTCTGGCACCCGTGCCATAGGTTCGCCACCACTGGTCTAGGATAAACCTGGGGCTCTCAACTGAGTCAGCAGGAGTCAGCTGAACTCCCCTGAAAGCGAAGGACACAATGATCTCCACCTTTGCAACCAGCATTACCTCTACCTTTCCAGGAAGCTGCACAGCAGTGTGACACTTAGGTGCCAGCACTGTGTGATTCCTCCGACACAGGAACTCATACAGGTGCTGGAGGAGGTATTCCTGGGGGTCGGGGCTAGCTTTGGTTGACTTTCTAACCCTTTTCAGCCTGGGAGCTCCTCCACTTGCTGGTGCTGACTTATGCTGGCAAAAAGGCTGGTAGGTACAGCCTATGGAGCTGCCTAGAGCAGTTGCACGGGGGTTGAGAGAGCATCCCTGTCACCTTGCTGGCCATGGTGCAGCAAGCCTCTTTGGAGGTGGCACGGCTGCACTGTGGCTGTGCTGTTCCTGGCTGCAGCATGACTCTCCTCAGGACTGCATCATAAGAGTACAGAAGAACAGAGGCGTATCATGAGTGGTACAATAACAATAAGAGAAGTGGTGGAGACTATAAAAAATTAAGCCAGATCAGGTCCCTGGTGCAGGTGGTTTGTCAGGTTTGTAGCACAAGTGTTTGACGGTGAACTTTTACAAAATTGATGGAACTTACGTCTTCAATCACATTTATAAAATGGATTAAAACTTCCATGGCACATAAAACATGTTAAATTAGAGAGGGAGGGGGGAAATCACCACATGGTTTTGGTGGGTGCAAAAGGACAGATGGCGTGTTAGGGTCAGGCACCCAGTAGCATCCCTTCATATTTGGGAATGTGAGGGTTAGCATAGTGTTGAGGAATTACAACCCACGTTGAAAATCTTAGGGAAGGTGGACATATGCACTGCCTGCACATGAGTCTGACCAAAACGCAGCCACAAAATCACACACTTTCTGTGCTATGGGACATCCACACCTGCTCTGTGTCTGATGCTCATTTGAGTTACAATCTCCCATTCCACCCCTAATGAATAAGAACAAGCAGATGGACATGGCCCTCATATACTTGCTTCATCACCATAATATAAAATGCATTAAAATAGGCTAAGTGTGAGAACTAATCCGCTTGAAATGGCTTTTAAATGCGCCACACTAATTAAGCAGATTATTAGATGATGTAAGGATAATTGTTCAGGAGATAATGGTTCTTTGGAAGCCTCTCCCAAGACCACGTTTCCTGGTGTCCAGAGGCCTCTTTCTCTGGGGGTCTTTGTCACAAAGGCTACACATAACTATTCACTCCCCAATCTCCAATGCTTAATTTCTGAAAACGACACTCAGTCCAACCAGCATGTTGTTGAGTAAGCATGGCATAGTGGTTAAGAGTAGGTGGATTCCAATCTGGAGAACTGGGTTTGATTCCCCACTCTTCCACCTGAGTGGCAGAGGCTTGAACCAGATGTGTTCCCGCACTCCTACATTCCTGCTGGCGATCTTGGGCTAGTCACAGTCCTGTCAGAACTCTCCCAGCCCCACCTACCTCACAAGGTGTCTGTTGTGGGGAGAAGAAGGGAAAGGAGCTTGTAAGCCACCTTGAGTCTCCTTACAGGAGAAAAAGGTGGGATATAAATGCAAACTCTTCTTCTTCTTCTTCTTCTTCTTCTTCTTCTTCTTCTTCTTCTTCTTCTTCTTCTTCTTCTTCTTCTTCTTCAATTGTAGGGGTCAGCAGCTGTTCTCTGTGTTACTCAATTATTGTATTGTGCAGTCTGTTTAGAAGCCTCCTTTTTTAAATTAGCCTCTTCTCAGACTGAAACTTGGCACTGATAACAAGTTAGAGGACCAGCGCACCAGAAGCATCTCTGAGGGACACTAGGCGATTTCAGACTCCCTGACTTGCTAGCTGAACGGCCCTTGCTGAGGGATGCCGCTAGATGGCGCCGCAGAGTCCCGCGCGGATCCCTTATTGGCTGCCTGGTTGCGGCTTCACCTTCGCCTTGGCGGTGGCGACTGGCGAGTGATCCTTCGGCTTGGCTCGCCAGCGTCGGAGGCATCTGAGCCGGGAGAAGGCAGACACGGGAAGATCGCACACGGGCAGGCTGGGGCCGGAGCTCAGGTGTGAGGGGCAGGCTGGCTCGTGGGGAGGGAGGAGGCGAGGGGAGAATGAGCGCGCGGGGCTCTTGGGGGTGTGCGCGCGCGAGGGGGCGTCTGATTCTGGAGCGCGATGCGGCGGGCGCCGAAGATGTGACTGTGGGGTGCATGGAGCGGCGGCGATTAGGATCTGGAGGTAAGGGACGGGCGGACGCACTGGAGTGTGGCTTGGGAGCGAGGGGGGGGGGGGGGAGAGCACGTATGGTCATGTGTAGGAACAAGGCTTAGGGTATGGAGCACCCGCCTGGGCTTTGGGGGTTTGGCAGGCAGTTGGAGCATTTTGAGATGTCGGGCTGGAAGTATTCTGGAGGTCAAGCTCTGGGAGGCGTGTGTGGCTAGAATATACACATTAAGGGGGGAGTCTCATCTGGGATGTAAGGCTGTGCCGGACAATGGTGAGGTGAGGGGTAGGGAATTGGGTTGCAGATAGGAGAGGTGACAGTGCCAGCTGAGGTGTTAAGCACTGGGGGCTGCTTGGATATGGTTTAAGCTTTGGGGCCTTTGGCAAGGAAACCTGGTGGGGTGGGTAGGATACAGGGTCATCAGGGCAAGGGAAGTGAGGAAGAGGGACCCCTGAACAGTGTGGAAAATATGAGGTGCTGGCTGGGAGTCCTCAGCTAATCTTCTTGGCCACAGGTACATGGGGTGTGAAGGTGAGCCATAAATGATGAAGAAGTCTGAGGGTAAGAATAATGCAGTCCGAGCTATGTGGGGAAGCTTATGCGGGTTAAGGCAGGCAGCTGAGGGTTGTTTAGGAGAAAGACTGGGGTAGGGCTAAAGGGTCAGGATGTGATACTGGAAACATTCATTCCTTGGACCTTCCTGGTTACAGCATGTATAGGAGTGGACGTCATTTATTTATTTGCATACTTAATTTATACCCTGCCTTTCTTCCCAGTGGGGTCCCAAAGCGACTTACATTGGTCTGCTCTCCTCCATTTTGTCCTCACAATGACCCCATGAGATAGGGGAGATTTGCAAGCCCAAAGTCACCCAGCAAGCTTCCATGGCAAAATGGGGATTCAAGCCCGACTTTCCTAGGTCTGAGGCTGTGAGTTTAACTGGTACAACACACTGGCCGCCTGTGAGAGGATTCTGAGAGATGTGAGGGACACACCTGTTAGGGCTTGGTGCTGTCAAAGATAAGGGCACTCTGGAGTGTCTGTTTTAAAATAGTATTGTGAAACAGAGGACATCCATAACAGTACTTTTTGGTGCTGTTCTCTGCTGGAATCAGCAACCATTATTTTATAGTCATTTGTGGATCACTTTAATAAATCCCCTCTGACAGTCCTGCTGAGTTGTTTAGAATACTGAAGAACTTATGACAAGGAATTATATGCTGATGTCATTGAAGGAATTGTATACTGCTGTAATTGTAGGCGTTAATTATATTACCCACATTTTTTTTTTTGCTAAGGGCTGCTTCACAAGCAACCTTTATGCTACACTGGTGTACATGTGTGAAGATGATGCACCTACTGCTGAACTCCAAATGACTACAAAATGTGTGTGATTGTTGTTCATGACTAAGTACGCATTCCCCCCTTCCTGTGCTGCTGTACAAACTATTAGGGAAAAACCTGTGTGTGAATGGACCCCATGGTTTTCCGCACCTTCGTAGCCTAGACCTGGGCCAGTGGAAATTAGTGAGAAGCCCACCTAGGTTGGACATTTCTCTCCACTGATTGACCTGGCTGTTACCTTAGACCAAGGGGGTCCATACTTTTTTTTTTTTAGGGTGAGGGGAATGAACTGGAATTTCAGACTAATTGTGATCCTTGCAGTGGCCCCAGCAGAAAACTTGCAAGATAAAGAAGTGGTCCAGAAAGAATGGAAAATGAAGATTTTCCCCGGAGGCTGAGAAATAAATTAGTAATGAAGCTAGCATATTAGGGCCAGCTGATTGAAGATCTTTTTATGTTCCATCTCCTCTTTAATAAGTTCTCTAGAATTTATGCTTTCAATTAAAAATGAAACTTTATGCTGGATTTGGACCATATGCATTGCTAAGTATATTCCACATTTGTAAGGCTTGCTGCAGGGGTTTTTCCTTTGTTTGGGTTTTTGTTTTTTTGATGCAGTGGGTCTCTTGTTTCGATTAGGCTGGGGAGGAGCAGAAGCATCCTTTTTGTTGTGGTCCTTGCTTCTACTTGTGAGCCTCCAAACACAAATATATTGCACTATATTCCCCTTCTTCTTTGTACAAATCTATCTGACTTATTTCTTTTGTAACTGAATATGTTCTTGTTGGGGTGTGATTTATTTAGTGATTTTTGGCAGGCTGGCAGTAGTGAAGAGAAGCCAGCAGAAGCACTCAAAATAATTGATGCCCACCTACTTGGGGCTACGGCAGTGAAGAGCTACTCAAATCACAGTGCCTTATTTGTGAGTGTGTCTTAGGAGTCTGGCAAGCGTGGTCTTTGCTGCAGGAGCTGGCATTAAAACAGTCTTTAAAATCCTGCATGAGTGCTGGACTTCATCATTTCCCTGGTGTTCTATGTGCGCTCCTGTGAAGTTATGGTAACATAACTCATCATTGCCTTGTTGGGATAAAAGGTGCTGGTAGTTCTCCTACTCAAATCTGGGTTAGTTAGATCTGATTATGGATTTCTTATGAATAACTGAAAAGAATAAAAGGTTACTGGGGTATTGTGTGGTTTCTGGGCTGTATGGCTGTGTTCGAGTAGCATTTTCTCCTGACGTTTCACCTGCATCTGATGCCAGCCACAGATGCAGGTGAAACGTCAGGAGAAAATACTACTAGAACACAGCCATACAGCCTGGAAAACACACAACACCCCAGTGATTCCAGCTGTGAAGGCCTTCGACAAAACAATGAAAGGTTAGCTTGCTTGGCTTTGTGGGACTTGTTTTACAGTTTGAGCTGCACATCTGTGCATTAAATAATAGTGATGAGAAAAGAACTACATGCATGCTGCATGCTTAAAACTCTCTGTATCCATGTTTTGTAATCCTTGCAACAGCTCTGTAAGGCAGATCAGTGCCCTCCCTGTATTTCAGAAGGGAGAGCGGGGAGTGTCTTGCCTGGTGCTTTTAAAACCGATGGACTCCTGGTCATGTCCCAAAGAGTGATATCATAATGGTTCTCTCTCTCTCTCTCTCTCTCTCTCTCTCTCTCTCTCATTCACTCACATACTGTAATGAATTAATGTCCATAGTTGGCAGAGCTCCTGTACTCACTTTGGGTAGCACGAATATCCCTTGCAAGCCATGTCTGCTTTGATGGGTGGAGGGGAGGGTGCTGGATGGCTTGCAATGACAAGAACCCCTGCAACAGGGGGATGGATACCTGTAAATATCTGGAGGAAGCTTTCCTTACCATCTGGAACATGACATGAAAATTAGAGCATAGAACCAGCATGTCACCTTTTTAATAGGATGCTTTGAGAAGACACTTTCTCAGAGACTGCTAGACCTTCATGTACTTTTAGTTTCTGTGGACCTACAATAAAATTCCCTATTTGTCAAAGTGGAAGGACTCTTTTCTTTAAAGTGACTATTAACTTTGAAATAAGACCAGTACTCCCAAAAGGATTGTTACACCTATTAGAGCTCTATCCAGCCTATATTTGGAGATCTCCAACTAGTGGATAAAAAAACCTTGTCTAGTTACTTAGATCAAATGTTCTGGTTCTTGCCTTCTGATATTTAACCTAATATTTTCTTCCTGTAATTTAAATCCATTAACTCTTCTGGCTACCTCTAATGGCACTGGAGACCAACTAGTTTCCAAATTGCTTCCAGCAGCTATTAGCATCCCCAAAATATGGTATGAGTTCAGTCCTTTTCATCTATCGCTCCTTTCCCCTTTTCTCCTCTTGCCCCACCCTAACAAGCTGAACTCTTTTGATCTTCCCTCATCACTCCTTCTTTTTAATACCTGTCAGAAGCACACTTGGAAGGAAGTGCCACTGACCCCACGTGAGTGTTTCCACACCCTGGCTGAACAATACAGTAAATGGGCAATTGTTATTCATCTGGCAGTGCTTCTAATTTGGATAGATGGTGTTTCCATAGCCAATATTTTGTAACAGGAACAGTACAGTCATCCCCTACTAATCATTCAAGTTCTATGTGAGATGTGGTTGTAGGCTGGTACATTAGTGGGGCCCAACAATACAGATCACCTGCACCACTTTTGATTTTAAAAAAATCCTTTTCAAATTACTTGTTTATCCGTTCTCTCCTCCGCCCCCATGCTACTTCAGCTCTAGAAGTGCAATCCTAAATAGGGTTACATCCTCCTAAGTCCATTAAAGTCAATGGAATGTGAAGAGTATACCTCTGTTTAGGATCGCTCTGCCAGTGTTCGTGTTTTGTTCCTCCCTCCCCCAGCCCATGGCACTGCCAGTATTTCAGGAAAATTTACTTAACATTCAAGGTGAGTTTCATTTTTGCCATCAACTTACTTGGTGATCTTCAGCAAGACATTCACCCTCACCTTCCCCTCTAATTTTCATAATGATTAGGCAGGGGGGTATCCAGTGGTGGGAACCAAAAATTTTAGTAACAGGTTCCCATGGTGGTGGGATTCAAACTGTGGCATAGCGCCAATGGGGATGGGTGGGGCATGACGGGGGCGTGTCCGGGCATTCCGAGGGCGGGGTGTTCCTGGGCGGGGCTGTGGCAAGGACGCAGCCGCTGCGCTGGTCCTTGGGCGGGAAACGAATGCACGCAGGCGCAGGCTGCCACACACGCCGGTGCACCTCCTGCTAGACTGCTTCAAGTTCTGCATGCTACTACTGAGAGGAGGGGCGTAACTAAGGCAAAAATCACGTGGCAAAATCACCAATTAGTAACCCCCTCTCGGCACACACAAATAATTAGTAACCTACTCTCGGGAACCTGTGAGAACCTGCTGGATCCCACCTCTGGGGGTATCTAGGGCAAATGCAGCCCGGTACAAAATCTGAGTTTTCCGCGCCCCCCCCCCCCAATAAGGGCAGTTGCTCTCCCCCACTACGACCAGACAATGTTTCTTTGCACCAGGTCTTGAAGTCAGTGTATGGACCCAGGGAAAGGAGGAGGGGTGGGGTGGGGGGCAATTTTCCACCTCCCCACATGGCTAAATAACCACAGCCCAGGGACATTTGACCCCATATGTGATTAGGATACTAATAATTACCCACTTTACAGGGTTGTTAGAAAATAACAAGGGTTTTTTGTTTGTTTTTTTGTGCTGTCAACTCATACCCCACTTAGGGTGACCCCATGGGGTTTTCAAGGCAAGAGACATTCAGAGGTGGTTTGCCTATCTCTGTGTCACAACCCTGGACTTCCTTGGTGATCTCCTTTCCAAGTACTTGCCAGGGCTGACCTGGTTCGCTTCTGAGATCTGAGGAGATTGGGGTAACCTGAAAGCAGTATATATAAAATCAGGAAGAGGGCAGTATGAGGGATACTGAAACTGAAGGACAGGATGAAGGGCAGGTAGGTCAAACCCTGGCCCGGATAGCCCAGGCAAGTATTCAAATGGGAGACCGCTAAGGGACACCAGGGTTGTAATGTGAAGATAGGCAATGGCAAATCATCTCTGAACATTTCTTGCCTTGAAAACCTTACCTGCGGTCACCATAAGTCAGATGTGACTTGATGGCAAAAAAGTAGGTCGAGCACTTTGAATCTCCTCTAAATGCTTACATAATTCTGTTATTGTGCACATGTTTTAGAATGGCTTGACTGGCTGCTCATTCCCTCACTGTGGAAAGTGAGATTATACACCAGCCCTTTGTGGCTACTTTGTCCCCACCTGTTTCACGTGGAGGGAGAGTTACACTGGTAGCGTTAGTGGAGTTAGGTTTATTTATTTTGCAAAATTACAGAGTTTCAATTGTAAATAATCCTGAAGGCGGCTTCCAGCCACAAAATGGATGGCAGTGAGGAATACAAACTTTAAAAACAAGTATCAGCGTATCTAAATCCAGCTGTCCAAAAAGCTGTAATCTGAAAGAGCAGCCATCAGCAACCTTCAATTCAACTATATCAGCAAGGGCAAGAGTTAAAATTAGAACTGACAGAAAACTCAGAGCCAAGAAAAGTCATCAGTAAAACTAGCAATAATAAAATCAGCAGTCAGCAATAAGGTAAAATTGATCTTGTGGTACAGGAAATCCGAGAGTTTGGGGCTGTGGCTCAAAAGACCCTGTCTTATGTACTACCAAACCTGCATTAGTTAATGCAGGCAGCAGAAGCTAAACAGGGTTTGGTTGTTTAGAAATGTTTGTCATCTGGATCACAGCTGTTCTTTGTTTAAAGCTTTATTGATCCAATTCACATTTGATTCACTGAACTGCTGTGAAATTAATAATATTTTGCAGGTATTACTTAATCATGTACAATTCATACCAAAGTGGTGCACCAGTGGAGAGCATGCTAGTGAGTGGCTGTTCTTTAAAAATGTTAAGTGATCTCAATTCTGGTTGGGCTATGTAAGGCTTCATTAGAGAGCGGTATCCAAGATTCACAGCAAATCCCTGCCGTACATGTCTCACTTGGTCTCTAAGATGCTATTGGACTCAAATCTGTCTAATTTCATTTTTATCCTGCCCTTCTTCTGAGGAGGTCAGAGGAGCAAACATAGTTCTTCCTCATCTAGTTTATCTTCACAACAACCCTGTGAGGTAGGTAAGAATGGGAGAAGGAGAGATTAGCCCAAGGTCATTTAGTGAGCTTCATAGCTAAGTGGGTTATTTAAATCTAGGTCTGCCCAGCCCTTGACCTACACTGTAGCCATTATACCACACTGGATCCCTTTTTAAAAAAATAAAACAAGGCTGAAATATAATTGTAAATCCATCTTCCTGCAGGGTAATCAGTCAGTTCAGAAACCCAGTTCAAATGCACTGAGAACTGAATTTCTATTTGACAAACAGTGGGAGAGGGAAAGCGCTTTAAGAGGCATGTGTGAATTCACTCCTAGGTTCACTCAGGTTTTAAAATAGTACATTTTAAAAGTAATTGTTATGGTTACGTTTTATACCTCATGACTGCTTGACACATAGATGTTCCTGAAGAATAACCCTATCTGTGAAATGGGGTGGAGAGCTGTCCCAAAAGGCTGCCCCTGGTAAAAGTACTTCAATTAGCATCTGACTGCAAGCAAAGCTGGCCATACCACTGAAATAGAGATGAATTGACTGGAGCAGATGTGGATCCTCAGGGATGGTTCTGCATTTTAGAAAAACTAATGTGAAAAGTTGTTTGAAAAAATGAGAGAATGGAAAAGAATGGAAAACAGCTTGAATTTTAAACCATCTTTCAATATTAAACTGAAAGGCACTGATGTTTCTACAGATCCAGAAGGATATTTTGTCTCACTTCTAAACAAGCGAATCTTCCTTCTTATATTTCACCTGTGATTTTGGGTTAGTCACAGTTCTCTTAGAACAGCCCCACCTACCTCACAAGGTGTCTGTTGTGGGACAGTAAAGGGAATGTGATTGTAAGCTACTTTGAGACTCCTTAAAGGTAGAGAAATGTAAGATATAAAAACCAACTCTTCTTCTTTTGAAAATGCAAAATATTTTCAGTTCTCCGTAAATGCTCCTGGATTGACCAAGGATCATATTCAAATGCTTACCAGAATTTTTTTTCTGTGGAGAAGGAACCAGTGGTGGGATTCAGCAGGTTTGCCCCACTTTGGCACAACTGGTTGTTAATATGTGCTTGTAAACAATGAGTTGTTAAATTATTTGAATCCCACCACCAGAACCGGTTGTTAAATTATTTGAATCCTACCACTGGAAGGAATGGTATGTGTTCCAGTACCTCTTTGGAATGATACAGATGGGCTACTGAAGCTGGGCTTTAAGCATCAGGATGCAAAAGTAGCTTTGTTCTTTCTTTGAAATTTTATTCACTGCTTTTGCTTGGGGAAAGAAGGAAAATTAGCTGCTTTTTACAGTGAATGAGCTGCTTTTAACAGTGGCTGCAGATGTGCCTGGCCACAGTATGGCTGCTGTCAAGTCATGTTCTGACTTTGCTTGCTGTGTAAGGATTTTTAAACTTGATACCTCTTCTAAAATGTTACTATGAATGTCAAAGTAATTTTGTTGTTTTGGCAGTTTGTGGGAAGTGCTGCAGCCACACAGCCTTCGACATTTCAAACATCATGGGGCATGTTGTCACAGTGCCAGGAAGGCAGAAGCCCCCTTGCTTTTCCTCAGCAAGCCACCTACATAAGGGTGAATTGGAGTTCCTGAAGCAAGGCAGTCTTGGACAAGGTTCCAATTCTAAAGGTGGCATTCCAAACTTTTCATTTCAAGCAATCATTTACAGCACTTGTTTTAATCTTTCTGGAGTGTGCCTACTGCAACAAACTGAGGCTTGCCTTCAATTAAAAAGGATGCTCTAAGCAGGAAGGGCTGGTCCTTAGCACTGCCAAATGAAAAAGTGTATTTACTTGATTAATCACCTGTCTTTTAAGTAATTAATCAATTAAATAGATTTGCATATTACATAAATGTCTATATGTGTCCCTCTGGAGATGCTGAAGAAAGCATGAGAACTTGCAGTGTAGTTAGTAAAAGCTACCATCTGGGTTAGAAGAAAAGGCCCTCTTTTGTATGTTTTCTTCCCTGTCATCTTTGAGTAATACATCAGAACCCAAATAACCTGAGGAAATAAATGTGTGTTCTTAATTTTCATCCCCACTCATTTAAAATTTTCTGTTCTACTGAACCTACCCCAAGTAATTGACTTAACTTTTTAAAAATAAATTTATACCCTGTTTTTCTCCCCAGAGGCAACACAGTCTTGCATTACAAATCATTCTGGCCACCTCAGTTGTATCTTAAGACCACAATCCTGTGAAGTAGGTTAGAATGAGAGAACATTACTGGTTCAAGTTTAGACAGCAAACTTCCATGGTAGAGCAAGGCTTTGAATCTAAATTTCCCAGATCCTAAGCTGACACTCTAACCACTATAGCATGCTAGATTCCTGAGTTCTACTGATTTACTTAGCTCTACTTAGAATGCATCCACACAGACATTCACAAAGGAAACAGTTAACACACTGAATGGAAAAGTGCACAGTCTTTTCATGTGGAGGGTTCCTGTGATTTGGGTGCTGAGCTGTAGTTTCCGCCCAGCCTTCCTCATTTTACTCTTGTTGTTCTTCCATGTTTCTTTGTCATTTCTCAATGCTTTATCAAATTAGATCGAAACATGGAGAAATGGCACAGAAAACACAGAAATACAACAAAGATGTGAAGAAACTTGGAAAACAACTGTTGCTGGTCAGCACCCAAATGACAGGAAAAAATCCATTAGAAAGACCCGGTTTATATTATGTCATATTATGTTTTTAGCAGCCAAGTGGCAGTGTCTTGTGCTTTTGATTGCCACCTTCTTCACTACTTGGGGCTAATCAGGTGAAATGTTTTGCTATATTCTTAGCCTCTTCTATTGTGTTCAATAACAATCAGGCTGTACAGAATTTCAGTGCCACTGCTTGACTCCAGGCAGGTTCAAGAGATTGCACAACAGCTGATGTGGGTCCAACTAAGTTGCGTGTCACATTTGCTTTCGTGAAACCAACTGCTTCCCTTTTGGCAGATGGTCCAAAGAGCAGGGCTTGTCCAATAGCATGATGCTGTTCGTCACTCAGTGATAAAAGTTCATAATACAAATCTCTTACAGTTCTGTGACAGAATTTGCAATTCCGTGTGGTGGAAGTTAAGCCAGTTTCTCTGAGAACTGTAATCCCTTTACATCATTACATCTGGTTCCCCTTGAATGAGAAATATTGATATGAATACTAGATAGTTTGGTAGGGACTGTCAAGCCCTTGATGCTGGCCCAGAGATCAAGAGTCTATCGAAAATGTAAACACATTAATTCTTATGCTTCCCTCACCCTAAGCAGCTAGGTATATAGGGCTTTAGTCAGAATTTTAAAAGGGACAAATAAATCCAGGATGGGTCCATATTATTGCAGGTCTTCATTAATCATAGTTAACAGATCCCTAAAGAAATTCAGCAGCCCAGGCCAACATAGAAATGGTCTGAGAACACTATTTGGAAGCTATATTAAATTACCACGATTCAGTTTTAAGAGAAGTCTGAGGATTTGCCTGGTTAGGATTCAGTATCATTGGATGAAATTAAATTGTTGATTAACCATCTGAAGCAACTGGGACACACAAATTTGGATCCTCCCAACCTTCTAAAAACTGGTGGTCGCCTGCAATTGCTGCTTTGTTTATAGTGATTGATATAGCAGGGATAATATCTGACCAGTACTGGCAGGCAACAGTAGTGCCCATTTATAAGAAAAGGGCAAGAAACAACCATGCTAATTAGTGCCCTGTCAATCTTCCCTCAGGCTTGGATAAATTATATGCCTCCCATCTATACCTCAGTCTGAATAATTGGATGCAGATGACTCAGATTATGAACCTAGAGCAGGTCAACTTTAGAAAAGAGAGCTCTACATTGCACCATGCATTGGTTTTGTCTGATTTGCTTGAGATATATTTTCCCTTTAAAAAAGGAAAGTTTTATGTGGCATTTATAGATTTACTGGCAGCATTTGACTCAATCTCCAGATCACCTCTATGGAAGAAAGTAGAAACCGCAACTATATCTACAAGGTTATTATTTCTCATTAAGCAATTACACAATCCCTTGTCATTGGATGTATAATTCCCAAGGTTCTCTCTGTCATTAGGTCACAGTCACGGGGGGAGGGGGGGATGCCAGGGCTGGGTTCTTTACCCTCCTCCCCACCCTTTTAATCTTTTCTTATAGTGTTCCTCAGAACATTTATTTCTACTGATCTACATACACTTAAACTGGTTGGTCTCCCATTGTTTTATATTCTGAGGCTGCTGCCTTGCTTTTATTCTCTGTAGTTAATCCTATGAAAAATCAATTACAGTTTTTTTCCTAAGGCCAAATTCATGTGCCCTATGATATGGTTGATTGATATGCATCCTCTTGAACACACAGCTGGTTTACCCCATCCTGATATGGGGGGGGGGTGAGGGGAGGGGAAGAAAGCAAATGACAGGTTATTTTCCTAGTTAGGTTAAAATCTTTCTCTGTTTTTATGTTCTTTCTTTCTGCAGCCTGTATAACTTCTAGAGATGTTCATAGTGGAATGAAGCTTCATATTGTTCAAGGGGTGAAAAGGGGTACTTGATTTCTAACTGTGAGCCTTGGTGTGCTCATATTCCCAAACAACCTTCCAGCATCAAACTGGTGAGAGGGGTGTGTTGAAGGAGATGGTGGAGGCTACCAGAAAAAGAAACTCCCCCAAGCTCTCAAGAGAGTTGGGGAGCAGGGAAGGATGAGTTTCCCTCAAACAAAACAAAACATCTGCTATGTTGGGGTGGAGTTGTGCCTCCATCACCTGCTTGCTGGCTAGTTGCACAAGCAGGTAGAACACCCCACGGGAACGATGCAATACCACTAAGTTGAATGCAGGAACTCATCAATGAACTATTGATTTCTGAAACAACATGGCCATTTTTATTTATGGAATGGAGAGCTGATTTGATATAGTGTTTACTGTATTAGACTAAGACTGGTGAGACCGGCATTGAAATCCCTTCTGTGCTATGAAGCTCACTAGGTGGCCTTGGTCCAATCGCTGTCTCTCAGCCTGATCATGTACCTCACGGGGCTGCTGTTGTGAAGATCAAACAGTTTATGTTGTTTTAGGAGCCATCTAGGTTTTAATGCTGGGTTAATCACTTTAATAACATTTTATGCTTTTATTATGCTTTACTTTGAAAACTGCTTCGATCAGGTTTTCTGGAGAGGCCATGTAGGCATTTTATAAATAATAACTACTTTGAGGAACAGCTGGATAAAAATGTAATAGTAAAATATGCAGCAATTCTTCTTGTTCTGAAGTGGGACCCTCAGACCATCTGGCCCAGGGGTCTGCAACCTGCGGCTCTCCAGATGTTCATGGACTACAAATCCCATCAGCCCCTGCCAACATGCTTTGGGGGAACATCTGGCGAGCCGCAGGTTGCAGACCCCTGATGGCTGGCCCAATGCTATTAGATGCACCTGACTGCAAGTGCTGCAGGTGGATAGAAGTCTTTCTCATCTATACTACCTGATCTTCACATATACAGAGCAGGTGCTCACTCAGAGTTCTGGCTCCTAATAGGAAAAAAAGGTCACCATTGCTTATCCAGTTATACTTCTGGGTGGGGGAGGGACAGACCTGGCTGATTTATTTAACTGGCTCTTTTGATAATTTCCCAAGGCAAGTTAGCTCGTTAGAAACAGAATACAAAGGCAGGCTGATCATTTATCTGGACTGCAGGCTTCATTCAGATCAGTCTTAATTCTCAAGGTAAATGATCTGCCAGCCCTGGCATCAGCTGGCAGTATGGATTACTGGTGGGCCTTTGAACCTCTGTGTTACTTTGTTAGGGTTGGCTACCAAATCCAGCCAGCCTCTTGAGACCCCGGCCTGTTACCAATATTGCAAAAATTGCAAAAATTGTTGTATAACCTGAACGCAACTTGTTTTGTTCCTTTCCATGTTGTTCCTGATCTTTTAGACAGGACTTCTCCAACATGCTTTTTCTCAGAGCTCTTGATGAGCCTCCGCATTTTCAGTCCCCGAAGTTCTCCTATTTTATACTTTTGGGATTCTTGCTGTAGTTTGCAGAATGCTGTATCCATATCACTCCCCCTCCCATACAGCCCTGCTGTTTTTAAGATTGGGGGGGAAAAAATACTGTTTGCGCTCCAATTCTAGATGTGCATGTTCATAAGTTCACAGGCTGCAAATTATGCATGTATCCCAAATCACAGTATGTGTCTTTATCTATTCCAATGACAAAGCTTGGTGCAACACCAGTAATGTCTGTTCTGCAGAACAATGGCTGTAGGGAGCATGTTCCCTTAAAATTCCTTTAACATTTCCAGTTCTGGGTTGACCTGCCTTCTATGGACTGAGTTCTACTGTGCAGTAAGAAAAAACCAAGTCGGTCCGAAGAGGGCAGGTCAGCCCAGTGCTTTTCAGTGATCCATCTTCCAAGCAGCTAAGATTCTCTTATGTGTGTCTTCGTAGCTACAAAGATAGCTCCTCAAAAAAAAAAAAAAAAAAGGAAAACTATATATTGCTGGGATTGGCAAACCCAGCTGAGTACAACTATATACTTTTTTGGCTGAGAGCCTGCAGAGCAAGCATCCTGGGGCAACCTTCAGCAAACAGTGGCAGGGAGAATCCCTTCAGTTGCACACAAAATGTCAGGTTTGAAACTGCGGGTGAAACTGACCAGAGAGCAAAACAGTCGGGCGGAAAAATAAGATGCCTCCTAAGCTCTGCATTCCACACAGCCAGGCAGGAGATGTCTTGCAGGCAGCTTAGGAGAAAAATGTGCACTTTGAAATGTTTTTTGAAAAGACATCTTGAGCAGAAATAAGACATCTTAAGGACATCTTGAGAAAAAGACTGTGTGGAGTGCCTTCCCAGGATTCTCCAATCTCCCCCCACCCCTTTGCATCCTGAGGATATCTTATTTCGGCTGTGTGGAATGGACCAATGAGCACAATCTACTCTACCCTGATAAGTGCTGCTGAGTGCAATATTTGTCAAATGGCTGTGACTCTATGGTGGAGTACTTGCTTTACATGCAGGCAGTTCCAGGGTTGATTCCTGTTATGTCTAGTGAAAGGATTTCAGGCACCAGTATTGGAAAATACCTTTCTCTGTCTGAGATGTTGCAGAGCTGGTGCTAAACAGTACTGAGTGACACAGATCAATGGGCCAGCTTGATATAAAGCAGTTTCATCTATTCAGCGTCTTCCATTAAAATCACTGTAATACTCTTTTCCACTTAAAGATTAAGGTAGAATTGTAAATTCATCTGCAGGATGCTTGACCTTCTTTGTTTTAGATGCTCCACTTGGGTCCTAGTGCCTACTTAGTTCTGTCTCACTCCCTACCCCCCGTTAGAACGCAAAAAAAAATATTAAAAAATCCCTCACCCTAGCGAATTTGTAGGAGGATTAGGCCAGGGAAAAACACACAAAATTACATTTTATTTTTCCCGATTCGTCCTCCTTTTTAGAGCTCTTTCCTTTTTCTAGTGCCTGCTATTTTCTGCCAGCTCCAGGAGCCTTATACCACTATTTGCATAATGTTCCAGGAGTTTCCTCTGCTGGCAATTCATCTGATGGCCATTTCAGTTTAAACAGTAGATGAATAAAATTTGGCGGTTTTTCCGGCAATCCCACACATGTGCCATTTTTTCCTCTCTTTTTGTGTTTTAAATGAGAAATCTTGGAAGCTTCACAGAGTCAATATGAGAATTGCATCTGCTCAGAGGTCTGGTCTACCTCCCGTTAAGAAGCAGCGGATAGACCTGGCCTCTGCAGAGGCTATGTTTACCCATTGCTTCTTAATGGGAGGCTGACTAGCTTTCTGAGAGGCTGAAATTCTCATGCCCATTCCTGCTCCATCAGCCATTTTGTGAAGGAAACTTAAAACTCCATTAAAAAAAGGTAACGTTTGCTGATAGTCATTCGATGTACTTTACGCCACTGAGGTCTTTGTCCTCCCCAGCTTCCACCTTCAAATTTCCAGGAGTATTTCAGCTTGGAGCTGACAACCCAATGCACCTGCCTCCCCCCCCCCGGGGTGGGGGGCAGAGGAATCTGGCAACCCTAATGAAAAAAGGACCAGCAGCTGGACCTAGAAAATATCTTAATTATAGAGGGTACCCTGTGTCCTTCGTGGTTGCATTTATACAGCCGGTTGCTAATAAGCGCTTGCTACATAGGCTAGAGTATATCCGTTAAGTATTCCCCTGGAATTCTGTATATTATTGCAGCATCTGGCAAAGAACCTGGGTTCTTGATAATATTAATATGAATTTGTTCTAGGTAAAAGAATTTCTAGTCCTCATGATTAATGAGACCCCTAGAAAATGTAGACAGTGTCAAAATGCAGCTTCAAAATCAAACTGTGGGTATGACTTTTCTGGTTTGGGATTTGAGGTATTTACTATATTATATCTTTTACCTACGTACTCCCTATGGCTGTCCTCATTTAAATATTTCCACTCACTCATTATCTCAGTCACAATAACCTTGCATGGTTATTGTGACAATAAATGGGATAATCCAGTCTATATTTAAAATAATAACCTCATTGCTGAATTCATAATTGACACCTGAGCTAATGTAGTTCTGATGCGCTGTCACTTGAAATTAAATACCTTTGAAACTGGTGGGCTTACTTGTACTTAAGTGTTTGAATTTGGAATAGCAGTTATATATATAATTCCAGTTTATTAACAGGTGGATAAAAACTATTTGGATGTCAATATGTAATATTCAGGAAAGGCTGTTTGTGGTGAAGGGGTAGAAATCGTCACCGTCCATTCAGGGGACAGGGAAAACTATTGTGCAGTGCAGTGTATTGGGATCTGCTCTCCTGACTGCAGTACTACTTCGGCATACATGTGTTCAGGCCAGGGTTTGTTTGTTTGTTTGTAAACGTAGATTGAATGTCAGTCTGAAAAGTGGCAAAGTGAAACCAGCCTTAATTTATTCTGTTGTTCAGCATGCTTGAGAATGGTACATCAGTTAGTATGCAGTCAACCATTCTAAATCTTATCATCTGAATAGTTAATATTGGTATAAACATGCTCTTTTGTTATGCAAAGTCTCTCTCTCTCTCTCTCTCTCTCTCTCTCTCTCTCTGCTTCTATATAGATTCACATCTGAAGGGACATACTTAATAGCCTTCGGCTAATGGCTACTGCAGAGCACTGAAATCTGGGTTGCCTGTTTATGGGCTGAAGGAAGACAGAGAAGCCCTTTCTACACAGCAAAAATAAAACGTCCTGAGGACATTAAAAATGTGTTGGGAAAGAACTCTGCACAGTTTTTTCCCCAAAAAACATCCTCGGGACATTTTATTTCTGCTCAACCCGGGTTTTAGAGAAAACACTAAACTAGCCATCTTTTCCTCCCAAAACATGGTCAAGACGACTCCTGTTTGCTGTGTGGAGAGCAGGAGATGTTTTATTTTTTCCATCTTCCCCCATCCGAGCTCTTTCATTTTCACTACAGCTTGAGCCAGCCATTTCTCCTTCTTCAGGAGCCTCCATGCAGTCACCACCATGTGCTGGCGGTTTCCCACAGAGGTTTCTTCTGCTAGCAGCTCATCTGCTTGCTATTTCCCTGTAAAAAGTTCATAAATAAAGTTAGTTTTTCCTGGCGATCCTGTGCACGTGTCATTTTTTCTTTTCTTTTTTGTTTTGATGGAGGTGTCTTCATAGTTTCAACGACATAATAGGAGAATTGCAGTCACTTGGACGGCTGGCCTACCTCCCGTTAAGAAGTAATAGGTAGACCTGGCCTAGAAAAAATGGCACGACAGGGAAAACTAACTTTATTAAAGAACTTTTTACACGGAAATAGCAAACAGATGAGCTGCTAGCAGAGGAAACCTTTGTGGGAAACCTTCAGCAAATGGTGGTGGCTGCACGGAGGTTCCTCAAGCTGGCAGAACATGGCAGGGTACAAGCTGCTTGCTCAGAAACTGAAAGTGAGAGTGGGTGGGTGGGTGGAAGGTGGGAAAAATAAAACATCCACTATGTGGACAAAAAAGCCAAGAGCCTTACTCAGAGGCATAGCAGGGCAAAATGGCACCCGGGTCAAAATGGAGCCCCCTGCACCCCGTGGTAGCTGTGCTCCCCATGCCCCACTTACCTAAGCCAGTGGTGGTCCTGGGTAGCCTGGTGGGGCAGGACCAAGGGATGCTCCGCTGGGGCCTGCACTGGGCCTGGCGGGGCAGGGCCTGGTCAAGGGGTGTCCTGTGGCAGCCCCGCTAAGCTTCTCCTTCAGCCTCCGCTGGCTGAAGGAGTGGCCTGGAGGGCTGGGTCCAGTCAAGGGGGGAAGGGGATGGGGACGCTATGCACCCCTCCTCCATGGGCGCCATCCCCTCTTCCCTTGCACTGACTTGGACAAACTGAGTCGGCGCAGGAGAGGTGTGGGGGGGATGCAAAATCGCCCCCTCACAGCACACCCCTCCTCCCCCATGCTGACCTGGGAGCCTAGCTGGCGTGGGGGAGGAGTGTGGGGTGATTTTGTGCCCCCCTGTGTGACAGAATGGCCCCCCATGTTCCCATGGACGGTTCGCCCCTGGGGTTAGTTTTAAAAACATCCTAAGGTTGTTTTATTTGTGCGATGCAGAAAGAAAAAGCCAAGATGGCTCCTTTTAAACTGTCCTAAGAATGTCTTATTTGTGCTTTGCATAATCAACCCTTTTTTGCCCCTGTAGATTTGGGAGCTGACTTTTCCTTTGATTGAACTCTGTTGGATGACATTGTTCTAATTCTTTTCCTAATAAGATATTCTCCACCCTCCTCTGCTGACTTTTAAGAGGAAAAGTTTCTATGGACTTGGGCAGCCAGTCTAAACAAAGGATGAGTTAACTTCTCCAGATTGCAACAGATCTCCTTTAATGTTCACATTGCATAAAAAATTAACCAGGGTTTTATAGCTAATTACTCGATTGTACTTTAAGACAAAAAGCTACACATTGATCCCAAGCAAATGAGTGCTTTGCAAGCGGGTGTAATTGCAGCTTTAGAAAAACACAGATTCCTTCAGTCTTTGTGTAGTCTTGATTCAGAAGGATAAGGACAAAGGGCTGCCTTGTGCCTTGCTGATCTTGGTCTGTCTTTTTCAGAGACCTCTTGCGGCTTCCAGAAAAGGAGCTTGTGTTGATTCTGTTTTGCTCTGTTGGTTAAATTTTAGTCAACATTTGCTTTGCGATAAGGAGGGCCTTGCCTGTGTTTTTTCCTCTTCGTGCCAGAATTGGCTGGGTGTTCTGTCTTCAGCCAATCACCGTCTGGAGGAGCAAAATAATAAGGTAGCAAAGTTCAGTGTGTGTTTGTCTTTTGGAAATCAAACTCTGCTTTCCCTGACTGTAACAAGAAAGGCTGCGTGATCTTTTATCCGAATGGTGTATGAGCATACCCACCCACAACTGGGCTGAAGGGTACTATAGCCTCTTATCAGCCTGGATGTATAACCTTTGTGGCATGTGTGAGGAGGTGGAGTTATTTCAGCATTCTTCTGTTTTTATATGTGACACTCAGCCCAGGGGCTCTTTAACCTGTACACGGGGAACCAGTTTGTCAAGTATCAAGTGTTTTTCCTTTGGATTTACAACTGTTCTGTCAGGCTGTTGGGAAGTTATGATGCTCCAGTTCTTGCTGCAGTTTTTTATGAACTTCAGAATAGTTTTGGAGTGTCAGCTCTCATTCATCACATTTTTATCCTTCCTTTGACAATATCCACATTAGTATAGCATCCAGTACTTTTACACTTATGCAAATCGCCTCCTATGCACGGGACTCTTAACATTCATGTTGTATCATTATTTATTGAAAATGCTTCTAGTTCTTGCAATTTCATATTCGTTCTAGGAATATTTTAACAAAGTAACTGTGCCTACGAAACAGTAGAATGTATAAAAGATGCTTCACGTAATTTCACGTCATTTATTTTTGCAATTATTTCAGAAGAAATCCTTGGTGCTATGTCTTGTGCCTTTGGAAAAGGTAGTGGAGATACTGTCACTTTCAGAGGGTAAGCGGATGAGGAGGAATGGTTTTTGTGCTCCTGTTTATCCAAGGAGAGTTGAGCAGGTGGAAATCTCCAGCATGATCCAACCTTCACTAATCCCAGCCTCTAGAGGTGTCAGCTCTGGATGGGGAAAGACCTGGAGATGTTGGGGGCGGAGCCTGGGGGAGGGGACGGTCCTCAGCAGAGTGCAATGCCATTGAGTCCATCCTCCAAAGTAGCCCTTCTCTCCAGGGAAACTGATCTCTATCATCTGGAGATAAGCTGTAATAACCGGAGATCGCCAGACCCACATAGAAATGGGCAACCCTACCAATCTCACAGGACATTCATGAAGCATTACTTCCTGGAATTTTCATGATGGTATTCAATATGAATGTTTTCCGCCAGATCCCATTTGTTAACATTTATTTTGTATTTATTCGTTTAAAGACTTGCATCCTGCACTCTTACCTAAAAGTTAGTGAGGTGGTTACAAATGTGGTACTACAATAAAAACATGTCCCAGTGTGGATTCCTTTGTAAAACCTCGTGATGCTTCCATGCACCTTCTGGGTTTTCCCTGCCCTGTGATCTTTCCCAAACCTGCTTTGCTGCAACATTTTGGGAAGGACGGCAGCAAAGCCAGGGTGGCACCCATGTGGACTGGAAATTTCAGCTCTTCCTAGACCTGCCCACACCAGAATCATTTCTCTTGCCCCAGGATAAATGGCTTGGGATGTCACAAGATGGCTTTCTAGAAAAATCAGGAAACAATATGTTTTTGTAGCCCTGTTAACATCACAGCAATCTGTCTGTCAGATTCTTTGAATTCTCATGTGAAAAATTAAGTATCTATCCCTCTTCATTGCAGAAAGCCCCTCAGTGGTGGGGGTGGGGCTGAAGTAGGAATATGTAGGCAAAACTAGCATATGGAAGTCTCATTGCTGCTGTGTTGTATCAATATGCTCAACAGTACTGGAAAAACCACACAAGCCCATCCCTGTGTGGAAGACACCAGTGTGACTTGGTTCTCTTAGCTTCCCATGAATTACATTAACTGCATTAAAGCTGTTAGTGAGAATAAATTCAAAGTATTTTCAGTAGCCAAATTATTTGTTTTCCTATTTTGAAGAAATTGTCAGCAAAATTATTTTTCTAATTAAAAAATCCCACTGATGTGTGGGAATAATCAGCAACCGTACCTCACCCCTTTATAAATGCAAACACAACAAGGCGTTTCTCAGTACACAATAAGCCATAAAATTAAAAACAAAAAAAAATGAAACTGGAGCCATCCAATGATTTTTTGAGGGGGCTATGTCTTTGTTGTAAAAACTACAGTGCTTTGATAATTATTGCCTGCTGGATTAATGAGGAATTTACAAATGGACTTGCCCTGCTGATGCTTAGTGGAAGGATGTGGAGAATGTTCTCTCAGCCACAGATGACATGCATAGATAGGTGGCTGAGAATGGCTGGGCTGTCTTTTGCTGCATAGTCACCATCAGAACTTCAGCTTTTCCCCTTGGCATAAAGTATACTTACAAACAAATGAACCCATGTTTTAATTTAGGTTTGTCATTCATGAGTGCTTTTTGCAGTTGGCTTTCAACTCTAAATGGCTTGGGATGCATCTCAACTGGCTATTCTCTGTGAGATGTGCTACAGAAATAGCACAAGGAAATCCGCACCACATCTGTAATCTATTAGTTTCTGGCATACTACAGAAAAAGTCATACCCCATTCTTTGTCCTGGCTATCTTTCCATTCCTGCCATTCATTATCAGAACTTAAAACAGTTTTTTTTCCACAATGTATATACCAGATAATATTGTAAATTCATTGCCCCATCTCTCTCAAATGTGTGGAGAAAATACGAGGAAATAAGTACATGCCTACAATTGTGACAGGAGGAAGAGCAGTGAAGGACAAACAAACAAGAAATGTGACAAGAGGGCTGATACAAACACAGCCTTAATTCTTGACTGCTCGGTTGCCTTTTGTTACCACGCCTCTGGATCTGTGCAAGATGCATATGCAAGTGCATATGGATACCAGATGCTGGTAGCAATCTGAACACTAGATAATGGATGAAACTAGCTTCTTGTAAATGAGCAGTAAAAGCAGCAGTTGTGGTGAGGTCCGAATAATAAGTTTTTGTACATTCTGAAACACACAGTTCATGGAATAGTAGGGCTCTCCATAGGATGTGAAAAATTCCGATTGGTGTATCCTTTGACTATGTGTATTTGTTTCAACTGGCCTAGTTAAGAATATTGCACAAAAATTAATGAATGGAGTAGTTAATTCTGAAGTGCCACAATGGATTCATCAAAATTTATATCTGAAGATTTTTAACAAAGAACAGGCTCCAATAATATGATATCCCTGTAACAATTACACTAGAATATCATGGTTCTCTTTGAGACAGACCATTGGTCTATCAAGATCTGTATTCTCACTGGCAGCGGCTCTCCAAGTCTTAGGAAGAGGTTTTCAGCATCGTCTACTACCTGATCTTCCTTACTACAACTGGGGAGATCAGTGTCCTGTTAAAGCAGTTAAGAGACATAGAAGACAGAGCTACTAAAATGGTGGTGTTACCAGATTGACCCATGGTGGGGGGGTGGGGACTTTGTTTTAAGACAAAAGTGCCTCTACCCATCCTGCCAACTCTTGGGATGCTTAGCAGTGCCATGCCAAAATGGGGAGCCCATTCTCTGCATTGGTATGTGTACCCACAAGGACAAAGTAAAATCTTGTCTGGATTTGCCCTTGCCCATATCTGCCTTGCAAAATACCATCCCCACACCCTTCCTAAAGGGATGAAGAGAAGATAATGCCCCTGCATTGGAAGACATTCCCATCCCTCATCCCGAACTATCTGCTCTACAAAGTCAAAGGCCTTGTTAAAGTATGTGCCCTAAGTGTTCCTGCCAGTGGTGTATTGACCAAAAATGGAGCCCGGAGCAAGAATGGAGTTTTCTGCCCCCCATGGGCAGCCACCCTCCCCCACCTTCTCACAGAAGTGGGGGTGATGGGGAGGCCACACACGAAGGTTGGGGCCATGCTTTTCCTACCTGCCAGGTTCTCCTTTGGCAGCTCCTCTCTGATGGCCTGCTGGCCAAGCTCTGAATGTGCGTGTGCTCTGTGTGCACTCTGCGATGTGGGGGTGGGCCCCCTACTTGCCTGCCAGGCCCTCATCCTACCTGGTGGGAAAGTCAGCCACCATCAGCCAGGTCCTAAACTTAAACTGGAGGGAGCAGGAGGCGCCGCCACCGAGGGAGCCGGCCCAGCCGCATTTCTCTCCTGTGGGAGCTGTCTGGCAGCTCAACTGCCACTCCTATGCCTGCCCACCTCCAAGTGGGGCTGAGTTGGTGACTTGGCACCTGTGGGGGGCTTTCTGCAGCCAAGGGGCTGGAGGGTGGCATGGGGGGACATTGGAAAGCCCTGCTGTGGGGCCGTCAGAGCTCCTCTCTGAAGGCAGGAGGGAAGGAGGAAGGGTGTGGGGGTGATTTTCCACCCCCCATATGACTAAATGGGCGCTGCCCAGGAACATATCACCCCAGATGTCCCTGTGGGTGATACGCCCCTGGTTCCTGCCAGTATTGTATTAACCGAAAAACTTCTTCCTCTGACTAATCTCTCTCTAATGATTTCCTTATTTAAATTGCCATTGTCTTATAGTTGTGATTGTATTCCAAATTTATCCCCTCAACCCTGTTTATATTCTAGGTAGGACTGTGTGCGTATTCTGCTGTTTTGATTATTGTGCGCTTGTGTACCCCTATTATCCCTTAATAAAATTGTTAAACTTTATTTTGCTCTCTTGCAAAAGCTGACCTTAGTAAACATAGGCAACAAAGTTCTTGAGCTTGCTTTACCTTTTGCTAAACCATAGAGTCTGCTCTTGCTAATTCCCCCACTCAAAAAGGGACAGACTCCCACCATTTCTGGTAACAGTAGGGAATTGAATTCTGTACTTGTTTTGAGTCTCTCTCTCTTTCTCTCCCTGTGTGTGTGTGTGTGTGTGTTTGTGTGTGTGTGTGTGTGAAGCCTCCAACCAGAGTGGAAATACCAGCCCAATTTCCCACCCTTGAGAAATGGACGAGTGGGAGGAAAAAATGGCCTCCACATACTGATGTGCTAGGAATTTCCATCAGCCTCTGGGTAAATGCCATAAGAGACTAGAGGATATAGGCCTGAGCATCCTTGTGGGAAAAAACCCTATGATATTTCTGGGGTCCACTGGCCCAATAAGGCATAGTTTTGGTTAGGCTGTAGCTGAAGACAGTAATCTGGAAAGCTAGCAAATTTACATGATGCAGCTCTGTTTGCTCTGCTTAGGAGATGTCATAATATTGCAAGTTGAGATGGCAAGAAAAGCTTAATTTCTGAAAAGAAAAGTACTTCTGTCTGTGTTTAAAACCTACAGGAAGTCATGTCTTCTTGGCCACATAATTTTATTAGAGTGACTGACAGATTATTATGTTATATTTGGACTTCTTATTTGAAAAAAGAGAGTGCCATCAATAAAATCTCATAAGTATGAAAAGAGGTGGATGTCCTTTGCTTGACTTCTAAGGATTTGTGCTTTCTGACATAAAGTTGAATTTCTGCTTTTGATGTATGGTGACTGGAAGTGGACTTTCTCATTTTTACCATTTTATCCAGTTTTATATTGGACTTTTAAGTGTACCGTTTTGTAGATATTTCCAATTCTTTTTTTTCATTATTAAGCAAAGGATAATTTTAAATCACACATGTGTATTTATTCAGCATGTATCCTGCCTTTCTTCATTCAAATGATTTAAAATTAGTCAAGACTGTGTCAGGCTGTGTGAAGATGGTGGTGGGAGTCATAGTTAAGAAAGCTCTGTTCTTAATAGCAACATACCTCACCTCAGTAAAAGAAAGAAGATGGAACTGTGTTCCTAGTGATTTTCTTAAGTTATGGACAGGTCCACAAATGATCTTGATCCTCAGGTATTTATGCCTTGGAAGGTGAAAACCAGCACTTTGAAATGGGCCTGGAAACATATTGGTCTGTACCAACATACACTGTACCAACTTGTAACTAGTGATATAAATTGGCTTTCAACACCGCCCTAAGCAAAATTACACTTTCTGCATCTGTGGAAGTCTCTTTTTAACAGTATTGCAAGAAGCTTTTCAGCGATACGTTTAGGAATTTGTTTGTTTTTCACCTTTGCACCCTTGGTAGATGTAAACAAATTAGTTCTTTCTGTCTCCTCTTGACTCAGTTTGAAGCTGGAATATAGTAAGGCCTTTATGTAATATGTAGGTTACAGATACCTCATGTAGGTTTTTTTAATTAAAAAAATTCCTGTTTGCTACAGCTGAAGTTCTGGGCCACCTTGCTGCACTGAATATAAAACTGTTTTTCAGAAAATATGCAGCTGAGCAATCTTGGCAACCCTCATTTATAACATTTTTAAAAATGATACCTTGCATGGATAGAACTCGTTTGAGACAAAAGTGGTTGATTGAAGAAAGGAAGCAGTCTAAAACAGGAAAAGGAGGCATTGCTTCACAATATATCTTCCTTACCTTCTTGGTCAGGGTGATAATACCAATTGGAGATCAAGATCTGCATATTTTCACAATTCTTTGCTTCAAGCTATCTCACAAAGTCCAGCCCCATTGTCTATAGAACCTGTTGTTGATCAAGTCCAGCCACGTGTCACAGGTGAACAGTGACAGAGTTCCATCAATCACCCTTTAAAAGATTCTTAGGTCCGACTGTCATAACAAAATTCTATTTCTGTCTCCAGGGCAGACCTTCTAAAGCTGGAGAAAGCAGGAATGATATCCTAAACCCGAGCTGGAGAAAAACACTTGTCTAATAATAAACTGATCAATAGCTAAGCTGGAAATTCTGGGAGAGCAGGCAGGCACAAAGAGTATGCATACCAGATATGTTTTGCTAACTGTTACATAGGATGGTGACTTCACAATGAATGCTTGTAATGCTGAGTGGACTAAACCTTAAAAAACATGGTGGTTGTTAGAAAACGTGGTGGAGGCTATATTACTTATCATATTGTTTAAAAAAATTCAGCTTTATTGTTCTTACTGTTCTGTCATGACAGAAAAATGATGAACCCGGAAGGATACTTCTGACACTGTAATGTCCTCTAATGAGAATCTTAAATTGGTGTCTGCATGTTTTCATGGAGTCTTTACATTGCAGGCAGAAACCAGGCAGGTTATCCTTTTTTCTATTGTCATTGTTGTCTCTGAGATGCTAGTTTAAGTGTATAGTGTATGTGAGAAAGAATGGTAGTCTTTTTGTGTGTGTTGCAAATAAATTACCCATATATTAGATCGCTTGGGGTGATTTCCTAATCATGGCAGAGCCTGTCATTTGAAAGGATGTCTATAAACAGTAACTGTAATTGTTCCTATCCTTGTATACCACTTCAAAAGCAGCTGGAACAGTGATGAGCTGAACTTTAGGCTTTTGGCTGCCAAAATGGCTCTCCATTCATGAAATGGAAAGAAGATACAATAGGCGGAAGGAAACATGAATGCCCATGCTTTGGCCCTGGGAGCAGATCTTAAAACTAAAGAGGCAGCTGTAGGAGTATGTGCCCCTATTTGACATCAGCATTTTCATGTGTCATTTATTTACTGACACTATTTCTATGCTACCTCCTCAGAGCTCTGTTTGAGACAGCTTACAATTTAAAACCACAGTATTACATCAGAAGCCATTCGAACACATGCCAGTATGTGGTTTGTTTCAAGTGTTCAGAGGTGTTTGAATCCATATCTATTAGCTTGATAATCCTTATTATAACCCTGAGTCTTTTGTTATCTCTACATGGGGAAGGTTGAGCTCAAGTTCCTATTTTTGTACATGTCTGAGGTGAAATTTGATTAGAGGATTTACCTACTTGCTTGTCTCACCACTTCACTATGCCAACTGAAACTCTTTGCTCATAAGAAGTTTACCAAGTTGTGGCTGTCTCACTTCTCTGGGTGTATCTTATGCCCACTCTTTGGATTTCCTTTCAGAACATCATCAAACATGATTTATCTTTGGACAGAGTGCATTCTAATGATGAAGAGTGAGTGGCCGTTATGAAGTAAGATTGTGAGCAAATGCAGAGGCGTAGCTAATGAAAATGGAACCCAGGGCAAAATGTGAGGGCCCCCCTCCGTATGGGTGGCCATCCACCCCCACCATGACCAAACGACTTTTTTTGCACCAGGCCATCTCAAAGCCACCATCACATTATAGAACATGCCCTAGTTCACAAATCTGAACATAGCAATGGTCCTTGCCAGACAGCGGAAATAAAAAATTTTGACAGCATTTTCAAAATGCTTTTAAAATGTTTAACAACTATTATAACACTTCAAAGTGTTTTAAGTGTCATATGACTTAAAATGCTTTCAAAAAGTTTTATTACTGCTGTGAAAACGTTTTATGGTGTTATATCCATCACCCCCAATTGCCCCCCAGCATTGGAAACACAGCAGAGAGCCAGGAAGGAAAGGAAGGAGGGAGGAGGAAAAGGACAGGGACAAATTTCAAGTCATGTTTTACACAGTAGTTGCACACACTGAATTTTAATTCTGACAATATAAGGCACTAACTAACATGATCCTGCTTACCTTTGGAAATCTGATGAGATCGGGGTAGCCAGTGTCTGTGCAACAGCAAAGAAGGGAAGAAAACACGGCAAAGAACTGTCCAGTTTGATTGGGGGGGTGTCACCATGCAGATGTGGCTCCCTCCACCTGATGGCCCTGGCAATGGTGGCAGGGCAAGACTTGGCCACACACCCGTCCCACAGCTCCGCCTCCATGCAGGCTGGTGCCCCCCACCCCTGCCAAGGCGGGGGGCTGCTTGCAAGTGGAGCTGGTGGCCTCTGAGCTGCCCAGCTCAACCCGACCTCCCCTGAGCCCATCGGCCTTGCCTCAGCATGGGGCTTGGGGCTTGCCTGGCCTGCTGGCAAGGCTGTTAGGCTGGCCAAAGCCAACTGCTTCAGCTGGCTCAACAGCCTTGCTGGCAGGCCCCATGACCTGTGCCGAGGCTGAGGCAAGGCTGGTGGGCTCAGGAAGGTTGGGCCAAATTGGGCAACTCAGAGGTGCAGGTGGCCACACACCCATGCAAGGCATTGGGGGAGCCTTCAGAGCTTGTGCTGGCACTGATAAGCAGCTGGAGCCCACTAGCAAAAAGCTTGTAGCCTGTTTCTGCTGATGCTAGTCTAGCTCTGTCTCCAGGAATGGCAGCCAGAGCCGTACCAGGGGTAAACATTGCCCGGAGACAAATTGTCTCTGGGACGCCCCCAGACTCTGCCCTCCACTGCTGGTGCCCTCAACCCCGCCCATGTCACCATGGACATGGGCAAGGTCTAGGGTGCCCACCTCCCTCCCCTCCCAGACTCCCCCTGCCTGGGCTCCCAGCCGGCAGCTTGCAGTCTCTTCTGACCTCCCCTCCGGGCAGGCCAGAAGAGACTGCAGTCTCGGCCTCAGAGACCTGCTTTTATAAGCACTGAGGCCAGGGGGTGGGGCTTGGGGAGCAGGAAGGAGTGGGAGCCCAGCTGACTGGGGGGGAGGAAGGGAGGGGGGATTCCAGCGTGGGGTTGAGGGCACTTGGCGGCAGCAGGAAGTCCTGCTGCCTCATCAGTTTTGCGTACCTCAACTGACATGGTTGAGGTTGAGGCATGCGAAAACGATGAGGCAGCAGGACTTCCTGGTCACGTGGGGGGCTGATTCTGCACCCCCACATGACCAGAAGAGTGGTGCCCGAGGACAAGGGGTACCCCTTGTAGCTAGGGAGATACGCCACTGATGGCAGCTCAGTGAAGATGGGCATGTATAGAAATGGGATGGTCTCAGGACTGGGCAGTCTGGTAGAGCCCAGCTGGCTGCAGTGGGTACCCAGGGCCAGAATGACCAGCAAGGTAAGGAACGGTCAGAGAGAATGGAGAGGGGAGCAGGAATGGGGCTTCATGGGGCTTCTGGAGCAGGGGAACCAGGATTGGTCCAGGGGTGGCTGAGGTTGACCCCCAACTCCTTTAGGAAAAGGCAGGGCCAGGCTGATGAAAAAGAGACTGGCGCTGTCTGTCACTGAGACAGCAGCAGCCCAGAGGCATAGCAAGGGGGGAAAGCGCCCGGTGCACTGGTGTGTCCTTCACCCTCGTCCTGCCCCGGAATGTCCCCGCCCCACCCCGGAATCCCCCGCCCCACCTCTGGAACGTCCTCACCATGCCCACACAGGGGTGCGCACCTGGTGCGTCGTGCACCCCTCCCCCCGGTGCATCGTGCACCTTCCCTTGGAGCTACGCCTCTGCAGCAGCCACAGGAGTAAAAGGAGAATAATGTGGAGCAACCCCCTCTATCTCTATCTGAAGGCTTCAGTATTCCCCTAGTAATTTGGCACATACAGCAGAAGATTGGGACCCCAGAGCCAAGCAAGTGGGAAGCCACAACATCTGTCACATTTTTATCCCACCCTTTTCCAAGGTGTTCCACATGGAACATATAGTTCTCTGTAACTATCTTGTCAGAAAGTCAGGCTGAAATTTATTGGCCTGAGCTCATCCAATGAACCTTGCCCTCTTAGTTCAGGTGAGATGCTAACCACTACACGGTATTGGCTCTTTCTGGCTTGTTTCCCATTTGATGGTTCTGTTCTTAGCTGAACTTCTTTGTCCTGTATGTGATATCTTATTAGAACATCTGGATGGCCTTTGGACTTCCATGCTACTTTCCATTGCCTGAATATGAGACCCAGACTGGCCCTCACTGTGTATGTTCCTTACTAAGAAGAAGAGTTTGGACTGTGACTAACCCAAGGTCACCCAGCAGGAATGCAGGAGTGCAGAAACACATCTGGTCCACCAGATAAGAGTCCACCATTCATGTGGAGGAGTGGGAAAGCAAACCTCGTTCTCGAGTCCACTTGCTCTTAACCACTGCTGGGTGCTGGCTCTTGAACCTGATGATGTTTCTCATGTCTCCTACATGAGAAAAAGACCTTCTAGCATTTTGAGATGGGGAAAAGCTGCAATTTTTAGAGAACTTCCTGTTGTAATCAAGGGTGAGGAGGAAGAGTGATAGAAATAATAGACCAAAGAGAGTGCTTTAAAGCTGCTTTTCTTATTTGACTTTATGTGGAAACGAAGTAACAATTCTGTAAAGAGCACTGGTGCTATTATAAAGTATGCTTTATAATATAATAGAGTTTGGATGCAGCAAGAGCTTGTTTTTAGCTTCCTTCAATGCTGTAGATCAGACCTTGCCATTTGAAGCCACTTCCTTATTTGTGGTTTTTCTTAATATGCTATTTATTCACAAGGAAGTAGGGTGATTTTCCATTACTTGGGCTTCCCTACTTCAGCTACAGAGGTGTTCATTAACTGGAAGACGGAAGCATTCGTGGCAGTGATCTGTGTACACTAGGGACACAGTTTTCAATGTTCTGGATTTGGGGAAACTTTTATAATTGCCTTTTAAAACTGTTGTGAGTTCCAAAACTGCTGTTGTTCTAGGAAATACATTGCATCTGGACCTCATACACATAAGACACTGTGTGGTGCCTCTGCATATGCTGCAGCTGGTGAGATTTATAGTCAGCAGTTGACTGTTGTAAGTCAATTGCAGTTTTCTATTATATCTTTTTAACCAATGAACAATTTGGTTTTCATGGTTTTTAATTAGTGCAGTACAAGGAACTGCGGAGTAAGTAAAGACTGCAGGCAAAGACAGGCTTTTCCTAGCAGTGGGGAGTTCTTGCTGAAACCTTGATATTTTGCGTATCATGCGATGAATTGACCGTGGGGAATTGACCTAGGATGCGGGTGAGGCTTAGAAGGTGGGCCTTGCAAGTACACAGGCAAGCTCCAGTGTGCATCGTCGGTGAAATGATGTTGTGTATTCTTCAAGAGGGTGGCAGCCAGGGAATTGAATTTATCATCTTTGACTTAAACAGCTTATAGTACTCTTTATTTCTGTATTATGCTTTATTCTATTTGCCCTCCCGAAAGCAGCATATGAGGAGTCTGGTACATTACTCTGGTTTTACAGATAAGACATTATTTCTCTGTGTTTGTGAGACACACACACACACACACACACACACACACACACACACACACACACACACACACACACACACACACACACACACACACACACACACAGAGAGAGAGAGAGAGAGAGAGAGAGAGAGAGAGAGAGAGAGAGAGAGAGAGAGGAAACTTATCTTACCCAGTGTGTTCTTGTGTGAATTGGCTTATTTCAGCTTTATTTGCACAATTGCTTACTCCTGTTTGCTTACAACCAGTAATGTAATACTGTTGCAGACAAGACAAATGATCCTTTTCTCTACACTATATCCAATAGGCGAGCAGTGTGTGTATCCAGAGCGAATGAAGTATTTTTTTCCATGAAACCTTCTGTTCAAAAGTACCTGATGACTCAGTTCACATCATACTTTATAATCATTTCCTATTCAACACTCCTCTATCTGTTTTTCCCCCAGTCCTTGTCTATACCTCGCTGAACAGATTAAAATCTTCAAATAGCTGACCTGATCCACATCTTCCTGGCTGTTTTCCTGTCACCCTTCTTGCTGTTTGCAAGTTTCCATTCTTTTTCTGATTCTGCCATCTCATCTGGTTAATCTCTTCCATGGCTTCCTGATCATCTGCCCTCCCAGGCTTCCCCTCTGCCCCCAGCAACTTTCACACAGTCTACCAAGACTTGCAGGCTGCCTTCCAGATCACACGTTTGTTACCAGCTTTTTTCTTTGAGGAACTGATGGTCAGATTTTGATCCTCTGACTTGACAATTTTACTTGCTTGTCATGGAACTAATTTGACTCTGGCAATTTGCGGATCCAGATTTTGCAGAGGGTGGTGGGATGTTTACCTTCCAGAGACAATTAATTTATTTTACAAAAGTGTAAACATCAAAATGAATAAAAGCAATAGTAAAAAAAGCACCCCCTCTCATAAATATGTGAGTATCAAAGACCCACATCGAGATCATAGACTTTGCCACGTTCCTATACAGTGCCAACGATGATGTCAGGCAAGCATCTTTCAGGAAGTTTTGTAACCTGGACACAGCTTCAGAAAAGATCCTGTTTTTAGTAGATGTCCTCCTAACTTCCAAAGATAGCACAGAAGGGCTGCCAATAATGATCTCAATTGATGGACAGGCTCACCTGGGAGAAACTAGACCTGCAGATATTCTGATCCCAGACCATTTAGAGTTTAAAGGTTAAGAACAACACTTTGAGTTGTGCCTGGGAAGAATCTGGAAGCCAGCTGTGAATGAGACAATGACATGGGAATGAGCTGGCAAAAGTGGGCAACTGCATCCTGGAATCCCAAGCTGGAATACATTTTGTATCTTTTTCTTGCCAGGAGGGTACCTATTTCCAACAGCTATTTGGGACACAGATATTCCTAGATGCATCTTTCACCATTAAACATCTCTGAATTCCTTGGTTGTACAGCAAACTTTCATACTTCTGGAGACTGATCTGAGGTCAAGGTGTGCATGAGAATACTATGGTTTTTAAATTTCAGGGGGAAATTATGGTATGCATTGAGGTTCTCTATATTAATTTCATTGATCCTCCTTGATCTGAGATTGCAAATGCCTTAGCAGACCAAGTACTCAGGAGCAGCAGCAGCAGCAGAAGGGCATTGCTTTCAAATCCTGTATGTGAGCTCCCAAAGGAATCTGGTGGGCCACTGCGAGTAGAAAAGTGCTAGATGGACTCTGGTCTGATCCAGCAGGCTCTTTCTTATGCGAATTTTGCTGATTTTGCCTATGCCCAGTGTTCTTTTCACATCCTCTCTGAAGCAATGTTGAGTCTGCTGGTCTGATCTGGTGGCTCCTATGCCCATTTCTGCTAATCTTCTGCCACCAGTTCTTGTAGCTGTCTACAGTGCGCTGCTTGAAAGCATACTCAAGGTCTTGGCAGAGTGTGCACTGCTGAACTTATGTCCTGCAGTGACCAAATTGATTCAGATAAGATGGAAACCAAAGTTTTATAATTCTTGCTAGCATTCTGATGTTTTGTTTTTGAATGCATTTCTTCTCTTTACTATCTTTTATTCCTCTGCTGCTAGAAGAGCTCCACTGAGAAATACTGAATTGGACTCTCTGAGGGGTTGCCCAGAACTTTCTGTACGACTAGCACCACAGTTAGACAAGATTATTCTCTCTCCTTTTACTTCCAGTGGCTGGGAACTTTGCTGCTGCTTCCAATGACAGGTATAGAGCTGGTAGTTGAATCTTGTCCTTTTTAGATCTTGGTTGGTATGTCATTGCATAATACTGTGCTGATAGACACGTGGCTTTCTTTGCTGCCCCATGATAAGCCTTGAGCCAGAATGACTCAGGCCTAGAATGACAGATAAAGGGAACCAGCCTGTAGTCATGATGTGAGTTGTGTCCCAGACTTTCATTTCATTAAATGCTAAAAGCTGGAATGAACCTTGTGGGTGTCCTTGTTCTAAAATCAGGGCATTGGAGATACCAAAAATGTTGCTAGAGTTCTCCATCAAGCCCATCCATGCAATGTGGGAGACTGTGTTGTTGTGTCTATTGTGTCCTCTCCCATGTTACAGTGCAGTACAGATGGAAGGGGGTGTATGCTCCAAAGCAGCCAGAGACGGTGCAGCAAAGGTGCTGCCACATCACCTCCTATGGTACTTTGGGTGGTATAGTTAGCAGCAGGGCAAAAAAACTCAGCTGCTGCCTAAAATGCTCAGCTGCTGCCTGAAATGTTCCATAGGAAATAATGACTTATACTGCAAGTCATCAGCCTGTTCCGGGACAGTCCAAGGCTGAAAGAGGACTAAGGTTAGCTCTGCCCCCTGGGAATGGCTACATCCGTTCATGTTTAGGCTGGCGCAGCACTGGGGCTGCAGGCTACTTCTGCCTCCCTGTTTGTCCTCCCTGCCGGCGTAAGTGCCACTCATGCTGGCAGGATGGGGAAACACACCAGTGTAGCCCTATACCAGTTCCAAGAGCCACTTCTCCCACATCTGGATTGGGTTGCCAGTTTTGTTCCCTTTGTGACTGCTTGTAAAATAGTTCACTTTATGATGCCCTTTCACATCACCAGTGACCTGAAGGTGACTGGCAATACTGGGAACTGGAGAACTTCTGACTGCCTAGCAGATACTCTACCACTAAGCCACAGCCCTTCTCCTTACAGGAGTCTGCAACTGGCTGGAGGAAAATGAGTGTAATGTCTAGAGGTGGCTGTTAGAAATAAAGGATGCTTAGAATCAATTTGCATCATTGCCTTGAGGGCACGGGAGGGGAAATGGGTTGGTGATATTCTATATGTGCTAATAGAAACCACTGTGGTCAGATTTGTTTCAATTGGGGAAACTGATTATACTGGAAATGTTAAGAATTTGTCCTGGGAGAGGGAAGGGGGCAGCTAGTGCAGAGATGTGTCTTTCTCACATACATTTTAATTCAACCCTTCCTCTTAGAAGCTCAGAACATACGTGGTTTGTCTCATTCTATCCTTATAACAGCCCTGCGAGGTAGGTTAGGAGGAGAGAGTGTGACTGGCCCAGTGTCATCCCAGAAAATGGATTTGACCAGCACTCAAACTTCTATGCCACACTGGTGCTTTCATATAGTCCCTGCTGTTTTAAAACTGTTGCAGCTATCAATAACATGAGAAAGAAGAAAAAGTCATGGGGAAGTTAAGCCTAGCAAAAGGAAGGCTTTGGATATTGCTTCAGGCAAGAGATCACTTTGAAGAACTTTTTACACACTGAAGGCTACTATGCCCTGTTCATTGGCTGCTGTCTGAAACAAGATGCTGCAGTAAATGGATCACTGGTGGTCTGATCCAGCAGGGCCCTTCTTATAATCTTACTAGAAATGAGTGGGGTACTATTCAGCTAAAACCAATAGGATTTCTCTCTAATTTTTTCAACCTTAAGTGCAGGGATAATGCAGCGTCCCAAAATCAAAGTGTTTCCTGGAGGGACGATATCTACACACCATGCAACGCATGGACAGCATCTGTAAGGTGACTGAGTCAATATACAGTAAATACCCGAGGCTGAAAATCGTTGAACAGGCTAGAACCTGGTATAAGAGGGGCAAGAGAAATGTTTTGAAGTTACTTTTAGAATTCTGTTGTTTCAGTGTGTTGATGAATTGGAACAGAAGACCTAATAATGCTTTAGTAAATGAGTGAGCCGAGTGGAGTGCAGATGGCGTGCCCTTGTACTTGTCTGCATTCTAGCTGTAGTGTGAAGAAGAGTCTGCTGCATTATACAGTTATTGTGGAAAAAGGGAAAGCTGAGAATGATCTATTGGAAAAGTCTTCCCAGTTGCTCCTGAGCTGCATTCTTCTGCATTCAAATGTATTAAATGGAAATGAAATGTTGTCAAATTCTCTCTTTGGAGAATAATGAATGGCCCATTCTTTTTTAGACTTGTGAATTAGTCTAGAGGCACTGGCAGAATCAGCAGGACTTGAAAATAAGACCTGGTCTCCTAGCAATAGCTGAAATTTATCCAGCACACATTGCTAGAATCTGTAACTTCAAAATAGGGCAGCACCTTCCATTTAGGGGAGTACTTTTCCTCTTGCTGAATTTTAAGGACTGTTCACTTCCTTTTGTTCTCATTCTCACAAGCCCCTCTTCAGGGGCTGATCTTTGATAGAAGTCACCAGCCAACTTCTTCACCAGAAGTCACCAGCCAACTTCTTCACCCTTGACTTCTATTCCCCATACTCTGTGTGCTCCTCTTAACTTCCTCTGCATTCTCTAAGGTCTCACACACTTGGTTTCCTCCACTGCTGCTGAAGTGCAATCCCAGCTGTCTGTACTAGACTTTAAAAAAAAATATCAGGAAGGAGCATGACTTGACCTGGCATAAGAACATAAGAACAAGCCAGCTGGATCAGACCAGAGTTTATCTAGTCCAGCTCTCTGCTACTTGCAGTGGCCCACCAGGTGCCTTTGGGAGCTCACATGCAGGATGTGAAAGCAATGGCCTTCTGCTGCTGTTGCTCCTGAGTACCTGGTCTGCTAAGGCATTTGCAATCTGAGATCAAGGAGGATCCAGATTGGTAGCCATAGATCGACTTCTCCTCCATAAATCTGTCCAAGCCCTTTTTAAAGCTATCCAGGTTAGTGGCCATCACCACCTCCTCTGGCAGCATATTCCAAACACCAATCACACATTGCGTGAAAAAATGTTTCCTTTTATTAGTCCTAATTCTTTCCCCCAGCATTTTCAATGTATGCCCCCTGGTTCTAGTATTGTGAGAAAGAGAGAAAAATTTCTCTCTGCCAACATTTTCTGCCCCATGCATAATTTTATAGACTTCAATCATATCCCCCCTCAGACGTCTCCTCTCCAAACTATGGCAGCACTGGCATAGGATAGTGGCCTGCTATTTGAACGATTTCTGGCACAAACGTACTAGTTGCCATTTGGGTGTAGCATCGCTAATCTCCAGGTGGGGCCTGGAGATGGCCTGGCCTAAATGATCTCCAAATGACAGAGATTGGTTTCCCTTCTTTGAAGAGAAGACTCTATGGCATCATATACCCTGCTAAAATCCCTCCCCAGTCTCCATCCCCAATATCTCCAGAAATTTCTCAACCTGGAGCTGGCAACCTTAACTGGGGGCAACAGTTCTAATCAATGGGTCTAACTAACTCATTGGTGGTGAACATATGACCTTTGGGTCAAAGGTAACATACCACAATGTTTTGGGTGACCATCAATAACCTGACAACAACTATTTGCCCTATCTGAGTTTGAGTCATTTTTGTCATTATTTGACATTTCTTTATATAATACATATCACCACACATGAATGGACTGTATTTTAAAATAAATAAATGAATATATAAAGATTGTTTCTTTTATGTTCTGCAGAGAGAGGGGAAGGGGAAATGACCACATGCCAGCAGAATAAAGTTAGGCATTTTCTGTACTTTTGACATGGCAAGCTCAAAAGGTTTGTCATCACTGGTCTAACTATGTATGTTTCCCCCAAGTCCTCATAGATGTACCTCACTGATATGCAAGGAGACTTCACTGAGGCAAATAATTCTTCCCTGTGCTATTTTAGGTTGGGAAAATCGCACAAAGAAGGAAGGCAGAATCCCACTTCCACTAATCACAGCCCAATCTAAAACAGGTTCGTACATGCGAGGGAACCAAGTTTCTAGCACAAACTCACAACACTTGTCTGATTTCACTAACATTTGGAGGCCCCAAGGAAAAATGTACTTTGTAGTAGAGCCCTTAAAGGTTGTTCTAAAAGTTATAATGAGATAATGTATGTGAAGAGCACTGAATACTGAAAGTGCTATATAAAAACTAAGTACTATTAATGATAAGGTTATTACTTGGCTGAGGAGAAAGTAGCAACTCCTTGGTTCCTGCTGTCATGGCTTCTCTTCCCACTGCAGACTTTAAAAACCTACCTCACAGTGTGGGGGGAAGGGAAAGGAGTTTGTAAGCCCATTTGAGTCTCCTACAGGAGAGAAAGGGGGAATATAAATCCAACTCTTCTTCTTCTTCTAAAACAAAACAGACACAGAAAAGCAATGGCAGAGTGAGCTGTTGTGTGTAGTTTATTCCCTCTTGAGAAATTTGTTGGCTATTTTCTGCTTCCTTCTAGACACACTTCACTGACTGAGTTAGACTGCTTTTGTACGTGGTTAGACACAATGATTACAATTAAATCACCATTGAGAAACCAGTTATATTCAGTTGATGGTTTAGCCTCTTCCTCAACTTTTGATTCATTTTCTGGTTTGGATGGGTTGGGGACAATTTCTCCCTTTTCCCCATTTGCCAAGAAAGTTAAACAGGCAAAATGGGTTTGGGGAGCAGACCCGAGAGGGAATTGTGCATGAAAGGGACAGGATTAGGCAAGCCAGAGTTGGTACCACCACCAATTTGGTTTCTCTGTTAATTTCCCTTCATCCCTCTTCCACCATTTTTTTCCAGAAGGGAAATAAAAGGTTTTGGTGAAACAAAGAATTCTAGATGTTGAAAGGCAGCATGACATTGATAGAGTCAAGAGGCTTCTCTATGATCCAATTGTGCTGAATAAGATTGAGATGATGCCTTGTATTAAGCATCTGAATGACCCTGATCATGGGAGAATCTTTACCTTACCGAGATACCCTTTGCCATTCTTGAGAGCAGATATCGAAGACTAGCTTTTAAAGAATGTGTTTGCTCATGCAGGGATGGGAGTATTGGGACCCTAAAGCATGTCATATTTGATTGCAAGATGTATAGTCATATTCAAGAAGCTCTTATTTACTCCTATAATTTCTCACCTTTCTGGGAGAGGCAGGAAAACTCTTCCCTCAGTTATTCTGGCAGACAAGAATCAGGAGATTTCTTGTCAAATTGCTAAATTTGGATGGATTGCCTATAATATCAGGAAATTTGGGGAAGTCGTGTGTAAGGTTTTAGCCTTAACATAAATGATATTTTATAAATATGAAAATTCTTAATTATATAATTTTAAAGCTGCACCTTTTAAGATATATTCGATATAATCAATATGTTGTGTACCAATTTGGAGGGTTTTTTTTTTCAGATTTATATCCTATTCATTGTACTTTTTTCTGGTTAATGGCCGTACAAATAAAATTCATTGATATTTATCATGTTCGCTTCTGAATCCTCCAGTCTTGCAGGTCTTCCCCTGCTGTGAATCGATGCTAAAGCAAACAGAAACCAAGTAATGGCTCTGTTTCTGTGCTGCTTAATGATAGTCTGGTAACATTTCTCACTCGGCAAACTCTGCCTCTGTGAAAACCTAGGGGATGGGAAGAGTTTCTGCTGCTAACTGGCAAGCAGGAAAGCACTTCAAGAGCTGACAAAAGCATCTGCAAACATAATCTTTATCTGATTTTAAAAACTATTCAGAGCTGACAAATAGGAAGGGTTGTTTTCTTTTCGTATGTGTTTCAGCCACTGCCTGCTGAACTCCGCTTAATATATGGGCAAATGTGCCATCATCTGCAACCAGTAATAATAAGTTTGTGGCTAGATTCTCTTGGATAGATTCTGTTCCTGGACTCTACATTGTTTCTTAAGTGGAAACATGAAACCAAGTAACTCATTTCCTTTCTCTGAGAGCTGCCACCTGCTGCTTTTCTTCTGCTGGAGCCAGATTTAGCCAAAGGTTTTCAGGAATTGTCAGAACCCAGGACCAAAACAGAGAATTTTATCCTATCCTTTAAAAAAAACATCTGTAACTGGTTCCCTGTTTTTAAAAGATCACAACTTTCCTGTGGGGTTGACAAAGAACTGTTTGATGTAAATGCTTGGATTGGTAATATGTGGAATTATATCTTGAACAAGAAGGTAGAATTATTTATAAAAGGAGTGCCTTTTCTTTTTTTGCAAAGAAAAAAGAATAAGAAATGGAGATTTTTTTATTTTGTAGCTATAAGTAGGTTTTGTACTAGTTATAATTTGTAATGATACTGTAATAAAATGCAAAAAACATTTAGGTTGTATATGTTTATTTTTATATTTATAATAAAATATTTTTTAAAAATCACAACCTCACCAAAATATTACTTGATATCCCAAGGGGTATTCGGACAGGAGATTCTCTACAGCCTTTTCAGGACATTGACTAAGCAGTGAGTGGAAAAATGAGAGGCAGAATGTTCAGGTGTTCAAGCAGCGGACGAATAACTTAGATGGGACAGTCTTCTCTGCTTGAAGCCCATGCAGATGCAGAGACCCCACCCCCAACCAGTGGGAGGTAGAAGATCCAGTGGTTGACCTGCCAGCATAGAATAGGCCTCTTTAAGGTGGCCTGGCCTACTGCCCATATGATTTTGAAGTTATACATCTGGTTGATGCTACAAGGGCTTGGCCAATGGCTGCCTATGCTGGCCTAAAGCAAAGCCTATTGATGCCCCCCCCCCCCCCGCCCCGGCATCCTGCGAGCAGAAGGGCATATGTGGCCTGTAACCAGTGGTGGGATTCAGCAGGTTTGCACCACTTCGACAGAACCGGTTGTTAAAATGATGCTTGTAAACACCGGTTGTTAAATTATTTGAATCCCACCACTGCCTGTAACCTCCCTTTATATGCTGGAAAGGACAGAAGTTTTTGGGGAAGTACTGCTCTCTCTGCCCACTCAATTCAGAGGAGGAAAGGTGGGAGAGGAGGAACCAAGGAAGCTGTAGCTCCTTTCCTGCTCACGGTGAAACCCTTGAGAAGCAGAAGACCTTGCCGGGAACCCTGTAACTGCTAGGGCAGGATGGTTCATTAGATTTCCTTCTTCCATAGCCAAAATGGAAACTAGTCATGTTAAATAGTTATGTTAAATCATGGGGAACCCAGGCCTGGTTTGTAGCCATGTGTCTAATGTCAAGGAGAGAAAGAAGTATTGGTGATTATTATAGGTTTTGCTTGATATTGCAGATAACAATCTTGCTATGTTATCTGCAAATGATATTGCAGATAACAAACTAGATTGCAGATATTGCAGATAACAATCTAGATTGCAGATAACAAACAATCTTCTTTCTCTGACCAATTTCTCATTCAAATAGTAAGTGGCATCATGGCTTAATTTTTTTTAATGCCAGACATTCTTTCAAAACATTTTTGTTTTATTATTGTAGGAGTACTGAGCTAAATGTAACTTAGCAGTTTAACAACAGTACAAAACTCCACTCTATTTGTCTTTTAATATAATCAGCTGTGGATTCAGTGGGATGTTATGGACCAGTGTTCCCATTCTGATGGCACTTCAAGTTATGGTGCTGAAGGTCTGCAGCTGGAGGGGGAGTAAGTGCACTCCCTCAGCACTGATTCACCTTCTCCAAGATTTTTAAAGGTTATTTAATTATTGTGAGTGCTTCAGTTTAAAGAATGACTGTTTCAATAGAATTGGTGGTAGCGGACTCCCCAAGCGTTCTAGACTCATACCTAGTTTGCCTAGCTGTGCCGACCCGGCATTTCCCCTGGCTCAGAATGAATTATTGTCAACCTTAGTATCATCTTTCGGTCATCCTGAAAGGAATCTCCCCTTTCCTGTTTTGATCATGAACATGGCTGGATGATGGTTAGAGAGGAGCAAGGGATTATTGATGCATTGATCCTTAATTTTTCTAAACTTCATCTTATTCCATTTTTACATTTATGAGACTAACAATTCATCAATGTTAAACAAACAGGTAACTTAGACTTGGTGACAGGGTTATAGAAGTTTATAATCGTTAAAAGGAAATGATAGACATCAGTTTCTTTGAAGACTCACTTGGGAACAGGATAGCCGTTTCCTTAACAAGGAAGGCTGCATACAGATAGGGTTGCAACCTGTCAAATAGTAACCAAGCCAGTGAGTGTTCCAAATATCTGTCCATTAGTTGCACATTGCTAAATCTGAACACAGATTGGGTAATCCTTGGAATATCTCTAAGGGGACTTTGGACAGTGCATAGGAGCAAGTAGAGCCTTTATGCCCATCTCCCAGAGCTTTGAGTTTTTGTCCAGATGCTCCACATCTTTCTGCTTATAATATTCCATCTTGTCTGCAAGAAATGCTGGCAATCAGAGCAATCAGAATAATTATGGAAACAATATTTTATGAAAATTTCCATATTCCTGCATGCAGAATTTGAATGATTTTGGCACAGGCCCCTCATTGTGACTTAAGCATTAGCATAATTAAAAGGAGATGATGGCATCTGCCTGCTCCCTGGATTTCAGCAACAACATTCACCTACTAAACTCTGGCTTTTGTAAGCAAGAGGAGGAAAGAATTTGCTGACTCTTCCCTTGTCCTGTGCTTTAACACATTGCTGTAATAACTTTTAATTAATGCAGTGTATTTTTGCGAACAACTGCTGCTGAGAAACACTCTTGTGCATGATTTATTGCTGTGATTGTGTGTCTGAGGTGATGTGCTTGTTGTTTGCTTGTGTGTGGGGGTGCTGGCAACTGCTACAAAGCCATACCACGTTGACTCTTGATTCTTGACGTTTGTCATTAGGAAATTTTCTGTTTCTGAGGCAGAATCAACACATTATCTTGGATTCGGGAGATTAGATTTCATTTGTAGATATACAAATGTATGGTTTGACTGTTACTTGATCTTGCGCTGTGTGATCTTTGCTGTGCCACTGGAACCAGAAACCATTGTACTTCTCTGAAAGATGGCTCTGTGGGACATCTTGTGTTGTAGCCCATTTGAACTGGTTTGCAGGATTGCATGATAAATCCCCCCCCCCCCCCCACCCCCCATCCATTTACAGGAGTGGCTTCTGCAAGCCGTTGACTTGGTAACTTTTGTAAATCATTTTGGAGTTTGAACTTCCTGCAGAAAATTGGGTTGGATCCAAAAGTACTCTTCCATCTATGTGAAAACGCTTACAACAGTGAAACAGCACTCCCGCTGGTGGAAGCAGGGGATGATTTTAACCCATTGCCAATCCTCACTTCAGAAGAGTTTGGAAGAAGAAGAAGAGTTTGGATTTATATCCCCCCTTTCTCTCCTGCAGGAGACTCAAAAGGGCTGACAATCTCCTTGCCCTTCCCCCCTCACAACAAACACCCTGTGAGGTAGGTGGGGCTGAGAGAGCTCCGAGAAGCTGTGACTAGCCCAAGGTCACCCAGCTGGTGTGTGTGGGAGTGTACAGGCTAATCTGAATTCCCCAGATAAGCCTCCACAGCTCAGGCGGCAGAGCGGGGAATCAAACCCGGTTCCTCCAGATTAGATACACGAGCTCTTAACCTACTACGCCACTGCTGCTCCTTCAGCTTCAGCTTCCAGATGTTTCCTGAGGGTCCTCAGGAGCAGAATTTTGGGGAGAAGAGTCGGCTGCAGTATTAAAGGGGTATTTGCAATTGGGATGGAATGCTGTACTATAATCCAGTTCCATACGGTGATCATAGACCTTAGATGAAACAAACAATTATGTGCTTTTCAATTAAAATGCTGATGATGCAAAGCATAAAAATGTGCATGGGTGGGGGGGGGGAATCCTTTCATCACAACGTTTATTTAAGCACTCCTCTGAGTTGCATTTCTAAGTTTATGAGTTTTAATACTATACATTAAAAATGCAGCAGGAGGAGAATAAATCACAATTACATTATTTTTTAAGAAATACTCCAGATGTTTAATAAATAATATTTGACGCAGAAGGGAAAGGCCAGGATTGACATCAGCAGAAAGCATCATAGGGAAGCTGCTGAGGCCCTGTGGTCTTGGAATGACCGGCCGCTGTATAATAATAAAGACCACAGCTTGGCTTCTGTCTCTGGGTGACAGCACACACCCCCCCCCATGCTTTCCAACTGCTTTCCAACTCCTCCATTGACATATGTGGGAGCTGGTAACTCTGCATGGGGAGGTGATGACTCCGGCCTCCCCTGTCAGTAGGCAGGCAGCAGTGAACAGAATCAGCTGTTAGGACCCAACCAGAAGGTGAGGATAGATGAAAGAGTTGACAGCCACTTGTTGGTGTGGATGAGAGAGCAAAGACGCTAGTGACCAGGAGCAGCAGCCACTATTAGCTTTCCTCCCCCCCCCCCCCCCCGGCCTTCATTTTCCATACCTGGAACTAGCCCTGGGTAGGAGACAAAAGGGGTAGAAAGAACAGAGAACTCAGTTAGGCTGGAATAAAGAGGGGGAGTAGTAGGTTAGATGTAGAAAAGGTGGCCTAGACTACAAGTTGAGGTGCTGGGCAATACTGGGCAGTAAAAACCCAAAGAAGTGGGGTACTTTAAGTGGTATCAGGCAAGATAAACATTTTGTATTCTTCATCTACTCATTGAGGAAGCTACAGGGGCAAAATCAATGACCTTACACTGGATAGGCTGGCAGTAAAGCTGTTCATTTTGGTGCATTTAGATTCCTGGTTTGTGTTCAGCATTTTGGATAGTTGGGTTTAAATGTGATGTCACTATTTTTGCAGTTCTGTTAATGGAAAAATCCTATCTTAGTCACACCTCATGAGCTTGGAAAATTATATCAATTATTGTAATTAGCAGCTCTTAGAATTCGTTAATTTTTTAAAAAATACTTCTCATTTTTTTTATTTCAGAAATTCTTCAGTGGTAACCCTCACCAAAACCAATCTAGCACTTTGATCATATGAAAGAACTGGGTTGCCTGATAGGCAGCAGACTTGGCTGTCCAGGAAGAATGAGAAAGCATGTGCCCTTTTATTTGGTGGTTCTCCTTGTGGTTTCATCCATGGGATACTCCTCCAGACGTTCTGCAATGGACTTGGACGCTACACCCCGAATGACAGTTGTCTATAACGGTAAAGGAACTCTTCAGGTTTTCCTTCCTGGTTATACCTCTTAGTTGGACACATTTGCAATGCATATGAGGCTGTGCTCATAGATGATGTTGTATCTTAAAAAGGCATCACAGAATGCAAATTCTATGTGTTCTGCCTTCATTATCTCTCTCCATGCATTTTTAGGACTTATTTACATGACTGCAGCTTTCCATGTGTATTAAACTGAGATGGACACAAGAATGTTAAACCAGGGTGTTTTGGTCTCACTGCCCAGCCCCCTTGCTTTGTTGTGAATGATAAAGCCCTCACAATTCCATCCACCTTATTTATATGTGAGGGGAAGGTGCCCTTGGTAATCCCGGGGAATTTGCATTGGCATGATTTTAATTTACTTTACACTCAGATTAACTTCTCGACTCGGTAAATAAATTTTAGTTCAGAGTTCATAGTTTATTTGAGTTTAACAGCCATTGACAATACACCCATTTTTAAAAACTGTTACAATGGACAGCAAAACAATTATGCCACATCTACTACACAGTTTTGATTTAAATCACTTAAAAACAGCCTTAATTTCACAATATCTGGAAATTTAACTATCCATGTTGTCAGGAACTTTTCCCTTTCTGCTTCATAATTGCAATAATCAAAAACACATGTACAGGTGAATCAAGTACATGTATTTGACAGTCACTGAATCTTTGGCTCATTCCGCACAGGCAGAATAGTGCACTTTCAAACTGCTTTCAGTGCTCTTTAAAGCTGTGCGGAATAGCAAAATCCACTTGCAAATAGTTGTGAAAGTGGTTTGAAAACGCATTATTTTGCATGTCCAGAAGGGGCCTTTGATTTGAAGGAGTCTGTAAATAGCGACCCTTCATCTGGACTGTTGGAAGTGCATTGTAACCTGCAATCATGTATGCTCATCTCAATTTAGGAACTGTTAACTTATACAAAGTTAACATATACAAATATAGAGGTAACGCAGCATTAGCAGCAGGTTTAATGCCCAAATTTAATGGAGAGCACTTCCTCATAACAAATTTAATGGAGAGCACTTCCTCATAACATAATCAAAAACACATGTACAGGTGAATCAAGTACATTTATTTGACAGTCACTGAATCTTTGATTTGAATGGGACTGTAAATAGCGGCCCTTCATCTAGACTGTTGGAAGTGCATTGTAACCTGCAATCATGTATGCTCATCTCAATTTAGGAACTGTTAACTTATACAAAGTTAACATATACAAATATAGAGGTAAAGCAGCATTAGCAGCAGGTTTAATGCCCAAATTTAATGGAGAGCACTTCCTCATAACATTTTAAATATATATTTCCAGTCATATTTAACTAACTTCTGAATGCATCTTTACTTAGTTAAACAATAATTTGAACAGAACCCTAATTTTAATGTGAAGCAAGTTGAACAGGTTAATTCTGTAAGCAGTCCCTCAAATGCAGCCATACTGGACATTTTCTTTCCCATGATATAACCAGCAATGTGCAGGACTGAGTTTTTTGAACCCTAGATTAATATTTTAGGAAGGATTGGCCCTGGCACACAAAGGGATATGTGTCAAAAATAGTTGGCATCCTTGTTTAGTTTCCTCTTAAATGGCAGTTAGAAGTTGATTAAGCTAGTTCTTACCTATCTGGTCCCAAATGAATTAGGAGTGTCTGTGGTGGGGGACAGAGTGGACCTTCACATGACTGCTGTTAATACACAGCTTGAATTTATTTAGCGCTCCCAGTGATGCCAGCTGGAAGAATTGATAATTGTTTGGAGATACTTGCTTTCATGCTAATGTTGTGTGAGCTTTGTGGTTTTGCACCTCTTCTGCCTGTTGTGACAATGACAATGAGCTGTGTTTTATTTATAGATTGGCAGAAGGTGCTTTAGCCCTTTGCAAGGAAGAAAGGAAAAGGCAGGAAGAAGATACAAGTTGTTTAATTAAAACTGAATTATACAGCTGAATTGTACAAGTTCCTTTCATCAAGGTTTTAGGTGTGCAACAGTCAGGGCATGTAAGGGCTTTTTGGCTGTATCCAAATGTCACTTTATCTGTGTGGTAATAAAACACCCTGAAGTTTCTGGTTGCAAAACTAGGACTTATTCCTAAGGTTACTGATGGTTTCCCACTAATTTCCCATTTATACTTCTGAATGAGCAGTCTTTCAAGACGCTTCTATACTGGAAGTGGTCTTATGAAATGTATCTGTTTCCCATTACTAAATGGAATCCTGGAAATAGAAAAAAATGGCAATCAGTGGATTGATGCACTTTTGACTGGGGGTTAGCCTGCCAGTGAATAAAACTTGACAAAACTGCTGATTAGCATGCCACACTATGATGCTGCTGAGAAGCATAATGTTGATCTTGGAGAACAGGTATTGTTTACATTGTGGTGAGTGCTTTTAACCACTGAGGAAATGTCCCATTTGAGAGAGTCACAGTTCTGCTGTTAGGTCCTACCCTTCTTTGTCTTTCTACTGGGCAAGAGGGAGACAGGAAGAACCTGCTTTAAGAGCCACACGGGCTCTCATTGTGTGGGAGCTGCTGCTGATTATTACATGCCAGATTGGAGCTGTCAGCACTGCTGTCTTTTGCCTCAACACGCGCGTCTGATTACATCAGCATCTCAGAGCAATCTCCTGTTCTCTAGTTTCCCGGGAACCCTGAGGCATTACGAACACATGATTCCAAGCTGCTTCTCGTGTGCGCAGGAAGAAATGGGGGTCAGGCATTTCCTGCGCCTTGCCTCTACTTGTGCATAGATCTTCTGTCTTGATTGCCTCTGGGTAACTTCACATTTCTCAAATGGTGTTGACCAATCATCACCTGCCTGTGTTCACTATTGCTGGATAATGCCAAGTCTCAATGCTTTTTCTTTGCATAGTGTGTCCTTCCTTTCCAGTGCAAGAAAATAACTTGGCTGCATGAATGTGTTCAGATTTTTTAAAAATCTGTTTCTTCTGATTGGAAAATAAGCATTTTTTTAAAGCCTAATGTACTCAGAAAGCTTTAAGTGCTAAATTCAGGCTCTGGTTTTTAGATGGCATATTTTGAATTTATTTTGTCCATGCTTCACCTATACCCTTTCTGTCAGTCTTCTCCGCTAGCCCTTTCATATGCACATTGAATACATATTCCTAGAATGGCTAGTGTCAAATGGCCTTCTTTTGTCCAACGTCTTAGAAACATTTTTACTGCCAGAGTATGAACAAGGTATTGAGGACAATCAGGATTAAACTATGGGGGAAAGGTGTCATTTTTCCACTTTAGGTACAGAAAAGTCTTAACAGTGAAATCCTAATTGGAGATACAGCCTCCTAAATCCATTAATGTCAACGGGCGTAGATGGTGATGATTCTGTTTAGCAGTGCCTTAATGGAGGTTTTGCAGTTCTGGGCAAAAACTAGGATAGCAGAGGACATGGTGGTTGTGGAGGGAATTGAATTATGACTTACTGAGAGGGATAAGAAAAATGCACAGGGGCCACATTAGTACATGTTGCCACCTGAGGTCGTGATATCTCTTTTCTGGGATCATGATATTCCTTCCACCCCTTTTCTGCCACCTCTGCTGCTCAGGAGTGACAGCAGCTACTCCCTCTTGCCCCCTTCCTCCAGCCTTCTTTTAAAAACAGTGTGGCAAACCACACATGCCCTGTAGATCTTCCTGCATTCTTGTGAAATGAGTTTATGGCCATCATGTTGCCTACTGGGCACCCAAAATGATGGCTACATTGATGTGAGGAAAAGAAAGTTTTGAAGTAGATGGAGGCAGGGACTGCAGCAATAGATATGGTGGTGGAGGAGGCAGGAAAGTGGGGTAGGAGGCCGGTCATGGATTGATGTCCAAAATACCCTGCTGATAGAAACGGCCTCATGACTGAGCCAGCCCAGTGCAGTCCTGTTGATGTGTCTGCCTCCTGAGCTTTCAGGAGATAATTTCCTGAACACTTCAGTGTGTTCCTTCCCATCTCTTGTTAGCTGCAATGATTGAGCTGTTTGTCTGAAGCTCCTAAGTACTTTTTTTCTCCTTAACTCTTACCCACCCCCCCAGTCATTTTCTGATATATTTGCTTCAGTGGGGCAAATAGCTCTGAAGCGCTCCTTCAGATTAGGAATACAGCTCAGGGGGAAAGAACATGAATCAGTCCCCTTGTGGCTTTTCTATATAAAGAGAAATGTTTGGTAGTTCTGAATGCAGAACTTATAGTGTTTTGTCTAGTTTGCCCTTGGAAAGTTAAAGGCAATGATTAAAACTGCTATTTTGATTTCAGATTTCAAGTATACATTGAAACACACACACACACACACACACACACACACACACACACACAAATGAACAGAATTTGGTTATCTTATTTTCTCTCAGAGAAAACAAATAGAGAAATGGCTGGGAGTGGAGGTAGCACTAGAAGAAACCTGAATATGGAGAAAGAGAGTGCAACAGCAGTGATCCATCCAAAATCCTGCTGGCAAAATCCCATATTGGAATAGCTTTCAGTTAGAGCTAGATGTCCCTCTAAGGGAGTTGATCTGGATGATTAAGTACCGCTTTTCCCTGAAACCACCATCTCATTAATCTTCGTTGAATGTATTAAAGATTTTAAATGTCCACTCCCCTTTTCCTGTCTCTAAACTCTCAAGGTTTAATTGACCCCTTTCAGAGAAAGTGGCATGAGGAACAGTGAGCCATTTTTAGGATGTTTTTATAGTTGCCTATTGGTGGGGCATTAATTAATTTAAACTTTTAAAATAGCTGTGTACCAGTTTTAACATTCAGACAATTATAAAGCCAAGAATTTATGCAAAAATGAAACAGAAAGAGTAGCACAGAAATAGAACACCTTAGTTGCCAAAGGAACCTCAGAAAAGTCTTTATCTGCATTGGGGAAGACAATGAAGAGGAGGCTGTGATGACCAGGAGGCTGTCCTGCCCCTGAGGAGAAAATCAGCCACTCAGATGAGCCCACAGGAGTGCTGCTCTACATCCAGTCACCTTTGAGAAGGGGGCAGAGATGTTGGAGGGATCAGGGGAGAAGGGGGAGGTTGAGTTCTGCCTTAGGGAGAGAGCAGTGACAGCTCAGGTCTGGCTCAGGCAAAGAGGAGACAGAGGCCGTTTCTGCACAGCCCCAAAACAGCACCCTAGGGACAGTAAAAACACAATCCCTGGGGCTCTGTTCGCACAGCTACCATTACTGCAGCGCAGCAGTGCCGTGCTCACCCCTCCCAAAATGGTGCGAAAACGCTGCTTTCAAGTGATATCTTTCCACTGGCGCATGCGAAGGGCACCGGCATGAGAGCATCACTTTCAGGCGCTGCCTGTTTGCATGTGTTGTTTACTTTGTCCTCCCTCCGAGGCTCTTGAGGGAGAAGGGACACGATCATTCTGCCCTCCGACCCCCAGCGTGGGCATGCCACTTATTCCCTCTGGAGCCTTGGAGGGAAGACAAGGTAAACAACACAGGTAAACTGGAGGCGGCTCCATGGGGAGCCACCTCTGCGGTTCGCAGCAGCTTCGGGGCCATCCACATGAGACCGTGCGAACGGTCCCATGACTCCACCAGCATTAATTTTGCCGGTGGACAGCTGCTTCTGCCACTGTGCAGAAACGGCCAGAGTGAAGGTAGTTCTGCCTGATAGTGTGGCGGCGTAGTTTGACTCTGTCTTTGGGAGAGAAGAAAATGGTCAATTGTTAGGCCTGTCTCTGGGGATGAGTAGACCTTGTACAATGTAGTCTGACTGTGGGGAAAGGGCAGGTTGGTGTGAGTGGAATGCTGTGTGTGAGAGAGAATGCAATCTAGTGGCTAGTCAATAAAAGTCTGTTCTTGCTTGAAGGCAGGGCCAGAGCGAGGGGAAACTGCGCCCAGGGCACACGTGTGTCCTGTGCCCCCGCCACGCCCACACCCCCAGAATGCCCCCGGAATGTAGATCCCAAAAATCTTAGGAGGCTGTGTGTATCCCCCAGTAGGGAAAGAAAGGCTTGTCACATACTAGTATCTCATGAGAGTTTGTTGCAAGGAACTAGAACTGCATCAGAAAACTTTTTAGTGTGGAGGGAAACACAATGGCCGATCACGCACAAGGTGTTTGCTGTCAGATGCCAAGGCCTTGCCAGAAGTTGGCTGGCCTGACTTGTCGCAGAAGGCTGAAGCAATCACTGGGGAACAGAATGTCAGCAAGGCTGTTGATGACCAGAGTTAAGGGAAGCAGCAAAAGGAGAAGCCGGTTTAGACTTCAGCAAGTAGCTGCGGGGCAGGCACTGGGATGCCTCCTCATAAATAAACAGAGTAACACAAGGAGAGCCCTCTGCAAGCCCACTGCGCAGAGTCCCAAGGTTAGCATCCTCTGCATAATTGATCTGTGGTAATTTAAAGGAATTTCTGTGTTCAGTGCACATTGAAATTTGAGGGGACCAATGTGTCTTCAGAAGGCAGTTGCCACAATCTGAAAAGATTCTAATTGGAACACAAGAGGATACTTTGCCAGTACTTGGACATGGAATCAATATAGCGTCTGAAAGGCCACCAAGAATTTCAAGTAAAATTCTGTTGCAGATACATGTTTTGCTTCATTTCTTTTAAATTTAATTGGTTAAAATAAGCAACACAGAGTGTCTGGCCACAGATAACTAATCTAAAGGCTTATTGAAGAAAAGTTTCTTAATTCAGAAAAACAAAGTCTGGAGATCGCCATAGGGGAGTGCATAAAGAACAACTCATCAAGCAGCCCTTTGGTATTTTGGGTCTACTGCTAATTTCAGTGGCATATTAAAACAACAGTGCCTGACACAAATAACTGATGGATTTTGCTCACTCTCCAAATCAGGAGATACATATGGATTATTGCCAGAGGAAGTTATTGCAATTAAAGTTGGATTTGAAACATAAAATTTTAATCTGAAAATAATTAAATTATACCTAAACTCTAGTATTTCTCAAATGCTCCACCAGGAAATACTAATTTTACTCACAGTATATCCTGCTATCCCCAGTATGTTGTGTAAAAATGCATGCAACAAACCTTTGGCAATGTTTCTGCTCAACCGTCTCAGTGGTTTTCTCCCCAGGGTCCCTGATGTGTTTTAAGAAGGATAAATATGTATCTAGGAACATATATGAAGTAAACCAGTTGGGACCTACAATTCTGAATGGGAAAATGGATGACAGTGAAAGGTTTAAACAACCTCCCCCCCCCTCCCATTTTATTCAAAACTGTATCTGAGACTGGCTTTTAATTTTTTTAAAAGTGTTTGAATACAAAGTAATTTTGGCCTTGACAGTCTTAAGTAAATGAACATAATTGGGATGCTTGGAAAATATAGACAGCTGATCAAGGTGCTGACAGTAATGGTTACTGAGCTTACTTCTGATGCTTGTGTGTTTTTAGTTGAATTATTTTTTAAATTTAAAATGTATTTTTAATTGGCTGTTGCCGGTTTTCTGGAATGTGTAGCCGTGGTCTGATAGTTTTTGCTCCTAAATATTCGCCCCCTTCTATGGCTGGCATCCTCAGAGGTATGTCACTGCAAGATGTGTTTCTTGTTATGACTTATCTCTGAAAATGCCAGCCATAGATGCAGGTGAAATGTTAAGAGCAAAAACAACCAGATAACAGCCACACAGCCCAGAAAACCCACAACAGCCAGTTGATTCCAGCCATGAAAACCTAAGAATGTATTTTAATTGCTCTAATGTTTTAATGCTTTTTGTGTTTGCTGCCTTGTATCCTCTGAAAGGCATTGTTAAAATATATAAACTGAGAATCTGTGATAAATCATGGTGGATAGAGGAACATCTTTCTATGACCTGCTTCTATGGAGGCAGTCAACAAATCGTTCCAATTGGCTTAGGAATTCCCTAGTCTAGGCCAGCACAAGCAAACAGTCGAGAGTTCCTCTGAGATCAAAGAACTATCAAAGACAATTTTCTGGGGCTGGGAATTGGGGAGCAGCAGCCTACCTGCTCTTTCTAGCTCAATAGGCACTCTCCATAGGCAGCATTTCCCAACTGTTGATGTTCTGTTTGAGTAATATAATTGGGAAACAACAGGCTTGCCTCTTTCTGATTGTTCTCAGAAATCCTTCATTGGTGTAACAAGCAATTAAAACAGAACATCTAGAAAAAGGAATTACATCAGATAAAGCCAGCAGAATTAACTATCAGGATAAAGGTAAAATAATAACACTATATAAAGCCAGATGCGCATAATGGACATTGCGACCATAGGTGGTCACAACTTTATGGAGTGGTAGAGGAATTTTGCAACAATTTCAGTTATTTCTGACTTGCAGTTGTTTATAAGGAGGGATTCTTTTTGGGAGTCCGAAAGTTCCTTCTTAGAAGAAGAAGAAGAAGAAGAAGAGTTTGGATTTATATCCCCCACTTTCTCTCCTGCAGGAGACTCAAAGGGGCTTACAATCTCCTTGCCCTTCCCCCCTCACAACAAACACCCTGTGAGGTGGGTGGGGCTGAGAGAGCTCAGAAGAGCTGTGACTAGCCCAAGGTCACCCAGCTGGCGTGTGTGGGAGTGCACAGGCTAATCTGAATTCCCCAGATAAGCCTCCACAGCTCAGGTGGCAGAGCTGGGAATCAAACCCGGTTCTTCCAGATTAGATACACGAGCTCTTAACCTCCTACGCCACTGCTGCTCCTTATTGGCTAAAAGAGGCATTAATATATTAGCTTGAATGATTGTATAGAAGGGACAGTAAAAAAGAACATGGGACATGGATTCTATGCAGTTCTTCTTACAAAGGCAGTCCTATCTGAATGTTAAGTTTTTTGGAACCTGTCCAATAAATCTCACAGATGGCATCATTTTGCAGCTGGTGAGAGATCTGCATTGGTTGGGAACATCTAGATGGTAGAAGTACAAGGACATTTGATTAACATTTAAAAGGGATCACCTGATTAGGAGGAGAGCAGAACTCGTTTGTGGCAGTGCAGAGTTTCTGGTATTCAACAGCAATAAGTCTTCATTTTATAGTTTGAATGTCTTCCATGGCTGGAAGCATGGCCAGAGAATTAAGGGATGGACCCATAGTTGACAGTTTTTGCTTGATGCAAGCTAACCAGTCTGAGGACTGGAAATCAGGGGGCAATTGGTAAGTGAGACTGATGGAATCTGACTTGAAGAGAAGGCACAGCCAGAACTTAAGGTTAATGAGCCACACTTTAATCTCAAGCAAGAGCTGGCTAGTTTCTATTGGCCATGCTGGCAGGGTCTGATGAGATTTGTCGTCGATGGAACATCTAGAGAGCCACAGGTTGCAGACCTCTGTTCTAGGTAAAAAAGCTGAGTACAGAATGAAGTGAGGTAGACCAAGAGTTTTGTGAAGAAAACAAGATTGAATGCCTTCCATAGAACGACGGAAAAACTTACCCAGATTGATAGGCCATATAATAATTGCGAACATATTGAAAACCTTGAGTGCAGCAGGAATGTATTGTGATCCCCTGGTGAAAAAAACACGAATAATGGCCAGGGCATTATTCTTTGCTATATTAGTAGCTAATGTCCAGTGAGTAGACCAGCCTGCATTATAAAGAAAGTGTAGACCTAAATATTTAAAAGATTTTTGCCTGTTCTAAAATATTACTGTTTTAATTGCCATTTAATGGGTTCCTAGGATCTTGCAAAAGATTTTTGGTTTCAGATAATTTAAAGTAAGGATAAAGAACCACATCATCAGCATAAGGTAGTTCTGGGACTTCGACACAGCTGAGTCTGGGGCAATGACTATTGATACTCAAGAGAGTGGGTGCAAGATCATTCAAAAAGAGGTTAAGTAGGAAAGGTGCTAAAATGCAGTTCTGGCTTACCCTTCTGTTGATATTTTGGGGAAAGAATCCCTGATTGAGTACATTTCATCTGGCATTCAGTGGTGGTATCTAGTTTCCTGATTAGGATAGTTTCTGCTTAGAGTGGAGTTAGACAAAAAAACCAGTTTTTCCCTCTTTCTTCTTAGTCATCTACATGGACTCTGGAGGTCATTATTGACATACAGGTTAATGAAGAATTAAAAAGTGTCTGTCCATATACAGGACCAATAAAAAGACAGGGAGCAGGGAGAGGCTATTGTGGCTCAGTAGAAGAGTCTTTGCTTTAATGCAGAAGGTCCCTGATTCAAATTAAATCAGGTAGTAGGTGATTTGAAAGACCTCTGTCTGAAATCGGAGAGCTGTTGCTGGTCTGAGCAGAAAATATTGACCTTGGTGGTCTGATACAGTATAAGGCAGCTTTATGTGTGCATGTGAGAAAAAGTGAGAAATATAAAATTTCCAGAAGACTACCATATGGCTAGTACAACCGAACTTGAAAACTAGTTCTTGTCATGCAACAGATCCTGAACTGTTTTCAGCCTTCTTGTTTACGGAGCCATTCTCCATGCCTAGTTGCTATTTTACTCTCTTCTCGCCTCCCCCATCTTCCCCATATGGCATCTTTTGTATAGCTAGATCTGTCTTTGCTGCCAATTCATGATGCAACAAGTGAACGTGGGGGGCCTTGCAGCTGGTCAGGATCATTCATCCTGCAAGCTTTCCTCTAGAGACATTCCCCACAAAGCATCACTAATTGTATAAATGTATATCGGCTGTTTGTCAACCAAACTAAGACAACCACAGTGCCTCCTTCATAGTGGTGGCATTAGGATTAGACAGTTTTACATCTGTAGAGGTTACATAAACATCAAATTCAACAGGAGAGGTTGATCTGTCAAATGAGGGGGAAGACCAGAAGGAGAAAAGTTGGAGTTTTCCTGCTCTCAGGAAGGATGGGGGGGGGGGCTTCTGGAGTCTGCCACGCCATAAGACTGAGCACATCTGCAACCAAAACTCTGCCTCAGAGGAGACATACCATCGGTGCAGGGCAGAGCCCCGGTGTATAATCGGTCCAAGCCAAACCTTGCCTAAAAATTGAGTTATTTACATGATCAGCATACTTGGTTGAGAACAAAAAATTGATCAAAAAAGTTGGATGCGTAATGTATATGGTACTATGTTGCCAAGACCGAAGCAGCTCTGCTACTTTAGAAATACCTGTTTATTTGAAAATGAGTTCATACTGGAATCTGTTTGAATCATAAACAGAAAAAAAGAACCATTCCCTGATCAGCTGACTTTTGGGGAGAACACGATAGCCAAAAGTGTGAGCAATGTAATTTGCATGGAAACGTTCATTTGTACATTTTCATACCTCTGGTTTGAAGCAATAGTATAACGGGTAGAGTGATTATACACTTGCTATTTAATCTGGAATTGCCATCATTTGTTTTAATGGAGAATACAGACAATAGTGCTGGAGCCTGATTCATTTCAATGTTTCTCCACTGACAGTTCATCTTTACTCAGATCTGACTTTCAGCAATTTTTGAACTTAAAATGCAATTCCAGCATCAGGCTGTTGAGTGTAAAAAAACATCATTTAATTCTCTCAGGACCACTGTCCCTTTAAATTTTCCTCCCTTGCTTCTTGTTTTAGTTTACAATGATTTCCTGTTATCATACAACTGCAACATTAATATTAATTATAAGTTTTGTTTTTCAGGAGGATGAAGAGCTGCTTTTTGCTTAATAATGCAGTTATGAAATTACAAAAATGAGCGGTGGTTTTGGCTGCTAAATGAAAAGTAGCACTTTATTCCCCTCTAGCGTTCAAGAACTGACAATTAATGATTGACTCAGGAGTTCCTGGAAGAATTAAGAACAAAGGGAAAATTGCAGGAAGCAGCAGAACATTTGCTGAATGAGCCCACTTCTGAATTAGACAACTGTGGGAAAGGAATGACTGAAAAATGCAGAAGAGTCTTACTAAGCAGTCTCTCTATGTGAACACAGAAGTTTTTTCAAAATTGGCATATTCAAACTTAACAAATGTCGAGGGTGGAATTTGTTGTCAAAGCGACCTGTGGTGGTAGGGGGTGGGGCTCTGTTTCAAAGACAACAGTGTCTCTACTCATCCTACCGACCCTTGGGACGCCTAGTAGTAAACTGCCAAGATGGGGTGCCCATTCTCAGCACTGACTCAGTTACCCACAAGGACAGTGAAACCTGTCTGGAATTTCCATCACCCATATCTGCCTTGCAAAATAGCCTGTCTCTCCCTTCCTGAGGGATTAAAGACAATACTTCTGCTGTGGGAGCCCATTTCCACCTCCAGCCCTGGTCTATTTGCCTCTCTGAGACAAAGAACATGCTAACATGATTGCTCCTAATGTTTCTGCCAGCACAATACTAATTTTAGTTTCTTCCTCTGATTATTCCTCTGTGCACTGCCATTGTTTTACAGCTGTGATTGAATCAGCTTCCTCCCACTCCTGGGCTTAGCCCATAAACTCCAAGTGCTCAGACCATTAGATTAACTACTCAACACTTAAGTGTAATATTCCTCTTCCCCCAGGAAGTCAAGGACCCTCCTTTGTCCAGGAAGATTAAAGTCTCTTAAGCATGGCTAAAGGGCCCAATCCTACCTATAAATTAGCCCCTCATCCAACACTCAGTGCCCAGAACTTCTGAGCTAACCTTCAGCTCAGTTGCTGCTGCATGCCATCTGCTTTCTCTCCCACTTCCTTGAAGCCAAGGGCCCTGGACTTGGCTTTTCAGGACCCCCTCTCCAGGAATAAATAATTATAGCCTTTTCCCAAACCCTTCACTTTTCCAAACCTATCGACTGAACTCGATACACATCCTAGGACTGCATGTATGTACTCTGCTGCTTTGATTATTGTGTGCTTGAATTTCTATTATTTTCTTTTAATAAACATGTGGATTTCTTGCAAAAGCAGCTTTTTGTAAACATAGGCAACCAAGATTCCGAGCTTGCCCACCTCTTGTTAAACAAGGTCTGCCCTTTGCTAATTCCCCCACTCTAAAAAGGGCAGACCCCAGCATTTCGGGTGACAAATTAACCTCATAACTTTTGGGAGCTAAAAGTTAATAGTGGACTCTCAGGAATTGGGACTGGTGTTAGTGAGAGTTGTGCTATCATAGGCAGTGCTAAGGTTGCCAGCTGCAGGTTGAGAAATGCCTGGAAATGTTATGGCTGGAACCTGGGGAGGGCAGAGTGTGGGGAAAGGAAGGACTTCAATGGAGTATAATACCATAACATTCACCTTCCAAAGCAGACATTTTCTCCAGATGAACTGGTATCTGTTGCCTGGAGATCAGTTATAATCCTAGGAGCTCTCCAGTCACCACCTGAAGGATGGCAAACTTAGTTCCAATCTAGTCATCCTCCATACCTGGGCCTTTTCACAATGTGAATCTGATCCAAGCAGATCCTAATAAAAGTTATTCCTGATTTTCAGGACTCTCTTCCATAGATCAGGTTGCCACGGCCATAGTTTCTTGCCTATTAACTTCTCTTTTTACTGCCATTGCTCCTAAGCTCCTTCTTATCCCATGTGCTGGCCGGAGCTGATGTGGTTGGATTTATCTAGGAGAAAAAGAAGTCCTGTCACCTCAGAACTTTGGGAATGGATGGCAGAGCTGGGCCGGCTCCCTTCCATGTCTGATGTGCTTTGACAGCTCTAGCATGAGTCTTTGCCTGACAGATTTTGTAAGAGGAGACTAAATGGCTATAGCTGGTCGCTGAATGACGGATGTTAGCAGCTGGAATTGCATCCATCTTTGAACTACACACAATGCCGTCTCTCTGGAGAGCAAAATGAGAGATTAGAAATTAATATGTTTGAACTGAATTCTTCAAGCCTTTCACTTAAGCTCATAATGTAGGAGACAATTACAGTTGGATCTACAGCAGAGTGACTCATGTTGTTTTGTGGTGCTGCTGACAGACATGCAGTGCTTTGAAGCGGGGCTCCTCAGCATTGTATGTGTTGAAGGGAAAGCCTTGGGACCACATTTTGGAGAATGGAAATGCCATACTTCTCTTTTAATCTTTCCCTGAATGTAAAAGGTTTAAGTGTAGTGTAAACTATTATTAGCGCACTCACATATTACTATAGTGTGGAAACGATGTTTGTGTTGGCTTTACTGAATCAAAAACTATACTTGCAATAACTAATTACTGCCCTGACGAATATTCACCACAATCTCTGGTAATTTCAACACAGTCAGTACATATTTTAGCACAGTGGTTCCTAAACTTTTTGAGCTGCTGGCCCCATGCCACCCAGGCCACATCCCTAGTGCTCCCCCCCCCCAACATAGGCACACAAATCTCTTCCTTGGTATTAAGTCTACTGCAAATTCAAAACTATTTCTAACACTGTAACCCATGTACATATTTCACAAACAAAACACGACCTAGTAAAATAAACCATTTTATAAAGCTGTTTCAGCAATATGAAAGGGTATATTTGCATCTCACTCATTGTATCAGCTGAGTGTCATTTTGGAGTGAAAGGAGTTCTTCCTCCACCATTCCTGTCTCCTCGCTGCCGATATCTGTGAATGGATCAATCACCCAGTCTGGTGATATAAGCATAATTTGGCATGCTCTTCTCCTTCTCCAATTCAGAGAGACTCAGAGACTGGAAGAACTTATGACTGGCTATGTTATGTTTGAATAATTGTAACTTAGCCAGAAATATGAAGAGGACTGATTTGACTTTGATAAGGTTAACATCACTTCCTTGCGATTTCCAATAAAGTTTGTTGAACCCTGTGAATATATCTGCTAAATTAGGAGTGTCATCCTTGATTTTTATTAGTTCATCACAGAGAACAGAACTGGAGTCTTGGAAGAATTCAACAACTATGATAAAAAGTGAATAGGAATTACTAATGCAGTTTCCCTTGGACAGCCATCTTCTGTGTGCAACAACAAATGTGCAAAATCATCCTCATTCTCAATGCAGAGCTGTCAAAACAGTTGCAAATTGAGAGCATGTGCCTTGATGACAGTGCTCAATGATTGGTGAAGCTGAGCACTTAAGATTTTTTGAGACCAGATGTTGCCTGTGCATTACACAGTGCACTGCAAACACACCAGCATTTTCAAGAAAGTGATGAAGCCGTAATGATGACCTGCCGTAATGATGCCATTGATGATGCCACATCCGTTGCATAAGTCAGAATGCTGCTAAGCAGAATGTCTTTATCTTTGAAGAAATTCTTAAGAATCCAATACACTGATCCCCCCTTTGTATTGTTTTCTAGTTCTTTAGCAAATAACATTTCTTGAACCAAACTTTCATCTTTGATGAAACAAACATAAACAAGAAGCAAAGCTTCATTTTCTGGCAGAGTGGAGTCATCTAATTGTAAGTTAACTTCTGTTGCCCTAAGCATGTTGCACAATGTGTCTTCGATGTTTTCAGCCATTTAATCCACTCTTGTACAGAGTTATTACTGAGAGGAATAGCTTTGATCATTGGCTCAGATGTGCAAAACTGTGCGCTTCACCTCTCACTTCTGGCAGAATTGGCTCTTCTTGAATTGTATTAGGTTTATCAGATCTAGCAGTCAGCAATGAGATGTTGTATGATGCATGCAAACCATCACTGGGGTTTCGTGAAGTGCTGCCAAACACTTGGAAGTTTTCTCAAAGAGATTGAAAATATTTTAGGGTTGTTGTTTTTTTTGGCTTTTATCAGAGTGCGCTTTCTTCAAATGTTCCTGAAGCCTGGGAGGTTCCATGGCTACATTCGAGAAGACTCTTTCACGCAGTAGGCAAAGTAGTTGCTGTTGGCTATTTGGCGCTGACTTAAATCCATACTTCAGACATTCCACACTATATTACCTGCACTTCTCCTTGGTTTATTGTGCTGCAGTCATATTTTATTCTGGAACAAAAAATATAATTTCCTTGTAAAAGTCATTTGCAAAAGCCTCTTTGAGTCCAAAGAAAGAAGGATTCAGAGGTTGGTTGGGATTTTGGAAAAGCATCACATTGACCAGTCCTTTCAAATAAACTCCAGTCACTACTCCTAGGCATTCCCTTCATTGTGTTAAAAAACCCTCCATTTTCTAGGGAACAAAAAAAAAAGCATCTAGAAACATCTATGCAATGGGGTGCATCATACCCATTTCCTTCTTTTCCACTGAGCAAAGTTTGATTCCTTCCTCCAGCCAACTTAAGTAGATCTTTCCCCAATAAATCAGCCACTTAATTTTGGAAACTATTAGTCAGGATGGAGGAAGGCTTCTTGAAGGATTGTTGGATCTACCATTCCATGTCCAAGGAAATGCTAGGGATATGGATGCATCACTTACACTTGTCTTAGACTAACAGTGGAGCACTGAACCATCATGGAACACTGAACAGACCTACGTATGACACAGGCTACTCAGACATTTCTTTTAACTTGAGGGGTGTGTGAGTGTGTGTGTGTGTGTGTGTGTGAGAGAGAGAGAGAGAGAGAGAGAGAGAGATATCAAGTCACAACCCACTTATGGTGACCCTTCATGGTGTTTTCAAGTCAAGAGACAGACTGAGATGGTTTGCCATTGCCTGACTCTGGCTCCTTCCGCACATGCAGAATAAAGCACTTTCAGTTCACTTTTTTCAATGCACTTTGCAGCTGTGCAGAATAACAAAATCTACTTGCAAACAATTGTGAAAGTGGATTGAACGTGCATTATTCTGCATGTGCAGAAGGGGCCTCTGTGTAGCAACCCTGGATTTCTTTGATGGTCCCCCATCCAAGTACAAATAAGGGCAAACCCTGCTTAGTTTTCAAGATCTGATGAGATCAGGCTAGCCCTGGGTCATGCTTAGCACTGTACATACAGTTATGAAATTGGATAACAATGAAGAAGTGACTCCATAAATTGACAGTATATTCTTGTCCACTACTTCCTGATGTCTGCAGCAAGGGGAGGCTGCAGCACTGATGTTCTGCCCCAAGGGAGACTTTGGAAAGAGACTTTGGATATTCCTTCATGCTGATAGCCTGGAGTTTTATGGATGGAGTAAGCACAGGCCTGTATTGTTCTGTCACAAACTTGTTTCTGATGGTATCTGTAACAGCAAAACAATTCCCTAAAATCAGACTGTACCAACAGGAACTTATGAAGCTGTGTGTTGACTTTAAATATGCAAATAATGTCCAATCCCTTTTGAACCATGGTGGATTTATGCTCAGGTTCTAAGATCTGAAATAGGGCATACATAAATTATGTAGGTTGACCTTATCATTCATAGAATCAGTGGTTCTGGCAGTGGCAGTAGAAATGCTTGGTGTCACGATGGCTTATTGACTTCAAAACAGCAAAGTGTTTGACCCAGAAGAGTTGTTGGGAAATCTGTTTTGCGAGCTGTTAGGGCCTGCACTCTGCAGGTATTTTACTCACTTTTCCTGTGCAATCAGTCCATTAAAAAGGAAATAAAATACTGTATCTTTCACCACAATCACAAGCCAAGATGGATAAAGATGTGCAGTAGGGGATTGATCTTAACTCTTATTCTGTATTAATTCTGTTTATCTGTTTTTAATTTTTGATACTGCGATTCCAGCCCTATGGCCCTTTGTGGCAGCTATACAGTAATGGAAATGGGCTGAAAAATGTCATGGATGTTTCTACATCTCATCTATTTGACCTGAAAGTAGTGTTTTCTCCAAGAAAGTCACAACTGCTCAGTGTCCCATACTGAACTGAGAAATCATGCATGGTTAGGGCCTGCACTCTGCTTTACTCCGTATGGAAGAGTGTGTGACATATTTGCATAGTACATATGTGATCACATATTTGTCAATACACCTACCCTTCATGCCTGCAGAGGGTAAACCAAGGCACAAATGGTGTGATCCTATGCCACCTTTCTCCAGTCTAAACCAACTGGAGTGGAGTAATCCTGCATAAGATAATATTGTGGATTATACAAACATATGACTGCGGTTTTACAGGGGTGCAGCAAATCTTAACAGAATGCCCTAAGAAGTTGTATACCATCCTTTCTCCACTAGTTATGCATTATTTTGCTCTTCATATACAAATACTCTTCTTAATGGAAAAACTGTGTTGGAATCAGGTACAAGATCTATGCAAGGTCCGCACAAGAACTCCCCCATCTTCCTGCCTCCCCTCCAACAAATAGCCATTTCTAACACAGGAAAGTTTAATCCTGGCATCTAGCCTAATAGCCACACACAGTAAAGAGGGGGAAATAAGTGAAACTCTTGCACATTCCTCAGCAAGGCTTCAGTTATGAAAAGAATTTGAGTGTATGCGTGTATCAAATGTCATCAACTTGCTTTGAGGCTTGATCAGGGCTACAACACTGGTGTTTTGCTTCCTTTGGGGCAGAACATTGGCACTGTGACCCCTCGCCTTGATAGGCCCTGGAGGGCCTTCTTCCTCCCCCACAGGGAGGAGAGAAAGCCCTATGTGATCTGCCGAGGCTAGATTGAGGCCACTGCACTGATGTTCTGCCCCAAGAATGGCAGAATATTGGTGCTGCGGCCCCGATCTGCAGGTCCCAGGCACTCACCAAACATGCACTCACCTCCACGCTTTTCAATAACGCTGGCTCCACAAACCTCGCAGATGTCACAACTCTCAACCTTACTGACTCCTCACCTCTCAACCATGCTGCTTGAAATGGTGCGGTTCTCGAGGATAGACACACAAACCTTTCAACTTCTTGCTAGCCCAGGAATCCCTTTGATGCCCCCTATTGGTCAAATTTTTTCTGCTGCCCCCGCAACTGTCCCAAAATTTCTCACCACCCCCCTTGATGTCTCCAGAGTGCCCAGGGATCCGGTAACAGCCACTTTGGGAATCCCAGTTTTAGCATAACATGCGTCAAGCTATACATTTGTTTGTAAAAGGGAAATAAGTTGAGTACAAAGAAATGCAAGTTTCTTGGATGTGCTATGCACAAACATTGGCAGCATAGTGTAAAGGTTAGTGTGTCAACTTAAGTTTTGGGAAATCCTTGCTCTGCCTTCGAAGCTTGTTGATGGGTGACCTTGTGTCAGTGATTCTCTTAATCTAACTGTGACAGACCAGTTCTTTAAACCAAGGGGACCCACACAGCCTCTTGTAATTTTGGGGAATCAGTTTGTTTTGAACTGTAAACTTTTCCATTAGTTGCAAGTTATTCTTAGGGTAGCAAGTGTAAAAGTTATGAGTTATTTGCTGTGAGGTAAGTTTTGTGGTGAGCAAGAGGAACATGGAGGTCACTGAGGCAGGAGTTGTATGTAAATACTAGAAGAGCAATTTATTTACAGGCTGTTTTTCAAGCTCAGATCAGCAACACAGGTCTCCAAATAATTAAAGGGAAAAAACTGGTTCAGTTGCATCAATTTAAGCTACTTGTGGCTTCAGAGTACTGTGTGAATTCTCTTTAATGCTTGCATTGACATTAATGCTTGCACTTGCACTTACACACACACACACACACACACACACACACACACACACACACACACACACACACACACACAGGATTCCACCCACTCCACAGTGTCCTTTCCCAAGAGTCCGAGTAAATGATACAAAAGCTGCTCATCCCCAGACATAGGCTTAACAGCTGGGTGCTTGTTTCTTTCCCAAGGGTACTTAAACCATTCTGCCATGCTACTTGGCAAAGCTATCCTTCAAACTCTCTGCTCTTTTGCTGAAGCAGACCCAAAACTATCACACTTTCTTTGACACAGATCTGAACTAACTGCTGCTGTGTTTTCCTTCAGCATTTCATCCCCACCCCCCAAAACAGAGGTGATTGGATGTTGGAGCAGCACTCCTATAGGCTCAGAGATGAAGCAGCTGAGCAGCTGTTATTCCCTTCAGGGACAGGTCAGCCTTCTGTCCATCCCACTGACCTATCTAACAGGGTTATTAGGATGATAACATGGACAAAAGATTCCTTCATGGGAGGAAGGGTAGAATAAAAATTTACCAAATGAACGAATAAATAAGTTTCGGTAACGAGAGTAACATCTTGAGTGGCCATTCTTTACCTGTACAGCTCATTTTGCTGGGAATGTCAAAGCTAGAGTAAGAACATTTCATTGATATGTAAGACCTTTAATTTAAATGGCCTTGATGGTCCATCTGGGACAGTTTATTTTTTGGAATGTTTTATTTATCTGGCAGGTTGCAGCCATTCATGGTCAAGGAGAAAGCAGAAGCTATGTAGAGGCAAGGGCAACCTTTTTCTTAGAATCTGGAAGCAAGTTAGTGCAACTGGAAGAGGAACTAGTATTCTGAGAGCTGGCACTGGGGAACACCATCAGAGCCTTGACGCATAGGGCAGCATATTCATTTTAGAGATCAGTTACGCTGTTTGTTCCATGCTTAAGTCTTTTGTAGCATCATTTACAGAACATGAAGAAGCAAATATTACACATATGTTTTGCTTGGTTTTTATTGGCATGTCTTTAATTCGTCATTTCCTGATTTAAGACTTCGCTCTGAGGCAACAAATTGCCTCAGTAAATCTCTTGCAGGTTAGGTTTGTATTGAGAAGCTATTTCACACTTCTCCTGTACATTCAGCATTAGAAGGATTCTTGTAACTTTGCGTGTCCTTGGGTGATTCACACCACCAAGTCAGTGAAATAGTCTAAGAAATGGTAGTGATAAAAAATTCCAACATGTTTATTGTTGCTGTTATACAGAGAGAGACAGAAAGCTCTTGTGAAATGCCTTGCAGCAGGTAGCTCCTGACCATAGCTCTTCCTGGTGGAACTTTAAGGCCTTGAACCTCTCAAACATCCTGTTTTATTGGTTTGAAAATTAGTTTCTTACCTCTGGGGTTTTCACCTTTGTTTCACCTGGCTGACTGGCAAGTGCAAAACTATTTTAAAAGTTTTAAAAGGGTATTTTTCATTGAAGGATAATCTCTGTGCCTCCAACCACACATTTTCTGGGGTTTTTTTGTTTCTCTTTTTAAATGAACAAGTATTCAAGATGTCTCTATTATAGCAAGGCTTCCCCCCATTACACAGATGCAGGCATAGAGCCTGTTCAAGTATTTTCAGTGCCCTAGGTGAGCACCTCCCTCTTAATATGAAGAAAAACTAGAAGTCTAAATATATCTATTTCTCAAATGTGGCTCCCATTTGTGGATATCCAGATCTTTGGGTCAGATCCACACTGATTATCAAGATACGTTTCTGCAAACGAAAAGGTAAAAAGTTTTCCCAGTCATGTCCGACCCTGGGGTACCACTGCGAGCAGTGATTTCATAGGGCCTTTCCCCACTCTCTTCGGTCCCCCCTATGCCGCGCCCTGCTCTCAGCGCGCGGCAACCCAGAATGCAATCCATATAATACGTTCTATTAGGAGCAACCAAAAGGCACTTAACAATGTGTTACATTCCAGTTCTCTAGAACTCTTCCTTAAGCTGAGTGATACAGAAAATAATTTTTTAACAAATGTTTAAAAATGGGTTGGAGGAAAATGCCTCAGGATGTGATGTTAAATCCTGTTCAAACAGGCATACAATTGCTTCTACGTGATTTCTGTGTTGTCTTTAGAAAAGAAATTGTTAGTCTTGCCTGGTTTGCAGATACATTAGTGACATTTGTTGGACTTTTCCCCCTATGAAAATTGACTTGTCTGTTGCTCTGAGAAACGCTGTATGACTTGAAGCGAGAAGGTTTGAATTGGCTCTACATCCAACTTGGGTAGCCAACCTCCAGGGGGATCCTGGAATTCTCCTCAAATCACAACTCATCGTGAGAATTCAGAGATCAGTTGCCCTGGAACAAACAGCAGCTTTCAGGAAAAACTGAAGTCACTCCCCAGATTCTATCCCCAGATCTCCAGGATTTTCCCAAGCCAGAGCTGACAACTCTATAGGCAGTACACAATGCCAGCTTGAACAGGATTTAAAATAATGTCCTGAGGTGTTAATCCCAGTTCCTTTACATACATTTTAAATTTTTGTGACATCCAGCCTGGAGAAGAGTTCTGGAGAAATCAAAAGCCATGCTATTATATTGCCATTTGGTTTCTCCTTACAAAGATCTAGTGTGCTTTTCTATAGACCGTGAAATGTTTTTTTCTATAGACAATGAAAGATGTTTTTCACTGTCACACTGGTCCAAAAACAAAATCCAAAACCAAGAACACTAGTCTACACCCTGAAATATTTGTTGGTCGTCAAGGTGCTATTGTTCTTGAATTTTGTTCAGCTACTATACGGCTAACCCACCTGAAACAATACTATGAGAAAAGGTGAGAGATCATAACTTCTGTCTGATCATAACTCTTCCTATCTGAATGGCAACTGAGTTGTTTCTCCTGGTCTAAGCCCAGTGGACCATGAAGCCTTGTGTGTTTAGTGTCCCGACATGCGTTTTAAAAAATCCAGATTTGTTATATCATGATGTCAACATGTGCCTATCCATTCAAATCAAGGTTTCAGATACGTACAAGTCAACTGGGAAAGTAAACTATTTTTGATTTGGAAATAATACGATGTGAATTTAGGTTTACATATGTTCCAACTGTGTTTAATTATCAGGGACAAGAATCAGAAAACAGGGACTATTTGTCCCTATTTGTGCCTCTTGGAGATAACCTTGTTAATGTTTTTAGTAGGTGTTGCTAGCAGCAAAATTTGGTGTGTGTGTGTGTGTGTGTGTGTATGCCCCTTTCCTGCTGATCTGCAAATTAAACCTCTGCGCCATGAGGCTCCTTTCTGCAAACTAGGGGGACCCTATCACCAGCACAGTCATTGGTGGTGGCATCAGAACCTGGGAGCTACAGCAGGGCTGGAGATAAAGTGAACAGGGGGTAAATTTTCTTGTCTCTAATGTGCAGCTGTGTAGATGTAGGTACATGGATAGTAAAATATTGTGCAGTGCACAACTGGTGCTTTTACAACACTGGAGCTATTGAATGGTTAATTTCTTGTATCTTTTAACAAAAACAGCCATAGTGACTTTTAAATCAATGCCAGATATGCACTTGCAAAATAAATGAATACAGCAGACTACAAGTGGAGTAGAGCCTTCTGGCAAATGTAAGCTGGAGGGGTGGTTCTGGCAATGATCCTTGGGATGAGAATTGGGCTGTTAAATGTCAGGAGCTTTTCAGTTCTGTTCATCTGGTTAGGTGGGAAAAATACTGCTACCTGGTCCTACATACAATCATGGTAAATGCCCCTGCACTACTGTATGAGACAGTGTCTCTCTTCTTTCTTCAACAGCACTCCTACTTTGCCTCTAACTACACAATACAATGCTCCCAGGTCTACACCAAGAAAGTCTTCCTTCCTTCCTCATTCCCTCCCTCCCACAGCTTTTATTAAACATTTTATTGAACTTTTATTTTGCTATAACACAGTGGTTCCCAACTTGGGGTTGACTGTGTTTGCGGGTACGTAAAAATTATGTCATGGGTTTGCTAATATAAGGGTACAGTTTTAAGGAAATGGTTGCCAAGGGGTACATGAGTAAAAAAAGGTTGAAAACCTCTGCTCTAGCAGATTAACATGGTGCCGCCAATGCAATATAAGCTTCAGTCAGGAGCTCCTGTTATATGTCTCCATGACAAGACCCTTGGGTAGGTTTGCCCTTGAGACAAGCTGATTCTTGCTTTACTGGGAGAGTGGAACATTTTCTATTCAAGGAAGGACAGTAGAGAGGTTTTTGGCAAGAGGAGCAACAATTAGAGGCTGAACGTTGCAAGAAGCTGTGTGAGCCAAGGGCGTCATTCCCCAGGAGCAAAGCTTACCCTGCAGGGGTCATTCACCACTCAAAATGGTAAAATAATATTTTACTGGGGAAGTGCTCATAGATCCAGCATGACTCACAGGCTGTCTTCATAAAAAGAGTATTGTTGAAATTTGGGGAGGATTGTGTACGTATAAGGAATAATAGGCCTGTCAAGTACCCAGAGGAGACTTGAAAGGAAGCATGTCTATGAAAGCTCCAACTTACTGCTGTTGAGTCAATGAAAAAGAAAGGCAGCTGGTTAATACAATAGTGTTTCCTGACTCAGTGACTTGGCTGGTTTTATTTGAATTATGTTTCCTTGCAACGCCATATTATAAGGTACAGAGTTGCTTTAAATCTCCCAGGCATGATTACTGGGCAATAGTTCTATGAGTGAGGATGTCTAAGGAGACTCAGTAAATAACAAAACATTTCACAGCAGGAATGATGGATGGGTGCAGAGCCCTTGCTGGGGATAAGCTGAGAAACAGCTGTCATTGCTTAGTGTTAAAACTTAGGCTTGGGAAAACTACTGTGCTAAACTGAAGGACTCAAACCTTCAGCATGAACAGCTGCAATGAAGGGAGTATTTGCTACCTTGTCCCAGTGTGGTTCCTTTGCATTATTCAGGAACTTTTGGAAATAGTTAAAATCTCTCTCTGTTAAGGCTGGTTTCTGATAATTTGAGGCTAAGGCAAATAGAGGAGCTTTTAGCTTTCATTGTGTTAACTTGTTTTAGAATACTTAGTTTGCCTGAAATCCTTTGGCACCTGCTTTTAACCCCCAATCTTGTGAACCTGTGGTCACTTCTGGAATTTTGAAGGAAATTGCCGGGTTCTTCCACAGAGTGGCTGCATGGAAAACAGGACTCACCACAGAATGGCTGCCACTAGGGGCAATTGCAAAGTGGGGGCAGCTACTTTGGAATGGGTGCTCCCAGCAGGCACAAAGGTGATATTTCCTAGATTCTTCAATGAGGTAGAAGAAAATCAGGACTAACTCAGTGATAGGTTATGAAGAGGCATTGATGTTAACGTGGCCATCAGAACGAAAGAAGAGCTGTGTACTCTGTTTCCCAAAATGGCTGACCAACCAAGCCTCACTTCACTGCTTCTTTCTACTTAGCCATCATGCCTGATTGACGCTGACAACCGTTTCCTCCCAGAATTTGTCTACTGTGTTTAAGCAGGTGGCTATCACTACATCCTATCAAAGTGAGTTCTACAAATTAATTGGAGTTTGGTCTAAGAGGCATTTTTTAAAATGTTCATGTCCAGAGCTATTCATTTGGAATACAGTGGTTTGTGTGCACTTGCTGTTGTCTAGGGTACTATCAGTAAGAGGTATACTTAAATATACAACATCCCATATATTACATTTGTTCTTTTGATGACCCACACAACTGTATTCCTAGCAAGGCTGTATATAGGTTTATAGTGGCGGCTGCATCATGTACATCATCATGTTCATCATCTCTTCTTTCTCAACAGTGTATGTGTGTAGGTTTACCTTGCTGTACTATTCCTGTTTCAGGGTGTACAATTTTGCCACTGTTACTAGCGAAGTTGTTAGAGAAGCAGGAGCAGGAAAAGGACCTCTGCAAGGAAAACCTTGAAACATTTTTTGAAGTACAAGAGTACATTGAGGCTAAGGAACATTCCAGTACATAAACAGTGAATACAAGCTAAATAGCAAATGGTGGGTTTGTAATTGTTTGCAGCTTCATCTGTGTGGTAAATGGAAGCATGAACAGTGGATGACATACTGCATGTGTCCCTATTCTGATAGTTCTTGCTGGAGCTGTGGAATAAGCAGTTCCTCTCCCATCCAGGCCTCCGGGACAATCTAAGCCTTAAATCTCTAGTTGTCTACAATAATTTCTGGGAATCAAATTTTGGAAATGCTACTTTAGGAATTTAGATAATAATGTTGCTGTGCACTTCTGTGCACTTGTTCCCTTGATGTGTCTGGGAACAAACATTCAGATATATATGTGATATTTTGGGGAAAGATCAGAGCTTGTGGACAGCAGTACATCAGAACTGGGCTAAAGTACGTAGCAAGGTTTGCAACAGCATATTCAATCACTGCTTCAGTCCCAACTGACCTTGCAGATCTACCATAAGTAGAGTTGATATTTTGTTTTAGCAAATGTTGGTTGAAAGGTGACCTTTCCTTTGACTGGTTAATTTGCTAGAACTCAATAAATTGTGGAGGTAGGTCTGCTCAAAAGGGACTAAATTAAAACTTTGAAAAAATCAATTCCATGTCTATTTAATGCTATATAGACAAATGTAGCTCTTTTGTAAGTAGGCTGCAAATATCTGTTTCAGATCTCAGAAACCTCTTGAGTATTTGCCAGTTGTTTGAGAACTGAGACAGGATGGTGAGCACTAATCTTGAAGCAGGCTGGTCTTTGAAAAAATGTGCTAAGTGCAAAATTATCTGAATTTGGGTCCATAATAAGCTGCTGAAATCTGATGTAGTGTTATCAAGGTGTATGTAGCTATTGATAAATCAGACCAACTTGGAACCAGTTTGACTTTTGAGAAGGCATTGGCTCATATATAACACTGTTTTCTTGTCAGTCATTGGTTTGGTAAATGGGACTGTGGATTCAAGTAGACTTTGTCCTCCCATCTCACTTCTGCATCTTTTCCTACCTTTCCTGGTTTGCTCTAATTGTAGCTTAATTATAAAGATTGCACTGAAAAATGGTAGCCATGTTGTGGCTGTTGCTCTCACATTGTAGGAGCAGTTGCTGTAGCAGATGAGGACAGTTCCTTTATTACACACATTCCTAAAGAGATGCAAGGTTATTCTGTTTGGGAGGGCTTTTTAATGGAGTTTGAGTTTTGATGGATACTGGAAATGGGTTGGTGTTTTTCCATTTCTGTTCTGTTTTCACTGCTGTTATTCTTGTACAGATTGTAAGCCAGCTTGAGTTCACATTGGGGTGGAAAGACAGAACATAAATGTTTTAAATAAATTTAATAACAAGAACTGCCTTTAAACCATGATTGAAACGCCCACATTACATCTTCGTTTTTCAGTTCATATCTTTGGCAATCTGTTATCTTGGGTAGCAGTATTTGTAGCAACCTGATCTGACTGACAAAGCAAACTGTGTTTAGAGCTGCCATGGAAAAGAAGGAAGGAATTCTGAACCCAGGTGGGAGTATGCAGGGCATGCCTCATTATGGCTTTATAGTATTGTGCCTGAATAGAGTCACTATTTTCACCTTTAAGTTTGCAGAGGATGACTGTGATGTGTGTATAATGCAATGAGCAGACATGTGCTGTGAATATATCTTTTGTTGGCCCAAATTAATTTACATTCTTTCTTTTTTTTACTGTAAGAAATTATGTTATTAAGGTGACTTATGCAGGACATAGCCCTGGTGACTTGCATTCACAAATTGTGAAGAGCTATTTTGGTATCTTGGTTGCAAGGAATGTAGAAGCATGGTACAGAATTTCATTATTTCTGAGGGAGATTTCAGTAAAGGGCTTACTAATGTTGCTCTAATTATAAAAGAAGGAATTGCCTAACCTACTTTTCATGTCCTGTTTTCCAGAACCTGAACAATAGTAACTCTTTATAGTATCAGTCTAATATTGAGAAAGCGATGGGTGGGTGGTTGAGCATGGTGGACTCTGTGTGTGTAGAAAGACATCACAACCTAGTATTTCTTGTTGAAACCTCCATAGGAAAATCCATCTGTCTGTGTGATGCCCCCTTCCTTCTTCCTCCTGTTTCTTTCTTTTTTTAGCATTTCAAATAAAAATAAATGCCAAGTGAACGAAGTGTGTGAAGTCCATATTGGTGGAAAGCTGTCTGGTAGTGAGAAACAATCTGTTTCTGTTTTGTGAAATGTTAATTTCATTGGCATAATAAAGAAGGGAATTGCTTCTCTTATGAGAGTGAGCATTGTGTCATGGTAAGAGCAGGTGGATTCTAACCTGGAGAACCGTGTTTGATTCCCCACTTGAGTGGCAGAGGCTTATCTGGTGAGCCAGATGTATTTCCACATTCCTACATTCTTGCTGGGTGACCTTGGGCTAGTCACAGTTTGTTCAGAATTCTCTCAGCTCCACTTACCTCACAAGGTGTCTGTTGTGGGGAGAGCAAGGGAAAGGAGTTTGCCACCTTACAGGAGAGAAAGGTGGGGTATAAATCCAAACTCTCCTCCTTCTCCTTCTATTTCAGTGACTCTGAAAACATAGAGCATCTTCCTTCCCTCTTAAAGCATCAATTCTTTCACCTGTAAAGTACAATTATAGAAACCAAATGGGGGTAGTGCATGTTGGGGTTTGTTCCAGGGCATGATGCTGCCCCGTTCATGCTTTCACAATAGATTTCATTCCACTTCAAACTGCTCTCCTTGAACTGGGACCTTTAGGAGGCTAAGCCAAGATAATTTAGAGCTTGGTTCATAAGGCCCTCGGATGGAATCTTGTGGGTGATTCTGCACAGGCCAAATATAATGGTTTCAGGGATGTGAAAAAAGCACTATGAGGGAGAAGTTCCTACAGAACTTGCTTCCCAAATGCTTCTAACCTGTTATATTTGGCTCAACCCAGGTTAAATGAAAGTTGCTAAATTAGCAACTTTTCCTCAGGTTTCACACACTTCCTGGTTACCTGTGTGAACTATGGCAAGCAGGAAGCCTTCTACCCCCCCCCCCCCCCCGCTTCTGTTCACAATTATGGTGGATTCTTCAGGCAGCTGCCATTATAGTGGATTCTCTAGGTGGCCACCATTTGGTGCTGGTAAGTGTGTGTGTGTGTGTGTGTGTGTGTGTGTGTGTGAGAGAGAGAGAGAGAGAGAGAGATTGATTGATTGATTCTAGGGTGGCGGGGATTCTCAGATGTGCAGTTCATAGGGAAACACAGTATTTCCTATGCAAACTGTGCTGCATCCTGATGCTGGGATCCTAGTGATCCCGGATGGCTCCTGTACCAACCATGCAAATAGCGACACCGGCAGCATGGGTTTGTTTAACCAGTTTGTTTTGCCTGTGCAGAATGGACCTATGATCACAACTAGTTACCTATTCAATGTATCATGAGCGATATTAGCCATAATTGTGTAGGTAGTGGGCATCAGTTACCTAGCCATTATGGAAAGCTATGAGGCATGGAAAATAGAAAAAAGCTGACAGGATCAAAAAAAAAATCCCTGTATGTGCACCTTTTCCATCATAACTGAGAAACCAATACAGAGATTCATATGGAAATGACAGTTAGCAGAAGACACCTAGGGGCTCCATAGCTTGTTCTCTCTGATTCTCAGAGAACGTTACAAGGGGTCTAGAAGGAAAAACTTAAAGTGACAATGCTCAGTGGTGCAAAAAGGATTCTTGGCTCAGAGAGGTATAGCACTCTCCACATTTTACTGAAAACAGGCTGAGAATTGATGTTAAATGGTTAAGCCCTCTTTCCTGCTAAAAAGACTTGGCTGGTGATGAACAGGAGACTATTCTGCCCCTGAGGAGAAAATCAGCCACTCAGATAAGCCCTTAAGAGTACTGCTCCATCATATGAAGGGGGATTACATGTTGGGGAGAACACAGACGAAGCAGGAGTTGAGTTCTGCCTTGAGAAGAGAGCAATGACAGCTCATGTCTGGCTGAGGAAAAAATAGCAAAGCGTAGCTCAGCCTGGTAGTGTGGCAGAGTGGTGTAGCTAGCTATAGCTATGGGAGAGAAGAGAGTGCTTGATTGCTGGACTTTTCTCTGAGGATGAATTTAGTCTGACTCTGGAGAAAGGGCAAGCTGGTGTGAGTGGAATGCTGAGTGTGAGAGAGGATCCCACCTAGTGGCTAGTCAAGAAAAATCTGTGCTTGAAAGCACTGTAGAAAACTCAAACTACTTCTGAAATCATAGCCAGTTTAAATTTTGTGCCTCAGCTGGGTTTCTACTTTGTCTACCTGGAGACCTATGTTGCTGATTTGTTCCTTTAAAACCAACCTGTAAACAAACAAACAAACAAACAAACAGATCTTCTTAGTTGTTCATATATCAATCCAGCCTCAGTGATCTCAATAATCTCTTTGTGTACCACAAAACTGACCTCACAGCAGCAAACCCAAAGCCTAGACCAGGGGTGTCCATTTCTGGTGCCCCAGATGTTCATGGACTATGATTCCCATCAGTCCCTGCCAGCATGGCCAATTGGCAGGGGCTGATGGGAATCGTAGTCCATGAACATCTGGGGCACCAGAGATGGACACTCCTGGCTTAAACATTCACTAATTGTAGAATAACTGAGAAGAAGGTTCACAACAAACCTAGTTCCAAAAAATCTTGGGAGGCTGTGTGCATTCACTCCATAGGAAAAAAAGGTTTGTCACAGTCACTCTTCTCATTCTACTGAAAGCAGACTGAGAATGATTTTCAAAGTGGTTAAGCCTTCTTTCCTATTGAAAAGGCCAAGCTTCCATCCAGACATAATTCTCTCCTGAACTGTAGCATCACTGTGGGATTACAAAGAACTCATCCTTTTGGAGGGCAATAATACCCTGACCTTAGCAGAACAAAAGGGTGATAGAATCAAAAGAGCCAAACCTAAAAAGAACACATTGAAAAACCTGTTCAAGAGGGGCTATTAGAAATCTTCTTATAGGTCTATTGTTATATCATAATCTTTCATCTCAGTGAGAGGTGCAACACATTAAGGTAACAGAGACTTTTCTTCTAATCTCCGGTGTTTTGGTTGGCGAGGCAGACCATGAAACCAGCTTGGTAGAAGATTACAGTGAATGAATGCTCTGGACTCCAATCTTACAAATATGAAGGAGTTTGCAAATTAGGAAATGTTTTAATTTGGAGCATGTCTACGTACTTTGTGGATGGAAGGATCACATTTTCGCTAGCCTTACTAATTCCTCTTGTGGGGTTGATCTGTTGTCAATGCAAACAGCGCTGTACTTGGAGCAGCATCGAAAGCTACATGGAGAATTATGACCACATGGAAGTAGCCCTGCTCATTGGTTCTCATATTGATTACAGATTCAGAAGCAGACTGTAAACATTTGGTGTGTGGTGTGGGTTGGGTATGGTAAATCTCATCAATTGGAAGACTTGCCAACTCCAGTTTGGGAAATTCCTGGAGACTTGGGGTTGCTGCCTGAAGTGGGTGAGGTCTAGAGAAGAGAGCTCAGCAGGGATGTGATGCCAGAGAGTCTGCCCTCCAGAACTGCTATTTCCTCCAGGGAAGCTGATCTCTGCAGTCTGGAGATGAGCTGTAATTCCATGAGAAGTTCAGGCATCACCTGGAGGTTGGCAAGCTAAGTGGGTGTGACTTCTGGATCAAATAGTGGAGAAAATTTGGTAGCTGCTAGTAGTACAATGCATATGAAGTGGAATATACTGTAACATATCGATTCCCAAAGTGGGTGGTACTGCCCCCCTGAGGGCAGTTGCAACATAAAGGGGGGGGGGTTGAGGAATTTTGAGGCTGTGGGGGGCAGCAGAGAACGTTGGGCTGGTAGGGGGGCAACACAGGGATTCCTGGGACTCCTGGTGGGGAAAAATGAGTTTTTTAGGAAAAGCAGCAGCACTCTCATACTACGTAGGCCTGAGGTGGGGACAGGGGAGCCAAGGCAAAGAGCCCTGTCGCTGCTGCTTTGCCAGGCAAGATGTTTTTAAAGGAAAAGCAGCAGCACTCACCTCATTCTGTAGATGGGAGGAGCCAAGGCAAAGAGCCACCAAAGGCAACTTTTCTACTTACCTGTGCCCCATTTCCATGGTTCTCTCAAAAAGACCTACATAACTGCTACCCTGCACTGTGGGACAAAGCCAAGATGTACTTTATTGCCTTCCCAACACCATATTTAGTAGAGCAGGGCTTCAGTGTAGTCACCCAGCTTCTTTCCAAGTAGAGAAACAGGTTAAAAATTACTGAATGTGGCGATCTAAGACTTCTTCTTAGTGCCTTGCAGCCTGATGTTGAGAAACTGATATCTCTGCACATCCATCCCATTAAAACTGTGAAAACGTAATGGGTGAGATGCAAACATACCCTTTCATATTGTTAAAACAGCTCAATAAATCTGCTTACTTTAACTAGGTCTTGTTTTTTTGTGTGAAATGCATAATTGTGTTCACAGTGTTAGAGTTTGCTTTGAATTTGCAGGAGACTTAATGCCAAAAAAGAGGTGTGTGTTCATGTGTGTATGGAGGACTCCAGGGATGTGGTCTGGGAGTCAAGGGGGCAGCAGCCTGAAAAAGTCTGGGAATCTGCTGCAACATGATAACTCTTCCACTGGATTATAGAGGCAGGGGTGCTTGCTGCGGCTGGGCAGGTTGTTTGGGTGTCACTGAAGTCTATAGAGTGTTTTCATTGTACCACTTTGAGCCAGTTCCAATACGACATTTTGATTTTACCAGTGAGCTGAGATGAACACCATGGGTGCCAGCCTAATAAAATAACCTCTCCAGACAGAACATAACCTACTAGTTAATTGTCTGTATATCATGTGAACTGAATTTTTGAATAGTTATAGTACATAAGATTATATAGCCACAATTTATGTGGTAATCTCTTAAAAAATTTTTTTTACAAGAAAATATCTTCAGGATTCACTCTGAACCATCTTGTGGATTCAAAATGCTACATTAGTTGGTGCACCATCTATGAGCAGTAGATTCCCCCCCCCCCCCAAGCAATTAAACCTCTAGCCCTGTCTCAGCTGGGATGCAGTGCAGGAAGCAGCCTTCTTAATCTCTTTTCATTTTGGGGGGATTGTTCTGTAAAGAGCTGCCATCACCAACCACACTGCATCGCTCTGGGTAATCTCTGAACTGCTTTGTTCTTGCTTCTCAGTCCGCCAGGAGCTTTTAACTTGCCCTACAGCCATGTTCATCCTTTCTTGCAGGCAGAGGAGCAGAACCTTCCCTGTTTTACAAACCATTCTTCTTATGGCCAGGATGCTTCTTATGGCCAACACAGAGGCTCAAAGTGGATGCATAGATAGATCCCCTATGTCCTCCTGAGACTAATTGCTCAGGTCACAGGCAGAATGACATTGAGGACCCTGCCTGCTAGATCTTAGTGCAGGGCTATGTGCAGCAAGACAATCTCTTTTACCTGTGTGTAAATACCAAGCAGGGAATCGTCTTTTGCCGGGTTGCTCCTGCTAGTGAGAGTGTGTGAACTTGGGAACATTATAGAACTTGTCTTCAGGGAGATATTTGGAAATGTTGTGCAGACAATTATTCAAACACTGTCTTTCCATTTAAAAATGGAATGTAGATTTAGTATAGCATAACTCAGTTCAGAGACTTCGCCTGCTATTCAGACCTGCAGCATTTTAAAATTCCTGCAGTGAAAGATCTTTGTTCCTTAATAGGCAATTTCTGTTGTCTCAGTTTTGGGTGAGCAGATGACCTTGAGCTTCTCCCAGTGAAGATGTCCCTTTTTGAAACAAATCTTTTGTTTGCTACAAAGGATGGGTACCCTTTCTGGAGGACGTAATTGTATATTATGAGGTGATCCTCTCTGCTGCAGTGTCTCAAGGGATAGAGGACATTGAATTGAAAGGGGAGGGCTTTCTCTCTAAATGCTGAGGGAGTAGAAATTTTCTTACTCTGGAAATCAATAGAAGTCAAAAGACCTTTTTACATACTTCTTCACTAACATTGGCGATGCTGGCAGGGGCTGATGGGAATCGTAGTCCATGAACATCTGGGGTGCCATAGGTTGGCCACCCCTGATAGGGTAACAAACAGCACAGATCCTTCTTCTCACACTACCCCCCATCCTCAAATAGATACTCTTCTCCAGTACATATTTGAACCAGGATGACCTCATACTGGCTAAAATTTGAGACCTCCATAAACCTTTGGAACACCTTTGCCAACGGTCAGAAATCTTTAAACCAGTATTTCCTAAAATGGCAAATGTTGTATTCTGATTTTAAGACATCTGACTCAAAACTGAACAGTTCAGTAATTTGCACTGGTTAATGAATGACTCCAGGCTATCCTGGTCTCATCAGTTCCCAGAGGCTTAGCAGGGTCGACCCTAAATGGGCAACTTCCAAAGAAGACCAGGGTTGTGATATGGAGGCTGGCAATGGCAGACTATTTCAAAAACGGGTCATTGTAAGTCAGCTGTGACTTAATGGCGCACAAAAAATGTACTTCAGAATATGGATGCATCTGGAGAAAAGCTGGGCTCTGGGTGCTGGTCTGCAGCAGAATTTCTCAATTGCTGCCTGTCTGTTTCATCTGATCTTGCACTGCTAGCTGATTTTTTTGCACCTTGAAGTATGAAAGATGCACTCACTCTCTCATAAGGAACAGCTGTTGCTTGTTGCCTTTGAGAAGGGGAGTAAACTCTTCCATAATTAGTCAAATATGGGAGTTGGTTGACAGTCTGATCCAAGATATATTAAGCAGAAGTTAGTTCAAGTGACACTGATGGGACATCAGAATTTTGGACTCCAAAAAAACTTTCAATTTTTAGTATACATCTTAAAGCAGCCTCATAAAGCAGCCGGTCATTTTTTCCATTTGCAAATGGGGAACTAGCCTTTAGGACTGCTAAAGGCCACTCACAGATCCATGGCTGAACTACAACTTCTCTCCAGCTCCAAAGTGAATGTTTTATGCACGAGTCTGTGGGCCAAAAACTAAAAATTCACTTATTGGTATAAAGTGAGGTGGCAAAATACTCCAAAATCTGTGCCAGCACTGGGCTGGGAAAGACCTGGAGATTTTGGAGGTGCAGTATGAGAAGGGCAGGATGTAGTAAAAGGAAGGACTTCAATAGGGTATAATGCCATAGAAGTCTCTTTTCAAAGATTTTTCCCAGGTGAACTGATCTCTGTCACCTGGATCTCCAGCCACTACCTGGAGGTTGGCACCCTACTTCCCAATAGACCCAGGATCTCCACTCAAAATCCAATCATTTGCCTACAAAGGACCTATTCACATTCATTCTACACTTGGCAGTCAGAGAAGGAATTCAAGTCTGTCCCCTTCTAAATTTGAATAAAGGAACTTGAGAAACAGCTTCCTTTAAGCAACTAGTGTACTGTATATAGTTTTGTCCAATGGTTGGGAAGCGGGAGGAAGAGAAAAGTAACATTTCTTGGAGTACAGTTAGATTTGAGTCTAGTAGCACCTTAGAAACCACCCCACCCCCCCACCCCAAAAAAGTTTCAGGTTATCAGCTTTCTAGAGTCAAAGCTCCCTTCTTCAGTAGTCGTTGTCATCATTGTCGTCGTAATAGTATAATATGTCAAGAGATTACGTTCCTACCAACTGAACTTTCCTTTGCAAATCTAAAGTACCAGGCTTTTCCCATATGCAGATAAACATTTTTCCTTTGCACTCTCTTGCAAATCTCACTGCCAGGACTTTTCCTTTTTTTTTCTTCCCTCACTTCTGTTTGTTGGCATTCAGACTATATACATGCCCTGTTGATACTTTGATGTGCTCTATTCAGTTATTCTGTTCAGTCCGAAGCTGCTGGCATCCATCTTTCCTTGTCCTCAGTTTCTTTTCCAGAACTAAGGTACTAGAGATGAAGGACAGCCTTTTGTTTAATGTGCCATTCCCACTACCGGTCTGGCTTATTCCCTGCCATTTATTTTATTCTGGTATCCAAAGTTGGAAAGAAAGCTGGCACTAAGGGCATGGGAAAAGGGGACTCCATTATGAGCAAGGCTGCTCTTCGTGTTTGAATACGAGGGCTGAGAACTGAGTTCTGTGCTTGTAAATCTTAAGAACTGTTGTTCATTTAAAGAGATCTCATATGTTTAACATCTGGATTGATATTTGGATTGGGGACTGCCTGCTTGACAGTCCCCAGTGGGACTATTCTGCTTGTCATTATTTTTCGCTGTTTCTTCCCCTGTCTTTGTCCAATCATCTGTTGCTGTGGAAATAGAAATGGTATTATTTCAACCTGACTAAGAACTGATCCATGAACCTTTTCTATCTTGTTGTGGTGAAGAGGGCAGCAGATTCAGAGTAGGTAAAATAAAGTACTATATTACAAAAGGCATAATTAATCTATGGTAGCACTTCCAAAACAGGCTGTCCAGTAATCCCTGAGGTGTGTGAGGGTAGATCTGCGAGGCCTTTACACAGAGAGTGAGTCCCCCTCACACCTATCAGTTTTCTAGGAATAGAGAGCAGGAACTCTCTGCCTCCAGAAAAGGAGAGAGACTTGGCTATCCACTCTTTCAAAGAGCAACATGCATGAAGCAGCCTTTGCCCATAGCTTCCTGATCACATCAGAGCACTAGTCAGAAAAAGCACTGATTAGCAGTCAGGAATCAATAGTTTAATAATAGGAACTTCAGTTGATTAAGTGGTTTGTGCCAAGGAGGTACAGTCTTGTTTGTTTTGACTGTCAAGTTACAACGGACTTATGGCAACCCAATGGGATTTTCAATGCAAGAGACGTTAGGAGGTGGTTTGCCATTGCCAGTCTCTGCATCATGGCCCTGGTATTCTTTGGAGATCTTCCATGCAAATACTAGCCTGGATCAGGGCTGAGAGTATGTGACTGGCCCAAGAGCATGCAGCAAGCATCCATGGCTGGAGTGGGATTTGAACCTGAGTTTCCCAGGTCCTAGTCTGTCACCTTAACCACTACATCATGGTAACTCTCACAGTCTTAATACATGGATCATAATTACTTCAGGTATAACATTGAACTGGTTATCATTCTGTTTTCCAGTGCAGTGGATTCATGATAGAGAGATGCCACTTTGTAATAGCAAAGTCAACCAAATCTTTGGATACTTAAATCTGGTGACTGAAATTGTGAACGGGCAAGGCAGATCTTTTTAAAAACCTAAAAGGGCCCCAGGTTTGCAGGAAACATGGGAAATTTTAAAAAATGAAAATTGGGGTTTTAAAAAAATGTGGAAATGATAAAGGAGTTCCTGTAGCTTTGAACAATGGATTTCCTCAGTTCTGTTGTTAAGCAACTACAGTTTTCCAGGCTGGGTTTCTGGGAATAAAAGGCAGGGGCAAATGGCAAAATATGCTTTCCAAGCATATTTTGACTTTTGAGGGAAGACTCACTGGAATCAGGCCTGGCTAGGGTTGCCAAGTCCAGGTTAGGAAATTCTGGAGGTTTTGTGGTGAGGTGTGAGGAGGGCAGGGAAAAACAGACTGCCAGGGAGAAATCTAGACTGAAACCTTCCTTCTGATATGCTCATTTTCTATGATATTTAAAGGAAAACATTAAAACATACTACCACTCACCTGCAGGATGAAGGGGTACACTCATAGAAAAATGCTTTGCCATCTGATTCTGCTGATCATGTAAATGGTTCTATGACCATGTTTCAAAATATGGTGGCTTTTGATTTTACCACTGCAGATGAGGCAGATCAGATGCCCATTGTGATGTAGTTTCTGGGGTTCCGACAAGAATTAAAACTGAGTTTAAATCTGTGATAAACATTTTTTGTGTTTTCCTCAGCCCTGTTAAATGATTTTTAAAACTCTGCTATTTTTGCAAAGGTCATAGTCAACATTAAGGCATATGCAAATATAACCCCCATGCCCAGAATGGGTTGGCCCAGAATGGGTTGACCCAGTAAGGGGTGGAGACTCGGAGCAGCAGAGAGGCTGAAAGAGCTCTTTTGCAGAAGAACAAGGCTACCAGACTTGGACCTTGATTTCTATAAGCCCTTAACACCTTGTTAAGGTAATTTCAATATTGTTGGGAACTACTGGGAAGGTAGTTGTTGTTTTGCTGTGTTGTAAATGTTGGAGTTTATTGTTTCAGGGTTTCTTTTGTGGTTGTAATGGGTGAGAGTTCTCCTGGAGACCTTCATCATGTTGCAACCTGTTCATCAAGCCCTTGGAGTCTTCAGGAGCCAGCCAACTTGCAAAGAAGATTTGGACTTGGCAATATCAGTAGACTGTAAATAGAAGGACTTGAAATGCAACCTGAACAGGACCTTGAATTGTAACGTTAAATGTTGATGTTTTAAAAGTGTAAATTGTAAAGAAAAGTAAACCATTTTGTTGTTTAAAAATTGTTGTTGCAACTCATTCCAAGTGCTGGCCCCACAGAACCCACAGCTGAGGGTTACATAAATGGCTTTCAACCAGCGTGGGGCTTGGAAGCTGAGATTGCAAATATGTAAATTCGCTTTGCAATGGAAGTGTGCAGCATAAGTTGGGGGGTTTGATCCCCATACAATTGGTTTTGTTATGTGATGTAAGTTCAAGAGATGTTGCTGTGTTAATTTGAAAACCACTGTTTGGAAGTTGCATGAAAGGAAGGGATTCCAGTTGTAATCCCCCCATCCCTTTCTGCAAACTGCTTGGCTGGAATTGCAAACAATTGCTGTAAAGAGTTTTGCAAACGCCAGTGCAGCTGCTAAGCTTTTATAAGGGAAAGACAATGTTCTGCATTCAGATGCACCAAATGTGGTTCCTCCAAGTACAGGAATCTCTGGGGAAATCATTGTTTAATGATTTCAAAAGTTGCATTGCAATTACTGTCGGGACGACAGAATTTTAGTGGGGGAGAATGTAACCCCCATGCCCAGAATGGGTTGGCCCAGAATGGGTTGACCCAGTAAGGGGTGGAGACTCGGAGCAGCAGAGAGGCTGAAAGAGCCTCTTATATTTAAAAGAAAAGTAAACCATTTTGTTGTTTAAAAATTGTTGTTGCAACTCATTCCAAGTGCTGCCCCACAGAACCCACAGCTGAGGTTACACAAATCCTTTCAAAGAAAATACATATGGATTAACTTGCTGAGGAGCCGTTGGTAGAACTGATGGTCTTGAACTATTGATCTAGTGAGTTCCAGCAACATCCAGAAGCAGAACTGTGTAAAACCATGGAGAAACAGGCTGCAAAAGGCACCCAGTGACGCAGGTTGAATGTCACTTTTCTCATGGCAATGTAGGCGGCCAATGCAGTTAATTGCTGGTCTTATGTCACGGAAGCCATTGTTGTCTTGAGGCTGGGGAGGGGGGAAAACTGTTGCAATGGGCCCCCCTACAGAGACTTACCCTGCAGTTCCACATTGTGGCATAGTAATGACACTTCAAAGGCAGGTGCCTGCCATCTGTCACTGATCTCATCCCCCTCCAGGTAGGGACGCAGCAGCAGGAAGGTGGCTCTCAACCATTTAAGCTTTGCTCAGGGATTTCATTTGCTCTTTGTAGGAGGATTTACTTATTAAGATGTATAACTGTGCAGACACTTTGTGTGAAGCAATTTTGAATGATCTGTATAACTGTCTTCCTCATCTATGCCTCATTTGCAAGAATGCTTTCAACTGTTGTCCTTATGAACTGTTTGCAATTTGATTAAGAATGGTATAGTGCTCTAGGATGAGAAGCAAGTACAGACATTTGGAACGCGAAAACCCAAGTTCAAAATCACTCATCTGCTGCATGATGGGGTGAATCACAATCAAGGATCAACCTAAGTTTTTCATTTGTAAAAAGAGAATAATCATCAACTTCAGAGGACATTTATGTAGATGAATTAGTTATAAAATTATTTTCTACAAGTTATTCCTGTACTGGCTGTTTAGCTGCAATCATTGTGAGAAGTTACTGTGCCTAGTTGAAGGTGGGCAAGTTTTCCAATGTATGCTAAAAGTACTGTCAACTGTGGAGAAAACAGTTTGCTTTGATTGTTAATCCACTTTCTTTCATGGCCATTGATCAATATAAGATAAATGCAGTCACATTTTAACTGGTTCCCATCCCTCCTTCACCTTATATTGCTAATTGACTAAGCCCATTTACTTCTATACCAGCTTATGTTGTTATTTTTTTAGTTAGCTCCACACTAATATCACCTTATTTGTACATAACCAATGTATGCAAGCACCAAAAATATATTATCTTTCACTTTTACCATCTTTCTGTTTATTTCATTCCTCATTCTACCTGTTGTATGCTCCTATGTTATAAACAACCATTTTTAAATTATTTAAACATTTGTAATTACTCTACTCATCTTAAATCTATAATATCTATCGTACTCTCGATCCCTTTTACCCCTCCTAATTCTCAATTTAATCTCTTGGTGTTTTGTTGCTCTCTATAAAAAGAATTAGAAAAGATAACAGAAAGCACTTTCAGGGTGTCTGAAGATCTTTTTTGTTCTTATTGAAGAACTTTCTCACATATTGAATATCTGTGATCTTCTGGCACGCTCCATTGAAGGTGAAGCCCAACCCCTCAAAATCCATCTGGATGGGATTTTCTTCTGTTTCAAAGCATCTGAGAGAAATTTATACTTTTTATGTTTCAGCAGCATCTCACGTGGTAGTTCTTTCATGATGATTAGGTGTGACTTTGAAACTTCATGTTTTTTTCTGGTAATGCATAAGAAGGATCTCTTCTTTAAGTGATCCTCACGTGTCACATTCATGATACAATCATGTTGGCGATTCTTGTTCTTAGCTGCTAAAGATGTTCCACAAAAATGTTTATCCACCACAGACTCTATGAGGAGGGAAAATATGTTTGTGTAAACTTATTTGCAGAGTTATGACTAATAGCTGTTGTTAATTAATGTTTATTCAAAACATCAGTCAGTAAGGACCAGTTGACATGTACATATTCATAATTTGATTACTGCAGGATCACATTGTTACTTGCATATGTAAATGAATATATCAAACACCACAGATAGTATTTCAGCATTGCCTCATGCTCAGTGCTTTTCAATAGAATTAGATCAGATGTTTTGCTGTGCGTCATTATGATAGAGGGAAAAACCTCCAAGCAATATCAATGTGTATATATGCCTGCTATAAGATTCATTGACTTCTGTCTGTGAAATATACAGTAGCATAACTATTTTGAGAATTTACCTTTAATTCAGTCAGTTTTCCCTCACTTGTATTCTTAATCCAGTTTTATCATCATCTCTCTCCTCTGAACTCCCTCAGATCTGTACATGTTCCTCATAAGTGATGGGAAACAAAACTGAACCTAATTTTCCAGCTGAATTTGCCCAACTATTTATTTCTATAGACAGTTTAAATGCTACCTTTCCAGAGACTTACTTGATGCAGCTAAGCAGAATCAAATAGTTATTTTGCTTGGACAGGATAACCACCACCCCTACCCCCTGGCAGAAACCATTTTTTTTAGGCAGCCTGGTTAAGAAACAAACACTGTTTTTTTGCTGAGAGAAAACACCAATGAACCAGGAAGGTCTAAGAAGAAGCCTTTTACCTCCTTCTCTCAGAGGCACTTATCTGATAAGGAGCAAGTGGGAAGGGGGAGGGAAGGTTGCAGAGACCTGAGGGCTGAGAAGGCATTTGCCTGACCTCAAACTGTCTCCTACCCTGAGAACTCTGGTCTGAGCTGACCTCTTTGTGACTCAGCCTGAGAAGTGGTTGGTAAGGAGATATAAATAACACCTAGTTTATCAGGGCAGCTGCCTGCCTTGGGCGATCGTGTCCCAATCAAGAAGATTGTTTTCCTTCTTCTATCAAGGATCAGGGCTTAAGGAAAAAGGAACATGTGGGGAAGGTGTGACTGGACTTGGCTTTGTAAGTCGATGACAGAAACGCTCCCAGCTGACTTATGGCAAGTCCATAAAGTTTTCAAGGCAAGAGACATTTGGAGGTGGTTGGCCATTTCCTGCCTCTGTGTCATGCCCCTGGTATTCCTTGGAGGTCTTCCATCTAAATACTTTCCAAGTTTCAGGCTGAGAGTGTGTGGCTGGCACAAGGTCACTCAGCAAGTTTCCATGGTAGAGTAGAGATTTAACTTGGGCTTCCCAGATCCTAGTCTGACACCTTAATAACTACCTAGTCAGATGTATACTACAGCTACTAATACAATAGGAAGGTTCAACCCAACAAGTGCAAAAGCAAAAGATACAATACTAGAATACAGCAAAAATCTAAAGCAACTAAATGCAAAACAGCAACCAAAAACAGCCATATGCAGTGAAACAAGAAATAATCCAACCAGTACAGCAATGAAATATCCAATAAGAATATTTAAGTGGAAACAGCTCTAATGGGTACAAAAGCAAGGAGTAATCCAACCAATACAGCAGTGAAATATCCAATAGGAGCATTCAAGTAGAAACCACTCAAATGAGTACAAAAGGACAGGTTCCAGATAACAATAATTCCTGTTTCATATGGGAATAAAACTGCTTTTCTTCTTCGGCAAAGACTTAAAACTTTGGCTGAGTTGATTTAGAGTTTTTTGGGGCCCATTATTGCAGATTATTGAATGCAAATCCAACCCCTGTGGAGCATCCTTTTGGACAGATGATACTCAAAGGAGACAGCAGTTGCGGGCAAAAAACAAAACTACGCAGGGACTTTATATAGACAGCTCCTTTGCTGGTAGGCCCAGTGGGGAAGGTGCTGGGTAGGTGTTTCGGGCCTGGAGGGGAAACGAACAGCTGTTGACGGGTCTGACAGGGAAGGTGCTCTCCTGCCGAGCTGCGTAGAGGTTTTGGGTGTGGGAGAGAAGACCACTGGTGGGCCTGGTGTGGAGGGCACTCTCCCACAGGCCCTGGTAGGTGTTCAGGAACTGGGGGAAGGGGGAGAGGAGGGAAGTTTGGTGGTCATGGAACCTGGCTTGCTGCTTGCGGGGAGGGTGGATTGGGGAGGTTTAAAGCCAAGTAGGGGGATGGAGAGGCCAGTGGGATGGAATGTCATCCACCAGTGGGCTCACAGGACTCACATTGTGAGTCCTGCACGCCCATTGGCTGGGGGTTCAATGTTGGACATTCAGTCCCTTAGGGAATTATGTATAAATATTCATATGCAAAAGGAAGATTGGCATACACAATTGTTGACTGTTTTCCATGGTAGTCTAAGCACCGATCCCAAATAAGTTTTTATTAGAGAATTGGTTATGTAATGATAACTGCAGGAAATTTTGCAGATAAGAGTCCTGAGTAGAAGGTATGTGTTTGGTAAACCCACCCAGAAAAAAGAACAGTAAAGACCAATGGTAGCCAGCAATCCCAACCTGAAAAAGTTTTTTTTAAAGAAAACTGGCACAGTTCAATGCTGGGTTTGGCAGAGTCTAGCTTTAAACTGCAGAGTCCTCCTCGAAGCCCACATTTTAAAGCTGGACCCAGCCAGGTAGAGGCCAGCCTTGAACTACAGGCTTTGCCCTGGCTGGGTTCAACTTTATACTGCTGACTTCAGAGATGGAATCTGCAGTTTAAAGTTAGACCCAGCTGAGCCCAGCCTTGAACTGCATGCCCCCCCCCCAACTCCACATGGAGTTGGAGAGGTTGAGGGGGGGGGAAGCAGTACACGTGTGCCCTGGCCGCCATCTTTAAAAGATACACTTCTTGCAAGATCCTCTCCTCCCCTTCAGTTTGTTCCATAGAGATCCTCGTTTTGAACTGCAGTTCAGCCACAATGCCCAGGTATTCCCAAGCTGGCCTGGGCTCTCATTTGTTGTTGTAATTTTTAATTTCCCTGTGTTTTTGTGCTTCTTTTTCCAGATTTGTCTTCTGTGAGGCATTTCAGCAGCCATGCCCAAAATTATACCACCCTCCTGCTAGAGGAAGAGAAGGGAATTCTTTATGTAGGGGCCAGGGGGGCCATCTTTTCCTTAAATTCCACCAACATTGCTGACGGCTCCCATCGGATAGTAAGTTCAACTGCATCTCACTGACGTACTAACAGTCATTCCCTTTGTGATCTGCTTTGTGAAATTTAGGTTCCCAAACACAGTGTATCGCGTTATACAATAGAGATACCTTGGAACACCTTAAAGAGGTCTGCTTTTGAGAGGGTGCTGAATGAGTACTTTGTGAAATCTCAATTCTACAGCAGACTCAAATGTGGGACCCCTGTTAAGAACATAAGAAAGAGCCTGCTGGAGCAGACCAGAGTGCATCTAGTCCAGCACTCTGCTACTCACAGTGGCTCACCTTTGGGGAGCTCACATGCAGATGTAAAAGCAATGGCCTTCTGCTGCTGCTGTTCCCGAGCACCTGGTCTGCTAAGGCATTTGCAATCTCAGATCAAGGAGAATCAAGATTAGTCACCATAGATCGGCTACTCCTCCATAAATCTGTCCAAGCCCCTTTTAAAGCTAACCAGGTTAGTGGCCATCACCACCTCCTGTGGCAGCATATTCCAAACACCAATCACACATTGCGTGAAGAAATGTTTCCTTTTATTACTGCAGTCCTAATTCTTTCCCCCAGCATTTTCAATGGATGCCCCCTGGTTCTAGTATTGTGAGAAAGAGAGGAAATTTTCTCTCTGTCGACATTTTCTACCCCATGCATAATTTTATAGACTTCAATCATATCCCCCTCAGACGTCTCCTCTCCAAACTAAAGAGTCCCAAACGCTGCAGCCTCTCCTCGTAAGGAAGGTGCTCCAATCCTTCAATCATCCTCGTTGCCCTTGTCCCTCAATCAGTCCAGGAGAAGAGTCTGTTCTTCTAGCAGGAAAAGGAGTATGAATATCTAGAAACTTATGCATCCACACATCTGTTTATTTAGTGTCCTGACTGCAATGTCTTTTTCCTGTGCTCTGCAGTTGTGCAGAATGAGAAGGAATACTTTGGCCAGGCAAAAATTTGATAATATCAAAGAAAGGCATTTTTATCTCCCTCTCACTTTTGCTTCCACTTACCCTGTAGCTTTCCTTTAAGCTTTTACTTGCAACATCCAAGTTCCAATTTTGGTCACGAGCTTTTAAAAGCTAATGGACCACAAAAATCTGCAATGCTACTTGGATAAACCCACTTTCCCTGCAAAATAAAAAAACATGAACTTTGAAGAGCCCTTGTGAGCTTCATGGGTATTGCTTCCTAATGTTACTGCTCAGCCACCATTTGCTTTGTTGGGCTCCCCAGTGAGTAATGATCCCACTTTTCATTTTGCAGATAGAATGGAAAGCCTCTCCTAAGAAGCAGGCAGAATGTTTGAAAAAGGGCAAGAACAATAAGGTAAGTGCAGCCCAAGTCTTTGCTGTTTTGCCACGTTGTCTGGGCTGCTGATCTGTTCATGCCTGTCATGAACAAATGGTGCGTCGTAGAATTCCTCTGTAAACCATATTATCTTTTCCTCTGCAGACAGAGTGTTACAACCATGTCAGGCTTTTGCAGCGACTGAATGCGACCCATTTATATGCCTGTGGAACATATGCCTTCCACCCCCTCTGCACATACATAGTGAGTAAAAGATGTGGGAATTTTCACCTTGGACTGATGACCCTTTTTTTGGCAGTGATGTTTATGGAAAGAAGATCAGAACTTATTTGTTTGCAACCAGAATCTGAACTTGCTATTAGTCTCTTTGTTACCTGCAAATATCATCTTGAGAAACCATTTCTGCATACAAAATTGGCTATGGGTACACTTTCTATGTTTGGGGCAATGACCCAGTCTCAGATCCTGGCTGCTGTATTGGTAGCCCTTGCCAAGAAATGCTAAGGTCATAAGGATCAGGACTTTTACTGTATGCCAGATGGAGGGATGATTTGGGAAGTCCCTTTTTCTCTCCTATCCTGCATTTTGCCCTCCATAGTTGGCTATTTGTTTCCTGATGCTTTAAGAGACTTGCCTGGACTATACTAACGCAATATAAACTCTTTCTATTAAAAATATAAACTCTTTCTATTAAAAAGGAATGGAAAGTTACATCATTAGCATGCCTAATCCCTTCAGACTCACATTTAGTGCACTGAGGCTCTTTCCGCGCACCAATAGCAGGTTGCAGTTGGGATAAAGTAACCCGCTTTTCTGTTTTCGCGTTTGCATGCATCTGTGCAGGCAGCGATTGGAGCCCATGGAAGCAATGTAGGTTGCTGTTGCGCCTTTGCATGGAGGTACGCTTATTTTTAAAAAATGTACCTCCCACCAATGCGTAGCAATGCAGGTATGCACCCCACAGCCCTGCTGACATTTCCCCTTTAACTGGGACTTAATGGAATGTTATTTATCAAGTGATGTTATTTATCTCCATGCCATGAAAAACTGCAATTGCCTGTTTCTACATGTTTCACTGGGCTTTTGGCCCAAGAATGCCCCCAGCATAGGAGTCTGACTTATGCCACCCAAAAGGGTGAATTCATTTTGGGCTATGGGGGATTCTCTGGTGGCCAGAGTTTTTCCTGTTTTCACCACCTTCCCATGCTGCCTGGATACCCTCTAGAGTTGCTGTGCTGTTGTCCCCAGCCACTGCAGCTGCTCTCTGGATTGGGCTGTTAGTTCTTCTGAAGTTATTGCAGTCATAGTTTCAGGATTAAAGAATTCAAAACCATTTTTTTCACAAAGGGCATCGCGTGTAAAGAGTACAAGAGCCTTTCCTTGTGGCTTGAATGAAGTATCAGCTACTATTTCTCTTGGACACAGAATTTGGAGTTCAATGGTATAATCAAATTTTGCAACTTCTCTACTTAGCATTCAACTTCAAGCCCCATCTTCTTGCCTACAGTACTTTCCTTTACAAGTTCATGTATGCAGGGTGCCGAAGTCCTATGAACCCTTTGACTCCTTATTGCAGTGCTTGTGAATATGTTCTTCCTGGATGCATGTGACTGGGAAGACGCAAGAGAGAGCTTTTATAAGACAGAGAACCAAGGACTGCTTCTACCTGACGGCCTCTTTGCTCTTCTACGATCAGCTGAAAGAAAAATTATAGTTGTGGTTCCATCCTGTGCTTAATAGAATGCTCCATCCAATTAAAATCCCCCAATACCTGTCCCCACATAAGTAGAGCCTATGGTTGCTCAAGAGTAAGTCCTGCCTGGTGCACTGGAGCTGAACTCCTGACCACTGGTAGTTTTGCAAACAAGTCCCTTATTATTACCTCCTGTCCCATGTAGGTAACCTGCTATTAGTTGAAATAAAAAATAATTAATTCCAGGGAAAAAACCTCTAGTGTGAAGGTATTCAGGTGGCTGCCAGGTGCCTTTCCCAGGCATGCAGTGCCATGGTTCTTCAAGCAACAGCAGTGAGTGTGTCTATCCTTGGTTTTCTTCCTGAAGGCGAGAAGTGAGCGAACAAGGGAGAGGTGACAACTAGACAGTGAGGATTTCTGAATAAGGGGGAGAAGGTTGGTTGCACAATTTCCAAAAAGAAGTGGAAATTATAAACAAACAAGACGACACAGCATCTCCTACTCTTCACACCATTTCCTTGGATAACTGGTAGTGGTGCTCCCACTGCAACTTCCTACTCACAGTCATTCACATAACTGACACAGACGTCAAGTACCTCATGAAATACTATAATTACATCAGCATGGCAGGTGTTGGAAATAACTCCATGTTTTCCTCCTCCATTGGAGATAGCACTCCAAATATATGTTCCCATCTCTTCTTCTGGTCTTTCATATATCCTTATCTATGGTACTGAATTGTGCTAAACAAAGCATCCTGCATTCTGATAGCTACATGGTGGCCAAAATGACCATGGTTCACTCATCTTCTATGCGTTCTCAAAGCCCAGAACCTTAACCTTTCATTGCACACTGACCATCTGTCCCAGAGCAACAGGAACATTCTTCATTGCAGCATTGTTGTATTGAATTTGATAGTGGGCAAATCCATCCCATCCACCACCAACCTGCTTACAGTGTCCTACTCAGTTTCCATAAGCCTTTCTGTATATATCCATTCTTTCTTTATCTCTTTTTATTTTAAGCTGAAGTATTTCCTTATAATGCTGAATTTAACCACATTCACAGTCCTGTGAATTCATTCTGTTCTTTTCATAAAAAATCCCATTCCTGCTCTCAGTACCTGCTGCTTTCATTTGAGCACTGTCTAAACCATTAGCCTCCAGCTGAAAATAAGTTGTTTGAAACAGAGACCGAAGTTTATGACTGATCTATAGATTCATTGAACCACACCAAAAAGGTACAATTTGTTATCCAGTGGGAGATCTGGTGTAGCAGTATCTTTGGTTTCAATGCTATGCAAGTTTACTTGGGAGGAAGCCCCACTGATCTCAGTGGAACTCATGTCTTGAGTGAACATGGAGAATAGTGGACTGTTTGATATTTGGCTTTCTTTTATAAGTAAAGGGAGTTAGTAAGTTAGTCTTACAATTCTTAAGGAAGGCCATGATTAGTTGAAACATTTCCATAAACGTGGGATAAATCTAAACCCATTCTTGTCAGTGTTTGCAAACATTTCCCTTTCACTGATGTTGAATTTAAACAAGGAGAAAAATGGTCAAGTGTAAAATAATTTTTTTTTTTAAAAAGGAGTTTATTGTCTTCTCCAGAGGCTTAGAATGCTTGATTGAAGACTGAAATGATTTGGGGATGATTTATAATTTGCGAGCTTTATTCTTAGAGTTACTAGCTCTGGGTTGGGAAATACCTGGAAATTTTGAGGGTGGAGCCTGAGGAAGGTGGGGTTTGCGGAGGGACTTCAGTGGAGTATAATGCTGTAGAGTCCACTTTCAAAGTGGCCGTTTTCTGCAGGTGAACTGATCTAGTTCACCTGGAGATCAGTTGTAATAGTGGGAGATCTCAATCTTCCACCTGGAGGCCGGCAACCCCATTTATTCTAGCATTTTTGTGCATTATTTGGGTTGCATTAGTCATTTGCAATCCACACTTTCAGAATGCTCCTTTCCATACCAATCATGGGTCACAGTGGCTGACTTAGCTGTGGTTATGTTAAATCAGCGATGACTCTCACAGCAGGAAATGCCCCTTATTTGAAGTGCTTCCAGATACACTTCTGTAAGTTAGTACAGTTGTTACTGTAGGGAGTAAGAACAGGAAACATCCTGTTGATGGAAAGAAAGGACAGGAAATAAGTATGAACATTGGGAACAGCGGTAGCAGGACAGGAAAGGGATTGAGGCACATCTATCCATTGACTAGACAGACTTCTTATCTGAGTCTTTTCTTTATCTTCATGTGACACTTGTAAAAAGAAGAAAGATGACTTTTGGAGCCAACGAATATTGCACTAAACCTCTGTATTTTGCTATGTGCACTGTGACAGGTGATGTGGAGGTTTCTAGATCAGTGTAGGGCATTACAGGTCATCGAGCACTAGATTTCAGTTCAGGAGGTATGCTCAGCCATTAAGATTTCTGGTGAGCCATAGGTGCATATTGCTTTGCCTCATCTATTTTTTTAGGGCTGCTGTGAGTTTAATAATATAAGAATTAGAAAAAAGTGCTGTACTAGCAGTTAGAGCATGAGTTTTATTCTTGTTCAAATCTCAGCTCACCCATTAATTCATGCTGTTCTCTCAGTCTTTTAGCTACAAAGTGGGAATAATAATTCTGATGCACCCTACAAGGCTTTTCACTAAGCTGATGTTCTGGGAAAAGCAATATATAGTTTGCTAGGCTGATGGTGTTGATGCACTGCCCAAACAGCTTTGGAATGGCAGGCCTTCTGCAAGAAGAACAAAATGTTGTGTTGGGGATGCTATCCCTAGTTGTCCTCAATGGAGGGAACAGCTAGTTCTGATGATCATCGGAGTGGCAGCTGTAATAGTGGAAGAGCTCATGCAGAATGAGTGATGTAGGGAAGAGGGAGTCCTTCATTAACTCCAAAGACATCCCACTGTAGCATCCAGACTGAATGTGGTGATTCCCTTCCCTTGTCCCCTAGCTAGTAGCTCCACACAGCTCCAGAGTAGTCAGGAAGGTTCAGACATGATGTATGGTTCTCTGTCTTGAGGGTGATCTGTCCCTTCTTTTTGCATTCTGTAGGATACCAACAAGTTGATGCCACCCTCACTCTTTGAGGAAGGGAAGGAAAAATGTCCCTATGACCCTAGCCATGGTTACACGGGTCTCATTGTGGGTATGTACTGTCTTTCTCCCACTTCTTTCCTTTGCAGCCATTCCCTTGGGTTTTACCCAGAGTGGGCAGGGCACATATTTTGAAGTGTGTGTGTAAGCACATACATTAAAGACCATCTGAGACACCTGATATCTCTCCTCCCCCCCGCCCCCGCACACTAGCCCACTTCCATCTAGCACTTAATTTTAGAGGCTAGAGCAATGGCAGTCCCCCTTTCCACAAAGTACTTGGATCTCATTATCTGTGCAGGGCAGCTGGTTCTCTCCCATTCAGGCTTGGGTGGACTCCCAAACTGACCAGACGCTGCACAGCAAAGCGTGACAGGAAAGTTCCAGAGAATGCTTTGGTTATTCTTCCGGAACATTGCTGTCTGTGTGTGGAAGCCATCATGCACTGGCACCAAGGAGTATATAATCTCAGGAATATGCATTTCTGTGTGTGGTTGTTATCAGAAGAATATCTTTCTGATTAGAGTAAATGCAAAAGGATTGGTGTACTGAGAAAGAAGGCCTTCTGCCTAGGATCATAGAGAGGGACATTGCTTACTGAGCAGTTGGCGTATAAGCCTTTTCTAACTATACCTTGTATGCTGCATTGTTTCCCAGATGGCAGTTTATATACAGCAACACGTTACGAATTCCGCAGCCAGCCCGACATCCGACGCAGTCTGTACCAGCGGGTTCTAAAGACTGAGGAATCCCCTTTGCACTGGTTGAATGGTAGGCTCTTCTGATCCCAAAGCCACATCTCCTGCCCCTTTTGACTTAGCAGGAGCTGAAGAGCCCTGTGACTCTGCTCATCCAAGCCCATAGCCACAAACAAGGGTGGGGAGCACATTTGAGGCAGAAATAATTCTGTTGTTTGAAACAGCAGAGACCAAAATATAAGTATGATATACTTTAAGTTACATAATGCATTAGTTTGAATTGAACTATATTTTAAGTGCCTAATATTCTATTCACATGAGGGAGGCTACATCTGTCCACTGCTGTACTGCTTGACTAACCAATTTTTGTACTTTCAAGAGTAAAACCGCATCCTCATTAATAGGGTTATCATGTTTCATCCAGTGACATATTATGTAACTGTGAGGCTTCTAAGCAGTGAGAGGAATGCCAGTATGTAGAAGAGGAAATGTGTGGTTCTCAATTCTTTCATGAACGAATTATCTGAAAAGAACTCAAGTTTTCAGTTTTGGGGTGAGTGAAGGAAGGAGATTGATTAATAAGGTTTAGGCCTAGTTGAATATTATACCTCTTCATTCTTTTAGCTCTTATCCCAATTTTTGGGGAAGATGAAGTGGGTTTTTCGCTGTATTGTCGAAGGCTTTCACGGCCGGAATCATTGGGGTGTTGTGTGGTTTCTGGGCTGTATGGCCGTCTTCTAGTAGCATTTTCTCCTGACTTTTTGCCTGCATCTGTGGCTGGCATCTTCAGAGGATCTTCAGAGGATCAGTAGGTTTTTTGTTGGTGGATGGAAAGCATTTTGCTCATGCTCAGAGGCACACGTTCTTTCTCATGTAAGTTGCAACAAGGTGGATTGCATTTAGTGATGACACCAGGCTCAGTGAGACTGGGTTTTCTCTTTTCTTTTCCTGCCAACCTCCCAAGGCAGATTCCCTGCTCTTGAGGAGGAAACCCCAAAATAGTATAAATCTCAGTCAGTTTTTTTTTTTTGCTCTTTGCTCTGACTTGTCACTGCTGACATTAAAAAGGAAAGGAAAGAAAAAACACAAAAGATGGAAAGGGACAAAAGATTGTGGAAAGGGCAGATGGAATGAACCGAGTCAGAAAGAGGTTAATCAGTTCTGCAAAAGAGTCCTTTTGCTATCTTGTAGCTCTCCCTCCCACTTCACTGCCAAGCAATTAGATGAAACACGGATTGCATAAATTCCTTTCTATCTCTGAAAGGACAGAGATGAGAGCTGGGAATGCAGGGAGGGGGGTTGGGGCATTTCTAAAGGAGCATCCCCCCCACCCACCCATACACTGTCTGAATCCATGCAGTACAGCACCTATGAAAGTGATTTGTTTCAAGGACTCTGCTATCTGATGCTTTCACTGTCCTTGGTTTGTACAGATGCTGAGTTTGTGGCTTCCATATTGGTCAGGGAGAGCATGAGCAGCCTTGTGGGGGATGACGACAAGATCTACTACTTCTTCACAGAGCGAGCAGGAGAAGAGAGCCCCTCTATCTTTGACAAGAACCAGCAGTCCAGGGTGGCCAGGGTGGCCCGAGTTTGTAAGGTAAAGATTGGGGGTGCTGTGAAGGCTTGCAGCTTCTGAGGGACACGGCATTCTTAGAAATTGGGAACATTTTTCCTAGTCTGGCATCACGGCTGATGCAACTTGCATCCTCACCGACACTTGTAACCCCTGGAGAGGCTGGAGGGGTAGTAGCTCCCATGAGAATGTTCTGTCAGTTGTGAATGGGTTGGGACATAATGGCTTTGTCCTGGCCAAGGTCAATTAGATTCCAGACAGTCTTTCTGATATATGGTCTGGTCAGTGATTGGGCCCAGGCAGGGGCGTACTGCCCGGGGGGTACATATGGGGTCAAATGTCCCCAGGCTGCAACCATTTAGTCAACCCCCCCCCCCGGAAAATCGCCCCCACATCCCTCCTTCTTCCCACCCTGTACACTGACTTCAAGACCATGTGCAAAAAAATGTTTGGTCATGCTGGGGGAGGGCGGCCGCCCATATGGGGGTGGGAGGCAGAAAACTCAAATTTTGCACGCCTCTGGGCCCAGATCTGCTTCTGCTCTCACTTTATGGGAATCAAGGAACCAAATGTGCTTTGAGTGGAATGAGCAGAGCTGTGACCTTAAATGGGATTCTGACTACAGATCTCGGGTGAAGGTGTGGTGCAGAGCAGGCTGAGAACCGAGCTAGTGGCATTCCTATTGGCAAGGATCCCGTAGTGGGGATACTATTGAGCCCTGAGTTCAGCCTTGTTGGTCTGGGTGTTTTGCTTCAGCCCCCTTTAGCCTCCTTGTTCCCAGCACCTGCGACCAATCTCTTTTTGCTTTGGTTCTAGACTACAAGCTCGAGGACCATTATCCCTGATGTCCTGTCACGGCAAATGTGGTGCCCCACTGCATTTTTGGAGAAAATATTTTATGCTGCCTTTTTGTAAAGTGCATGATTAAACTCTGCTCACTGTTAACCATTTAACACACTAAACTGCCATAAACCCTGGTGGGTGGATGATAAGGAATCAGGTGGTTTCTAAGTACCTGCAAGAGCTAGCACAGTGAAAAAAATGTTGGAGAATGAGGACTTGCAACAGAATCCTAATTATTTTTTTGCCTAGAAGTAAGCTTTATTGAGTTCAACAGGATTTACTCTCTAGTAAACAACCAAGGTTCAGATTCCTGCTCAGTCATGAATATTGCAGACAATAAAATGACTGCTGGGACCTCTGTGATCATATCTGCCCAGCATTTGTAAAGAGAAATTCTAAATGTGTCCACACACACACACCCTCCCCCCAGCCAATCTGGATCAAGGTTAGAGAGAGAGGAAACTGGGGAGAGGACAGATAAAGTTTAACCCTTCACAACAATGTTGTTCTGCTGATCAAAACTGACCTGCTTCCTCGCCTTGATGGTAATAGTGGTCATTTCCTCTAGTTTGGCCCTTGGCTTAGCCTAGCCTGCCTGTTGTGAAGTTAATGGCAGAAAGCCCCATGTGTGCTCACTGGAGGAAAATAAACATGATAATGAAGAACCAGGACTGGCTGCGGAATGCTTCAAGGACAAGCTGTGTGTCTCTTCTGCCTGTGATGCCCGAGCTGAAATAGTTCAGAGGGAGATGACACAGACTTCTGGCTGTGCTAGTGGCAAGGTGCCCTTGGCTGCTGAATAAGCCATATCTCTCCCATAATTGAGGCTGGCGACATGGTAATGTCTCTCAGAAACCTTTGTTCACAGCAAGGATTGTCAAAGCTCAGAGCAGAAGCACTTAGTGTCTTCCAGATGCAGCCAACTCTGCTGAGGGCATTGGAGAGTACGGTTTACCTTCCCAGTACAGACCACATGCTGCCTCCACAACTGCATTCTCAGTGGCTTGAGAGTAAGAACTTTTCAAGGGCATCCAAGCAAGCACTGGGCAGACCTGGCCAGGCTGTATGAAATCCATCTTTCAGATCCCTGCGACAGATGGTTCTTGTTCCACGAGTGCAGAGGACTCTGCTTGTGGCTCTGTGTTTCTGCATCAGTCACCTTGCCTAGATGAATCTCAGTCCTTGCAACCAGGCAGTAATAGAAAAATTGGAGCAGGCTCAGAGAGGGATTAGGGAATGAGCTTGGCTAGAAAAGTTTGGGATGGACACTTGGTCACAAGGTTAAGCAATGGTTTGATTACTGCTCTCAGACAGAATGCCTTGAGGGAGAGAGGGAGAGCCGGTGGTAGGAAGTTAAAGCTGGATGCATTCAGTTGAAAATCAGATTATTTGAAAAAGCAAACAAAACAATGAGGGCAATCAGGACTTGTTGTCTGTGGTGGGAAGCGTTGCTGCTATGGCTCCATCTCATATGTCTTTGGCTCAGGGTCTGGTTTGCTTTGATCCTGGAGGCTTCAGTAACATCTTGGAATGTGAATGGTCTTGTTTGGTGGAGACATCTTCCCCCTTGGCACTAATGCTGGCTTTAGTTACTGCAGAGGAACAGGCGGATTTATTGATCTCCACCAGACCGTGGCCTTGCTGGGTTTGTCTCATTGAGAATCATAAATAGTTATATTCAGAAAGCACCTGGATTCGTAGGCCTAGAGTGATAGAACTATGAATTGTTCATCTGATGTGTGTCAGTGTTGGAAAATACTCCTTTAATATAATCTAACTGTAAAAACCAGCCACTGGTAAGCATAAGGGGGCCAGGTGATTATGGGCTGCATACTCTAGCAAAGTCTTTTAACTGCTCCCTCTCCTGCCATGCATATGCTGTTGCCTCAATCAAAAGCCTGCCTGTGTTGCCTTTAACTCTGATAGGGAGAAATGACGGGAATATACATTTTCCTCTGCCAGGGCTAAAAGAAACCTGGAGGCTGTTTTCTAATCCCACAACCCTGATCCCTATTGGGCCATCCTGCTGTTGCATATTGAAGATAAACTGCAATAATAAAAAATAATGTTCAACATTCAAACCTCATCAAACATCCATCCTGACAACAGCCCTGACCTGTTAATCTGGGCTGATGCATAAAGGAGAGGGCAAGCCTCCAGACGCTCAGTGGAATGTTATGTGTCATTTGGTCCTAGTGCCTTTATCTGGTAGCCCCATGTGTACCAGAATGCCATGTGCTTACAAGATCGAAAGGGCTTAGAAGTCACCAATTGGTCTGAGTAAAGTCCACATTTCATATAAAGAGGAGAACTCCTAAAAGGAGCAGTCTCAGGTTTTTTGGGGTTTTTTTGCCATCTAGTCACAACAGCCTTATGACAATCCATGGGGTTTCCAAGGCAAGAGACATTTGGAGATGGTTTGCCTGCCTCTGCATCACAACCCTGGTATTCCTTGGAGGTCTCCCATCCGAATACTTGCCAGGGTCAGGGCTGAGAGGGTGTGACTGGCCCAAGGACACCCAGCAAGTTTCCATGATTCCAGTGGGGATTTGAACCTGGCTTTCCTGGTTCCTTAACTGATACACCCCGCTGGTCCTTTCAATCTCCGTATAGGCCAAGTCAAAACTAGCATAGAGTACTTCCCATTCATTTAAGGAATTTATCTGTTTATGCTCTTTTTTTGGTCTTTCTGGGTCTTTTGACACTTTGTAAGCCTTTCTGTATATATCCATTCTAGAATGACCTTGGTGGCAAGAAGATCCTCCAGTGGAAATGGACATCCTTCATGAAAGCACGGCTGGCTTGCTACATTCCCTATTATGAAGTCCTCAAGGATGTTTATAGTCTGGATGGAGGGGACTGGCGGAATACTGTCTTCTATGCAACATTCACCTTATCAGCACAGTGGTAAGCCAAATAGTCTTACAGATCAGTGGCGTACCTAGGCAAACTGGAGCCCTGGGCAAAACCTGAGTTTGATGCCCCCCCCATGGGCAGCCACCCTTCCCCATCGTGACCAAACAAAAAATTTTTTACCATTGGGTCGTTTCAAAGTCACCATCACATTATAGAACATGCCCCAACTCACAAATCTGAACACAGCAGAAATATTTTTTTGAAAACATTTTCAAAATGCTTTCAAAATAGTAATAATAACCTTTATTAGGCATTGAGAGAATAAAAGAAATAAAGAAAACAAGCATTGGCAGGAAGGGGGTGGATTTAAAAGGAAAATCTGGGGAAATGCCTGCTGTCAGGGGGTGCCTGCTGTCAGGGGTGAAATTATTAAGATAGCAGCACCAAAATTTCCAAGTATCTTCATGAGACCCTACTCATGATACCACCCAGGTTTGGTGAAGTTTGGTTCAGGGGTCCAAAGTAATCGACCCTCAAAGGTGTAGCCCCCATCTCCTATTAGCTCCCATTGGAAACAATGGGGGATGAGGCACTCCCTTTGGGAGTCCATAACTTTGGACTCCCTGAACCAAACCTCACCAAACCTGGGTGATATCATCTGGATAGTCTCCCAAAAAATCCCTGAAATTTTGGTGCTGCTAGCCTAAAAACTGCACCATCTGCAGGCCAAAAATCCCACAGACGAACCTGCAGTTTTTGCGCCCCCCACCAGGCGGCGCCCAGGGCATCTGCCCACTTTGCCCAATGGGAGGAACGCCTCTGTTACAGACTGTTGCAGTGGGCATTATTCAGCCATCAACATACAGAAAGCACATTCTGCAAATCTTTTTGATTGCTGGAAAGATCCTGGAGTTGCAGGATCCATGCATAGGAACAGTCATGACAGTTGTCAGACTGGAGTGAGAAGTGACGGGGGAGGGGGGTATTAAACTTCTCACTAGAGCTTTCCTCATGAAAGAGAAAGGAAGAGCGATCTGAACCCATTGTCCTTCCTCATTCCATCCCCTCCAAGGCTTTTCCTCTATGTGTGCCCCATGACCCTGAGGCTAATTGTTCCATGGGCGAGAAAGTACGGCAGCAATGCAGAGGAATGTTTGAAAAATTACAGCTTACACACACACAGTGGTAACACACCGCCCAGTGTGCTGAGTACCGAATTAGCTGTTGCAGTTCAGGAAAGGGATCTTCTGTGTTGTGCTTGTGCATGAAGCCGCTGACTCACCTTTCCAGTCCTGGACTATCTGAGCTATAGAGCTGGCAGCGGACCTTGAGTCCTTCAATTCATCTGCCCCAAATCTATGCAGGGGCGTAACAAGGCAGCCCTGGGCAAACTGTAGCCCTGGGCAAAACCTGAGTTGGATGCCCCCCCCCCCCGGGCGGCCACTCCACCACGACCAATTTTTTTTGCACCAGGACATTGGTGCCTGCAGAGGGTGCATTTGTAGACATATCAGCACCAAAATTTCAGCATATCATCAAGTGACTGTCCTTATGCTACTCCCCAAGTTTGGTGAGGTTTGGTTCAAGGAGTCCAAAGTTATGGACTCCCAAAGGGGGTACCCCATCCCGCATTGTTTCCAATGGGAGCTAATAGGAGATGGGGGCTACAGTTTTGAGGGTCCATAACTTTGGCCCCCCTGAACCAAACTGCACCAAACTTGGAGGGTGCCATCATCTCCAGATGATACCCTGAAATTTTGGTGCCGATACATCTAAAAATGCACCCCCTGCAGGAACATCCTAGAAATTTGCCCAAGAATCTTTGTTCTGCATTGAGTTTTCTGCATTGCTGTCAATGGGGGTTGCAGGCTGTGGGGGGCACATTTCTGAAGGCATAGTCTCACAACTTTCAGGGTCTCATCAGGAGAGTGCCCTGATGATACCCCCCATGTTTGGTGCAGTTTGGTTCAGGGGGGCCAAAGTTATGGACCCTCAAATCTGTAGCTCCCATCTCCTATTAGCTCCCATTGGAAACAATGGGGGATAGGGGCACCCCCTTTGGGAGTCCATAACTTTGGACTCCCTGAACCAAACCTCACCAAACTTGGGGGGTAGCATAAGGACAGTCTCCTGATGATACGCTGAAATTTTGGTGCCGCTAGCCCAGGGGTAGGGAACCTGCGGCTCTCCAGATGTTCAGGAACTACAATTCCCATCAGCCCCTATTGGCCATGCTGGTAGGGCCTGATGGGAATTGTAGTTCCTGAACATCTGGAGAGCCGCAGGTTCCCTACCCCTGCGCTAGCCTAAAACCTGCGCCCCCTGCAGGCCAAAATTGGAAAACCACTAAAATACCCAAAAACAAACCCAGCATTTTGATGCCCCCCCACAAGGTGATGCCCTGGGCAGCTGCCCACCTTGCCCAATGGGCATTATGCCAGTGAATCTACGTCCTTTTTTTTAGTTGCCTAGGGCTTTTAACTATGTTTGTGGGTAGAATTCAAGTTGAGGAAAGGGGACCTCAAGCTTTGGTTGCCAAGGAAATCCTCCTTGTCCTTGCAAATATTTTGGATCCCATGACTAATTCATTCGCTGGGTAAGTAACAGATGGGACACTCTAAACACTTGATGAGGGGAAGTCCTCTGGGTGAACATCTGTGGAGCAGCTTAACAATAGCAGAATATGCAGGAGATGGTTCTGTGCGTGTGTGAAATCACCCTAGCACAGTGGCAGGAATAACTTCATCCTTATTAGAGGGGGGAAACCTATAGAATTCATCATATGGCTGTTAACCAGGACAATCATTGTGGTGCCCCTTGCTTTAGTGTTTCTGGACCAAGCCCAGACTGAAGTCTTAGCAGTCCTTTTGTATTTTCTGCTAGTTCATGATACTGTCTCACAGCAAACTAGAAGTTTTTGCCTGTTTATCTCTGTCAGCGCACAAGATAAATGTTGCCAGTGGTAGGAAAGCTGTACCTAAAAAGCAGGTATGCTAACTTGCACTGGCCATTCAGCCACAAAATGACATTTTGGAATACAAAGTATATATTTGCTACACATAGTCTTGGCAAATTTGACAGTGAAGGGTTAAAGCAACATACCTGATACAGAATTGTGGTTATTGTACGAAGGTGAAGGAGAACATCCGTTGACTTTGTAGGGCTGAGCAATTTCTCCACAGGATGAGAGGAGATGATGGATTCCCAGGAATGCAACGTACCAGCCAATGGCAAATAGTGACATGATTAATTTGCCACTAGCAAGAGCTGCAGTTTATCACTTCACTGCTCAGGCTACAGTCCTGATCTGGATTTGTGCTGTTAGGAAGCCCAGAGAAGTTTTGTGTGCATGCAGGAGACCACAACCAAATCCAAAGAGAAATGCAAAAAAAGGAATTGGCTGTACAGTAGCGGGTCTCTCAACAGCAGCACAGTATAGTGGAATTTGTAAGCTTGGGCATCAGGGGGTATACCACCACACAGATTCACCACACAGATAATTCACAATTCAATTGGATATTTGGTTGCTGAAAATCTAGAATGTATTCTCCATAGTTGTAAAAATGTAATAATTGATGTTTTGCCAAGAGACCATATCCTGTTCTGTGACCAACAGGGGCACATAGGTGCTGGTTCAAATTTCACAAGAATTGGCTGAAGGCATGTCAAAGGGTGATCAGGAGGCAACAAGGTATCACCCATAACTGGCAGCAAAGGCAGAATCAGGCATCCTACTGACAGGTTCAAGCAGATGGGTTTCTACAGATTTCTACATTGTGGTGGTGCCCTGAGGATTCCCCCCACCCCCCACAGAGCTCTGGATGTGCTGCTGCTTTCTGTCCTCTTTAACTGTGTCTTGGTATCACTACCAGAGACCAAGGATATGACATCTCATAAAAGAGGAGCCATAACTTGAACATGCAAGAATGTTTGTACTGGCAGTCGCTCCCCCGCTTTTTAATTATATTTAACTAATTTTAACATAAACTTTTAAATACGAAATCTGTTTGCAAATTTCCTACGCATGTTTTTCTATGCTCATTTAATTCTGCAGCCTTGCAGAAGCGACTCCCACTTAAATTACTTGCTTTTGTGGCTCTTCATCAAGGGCTGCCAGCTCCACCCTCAGTTTTGTCTCAGCCTAGTAGGAGTTGCATTTAGTTAAAGCAATAGTCCTTTTAAAGGGGTGATGCTTTGGACAGTCAACTGACGGAAAAGAAGGCTGCTGGAGTGCTAGAACAGAGTCGGTAACCTCCAGATTTAAGAACATCCCAATCAGGGCTTCACTGTCCATAGCCCCAGATAGATTTTGTGGTTGACCCTATTGTCGTTTGCACTCTGCCCCCTCGGTGTTATTTTCTGTCTTCACATAGACTGTGTCTGGAACAAGAATTGTTCTTGCAGAATGAAAGGTCTAACTGATGCTCAGAGGCGTAGCAAAGGGGCGAGGTGGTGGTGTGTGCAACGCACCGGGCGCACACCCCTGTGGGGGTGTGGTGAGGGCAATGCTGGGGCGTTGCGGAGGCGGAAGATGCACTGGTGCACCGTGCGCTTTCCCCCCTTGCTATGCCTCTGCTGATACTTCAACCTAGAATAAGGAATTCTCCTGCAGATCACATGGGCTGGTAACACCAGAGCTGATTCTATTCCCCTGCAACATGATAGGCTTGCATGAGTTACCCAGATTCCATTTATGAAACTTATTCACTGCTGGAGTTGGAGCAGAGGATATTCCAATTCTTTGTAGTCCTACTGTGCTGACATATTAGGGTTTGTTTATACAGACCCATGGGTTCTTAGAGATGTGGAAGGCTTTAGCTTGCTCAATGATCTTATCTTATATTTTCCAGGAGGAGCATGGAGGTATCTGCCATTTGTCGATACAACATCTCTGAGGTTCAGGCAGCCTTTGAAGGGACTTATATGGAATACCAGGACTCCTCCCGCAAATGGTCCCAGTACAATGGGGAGGTTCCAGAGCCCCGGCCAGGATCAGTAAGTTTCTTTGTTTTTCTTCTTATCTACTTATGTTACTGTGAAGGAACCAAGTACTGCTGCAGAGGAGAGCTAAAACAGACACCCCAAAACCCTGCTTGATACCTGATATCTTTCTTACTACTAGCAAGATGCTGAAGATTTTGAATGTTCCCTGACATAAAAAATACTCCCTCTGTGCAGTAAGTTAACTTACTGAAGAGAAGATCCTAGGTTAGTCCCCGCCTCTCCCCCAAATAATACTAGCTTTGTGTGGGTAATGAAATTTTATAATGGGGGAGCAGTGAAAACATTGGATCCTCCACCTGAAAAATGAAAAGACACAGCCCACTATTTAAGTGCCGAAACTGGGTATTGTAGTCGACCCACGCGGTCAGCGTAAGAACGAGACGAGACGCGGAGATAACATCTGGTGGAGATCGCCAGCAGCGGGAGACCGGAGGTCCGTGTTCCTAGCGAGTCTCCCGTCTGCCGGTTCCTGGCACCTTTTATTGTTACTCTATCGGGGGCGTGTAGGAGGGAGGACTGGGGGGAGTTCCGGGAGAGCGGGAGGTCGGGAGATCATCATGTGATGCATGATCTCATCTGGCTACGTGCGGAGAAGAGCGTACGCGTCTGAGCCTAATCCTCACCTGGGGGCAAGACCATTGTCCCTGCGCCCGGTGATTGAGCCAGACAGTTCACGCACCGCGGACTCATGGGGATGAGGAGTGGGGGTGCGATGCGACCGGCAAGGCCGCAGGTCCGTTGGCGTCCCAACGTTCTACTACGGCACTGCTGGGTCGGCAGTGCACTACTACATCTCCTCCTTTTTTACATTTTAGAAAGCGGGGGGGCCGAAACGCTAAGGGGCGATTTAAAGGGACGCTTGTCTCCTCCGCCGTTTGGTCAAGTTGACCAAGCTGCTTGTGCAACATTAGAACTTGGTTGCGGGGTAAGGGAAATGCGAGGGGTTTCTTACACACGTTACAGGCAATATTGGACACGCATTGAACGAAACAAGATCGATAACAAGGCACACAACTAAACCAATGCAGACCTGTACAATAGCACTCAACCATCCTCCCGGCAGCCAGCTCCAGAGGGCTGACCACCAATGGCGCAAAACATCATACTTCAGATTAGATACAACTTCTTGCAGCTCACGCACTTTCATGTGGACCAACTGGGAATTATCAGAAAGATTAAAACAACACATATTATGTACATTCTCACAACCTTGGTGATGTAACAACAACAAATAATCAATGGCGGCCACGATTGTCATAGGGTCGCTGACGAAGTTCCTGCTGCTCGGAGGCCAGGGCATCCAGAGCGGTGGAGGTAGAGTTGATGGACTTCGCAAGGGCACAGGCCAGCCAGCCAATAGTCTTAGCATTGTAGGAAGCGAGTCCGGGGACTCCCACTAGGAAGTTGCGAGGGAGATCTAACTCCGCTTCGGAGAGGGCGACAGCGTGCAGCTCCGACAGGAGGGGTCGAAAGGCACGGAGCGGCGGCGGCGGCGTCCGGGCTCCCGCGGTGGAGCCTGGGGTAGGACAATGGTGAGGCGACTGAGGCAGCAAAGAGTTCCGGCAGGGAGTCGGGTGAGGGATGTAGTTAAGCGTCCTCTCCCACGCAGGTCCAGAACCAGCCCCTGGGGGGAGCAGGATGTTTCCGAACACGGGGGGAATGTCCTCCATGTGTGTGCAGTTCCAACTGGCCGAGCCGACGAATGGGCCCGGGTCGGTTCCCGGTTCGGCTGCGCCGGTGATGCGGGCGCAGGTGTTGGACTCGTGGTTAGCGACCGTCGTGGTGACAAGGGAAAAGCGCCAGCCGGGAGGGTTTGGACGACGGGTCCCCAGTCGGCGCTCATAGAATATCTGATGGATGAGGCATTCATGAAGGGCTCAGCCAGACTCCGCTAGGAAGTCTCGGGGTGCGTGGCCGACGGGGAGCAGGCAGGAGCTCAGCTGGCTCCCGACTCCTAGGTACTGGCCCAGGCAGAAAGATGAGGCGTTGGCAGCGGCAGCAAACTGCTCCCCAGATGTTGGTCTGGTGAAAGCTTGCCAGGGGGTGGCCGATCGCCATCGGCAGGAGGCAGCAGAGCAGGCAAAGGATGGTGGTCGCTGAGTTGGTGGTGATGATCGCAAAGAGAGCGGCACAGAGGTTCTCGGGTGTCTCGGGGTGGTCTTGCTGGCGCAGCAGCGCTAGGGCCTGGCTGGTGGTCGCCTTTGACGTCTCCCAGGTCATTCGGGTCTTTGGGCGTTGCCATGTACGGCGTTCCTGCTGGGATCGCTGGGCGGGATCCTCCTAGAGAGATGCGTTCCATCTCCGGGATGGGGTTGGTTTCCTCCTGGCGCCATTCCATGGGTTGGCCTGTCATGGCGAATCGGAATCCACGGGAACCTGTAGGAAGAGGGACTGAAACACACCCCCCTTTCCCAGGTTGCGGGCGGGTCCCGCCAGGCTCAGTTCTAGAGCCGGATGGCGGGAGATTGGGATCGAGTTAGTGTTTAGATTTAATATGGGAAGGAAGAAGGCTTGTTTTGCAGCCTATGAAGGTTGCTTTAGTGCAACCCTCCTGGGGGCCATACACTCCTCTTTCTTTAGTTGTTTGACAGGGAGGGCAGGAGGTAGGCGACCTTTGGTGGGAATTGGCTTCAGAGCGTCCATCGGGAGTGCGTCAAAGGCGAGGGTCCGAGCCTCGAGGGGAGAGGAACAGGCCGGGTCCTGGGGATTGTTGGGTATGCATGCTTAATCAGCAACACAAAGGGGGGCTTTGGGAAGCACCTTTTGGGGGGATGGGTGCATCCGGGGAATGAAGCCAATCGAAGGCAATTGAGAGGCAAATTCCTCGCACACCACAAAGGAGAAAGGAAGGGGGGGGTTTCTTTGCAAGGGAGTTGCACTTACCGTGACCTTGGTTTGGCTACATAATGCAGGAAGCTGGATGGTTGCATAAAAAATTCTTGTGATCGAGAGATTATCTCGAGGGAATCGCCGCCAGTCACGAGATCCCAGCTCCTTATAGAGGCCCCTGCGGCCAAGAGGGACGAATAAGTCCAGAAAACCGGAGAGCAACATTGTTGGGGTGCCCAAGCGGTTTATATGAGAGTGAATTTGGTGCGGCAGCATCCCCTAGTTTAGGGGCCCTGGTCCTGGCAGTGCTGCGGTATCAGGACCGGGCCCAGATTTACTAATCCAGGGAGGAGACCTGGGGTCCAGCCAATTGGCCCTCCCGCCTCTACCAGTCGAAAAAACAGAAGGAGAAGAGGAGGAGGAGAGGGAAACAGTTTTTCTCTACGGAAATTAGGAGGCAACTTCGGAAGGCACGATTGGAATCCCAATGATCCGTGACGGCTTTACCCATCCCAGACCAGAGTCGTTTTAACCTGACTCATGAGGTCTCTTCCCAGAGATTGTGACATGGATGTCTAGGAAGCGATGGGAAGGACTCGTGAGCTGCCGCTCAGAGTCCCTGGAGCTGTTGACCCGTGAGCGTGGGCGGATGCCTCCCGTCTCGGGTCGGTTTGTCTCCCCACCCCAGATGTGCGGGCAAGCCTCAAGGTCGAAGCCACTGGTCGAACCCCTGACTCGGCTACTCTGATGACGGTAACATCAGCGCCGGTGTCCACCAGAGCCCTTGAACTTACATCCCTTCTATGGCCGAGGAAGAGCTCTCAGATATGGGCCCGGGGGAGCTCCCGATAGGTGTCTCCACCGCTGCTGACGGTGGTGTAGGCTGGCGCCATGTTGGCTGCTGGGGCTCGTAGGCCTTTTATTGGAGTGCGGCAGCGGGCAGCGCATGGGAACCCAAGAAGAATCAGCTGAGCCTTAGCGAGCTTGGCTCCGGCGTGAGCAGCTCCTGTGGGATGTTTGTCCCAGACCTGGAGGTGGATGGGTCCCTTTTAGTGCTGTGGAGTCCCGATCACTCCGGGGACGATGGATAGACAGTCCCTGTTCCAGCGGCAGAAGGCAACTTTGCAGCATCCTTAGCCTCCAATTGTCCCGGTAGGGATGGGCCTCAAATCATACTAGGTTGGGGCTGACAAAGAACCTCGTGGGGGAACTTAAAGGAGATGGAGCTGGGTGCATCTGTGCTTGAGATGCCACGACAGAGGGGGGTGGGGGTGTTTTGGCAGGGGCCTTGATGCGTTTGGGTCTGCTCCTAGTACTCTCCTCTCCTTGGTCCCTGGGCTGGGGAGAGGCAGCCAGGCGAGGGAGTTTCCTCGACGGGCAGTCGTTTCTCCAATGGAAGCCCTTCTGGCAACGTGCGGGCACCGGGTTTTAGGTGGCCTTCTCCTCCCTGGGGGAGGACCCTCCTCCATCCCGGGGTTGTAGGCCCCCCCACTTGGACTGCCTAGCACTCCCCTTTCCCCCGGAAGTGTCCGGGTCTGCCGCAGTTAAAGCAGTCATCCTGAGACTGTCTCCCGCCGGTGGAGAGTGCTGCGGCGAGGAGGCTAGCTTGGTGGGCGGAGGACCCAATGTCCTGGCAAGCCTTAAGCATGTCGGCCAGTTCAGGATTTTTGCCTAGGCCCGTGATTGCCCGCGGCACTCCATGGAAGCGTTCTCCTTTGCGAGGCGCATGAGGAGCTCGTTTTGGGCCTCCTCGCCATCTACCTGCCTCTTGAGCGCTTCCTGGAGCCTGTTCACAAATTCAGCATAGGGCTCTTGGGGTTTTTGCCGGATGGAGGAGAAACTCTGGGTTGGCTGGCCGGCATTGGGGACTTTGACAAATGCCTTATAGGCGCACTCAGAGGCGACCGTAAGGGTGGCCTCAGGCAGGACAATCTGATCGTTGGGATTGGTAAAAGCATCGAAACAAATGGTAAAGCTGAGCGGCGGTGTAGGCGCCGCCAGAGGTGGCTGCTCTGTTGAAGCACTGCTGGCGGAACTCACTTTCCCAGACCACAAATTGTGCAGGGCTCAGGGCATCACGAAAGGTGGTCTTCAGTCATCTGGGGACCATTAGGTGGTTCCTTGCGATGGCCTCCAGCATGCCTCTCACGTAGGGGCTAGTGACTCCCTACGTCCCGCATTGCTTTGCGGAGCTTCGGTAAGGATGTTATAGCTTAGGGGCGGTACTCGACAACCCGCCCGGATAGCGCCATTCTCCCCCTCAGTATCTGTGAAGTGGATGGGGCACAATGCAAGAATATCGGCATCGTCTTCCGTCAGGGTTTCTTTCTTCTGCAGATCGTGGCTAATACGTTCTGCGAGAGTTTTGAAACCAGCGCCATTACGATGGCTGACGGAGGTCTGTAGTGGCTTCGGACGAAGGCGGAGCAAGGAGAGGCTGAGCCGCGGGAGAGTTTGAAATGGGTGAAGGAGCGAGGGGGGCAGAAGGAGGACAGGCGTCCAATTTAGTGGATAGAAAATTCCGGGGTTGAAATTGAAGGTGAAAGATCGAAGGAGGGCGGCCTACAGCAAGGGAGCCAGAGCTCTGCAGGCGGATGGCGACAAAACATTGTCTCCACGTCGGTAGCAGCGACACTGGCGCAGCGAGGCTCTGTGCGAAGAGTGCGCCCGATGTTTTCCCAGTCCTTAAGATTCAATGTCCCCCCTCTGGGTACCATGGACACTGAGCTTCAATCTCCTCAACCAATTTGCGCAGCTCCCTTCTCTTTACGGGGACCCTGCTGCATTTCGTTAACACTTTCAGTTCGTCAACGTGCTTGTCATAAGCCCTGCTTTTGCAAGCTCCCATACTCACCGGTGTTCCGTCGGACGAGAGAGTGTCCCTAGGACCAGCGTGTCTCTGGATCGCGCCGATCCAGAGGACAGGCGATGCAAACGGTGGTCCCTGGATGCGCCGATCCAGCGGACTTCGGTATGTGACCCTTCCCCAGGCGACGGTGAGCAGGGTGGAGGTTCGAGGATTCCCGGGTTTCGGCACCAGCTTGTAGTCGACCCACGCGGTCAGCGTAAGAACGAGACGAGACGCGGAGATAACATCTGGTGGAGATCGCCAGCAGCGGGAGACCGGAGGTCCGTGTTCCTAGCGAGTCTCCCGTCTGCCGGTTCCTGGCACCTTTATTGTTACTCTATCGCGTGCAGGAGGGAGGACTGGGGAGTTCCGGGAGAGCGGGAGGTCGGGAGATCATCATGTGATGCATGATCTCATCTGGCTACGTGCGGAGAAGAGCGTACGCGTCTGAGCCTAATCCTCACCTGGGGGCAAGACCATTGTCCCTGCGCCCGGTGATTGAGCCAGACAGTTCACGACCCGTGACTCATGGGGGGATGAGGAGTGGGGGTGCGATGCGACCGGCAAGGCCGCAGGTCCGTTGGCGTCCCAACGTTCTACTACGGCACTGCTGGGTCGGCAGTGCACTACTACAGGGTATGTTAATAACATTCAATTTCTTTCCAGTGCATCACAGATCATGCTCGCAAGAGTGGCTACAATTCCTCCCAGGATTTGCCCAACAGTGTGCTGGATTTCATCAAGCTCCATCCCTTGATGTATGAAGAGGTGAAACCTGCAGATGGTGACCCCTTATTGGTGAAGAAAAATGTAATCTATACCCAGATAGCCATAGACAGAGTCCGAGCCCTGGATGGGCAGGAGTATGATGTACTGTTCTTGGGAACAGGTAAGCATTGGTCCTGTGCCTTCTCATTAATTAGGGGACAAATCTCATGTCTACCTGGAAGACTGCACATTGTTACCACACCTCTCAGCCTTCAGTAGAAATGCAGAAGCTTTATAGCCACATTTTTCTTCTTTACTTTTAAGCTTTCCAAACTTGGTGTTGGGTTCTTTTTAAACATGAGAAATGGTTTGAGTTTTGGCGTCAAAACTGACAATTTCCCAGACAATTTCGAGAGCCAGTGTGATGTAGTGATTAAGAACAGTAGACTCTGACCCAGAGAACTGAGCTTGATTTCTCACTTCTACACATGAAGCCTTTGGCTGGTCACAGTTCTCTGATACCTCTCTGAGCCCCACCTACCTCATAAGGTATCTGCTGTAAGGAGAGGAAAGGAAGGAGTTTGTAAGCTGCTCCGAGACTGCTTATAGTTGAGAAAAGTGGGGTATGAATGCAAACTTTTCTTCTTCTATGGCTACACTTTTCTTTTTTCTTTTTAAGCTTTCCAAACTTGGTGTTGGGTTCTTTTTTAACATGAGAAATGGTTTGCGCTTTGGAGTCAGAATGGTCTTTTCCAAAGCTCTTGTTCCACTCTTCAGCTTTGCCCAACAGGCAACAGGCATAATAGCCATCCAACTCTTAAGACAGTTTCACTACCATGGTTTCCTCCATGGTATTTTAGAAATCACAGTTTCCTGATAAGACTCCCTAGCCAAACTCTAACTAGTGACAAACTTTAGTTTAGAGCATAGACTTCCTCTTAGATTCATCTACAAGGAACTGTAGAAGATAGAAGTGGGGCTGGATAAGGGAGTGGCATGAACAGTGCCACTCTGAGCACTTCAATTGATTTAAGTTTGCTTAGGATTGTACCACAAGTCTCTTACTTTCTTCAGCCTCCTACTTTTTGAAAACCTGGAAGTAGATGCATCAGCTAGCCAGATCCAGAAGACAGCTGGATCCTGTGCAGGGTTAGATCAATAGACTGCATGACTGAAGAGTGGCAATCTTCTGTACTGTGATATTTGAGAATTACTGTTTTTATCTCTGCCCAGGTAATGGTTGGATTCATAAAGCTGTGGTTGTTGGTTCCATGGTCCATATCATAGAAGAGATGCAAGTCTTTAGGGATGCCCACCCTGTGGAGAATCTCATCATCTCCAAACGACAGGTAAAGGTGGCTTCAATCTGCCTTTGGATGGTGTGCCTCAATGTTCAAAAGAAATGCATGAACATGAACGCAGCAAGCAAATATGATACATGTGCTCTTGTCAAACCAGGAACAAAACCAGACCAGTTTGGATATCACTATACCTTGCCCAGCTTCTGTCTTCCAGACCTCCTATGATAAAAAGCAGTGATAGTGAACCAGTGATGGTGAACCTATGGTGGCACTCAGAGCCCTCTCTGTGGGCACGCGCAAACAGAGTCGTGCCCCCCCCCCCCCACATCTAGGCTGGCCTGGGCCACTGGGCTCGATTATTAGCATTAAACCTAAGATCTAGTTTTGGGGAAGCAGTGTAGGTAACCCTATTAAACACTGTTAAACCTCACTGATTTTCATGCAAAGAACTAAAGCGTGATCCTTTACCTGGGAGTAAGCTCGGTTGCTGGCAATGGGCCTTGCTTCTGAGTAAACCCTCCTAGGGTTGTGATTCACCCGTTGGAAGAGTTGCACGGTTGCTTCAAAGCAAAGCCACAACTACCACCTGAGTAACTCATGCCTCGGAGCCAACCGTTTTTTTAAACTAAAACCTCAGTATTCAGGTTAAATTGCCGTGTTGGCACTTTACGATAAATAAGTGGGGTTTGGGTTGCAATTTGGGCACTTGGTTTCAAAAAGGTTTGCCATCACTGATATAAAGCATCCAGACAGAGCTGTAAACGTTAAGAAATCCCATCTCCTGACCTCTGCTACAGAGACAAAGGATACTAGGAAACACTCTGTGCAGGCATGGTTTACCCCTTGCCTCTCTTTTAGGAAAAAAATGCACCTGGAATGTTGGTGTGTTTTATGACTTTGTGCACTCTGACTCCTACTGTCTCTGCCAATAGAGCAGCTCTTGGTAAAACTGTGCCTTGAGGGCGTTGATTTTGCCCTGCCCTTAGCTAAGGAATTTCCACCAACTGTGCTGCTGTCCTCACTATCCAGAGACTTGAACTGTAAGTTGGCAAAGGCCTTTGCTCAGCAAAACTTGAAGCTTGTTATTTCATGAGTCAACTGTCCTGTTCCTTTAATAAACAATTAAGTGTGGACATGCGTAGTTGAAGCTTTCCACACACAGAGGTAAATAATGTAACCTCATAAATAAAATTGTATTAAAGGGACAGGACATTTTTCTCCAGCCCAGTTGGCTACCCTAGAGAGTCAGCATGCTTACCTTTCCTGTGCCCCATGTGTATCTTCCGAGCAAGGACTGCCACCTTGGGTTGTCTTCCTTGCAGATACTTTGTGCTTTTTAAAAGCAGTCTGCTAGCAAGAGGTTTGCTTGTTGAATTTTTGTTCCACTGCAGCCCCATGAGCCAAAGTGGTATAATGGTTAGCATGGCAGACTAAGAACTAGGAGACTCAAGTTCAGATTACTACTCTGATGTGGAAAGTAGCTGAATGATCTTGGTCTAGTCATATACTCTCAACCTAACCTACCTCCACAAGGTTGTTGTGAGGATAAAATGGAGAAGAGGAGAACAGTGTAAGCTGCTATGGACCCCCATTGGGGAGAAATGCAAGATATGTGTGTGTGTGTGTGTGTGTACTACAAATTGCAGTTGACTAATAATGACTCCTGATGGAGTTTTCAAGTGATTAAGCAGAGGTGGTTTGCCATTGACTTCTTCTGCAGTCTTCTTTGGAGGTCTCCCTTCCAAGTACTGACCCTGCTTCATTTCTGAGATCTAACAAGATCAGGCTATACTATACCATTCCACATTCCAATGAAGGGTATAAATGATGTAAATAAATCCATTTTTAGCAGTCACCATGGTGACCTTCCTGATGAGGCTCTCAAGAAGTACTGACCTCAGTAGTCATTGGTATAATTTGGTGCAAAGCAGCTTCACGTATGTGTGTCATGCTCAGTTTTTATGCACAGCTTTAGGAAGGTGCATCTTTGCCTCAGGAAATTTCTAGTGTGGCTATTTTTCCAGTGGCCATGCCACTTGGACTTCAGTCATCAGACTGACATGCAGGAGTTCAGCAGAAGAAATTTTTCTTCCAAGCATGGAGTTAAAGGAGAATGGGAAATGCTTTGCTTGTTCAGTTCCTGCATCATCAGGCTCCTGCTAAAGAGGAATGTTAATTTCCAGGCTGTATGGCTGTGGTCTGGTAGATCTTATTCCTAACATTTCACCTGCATCTGTGGCTGGCATCTTCAGAGATGTGTCACAGAGAAAATACACCTCTGAAGATGCCAGCCACAGATGCAGGTGAAACATTAGGAATACGATCTACCAGACCACGGCCACACAGCCCAGAAAACCCACCAAAACCAGTTGAATCCGGTCATGAAAGCCTTCGACAATGTTAATTTCCCTTACATCTTGAGTGATCAGCTGAGAGTACAGCTTGGACTCCTGGCTTTCTGCTACAAGAGCAGCTCTATGTCTCTGCACATCAATTGAACCACCAGCAAAAAGGAATAGCCTTGGGTCAGAAGGGATCTAAGGCTGCATGAGTGACCTCTTGCACCTTGCTCTGTCTACTGCTTCCCTCTGCTGGGCAAACTCTGATACTTCAGTTTCCCAAAATTAGCCACAAGTCTTTAAGAGCTGCCAGAGTGTTGATGGGAAATAGATGGACCTTCTTTGTGATCCTGAAGAGGAATCATCTAGTTGCTGGTCGGTGAAGGTTCAGTGCTATCCTCTGATTCTGAAGGTCTGTGTTCCAGACAGAGTGCTGTCATTTGATGTTCTCTCCCTTCGCTCTGGCCCTTGCAACACTTTTACATTATCCTTGAAACAAAAAATTAGTGGTGCCAGTTACCCACCTGTACTGCTGAGCAGGGTGACCTGTTGGCTGTACAGAGAGAGTTTATTTAAATGCATTTCTTCTCTATGCTCTTTTTTGCAGAAGAGTCTATATGTAGGATCCCAGAGTGGTGTCCTTCAGTTACCGCTTTCCACCTGTGGGCGATATATGTCCTGCTTCGACTGTGTCCTGGCCCGGGATCCATACTGTGGCTGGGATGGTGTGAGCTGCAGAGAGCTAGCTGAGACTCTGGACAGGTATGGGAGCAATCAGTGGGATTTGACCAGAAGGCAGAGGAGATAATTTGCCAAGGACTGACATTCCATATCCCTTAGTGGGTGTTCCACTGAAGCGCCATTAATGCAAAGATCTTTCTGCTCCAAGCCAGTGGGCTTTAGACAGCACCACACCTTTTGTCCCAATTAATCTTATGTAGGAAGGGAATCCAGCATGACTCCTGTGCAGTCTGTTTTGACCATTTTTGCACTGTCTCTCATAAAAGCTAGTTTAAGTTTATTAGATCTACATTCTGCCTAATCTAGAGAGACAGGAGCTCTAGGTAGCCTGCAATAATAAGAGCAGATTCCAAAACCTAAATATGACAGCAGCTGTGAAACCAAACAAGACACAAGCAGGAAAAATATTTTGGATCCATTACAGAAATTGCAGCATGCGAGTGCTGTGTAGCTGTTTAAATTCCATAGAAAACAACATTAATTTTTTTCTAAATGAACATGTCCTTTCCCTGCCTTCTAAACAGCTGAGACCAGGTTTAGGCTCCCTAAGATCAGGAGCACAACCAAGAATCTATAGCCTCAGTGAGATGGATTGAGAGTTCTTTGTTTTGTATTTTTGCACTGGCTGTGTGCTTACCCTGTGAGCAGACTATGGGGGTGAGCAGGTGGTGCAAGAGGTGTCAATAAGGTCTACAGTGTAATGAATGCTTTATGCATTCTCCTGTGTGTTTATGAAATGAGCCTGGATGCATGCCTGAGATGTCAAGAACCTGCACATGAAGAATCAATATCTTTAGATTCTGTCAGGTGTGCATTGAGTGCTAGGAAGATCGTGTGCCTTTGGACTACTCCCCTTCCTCAACTGACCAGAGCCCTGCTTATCTTTATCAGAACTTTCCTGACCCAGGACGTGATGCATGGCAACATGGGCTGCTGGAATGAGTCTGCCCAGGGTAAGGCTTGGATGCTGTCCCTTCCTTGACCATCTAGAAGGACGCCTTGGCTGTGCTGCCTTGGGCTAAGGGTCTGAGCCACTCAAAGGCAAAGAGGGGGTTCACCTGTTTGCAACCTTTGCTCAGAAGAGAGGCAAGCACACAGACTTCTTCTCTTCTCCCTCACAGCCAGTCATTTTTCCTGCATTCTCCTTTTCCTTGCTTGTAAATTCCAGTTCCTTTTTTTTGGAGGAGGGGTGGGATTCTGTTCCACATGTTGTTTGCTCCCTGTAGAGGTCAATTTGATATTTCACTGCTTTATGTCCAGCATATCTCCCTGCATATTTAAACTGAAGGACATAAACTGTTGTAATATTGAATGGACCACTAGAGGGAGCAAAACACATGTAGTTCAGAACCCACCCACCCTTCCCCAGTAAACATAAACTTACAAGCAAGGAAAATGAGAATGTGAAAAAGGCCAGAGTCTCTATTCCCTGAATTATTATTATTATATGGCTCTATCGCAATGTTATGTTAAAAAAAAATCCAGATTATGTGCCCACAATTAATTATGCAAATGGAGTCGGTTTGCATATATCTCATTGCATTGCAAGTGTTCCTACTTTCAAAATATTTCCCAGTGATGAGCTTCTCCCGCCAGGGTTCAAATTACAGGAGTGGGCAAAGTGTGTAGGAATTTGGGCTGGGTGGATATAGAGACGTGAGGCAATTGCTGTGGAACAGGGATAGAATAAAGAGTAGCCCTGTGTCCATTCCAGATATGGATGCTGAATTTTCTCTAAACTCTCCCCTCCTATCTTTTCTCCACAATGAGAGATAGGCAGTGCCAGTTTTTTTAGATTTCCTTCTCCTTCTGCACTTGGCTGATATTGAATTGCAATTAATTAGCAGAGTAACTAATAGGGCAGAGATGCGAGTGCATTATTTTGTAGAACTTTCCTAGACAACAAAATAACATTACGCTAAATGGCTGGTCAATAAACTTACTTACATTACACTAAATAGAAGAACAGCAGACTCTCTATGCAAGCGCTCAGTCTGGGTATCTGTGCTGTCTGAATGTGTCTGTATGTCTGTCTCTCTTGTTTTGCTAGAAGGAGGACCAAAGAGACCTTTCCAGAAGTGCATGTGATTCTAGTCATGTGACTTCAACAGTTAACTCTTGCTTGACTGAATGAAGCAGGCACTTGTAAAATCCTAACAGCTGCCCTGTCCCCCTTTAGTTTGAGATCTGAGTATATTTTCCCTACTATTGAATGACATCTGAACCACTGCAGCTGAGGTAAGGCAGTGTCTGAGGCCTAACTGGTTTTCATGTATCCTGCAGCCACATCCACACAGAAGAATCGGACTGTGCTATGTGGTGACGATGTGCTCTTGCCCTGTGAACAGGCCTCCAATTTGGCCCAGGCAACATGGCTGGTGAATGGCACAAAAGTACTGGCGGAGGAGGGGCAAGGACGCTTCCACCTGGGGGTGGATGGGCTGCTGGTGACAGACACACAGCTAGAGTACAGTGGGGAATACCGATGCTATGCCAAGGAGAACGGTCTTCGGGCCCTGGTGGCCATCTATGCCCTGACTGTATTGCCCGAGCAGCTGGTACCACAGTTCCCCCCGACGGAGTCCCAGCCTTTTGGGCCTGCTCCCAGACATGATTATGGAGACATGAAGTTTATATACATTGCTGTCATCACAGTGCTAGGTGGGCTGTGTCTAGTGCTCAGCGTGGTCCTGTTGTACGTCTCCTGCTTGCAGAAGCGCAGGGGCAAATACAGTCTAGGAGTCCCACAGCCATCCAGTGTGGAGCTGCAGACGGTCTCCTCCAATTGTTTGGGCAAAGGAGGGCAGGAAGATGAGGACTTGGATGCCTACCCAGACGGCTGCCTGCAGATCATCCCAGGGGAAGCCAGCGCTCTAGCATCACCATCTAAGGAGGTGCCTCCTGTCCCACCTCCACCCCCTCCTCCACTACCTACCGAGTTCACCAACGGCATTACCACCTTGCCCAACATGCTGCGCAAGATGAACGGCAACAGCTACATGCTCTTGCGGCAGAACGAGGAACCATGCACTTCGCCACTCTACAACTCCTTTACTGAGGAGCTGAGCAAAATCCTGGAGAAGAGGAAACATACACAGCTGGTAGAAAAACTGGACGAGAGCTCTGTGTAGGGGGAACAGAGAGTCCATTTGGTTGAACTGATCCCTCTAGTCCTTCTGTGATTCCTTCTTATCAATCCAACAGAACCAGTGTTACGACTCAGCAACTACCTCCGGAGCGGCCCTCCGGAGCCGCCATAGACTCCGCACTCATTTCCTATTTTTGTTGTTGATGTTTTTTTGTTGCCATTGTTTTGTTTTTCAATTGCTGTAAAAAAGAAATCTATTTAAATGGGAATTATATTTATATATAAAAGTGATGATAATCAATATAATATGAGCCACCCAGATCTGTTGAGTGTGTCCAGCTGACTCATTCCTGGGGCATACCTGAAACGTGCCATTGATTGCATGGAGAAATCATGCTGCCAGATGAGAGAGTGGGGTGAGCTGAGTAGAAGGTGGCATTGGGTTTGCAACATTGCCAGTGTAAGGGCAACATGCTCATCTGCTACTTCAACAAGTAGGTAGAGCTCTCTTTAGAAAATCCCACTTATGGAAAAACTCATATCATAATCTGATGAAATTTCTACGCATTTGTATATACTTTTGATTTTGCATAATTTATTCTGATCACTAAATGTAAAGATATTTTCCGAATAGATGAATGTAAGTGTGGGTGAATCCTTCCTCAGAGAATGACGTTCTTTTAGATGATCTCTGGAGATTCATTCAAAACTTGCATTTTTAGGGGCCCAAATGCTTTTGCAGGCCGTGGTTTGCAAGCTTCATCTCAGAGCAGTGGCTGAGCTGTGATGGCACAAAGGAGCAGGAAATAGGAAACCGTCAGCATTTGCATTCAACTGTTCATCAACAACTTCAAAAACAAAGTGCAGAAGTCCTGACTCTGCATCATACCAGGGTCATGATAGGGAGACATGCAACAGCAAACCACCTCTGAATGTTTCTTGCCTTGAAAACTTCACCAGGATTCACCATAATTCAGATGTGACTTGATGTGTGTAGGGGTGGCGGGGAGAATAAAGTCTTAGCTTTAGGCCATATGCTGTTGGTACCTACCAGTAGTCAGTTCTACAGGCTTGGAATATTGTTGGCCTCAGACAAACCAGCCTTGTTTTTATGGATGTGAGCCCCACACGAGGTGCTGCCTGCATAGCCTGTTGGTCCAAGGCAAGGGGATGGAGGTGTCAGCTCAGCGGTGTTTCACCCTACTGAAATCTCTCCCTGGACCTTTACTCTGGGACACAGCAAGAAGTTTCAAGTCCCCAGGAGAAAAGGGTCAGAATACTGACTCTCCCCACTACCACCACAAAACAACACCCCTTCTTGTTGCATCCTAAAGCAGAGGTGCAATGAGAAATTTCCTGAGCAAGAAGGAAGTCAGATTACTGCCTCTCAGCTGTTCTCTGGACTGAGATGGGGCTTTGTCTGCCTCTTGCAGCCGCACAGGAAATTTCTCCATTGCCTCTTAAGTTGCAGTGGAGAAGACGTGTGGTGGGAGGAACATAAGAACATCATCTCTGCTCTGAGGACAGCTGAAAATCAGTGTTCAGACCCCTCTTCCAACAGCTACAGGCAGTAACTGCACCAGGAAATGTCAAAGAGCGGCCCACTATAACCATCATAACAGTTTTGAGTTGCATACTTTTAATGTAACCCAATTTCAGATAGTTCTCTAATCCAGCTGGACTCTCTGTTGTCTTTGGGGGTGAATTGTTGATTCCATCTTGGCTGTCTGGTAACCAAAAACTGCTTTCACAATCTGCCTTACAGAAATTCTGGGTAAGGTCTGGCTACTCTGAGATGCAGCAGTGCTAGTGGTCTACTTCAGGTAGGGTATGGAATTGTGTCCACTTTGTTGCACTGGAAGAAGGACTAAAACTAACAAGTCCTAATGTGCAGATGGCAGAATGATGGAAGCACAAGTCACCACCATTTCTGAGGAAAAATAACAGAAATCTCTCTGGAAAACTGAAACTGGCGCAGTCATGTGATTTCCCAGGGTCTGTTGTGTCCAGGCAAGGCCAAGACACTCCGTTTCCACAACCATTTGGGAGTGAGGAGTGCCACTTTCTTTTAGGCAAGCAAGGCCATCAGTCAGGGCAGATCAGACCTAATTTATACAAGCATCCTGGCTAGTAACATAAGCTAGAAAAGCATCTCAGCTGTGAATTCATCAAGTGGTATTAACAGGCTACTCTTTCAGCCCAGTCCGTATATGAGGCGAATAATGTCCACATGACAGCGAAGATGTAAGGCTGCATGAATCTCTAGGAATTAATTTGCATCTTTAGGAAATGTGCTACATAAATAATGTTGCTCTCTTCCTCCTTTTTACTCAGCACCTTTGTAAATCGCTCAGGAAATCCAAGTTCTATTTCTTCTTGCATAGTACTGGTATTTGACTGTTAATGTCTCATGAATAAGATGGAGGGTGCCACCTGGTGGAGTTGCATCATGCCACCTCTATCTATCCACTAGCTGATTCTTGTCCTACTATGGATGTTACTGTCTACCTCCAGCCAGGCCTGTGTTTAGAATTAGCTTGGCTTCCATTTAAGGATCTAGTGGAAAAATCCAGAACTGACTCAGTTCTAGGCAGTTGCATTGCGTTGCCAGATGCTGTATATTACAGACTGTCCAAGCTGCTAGTCCTCTCAGTGTCATAACTATTCAAGGTTGTTTGGAAACACCATGACATTCTAGATATAATATATGGTGATGCAGCAGAAAATGGGCCTTCCACATTATTATTTGGAGGGGGGAATGAAACAATCTAGGGTAGACTTGATTGGGATATCCAGGATCGAAAAATAGCACTGAATGAAAAGTGTAGCATCCTAAAAATCTACTTTAAAAAATTCTAGGTTGCACATATAGTCTTGAACGTGTATGGAGTAAATTAAGACTTGCTGTTATTTATAGCTAGGAAGCTACAGTTGAGGGCACATTGTCCAAGAGACCTTCATTGCTAGAAAAAAATTGAAATCAAGATATTTGTAATGATCAAAGTATGCAATATAACATTTTCCTAACTGCAGTAGCCAGTATTCACAGCAAACCAAACCATACCACATACGGGATGGGATAAAATGCAGGCCTGTGGGAGTTCCCCTTGCATACTTTTAAACTGAGAATCCAGAGTTGCAACAGGAGCCAGAAATACCATTGGAGTTTGGAATAAGCCATATCTGACAGATGTTTCTTTTCAAATATCTAATGAGGAGACACAAGCTGAATCTAAGGCTCTTTCTGCACGGGCGGAATAGAGTGCCTTAGGGACGGCAAAAACATGGTCCCTGGGGAGGGGTTTGCACTGGGGAGGGGTTCGCACGGCATTGCAGCAGCGCCGGCCTCGCCACCCCAGAGCGGTCGCGAAGTGAGCTGCTTCCAGTTTCAGCTCCCTGGTGTTTGAGCTGAGGTTCAGTCTTCCAACTCCACTACTGCCGCTGAACGGCAGCAGCTGGAAAGCGCCATCCCCCCCTCCCCCATCCCTGCCGTACCTCGTCTCCTGGCTTCTAGCATGTCGCAGAGGCCAGGGGTCACGCCCCCCTGGCCTGCGACTCCAGAGCTGCCATTCCAGCCTGCGGGGGGTGTCCCTTGGCCTCTGCGATGCACCGGAGATGAGGTACGGCAACAGGGACGATGGGGTGAGTCAGCATTGTTTATGCCAACGCACCCCCGCTTGCACCCGTGCGGAAAGGGCCAAATAGACTAAAAAAAGGAGTAGAGATTCAGAGATTCCTTGTATTTTTAGAAATATTTAAACTATAGTTTGCATACCACCAAGCACCACAAAACTCAAAGAGAATTGGTTTGTACCACAACATCAACAGTTCTATTCTGCCCAACTAGTGAGCAAGTTTCAGGCTGTGCTGGGGAGCTACAGCTTCTCTTCAGTATTAGACATTGTCAAAGGATATGGTTTGCATGCGGGAAGTTCCAGGACTAATCCTGAGCTAAAATATCTCAAGTACAAGCACTGATACAGGCCTCTGCATGATGCACACAATCACCATACCATGTAGTAGTAGACAGTATTGGCCCAGATGCACCAGTGGCCTGATTCAGTATAAGGCAATTTGAGGTATTCATTTTTTCAACTCTTTGGTATCAAAGAAAATCCCTCACAATTTTCTCTGCCAATGATCTGCCGCTTGCTGATCCATCTGTGGAACAACCTCTCTCATAGGAACCAGATGGGAATTTACTGGTGCCAATTTGTTGCACGCGCTTTTTCTTTCCTGCCAATATCGTTAATTGTGTTAGATTGCCCAGTGCTTCCCATTAAGAGATGGCAGAGGTTCAACACAGAGGAAAATGTTGTCTTACTTTGTATCACATTATGGGGGGAGAGGAGAGATTCAGTGATACCGCATATGGAAGCTGTTGGAAGCAGCTCCTGAATGCAAATAATGAAGACTGTGCTACGAGAATTTTCATTTAATTTCTCCTTATCTGAACAAAGTTTGGAGAAAGTGTGCACATAATCATTTGTCCAACCCAAAGTGGACCCAGCCTAAGTGTACCTCAGTGCTAATGAACGTTTGATGTACACAAAGTACCCTAGGCTTGCGCATAATATAAGCAAGCCAGGCACCAGGCCTAGAAAAGACTTGACCTTGAATAGCTTGATTTGGGAACTCCCAGCAGTCTGACAGGACCTTGCCCATTCAGTCCCTGCACTTGCCACTCCAGAGGGAAGCTGCTGAATCCCTTCATTCTTTTTTCATGAGGCTGGATACCATTCCCAGTTGTGATTCTGTTGGAGAGATGGACAAAGTCCAGCAGCAGATGAATCCCCCCTGTACTGTTATGTCCTTTCTAATATTCCAACTAACTGAAAAAGTTTCTCAGCACAGCAGCATGGGGCCATCTCTTGATTCTCCCATGGGGCATTTTAGCTGAATAGATGCTTCCTCCGAAGGCATAAGACACCAGCCTGAATTATATATTACCTGCCTGTATTGTACTGTCTGCTCCATATGACCTGAAGAAAAGCCAAGGTATTGTCAGTCTCACCTGTCCTTTGCAGGAAGTGTGGATAACCGGTTCACTGTAAACCTAATTAACATTACTAGTTTTCTAGTGATTTGCCAGTTTCATAACTGTCAGACATGCATAGCAGCAAGAAAGCTCACCTTGCCAGTCTATCCTGTCTTTTCACTTTTGGAAGAGGAATCTCTCCATCTTGATCAAGGAGGCCTTGCTCATAATTAGGCTTCTCTGTGACCTAGCTGATCACCACCAATACCAGTAATTGAGGCTATTAAAACTGAGATAGGGTTTCAAAGACAATGCAAACTGGCCTTATCCAATCAGTGACAATTTCCTCAAGGAGGAGACTGCCCTGACTACAGAGCAGAAAACACTTGGGGAGTAAGGGGATTTGAGTCAAACATCTGGATTTCCCCTGGCCCAAGCCAACTTTCCACTTACAAAACAAAAACCACCACATTAGTTTTGTACCAGCACTGATTTATTTTTGTGGGGATGAAAGACACCTCTGGCCAATTTCTTGCACATTGAGCAAGCTGGGCTTGTTTGTGAAGGGATGCCACTGGCCTTGGATACTTGGGTTATCTGTATGGTAAGGCTTTCGGATGCGTATGATCTCTAGTCCAGACTGGTTGGCCAACTTGTGGATGATCTCTGCAATCTCATCAGCAGTCTTGCTGGTTAACAACTTCTCTTCCACAGTTCCATTCACTGGAAAAACAGAAGGCATGAAACTCAGACCTTATTCAGAAAAATGTTCTCTCTGTGTTCAGTTCTCTGCCATCAAGTTGCTTCCGACTCATAGTGACCTAATGAATCAATTGTCCACAACAATCTACTGTTAGCACCTTGCTCAGGACTTGCAAAATGATGGCTTTGGCTTCCTTTATAAAAATGTCCTCTAGGCACTTGTATATCATACTCCCCCCACCTCCACCCCACGCACAAATTTTCAGATGCTGAAAAGGTCAAAAGATTAAAAAAATCAATCTTTACACTTCCTTCTCTGGCTTGCAGCCCCATCCAAAGGAGGTGGGCAATAGGGCTGTAGGGAGTGGCATGGCTTTGCACCGATGCGTTTGTCCTCCCTGGGGCACTTACCCTGGTGGAAGGGAGAGATGCACTGGCAGCCATCTGTCCCGCAGTCTCACTGCCGCAGAACCCAGAAGTCCAGGCTTTGGCTGGCCTGCACTCACATCCCATTGGGATGCCAGGGTGGGGGAAGGATTTTCCAGGGACGGAATCAACATTAGTTGGCTCCCTCCCGGGGTTGAGGGCCTGGAGTGCGGAGCCCCGGCCCTCAGAGTTATGCCACCCTATGGGGCTTTTGGGTGGTGAGGTATTTTGAGTCTTTTCCAAGCTCCCCATGCTGCTGGAAAGCCCTCTTGGAGGTAGTCGGGTGGTGCCGTATCCTGCTGCCTCCAGGTTTGCATGGGGTGCCATTAATTAATGTTCTAAATTAAGGCCTATTTTACAATTGCCCACTGTGATTCTTCCAGGAAACAATGCATCTGCTGCTACTGCTTTCAGAGAATGAAGGAACCTATTGAAAGGACACCTGCCTAATGGATTATAACAAATACATTTCACAAATAGTGGTGGTACCTACAGATAGCATCTCCCTCCCAGCATCGCTTGTAATAATCAATAACATTTTTCATACTCACAATATTCAGCTGTTAATGTCGGAACCCTGCTCTTCTTTGGACACACGTATAACACAATCCCAGGATTTTGCCTGGCGAAGTCCACCACCTTTTCTTCAATGTACTCTCTAGAACAAGATAAAAAGCACCATTCAGACATTAAAAAACAAATCATACTGAAGATGGTCAAAGCTGGCTGGGTTAACAAGTAATAAAACATTAGGCATCTGTCCAGAATTTGTTTTTTAAGAACCCCGCTGGATCACCTCAATGGTCCATTTAGTCCGTATCCTGTTTCCCATAGCAACAGACCAGATGACTCTGGGAAGCTCACAGGCATGAAAGTAAACAGCATCCCATTTCTCCAGTGCAATTGGCATGCAGGCATATATGGCATTTGAACATGAAGGCTACACTTAGCCTATTAAAACCAGACAAAATTCAAAAACGTATTAAATTTCAGAAAACCTATTTTTTAAAATCATACTACCAGAAGGGGAAAACTATCTCTCCAGTCAAAGGCCAGGGAAAATAGGTGTGCTTTTATTAGTTTTCTAAATGCATATAAAGACGATGCTTGATGCATCTCTTGAGGGAGATCATTCCCCATTTCAGGACCACCACTGAAAAAGCCCTATTTTGGGTCTCCTTTTTTTTTTAACCTGTCAAGAGGTGGTACTACCAGAAGGGCTTCATCTGCTACCATGTTTCCCTGAAAATAAGCCCTATCATGATTTTTCAGGATTTTAAAATATAAGCCTTACTCCAAAAATAAGCCCTACTGGTAGTTACAGATCAGGATGATGTAATCCAGCAGGGTGCTCCCTGCCAATGAAGATGCAGCTTGCATCACACGTGACAGGCAAGCAACAGGGCTGCCAATTAATGAACTGTGAAGGTACAGTATTTCCTCTAAAATAAGCCCTACCCAGAAAATAAGCTCTAATGCATCTTTTGGTGCAAAAATGAATATAAGACCCTGTCTTATTTTCGGAGAAACTTGGTAGTCTTTGGGAATGGGCAGGTCGACACAGAAGAAAGCATTTCTTTAGATTCCTGGGGCTCAAGCTGTTTCGGGCTTTATAAGTCAAGATAATACCTTGAATTGGGCTGGGTAGCAAATTGACTGTTCTTCTAAGACCGGCATGATAGGCATCCAGCCAGTAGTACCCATTAGCAGTCTTGCTGCCATGTTCTGCACTAGCTGCAGCTGCCAAACTATCTTCAACAGCAGCCCCATGTAAAACGCATTACAATAGTCCAATCTGGAAGTTACCAGAGCATAGATGACTGTAGCCAGATCGTCTCTGTCCAGAAGGGCCATTGGTGGCAAGCCAATCAGCAGTGGAAATGGGTACTCCTGAACACTGCCACCACATGAGCTTCAAGTGCCATAGCAAGATTTTGCACCTGTCCCTTCCAAGACAATACAGCCCTGCCAGTTACAGGATGTCTCCCTACTTCATGGACCAGAGAAACACTGACACACAGCGCCTCTGTCTTGTTTGGATGCAGCCTCAATTTATTGGCCCTCATCCAGCCCACTACTGCCTCCAAGCACCTGTCAAGAACGTAGATCGCCTCTGCTGATTCAGATGGCATGAAGAGTTAGAGCTGGGTATCATCAGCATACTGATGGCACCTTACTCCAAATCTCCTGATAACGTCTCCCCAGTGACTTCATATAGCTATTAAAAAGCATAGGAGACAAATCGACCCAGGAGGGACTCCACAAGAGAATAACTACCATGTCGAGCAAGACCACCCTCTGCTGCAGGCCTTGGAAGTAGGAGCGGAACCATCACAAAGCGGTGCCCCCCAACTCTCAAGCTCTGTAACGTTTCCCAGAGGATAATGTGGTCAATAGTATCAAAAGCCACCAAGAGATCCTGGAGGACCAACAGGGCCGCATTGCCCTCTCTCTCCCCCAGAAAAGGTCATCATTCAGGGTTACCAAGGTGGTTTCAGTTTGGACAGGGCCTGAACCTAGATTGAAATGGATCTACTGAGTGATTGGCAAGTTCTATTACTGTTAAGGGGACAAAAAGAACTTCTGTTCACTTTCTCCATACTATGCGCAAATATTATCAACCTACATCATGTTCCCTTTTAGATGTCTTTTCCTGATCTAAAACACCCCAGCTCCTTAGCCATTCTTTGTAGGGATGGTGACCTAACCCCTCAGTCATTTTGTTTGCCTGGTTTTTGGCACTTCTTCGGGATCCACCTTAACTCCAGCTTATTTGTGAATAAGTTAAATAGTACTAATAAAGACACAATTGTTTATTCCTTCCATGCCAAGAACTGTTTACTCTTATCAGTGTTTTCTGGTTCCTTAACCAGTTTCGATCTGTCAGAAAGCCTTACCTTTTATCAAAGGATTGCTAAATATACTCAGGAGCTCTACTTTTGTGAGAGACTTTGCCAAAAGCTTTCTGGAAATCCAAGCATACCAGATAATGAATTCATAGTAGTTATTCATTTTTGGCACACAGCCCAGACATCTTTCCTAAAAGTAAGGAAAAGCTTCTACTGCATTTCCTCAGTCTCTAAACTGCAATATTTTGCCTGTGTAAAAAAAAAGTTAGCCTTTCTCCACAGGCCAACTGCTCCCTTGATATTTCAGGAGACTTCATATTTTCTTTTGGAGGCTTAATAAAGAACAAGTTCACCATTGGTGAAGCTTATACTTGTCTTTGCTATTGTTCCTCTGAAGCCCTTTTAGAGGGTACTTGTAACGTAATATTTTTAGACAGTAGCAGAAAAATGGCTATTCTGTAAGACCAATTAATGATATTATACTACTATTCTTGAATGGGGATGTGAACAACATTGCCCATCATAAAGTAACTGAGACATGTATTTACCCACATGGATAAGACCTTCCTGTTACACTACCATAATTTAATAGCATGAAACTGTATAGCAGCTAGAAATGCAATGTACGTGCAAAATTCTTCACAACGATAAAAATGGCATTTCAACTGCGCAGGAGCCCCAGAAAACTTCATTTAATCTAAATTCTGGATGAATAATATTTGGCTTTTATTAATATTATCTATTTTATTAAATAGTGTATATCACCGGTTTGAATTTCATCTTTTTAAATAATCAAACCCATGTTTTAAAATGAGTTTTGAACTTCATACCTTAATTCAAGTCTCAGATTTTAATTATGCCAAATCACTGTCTTTAATTAATCTGCCCTATTCACATAACTGCATCCCAAGCCAATACGCTTTCATTCTAAACCATTCCTTGTACAACCGTTGCAACAGTATGATAGGAACACAATAAAGAAGCAATTCTCATACTTAATGTATTATTAAATACGCCCAATATTACAGACAAAATAACCTCATTATAATCCACTTTGTTATTCAACATTAACTTGTGTTTTGTTTCATTGTTGTGTTTTGTTTCACTCAAACACCTATATGTCATCTTCCATAAAATAAATCCCAAATTCATGAAAACTATTTTGTTATGTGTTTCTTCCACAAGACAGAACACAATTGTGTATGTTTACAAAACAAACAAGCTAACTCCTGCCCCCCTTACATAACAATATTACTGAGGTCTATTGACCCGTTCGGCTAAATGGAGACCCTTTCTTCAGCAAAAGAGGCCATTGGTGCTGGAGGAAGTCTCTTCATTTAGCAGAGTGAATGGAATATAGATCATTATTTTGATTGGAACCATAATATAACAGAAGTTCTTACGGAGAAAGTATTAACTGTCTCTACGGCATAGCTCATTTGCTGTTAACAAATCTTAATGGATTTGAAGATGTAGCATTTGTGAAACATGTTCCATGCAAGTTATGGCCAAGATTTTACAATTCAGAGCATAATAATTTTTCATGGGAACTTCAGAGACCCATCCCACAAAATCTGTAATTCAATGTTCATAGATATGACCACAATATTGTTTTCTACCTCATCAAATAGGTCCACACTCAGAGTGGGGCTGCAGCTGTGGCAGGGCTCTAATTTGCCATGAAGGTTGAATTGCCCCAGATTGAATCTCCAAGGACCAGGTACCATCAGATGTGAAAACATGATGCCTGAAACCTTTGACTCCTGTGGCTAGTTAGAGTAGACAGTCCTGGCCTGAATAGACAAATGGCCTAACTCACTGAAAGGCAAATTTATGTATTATGCACAGATGTTCCCTAGAATTTACCCACAGCTGATCATAGGTTAACCAAGCAGATGAGGGCACACAATAGTGATACAAAATATTATTTTGGGGTGAGGAAATGAAGTGCATTTAGAAACTCAAATGAGATTACAAGAGACAGAATAGAAAGAGGAGGGATAGTCTCATCTTACCGGTGCATATAAGTCATTCCAATTATGCCTATGGGGTCAAGTTCTGAGTAGATATGCATTAGGCTGCAGTTACTAGATGAAGGGCCATAACTAGCCAGAAACTGAGGAGGGGGAAAGTGAATCAATGCAAGGGAGAAAACAAAAAGCTCACAATATAGGTCAGTGGCATAACATTAAACAAAGTTCAGTGACTAAATGCAGTTGTTATAATCAGCATAAAACCAAACATCAAGCATTATCAAATTGTATGGGGGGTGGGGACAGGGAATATGGAAAGGAGAGTCAGATCAGATAGGGCAACAGGAGGCTGAAATAAAGGACTCCAATATGGCAGGATCCACTGAAACCAAAGCTTGGCCCCAGAACACTTTTTCCAACACCAGGAGTCAGTTTAGGAAGGCATTCCTAATAAGAGAAGAGGCTAAGCATGTCTGAGCCCCCTTCCACATATGCAGAATAATCCACTTTCAATGCACTTTGCAACTGTGCAGAATAGCAAAATCCACTTGCAAACAGTTGTGAAAGTGGATTGAATGTGCATTATTCTGCATGTGTGGAAGGGGCCTGAGCCACACACTTAGATCTCGCTATTCTCCAGCAATCAGGATGGCGCACATGAGCGGAATGAACTAATATTCTAACCGCCCTATGTGACAAGCTCGTCTAGGCGAGAACGGCCGACCTGAGAGCCCCCCTAGCGGAAACGGAAACCCGCCTCCGCGAAGACAAGACTCTGAAGCCCACCTGGCGCCCCGCGAGCTCGGCGCATCCCGGCTGACGGTCAAGGTGAGGCGCTGCAGCTGACACACGAAGCGGCCCACGCCGTTGTGCAAGACGCTGGTCAAGAAGCGGCTCGACGTCCCTCGGGACGTCATGGCCGAACCGCTACAGGGCAACAGGACCGTCGCGGAATTCTCTCCTTGTGCCAGAGACCATGCCGGAAGTAGAACAATCTACCGGAAGTTAGGCGCCTGGCGGCCGGCATCGTTTCCATAGAGACAAAATGAGGCCTCAAACACGAAATTTCCGGTAAAAATTGAACAATTGGCTTCTACAGTTCTATATTGCCGCTCTAGGCCTCCTTTACACTTTTGCGCGGGAGAACTGAGATTAAAGGAACAGTTCAGTATTAGACTGGAAATGAAACTAGAGTGTGAGCGTGGGTTTATCTTTTATTTTCTTATATTTTCTTAATGCTATCTCGTCCCGCCCATTTAAGCACTCCAGAAGTGACGTTTCAGTGTTGTGGTTCCGGGGTCAAAGCTGTGGCGCGCTCCCTGGGGTTGCACGTGGGGAATGGTTTAAGCATAGTTGTAAAATAATTCTATAAGCACTGAGATAAAGTTCGTGGGCGGAGTTGGTCAACTGGTGCAGCGACACAGGGAAGGCTGAGCTTCTGCAGGTGTTCCTTGCTGAGGGGACCACGTTCCTGGAAGGTGGTCCCGGGGCGGAGGATCCTAGGAAGGTGATCTTTCGTCTTAAAAGCAGTTCGTGGGGAAGCCTGTGCTGCCATCGGAAAGGAGGCGAGGCTGTGTGTCCGGCAGGTCCCTGTTCTACGCCTGTTGTGTTCGGGAGCAGAGGTTTTTGAGGACGAAAATCGGAGGTTTCAGCTCAGCTGGGGGAATGGTTTGTAAAAGAGTTGATATCTGCGAGAGTGGGATGGGGCAGTGCCCGAGTGCGGTAGGTGGGGGTGTTTATTATAATCTTCCAATATGCCAAAGTGGGATGGGCTGCATAGTATGTTGAAAGAATACTTGAAGCATACACGTTTCTGCCACGTGTAAAAAAATGTGGTTCCCCGTCCCCTGCTTGCGCATTCTTTTCAATTCTTGGTCCTTTGGAGGCAGATTGGTCATGCCAATCAAGCATAACAGCAGACACTACAAGAAAGGGGTTCTTCCGTGTCCAGAAGGTCCGATCCCACCTGTGTCAGTCACAGAGATACGACAGTATTTGAGGACTCAGGGTATTCCTTTTCACGATGGCTATAGTTGTCTTCACACACCCAGCATTTTTGTGGAGGAAAAGCAGCAAGTTCGACAGAACTACAGCCTGTTTATTGACAAAACCACAGGCCGCTTTGTCTGTACAGCCACTCTGATTGAGGGTAACTGGCAAGACTTCCAGGCCAGCATTGAGTTGAAACATAATGGCGTGGCTCCTGGTGAACTGCTAAAGACTGATGGGCAAAGAGACCAACCTGGGGAGGATGCCCAGCACATTTGGGATAGAGCTTTGCCTCTGTGGGAACTGCTGGATAAGCAAGAGACACAAGAAGCTAAGGCTACATTTGGTATCTCCAATGTATCTGATACCACCCTTAAGCGTTTTGGAGTGCGTTATGTGCGAACAGCTCAGGCCTTGGTTTTCCCATGGTATAGTCCCCAGGGTACCAGTCTAAAGGGCTTAAAGCTTCTAAGAGCTGAGCACCAAGGAGAGACAATATGCTACGTGGAGAACACTCTGCCTCGGCCAGGTGCTTATTACAATCTTTTTGGACTGCCACTGATCAGCCGACGAGATACCGAAGTGGTCTTGACTGGACGGGAGCTGGATGTTTTGATACTGCACCAGGTGACTGGGCTACCAACTTTGGCCTTGCCTCGAGGGATTTCTTGCCTTCCCCCAGCTCTTCTTCCCTATTTAGAACAGTTTAAAAGGATTACACTTTGGCTGGGGGAGGATCTCCGCGCTTGGGAGGCTGCTAAGCTTTTTGCTCGCAAACTGAATCCTAAACGGTGTTCTTTGGTGCGACCTAGTGACCAGCAGCTCCGCCCCTTAGAAGCTTTCAACAGTGGCTTAAACCTTTCCAAGATTTTGCGCACTGCCCTGCCTGCTGGCCACAAGTCCATAATTTCATTTCGTGAGCTGCGTGAAGAGGTGTTTGGGGAACTGGCCAACGTTGAGCAGGTGGCTGGGGTCAAATGGGCTCGTTTTCCAGAAATGAACAGACTGCTGAAGGGTCATCGGAAAGGGGAGCTCACAGTCTTCACAGGTGATTAAATGTGTTGTGTTTCTCCTTCCCACCTGTGCCTTGCAATGCATATGTCATTGTTCAGTTCCTCAGAGCTACTGGATATTTGGTATTTTAGGCCAGATTTCAATCTACAATCCTGACCTGTTAGAAAATCAATATTCTGTACTGCCACTGCAGCATGTTGCACTAAAGATAGGCTGCCAGTAATATTCACAAGGCTTCTACAAATAATGGTTTATTGAATCATCAGTTAGAGATTGCTTCATTAATTTTCAGTAATATGTGTGCTTTGAATATCTTATTGTTATTATCAATCTAACAGTGCAGTCCTCTGCAAAATTATGCTAGTCTAAACCCAATGAAGTCAGTGACTTTAGACTGGTGTCAGTCTTGGTATAAGTCTTGTTGCATACTTGATCCTCTATCTCAGAATGCTGTTTGTTCGAACCTATTTATTTAAAGGAGTGAGACTAAGGTTAATTCTGCACTTCATTCTGTTAATCCTGGTCTCAGGATTATTTTGTGTCACTGTTTGCTGTGGATTTTGAATACTATTTGAGCTATAATTATTGCTTTATTCTGTCTGGGTTGGGGATCTTTTATTAATTGGAAGTTTTATTTTGGCAATTTTCTATTTTAAGTAAGAACACATGTGCATTCTTGCACAAGGCATTCACACTCACCATCCATATCCATACATGCAGTCTGACAACACATTCCCAAAACAGGTACCTATCAGTCCACATACAAACTCATTGCTAAAGTAGTTCTCATGCAGGTTGGAAAATCATCTCTACACCTGTTAATTTTTCCCTTGTCTCTATGTAATAGGTCCAACTGGCAGTGGGAAGACAACTTTCATCAGTGAATATGCCCTGGATCTCTGTATGCAGGGGGTGAATACTTTGTGGGGCAGCTTTGAGATTAACAATGTGCGCTTGACCAAGATCATGCTTACTCAGTTTGCCATGGAACGGCTGGAAGAGCAGCTGGAAAACTATGACGAGTGGGCAGACAAATTTGAGGATCTTCCTCTCTACTTCATGACTTTCCATGGGCATCAGAATATCAAGTAAAAGCAGCTTCCTTCCTGCACATACTTTGTTAAATTTCTTGATGCCGAGTCTGTGGTATGGGCTCTTGTGTTGTTGAGATTACACTCTCAGTATTTAGTTGGGTAGAAATCAGTGGAGATTACTCTTAAATGGGCATGCTTTAGATCAGGGTGTTAGTGTCCTGTGCAGAGAAGGCTGTTTATAAGAGTTGGCACTAATGCTAAAATAACTGAATAGTTCTTTCCCTCACAATCTGAGAGACACAGAGCCCATCAGGTTCATGTTCTTTATCCATCTTAATCAATACAGTGCATTGGAGAAGTCCCAAGATTGATTTTGATTGCAGTTTCTATTTCTAGCAGCTTTAAAAATTGAGAAATATCCTTACCCTAAATGAGTAGCTGCAGTTGGCACAGTTTTCTTCTAAGCTTTTCAGAGAGTTGTTAAACAGATCCTTACTCAAGTATAGGATGAAGGTTACAGGATGTCACAGTTGTATCCCCTAGGTAATGCCCTTTCACATTCTTGCTGTGGGGTATAGAATTACGATGCATAATGTTTAAGTGAGGAAGCTGGCTTCTGTGAGAGAGAGAAAGTGCCACTGAGATCACTGTCTTCTCCCTTGCAGGGCAGTGATAGATACCATGCTGCATGCAGTGTACATGTATGATATTACCCATGTGATTATTGACAACCTCCAGTTCATGATGGGCCAGGAGCAGTTGACCGTGGACAGGTAACCCTTCATGTTTTTTCCCCAACACTCTACTCCTCCTTTATTTCCTTTTCCTTACTCTGTGAGTTTCCTATTATAGAGGCTTCTATAGTTCATTATTTATATGATAGATTGCATCCCACTGTAGACTGTGCTTACTTAGGGACACTGAAGATGTAGTTGCTGAAACTTGGTGAGGACTAGGCCACAGGCTTTCATACTCCTCTTCTGGAGTATGAGTTGCTGCTTTAACTATGATTAGCATTGTATCACCGGTAGAATTGGGTCGGATCCAGTCTGTGGTCTGTTTCAGGATCCCTGAATTTCCAGTCTTTCCCTCCTCCCAGCAGCCATATCCTATCCTGGGAAAGCCTATTCCTGAGATTTTGGGACCAACGTGGCGTAATAATTATGCATGGGAGGCAGGGCTCAAGTAGGAAGAGAGAAGAGAGTAAAATCTCTCTCTTTTTCCTCTTTCAACAGTGAATTCGGAGAGAAGGTGATATCGTGCAGTGTGATCTCATCAGATCTCAGAAGTTAAGCAGGGTCGGTACTTGGAAGGGAGACCTCCAAGGAACACTCTGAAGAGGAAGGCAATGGCAAACCACCTCTGTTTCTCAGTTGCCTTGAAAGCCCCTTGGTGGGGCCACTGAAAAGCAGCTGTGACTTGGTGGCACTTTACACACACACATCAGTGAATTTCCACTAGTGGAAGTGGCAGGAGGGAACAATGTCGCTCTCTTCTCCCACCCATTGCAGCCCCCAACATGTATTATTCCACATGGGTCCCACAATCTCAGGAATAAACTTCCCCAGCATTGAAGGTGGCTTCAGAAAGGAAAAGGCAGGGGAGACTCGTGACCCTTAGCAACTTCAGCTGCTGGTTACCGAAGCTAATTCCATTAACTGTGGCTAAAATTGCCTAGACTCCCACTTAACCACTGTTAAGTCTAGGCAGGATTCAAATTCTGCTCAAGTGAAAACATGATTAGCTGTCGCTGTAATTATTGTTGGTCTGACACTTAACAGTGCATGCTCAAAAAAAAACAGTGGTTCCCAACCTGGGGTAGGCATACCTCCAGGGGTACATGCCAGAACATTTGGGAGTATGTGAAAAAATTATATAGCTGGTTTCTAATATAGAGGTACACATTTAGGAAAATGGGTTGCCAAGGGGCATAAGAGTGAAAAAGGAGTGGGAACCACTTCTCTGAAAGATTGGAAATTATGATGTACTATTCCTAGGCAATCCTGGTGTCAGTAATTACACATAAAGATTTAAAAAGGAAAGTCAGGGTATCTTATGCTTAGGCTGGTGATCAGATGTCTATTTCATAAAAGGGGGGAGGACTATGAAGATTGTGGAGAACAGTTGTGAACTCCAGCAGGGTTTTGTTTGTGACATTAGTGCATGTGCCGCTGCTGCTAACTTTAAAGTTTTTTTTAAAAAAAATCCTTCAGTTAGGATGTTGGGTAAGATCTTTGTACAGATCTAGGCTTTTTTCAGGTTTCAGAACCCTGAACAGTAGCCATGAGTGTCCCCATTATGCCCTTTTGCCTACCCACATGATTATATGGATTTGTACCTATTGCAGTCAGCAGTAGTGCTTTCTTCAGTAAAGTGTGTATGTCAGATATTGCCCCTATTTTAAACTTTCCTGATAATGTATCAAAATCAAATGCTTCCCGAGGCTTGTGCCAAAGTACATTTATTCCACCCTATTGCTGTTGCTGTTCCAGGCTTGCTGTCCAAGACTACATAGTGGGCACCTTCCGAAAGTTTGCCACAGACAACAACTGCCACGTGACTCTGGTAATCCATCCTCGGAAGGAAGATGAGGAGAGAGAGTTGCAGACTTCTTCAATTTTTGGGTCTGCAAAGGTGAGTGCTTATTGGTAGCAGTTTATGAGGAGGTGAATAGGCCCTTGGAGAGCTATACTGGCAGCTTGATTGGAGTGTGTTGGCCTTTTTTATTTGTAGGAAGCAAAGCCTATTATGTTAGTCCCTTACTGTGGCCTTCTGGAACTGTCAGTTTTCTCTGGCAGTTCGTTAACTCATTAAACTGGAGTGGACCAGAGGAATCTATCTGTCTGTCTGTCTGTCTGTCTGTCTGTCTGTTTGTTTACATCATATACACCCCACCTTTCCTCCTAGGGGGATTCAGAGAAGCTTGTGTCATCCTCTTAATTTCCATGTTATCTTCACAGCAGCTCTGAGGTAGTTTATGTTTAGAGTGCCTGTTAGTGTGCCACAGCAAAGAGAAAAGGATTACCTGCACATGTTTTAGCCAGCATCTGTATATGGAAGTGGGATTCTGACTAGCACATGCTTAATGCTCATCCACTGAAGTGGAAGTACAGGGTGCTCAACAGTAGCTGATTGTGTCAGTGTTGTTTTTAAAAGTTTCTAGCCCCTTTGCAGCTGGAAGAGCTAGTTGAGGAAATTGCCAGGGGTTGTGTTTTTTTTTGGGGGGGGGGAGGGGTGAAGTGCAAGAAACCATTAAGAGGTTAACCCACAAAAAGTATAGCAGGATCACAAAGGAAGGCCCAATAGCTAGCATTTGCAGTAACATTTGCTTTTTAGCAGCGGTTCTCTATCACCTCTTGCTATATGAGGTGGTTTTCTCTGTTATAGTGAAAGGACTTTTTTCTTCTCACATCTCTTATGCAGGCCAGCCAGGAAGCTGACAACGTGTTGATCCTGCAGGACAGGAAGCTGGTGACTGGCCCAGGCAAGCGCTACCTACAGGTGTCAAAGAACCGCTTTGATGGCGATGTGGGCATCTTTCCTCTGGAGTTCCAGAAAACATCCCTCACTTTTTCTACCCCAATCAAAGGCAAAGCCAAGTTGAAGAAGGTTAAAGAGGACAATGGTGTGCCTCCCAAGAATGCTCCTGCAGGTGCTGGTGGGGCTTCAAAGAAGCAGCGGACCAGGTCACCCAGTACAAAGACTTCCCCAGATGAACCTGCCAAACCTAAAGAAGAGAAGTAGAGTACTGTGCAGGAAGGGATGCAAGCCAGCAATATCACTGCCTTTTCCCTGATCACAGCAGCAATAATCTGATTTCTTCTAAGGCTCTTGCTGGGGTTTTTTGCAGCACTTTTGCCTGCTGTTTTTCTTTGAAATCAAGTGAGGGACCTGTGGTCAAACACATTTGCCTCTTATCAAGCAATAATCTAGAGATGAGACTTGGGCTCTTTCTGCTATGCTTCCAAGATGAGATTGGGTACAGGAATGCACACCCCTTAGGAGATCTTGCAGGAGTGTGGGTGAATTTGAGGAAAGCCTTACCTCTTCAGCCTAAATTGGGCCTGACTGCTCCTCCATTTTCCATTGTTAAACTGGAAAATGCCACCAAGATGAGAATTGATGTCTGCATATTAGGTGTGATTTTTACCCGAATGTCTGAACAGAGTAAGGTTTGCAACTTGCTGTAATTATATATCCCAGATGCAAGTTTGGTCCTTGTTAGACACAACTGTATCACAATACCACTGGTAAACAAGCTCAGAAGACAACAGTCTTAAATAAGCTAAGGGGTGAGCACTTGTACCAGAGCTTTACCAGTTTTGCCTAGTATGAATTCAAGTGATGTCTGTCTAAGAGGAAAACCACACTACTTGTGGGTTCAAAGGGATTTTTGACAAGCTGCCATCAAGGGAAATAATGCAGGTTTATTGGGGGCGGGGGTGTTTTTGAGACAAATAATGGTTTTGTCAAACCTAAGCAAAAATCATGATTCAATTTCCCTGAGACCCTTCTCCAAGTGTTATAACCCTTGCAAGTTTTGAATCAGACCTGGTACTGTTTGAGAAGAATGGTACTGATAAAAGAAGATTTTTGAAAACCTGTTTTTGAAAACACATCATCTAAAACACATCATCTATGAAATGGGCAGACTGTAAGAGTCTAAAGGACATTGCTTCAGCCTCTAACATTTTAATGAGATTGGGAATTTTTCTATTTTAATTTACAGCCAATAATATCAACTGTGATTTTGTGTGACTTATCAGGAGGAAAAACTTCCATCATTAATGGTATTTGGAATAGTTTGTTTGGGATGCAGAGATTATGGTTACTGGATATTGTATTGAATATCTGTTTTATTTTAAAATAATTCAAAACCCAGTTTGTACCTCATGTGCAAATATTTCTTATGTTGCCCAGAAGAGGTCAGTCTATGTTTGGTTTTCATTTCCCAGAATTTGAAATGGAAATTTTCTTCCCTTTTTTGAGGCAGAACTTTTATTTATTTAGAAACTAAAAAAAACATAATAACAAAACTGAGCCACCTAATTAAAGAAAGTTTTGTCTTATTGTCTCTTGATGCCTCCTTGTGAACAAAGCTTTTCATGGCTACTTTTCTCTCCAAGCAGTTTTTGGGGTCACAAAATAGAGCAAAGTTTACACATGTGTGAGGCACAAAATTGGCATGAGAACTTTTGGGAAGCAACAGTTTTGGAGAACTGAGAAAAGCCCCTTGCATGAGGGCTTAGAGCCGTGGTGGCGAACCTTTGGCACTCCAGATGTTATGGACTACAATTCCCATCAGCCCCTTCCCATGCTGGAAGGGGCTGATGGGAATTGTGGTCCATAACATCTGGAGTGCCAAAGGTTCGCCACCACTGGCTTAGAGGTTAAATCAAAAAGGTGATTGAGGGTGATAAATTATTTCATTGCTCAAATGGGTGTTGTTTAGCACCTCCATCTTCACTGATGGCAGCAGGTATAGTCCAGGTAGGTTAGATCAATGCATTTTGAATGGGCATTCCATCTTTTTATGTTTTGTTCACTTGAAACATCTTTGGGCCCTTCATGAAAGGGGTGTCACTTAACAAACCTGGTGACAATTTAGCTTTATTGGTCCAATAGATCATTTGCCAGTTGACTAGATTCTGCTGAAGTTTGTGCCTTACCTGGTTGCTTTAATATCAAGGGGTGAGGTTGCATCTCTTACCCTCAGCTGAGCTCTATTGGGACAATTTCTGAATGTATTGTCGAATGCATCTGAAGCCCAAGAGTACTCTGACAATTTGCTGCTCTGCTTTTTTAACTCAGAAAGGTTTGTTGGACCCAGGCCACTGCACTGAAACTGCTCCTGGATCCTGAACAGCAAGCCTAACAATTGTGAAGGAGGAATGAACTGTTGTTGGGTTAGAAAAATTGTTGTTGTTAGGAAGAGACTATTGCACATACACTTCTGCTATCCATATGGTGTGGGATTGAACCTGATCAGATAGCAATGGATGAAGAACAAATACTCTCATCATCTCTTCCTGCTGAGGGTTTTTCCTCATTGTTCAACAATCCATCAGTCTTTTTCATACCTCAACAATTTTGGGGCTGACTTGAATCATTTGCTGGCAGGGGACAACTGAGCCAAAAAGGAGACCCTTTATCAAGACCTAAAGCAGGTTCTACTACAAACATTCCCATGTGTTCTGTCTCAGGGAGGGAAAGCGAGGGATCTGGGCAACATCTTTTATTAATTTGGCTGCTGGCAACAGTGGGACAAGATGAAAAGGACTTGGCCACTGGATGGTGGGAATTGGAAGCAAGTTTAGGAATAAGGGCCTAGGGCTGGTTGAGAGCTCAAATGTTCCGCTGAGTTTCTGCCATGGGGAGGGCTTGTTCCTGTGAACGGGTAATCCAGTCCCCTGATGTCAGTTAGCCTGAAACTATGGCAAGAGAGATGAGGATCCAGACCTCAAATTGCAACACTACCCAAATGTCCACCAAACTCCAGGAATGTTTCAAAATTGTCTGAACTCTGATCTGTGATTTTATTTGGAACTGAGTTTTGAGCTTGTAGTTGAAACAGTGCTCATCAGAAGCTGAGCTGTGCCAGGTAGGTATTTCCACTGCTGCTGTTAGTTGCTATTGAAGTGTGTTGTTATTAACAATTTCTGTCTTCCTAAGAATCCCAGGCACTGTGGCAAAAGTATGCCTTTGCATCTATAGAGAAAAGGAATTCTCTGTACATCTCTAGGACACAGCTGAGGCAAATGTTTGCATAAGGTAACATAGTCTAACTCAGAAGTTCATTGTAAATTTCTGGGCAAATAAGCATGGTTATAATGAATCTTCTGTTAGCCACATAATGTGATAATCGCCACTTTAAAAATGTTAGTGAAGTCAATAATGGACCTTCTTAAATGTCTACAGGGAGGTATGGGAATATCTCCAGAAACTCAAGGTTTGTTCTCATCAAGGCATTAGTTCACCAAAACACATTGCCTTAACTACTATCAGTTTGATCTGCAAACCAGTTAAACTGGAGTACTTGGATTAAAGCTGTTTAAATACTTTTGATTCTAAAGAGATTAAGTTAAGTGTTCCTACTAACATACCTCTTAATTAAGTGGTTTGTTTCACTGTCAATAGCAGTACTGTAAAGTTGGCACTTTAAAATTCTTACCCACCCATGAGATGGATATTTTAAATCACAGAATTATTTTCTGAGGTTGCAAACACAGATAACAGGAACAAAATGGAAAGCTGAGGGCATGTCCTCAGATATGTGCTGCTGTTAATAGCTAAGCTTCTCTGTCATTTTTGGGCTAAATTGTTGGTGCATTTTTACCCATCCTTCCTGCAAGAACTTCATGGTAGCGTATTTGGCTCTTATTTTATCCTATCCTTTACACCACACTGAATATACATGGTAATTTACCCTTTTCTTTCACTGCATTGTGAGGGTCTGATAATTTTATTGCACATTGTATGGTATTGAATTTGGAAAGTAATTGCTCAAATCCATACACATTTTGGTACACTAGCTGAAATTTTAAAATAGTTCCTTCCCTCACATGTGGAGATTCCAGACCTGATAGCAACTCTTTCCCACACACACCGTGTGACTAAAGCTTGCCAGACGTTGACAGTGTTTCACTTCCCTTGCTTCTTCCCACAGCATTAGCAGCCATCTTTATCTGGTGGGATCTGGTTTCTCAGCTTCTCCATGTCTCAAGTGAGCCCCAGTGTTACCAGACTGACCCGTGGTGGATGCGGGGGTGGGGGCTCTGTTTTAGTACAACAATGTCTCAACCCCTCCTGTCAATTCTTGGGGTGCCTGGCAGTGCTGTGCCAAAATGAGGAGCCATTCTCTGCATTGGCTAATGTACCCACAAAGACACAGTAAAAGCTTGTCTGGACTTGCCCTTGCCCATATCTGCTTTGCAAACTACCTGCCTCACACCCTTCCTAAAGGGATTAAGAGAACACAATACCACTGTAGCAGAAAGTGTTCCCGTCTCCAGCCCTGGACTATTCACCCTGCAAAGGATTTGTTAATGTGTTTGCCCCAGTGTTCCTGCCAGTACTGTATTAACCCAGTACTTCTTACCCTGACTAATTTCTCTCACAACCACCTTATTTACATTGCCATTATTTTATAGTTGTGATGGACACAGCACTCTGCCCACCTCCATTTGAAGCTAGTGAACTCAGATCCAGCTTTTCCCCATAGGGTGTAGAATGAAATTCTCATAGGCGCATAACTGAAAGAGTCAGGAGGGTATCAGCAGACAGCAGCTCAGACTTTCCTGTCTCTCCACTGCCACCATGTCACAGTGTGAATGAATTAAATATTCTTTGTCCAGAATTATCATGGCAATACCTACATTGTTGCACCAAATGGTCAAAACGAAGCTAGACTCTTGCTAAATACAGACACAATTGTTGTTAACCAAATAAAAGTGGAAAGCAAGAAAGCAGAAATTCCCATCACTAAATCTAGCACTTCGTGCTAAAATCCTCTTCACTGGGTCAAGAACTGTTAAGCAGAGAGGAAAACTTAATATTACAGCATCAAAGAAGAACAGGAGGAAATAATTTTGGATCCTGGCAGGTTTCAAGAGGTGATGTTACAAATTGCTAATTGAGAGGTAGTGAAACTGTGACATTTGATCAAGAGAAAGAGGTAAAACTTTAGTTCAAGCCAAGCACTAAATATTGGTGCCCATGGATGAATGCTTGAGCTTACTAGTAGCTGCCTGCGTGACAACAATGATACAGTGGCGATTACCGCCTTGAACTTTGACATACTTCATAATTGTCAACTTTTTTCCTATTTTGGGCAAAAGTTTCCACAATCTGATAAACTGGTATATTTCAATCAATGACACAGTGCTACAAGAGACACAATTCTATAAGTTTTTCTAACAAATATACATTTTTCTGGCAATTAAAATTCTTGCAAGAACAGCATTTTTTTTATTTTGCAAAATTTCTCAACTTCCAAGTTTACAGCAGTAACAATTTTGCAATAGACCAGATGTGTGTCAACTATGATTAGCACTTGGGGCAGTACAGAAATATAGAAACACTATTGAACTAAGTTAGTGCAGCCAAATTTAACAGGGCTGTTCCATAATGAGTAGGTGTTGGACTGCAACCTTAGGAAAATATGGGCATTATGCATGTAATTTATGGAAAACAACAAAGTGTTTCCTTTTGGTTAAAGAATGCCAGAATATTGTAGGCTGGTCTTAACTACATTCATTTGGGTAATGCAATCTGGAGGGAGGGGCAGTTGCACCATGGCCAGCCCTGGAACGGCACAGAAAAAAGGAAGACTGGAGAAAAGGGATATCAGTGCAGGAGAACTAACTTGGAGCTGGTGGGGCTGGGGTTGTAACCAATGGCCAGTAGGGGGGCAAAGGAAGAATGCTGAAGCCACCTCAGGGGCAGGATCAGGCAAAGAAGGGCTGAGGGAGGGGCTGCCCCCATGCATCCCTTGGGGAGGGCAGCAGAGGACACCCACTGGGGGTGGTGGTGAAAGACCAAGTGACCACAAAAAGCCTACAGGGGTGCCAGTGGTTTGAGGGACAGCCATGCTTGGTTGAGACAATCCCTCTAGCCAGGTCCAGGTGGCACCAGTGGGGAAGCAAGTCTCTGCAGAAACAGGTCCCTTAGAGAATGTGAGAGGGCATCCAAGATACTATTCATTTGTGCCTGCTGCTTAGCAACACACCACACCATGGCAATCAAAGCTTCAAGATGGCCAGAGGCTCTCATGACAGTAGCTGAGAGAGACACACCACCTAGCAAACCATCCAGAAGGTGGACTCAGGCCACTCACAATGTCCCTCTAGCTAGGTGATCAGCTTTTGCAAGAAATTCTGCAGGTGAGCAAAATAAAGCACACAATAATCAAAGCTGTAGCACACACACACAGTCCTAAGGTATAAGCAGTGTTGAGTGGATGGGCTTGGAATAGATGAAGGGAATTGGGGAGTAAGAGTTACAGTCACCTGACTCTGGAGTGGAATAGTTCGATGAACAGAGCTGAGTGGCCTGCGCTCAGCTCTGGTGGAGGAAAGAACAACATGTTATGGAACAATATCAACAGACAGAGAGGTATCCAGAGATATTGAACACTGGCTACTGGGAGAAGAATTTCTTGTAGAGAAGAAGGGACCCTCAGGGTTTTGCAGAGTGATCCTTAATCTCCCAGGACAAAGAGGAGTCCTGACTTTCCGGGAAAGACTAGAGGCAGACATCAACATTGAGTTGTTAATCTAATAATTGAGGTATTAGCTTGATGGACCAAACTTGGGAGTGCCCAAAAAAGGGAAGGTAGCTGATTAAATTACTGTTTCTGTATCAATGACAATGTAAATGAGGTGGTCATCAGAGAGATTAGTCAGAGGGAGAAGTCCTTGGGTTAATGTAATATTGACAAGAACCCTTTGGGCAAATACATTACCAAATCCTTTGTCTTTGCAGGGTGTAGTCCAGGGCTGAAGATGGAAATGCCTTCCAGGGCAGGGGTATTGTGTTCTCCCTTAAGAAGAATTCAGTGGCTCTTTGCAAGACAAACATGGCGAGGACAAGTCTAGACAGGATTTTACTGTGGGACACCAGCCAATGCGGAGAATGGGCTCCCCATTTTGGCATTGTATTGCTAGGCACCCAAGGGTTGGCAGATGGGTAGAGGCATCACCACCGTAAAACAGAGCCCCCTCTCCCACACCATGGGTTGATCTGGCAACAGGGTGCTCTGGCTGGTTGTGTGCTACTTTTCTGTAGAGACAGAGACCTATTCTGTAGAGACAGAGACTGTAGACTTATCTGTAGAGACAGAGATCTATTCACCTGGTGACTGTAGACACATTGGTGTGTGCAGTCCCAATGACTGTTGGCCCCATTGGGAGTCACTCCCAGACCTAGATCCAGCTCTCTCTGTCTTTCCCATTCCACCACTGGAAACATGGCCAACTGGCCTGGAAATCTGGAGGAATAGCCATTCTGTATGAAGCCACCAACTTGGAGAGCAATGGGGAGCAATGCTCAAGGCATCATCAGTGCATGCTTGCAGAGTCCAAGAAGTTCAAGTTACTCCTTTAGTTAAGTCTTGGCTTGCAGTACACAGAATATTTCAAAAGATCATCTGCAATGTTATATCTGGGTCCCCCCCCCCCTCATTCTTATTCATCTATGGTTGGCCAGGTAAGAAGGCTTGAAATGGTAAAGTGATAATTAATTAACTTGAATCATCACTGCCGTAAACCTGATGTTTTATCCTAAGCAGTGTTACCAACCTCAAGGTGAAGCTGGGAATTCTCCTGGATTGACAACTGATCTCCAGACTACTTCCATTGTAAAAACATGACATCTTCAGAGAACAGACAGGAAGTAGGGTTGCTATCTCCCCGCTGGCTGTGGGAGACCTTCCACTCTTTGCTCTTGCTGCATGCCCCTGCTCAGCTAGGCAATGGGAAGAAATTCCTGGACAACAGGGCGGGGACATGATCAGTATCCACAGCATGATAACATAGTTTCTGACTCAGTCCAAAAGTAACATTATTCAGCTCTAGTATTTGTCCAAAACCTCTATGGTTAAACCATAGTGTTTGTGTCAAATACCAGAGTGCCAACTTCAGTATGATGACATCACTTCTAGGTTGCATTCCCCAAAATTGTTAAGTCCCCGACTTCTCCACCTCCCACCATTTGCCAGGCCATGCCCAGCCAGGCAACCTTAATTCCAAGGCATCACACGTCTGACAACCTTAATTCTAAGGCATTAGACCTAGGGTTTCATGCTTAGCAACCAGCAGCAGGTTGGGAGTGGTGACATGTGCATCCATAACTGCATGCAGCATGACATCACTTCTGGGAAGTGATGTCATGTTGTCTAAGAATTGGGGGAGGGGGTTAAAAATTAATCTCATCCCCGCTGAACTCTCTCCCCCTCTCAAATTCACCCATCCCCCTTCACCACCCCCAGATCTCCAGGAATTTCCCAGAGTGAAGGTGGCAATCCTAAATTGTTCCCAACTCATTTGATTACTCTTCTGTAATATTCATTGGCAGAACTAGGACTACAAGGTTATTTTCAATGTTAAAGCCCTCTACTGAATTGATTTCAACTGGACTTTGGAACTTGGGGGTGAAATGTACCCTTCCTCTATTTTGGCAGAGGAGAAATCTCCATCTGCCTCTCACCCTGAGAAACTCTTTGTGGGTTAGAGGGGGGAAATAAAGAGTCTGGGAGAAGTCAGCAGCTGCCTCCTGGCCCAGTTGTCCAAGCCACAGACATGGGGATCTTTCTCACAGAAAACTGGCAGCTGCGTAAGTAGCCGTTCATCTCCAGGCAGGCGGAAGAAGAGGGAGGGGGACTTTGGAGCAGGATCATGTTCCCAACAGCTGGGTCTGGCTTTCTTCTTTCTACCTCTCCCCTTCTCAGCCCTAATCCCCAGATCACAGCCTCTCCATCTCTCTCACACACCCTCCTCTCTTGAATTGCTAACTGAAAGGTTTTATAGGGAAGGATTGATTTAAAGGAAAGCTGGTTGACCTTTGCTTATGTGATAGAGAAGTCTGTTCCGCCAAACCCAAGTGTAAGCTGGAGGCGGGGAGAGGTAAACGACTGAGGCAGGCACTGTGTGAATGAGAGAGAGCCTGTTCTGGGCAAGGAGCACTGCCAGCAAAGTCAACCTGCCAAGTTTAAAAAGGCCAGCCACAAAGGGGCAGCTGATGCATCAATTTCCTCTTTGATTCCAGCACATGAGGTTGGATATGTTAACACCAAAGCATGTAGCATCCAGCCCAAACCATGCAGTTTTGCACACTCCCGCTATTGTCAAGCTTCAACAGCTCTTCCACTTCCCTTTCCCCTCGTTGCACCTGCTTTCCTCAACTATAATGAAAGCATGCAGCCTGCCCCTTGAAAGACCAAAAACCTGGGAAACAGGGGCTCATGGGATCAGGTTAGTAGACCAAGGGCTCTGTTTTAAGTAATAGTCCATGAGTGTCAATGATGCAGTGGAGCTTGCGGCATTGGTGTCTAGCCATGAGCTAGACCTATTGGCCTTGGTCACTAGGCGGGTTTTCCTTTGCCGACTCATGCTTCAGACCTCTCTCCCAGCCTGCGTACAGGGTGGCACCTTCACATCTCCCTCAATAGTATTTTTTCTATGAAAGTCCTTTGTTAGCCCCTTATTACCACCCCCATCACAATGCCTACATCAACTTGCCTTGCTTCCTTGTTATCCCTGTCTCTCCATTCTGCTTGCTTTGTAATGTTGAACTATAAATGACAGAACAAAAATCCTTAGCGCTGGACAGGGAACTATTTATAGTGTTTAATAGTTGTGATCATTCTCACCCACCATATCATATTTCCTGTTCTTTGGTCCTACCTGCACTTCTTGTAACACTTTTTACACTGCAGTTCTTAACAGATTTGTGAATGTGTTAAATGCCAATTTACATCCTTTTAGATCCATTGAAATCAGTGGCACTTTCCTGAACGGAGGCAAATTTGTGGGGGGGAATCATTACATGGGTTGGTTCCTTTTGGAGAAGAAAGAGAGCATGGTAGTCTTAGGACGGTCTTGTATGCTTCATTTACAAATGCAGAGCAAAGGTAGATCTGGTGCTTACATTTGATCCTCAGAAAGAAAGCTCTCCATGTGTTTCAGCTACCAACAGTGTCTGGCCATTTGCCTCCACCCATTTCTTATCTGCAATCTAATCTTCTGTTCCTTTTCACACTTGGCTGTTCCCTTCCATAATCCAGGGGAAGGGAGCCACCTCTTTCAAGCTCTGGTGGTTGCTTGGCAGCACTTTTTCCTAACAATTAAGGCCCACCGGGGAGATAGCTACAGTAAAGAACAATTACTACTTTTTCAATATGAGCTCTGGCTCCATGTCCCTGTACAGCAAGTCCACAAGACCAAACCATCCACTAATTCAAAGCTAGTAGTAATACTGAAACAGTGATGAGGGAAAGATCAGACTCCCCACTTCCCAATATTTTGCTGGAGAATTCAGTAAACATATGCACCCTGTCCTCAATGGATGGGATGCATCTGTATCCTGTACGCTGGTATTTGCATATGAATATATTGTGCATATGAGAATCCCGAGTGGCTCTGGGATTTTCAGCAGGATCTGGGTAAGCATCTTCTGGAGGTCGGCACTGTTCAGTCCCAATCCTTCAAGTCAGTTCCTGGGAGCTGTTGACCATGCCTCATTGCTTTATTTTGCTTTACAGGCCCTCAATGCCCTGTCTGGATGGATGGGACATTTCCTTTACCCACAGACCAGACCACACAAGGGGCATCAGTCCCAATCACAAATAGGCTTCTTTTGTCTGCAGCCTCCTATGCTGATGAAGTTCAGAGTGATGGAAATGAGGGCAAGGGAGAGAAACACTCTCAGGAAGTCATTTTTAATATGCCTCTGCCCTACCCACTTGAGGGCACATGGGAAGCTTTCTACAAGGACTATAGTGTACTCACCCATTGATCAGAGAGCAGGTAATAGGTTCACATGGAAATTCAGGAAGACAGAATATGTTTTAATGAGGAAAGACTATGGTTCATTATGTATGAGACATGACATGGTGTTTGAGAAATTCAAATACTACATTACTTTGTTGCTGTTAACAAAAATCTGTGTGAACCCTGTTTGCTGTTTTTTCCTGCTTTATGAGAAGATAATGTACATTTCCACATGGAGAATATTATCAATTGTATCTGCCAGTATTTACCTCAAAACACTTGGTTTAGCGCTTTTTAGTAGATCATTTCACCTTTGGCTGTTTTCCAGTGGTTTGACTTGAGAGTTAGATGCATGAATTTGAAATGAGGAGCATGAGATATAACTGTATTCCATGAATAAATGACAAAATTAAGGCATGTCTTCTGCCTGCGACAAATTCTGCCAAGATCTGTCCAACCTATTTTCTTAATCCATCAGGGTTTTTTTGTTGTTGTTGCATTTTTGACTGAATTGAGCCTTACTGCTCCCTGTTCTAGTTTTGGAATTTGGATTGAGAAGACTGAGTCATTTGTCCCACTGTGACCAGATGGTTTATTTAATCTGAATTTATAAATCCCGTCCTTCCAAGGTGGCATACAATAACATTAGAACAACAAGAATAAGTTATTAATTGCACAAAATTAGCCGGTAGACAAAGCCAAATATTATAGTTACAAGTTACCAGATTTTTTTTTAAAAAAAACATATTTCCAGCAGATATAGCTCAGATATAGCTCAGCACATAAAAAAGCAATAGTCTTGTTTTCTGTGAGCCCTTTGGAAAAGCATTATTTTTGTTTTCTGACAGAAGGCTAACAGTGAGAAGGCAAGATGGACATCTGTTGGAATTGAGAGTCATAATCTTGGCACTGCTACCAAGAAAGCCCTCTCTCACACACTCACTCCCTGTGCCTCAGATGGCAGGGGAGTACACAGCCTTTTGAAGATGCTATTTAAACTTTCCATATAGATTCTTAGGGGAAAGGCAGCCCTTAAAATAGCACAGACTGCAAATATATGCAGATTTAGATGTGCTAAACACAATTGATTTTGCTGGGTTTAAAAAATGTCTACGTCTGTCGAGGATCGGTTGTTAGTCCTAGGTGGTTCCTGTCTTTGAAAGTAAAAAAACCCAGTATTTTTAATTTGAACACTCACATAAACACATAAATACTCTTTTATAGTGCACCTCAAACTCCTGGATTCAGGGATCTTTAGTGTGTCCTAGAATGGGTCCAACCCTAGGCATTACCTACTAGTAGTGATTTGAAATAGCTGACAGTGAGAGGAATAATATATGAATTTTAATCTTAATTGAGCATAAAAACTATAGAAAGAAAAGCAGGGAAATGCAGGAAGACTGAAAGAGCAAAATGAAATGCTGAATTTGGAAAACTACTGACCTAGGTGGTCTACAGAATTGGAGAAATAAGCAACAACAAGCACATCAGATTATCCTTAGTAAATGATGTTCCTGTTGTGCTAGATGTGTCCCAGCCCAGGGCTGCTTTCAGGGTAACACCACTCTTGTTAATGTTCCGGCGACCACAATCTGGACCAATTTCTGCACAATATTCAATGGCAGTGTGCCACAACACTCTCTTCTGGATGTCACTAGGTCATGAATTACTGTTGACAGATTCATTCTGTGCAGTGGCCTATCGAAGGTATGGCAGGTATGGCACATTCCCTTGGTGCCACTTGAAGGTGGGTGCCATCCCTCCCACCCTGCTTGCCTGCTCATCTGCTGTAGCTGCACCGTCCATGTGACTTGCTCTGTCTGCCATCTGACCCTCAGTGCCAATCAACTGCAGTGGCACAGCATCCACCCGAACCTTTGGGGAGAGGCCTCCACCACCCTGAGTCAACTTCAACAACCTTTATTGGCATAATCACCCTGAGTCAGTAACAAGGTGCACAGCCGCCCAGCAGCCACCCTGGGGCAGGTCCCGAAGGGGCACACTGATGCCAAGGGGCGTTCCAACACCATAGACACTATTTGATGCCTAAGGGCATGTCGATCCGAAAGACACTATTTTCCATAGATATACCCCTGCTTCTGTGTAGGAAAGGCACATCTGACACACCAGCAAAGCTGAACAAAAGGTTATTGCTCACCTGGAGACTGAATAATGCAGAATCAGTGAACACCTCCAAATTGTTAGCCTGTGTCACAAGGGTGAGTGCACTCAGATCAGCCTCTGTGAACAGTGCATTTGCCTCGTCAAAATTAAGGCTCAGTTTGTTTATGCCCATCCAATCTATCACTGACCCCACAAATTAGCTCAGGAGCACCTCTTGAAAGTTCCGTAGGAGCTTGATTTGGACGCCATGAACATTTTGATAGTAGCATAACCAAAATCTACAGGCATCCATGCCCACTGGTTTCCTGTAGATGTTTAATAGCAAAGGGACAAGACGGAATTCTGCAGTGCCTCACGTGTCAAAGGTCATGGGGTTTAACAGTGGCTCTCCAGCACTACCTTCTACACTCCAGGAAGGACTGGAACCATTGTACAAAAACCCCTTCCCAGTGTCAGCCCAGTAAAATGGACCAGAGCAATGGTGGAGGGAATAAGAAGCTTCAGAGAAGGCTAGGAGACCTAAAACCAGCCGTTATGCCCTTTGCCCCCTTCCCCCTGTCCAGCTCTCAGTGCAGATTGTTCTCCTGACAGTCTCTGTCACAAAAACAGGTCTGAAATTGAACTGAATGCAGATTATGCGTCATGCAAGAATTTATTTATGCCATTAAAAGCTCAACCATCGTGTCCAGAAATTATAGTTGGTACAAAATAAAAACACTTTTCTAAAAAAGCTGGCCAATTTAACCTCATAGCAAAAGATACAGAATAACATTTAAACATGGGTCATTTCTGCCTGGTCCAAATATCCTGGGTTGAGCAAGGAAATATCCTGGTTTTGTTCCTGGTCCTAAAGCGGGTTTGTCCCATGATATTTCCCTCATCCCGAGATTTTCAAAAATTGCCAATTTGCCAATTCTTTTCAAAAATTCCACAGTGAACCCGCTACTGTGCAAACACCACGGGAGCAGAACCAGTTTATTTTTCCTACCCAGTCATGTGATCTCCCTGCCCCACCACTTGCTCCCCTGATCTCCCCACCTGACGTCATGTCAGTTTTCAACTCTGCTGAGCCACCAACGGTTGCAGCCCGTCCTTCCCGAAACTTTCCCCCAAGCACGTTTTCTGATCATGGTATAAACCTGGTGCCATTTTGCCTGGGTTAATCAGGAGTGGAGTCCCAAAATGTCCCTGTTTTCTTTTCTGTACATGTACTGGTTGCTCAGAGTGCATAGCTAGGGAGAGGTGCACTTTGGGCCGAATGTTAGTGGGCATATCATGGGGGGGGGGGGAAATCTCTTGTTTTCCACAAAAATATGAGAACGTGAGTGGGAATGTGATGTGATGCTGTGCCCCATTGTTTTTTGCTGCCACTTGCCATGTTGAGGCCTGCACCAGGCCCTATCCAGAACTGGGAAAGGAGGGGCTTTGTTTCCCCCCACTGCTGCCCCAAAACAACAGCCAATCAGAACGTGGGACATTGGGGATGTATGTGCATGGGCGGATATGCTTGTGGTGTAAATACAAAAGACCCAGGCTCGCACAAAACAAACTGGAATATTTCCTCCCATTCTTCACTCAGTTCCTTCACAGAAACAGGCAGCCATGCAAAGGGAGAAACCGGGATAAAATAGACCTGGGTTGTAACATAAGCGGGTATAATTGTGCCATGCAGAAATGGCCCCAGGTAAAAATACAGACTGCAGCCTAACAGGATACAACATCTTCATTTATTAGTTAACCTTCTCTACTCTTTTCCATATTACTAGCTACACATCTACCATATAGCATCATTGTTGAACAAAAATATATTAACATCCTTTTAAAGTAAGCTTCCTGCAATGTCACTAAAAGAGGTAGCTAAAATAATAAGAGTTAATCAGAGTTCGAAACAAAGTGAAGTGGATGCCAGAAAGTCTGTCCTGAGAAATGAAGGAAAAGGAAACCTTGAAACTCCCATCAACTCAGCAGTTATGGATTCCATTTTGTACCCATTCTACATCTCCAACCGTGTGCAGACCTATCCTGTTAATTCATTATCCTCCTTAAGTACTATCATATTCTCTCATTATATTAAATCATTCATATCTTGGAAAATGAATTATAGCATTCCCTTTTCTCCTACTCATGTCTTACTAGTTCCAGTAGAGCAATTGTGATGTCCTTGATATTTTGCACAAAACCAGCTTCCTTTGATTGTATGACAAAGTAGTGAAACTCTTTCTTCTTCAGACCTGGGTCTTCTTTTGCTGGAATACAGCTGCCGGGGTGAGCTATGTTATTCTTTCTACACAGACCAATGTAAACATGAATCTCAAATTCCAAATCAGCTACAGATCTACCCATGTTAAATGATAATTCTTATAATGCTAGACATTAGCATTGCTTTTTGGCAGAGGAAACACAAAGAGGGCCTGCACAGGGAGGAAGTACACATCCCTCAAGACTGTGATAGGCACTTGCATTGCCAGCTTGAGTAGATGGAACATCTGGTTTCAGTTAATGTAAACATCTTACAATTGGTAATCAAACCATGATTTGGATCAGTTGAACCACTTTCACCTCCTTTTCTGAAAGGATGCACGCTTCAGAAAGGAGTATTTTCTCCTAAGATAATGGTGGATTGTTAAAGGCTTTCACAGCCAGAATCAAGTGACTGTTGTGGGTTTTCATGGCAGCATGGTCATGGTCTGGTCATTTTTGCTCTTAATGTTTGGGCCATATCTGCGGCTGGCATCTTCAGAGGCAATGTCCCACTGACATGCCTTTGAAGATGCTCAATAAATATGAAATATCTGAGTAAAATACGTTAGGAGCAAAAACTATCATTCTCCTGTCACACACCCTGGAAAGAAAACCCTGACAATAGCCAATGCATGATGATAAGTTGACTAAAAACTGTCAATGAATGATAAAAAAGAACTTCTAATGAAAAAATGAAGAGATGCAATCATTTCAGTTTCAAAAGGTGGCCACTGCACTCTTGATTCAACGATTAGGTTAAGGTAAGAAATAAAGTCTGCAAACCAGGGGTGGATTCGGAAGTTAGTTAAGGAATAAGCCAGGTTGAGAGATGCTTGAAGTACTATGAGTGGACATGGAGAGGCTGCTTAGACTTGGCCAGAAGCACCAATGATAGGTGTTGCATCCTTCTGCCTAAAATTTGTCAACAGTGCAGGAGGGGACATCAGGTGACCCATGGTTGTGGTTCGCATCACTTCGGCAGAACCGGTTGTTAAAATGGTGCTTGTAAACAACTAGTTGTTAAATTATTTGAATCCCACCACTGGTGACCCAACACTTGTTAGTTCCACTGGCTAGATCAGAGCTGAGTTGCTTCTGCAGTGCTGATTGAACCACTGGGGCTTGGCTCTGCTCCCTGCTGGCTGTCAGCAGCTTTCCAGGGCAGTGGCCCCCCAGGAATTTTCCCTGGCAGTTAAATGGCTAGTCCAGTGGTGGCGAACCTTGGGCACTCCAGATGTTATGGACTACAATTCCCATCAGCCACTGCCAGCATGGCCAATTTTTGGGCTGATGGGAATTGTAGTCCATAACATCTGGAGTGCCAAAGGTTCACCACCACGGGGCTAGTCTGTCAACCTCCAGGAGTTGGCTGGCGATCTCCAGGGATTACAGCAGATTTCAAGGTGACAGAGATCACTTCACCTGGAGAAAATGGCCACTTTGGAAGGTTGATCCTACGGCTTTAAACCCTGCTGAAGGTCTTCCCCTTCTCAAATCATGCCTTTTCTAGTCTCCACCTCCAAAATCTCCAGGTATTTCCCAATCCAGAGCTGGCAACCTTACTGGTCTGTCTCTGCTGCAAAGCGCCAAGAAGAAAAGGGGAAATTAACAAACTTAACAAATTTAACCAAAAAAAAAAAAAAAAAGAACTGAAATACCAAAAGGTCAAGAATAGATAAGAACCACCAAATTAAAAACTGCCGTATAGCAAAAATACATATGTGTTTATTCAAATTAAAATAATCACATCATAGTAGATGGCCCATGGTGGCCTGCCTCATGTGCATAAAATCACAGTTGCACAGAGGATTTCCTAAAATAAAATACAATAGGAAACCAAATGTTCATGCTATTCAGTGCAGGTTCCACATGCATACCAGGAGCAAGAAGTAGTGTCAGTGACATGCATGAAAACATCTTTAGATTCTCCCTCCTAGAGTAAAGGATACAGCCTAAAAGACTTGGTGTAAACAGTTACACACCATTATGAGCCTGTGGACTTTAAAGTATAACTCAGCTTAAGATGGCATGGTTAGGCCCTATTTCCTTCCCTATTTTCTTCTCTATATCCCATTTTATAACATCACCTTTGATCAGGCCCTTTATAAGTGATTTTTTACATTTTGATTCAGTAGTGCAGAAAGGAGCCTGATGACATAACCCTCTTTTCTCTGGTGTAGTCTCAGCATTCCCCCCAAAAAGCAGCATGCTGTTTAAATATTAAACATCTAAGTTGAAATATTAAACATTCTGCCTCCTCCATGATGAGTGTTAGACTGGACACAATGGAAGTGGAGACAGGGCATTGTGCCAGATGGCTTGATGGAACTGTCTGTCTCGATTCAATTGCTTAGAAGACTGGGTGAAAAACTGGAAAGTGGTTTTCAAATGCCCTGACAGAGAGTTCCACATATTTCCATTATGAATTCTGAAATATCACTAAAAGGAAGAACTATCAGGGCTAGGAGCCAAAGGGCTATCCTTATTGCCCATTTGCACAAGTAATCCAAGCAGTCTCTTGGGAGTGGTGGATTCCTCATACCCATTCTCCTGACAAATGCACTTTCCTCTGGTGCAAGGAGCCTTCACTGGTACAAGAAGCTTTTCCTTCAAACAATGTTTTGCATTAGCCAAAGGCTCCTTGCGCTGGAGGAAAGCATGACTGTTAGTGAAATAGATCCACAGGCTCTGATATGTTTAGGGATAAAGAGTGTCCAGTCCAAGAAGGGTACTCCTGCTCCTTGCCAGAGACATTGCAAGAGATCCTGCAGTATATTCTCTGACAATGGGGAGACAGGAAAACATCTCTGGTTCAACTTGGAGACACAGGACTTGCTTCCTAAAAGAGATGTGCCAGACTGAAACAGAGACAATCTACCGAACATGTAAATTCCAGATTGGCGCTGCAACCCTACCCTTCTAAAAACATGGGTTTGAAAGCATGTAACTATGCTAAGGATAAGTATAGCTACTGACTGGTTCAAGAAATGCGTTCTGCATTTACTCAGTGGTATTTCTCTCTGACTCCATAGTAAATTCTTATGCAGGAGACATGTCCCATGTAGTCAAACATTTATAATCAACTATGTGCATTCTGTATGAGAACACCCGATTTTCAGTCAGTGTACTGCAAAAGAGGTTATTGTTTTTATGGCCTCCATTGCCTAAGCCAGTTAGTTCTCCTGAGAGATGGACTGAGTGTTGGCACTGCTAACCCCAAATGTTAAAAAAAGTGTGTGTGCGTGCGTGTGCTGTCAAATAATTGCTGACTTATGATGACCCCCGTAGGGTTTTCAAGGCAAAAGATGGTAGGAGGTGTTTGCCATTGCTTACCTCCAGGACATGACCCTGGTAGTCCTTGGAGGTCACCCATCTGAATTCTAATCAGGGCTGACCCTGCTTAGCTTCTGAAATCTAATGAGATTAGACTAGTCAAACTCTAATGTTACAGCATTTTATATACACAGACATAGGCTGATTCTGCACAGGCAATTCAAATGGGTTAAATGAACCTGCGTTGCCTGTGCTGCTGTTTGCATGGTGGGTGCAAGGGCCACCTGGAATTGCTGGGATCTTGGCTTCAGGAGGCAGCATGGTTTGCACAGGAAATATTGTGTTTCCCTGTGAACTGCAAACCCGAGAATCCCCCCAGTCACAGGCACAATGTGGTGGCCTCCTAGAGAATCTACTCTAATGAAGACCACCTGGAAAATCCACCATAATGATGCTCAGAAGTGGGGGGGGGGATAGAATGCTTCCTGCTTGCACAGGCAGACAGGAAGCAACTGAACCCCAAGTAGAAGGAAGAAAGTTGCTGATTTAGTGACTTTCATTTAACCCAGGTTCAGCCAAATATAACGGGTTAAAACCATTTGGGGGGCAAGTTCTGTGGGAACTTCTCCCCCTAAAGTTTTTTTTCTCACCCCTGAACCCATTATATTTGTCCTGTGTGGAACCACCCACAGACACTCACACAGAGATTGTGTTTTATGGTTTGAGAGCCTTGAGATGTTCACCGCACTTTGCATTTTCAGGACTTTCCTCACAACAATAGAAGGTAAAACACCTCAAAGGGCCTATGGAGAAGGTCATGATTACCGTCACCTGAGCTTGAAAGTACTGCTTGAGATTGTCTGAGGTGGCAGTTGTTCAGATGATGAAACAGGGCAGTCTGTTTTGTGGTTCGCTGGAGAGCCTGTGGGTCTGGATTTCCACCTTTGCAGAATTGCCAAATTCCAGGTTTATTACAGGCTGTCTCCTTACCTTGTGCTGATTTCACTTGATGCCTCATTCATACCCTAAAGTCAGGATGACGTATATCTCGTCTGCACAAGATACCAGCAAGCAACACATTCCATTCCAAACCTGACACATTTTCTGTGCACATAAAGTTTGTAATTACATTTTGTTGAAACCGTAAGTGAATTCCTCTGGCAAACAGGCTGTTACTTTAAATTCATATGTAGGCAGGCAGGAGGGAAAGAGGGAGTGAGATAAATGAGTGGATCACATAACAGTCAAAAATTGCAAATGCAAAAGTGATTATAGTTAGGTCTGATTCCCTAGACTAGGTGCATTCCTTGCATTACCCTTCCTCCAAGTGTGCCTGGGGTTATTCTATTTTATTCCACAATAATAAGCAGATGAGTCAGGTTAACCTGATAGGCTGAGGGTCAAATAGTCCAGAGGGCCATGGATGTTCTGTTTGCAGTCACCTTTGCCTCTTTCCCTATGGCCCCTTCCGCACATGCAGAATAATGCACTTTCAATCCACTTTCACAGTGGTTCGCAAGTGGATTTTGCTATTCCGCACAGTAAAATCCAGCTGCAAAGTGCATTGAAAGTGGATTGAAAGTGAATTATTCTGCATGTGCGGAAGAGGCCTATGATTGGGTAACAAATTATGGGGGTGCACACATATCAGCAAACTGTGCTTTATTGAAGAAGGAGAAGGGAGAGAGTAAGAGGGAGGGAGAGAGGGAGGGAGAGAGAACGAACGCAAGCAGGTGAGGAGGAGGGAGCTTGAGCAAGCATACTCAACTCACAGTTTGACTGTTACATATGAATCAAGCCAATCACTTCGGCGAGGACATTCAATGGCCTTCAGAGCTAAGTTATGATTGGATTCCAGCTCCCTCCTTTCAACTGCATTTTGGATGTGCTGCCCAGTGACTCACAGCCCCATTTCTTGATTCTTGCTGCCTACAAAGCCCATAAAAGTCTACTGTTTAGCTCTTGTTTAACTGACTTGTAATTGGCCTTTGGAAACATTTAACTTGTTTAACTAGGCAGCTTGTTCCATTACCAAGCTGCCCTTAGAGCATGAGAGTTTTTCATAAGTTGACAGTGCAACATTAAAAGGGAAATTCCCTCGTTATCAGGCAGATCAGTATGGAACAAACAGTTCAGGGAGATGGTGAGATCTTGTTCTTTGGAGGTTTTTGGTGGGGAGAAAGACCTATAGATACTTGTCATGGATGTTTTAAAATTTTTGCCTAAGGACAGGGAATTTGACTAGATGGTCTTTCTTCTCTTTCCAGTTTTTCATTCTTATCAACAGATATACTACATCTCCATCAATGTACTTTAAGGAGTACCATTAGGGGTATTTTAGAGAGTAGTGTTAACAGAGACAGACTCTGCCCTTAGGAACTCACAGTCTAAATTTCAACAGTGGTGGGGAGGAAAGATAGCATTATGAATAAGAGAAGAATATGTACAAACACTGGTGTATTTGGGCTTTGTTTTAATAGCTGTTAGGCCAGAGATTGCACAGAAAAGGTGGATTGGAAAGCTGAGGAACAAGAGGCATTGTGTAGAATTCTGAGAGCGATGCATAAGAGGCATCAAAGGTAAAAAATTGAATTGTTTAGTGCAGCAGGGATCTTCAGGTACTTGACAATGGAAAATTGAAATAACTAAGGTCTTACTTTGCATGCATGCACGAGTGCCACCATGGGTCATGAATCCCCAGATAATGATTCCCTGTGGAGATCCTTCATCCTACTCAGATCTAATCAAAAGACTGTGTAGAGTAGGATGAAGGATCTCCACAGGGAATCATTATCTGGGGATTCATGACTCATGGTGGCACTCACATAGCTTGCCCAGCTCTATGATGACCAGAGCCCCCAGATTCATCTCATGAATAATAATTAACTTGCAAAAGTGGAACTGAGTGTTTGCAAAGAGTTCTGGTCTTCAATAACAATAAAGAAATTGAAATATATAGCAGTTCAAATGGAACTGACTGAGAGAGAAATACCCTCTGAAACCTTTGAAACTGTTGAGTGGTCTTCATTTAGAGTTTCTAACCTCCACATGGGGCCCAGAGATCTCCTGGAATTACTGCTAATTTTCAGACCACAGAGCTCAGTTCTTCTGGAGAAAATGGTTGCTTTGGAGGGTGAACTCAATGGCATTATACCCTACTGATGTCCCCCCCTCCCCAAAACCTGCCTTCCCCAGGCTCCACCCAAAATTTCCAGGAATTTCCCAACCTGCTGTTAGTCAAACTATCTTCAATATTGCAGACAAAAGAATGAGGAACTGTAGACAGTGTCTGTTTGGAACCTCAAGGCCTCTACAAGTAGTTTTCAACACTATATATGTGCAAATGTTACTCATTTGTTTCAATGGATTCAGAAATTTTCTCACAGGTGATGGATACAACACTTCTGGAGCATTCAAGCTACATTATTTTGACACTGGGAAAATGCAAATTGTTTTCCAACTAGTGCATCCATTGCTCTTGCTATTGCTGTGCTGAATATAATTTTGGCTGCAGCCCTAAGTACACTTTCCTGGGAGTAAGTCCCACTAAAGGAGATGGTACTTCCTTCTGAGTAGACTTGTTTAGGATTGTCCCATATTATATCATGGGCACCTATCTGTACCTTTTTTTTTTTTTACTTTCAGAAATATTTTTATTTATGTTATTGGTATTTTTCTTCTTTAGGGACTCAGTATATCCCCTCTGAACATGTGAGTTCAGCAGTATGCATATTGCCTTTAAAAAATTACACAGACACTAACAAAACTATCTTCTCTCCCCAACTGCACAAGAATATACCACTGTTGTTTTAACTCTTTTCTTCTCTTTTTAAATGAAAAATTGATATTTTCTGGCTGTTGTGGTTTTTTAGGCTGTGTAACAATGGTTTGGTAGGGGTTTTTTTTGATGCTAACGTTCTACCTGCATCTATGGCTGACATAGCAACATTAGGAGCAAAATTTGCCAGACACAGCCTATTTACCATATTGCGGAGTACTCAGGTTGAGCCAACCCTGAGTACTGTGAAACAATAATGCAACTGTGGCACATGTAGAGAAATGCCTTCAGTCTCCCCAGCTGCATTCTTTTCCTGACCCTGAGGCAGTATTTGGCCTGTTGGGGAAATTTGTGTGTTCATGGGTAGGTCTACTCAATTGGCCAAATAGGAACTCCCAGGACCATTTCAGGTCAGGAATATAGCACATTGATGCTTTGGGTAAGTATAATGCTGGGAACTACTCTGCACTCTGCGAAGTGGGGTGGCACAATGATATATTATTTACTTATACATGTTCTTGCTTTCCCTGTATTCTGTTATCTTTGAGTTGCACTTGTTCATCACAACTGTCAGGAACAGAATTTCCTGACCTTGGTCAGTTTTTTCTTTCCCTTAGAATCATATTTCTTGATTGCATTCGGTTTTGTATAAGCCACACAAGCTCTTTTTGTAAATTTAAGTGCTCCCAGAGTAAAAACCTCAAGGACATAACTTTCTGATTCATTGGCAGTGCAATCTGGGGGTGGGAATAGCTGTGCTGTGGCTAGGGAAGGCACAGCCATGGCATAGCCACATCACCTCTCAAGGAAGCCAACAAAGATACTTCCCCTTCCCAAGACAATGGGCTGCATCACCAATTTTGCAGCATAAGTTCACACTGGCAAATGGGAGTATTCCTGAGCCAAAAGGGCCAAAAGGGCTCAAGAAGCTAATGAAAGTTGACCTGCCTCCAAGAACACACATTTGTTGCCAACGTGGTCTCCTGCATTGGAGGAGCATTGCCACTGTGGCTGCATTGGCTCCCAGGTGTTGCACTGTTGCATGGCCCCTGAACAGCGATATAGCTTCACCTGCACTGGTGAAGAAGTGCAGACTTAAAGTATCAGCAGACTTAAAGTGGAGCTACATAGAGTAGAGAAGAAGATCTAGTAATCGTCCTGCACTCACTGCAGCCTTCTATGTCTTAGGAAAAGAAAACTGTCCACATAAGATGTTCTTTCCAATAGAAAGTTTTACTTAGCAGTTGCAAGATTACACAAGACTATACTAGGTAAGACTACAAGGCTACACAGAACACCAGCAATACTATAACACTAGAACTAGAACAGACTTGAAGACTAGAATAGAATAAACAATGCACAGCTTTCTTTATACATTCAAGCTAGGTACTTTTCCTGGCAACAGTCTCCCTTTGGACCAGAGTTACAGTTGAATGCACCAATCACATTAAAGGTCAACTGTAGCTGGCTGCCCCCAGACTTTGGCTCCTGGCCCTTGTTGCTGGGCAAACCTTTTTGCTGCCTAGAAAATGACCTTGTCAACCTTTATTTTATATATGACATAAACACCCTTTATGCCAGCACAAGTGTACTTTACACAGGCGCTAGGTCATACAACTTCCTAACTTACAGAGCTCCCGCAGGGCCTGCAAAATGGACCTGTTCCGCCAGGCTTTTGGCTAGCCGGGGTGACCATCAGACCCTCATACCATCTAGGTCTCCCGTGGGCGGGAATGTGGTTGGGACAAGTCACCATCAGTTATCATAGGGAAGTGTTGAACTGTGAATTTTAAATTGTTATTAGGTTGTTTACTGTTATCTGTTTACTATCTGATATGGATGTATACTGCCCTGAGCCCTTTGGGGGAGGGTGGTCTAAAATGGAATAAAATGAATTAATAAATAAAAAAGTGGTTCACCCCACCCTTTGTATTGTACTCTGTTTGTTCTGGTTCCTGAACCTGCTGATCTGTTTATGTGGCTGAACCAAAATACCAGATTTTCAACATGGTCAGCTTTGAAACTGGACCAAATGTTTCCCTGGAATCTCTTCGGATTGTTTCTTATGGATTATATTGGATGCTACTTAACCACTATCTCAACTCTTTTTGGGCACCTGAGATGAAACTGTTGTTGTACCAGTGCCTCTATCTGACATCTTGGGAGAATTGAGGGGAACAATTTTTCTTTGAATTCTTCTTCTGTGGGGAATTCAAGTTCAAAGACCTTTATTAGGCATTAAAACATAGCAGAGCTAAGTAATCCAAATACAGTTTTACAAGATAAAACAGGTACTCCTGTTTCAAAAATGCATACATCAGAGCGAAAGAGGAGACCAGGAAATTATTTCGTAATAGTGAGCAAGAATTTGGCCACTATGTCCAATTGCTTGGGATTCTCTGTATTCAGAAGATAGTTCAATTTAAGATTAAAAAGGCTTGGATGGACCAGTGAGGGATCCCCTAAAAACAGGTTTGGTCTAAAATCGTTAAATTTTGGACAAACTAATAAAATGTGCTCCAATGACTTCTCAGAGGTTTGACAGTATTCACAGGTACGCTTTTGCTGTGAAGGTACCGTTAATCTCTCTGGGGAAAAGGTTAGTGGAAATGTGTTGGTTCTCACTCTGGTCAATAGCCACCTCAGCTTAGGGTTAGACAAGATGTTTAAATATGCAGCTGTCTTGCATTTCCCGGGCATGATGTTAAAATGGAGGGGAGAGAACAAGCTCCTTGCTTTACTAACTAGATATTGGTGTTCCTGGTCGAATAGCCGTACCTTGATACAATGTTGTATCTCGCTAGGAGAAAGCATAAGGAGCTGGTCCCAAGAAAGACCCAGGGAGGAAATCTTTGATTTGATATGAGCCCACTGTGGGCAATTATATAAGACTGGATCTGATACATGTGAGAGTGATTTTATTTGCTTGATTTTATTTTACTCCATTATTAACCCCTCCCCCCGCCCCCCCTGAACAAACTGAAACAGATTGACTATATGAAAACCCTCTATTAGCCTCTTTGGGGGGAACTTCCCAGAAAGCTGAATGTGTTTTCATTCATGAAAAGCAAGAGCAGCCCTTTACTGAAAAGGGAGGAAATGTGCAGAAAGAAAAAGTTTGAATGTCAGACATCTGTTTCTTCGTGTGTTTTTAAAATTACAACTCTTAACAAATTAAAAAAATAATTTTGCAATGTCAAATGATTGCCACTTAACAATTGTTAGTTATTTCTGTATATAGCCACAATATTACCTGCAGAGAAAATTCTGAAATGTATCTTTGATCCACATTTTCTTGTAGTAGATTGTCTTTGTAGAGTGTGTTACAAATGCAGATCTGTGAGATTTTCATTACCCCACAGTGATGATAATCTCCAGCATGAAAATTGTACTTTCCATTGGTAGCTCTTAAAGGTCCTATATATACAGATAAATAACACTGATGTAGCTTAACACCACTAGTGGTATTTGGTCATGTGTGACTGTTGTTATAGTAACACACCATACTTTCAGTATACTTCCAGGAATAATTAAGATCAAATGGAAAAGCTACTAATTATATACCATTGGTGTACTTAACTCCTTTGACTCAGGCCATATATTTTTGCAGTCTCACTAGAGTAGGGACGGATCTTATTTATATGATTATCAAATTAATTTAACCTGTTATGCAGTTCTCATGCCCTTGTCCACATATGAGTAACCTTTCTGTGGCCAAAATGATCCACTGGAATTTATGCAAGAAGAATTACCACATAAGAACAGCTAAGAAAACATTGTCCAGAGAAGTAATGGAAAATGAGAAGGTCAAGATCTTGTGGGACTTTCAAATCCAAACGGACAAAGTATTGAAACACAATACAGCAGACATCACCATGATCAAGGACAAGAAAGAGACCATAATCGACATAGCAGCACCTGGTGACAGCAGGGCAGAGGCGTAACTAGGAAAAATGGAGCCCGGTGCAAAATCTGAGAGACATAGCTGGGCCATACTGCACCCAGTGTGCACTATTTGTTTTCTGCCCCAATCCTCCGTGGTGCCCTCCCCCCAACACCCCAGTGGGATCATGTAGCCCCGCCCCCATACATTGCATAACCCTGCCCCCGTGCATCCCCGAGGTCCCCAGTTTAAACAACATTCAAGGTGATGCTGTTTTGGGGTGGATTCTCCCCCATCCTGAAACAGCATCACTTTCAATGTTTAAACTGGGGACCTCAGATTCTCCCTTTAAATCCATGCCAAAGGGGGTGGATTTAAAAGGAGAATCTGGGGGAATTTGGGGGTGTGCCTGCTGTCAGGAGTGCCATTGTTAAGCTAGCACCACCAAAATTTCAGGGTATCTTTAGGAGACTCTCCTGATGATACCATCCAGGTCTGGTGAAGTTTGGTTCAGGGGGTCCAAAGTTATGGACCCTCAAAGGTGTAGCCCCCATTTCTATTAGCTCCCATTGGAAACAATGGGAGATGGGGCACCCCCTTTGGGAGTCCATAACTTTGGACCTTTTGGAACTTTTGGTGCTGCTAGCCTAAAAACTGTGCCCCCTCCAGACCAAAAACTGAAAAACCACTAAAAAAACCACAAAAAACCACAAACAAGCCTGAATATTTTGTGACACGCACCCAGTGCAACGTGCACCCTCAGGTCCCCTGGTAGCTACACCTCTGCAACAGTGTCATTGAAAAAGAACATGAGAAGGTCACTAGATACCATGATCTGAAAATCAGACTTCAGAGTCTATGGCACAAGCCAGCTGAGTCCCAGTGGTAATCGGCGCCCTGGGCACCATTCTGAAAACACTAGGGCAACACTTGAAACATCTTCGAATTGACTAAGTTAACATCTGTCAAATTCAGAAGGCAACCCTGCTGGAATCCTACATGAATGTTATGCCGATACATTACAACTTCCTAGGCCCATGGGTGAGGCTCGAATTGTAATGAAAGGCCAACAACCAGCTAAAGAACTGGCAGCTGTAATATCAAACATAATAAAGCTTACATCCTGGAAATCTTGTTGGTCTTTAAGACACTACTGGACTCAAATTTTGCTCTTAACTGACTTTTTAATATGTGTGTTTAAAATGCACTTTCACCATTAAAAGATGATTTTGCAGAATGATGTCTAAGTGATGTCTGGACACTGAGGGATGATAAAGTATCTGAGCATACAAACTTGTATTACCGGTAAATAATAAGAATATATTTGGGGGGGTGGGGGCTGGAATGGGGAAAACAGGCTAGGTGGTGCAGAATCTCCAACACATGTGAGCAGGTTGGATCTCAAATTTCTCTTCTCTCTCCCATTTGTCTTCCCTCTATTTTCTCCACATATCACATGAGTTAAGCTTGGCTGGTGGGGGAGGGCATGTGGAAGGATTTGATAGTGGTAGATGTGGAAAAGATTAAACACTTCTCCTATGTGCCAATTCTCCCATACAGTTTAACAACCACACACAGAAGAACCTGAGCCTGCGGATATTCTAAAATGATTTCAAATTATCCACCAGTTGAGAAAAGGATTCAAAATGAGGCATTGAAAGTCTTGCTGTAGCAGACACATTCTGGCAGAGCTTAGTGCAGCTATGCTGGTGCAAATTTTGGGATAGCCATCTGTGTGGAATACACAAAGCAAACATTACAACTTAATAGTGACTTTTCCCTAAGTATTTTGCACATCATTAATTGAAGAGTCCCAAAATGCCAAGTGATTTATGTAATTAATCACACAGAGGAAGTGTCAGGTTGATCTTTGTACTTAGAACTGGATCAATGAATGATTTGAATGAAAAAGGGCAGGCAAAATTAGAGGTAGACACTATGACCACAGAAACTACCTTGCGTAGACAATGGAGGAAACATTTGACTTATTTAAGTGGATGAACTTCCTTGCATGGACAAATGCCCGCATGGTGTTTAAAAAAAGAATGTTAGTAAGTTGTGGCCAGTTGCTAACCCCACCCCCACCCCTAACAAAACCCAACTGCATCAGAAAAACAGGAAGGGGAGTGCCCATGTGTTGTGCCAGACACTTTTCCTCCTCTGTTACTCCAGTCAGAGCAGTCCCTGGAAGCTTCTGATGCATGTATTTGTTGAAAAAACATACAGAGACATGTCAGGAGTCTCCCGCCCGCATATTCTGGCTCTGGGGCTTAAAAGGAGTGGAGAATTTCCACCCTTGTGTAGAAATTGGTCATGCCTCCTCCAGCTGCACAAGTCTGTGATTCTGTGGTTTTTCAGTAGGTGGCTGTGCTCTGAGTTCTGGAAGGACTGCATGCATCTCCTCAAAAGGTGGAAAATGAAGGTACATTGTGGTTTAAAAGAAATGTAATGAAGTGGAAAACAGGCTTCTGCTCTCTGCCCTTACCAGCAAAGATAGTAAAGACCTCTCTTGCAGGCAGCACAAGAAAAGCCACTTGCCTTCAGTCACTTGTGCAGCGAATGCCAAATAATGCTTTCCTTGTGACAGCCCCTACATGATAATTCCATTGGCAATTGTGGTTAATTAATTATAGTCTTACCCTGCCTGTTTCTCTCAAGGAACTTAAATTAGCTCAGCTGCTTTACTGTGCGGAGTTGTGTTTACTTCCTTGTTCTAGCAAATACATTGCCAGATGTCCTTCTTTCTCACAGCTCCATAGATCATAATGTGGCTCCTTAATGTGGCTCCTTTATTCTGAATGTCACATCTCATAGCATTCAAGAGAACATAATTAATAATTTTACAGCAGTCTTTATTTTTGACACCTCAATGCCAGGTATTTCTCAACAGTACAGGACTGCTTCCATGCTTGCAAAATGCAGGTTGGGGGAGCTTACACTGTTTGCAGAATGCTGTCAAAGCAAGCGCACACCCCTTACTTTTGGAAACAAAGTGAGGACAGAAATAGCTGCCTGCCCTGAGTACTGTGAAATTAATGAAATTCCTCTTTTGTTTGGTTCCAAATCCAGAGCTGTTTTGTTCGTACCCAAACACAAGGCTGGATCCACTCCATTCTTTGCCGGGAAACCATACCATAGAGAGGAGAGCCAAAGAGAATTTGGGGACATTATTAAGGCAATACTGGACTTGATCCTCCTTCTATAGGAAAGTGAGGAATATATTACTCTGTGTAAATGTGTGTAGAGCATACATTTGAAATCTGCTTCACTTACAGAAACAACTAATGGGCTTCCTTTGTAAGTATGAATAAATTCTAGAAATAATGTGATGTCATAAGAGAATCCAGTATGGTTGGAGCAGTTAGAATGTTAGACAGAAACGGAAGAGAGACCTGGGTTCAAATATTCATTCAACCTTAAAGCTCATTAGATGATCTTGGGCCAGTCTTAACCTACTTCACACAATGGTTGCAAAGACAAAATGGAGGAAAGAAGAAACACATAACCTACCCTGAGTTTCTTGAAGGAAGGACATATTTAAAGTGCAGTAATTGATGTAAAAATAATACTGACGCAAAAACAACAAAACAGCTTCTTTGGTGGCCCTCACGATGGCAGAAAGGCAAGAGAGACATTTCATAAATAAATATGATCAGTTACGTACACATTTTAGTGTGCTTTCCTTCGCTTGCCCTTGACATCTCAAATGGCAAGAGGTCATGACACAAGGATCAACAACAGAAAAGAATAATAATGATCCCCAATTTATGGGATATGCTCAGGATTATGAAAGTGCTATGGAAATAATCATGGTTATAGATTATGATCAGTAGCTGTGTTTCTCTGTAGCGGCAGAGAATAGCAAGAATCTAGTCGCACCTTAAAGACTAACACTATTTTTGGCAGGGTATGAGCTTCAGAGTATCTGAAGAAGTGAGCTGTGACTCACCAAAGCTGCCAAAAATATTGTTAGTCTTTAAGGTGCAACTGGACTCTTGCTCTTTTCCACAGTTATGTTAGAGGTTGGTGGGGGAAGGCATGCCAAGGAAGATGATGTTGCCCATTACTGTTCTTAAAGGCAGCAAGGAGTTACGGAGTTGGATGATGGCTACCGCTTATTATGACCCTAAATTTGCCCTTCCTCTCCCTTTGCCTGGTTAGATCATCTGGTGCCTGACACTGCGTCTGTCGAGACTCCCCCGAGCCTGGCCCCTTTCCGCTGCCCGTTCGCCCGCGCGACTGGCCGGTTTGCCGACTGGAGGGGGGCTTTAGGGGGTGGCCGGGCGGGCGGAGCTTGCCTGTGGGGCTGGGCATGGAGAACTGAGACGGCAGTCGTGGGGTCCAGGCGAGACGTCCTCGTGCTGGCTTCGGAGAGGGTGAGTGAGGGGCCGGGGGGTCGGCTGCGGACTTGAGGGGTAAAGTGTGTGTGTGCATGTATGGTGAGTGAAGAAACAGGCTTTAGAGAGCTGAGTTCAGCCAGGGATCGCGGGACAAATATGGGGGCATGTCGGGGACTAAAACAAGCTCTCGAAAGAGTGAGGCAGGGAGATATTTGAGTTCAGGGGTAAAGAGATGGAAGGTAAAATTAGAAGCTGGATCATGACCCTTTGGGTAGTAGAGACTTCGGGATATGATGAAGAGGGCAATGGAGAGGCAATGGTTGAGAGGCAATGGAGGGGGTATCAAGCTAACTATGTCTAACTGGAGGAGGGGCAATGAGTTCTTGGTAGAGTTACCAATCTCCAGGTGGGGACTGGAGTTCTAGTTCTTGGAAGGTTGTGGAGGCCGATGCGGTTCATTAGACTACTAGAGTAAGGGGCTGGGAACTCAAGTGATGCTGGGATCTAGGTCAGCAGCAGAGTGTACCAAAGGGTGAGCATCAACTGAAGAGGCAGAGTGAAACAGGAGTTCAGTAGCACTCTCAAGACCAACAAGTTCAGAGACAGAGCTCACTTCATCAGATGGATAGGGTGTCTATTAGATGCCGAGAGGGTGGAAAGTACAGATATTGAGAGACTGGGATGTTGAGGTTTCTGGGAGAGCTGAGAGGGGAACATTCATTGTTTGGTGGGGAGGAAGAGTCTCTGAGGTTCTGGTCTATAGTGAGAGGAAGGGCCTAATTGAGGGGGTGGGTCACAGGATGAAAGGCATGTCTAGCATGATGAAGAACTGTTTTAACTTCATGGTTTTAGGGCCTGGACGCTGGCAGTAATTGGTGGTAACTTCTTTCCTGCTTTTCTTCTCCAGTTCAAACTTCCTCTGAAACTTCTTTCCAGTACATGCAGTGCCCGGCATGCTCTGGCAGCCTTCCTTTTCCACTTCAGAACATTCTCTTTCCATTTGATAACCACATGGGAAATACTGGCTCCATTGCAATCAGATACATTAAAAATCTTGGCTAGAAGTATTAATAGACTTGACTCTCTCCCTCCCTCCCTCCCCCCGCCACCCCATACACTCACACAAACATTGTGTACCTGCCCTTGTGTTTCCAGCTTTGATTGTACATAACCAGACATGGGCACCTGCCACCTGGGGTTCTAAATGCCCCTGTCACATAAGGCTACACATCCCTGGGCAATCTCGCCCTTCTTTCTGGTGTTAGCTTTTTCAGCCTAATGCACAAGGCAACTGAGGAGCAGGCTGCTTTCCTGTAGAGGTTCAGCGAGGAATCCTGTGCTGGCCTCCTCAGAATCCTTTGCAACTCTATTCAGTGGGATTTACTACTAGGAAAATATTTTTGGGATTGTACTGTCAAACTCAAGTATTCCTGTTTAAAGTGTTTAGCAGGTATATTATATATTCTGGGTTCTGTTGGGGGCAGGCTGTGATTGAATTCATTCTGCATCATCCTCTGTACTGAGTCTGTGATGGCTTTGAGCCTCAGTTTTCCCATCAGTGAAATGGAACTAGAATCCCCTCTCAAGTTCATCATTAATTCAAAGGGATTTGAAGCCCAGTAGGCTTACCATTAAATAATACAAAGAAACTCTTGGGTAATGTTCTCATGAGTGGAAAATATATTTGGGAGTAGCTTTATTGCCACCTTTCCTTCTCTCTTCTCAAATTGGAGCTGGTGGTAAGGTTTAAAGAACCTTTAAAACAACATTCTTGTTGTGGTGTGTCTTTCCCTTGGATTTTCAAAAGTGGTAGAAGAATAAAAATGTTCTTGTTCTGTACTTTTCTCTCCTTCCAAAGCTTGTGAGAAAGACATTCGGCAAGAGGACATTTTTTGTGGGACCTGCATTTGTTGACAAATATTTCCAAGATTGTTGAGTGTCACAGTGCTGTTCTTCAGAGCTTGTGGTTTGGGTTGTGGGGTGGCCAGCAGCAGATTCCAAACTGACAACAGCTGCTCTGGGGCAGTTTCTTGAGTGCTATGAAAGAAGTCTTTGCTTTGTGCTTGGAGCATGAAAGGGTCTGTAACATGATGCTTGGGCTTCAAGATTTTTTTTGGGGGGGGGGAGGAAGAGAAAAAATAGTTGGGGCTTGTAAGCTGTGCGTGATTTGCTTATTGTGCCAGCTGGAAAGAGAAAAATCTCCTGGGCCTTCCTCTGGCACAAATCCTTGAGTTTTTGTGCACTTCTGTGCCGGGCAGAAGAAAGAAGCGAGGCTCTCTTGCAAATTGCTGCCTTCTAGGCCTTATCCTAACTTTCCAAGCTTATGTGCATTGACTTACCGTTGCTCTGGATTATGTCGGAGTTTGTGAGGACTGTGAGGAATGAATTGCATGAGTGTAGGAAAACGTGATGTGTGCCGCACATGTGGGAACATGCACACACGAACCTAGTTGTTAGCAGGAGAGAAATGTAAAGCGACAGGCGCCACTCCCCTGCTAGTCTCTGATTAGCTGGGAAGATTGTTTGGCTGTGACGTTGGCCAGTTTTGGGGGGTGGAGTGATGGTGAGGAGAACAAGCACAGGAGCCAACTTGAAATCGCAAGGGGCATACTCTGGTGTGATGTCTGAGCCAGGAGGCTTTGACTTTTTCCAGCATGGACAAGCTTATTTAGTAGTTAGTCTTTTGGTGCAGAAGTATGCCTGTTGTTGACAGCATAAATTTTTGGGTAGGTCTGTCTCTATCTTTCTGCTTGCTGAAGTATGGGATAAAGAAGGGGGTGGGGGTGGTGTAGCTCAGCTTTCCCTGGCACCGTTTGAATCATAGTGTTGCCTAGAGAGAAGATTGTCCCTGCCCTGATCTTAGCGTGATAAATTTCAGGAGAGAAGACAGTCCCATTCAGCTGCTGTTAAACTAATTGCTTATGCTTGTAACTTGGATGTCAGTTGGGCTGTTTGGGTGGGGAACTCCATTGTGGAGCAGCACAATTTGTAGTTAAGAAGCACTGTACTCCATCAACAAACTGCTGCAGCAGAATGGAAAATGGAAGTAAGAACTGTCTCTCTGGGTCTGAATTTACATGTGGAGGGGAAAGCTAAAGAGTCTTTGATAATTTAAAGAAAGGTTGATTTCTGTGTTGGAGTCTAGCAGCATTTACAGGGCATATCCTATGCTGTTGCTATGATGATGATGATTTGTTGTTGTTGCTGCTGCTGCCATCAGTTATACGGGCTGTGCAGAATATAAAAATTCAGGTTCCTGCCCCAAGGAGCTTACAGTCTCAAATCTAGATTGAGAAATCAGCACAGCATGCCAGGCAGGATTTGACAGTTGTGGGAATTTGTCCTGTAGTTCAGTTGAGACCTGGGCTTTCCATGTGAGACACATGGCAAAAGCTGTGCTGCTGTTCATATGTCCAAAGTGCATATTCTCACAAGGGTTGTACTATTTCAGGAAGAAGTTGATGAGAGGCAAACTGATCCGAGCCTGCTTTCAAGACTTAAAGACTTCCGGCAGGTAAGATTGACAGTAAAGGAGCCCTCCTAGATACAGGAGCACAGTTTACAGGGTTATTGTCATTGGCATTGGTAGCATAGGAGGTGATAATGTTGAACCAGGTGTGGTGCTTCTGATTGGATCAATTTCCAACAGCTTTCTGTTCATATACAATACAAGCCAGCTTGGTTTACAGCACAGTCCTACAGAGGCAGAGTGAGGGGAAACTGTGCCTGGGGCATGCGCGCAACGACACCCACTCCCGCCCTGCTGTAGAATGCCCCCGCCCAGGGCATTGCCCCCTCCCATCTCGTGGGCACTACACCACTGCAGTCCTAAGCAGAATTACAGAAAACTTCAGCAGATTTAGGAGGGTATAACTCTTCTCAGGCCTGTTCTATAAGTCTTTTGATCATTCCAGTTGATCATTTGACTTAAAACAGAGAAAATGTGGTTGGTAGTAACGGACAAGTCTTCAAAGAAACACACAGTGGTCTGATAGCCAGCTCCCCTTCCTTCTTTTTCTTCCTCCACTGTACTGCTTAGATTTATATTTTCTGAAAAGTAGATGTATGGAGTGGGAGAACTGAGGGATAATCAGTGTTCAGGATTATTTGTGGACAATTGATGTAACAAGTTTTATTTCAGAGAGCATTTCATGGAGGATAAAGCATTTTGGCAAATTTGGCTGTGTTTTTGTTGTGCTTTGTCTTGCATTTTATTTCTTTCTTGTTGATGAATCGTTATATTGTTTGTGTCGGTTTGCAGTATTGTTGCTTTGTTAGCCACCTTAAGTCTAAGGCAATAAGGCTAGATATGAACATTTTACATAAAGTGACAAAAATATTTCCCCTTCACATGTGCCATCCTAAACAAAATTACATCATTCTAAATTCCATCGGAGTCAGTGGGATTAAAAGAGTATAACCCCTTCATAACCCCTTCTGTCAGTCTGTCTGGTTAATGTGGCAATATTTTTTGTGTGAAACTGATAAGAATGTGGTTAGCTACGTGAAGAATGCTGCAAAAAGAGTATTTGTGGAGGGCATGAAGCCCAAAGAATCCATTAGGCAAGATGTCCTTCCTATGAAGGGCCCACATTTCCTGTATAAGGCAGAAGAAAGAATGATGATAAATACAGTGGGATGAAAGTTCATTTATGTACACCTCTATGTACACATCACTTATGGATACCAACAGCCATGTTGCTATCTTTATAGTTTGTTCTTCTCTGGAGTCGTAATAGTGTGATATCTGTGAGTTTTATGCTGTGTTCTGTTCACATGTCACAAGCTCTATAGTTCTGATAACTCAGATGGGAAGAAGACGGGAGGAAAACCAAGTGGATCCAGTGTCTCAGGAAGTGGGCCTTGCTCAGGTTTTTCTGATTTTTCTAATCTGTCTGGTGGCATCAGGTTTAGGCCCCTTTCACACATTCATCCAGCTACATGGGAACTATTTCTCTTACATGCTGTTTCATGTGGCTGTTGCACATGTGTGAATGGGTATGGCCAGACACTGTGTGTTGCCTGTCCCATTGGCACCTTCCATTGTGACAAGAGCCTCATGATTGGCTGCCAGGGACTGCCTCACCTGATGTCATCAAGCAGCTAAAAGATTGTTGTTGGCTTTAGTGCTCTGAGTTCATTTTATGCTGTTCAAGACCAAATGATTAATCTGTAATGTTATAGGAGCCAGGACTCAGATTTGCCTGAAAAATGACACTCTTTTCTGAGCCCTGTGGCCCAGAGTGGTGAGCTGCAGTACTTCAGTCAAAGCTCTCCTCATGAACCAAGTTCAATCCAGATGGAAGTCAGCTTAGCTGGTTCAAGGTTGACTCAGCTTTCCATCCTTCTGAGGTTGGTAAATGAATACCGAGCTGGGGGTAAAGAGTAGATGATGTGGGAAGACAGTGGCAAACCACCCCATAAGCATAGTCTGCCTAGTAAATGTGATGTGATGTCATCCCATGGGTCAAGAATGACCTACTGTTTGAATTGGGAGAGAGGGACACTGTCTACCTTTGGTGAAAGTCTTTTCTATGGCTAGTGAGAACTTATGTGGCTACTCAGTAGTAACAGAAAGGCATTTTGTTCATTGTTATTTCTTCATACATGCAAGATCTGAGTGTTGATACAGAAACAAATTTTAGGACTTTTCTTTCTTCATCCCATGGGTATCCTAGTCAAAAGGATGCTAAAAGTGTTTTGCTTGTTGTGTTTTATCTTTCTATTTCTAAAATGCAAAATTAACAGAGTTTAGAGAATGACCCTCCCCCCCCCCTCCCCAGCTTACTGGATTGCAGCTCTATGTAATTCTGAATGAATCCTGTAAAGGTTCCGGGTTCTATATTTCAATTGTACTGTTTAGCTGGAGAATCACAAGCCAGGAGAGGTTGTCTCACTAGGGCTGGAAGGTGGTTGAACACTGAACAGGATACACTGGATCATGTATCTTCCTAGAAAATGAGAACTGTGATGCAACTGTTCCATGCAGTAGGATACTGTGCTCATTGGCTAAGATGTTGCAAGTCCTACTGGTTTCTGAGCATAGGTTTTCAGCCCCACTAAATGTAGTGGGGGATATTTCTGAATAAACATGCACAGGATTGGACGATGGGATTGTTTCTATGCTTGTCATTCATTTAATTTCACTGATATTTGAGCACACGTTTCCTTCCCCTGGACTGGAATGTCTTCATAAGAAACGCTAAGTTGGTCCAGCTTCACTTGAAATATCTCATTCAGTTTGCTGGATCAAAACAAACATACAGGGATAGGGATATGCTAAGGTAGAGTTGTGAAATAACTGGATTGTGAAGTAACCACCTGAAAGAAATGTACAAGATCTCTAGATGAATCGATGCACAATGAAATGACAATTGTGGGAAGAGTGGTCTATCATTAATGAAGTATATTCACATGAAATAGTTCAGAAGCAGCATGCAAAAGAGTTATGGACTGTGGAATCCGATGTGGGATGTACTTGCTTCTTGCACAGTTTTCAGCAGCTGATTCTGTAAATATGATATGAAGGTGCTGTTTTAAACAGTGGGAGTGTAGCAGAAAAGATTGAAAAAATGGGTTCAAATAGCACTGCTCCAGGTGTGTGTGTGTATGTGTGTGTGACCGCATAGGTATGTTATTGAAATAGGATAAATTTAATTATTCTTTTAAGGAGACAGCTGGATCCTAGCCTGAGGAGGTCAGAAAAGCTCCCATACTTCTGCATTCCACAAACTGTGTAAAACAGAATTGTTTGGGAAGGTTTTTCTATAAAGGCAATAGAGCTGTACTGTAACTGACTGGCACTTATAAATGGAAAAGGACTGTATACTTACCACTGGGTGTAGGAAGTATTACTTGTTTGATGTATGTATCATCCTGCTATCACTGCATTATTTTCCTCTAATGTAAATCAATTTCTCTGCATTATGTGTACATTCTGTATCATTATAGTGCCTACTAGATGTCTCATCCTATTGATCATGTTGACTTATACTGTGTAATCTGCCTCGAGTCTCAGCAACGAAGACGGAGGCCTTAAATCTGGTAAAATAAATAAATATGTATTTGAAACCTTTCTCACCCCACCTTTCCACCCAATTCTGCCTGTCAAGATTGTGAACTAAAAATAATTAAAAATCAACTTAAAATACATATATACAAAACAGCTGTTGAAACGTAAAAATGAAAGTGGATCAGAAAGGAACACCAAACAAAACAAGAGTCCTCAGTTGCTGGTGGAAACCAATTAGGGTGCGGGGAGGGGAACATAAGAATTTCTTTGGAGAGAAAATTCCAGTTTTGGTGCCACAACCTTTCCTTGGGTTGCTACTGTCATGCCTCAGAGGCTGGGGCACCTGAAGCAAGAGGTTGGGTAAATTCATATTGAAGTAGGCAATCCTTGAGCTTGTTATGGTCCCAAGCCATATAGGCTACCTTCAACTGGGCACTTTGAATTGGGCCCAGAAGCAAACTGGGAGTCAGTGTAGATGGAACAGCCTGAAGTGATACAGTTCCTATGACACACTTCATTCAGCATTCTCACTGTATCGTTACGGTATGTACTAATTATAGTTTCTGAATACTCTTCAGTGACAGCCCCATGTAGAACATATTGTAGAAATAAGACAAAATTTGACTACAAAAAGCACATTAAAGACCAACAGATTTTTCATGGGTATAGGTTTTGTGAGTCAAAGTTCACTTTATGAGATGACAGTATCTGATGAAATGAACTTTTGACTTGTGAAAGCTCCTATCCTGGACATTTTTTTCTTTTATGTGCTACTGGACTCAATTTTATCCCCTACCACTTCAGACTAACATGGCTGTCTACATGAAACATTACAGTAATATATTCTAGATTTTACCAGAGAATACACCAGAAGATATTTTTTCCCCAGGAAATATCACAACCTACCAGTCAAAGCTGATAGCAGGCACTCCTGGACAACACTGCCCCCTGCTTATCCAACAGAAGGTCTAGATGCAAACCTGCTCCTTTAAGAGAGAGTGCAACCCCATCTAGAACAGAAGATACCTACTAGCAGTACTTCCTTTTTGTGGCGATTAAGCTATATCTTATGAGGAATTATGTGAAATGGGATTTTACCATTCCTTGAGAAAAGAGTTAAAGTTCCTGTTTACTTTATTGTCATCTCTACAGTTCATCCAAATCACATGTTGTGAATAGTCTGTATGTGAACTATTTCAATGTTTCTTTCTTCTGCCTTCCTTATCTTCCTTATCCCTGGAGGATGGGGCGGTATAAAAGTTTAATAAATAAATAAATAAATAAATAAATATAAAGACAACTTCAGCAAAAGAAAGCTTACAGCTAGTAACAGATATTTGGGAATAAGTCTCAGTGAACTCACTGGAACTTATTTCTTAGTATCCATATATAGTGAAATGAAACTGATGAACTCTGAGACATTTAACAAAGGAAGGTTTATCACTGAAGGAGGGGTCTTAGTTTATGCAATATACTGGATAACAAATTTGTTGCATATGGAAGATTATTCATTGTTAGTGACTAACAGTGCAATCCTAAGTAAAACTTACACTCTAACTTAACTGTTAAGAACTCTATTTGAAACCCTATTTTGGATGCACCTCTGTGGAGAACTCTGGTTTTCTGAGTTTGCTGGAGGTACTATATAACCTTCTCTTCTAATGCAGAGGCCTCTTTGTGTGGGTGGGCTGTGCTTACTAAAAGTATCTCTGTAAACAGAATAACAAGTGTATCAGGTTAATTGTGGTTTCCTCCCAAATTAAAATAGATTGCAGGCAGACAAGGCCACGCCTTTTGATGGAGCCGGAATGCAGGGATGGTTCTTTCCAGTGATAACTGGCCTAATTGTAGCAGTTGAATTTGATTGTTTGGGAGGAATGAATAAAAGTCAATTGGTCAATTGTCCTTGTGTGCATCCTGCTGGGAGTGCTTTGGCCACCACATGGCTGGCATGAGCCGCATTGTGGATGGTCAACATGCAGGAGAGAGGGGAAATATCCCTATGATAAGTGAAAGCAGAACTCATAATTCTGGCCTCAGGGACAGCCCCTGCTCTGCTTCTTGTTAAATGGATCCGAGTTAATCAGTTTACATTGCTATTCATGTGGAATTTCCTTGCATTAAACGGTTTGAAGTTTAGTCACTGTGTCCTGCAATATATATTTGTTGTGTCACTAGAGCCTTCCTCTTAGGTTACTATGTCTGGGGGAAGTTATTTTCTGGAACTAATTATTCCCATATGTGTGTGAAAGGGATAAGGGGGTCTGTTGGTTGAGGGCCTCTTCCGCTTGAATCCCAAATCTTTCTCTGCCTGACACAGGCAACATGCATTTTCTTGCTCTCATTTGTGGTGACTAAGGCATTCTGGGGCTGAATGCCCCAGAAGCTTCTGAGATGAGCAGTTGTGCTCGAGAAAAGTTAATTCTCCTCCCCACCAAATGGGCAAGCAAGACTGGCATTGTTTGTTTCTCTTTAGGTTTACTTTTTGTGTAGGAGAGGAGGAATTTTCAGTTGGCGCCTCATCTTTGCAACTTGGTCAGTCTGGCATAGCCTTGAAGCGGTGCACAGCCTCCCACACTTGAGGTTAGCAATTTTCTCTGCTACATTTGAAAATTGCATAGAATGGAAGCCACTACCAGACATCCGTCTGCCTCACTCTGAACACCATTGGTCATGTTCTGAATTGCCAAATTTTGCTGTCAAGTTTATAAAGCAGAGAGGATTTCAAGATCTCATCCTGGGAAATGCTTGGTGTACATCACAATTCAGTTTAAAGTCTACAACAAGGGCAGTCATCATTATTTTGGGCAACAACAATATAGGGGGCAGACGGGAATTTTATCCATAGCATGTGATCAGCTTTATATGAATGGCAGAGGGAAAAGGGGTTAGAGACAGAAGCCAGCAGGGGAATGTGTGGGTAACAAATAAGAACTGATTTTTGGATCATGTAAGGCAAAACTGGAGAAAGGGATGATGTGTCAAAATCATAAGCCAAAGCATTATCTGGGCAATGAAAAAATAGTACATACTTTGGAGAAAAGCTAATGTGCTTCAGTTCCTTTGAAGTCAGTGGGATTGAACAGCAAAGGTAAGACCCATTGAAAGAGTGGATGATTCTTTCTCTGGGTTTAAGTCCTGGCTCCATTTCTTGTAAGACATGTTTACTTTGGTCAGAGATCTGTTCTACATATGTAGTAAAGAATGTCTGTATATCTATATCTATAAACGCAAAATACCACTCACTGACTCACTGACTGACTCATCAAAAGAACTCAAAAACCACCGAACCTACAATGTTGAAATTTGCGTGAAGATTCTAAGGGCAAACCAGCCCCTCAGTCCACAGACATGCTGCACGAACATTCTAAGGGTGACAGTTAAACACCACCAGCTTCAACAAACAGGCTGCAAAAAAGCATGCTGAATGTCACCCCAAAGTTAACAGACAGGCTGTGAAAAAGTACTCCTCCACCCACCCTCATGTTAACAACACAGCTACAGCCAAATACAATCAAAACAGATTACAAACCACACTATCACCTTGGACTACTAAACATTTGTCGGGTTTTGCATATGGACATCAGATTGATTACTGCGCAGACAAGTTTACTGATCTCGGCCTCCGATCACCCTGTGCTTGGTGTCGTGCTCTGAAGTGGTGGGATGCGTCCCCAGGAATGTGCTGCAGTGGCGGTACAGTCCAGCTCCCTGCCCTTGAATCCTACCCTGAACCTCTTCACAGCCTTCTCACTCATCAGCATCCAATGGCAGAACACTTCCTTTCTGCATCCCAAAAATACAATGGCTGCTTCCACATGACGTCTTTTGGAGCCCACCAGGTGAAAGAGAGCAATAACACATTGCATTAGAAAAAGACAACTACAGGAAGCTGCTGCAAAATATGTGAAAACAAACCCATCAGTCCACAGACAGGCTGTGAGGAAATATGCTGCATGCCACCCCAAAGTTCACAAACAGGCTGTAAAGAAGTATGTTGAATGTCACCCCAAAATTCATAGAGAGCCTGTGATGAAGTATGCGTAGGGAAGCACGGGTGCCCTGCTAGTCCTTTATGTATGGAATCCCTTGATGATTGGCTAAATATTATTTGAAATCCACTGATCAGCCAGCTGATTCTTATAGAAATAACATAATTTTCTCGAATTATTACCTGACATTTGAGGTTTTATGTGGAGGTTGTTTCTAAGTTGCACGAACCCTGCCCATGTAATAATGTTTTGTAGTTTTTAGTATTAACTAGGAGCAACACTGGACACCTGGGCCTTCTGCAACCAGAATAAAGTAGGCAAACCATCTCTCTGCGTATATTGCTACACTCGTTCTCTCACACAAGTAGATCTGATAGGTATGCATAATTTATTTTGGTTTCAGGGTTTGATATTTCTGATTTTTAAAATTATGTAGATTTTTGTTGTCATAGACTTTGAGACGCAAACACTGTCCTCCAGCCTGGGGTGTCAGTGATGTTGACTGTTCTGGCTGATGCTTTGGATCATCCCTATGAAATTAGTTTGTATTTTTTTCTTATTGGCCTTCATTAGCAGGGAGTGACAGTGATGTATCTGTTCCTCCCAAGAGTAGTGGAAGACTGTGAACAAGCAGGATAACTGAAGTCTTTTTGTGGTGTCCCTTTTCTCACTTGCTCGGACTGCCCCCCACCCTCCACACAGTCAATCTCTCTCATATTCAGGATTTTAACAAATAGAGATAGCCATGACTGTTTCACCTCTCAGATCCTCTGTCTCACTCGCAGAGACATCAGCAGATAGGATAGTTTAGCCCCTCTAATAATTTCCCTTTCTAGCATTGCACAGAATTATTGGGGTTGGGGGTTAAACATAGTTCAATTCACATGCTGCCACCATTTATGCATGCCCAAATACACACCCAATGAGATCTTAGCCTGTATGCATGTGTATTTGTGTGTGGGGTGTGTGTGTGTGTGTGTGTGTATTTTCCTGAGAAAATAAACTCATAGGGTTAAACAAATAAAAATTAACTTTTATTTATGAAGTGAATGTAATAGTGAGGAAAGACGGTAACATAAATATTACAATGTTTTTCATTGAACTTTTGAACCTATTCCAGCATTTGGATTTTTTTATTACAATTTGACTTTTCTTTCCAGTTAACTTTCCAGTTAGCTTTAAACTGCTCTTTTCCACAACTTTACTCAGCCAGACTCAGGACTTTTCTGCACACTTTGAGTTACTCCTGATTTTCTTGTGAATTGATCCACAAGGTTTGGGCAGGGTTCTTCTGCATGTCCAGCCTCCTGTGCATTTTACAGTTGTGGTGTGAGTTTATTTTCTTGCACACCTGGTTTAAATAATAAGAGAATCCAGTATGGTTGGAGCAGTTTCAAGGGACGACACTTTTGTCATTATTGGTGAAGTCAGAGCATCCTCCATATTTTTTTTAAAAGTCCCTAAAATAGTGATATAGCAATTATCACTTAAGCGGGTTCTCAGAACATTTAGCTTTCATTTTTTAAAAAGTAAGTCTCTATTCCTTTTCCTTTTGGAGATATGCTTTTTCCTTATATCTCCAAAAGGGAAAAGGCTGGAGACATACTTAAAAAAATAAAAATAAAATAAAAGCTGGGAATTCAGAGAACCTGCTTAAATTATCATTGCAATACTACAGTATCACTTTTTAAAAAATTGAAATCACTTCTGGGGGAGAGGGAGTGGTTTAATAGTGATGACAGTCCAGTCATTGAAAAATGGGTGGGTGGGACAAAACAAAATCCCACTAGAAACATTACATACTAGGAGAAAACTGACTCAGAATCAGCTTCCAAAAAAAGGGGGGAGTGGTCTCAAAAGGGCAGCCCCTCTCCTGGGGAAAATTTTAAAAAATCTAAAGTGAAAATTAAAAGCACAGACATGCATGTAGAAATCAGGGAACAAACCAAAGCAGTACAGGGCCTGAGCTGATGGAAACCCCTGTGGGAAAGTCCTCACACTCCACGGTCCAACTCTCAACTGCGATTTCCTCACTAACTTTTTATCAGCTCTCATTGGTCACTCTTACGGAGAGGTAGAACCTAACCTTTCCATCACACCTTCTGACTTTAACTTTAGGTGGTTTATGAATCTAGAACCCAGGACTTTTACATACTCTGTTTTGCCAACTTATTTTGGTACTGCTATCAGGATAATTTGTATGTCTTGGTCATATCTAAGTGCCCTATTCTTGTTTGGCTTCTATGCTTTGTGTTCAATCATAGGATCACATTGCTTGCTCAAAGTTTTGTGTTTCTACAGGTGGCTGTTTTTGCATTTATCTCCCATTTGGGGACAAATGTCTGTATTCGAGTACCATATATATTCTTCTGACTAAAATAAACTCATCAGATGTAAAATGAAATACAGATGAGTACAAGTTGCAAGAGAGCAGTAATTAGCACTAGGGGCTCTTTGTGAAAGTGGAGCTTATTGTTTCCTGCTTCCTTTGCTGTAGTTTTGTTGTCTTATGTCAGGCTAGAAATAGCATGCTATTATTTGCTATTATCCTGTGGCATTTGTAATCCAAAAGAAACCTGTTTGTTTCAACTCTATGGAAAATGCTGCCACTTTCCCCTTTAAGTGAAGTTTGTTTTCCTCCAGGTCTGGCAGCTATTTTAGTGCAAGCCCAAACGTGCACGTGGTCTGTGCAAAACTCCAGATGAAGCCAGACGTGGCCTCGCTCTCTTGTCTGCTGGGTAGGAACAGGCTCAACTGCTTAGCTGCTCTCTCTAATCAGGTAAGAGTTTGTCAGAAAGACAGCTTGAGGCTTCCCTGTCGCCTGTTTGTGTCCTGTTCCTTTAAATAGTCTTGATGGGGAAAGGACAGAAAGTCTCCGCCTGAATACAGAGAATTAGATCTTGTGAAAACTGAGAAGTTCCTCAGCTTAACCAAACACTAGACTTGGCAGGATACACTTCCTTAGGAGAATTTAGCAGCGGGCACCACGCCTCCTGTTTAACAGTGAGCGGAATAAAATGTTTTGCTGCCTCTTCAATTGCTGTGAGTATTCTTTGTATGTCTCAGTAGTGCACTTGCTTGATTAAATGGTTAGTTGTGCAGCTGTTGAAGGGTGAACATTTTTTTGGTATTGCATCGCTTTTGAGGTGGGGGTGTATCTTATATTTGGCAGTGGGTTGGCTGCCAGCCTGACTAGCTCCTGGTTCACATGTGACTATTGCTGTGTGTGATGCCAGTTGGCCAATTCTGCTAAGTTGGCTATTGAATCTCTACTACCCGTCCTGCTGCCAAGACTGGAATAATACAATTGCACCAAACCCTAGGAGCCACCAGCAGGGCTTGCATTTCAGCCTTCCAAGTGGCTGATGCTGTTACACAAAATCAAATGAAGTTTCCTAACATTTTATATCAAATGTCTTTTTTTCAGTCTGGTTCATTGTTTATACAGCTTGTAAGTGTTTTGATAGGAACAAACTTTCATTCATATTTAGAATAGCTTTCCAGTTGACTGCAAACGAGTTGGTGCCATCTGTCTACACACTGTAACTATAACCTGGCCTAGATGTCAATGCTCTGGGTGAATTTTGAACCCCGTTTTGCCTTCCTAATGTCAGGATGTTTGTAGAAGATGGGACCAAAAGTCCTCCAAGATGAGCCTGTGGAATGGTGGAATGGCCAGACGCAAATTCCCCATGAACCATTATCAAAGATTTCAGAAGTCTGGACTTTCCATAGTTGGGTATAGGCACTTAGGAAGGATGCAGATGTTTTTGCTTCATATTTTGATGGACAGCTGTTGTTAGTCAAATTCTATTAAGTGGCAGATTTTTCTGTCTAATTGGGTTTGCTATAGGGGTAGGCCCTCAGATTTGGTTGGAGGTCACATGATCTAATCCTGACAAAATTATCAGTGGTTGGCCTGAAAAATAGGTCTCTTCTGAGTCCCACTGGTCAGTAACTGGATGGGAACCTTCCTGGGATGCCTATGTAAGCTTACATAGAAAGGCAGATATAAATGCAGTGACGAAACCAAGCTGGTCTCTTCCGAGTTTCTGAAGGTGCATACATGCTAGGATCTTCGTTTCCAGACTTTTGGGGGCAGAGAAAGAGATAGTCCAGATCTGCTATCAGAAGCTACCTTTTTGCATTCTTTTGCTGCACAAAAATGAAAAAAAATATTCCCTTGAGGAAGTGACTCCTGACTTCTGAACTGAGTAGAGCATCTGGACTGCATACAAAAGGTCCCAGGTTGAACTCTCAGCATCTCCAGATTAGTAGGAAAAAAGTACCAGCCAGAAGCTGATGTGGAAGACCCGAGACACTGGAGATGCTGCCAGTTAGATAAGATAATTCTGACCTTGATAGACTGAAGGCATCTCTGTATAAGGAGGTTTCATACTGTAGGCTTTACAGTAGGCTGTAGTATTAAAAAGGTGCTCTGCTGTAGAATATCTAAAACTACCTAGAAGCTTAGGGGTGAACTGACTGCAGTTTAATGAAGAACTGTTGCACAGTACCAAAGTCCCGTTTCAGGACATCCCAGTTTCAGTGGAGGATAGGCTTGTAATCTCTGTTGTAATCTCCTACTAGAAAATGGTCAAGTAGCAGAGGAGGTCACTGCAGATCTGTTGCAAAATGGGCTGAGCAGATATACATGGCAGCGGCATCTGACTGCTCCTAGACACTGTGGGATAAGGTGCAAGATTGTGAATGTTTTGAAGTAGGAGTAGGGAAAAGTGAGAGAGTGGTTGTGACTTGAAGGAGATAAGGAGGAAGGGTGGATGCACATTCAATCGCAAAGCTGGTACATTCAGCTTCATAGTGGTGAATGATGCTGTAGGGCCTCTAATTCAGAATCTTGGGTATTTTCATTTAAAAGAGTAACTTTCTTATCCATGGGTTATAAAAGATCAACTTAAAAACCAGATCTATTTTGGTGGGGCAGGGGGGAGAGATTTCTTCACAACTTCACAAAGAGAGAACTGTTTCTCTCTTTCTCACAATACTAGAACCAGGGGGCATTCAATGAAAATGCTGGGGGGAAGAATTAGGACTAATAAAAGGAAACACTTCTTCACGCAACGTGTGATTGGTGTTTGGAATATGCTGCCATAGGAGGTGGTGATGGCCACTAACCTGGACAGCTTTAAAAAGGGCTTGGACAGATTTATGGAGGAGAAGTCGATGTATGGCTACCAATCTTGATCCTCCTTGATCTCAGATTGCAAATGCCTTAGCAGACCAGGTGATCGGGAGCAGCAGCAGCAGAAGGCCATTGCTTTCACATCCTGCAAGTGAGCTCCCAAAGGCACCTGGTGGGCCACTGCGAGTAGCAGAGTACTGGACTAGATGGACTCTGGTCTGATCCAGCAGGCTAGTTCTTATGTTCTTATGTTCTTATTACTGTTCTATTTGATTTGACTGCCACTGGTTGAAGTCAGTTGCCCATGTTCTGGATGGGACACACATGAGTGGCTGTTGTTGGAAGTCAGATACCTGAGCCCTGGATGGGTTTGGATGTGGTGGTGGCAGGAGCTTGCTCTTTGTCTCACCCCCCCTCCCCACACACATACACACTTGAAGGCAGGGCATGAATGGTTGGGGTTCTTCCCAGTATGGGGTCTGGGGCAGCTGCCCCTTTTGCCTGTTGGCTAAGACTGCCTCTGTGACACAGTAAGATAATTGCTACACTATGCTCCAAATGTGGGCTGACACTTTACTGTGCTGCTACAACAACCTCTTTCTCACTAGTATATTGAATCCCCTGGTCCCTCAATCAGTGCAGCTGAGCTCCTTTGGAACAGGCTTTCTCAATGTTAGTTCTGTCTTGATGAAATCTGAATCGTAGGCTTACCCATTTGTGGTTTATCCCTTGTTTAAAGTTTTTTATGTACTGTTCTGACTTGACAGTGAGTTGTGTGACAGTAAGTAACATGTTAAATATACCTTAGGATGAACTGTCTGTTTCTTGTCCTATGGGCTTCCTCCTATGTTTGTTCTCCCCTAAGGCATTCGAATCTGTAGCATAATCCGTAACCAAATCAACAGCATCCACCCATAGCTCTCTGCATACTCCAGCTTTTCTCAAGGCAAAGAGATCAGCATGGTATAGTGGTTAGTGGCATTGTTTTTACATTCTTTAATCTGCCTCAAGTCTATTGCATTGTTTGCTGGATGTATTAGCCTGTATGATTGCATTGTTTTATATTCTGTAATCCACCTTGAGTCTCAGAGAGAAGAGTGGACTATAAATAAAGTAAATAAATAAATTATAATATTGGACCAGGACCTGAGAAACTCCGTTTCAAATCCCCAACTGTGCCATGAAAGCTCACTGCGTGATCTGGAGCCTGTCTCTTTCAGACTAATTTACCTCACAATGTTGTGAGGACAAAATGAAGGGGAGAATGATGTTGCAGGTCACTTTGGACCCTCATCAGGGGAAAACTTGGGGATAAATTTGTAAAGAAATAAATAATACTTTAAAAATGGTGGCCTAATTCTTAGTAAGGTGGTAAATGTATGTCTTTACTATATCACTTATCTGACTTAATGGTTCGTCGCTGGATCAATATGGCAAAGAGAAAAAAAATTAAATCTCCTTTTGAAAATAGAGGATGTGGGAGAAGACAAATTGGCTGAAGGGGAGGTTGGGTGAATACACAGGGGTGTGGATAAGCGCCATTTGTTTGGTGGGGTAGAGGAATAAAGACTGTTTAAACATGATCACATGCTCAAGGGAAGCTGGCTTGGAAAGTATCAAAAACAATTGCAGTGAAAGTTGCTTGAGAAAACTTTTCTTGGGAAAACAACAGAGGAAAAATGAAGGGGAAATGTTTTCAGAACCAAATGAAGGGAAAAAACATGCAGAATTCAAAGAAAAAATGTAGCATTTGATGGAAAGATACATTGTAAACGACTGGTGCAGAAAAGGCCTTAGGTTCCAACCTCCAGGTGGACACCTCCCAGTATTACAACTGCTCTCCAGATGGCAGATATCGTTCCCCTGGAGAAAATGGCTGTTTTGGAGTTTAACCTCTGTGGCATTATAACCTGCTGAAGTACCTCACAAACTCCATCCGCTCCAGGCTTTACTCCTGAGCTCTCCAGCAATTTCTCAACCCAGAACTGACAACACTAGACTACTGTGCTCTGTTTGGGGCAATGTTTTTCATGAGTGTATTAGAGGAATAGGAGAGGACAACAAAAATGCTTAAAGGTCTATAGAAAACATACCACATGCAAGAAAGAACTGATTATGCTTAATCTGCATTAGAAAAGGGCTACAGTAGAAAGAATGGCAGAAGGACATTTGGGGCCTTCTAAGGCCTTCAGTGCCTCTTGAATCTCAGGGGAACCCCAGGAGCAGCCTCCAGGGCAGCCTAAAGTGTTTCAATGTAAATAAAGGAAGGCTGTGGGATTTCAGTCTACAAACAGAAGTGGATCCTGAGGGGGGGGGGGGGATCAGGTGTGTTGAGTATCGTGCCTTGCTATCTATTTTGGAATATTGTCATGGTTGCAATGAAAGCGGCAAGAAGCAAATCTTGTCTATATCTGCATGGAGCAGGCTCCAAAACCATATGGGTTAAAAATTGAAGGCATGTATTTATTTGTTTATTTATCTTTATTTTAAACATTTTAGGCCATCTCAACTTAGGTCCCCAAGGTGGCAAATGATCAAGAACATTAAAACAAACATTTGAAACAGCGCCTATAACAACAATTACAAATCACAGTGGAGCAAAACACCTATTAATTAAACAAAAGACATATAGCACAATAAAAACACATACAGCAAACTAAAGACTAGATCGTCTGTCCCTTTTTATTTTTTTCTGCAGTTTTTTGCTACTGAAGGTCTTAAATCCACAGGATTCAGGAAACTGATGGAATAGACACATTTAGATAGATGGAATAGACACCCACACATTTGGGAAACTGATGGAATAGACACCCACACACACCAGCTGGGTGACCTTGGGCTAGTCACAGCTTTTCGGAGCTCTCTCAGCCCCACCTACCTCACAGGGTGTTTGTTGTGAGGGGGTAAGGGAAAGGAGATTGTAAGCCCCTTTGAGTCTCCTAGAGGAGAGAAAGGGGGGATATAAATCCAACCCACTCCTCCTCCTCCTCCTCCTCCTCTTCTTCTTCTTCCTCTTCTTCCTCTTCTTCCTCTTCTTCTTCTTCTTCTTCTTCTTCTTCTTCTTCTTCTTGATGCCTTCAGGCAGCCTAATCTCCCCTCCTCCATTTTATCCCCTCACGGGGTGTTGAGAGCATAAAATGGAGAAGGGGAGAATGCTGTAGGCCATTTGGGGGTCCCTACTGGAGAGGAAAGATAGGTATAAATTAAGCGTATAGAGTAATAAACATAGCTTGCCATGTGGGAAGTGTGGGAAAGCTTTCTTCTTAAATATATGCTTAAACTGGAATATAGATGACTGCGAGTGGTTTCATAGTATTCCATGATGGCTATTGCTTCATTCCTAGTCACTGACTTGTTTTGTTACTTTGGATGAGGATGTTCCACCTATCCACTGATGTATTGCTATAACATTTTATTACTACTTCTTGGTTACAGATGGGGATTTAAACAAGTCCCAATTATGTATAGTTTTCATTATACATGCACATCCTCTCAGTGTGCTCTTTTCTCAAGTGAATTTTTCTTCTTTTTTAAAAAAATGTTCCTCTGTTTTGTGGGCAGGTGCATACACACAACATGGCAACAAGTTTCTTCTTTTTTTTAAATAAACCCTTCAACCCTCCTATCACACAATAATGTGAAATCTGAAAGCAATGAAGAAGCAAAAAAGAGAAGCTGTTCTTTAAAAGAAGACACTAGACTTTTACAGCTTGGTGAAAATCCTTCCTTATTCAACTCCGCCTATTGTGATGACTAGCATAGGTGACCATCCAACCACAGGGGAAATGTAGGGAAGACATTCTTTTTGATAAAAAAAACCTGAAACATTACCATGCATAAAAATGTATGTCACAATTACATCATAATTATAACAATGCAAACCACCAAGCAACCTAAAGTGGCAGAAAACCTTACTATGTGATAACTAGGCTGAGTTAAACTCCCCTGTTCTGTTTTCCAGTTCATACTTTAGACGTTTTCAGTGTCATTTAATAGTATTAGTTAACCATTGGTGCTTCTAAATATAATTCATTTCTACAGTGACAGCAATATGTGCCCAGTCAAGTATTCTCACACTTGATTTTACATCATGTCTTCAAAAAATTTTAGAAAATACCTAAAACCACATTTAACTGAATGGTAGAGACTGGGCCCAAAATTTACAATGTATGCACTTGAATTTTGGTTGGGGGAAAAGGAGGTTTTACTCTGGAGCTTGTTGGGAAAGTTTGCTTTAAGGTTCCTGATTGGTGGAGGCAGGTTGTTTTTAAGGACATTGCAGTGCATTGTCTTATGGTACTTTGAGGTTAGCACTCCTTCCTTTTGAGTGAAGGTGATAGTCTGTATCCATTTTATAGGGCCTGCAGACCTGTGTTACACCATAGCTTGTTTTGATTGATGATCTTTGTTGGAAGTAAGACAAAAGAATATGACCCTCTTAACTCACTTGAATGTCTGTTGTGTTTAATATCATCAACTGTGGTATTGTTCAGAGTCCAGATCATTCTGTCCTTCTCAGAACTTCTGATCATGATATCCTTGTTCACCTTTTAGAGTTTGGGTTGGGAATAACTAATTTAAGTTGTTGTGGACTCTTCCTGGAAGGTAGATCCAAGATGGTAACATTAGAGGATTATTATTCATTTCCATGGGATTTATTCTCTGCTGTTTCCTTGAGTCCCACATTGTCTCCCATGCTGTTTAGCATCTAAAATCACTGGGAGAGGTTGTCTGGAGTCACGAAGTATGATGCCATCACTATGCTGATGATATTCAGGTTTGATTTTTTCCTTTTCCTTTGGAACAGGTGAGACATCTAAAGCCCCGACTCCTGAATATGTGTCTAGTGGCCTGGTTAAGGGTCAATAAGCTGAAACTCAAGCTAGACAGAGTTAATGGTGTTGGGTAATTCAGCAGACTGGTTAGTTAAAGAACTTCCTGTCCAGGATGAGATTATTCTGTTCTTGAAGGGACATACTTAAAACTGGCTACTTCTGGATTTTGAAAACTCAGATAAGCATCTCTGGCACATTTTTTTGTTAGTTCTCAGTTTAGTGCAGAAGTCAGGGTAACAGTGTGAATTGTTGGGCCTTAGTTCATGCTGAAGCTAAAGCCAGTAACCAACTGTCTGAGCCAGCAAACCTCTCTCCCAAACCCAGGACTTACATACCGGTAGTTTGCAGGGGAAGAAGTCCCACTGCTTCCTGGCTCCTTCCAAACAGGGCTTGATTGGATCCAGTCCTAAAAGCAGTATATATGCATGAACAGTAGTCTGGCACTTTGTCACTACTGTGCTACCTCTTCATGGGCTTGTTGTCTCTACTGCTCCCACTGCCTCAGGGGAGAACCTGAAGGACTAGTGATCTGAGATCTGGTCCTGTTAAGAGAGGGGTGACTGCTGTGGCATCAGGCAGCATTGTCTAGTGCTGAGGATTCAGGGGCAGGTCATTCATGCAAGGTCTCAGGGTCCAGGTCTTTTGGGTTTGGGGGACTGTGGTAGTGCAAAGTGCCCCGACCACTTTTCTTCTTCTGAGTCTTATCCTGGTCATCCTTGGATGGGTCCATTCCCAGGTCCAAGGCCAATGCAGGATGGACTCTGACAAGAACATATACAGATCAGACTGGACACAGTGTGTAACAGACTTCTCTCTGTGATACACCTCTGAAGATGCCAGCCACAGATGCAGGCGAAATGTTAGGAACAAAATCCACCAGACCACGCCCACACAGCCTGGAAAACCCACCACAACCAGTTGAATCTGGCTGTGAAAGCCTTCGACAATACAACAGATAGTTTGATCTAGCATTCTTTCAATGTAATGTGCTGATGGCTTCTCATTTTTTCCATAGCAGTCCCATCAAATCCAACAGAAATTGATACCCATTTTGTTTGTTTTATATGTAATTGTGTCAATAGATGGCAATTCATTCATTCATTCATTCATTCATTCATTCATTCATTCATTCATTCATTCATTCATTCATTCATTCAAGCAGATCTCATTTGAACTATGTGGGTTGGGGTGGGATGACAAAATTGCCTTTCATGCCTCTTTTGCTAGCACCACAGTTTCACCTCCTTCCTGTCCTCAGATGTCCCCCTGATCTGTATGACTGCTAGTCCATGCATGTCTCAAGACCTTGTGGATCAACTTTCCTATGATTGGAAAGGAAACAGATGAAACACCTTGCCCCATACAGATCCTCTTTCTCCTTTACGCCTGTGAGGAAGGCCTTGCTCAGTGTGAATGTCATGTTGATATCTATCAGGAGTAGGACTTTCCCAGTAGTTGGTCCAGTACTGTTGATCCCTGTTCTTTCATAAAAGCAGTGTAAATGTAAAGGTGCAAGCACTGTGTCATTACTGACCCAAGGGAAAAAGTCACATCACCATGTTTACTAAGCAGACTATGTTTATGGGGTGATTTGCCATTGCCTTCTCCAGTCATCTACATATTTCACCAGCCTCAGAAGAATGGAAGGAAGTCAACATTGAGCCAGTTAGCTAAAGCCATCTTCTGTTGGGATTGAACTCAGGTCATGAGTAGAGCTAAATCTTCTGGCACTGTCATATCTCCAGCACTGCCTCTCCCATTATGTCCCCACCCACAACAAAGAACGCTGTGCTCCACAAATAACAATCTCCTGGTGGTCCTTGGCCCAAAACTTTTCTGACTATCCTCAGCCAGGGCCAGGCCAGGGTTTTTTTGGCTTTGACCCTAACTTAGTAGAATGCTCTGTCATATGAGACCAGGGTCCTGCGGGACCTAGCACAGTACCACAGGGTCTGCAAGATGGAGATGTTCCACTGGATTGACCGTCAAGGACAGCAACAGTTCTCTTAGCTGGCCTCCCATTGCACCCACTCTCCTTCTCTCCTTTTCTCTTTTCCCCTTCCCCCTCTCTTCTGCCGTTCACTTCCACTTTTCCCTACTTTTTTCCGAACCGTGTTTTATGCCCATCCTATAACATCTTGTGGCTCCCCATGCTGGATTTGCCTGATTTCTCAGTACCTGGAAATGACACCATCATCTGAGAACCACGCTCATTTTAGATTTTTAATTATTTATATGATATTTATTATTTTAATTGTAATTTTATGTTAGCCACCCTGAGTCCAGCTTTAATTGAGAAGGGTGGGATGAAAATATAATAAACAAACAAGCAAACAAATGGATATATGATGTCACTCAGGGACTTCCATTTCTTGTAGACAGTACCTCATACTTTCCAAAAGTTGCCTTTTCCTCCAGGAGAACTGATCCTTGTAGTCTGGATAAGGTATAATTTCAGGAGAACTCCAGCTTCTACCTGGAGGTTGGGAACCCTATATATTGCTGTTTATGCAGCCTTGATTCCTAAGGAAAAACACCTTTCCCTTTGAGGATAAAGTAAATGTTATACTTGGTATTTGTGGGCCTTAGATGCAGCCTTTTGGTGTCTGAGCGCCTACGAGTTGAGCTGTTGCAATGTATGATTTTAAACCTTCCTGTCTGGCTGGCAAAATTTGCAGTCACTGGGACTGGGACTTGTGCAAAAATGTTTTACCTCCTCCCACCCCATCTGGCGGCTTGTTGCCTGCCAAGCGGGCTTGTTTCCGTGTCTCTGTTTAATTTAATAAAATCCCCAGACTGACAACATGAAGCAAAGGAATGTGCCTCTCTGGAAGCAGCAAGTATTAGAGCAGAACTGTCCTTTGCCCCAAACCCACCTTCTGCCTCAAGGAGTTAGTGGTGCTGTTTGCTGTCTATGTTGCAAAGGACATCTATGTTATTCAGCCCAGAGATGACCTTACCAGTAAGTCCCTGTGGATTTCTAGATGTGTTTATTTTGTGGGCTGAGCTCTTCTCGGAACAGGCCCAGTTGGTGCATGTGAAAGGAGGATTGTTGAGTGGCTCTTTTTCCTGTTCTCCTTTGTGATTCTTAGCCTGTGGTTTTCCTCGCAGCTGAGAAAGCAGGGTTGAGATACAGGCATTAGTGAGTACTGTGTTAGCGAGGATTGAGATGCCGTGGCAGAGGTCTATGTCTTTTGTTTACCCATGTGTGGCAGGACTGGAAGCATTCTACACGTGACTCTCCACATCTACAGCAAGAACTTTTAATTCCAGTCTAAGAAAAATTGCACTAATGACATACATCATTGACATTAATATTAAAGTAAGCATTTTTATGGCATATTTTCTTACAAAGCAGGAGAACAAACCCAACTGTATGCTAGAACTGTACACACAGGTCCTTTCCTTGCTTTAGATGTTCTATTCTCTACCCCTCCATCTGGTTGCTATATGTCCCATTCCAGACACAAACCAATGTCATTTTTCTCCTATGGAAAAGCTAAGCCTTTATCAGTATACCTTATCCTACCAATTTACATAATCACCCCCAAGGGCTATCAAGAATATCTAACCCAAAGGAGAAAGATATGGACAAACAGACCTGGGAATTCACCCTCTTGCATCCTACATCCCGGGCCAGTTACCCTGTCTTAGGGCCCCTTTTTACAGTCTTGGTACCTTAATTGTAAGGTTTCCCAGTATTTTTTGAACCATGAAAACAACTTTATCTTTATTCCGTTTGCCTGTCTAGTTTTCTTAAGCCATAAAAAGCCATCTCTGGAGGCCTGTCACACACAGCCGCCTGTGGCTGGCCACTTCATTGTGCAGCCCTGATGGTCTGGAAGCTCCTAAACCACTTGTGGAAATTTGAAGCCATTCTATGTTTAAATTTTTTAATTTAAAAAGTGACATTTCTATGTGATGAATAAACATGGCAAGTTGTATCTAACTGTACTAAACGATTGAGATAAAAGTCTCTCTGCATTTGGCCACTGTCTTGCCTGTATCATATTATCACTTTTGTTTTCAAAATGGAGAGGAGGAATGTTTCAAATTTCCACAAGTGGTTTAGGAGCTTCCAAGGACTTGCAAGGACATATGATGGCGGAATGACCATGGAATAATTTCGTTGGAATAGTAAGACCTATGTTTTTAGGGGAACACAAAGATATTAAAATGTTATAAAACTGTGGAAGTGGTAGGGGGGGAATCACAGTGGTAATATGAGCTATGTAAACATGTATGAAGACTAAAGCTAATGCAGGCTAAATGTTAATCCATGTTTTGATCTTTACTTACTGTGACTTCTTTGGCAATTATTTAAGAAGATGTTTGGCTTTGGCTGAGTAGCAGAAATGTTTGAGGGCTGTGCTGTTCCCTGTGTGGCCCCAGTTGTGCTCTACTGTCCTGTCAAAGTTGATTGTCCTGTGCTAGCCTAATTCAGGTGACCGGATGGGTTGTCTGTGCTAGATTATGAAGGGTTAAATGTTTACTGTGCTTTAATGTGCCCTGTAACCACATGACTGGCACACCATGGATTCCATCCTGTCACATGAGTCTTTTGGTTAGAGTGTTTGTGAAGTGTTATGGGTGTTCCTCCATCTGGTGTTTGTTCAAGCTGTTGAATTATTTCATAAGGTGAATGAAAGTGCTGAGTAAAAGAAAGGCTGAAAATGGCTGCTTGATTCTTGGGAGAAAGAGTGTTAGATTTTGTTCATATAAAATCTGGTAATTTAACAAGAGTGTACAAAAGCTATTGTGTGCAGTAAAAGCCCATCTAGTCCTGGTGTATGCCAGGAACAAAATTGTCCAGCGTATTTTATCAATTCAAACTAATATACTTAATTTATTAGAGGAACTCCATTTCTGGATTGTACAGAGTAAGTACAGTTTCCTAATCTAGTCTAACTAACTAGGATGTCAGGAGATACAGGACCTGTGTCCTGCACTCATGGTTGCAAGATGGAGAAGAGGACATGCGTGCAAATGGATGTCTGGAAAATGAAGAAGGAAGGAAGTTTCCCTGCCAGTATCTATATATCAAAGGAAAAGTGTCAGAGAAGCTAAGAAAAAATGCCCAGTGCCATGATTCTTCTATTTCTCTGACTCTATAGTCAAGTCCTCCTCTGAAGTCTGAGGTTAAGAGACAGTGCAAAGTCCTTCATGTCCAGCCTAGAGATTATCCTAGAGTGTATAGCCTTCAGACATTTCCTATCTGGATTAAAGCTGATCTCATGTTGCTACTTGGCAGGGGTGGGATGAGGGGTAAAAGCAGCTTCAGGTCCATGTGCCCTTTCTCTGTGCAGTGAATTGACCAGTTTATTGGCTTTCCCAATTCTTGCAATGCTAAACATTGTATTTGCAAAGAATAGTTACAATTTGTGCTTCAATGCTGCTCTTAAGGAGGAGTTCACTTCTCTTTTTTTAAATACTTGGTGATGGGTTGTGGTGGTTCATACTCAAATAACAATATGAAATGGATGGATGCTTTTTCTTTGCTATGTGTATTTGAAGGACTGTCCACCCACCTCAACAGTTACCAGGGGGCGGGGGGTGCACATTGCACTGGGCGCGTACCTGCTGGGGATGGAAAATCGCTTCCGCCCCAAGGTCTTCTGGGTCCCACCAGGCCGTTTTCAGCCTCAAGTTTTCAGCTTTTTCCAGCCTGCACTTTCAGGCTGAACTAAGGTAAGAGTGTGTGTGTATGTGTGTGTGTGGGGGAAACGCAGAGTGCGCATCAGGCACAGTATGGCCCAGCTACGCCTCTGCTCCCAAGAGACAAGACTGTTTCATACTCTGATGAAGGCAGACTCTCCATGCTATCTTCCATCTAGGCACTCATCCTGTGGCATAGACAAGGATCCTGTAAATAGAGTTCAGCTACACAGGAGGCTGTCATGTGGGCAGAGTTGTTCTCTGAGTTACCTTAATCTCATCCTGTTTATGACTTTAACAGAGCAGTCCTAAACAGAATTATATCTGTCTAAGATCCTTGACTTTAATGGTTTAGAACAGTCTAACTCTATTTAGGATTGCATTGTAAAAGTAAAAAGCGGCATCTTGACTTGTTCCTAGAAGCTAACAAGTTAGTTGTTAGTTCTAGCCAATAGGTGAGCAGCTATGTTGTGAGCCAGTTTCACTTTCCAGAACATCTTTGACTTTGATATTATTGTTGTTTTAACTGCTGGCCAGAGGTGTATTTGCCTAGGGACATGGGGTACCCCATGTCCCAGGGCACCCCCACTTGGTCATGTGGGGGCGCGCAAAAATTTCAGGTTCGTTAGTGTTTTTTTTGTAATTTTTAGTGTTTTTTCACTTTTTTGGCCAGCAGGGGGCATATTTTTAGGCTAGTGGCACTAAAAATTCAGGATATCATCAGGTGATGCTCCTGATGATACCAGCCAAGTTTGGTGATGTTTGGTTCAGGGGGTCAAAAGTTATGGACCCCAAAGAGGGCACCCCATCCCCCATTGTTTCCAATGGGAACTAATAGTAGATGGGGCTACCCTTTTGAGGGTCCTTAACTTTGGACCCCCTGAACCAAACTTCACCAAACCTGGGTGGTATCATCAGGAGAGTCTCCAGAAGATAGTCTGAAATTTTGGTACTGCTAGCTTAAAGATTGCTCCCCTGACAGGCATCCTCAATTTTTCCCCAGATTCTCCCTTTAAATCCACCCCCTTCGAAGTGGATTTAAAGGGAGAATCTGGACTCCCTAGATTAAAAAAAACATTGAAAGTATTGTCGAAGACTTTCATGACTGTATTCAACTGGTTGTTGTTGGTTTTACAGGCTGTGTGGCTGTTGTCTGGTAGATCCTGTGCCTGCATCTGTAGCTGGCATCTTCAGAGGTGTATAACAGAAAGAAGTCTGTTATAAGAGAAGTCTGGACACAGTTTTTAACAGACTTCTCTCTGTGATACACCTCTGAAGATGCCAGCCACAGATGCAGACAAAATGTTAGGAACAAGATCTACCAGACCACAGCCACGCAGCCCGGAAAACCCACAAACCCAACATTAAAAGTGATGCTGTTTGGGGGGGTGGGTGGGGAATCTACCCTGAAGCAGCATCATTTTCAATGTTGTTTAAACCAGGGAGCCCAAATTCTTCCTTTAAGGTGGATTTAAAAGGAGAATCCGGGCTCTCTAGTCTAAACAACATTAAAAGTGATGCTATTTGGGGGGAGGGTTGGGATGGGGGGAATCCACCCTGAAACAGCATCACTTTCAGTGTTGTTTAAACTAGGGAGCCCGAGTCTCTCTTTAAGGTGGATTTAAAAGGAGAATCCAGGCTCTCTAGTCCAAACATCATTGGAAGTGATGTTGTTTTGAGGTGGATTCTCCCTTTATAGGGGATTTAAAAGGAGAATCGAGGCTCCCTAGTTTAAATAACATTGAAAATGATGCTGTTTCAGGTGGATTCCTCCCCCCTCCCCCAACAGCATCACTTTCAATGTTGTTTAAACTAGGGAGCCCTGGATGTGCAGATTTGTGAGTTGGGGCATGTTCTATAATGTGATGGTGACTTTGAGATGACCTGGTGCAAACCCCCCCCCCTTCTTTTGTTGTGTGTGTGTGGGGGGGGGCGCCCACACGGGGGGGGGGTACGGAAAACTCAGATTTTGCCCCAGGCTCCATTTTCCCTAGCTACACCTCTGGGAGAGAGTCATGTATGTTTTGTTGGAAGTTTGGGGGCAGGGGTGATTTGTGAGAGATGATGCTGACATTTGTTTGGTAAATGTTTTGCTGGGGGTGATTTGTGAGAGATTTACATGCTTAATACCCACTTGTACTGGCTTGGAGCTGTTTCTCAGGCTAACAACCTACCTCATAGGGTTGGTGTGAGGACAAAATTAGGAAAGAGAGTTGATGGGGAGAGAGCCATTTATGTTTTGCTGGGGGGTGGGAGATATTTTGTGAGCTGGTGCAAAAAATAATTGTTTGGTCATGGTGAGGGTGACGCTAAACTTAGGTTTTGTCCCTGGGGGCCAGTTTGCCTAGATACACCTCCGCTGCTGGCATTAGCAGTTTTGCATTTAAATTTTTTATTTTGTGCAGGGGTGAAAGCAACCTATGTTTCTTACCACTTCAGCCTCTTGGGCTGGAATAGGAGTTCGAAGCAACACATACGGTCACATAATTCAGTCTTGATTTTATCTTTATGCTACAAGCTGCCTTGGAGGTCTTATTCTGGAAAACAGTGGGATATAAATTAAATAAAATAATTAAATGTTAACTTTTATGAACAATAAAACTTAAGCTGGGAAAATAAGAATAATGAAGAGAAAAGTGAGCAGGAAGTTTGTGTGGATATAAGGAGAATGTTATTATCTTCCTGGATGAGTAGCAAGAAACGCAAATCCAGTTGAACACCATCACTTTCTCTGTAGTAGACTCCTCTCCACTCCTGGGATATAATGAGATGCTTTTTGGGATCTTACCACTGGAGGGAGAAGATGGAGGGTGTAGTGAAGATATAAATAGGTGCACTAAAACTAAAGTGTGATGGAGGGGGGAGGGGAGATATGGAGATGCAGGAAAAGAGCGGTTCTGAGTGTTTGATGGGATACTTAGGGCTATTTTCTATTGTACTTTCAGCAAATGCGATGTGCACACAGCCATTCTTTAAAATGCAGAAATGAATGAGGAGGATTGTCTTGAGGAGAACATTCATACAAGGACACTTCTCAATTTTGGGACCAGGGATTGCACATCTGTGAGAAATAAGCAGAAATATGAACCAGCCTTAAGTCCACCTTCGATTCACAGTACTGTCCTCTAGTGACTGATCAAGTGCAATGTATTGCTTATGGGAGTTCCAGCATGCTTTTCTGTAAGTGGTGGGACTCTGAGGGTTCCAGTCGTAAGCGTGCATTAGGGAAGTGGTTCCCAACCTGGGGTATGTGCACCTGGAGGGGTATGTGCCAGAGCACTTGGGGATACCTGAAGAAAATTACATTATGGGTTTGCTACAATGGGGTACAATTTTAGGGAAATGGGTTGACAAGGGGGATGCGAGTAAAAAGAGGTTGGAAATCACTGCATTAGGGTGTCGAGCTACAATGCCATGAACATTTACTGAACAGTGAGCATGACTGATGCTATTAGGACTTAATTCTGAGCAAACATGCATAAGATTGCACTGCGTGGCTGTCCAAACTCTTTTGTTATATTAAGGTGCTCGTTTGACTTATGTTGTATTTAGACTTCACAACAAACAGAGGTGTGTTTGTAATGGGCATGTATATAGCCTCTTGCCATTCATATGTACCCCTCTGTGGCTAGACAGTGTGGGCTGGATAATGCTACTGTTAGATGGATTTGTAATTGCTTGACTGACCAAACCCAAAGGGTGCTCACCAATGGCTCATCTTCATCCTGGTGAGAAGTGACTAGTGCAGTGCCACAGGGTGCTGTACTGGACCCAGTGCTATTCAATATTTTTTATCAATGACTTGGATGTTAGAATAGAGGACGCTAATCAAATTTGCAGATGACGCCAAATTACGAAGGGTAGCTAATACTCCAGAAGACAGTGTCAAGAATTCAAAATGACCTGGACAGATAAAAGAGCTGGGCCAAAACTAACAACATGAATTTCAACAGAGATAAATGTAAGATATTACACTTGGGCAGAAAAAATGAAACGCACAAACAGCAGTGTGTGTGAAAGGAACCTGGGAGTATTAGTAGACCACAAACTGAACATGAGTCAGCAGTGTGATGCGGCAGCCAAGAAAGCCACTGCAATTCTGGGCTGCATCAATCATATTGTGTCTATGGCCATGCTGGCAGGGGCTGATGGGAATTGTAGTCCATGAACATCTGGAGTGCCATAGGTTCGCCACCACTGAGATAGAGGGATGTAATAGTTCCTCTCTATTCTGCATTGGTCAGGCCTTACCTGGAATACTGTGACCAGTTCTCGGCATTGCAATTCAAGAAGGATATTGACAAGTTAGAACAGATCCAGAGAAGGGCCACCAAAATGGTAAAAGGTCTGGAATCCATGCCCTACCAGGAGAGACTTAGGAAGCTGGGTATGTTTAGTTTGGAGGAGAGAAGGTTAAGGGATGACATGATAGCCATGTTTAAATATTTGAAGGGATGTCATGATGAAGATGGAGCAAGATTGTTTTCTGCCGTTCCAGAGACTAGGACAAGGTGTAACGGATTTAAGGTGCAGGAAAAGAGATTCCACCTAAACATTAGGAAGAACTTCCTGACAGCAAAGAACTGCTCAACAGCAGAATACACTGCCTTGGAGTGTTGTGGAGTCTCCTTCTTCGGAGGTTTTAAAATGGAGGCTGGATGGCCAACTGTCAGGAGTGCTTTGATTGTGTCTTCCTGCAATGCAGAGGTTGGACTTGTGGACTCTTCCAACTCTATCATTCTATGATTCTTTTGCTCTTCCCCCTTTCCTTGAGGTGTGGAGTGCGTTGGAGGCTTGGGAAGCCTTGAATCTAGTTGTAAATCACTGTGATGTCTAATGTAGGTGCATGGCCCAACTGGAGTTTGTTTCCCTGTCACAAACCAAACTTCTAGAACGGAATCAAATCATTGTTTAGAATCCTTCAATTCTGATAATCCAGAAGGGTTTGTGTGTGTGTGTGTGTGGAGGGGAGGGATTAGGATGAGAGAAACAAATTCTACTTTACCTGGGTTGCTGCAATCAAATGTCATAGTGAATTGGAGCTTGATTTCAGGCTTTCCAAACCCACAAACTTTTATTCACACCTTGCTTTGTTTGAGGAAGGGGAAGGAGGGGGGCACATATGAGCATGTGTTCTTTCCCCTAATGGACAAACCTGTTTCTTGAGATATTGGAATGCTGTCTTAAAATGATTTTATGAGAGAGGGGTTTGTTTAAAGCAGCATCTGACATGCTTTAAATACTAACCCTGTAAGTGTTATGAGAATGCTTAGAAGAATCATGCAAAAATGCTATGTTGTTCAGAAAGGCTGAAAAGACACAGCCTGGGTGGCGTGGTGTCCTTGGGAGTAGTTTTTTTTTTTGTGGGGGGAGCTTGTTGCAGAAAAAGTTCCTTCTCTGTGAAGGCTTTTTTTTTTTTAAAAAAAGCATTTTAAATAAAACCACATGTTAAATTTTGATGGATGATACAGTGTAGAAGTTAATGTTGTATAAGTCAGAGTTCTGCCTTACTGGGTTGTTAGAAGGATTACTGAGATAATGTATGTGAAATTCTTCTTGTAGCCAGAAGTGGTGGAGAGTTCATGATTGAATTGGTTTGTGTGTGTGTGTGTGTGTGTGCTTAAAATGGTTCATGAGGTCTTGTTGTAAAATATTTTTAAAACCCAATGCATGAAACATCTTCATAGTTTTGATGCTTTTCTCATGAATTACATCAGACTTATTTGCTTTGCCTGTAAGACAATCACGTGAAATAGGCTGGGCTGAGACTTGTCCAAGGCCACCCATCAAGTGTTTGGCTTCCCATGTCCAAACATGGCATTGTTAACTGAATCACACCCTTCCATTCCCTGTGTAATGTGTGTGTGTTAAGTGTTATCAAGTTACATCTAACTCATGGTATGCCCCTTTAAAAATAGCCCCCTCTTGTGTATCTCTACAATACCCCCCTATGTTCTGTGTAGCAAGATTTTCCAGTGAATTTCCAGAAACAGCTGCTGGGCGGGTCATGTGGCTGCCATAGTCACAACAAGGGTTTTGAGCTGTGCTTGTGTTTAAAGAAGGAAAAATCCAAACATCAAATAAACATCAAAGAACTGGAGCAGCAGCGTGACAGCCAGGGTGGGTAGGCCTGACTTCTTGCATCTACAAGCAGCCACAGAGATGTCTCCCCTGCAAGTCAATGGTGAATTGATCAGGCGTTCTAGAGTGAATGTGGGGGTAGCATCCTTGGGTGCTCATAGCAAAGGTGCCATAGTGTTGCTAGCAGCCAGAGTGGCTACTGGCAGGTGATGGGTGGTAGGGCTGCCAGATCCAGGCTGTGAAACTTCTGGAGATTTGGGAATGGAGCGGGGGAGGACAGGGATCTCAGTGGGGTACAGAGTCCACCTTCCAAAGCATCTATTTTCTCCAGGGTGACTGATCTCTGTAGTCTGGAGATTAGCATCCCCAGATCCTACCTGGAGGCTAGCATCCCTAGTGGGCATTAAAGAATAAGAAAGCATTAAAGAACCTTTGCTTTTCAGTCCCCAGCCACATGATCCCAGCCCTGAGGTTTCTCTAATGCCAAGTTCTTTCCAGTACTACTGAGGCATTTAAGACCCTTCTTCCACCATATCATGTGACTTCAGGCCCTCTCACCCCCACCCCAGTCTGATCTGCCATTTTCCTATGCTATCAATTTACCATCCACTGATGTTTAGCATCTGATATGAACTATCCAAAAAACTGTGGATGCATGTTTATTGGTAGACCTTGTGTGCTTTTTGTGCACAATGATCCACTTTTTCCAAAAGTCATGTTTATTATACACCAGCCCTCCTTTGGAGCACTGGCTTTTTCAGAGACAGCTAAAACATAGTTGGGGGAAGTCCTGTACAGAGTTATGTTGTTGGCAGCACTGACGATGGAGTCTGTAGAACAGTCTAGGTTTATGAGGCTTCAGCTAGACTTGAGGGAAAGGATAAGTATGATAAAACTTGGTCTGATGTTGATGGTTACAGGACCAAATCAAGCCTGAAATTTCACCCCCTCTAATTCACGGCAGATATGTCTGGGTGGAAGACGTTGTAGCTCCTCTGAATGAAGGGTACTTCACACACAGAGAGAATTATTTTGTAAATAATCTGTATAGGTGTCACACAGAAAGAAGGTTGCATGGAGCTGACATGGAAATAGTCCCATGCATTAGTAGTACAATGTGGTAGTCACAGAAAAACTGTCCCTGTACTCTGCTTTGCATTAGTGATGCATAGAATGTGTTGCAGAGCTTTGTGTTGGTCACCCTGATCATGTGGTTTATTCCCACATAAGAAACATGTTTTTGGCAAACCATGGAACAGAGAGGTTTTTAAAATTGCTATTATGTCATTCAAATACTGTATTTTTTTGGCCCTGCTCAAGTATTTCTGCATCCCATTCCCTTTAGGAAGAATGCAAGAACACACCCCTGAGATAGTGAGTTACGTTCCAGCTTGGCAAACTGGTTGTTCTTTCTCTTGCTTAGAAACAGATGAAAGTGGTGAGGGTGATTCCTCCCAATTATTTTTTAAGGTCTGTGGCTCCCATATGGCAATCTTTCCCAAAATTGGAAGCAAAACAAATTTGGATGCCAAATGCAGCAAGGTTCACGTGACTTCAAAAGAGAATTGGCCGGGGAGCCTTTACTCCAGGGCATGTTCAACATTATTACCCAACACCTTGTTTGCAGCAGGCAGGCATTATCCACTGGCTATCTTTCTGCTGGTATCCGGGGGAGGGGGGGCATGTCTATCACCCATGCATGCCTTAATTTTTAATATTTCAATTATTTTATCAATATAAAAAGGTGAACAAAAAAAAGTCTTGAATATGGCATTTGTACTCTTTGCTCAAACACTGAATGTCTTTTATGGCAGCGAGTGAAGGGGAGAGTAATGGCGACATGTAAACTGCAGAATTGCAGGAGGACACCATGAACCACCATTTGCTTAGCTTCCCAGGTTCAACAGTTGTCAGTCTCCTGATGAGCTATAAGCCCAAGCATCAAGACTGACTGTCTTTTCCTGGTGTGGTCTGGACTCATTGAGTGCTTGAATATAAAACTACAAAGGTGCAGACGTCCCAGTTTGTTGATCAAATGCATGGGCGAATCGGATGTTTGGACTGATTGACTAATCTTATTATTGTTACATTTTTAGTGCTATTATCAATTTATCAATCTATCAATATGGTTATTTAACTTTTTTAAAAATCTAATGATCTAAAGATATACAGGAGCAGGGAAGCCACGAGCAATAGAAATGATACAGCAGGACAAGAAGCAGGAAAGTTTCGGCAACAGGGAGGAGGGCGAAGGGGAAGCATACAATGCATCATGAGGGAGTGGGAGGTGAGACCAGGCGGGCTGGCCGTGGGCGGAGGTGTAAAAGGTCCGGGGCAAAACTGTAACACTGGGAAATTTGTCCTGCTCTGGTGGTGAAGCAAATTAAATTTATGCTACAAGTGGTTTTGCTTTCCACAGGAAGAGTGGAAAGTGAAAGCAGGGCAAGAGGAAATATGTCCATACAAGAAATCTTGCCGCGATGGACACTCGCCTCCACCAAACATCTTGTGCATAATCAGCCAGTGTTTTATCTTTCTTCATCAAATCCTTTAATTGTGGAGGCAGATGAAGTCCTTGTCCATTTTATCATACTATCAGATTTGTTGCTTCTACTGTATCCATATACTCGTATGGTCAGAAACAGTGTAGAGCAGTGGTGGCGAACCTATGGCACGGGTGCCAGAGGTGGCACTCAGAGCCCTCTCTGTGGGCACGTGCAAGCAGAGTGCCGCCCCCCCCCCCCACATCTAGGCTGGCTTGGGCCTAAGACCTAGTTTTGGGGAAGCAGTGTAGGTAACCCTGTTAAGCGCTGTTAAACCCCACTGATTTTCATGGGAAGAACTAAAGCGCGATCCTTTACCTGGAAGTAAGCTTGGTTGCTGGCAATGGGGCTTGCTTCTGAGTAAACCCTCCTAGGGTCGTGAATCACTCGTAGAAGAGTTACACGGTTGCTTCAAAGCAAAGCCACCGACTACCACCAAGCTTACTCCTGAGTAACGCGCGCCTTGGAGCCAACCGTTTTTTCTAAACTAAAACCTCAGTATTCAGGTTAAATTGCCATGTGGGCACTTTGCGATAAATAAGTGGGGTTTGGGGTGCAATCTGGGCACTCGGTCTCGAAAAGGTTCGCCATCGCTGGTGTAGAGGATAAACAGGAAGATACAAATTCTGCCTTCTGGTGTGGCTAAAGGTATTTTTTCTCTATTGGTGAACAGTGAGAAAGTTGCAAGGTAAGGATCTGTGTTTGGGGAAAATATTATTTCAGAGCTCCCTCCCCTATCCAGTTTTACACAGCCTTCCAAAGCAACCATTCTATTCTGTGCTTTTCCCCTTCCTCTGACACAAGCAGGTGTATTTTTTGACACCAAAAGACCCTTTTTTTGAAACTTGGCCTGGATATCATTGCTGGACCTGAGCTTAGATGGGAGGCATGTTTGTTTGGATATATGCTACGCATCTTATAGCTTTTGTGAGTTGCATTTATCACCTGGTTCATATAGGTGTGAGTAAACCAAGTGGGGCCCTCGCATCCTAGTATTAAGAGGCTATGTGCTGCCGTGTTATCATACAGTGTATATGGGTTTCTCTAAACCCTGTTCATGCTCCTGTGTATGTTGCATTGGTGCTACTTACATTGCAAATAGGTTTAGTCCTGCTGTCCCACCCTCCATGCCAGAATAACCGCCTTGGCTGAATGTGCATTATCTGAAACTGGCAATCTGTCTGCTATTTCTCCTGTAAAATTATGCATGGGGTAGAATTTCTGTAAAATTATGCATGGGGTAGAAAATGTTGCCAGAGAAATTTTTCTCTCTTTCTTACAATAATAGAACCAGGGGGCATACATTGAAAATGCTGGGGGGAAGAATTAGGACTAATAAAAGGAAATATTTCTTCACGCAACACGTGATTGGTGTTTGGAACATGCTGCCACAGGAGGTGGTGATGGCCACTCACCTGGATAGCTTTAAAAGGGGCTTGGACAGATTTATGGAGGAGAAGTCAATCTATGGCTACCAATCCTGATCCTCCTTGATGTGAGATTGCAAATGCCTTAGCAGACTAGGTGCTCGGGAGCAGCAGCAGCAGCAGCAGCAGCAGCAGCAGCAGCAGCAGCAGCAGGCCATTGCTTTCACATCCTGCATGTGAGCTCCCAAACGCATCTGGTCGACCACTGTGAGTAGCAGAGTGCTGGACTAGATGGACTCTGGTCTGATCCAGCACTCTTTCTTATGTTCTTATATACATACTTGTTGCAGGCCTTTGTCACAGTTTGCTTTATCTGTTGCTTTTCTTTTTATCTGTTGTTCAGGGCTTCCTCTTCTTCAACACTGGAGGACAGTAGACAGTTCTGGCCTATTGGGGAGTGGATGAACAAGACTTGTTTACTGAGCTGGGCTCAAGGCACACAAGGTTAGATTTAAGTTAAACATTAAGAGGAACTTCCAAACAAGACAAGTCTTTCTTGGTCTGGGAGCACATTTTGAAGACCACCTATTAGTTTGTATGATGCCACAAAGAGTCCCACTGATCACTTTAATTTCTAAGCATTTAGCGCATGAACAAATATTGGGAGGGTGAAAAGTTCCATTGATGTGAAGGCCTTACACCAAGACCTGAAACTTGTGTTTGCATACAGACATCTGTTCCTGGTGATGTTCTCTAGTGCAACTCTCAAAGGAAGTGGGAAGTTCCTCTAATAAGGAAAGGGTTTAACAGTTCAAAAAACCTTGCCCTTGTTCACCCAGACATCAGGGCCCAGTCTGGCCAGATAGCAAAGGCCACCTTAGACTCAGCTTAGGGCTCATGGGATTTGCACACATCAAATATATCGAATGTCCACCCAACTAACTTATCTGGGGCACATTTACACCAATAATGGATTGAGAATAACAACAGTAGGATTCCACAGGTCCGTTATATTAGCAGAGGCACTTTCTTGCACACATGTAGAATCATGCATTTTCAATCCATTTTCACAATTATTTGCAAGCGGATTTTGCTATTCCACACAGTAAAATCCAGCTGCTAAGTGCACTGAAAGTGGATTGAAAGTGTGTTCTTCTGCATGTGCGGAGCCTAAGAGCTTTCTGCTGGTGAAATAATTTCTTGCATAGTTGGAAAGCTCTTTGGACTGAAGGCAAACATGACCATTAGTTGAACAGATCTGTGGGATCTAACTCATGGCAACTGATTTGGGCGTAACAGTTTAAGAAAAATGTTGAAAAACTGGAAATCTATTAGAGGCGATCTTAACGAAGAAGACAAATCATATAAGAAAAGGTGGAATTAAATTGATAAGCTTCAGTTTAGGGAAAGAAAAATGAGTTCTCAGATATATTTGAAATGGTATCAAAAAGAAATAACAATTTTACTTGTTTACTGAGCTGGGTTTAAAACACACAAAGTTAGATTTAAGTTAAACATTAGGAGGAACTAATGAGGTAAGGGTAAACAGCATGCAGGTACTCATACATAATTTCTTTATAGGCTGATTTAAACCCATATGAAACAAAATGTTCTAAGGTAAAGCTCTGCAAGCTTAATTGAGATGTTATATATATATCTACTTTAAGTCAGTCCTAGAGAACCTATTATCCAGCTTGGGTTGTTGCCTGACAGGCAAGGATGCCCCTGGACAGAAGGGAGCTTTGGTGCCCAGTGCAGGCGTCATGCCAGATTTTTTTAAAAAAATTCCCAATGTCAGCAGCGTTTTAAAATACTGTTGATTAATTGTTTTAAAATGTGACTAGATGGAAGCATGTTTTAAAAAACAACCTGAGCTCACTCCTAGAAGATGGTGGTGGACATATTCTTGTGAGAATATGTAAATTAACTGTGACCTCTAGTGGCTGAAAGAAGAAGAGATGCCTGCTCAGGGGAAGAAACTGGTTCTTTCTCTGGAGTGGAGTAGATGCAGGGTTCAGAAGGACTTAGCGGGGGCTAGAGGGCAGGCATGCTATTTAGTGAGGGGGGTGTCACTCTTTGCAGAGTGGCCAGTGTGTGCTTTTCCTTTGCTTGCCTTCTGTCTTGGCTGCATTTCCTTTGAGGGTGGATTGATTGCAAACGACAGTTCATAGTGGGCAGGGTCTTGTGCGCAGCCATCTCTTTGGGTCCTCGCCAGCTTCAGTCAGTGCTGTGGGCTCCTCCATTTCAGCTGTACAAGATGAGATGAGGCATCTTGGCGGCGCCAGCAGTGGGGAGATGTCCTGCTGTGGAGGCTGATGCACATGAGTTAGATGCTTAACTAGGTCAACCTGAGAGCTGTCTCCACGTGCCCATAGTTTCACAGGGGCATAGATCTGGAACAGGCTTGAATGGCCAGCAGAGGCGTATCTGCCGGGTGACATGGAATACCCAATGTCCCTGGGCGCATGCCATCTGGTCACGTGGGGGACGCAAAATCAGTGAGTCATGGAGGCCCAGTGCGCATGTGCAGATCAGCGCCTCCAGCAGTGCGCATGCGCAGACTAGCGCCTCTAGCAGCACCTGTCTGTATGAAAAGGTGAGGCCCCCACTTGTTTGCTTGCCTGCTGGCGTCTTTTTTTTGCAAATTTAGGGGGCGGGAATCCCTGATCCACAGGGCGGGGCACCTGGAGGAGGTTTTGTCCCCTGGGCGCCATTCCGCCCCCCATATGGCTAAGAACATAAGAACATAAGAAAGAGCCCACTGGATCAGACCAGAGTCCATCTAGTCCAGCACTCTGCTACTCACAGTGGTCCACCAGATGCGTTTGGGAGCTCACATGCAGGATGTGAAAGCAATGGCCTTCTGCTGCTGCTGCTGCTCCTGAGCACCTGGTCTGCTAAGGCATTTGCAACCTCGGATCAAGGACGATCAAGATTGGTAGCCATAGTTCGACTTCTCCTCCATAAATCTGTCTAAGCCCTTTTTAAAGCTATCCAGGTGAGTGGCCATCGCCACCTCCTGTGGCAGCATATTCCAAACAATCTGATGGCAAGACTGAGGGGCATGGCTCAACTGTGGGAGGGGAGGATAGTTTAGAGGCTGGATAGAGGAGGTTACTACGATTCATGTTTAAGAGATGATGGGAGAGTTGTGAGAGGTAAAGATGTAGAGGAATGAGACTGAGCTTTCTGAGCTGGAGAGGTTGACTTTATGCTATACTTAAAATCTGAGCTTCTTTGACATTTCTTAAAACCTGCTTCCCCACCTCTTTTATTCAATAATAAATCTATTCATGGTAAATTGGCTGAGAATTTCCATACATTGTGGTGGAATATTCTGAAAATCTTTACTTTCATTCTGTGAAAAACATGTTTCTGGCCCTCAAGGGTAAAATATAAATCACACCAGCAACTCCTGATTTAAAAACTAATCTTCAGGAGGAACTCAGCTGCTGTGGGACTTCTTCGTTCCCTCTCAAACTCCAACACTTCAAGATTCCTCTTCATTATTTATTACTTGTTGTATTGCAATGAATTAGCAAATAATAGCACATATATGTGACTGAGCTGTTTTGGAGAACTTTACTAGAAAACAAATAAATTTACACTAAATATAGACTTGTTTCAAGTCAGTCTGGCATTTCCTAGGATCAGGGCTGTTTGGGCTCTAATGCTTTGCCTCTTAAATTCTGCCCAGACTTGAGATGATGATCTCTCCTGAAGGTTTTGGGAAGCCATCAAAAATGTTTTGCTGCTTCCTGGTGGTTGAAGCCCATGTTGCAATTGGACTTTTAGCCAGCATGGCATAGTGGTTAAGTACTGGTGAAGTCTTATCTGGCGATCCGGATTTGCTTCCCCACTCCTACATTCCTGCTGGGTGACCTTGGGCTAGTCACAGTTCTTCAGAACTCTCTCAGCCGCACCTACCCTCACAAGGTGCCTGTTGTGGGAAGAGTAAGGGAAAGGAGTTTGTAAGCCCCTCTGAGTTTCCTTACAGAAGAGAAAGGGAGGTATAAATCCAGATTCTTCTTCTAATTGTAATCTTTCCATCTGTAATTTATTTCAAATAGATTTGTTTTAATGCCATTTATATATTTGAGCCAAATGGTGGATGAATACTTAAAAAAAAAACTGAACTCCCCTGCCTCCAGTCTGCAGGAAATGTGCTGTGAGGTCAGAGAGTGCTGTACCAGTACTGTTGAGTAGCGAGAAGTCGATTGCCTAAACCAGGGGTGTCCAACTCTGGTGCCCCAGATGTTCATGGACTACAATTCCCATTGGTCCCTGCCCGTATGCAGGGGCTGGTGGGAATCGTAGACCATGAACATCTGGGGCACCAGAGTTGGACACCCCTGACCTAAACACTGTGATGGGGGGCAGTTTCTTGCCTTGGGGTATAATTGGATTAATATTGCAGTTACAAACACTTGAGAGCTTTGTTGTTGGAGCTGGTTATTCTTTTCTCTACAGCTAAATTATCCGAAGAGAGTCTTATAGTGCCATCCTAAGAATATTTTCCTGGAAGTAAGCGTCACTGAACAGATCAATCTCAAAATAAGAGAGATCGATCTTAAGAAGGCTTACTCAGAATCCTAGTCCAAAGATTGATCTCTCTTATTGCTTTGGGAATCAATTGAAATATTAATGTATTGTTGAAGGCTGGATTCAACTGGTTCTGGTGGGTTTTCCGGGCTGTGTGGCCGTGGTCTGGTGGATCTTGTTCCTAATGTTTCGCCTGCATCTGTGGCTGACATCTTCAGAGGTGTATCACAGAGAGACTTCCCTCTGTGATACACCTCTGAAGATGCCAGCCACAGATACAGGCGAAACGTTAGGAACAAGATCCACCAGATCACGGCCACACAGCCCAGAAAACCCACCAGAACCAGTTAAAGTATTGCCAATTAGGGAGGTGAAAAAGCTCTCCCGAAAAATCTTGCTTAATTTTTGAGAGCTAGTGTGGAGTAGTGAACATCATGTTGGACTAGGATCCTGGGAGTTCTCTTGTTCCTGATACAAGCTGCTACTTGCTGGGCTAATTTGTGCCTATTGCATACCCTTCCTTAGCCTAACTTATATCACAAAATGGTTGTCGTGAGAATATGAAGGCAGGAAGAATTCTGTTTTAACAAATTAATGAAAAAAATAAATACTATTGATCAGAGAAGCCCAAGTTCGAGTGCCCACTCTGCCATGGAAGCAGAGGCAATGGGGGTGGGGTGGGGGGTGGGGGGGAATGGCGCCCAGGGCAAAATGGCAGTCGGCTGAAAAAGCTGCCTGGTGGAAACTACACTGCCCAGGAGACCTTGCAAGCCCCAACTCCTGCAGGGAATGGGGCTTGCAAGGTCTCCTTGGAAATGTAGTTCCCACCAGGCAGCTCTTTCAGTCCGCTGCAAGCTAAATGAAGGTAAGTGGGGGTGGGGGAGGAGTTGGGTGCGATTTTCCAACCCCCCCCCCACATGATCCACTGGCGCACATCCGGTGCGTGGGCCCCTCGTCCCCTTATTGCTACACCACTGCATGGAAGCTTGCTGGGTGACCTTGTGCTAGTTACACACTCAGAGCCTGACCTATCTCACAGTATTGTTGAGAAGATAAAACTGAGGAGAGAACAAATGTAAACTGCTTTGGACCTCCAGGGGGGAACAAAGTGGCATATAAATGAAAAAACTTTTAAAAAAATTGAAAAACTTTTTTTACAAATTGACTTCATTCTACCAGCTTTCAGTATAAGAACATTTTAGGAGGCTCACATTCTGGTGAAGCAAAGGAACATTTGTGTTGTGTGTGTCTGTATACTCCCTCCCTTTATGTGACCCCCAAAGAACTAGTTTCTGTTTCCTCCCCCAAGGCCTATATGGGAGGAGGTCTTGCCATTGGTTAGTTTCCCAGTGTGCTTGTGTTTTCATGGCCCCAATCTGAAAGGGCTCTTTCCCAGTTAGAAGCAATAAAGGCACTTGGTGTTGAAGGTACCAGCATCTCCTGTGTGCTGGCAACTGGCAGGTCTGAAGGGTGATGTGAAGCTCCCTCCTGTCCAGCATGCTTCAGAGGATACTGCAGAATGGTTATACTTACCAGAAAAGACTGCTTTCAGTTGAAAAATTAAACTCCCAAGGTTGCCACATTCGGAGAGACTGACTGATTATCAAAACAGAGCTGTGGGCCGTAGGTATCATTTAGGAAAGGCAAACGTACACTTTTGCACCCCCTCTGCACATGCAGAATAATGGAATTTTGAACCCACTTTCACAATTGTTTGCAAGTGGATGCTATTCCACGCAGTAAAATCCAGCTGCAAAATGCATTGAAAGTGAATTGAAAGTGCATTATTCTGCATGTGCGGAAGGGGCGCAAAAGTGTAAGTTTGCCTTTCCTAAATGGGGGCCATAGCATTGCCTGACAAAAGATAAAGCATCATCTGCTACGTCCGCCTCCACTGTGCCAGTTATTGAGGAACAGATACATGTGCTGGTGGGGAGGGAGGTGCAGTACATGAAAGTGAAGCAAAGTACCACCTTGCTTGAGTCAGATTGAGTGTGGGACTTCCTTTGAGTAAATGCACCAAACGTTTGGACGCAGAGGAATTCCTTGATGCTGGGCAGACAACGGTGGATGGCTGGGGGCCTAACCATGTAAGGAGTGGTGGTGGCAGTAGTGGAGTCTAAGGGTGCCAGCCGACTGCAAGGATGCCTTGGGAAGCAGAGGAGTCCCTGCCTGGCCTCATGACGTAGATGGCATGATGTCTCCTGCGAGGCATCTGGTTCTGCTCAGCCACAGTCGGTGGTAAATGCAACCGCCACAGTTTGTGCGCTGCTCGGCAGACAGCCGCACACAGTTTGTATACAACGCAGAGAAGGGGGTTGGGTGCGCTGCGCGTGGCTCCAGGACGCGTCCACGAGGAGGGAGGCGAAACGCGCTCCTGCAACGCCGCTCGCTGGAGTTGGGCGCCTGATCTCGGGCGACTCCGGCTGGGCCGAAGAGCAGGAGGAGGAGCCGGGCGTGGGGGGACGGAGCCGGCGGCGGGAGTCCCGGGCAGCCGAGAGGAGGGGAGGAGGAGGAGCTTGTTCAAACTTGTCGAGACGCGGCGGCGCTGCGAGGTGGCCGGGAGGATCGCCCTGAGCGGCCGAGCTGCGCACCGGCACCATGGAGGCGGCCGGGCCAGGTGTGGGGCTGGGGCTGGGGCTGGGGGGGAGGCAGGCCGTGGGTCGTTTGGGGGCAGCGGAGGGGTGCGCCTTGAGTCCACCGGGGGAACCGCTTTCATCCACGCCCCCGGACCGTTTGAGGGCATTTCTCGGTTTTTTTGTGCGCCGGAGTTGCTCCCCGTGACCGGGAGGCTTGGCCTGGCTCGCTGCGTTAGGCGATCGATGCCTCTTTTTCCAGCCCCGGATCTCTTTTTGACTTTTCCGGGGGGGGGGGGAGGGTGGGGGAAGAAGCGGAGTTGCTCGCGTTGTCCCGCTGCGCTTCTTGTTCTCAGCGGGGCTCGGAGCTTGTGGCGAGAGTCTTCACCCCTCCCCTTTGAACACTTCTTCCATCAACCTCCCCCCGCCCGCCACCATCGACTGGCAGCTCTGCATTTGGTCTCTCGGACGGTGGGGAAAGGAGAGCCCTTTTTCCTGCAGGCCTGGGCCCCGTTTTCCTGCTCTTGCCAGCTGGTGGGCTCCTCCATCTGGCCGAGTGGGCTTCTAGGACTCTCTCCTTTCATTCCCAGAGTTTGGCCGCGGCTTGTTCCAAATCGCTGATGCTCCAGTTGTGTGCTTGAACTATAGACTGATGAATGTCCAGAGTCCATCCCCTGGCATTAGATGTAATTATTCTGTGCAGTAGAATTCAGATGAACCAATGGGGCTGGCTTGGTTTTGCAGTTGGTCACTGGTAGTTCATGCAAAGTAATGCTTGAGTTCCCCCCCCCCCCCCCAATTATTGCACCCCCAAGGAAGAGAGGTGTGTGGTCCTGGAATGGTTCTCTAGAGTGGCATCAACAAGCTCAAGTCTAGTGAATAAACCAGGGCCTATTCAAGACCTCTGAAGCAGCACTGTTTGTATTTCAACACTGGAAAGGAATTTGTAGGAATTATGTACATAGGGCATGAAAAGATACCAAAAGGGCACTGTAACTTGGTACCCAGTTACAGGGTGAATAAGCATTTGATGCTGGCTTTGACAGCAGAACGGAGTGTGCAGGCATGAAGACCAGGTAGTGCTAGGACAGGCTGTGCGAGCATAGTTGTAAAAGTTGATGCAGCTAAACTGATCAGAAATCCTCAAAAAGTATAATGTTGGGTACATGTGAAAGACACTGTGCTGATACGTCCAGAGTTATAATTTTACCTTGGGATGAATGTGTAGTAGGGAGCAGATCAAACTGCGTGCCGATGTTTGTTCCTGCAACTTTTGCTTGCCCTCGTGCTATCCCACCAGCCCCTCTTCTGTGTTCAGCTCTGGCAGTGTTGGAAAAGAGATTTTTGGTTTGAATCTGAGGTGGTGATGTTATGGGTCATTCTGATGAGAAGGGTAGCTAAAAGGGTTTATTCGAATGCAAAGAAAGAATAAGAGGACCTGCCGGTCTTAGGATCATGTGAATGCTTTTCCTGCCTTGCTGAGATTGTATGGGAGAGAACTGGCATCTCCTGAGGGAGTTTTGTGTGCTAATTATGTTATTGGAGAAATCGAGCAGGGGGAGGGCAGGAAGACTGAGAACAGAAACCATGCATGGGTCTCAGGTCATTGGGATTGGACTCTTGCCAAACCCGCCTGTGAAGCTGGCACTCGTGGTGCTCCTGCCAGAGCCTTGGGCTTGTTTGACAGAAGCACTGCCTCAGTGGCAGCTTGCTTCCCTTTGCAATTTGAATATGAATTGTATTGGCTTTCACGGCCGGAATCACTAGGGCGTTGTGGGTTTTCCGGGCTGTATGGCCATATTAGATGCTAGCCACAGATACAGGCAAAACATCAGGAGAAAATGCTACTGGAACACGGCCATACAACCCGGAAAACCCACAACACCCTTGTGAATATGAATTATTATATTATCCTCTAGGGAAGGAGTGGCAGCTCATGAAATTCCTGCACTTTTAAAACTCCCTATTTACAGTTTTGTCCTGCAAATATTCGAAGAGATTGAGAAAACTGCCTTTTGAAACTTTTTTCTTGACCATTTGTTGGTCAAGAGAGGAGAGATTATGGATAAAAGCAACAAGGAGCTAGGAATCTGCCACAGCGCATTTAGGGAATGGCTGATCATGTGAAGAGAAAGCACCCCCCCCCCCCCTTAGGTACACTCTGCTAGTCATGTTGGGGGAGCAGAGCAATGGGTCACGGAAGGGTAAGGGCCTGCCTACTGATCGTGTTCTTTGTTCCCTCAGTTTTAGCCTGGATGGGCTTGATGACTTCAGCAGATGCCTCCCTCACTTTGTGCCTTGAACTGAAAGGGATGGGGGGAAGGGAAGGCATAGCTCTGGCCCTCCTCTCTCCCCTTTCCTCCCCTGCGGTGACTTATTTACCCAGTAGCATTGACCTGCTAGCATAGAACATAAGACTGAAGGGAAGATATGGAAGCTCGTAACTTTTTCTTTTGGGTTTTCCTGAACCTTCACATGCCCAGCGCAGTTAGCATGGTTTGCTTAGAAAAGTATTATGGGAAAATGGGCCTCTAGGTCTAGGGATGTGAGGAAACAGACTGGAACAGAGCAAGTGGAATGCGAGTTTCTAGAGCATTTTGCTAATGGAAACGTGTGGCTTTGATTTCTTGAGGGTTGGTAGTGAGCTGGCATCCTTTATTTCATTGGTGTTCTCCAAGAGGATGGGTATTGGATAGCTGTTTTTACAGACTATGGCATTTGCCTTTCAGATCTGCATAGGATAGAGCTCAGAGATTCAATCTAGCTGTAATTGGTTTCCCATCTGGCTGCTGGTGTGGCCTCTGAGCCTGGGAAATGCTTCCCTCCCCATATGCTGCATACAGCTCTGCTGCTTTCTCTCATGCAAACCAAGGCACAGGCAAAAGTTTTTTTTGCTGCTGTTGACCATGAGTGTACAACAGTTTGATACCTGTGTTGTACCTCTTGTCACTGTATTTGTCCCTAGGATGTGTTGTGTGGCTAAGAACTGTTCTGTGAAGAATGGAAGTGCCCAGATCAAATACTGCATTTGCCATGAACTCACTAGGGCAGGGGTAGGGAACCTGCGGCTCTCCAGATGTTCAGGAACTACAATTCCCATCAGCCTCGTCAGCATGGCCAATTGGCCATGCTGGTAGGGGCTGATGGGAATTGTAGTTCCTGAACATCTGGAGAGCCGCAGGTTCCCTACCCCTGCACTAGGGGATCTTGGACAAGTCACTGCGTTCTCAGTCACAGTCTCCCATCTGCAATATGGGTATAATAATACTGTCCTACTTTATAAAGCATTATAATGATTGCCAAAAGGACATCTGTGGATTGCCTTGGAACACTCTGCAGTGCAAACTACATAAGTATTGGAAGTAGCAGTAGCAGTAGTATTTGTGAGCTGTAGTGTGTACTCTGTTTAACATAAAGATGTTAGTAGATTGTATATGCCTCCACCACCGAACAAAGCATGTTGGACCTTCTTTGTTATGGAATGCTCCACCTGGGTGCTAGAGCCTACCTAACTCTGCTCCCCCCATCTGTTTGAAAGTAAAAATACATTGTGGCATAAAATATCCATGTTCAGTAATGTAAAAAACAATGGTTTTGACAAAGGCTGTGAGCAAAAATGAGCAAGCCGATGATCAATTCCTCCGCATATTGGATTTCAGGGACTATAATTTCTAATCTCGGGAAGCATACAATTTTTTTTTTCTCAACTGCTGCACCTTCCAAGCTGGCCAGACTTCAACATCTCTATGTGAAACAGAGTATAGCTAAGATCAGGCTGTCACCTTTTTGCTGCTCATTGTTTCAGCTAAAGTGTTAGTGAACAGGGCATGGTTCTTGCCCCCCCCCCCCCCAACTGAACAGCATAAGAAGAAGAGTTTGGATTTATATCCCCCCTTTCTCTCCTTTATGAGACTCGAAGGGGCTTACAATCTCCTTGCCCTTCCCCCTCACAACAAACACCCTCTGAGGTGGGTGGGGCTGAGAGAGCTCCGAAAAACTGTGACTAGCCCAAGGTCACCCAGCTGGCATGTGTGGGAGTGCATAGTCTAATCTGAATTCCCCAGATAAACCTCCGCAACTCAAGCGGCAGAGCTGAGAATCAAACCCGGTTCCTCCAGATCAGAGTGTACCTGCTCTTAGCCACTATGCCAATGCTGCTCCTACAAATAACAAGTGCCCTTTTCAATTTTTAATCTGTAACCTCTTTAATTCTACTTTCCTTTTAAGTATTTATTCAGAAAAAGTATTTGCTTTCTTTCCAGAGACTGGTTACATTGGTAGCTGTTTCTGTGCCCCAGACATTTGATGGAGGTTAATAGGTTCTTCATTGTGCCACTGGAATGTCAGGTCATTTCCAAACTGTCTCCAAGTTATTTGCATAGCTGAGACAAATTGTCCAGGTATTTTGGTTCTCTGCGTGGCTGCCTCTATGGTTGTTTTGGTGCAGGTGGTGAGATGTTAGAGGGCTAGTTATGGGTCCACTTTTTAGTTTCCAGTGAACAGGAGTTTTGTTAGTCTTCTGGATCTGGTATGAAAATGCCAAAATTCCAGAGGATTGAGGAAGGAATTTGTATTCTTCTTGTTCATATATCAAGATCAGCTTTTGTCCCAGAGCTGTGAGGATGTAGTACTAACTGTGATGGCTGTAATATCAGGATGGTTTCCTCCAGTCATATCAAGAGAGCCTGTCTGCCCTTGTACAGTTCACCTTATCTTCTTGTTCAAGGCACATGTCTGGCTGTGGGAATATTGCAGTTTTCTTGGTGCTGTCTGGGGCTGATGTGGGGGGAGGACTGGAATGTTGCCCAGAAGCTGTTGGCCCTCCTCTACTGCGAAGATCACTATGAGGGTTAAATCACTGCTTTCCAGTTTCCTTGAGAAGGTAAAGATAGTTGCTCCCTGTGGCATATCAGGAATTTGTGGGGAGGAATCTTTGCCGGGTTGACCCAGCCATGGCCCTTCTTGAATGCTGTTCCTCACTGGCGTGCACTAGGCTGCTAATCTGGGTGGCCTGTCATTGCTCTGTATCCATCCAGCAGTCGAAGACTCAGTAGCTCATTAGCTCAGCATGTGTTCAGTTGTCACATGGCCTGTCCTGGTGCTCGGGAAAGTGGAGCTTTTCTTTAAAGGATGGTGTGCATTCCTGCAGATTGGTTCAGTCCTAGAGATGTCATGTTAGTACTTCTGTAAGGAGATCATGTCATTTCTGCCATGTCGTCTGCTGCTGTCTTTGCAGCATCTGTCTTTTTCATCCTCCCTGAACATCTTGTCAAGGTGGTAGGCCTACATTCCCTTTGTGGAAGAATTACTTTATATCCTTGTGGTTGAGGAAAGTACAGACCACAAAGTAAACGCACAGTTTCAGATAGTCCACATAAGCAAGTAAGGCCAAAACGAGCAAATCATAAAACAGCAGTTTGCCAAAGACCTTAAAAGCCTGCCCCCCTCCCCATTCTGCACTTTAGTTAGACAATGAGTGTGACAAAATCTGGCCATTAAATATTCCCAGGTCAAATTGTGGGATCAGGATCTCAGATACTTGACATCTGGCCTGTTGTTGTGGCAGCTCCTGAGTCCCAGAGCAGTATTTGTGGGAATATTTTCTGGCTCACTAATTTATGTAAATAGTGTTTAAAAGAACTTCATCTGATTGAGCTGTCCATGTTTGAATTTCTGAGGACACTGTGAAACCACAAAACCAATCATTGTTCAAGCATAAACAAGGAGACTGGTGTGAAACTTATCCAGCATATCTTGATGAAAATCTGCTTGTACATGACACTTGCAAAAGATGCTTGTATTGGTTTCTGGGATCTCCAAATTCCAACTGGGTAGAAATTGGGAATGAAGATTTTAAAATAAAAGGATAGAAATGGCACAATAATGAACAATAATGCTATAGTGCTTTCTGATTAGGGAATTTTAAAGTGCTTTTCAGTAATTTAATTATTTTGTTTTTCTGATGAGAAAGTGAACTTGAGAATTACTCAAGAATATGTAGCAATTTGACTGCCTGGGTTTGATTACCGGGTTCCCTTGTTTGCTGAATTATGCAATGTACTATATACTGCTTATCCCACTGATGCTTAAGTCGTTGTAGCTGAGAATAGAAATATGTTTCAGATGCCTCGGTTCTAGCATGACATTTGCTTTGGTTTTTTAAAATCTCAAATTAATCATAGTGCTGAGGACTACAAGTATTAAAATTCTCAAGCACCAAGATTAAAATGCTTGCTGCTAGATTTTTAAGTGCTGGGGTGGCCATTCTCTTGGGAAATTTTTAGCCTAGTTTCTGATAGATCTTGTTTCTGATAGATTTAGCCTTGTTTCTGATAGATCTGCTAAATGGGGGAGGGGGGAGGGGATAATGGTGGTACACAGTTCTGTGTAATTTGTTTTAGGAGACATCTATGCAAACACAAGCCTGATAAATCTTGGGGTTATGAGATTCCATTAATTTTTAAGCAGTGTTTTGAGACTTCCTGGTAAAGTGAATATCAGCAGTTCAAAGCAGGAAAATCCCCGTTAGTGATATTTTGCAACCAAGCTCCTAACAATAATCTATAAACTGGCGGTTGATTCAAGTCATTAAAGCCTTCAACAGAACAATAATCTATAAACTTCAGTAGTTCTGTAATTAGTTGGAACTGTTGCACACTAATTCTCACTATTCCCTCAGTCTTGATGAAGAACTGACCTGCTTGCTACACGCTCCATATAGTGGATAATAGAGGTTGCTCTAGTGGCAAGACTGCAGCTTTCTTAAGCTGTTGTCTCTGAGAGTTGCCCAGCTGTGAGGTCAAATTCTGGACCTCCCTGGAGTCCCAGGCTCATTGGTTCAGGCCAACATTTACATGAAAACAGGAGCTTTTGTTGCTGTCTTCAGCTTCTGCTGCTGTTGCTGCTAGTGGATTATTTCTGTCCCATAATCCCTTAGCCTGACGGTTGCTGGGCGATGTTGATTATGTTACAGACAAGAGGATCCTGACATCAAACAGAGCCTAAAGCAGCAGGAGCCAGCTTGGAAACAAAGATCCGGTTTCCAAGCAGATGCCTGTCCTGGATGAAAAGGAGCAGGAAGGGTGCTGGTGGAAAGTGGCATGGCTCCCTGGAAGGGGCTAGCTAGCACATGTGGGAGGGACAGAGAGGGAAGGGGTCCTTTTCTCCAGAATAAAGAGACTTCATTTCTATAGCTGTGAATGTTTCTTAAGTTACGACAGTTTTTGATCCTGGCTGCAACTTTATGAGTGTGTATGTGTGTTGAGTGTGTACATGTGTGTTGGCCAGTTGGCCATGCTGGCAGGGGCTGATGGGAATTGTAGTCCATGAACATCTGGAGAGCCACAGGTTGCAGACCCCTGCTCTAGTCATATATTTGTGGTATAGGTTATATTTCCTTGTGATATGAAAGCGCTGATTATTAAGCTGATCTATACATCTTATTAAAAATCGCAAGGTATGAATTCTGGATTCATGGCCACATACTAACGTCACATTATGAATGCTTGGTAGTTTTCTTGGTGCAGCAAATAGACAAGATTATGTGATGAACAATCTTTTCCCAGATTCATGCCAGTGACACTTCTAGTTCAGTATTCTGTGGTGGCCCTGATGGCAACTATAATCCATCAGAGGGAAAAGCCACACCTCAGAGCAGAATGCTCTCACAGGTTTACTGAAGGTCATGATGTATTGTCCTGGCTAGTTGAGCACTATCATGGGACTCAGTTCAAATGTGTCCTGAATGAGAGGACTGCTTCTCTGAACCACAGTGAATGCAAACCCTAACTTGTAGACATAAAGCTGTTTCAGATGGGTAAGCTTGAGGGGAAAAAATCATTCGAATGTTTTGGAGACGAGTCAGTTGAAGTTTTCAGTTTGTATTTATTAAGGTTCAGATATGAAGATATGTGTTCAGAAACATTTGCCAAAGAATCAAGCGGTTGCACAGAGTTACCATATGTAATCAGCATGAAGACTTCATCTACATATGTTAAAGCTTGTGAGTTGTAGAGCTGAATGAATTGTAGCATGGGTTGGCATCTTTGAATACTGCCGAAAAGGATCAACAAACAACAGATTGTTATCTATTTTCTACACACGAAGAGAACTCCCCACCCCCCAACACCAACTCCAGTTTTGCAGCATAGACCACATTTCTCTGATCCTTTTTTCCAAATTAAGAAAACAAATCCCTTGTAGCAAATGTCTCAAGTTGCCATATGTATTAATTTAAAACATGTCTCTCATATTCTTTATCAGATTGTGACAAGCCTCTTAGCAAACCAAGGGGACCCACACAGCCTCTTATGACTTTTGGAAAGTTGCCAGCTGGAGGACTCTGCCAAGGAGTCTTGGATCTGCTCGTCCCCCACAAATCTCCACCAGGACTCCCTCAGTTAAAGGGACGTCCCATCCAGAACCTTGTCAATTGACTCTCAGTACCTCAGTTACCTTATTCTCATCATGGCCATTGGGACAGATTCTCCACTCAACCCAATGACCACCACTGATTCCAATCTCTGTTTGCACCCCTCACCACTCAGAGCGACACTACTCCTGTTGCCGCCAGACTTTCTATTCACTTAACTATTCTCTTTTCCGTCATATTTGACATTATCAGTCCTTGTGTAGATAACCATCAATGTACCATTGGTCCTGAAGCTATTACTTTTCAAGCTGGAAGTCCCATTCTGCACACTGGAGATCCCCCCACAAATCTTGATCCTGGGATCAGTATGGTAGGGCTGATGATACCGAGGTTCCCATTACAGTGGAACCTTCAGCAACACTCTCTCGTGGTTCCTGTAGCCCCATCAGTGATGTCAGCGTGTCAATCTCCTATGGTAATTCTTCCTACAGTCTCAATCCAACCCTTAGCCAAGACACGAAATTCACTTCATCAGCTTATTCCTAAGCACCCCTGTCTGGCATACCTGGTGACTGTTATTTCAGACAAGAGTTCAATGTCCACAGCTGTCAAAACTGTCCCCCAAGCCAAAGGACTACCTTCTCTTCTTCAGTTGCCAGAAGTTCTGGATCTACAACTGTATGAAGCTAAGGATGGTCCTGACCCAGTCTTGGGTTCCTCTCAGGGGAGGACCTTCCTGACCACTTCTGAATGTCACCAAAGTCAGGCTTTATGTTGAACAGCTTATGTGCACACTTGCTGACCTAAATATTGAGATGGAAAAACAAACACCACTTAGCCAATCTTAGGGGTCCTAGACTCCAATAATCACCTAACACTATTGCTTTTGCTTATTCAGTGTTTCCTGAAAATTGCCAAGGGTTCCCGAGACAAGCCCTCCTTCAGTCCTTCCGCTTTTTGAAAAATGGACATTTCTACAGATTACAAACTGATAAGTGCTCTTTCTAGCATCCAGTTCATGATGTTCTGCTCCCACTGACAAGGAGGGCAGGAAGTTGGATAGTTAAAAGTCACACTCCAGAGGTGTAAGCCTTCCAGCAAAAGTTCCTCCACATGAAGCCTGCTGTGTTACTTTGGGCTAGTTACAGTTCTCTCAGAACCCTTTCAGCTCCACCTACCTCACAAGGTGTCTGTGGCAGTTCCTCGAGGCCCTTAACTCTCCTTCTGCCTTGAAGCATTTTCTTTAGGCACCTGGAGATTCTCACTCCAAAGTCATGAGCTCTTAATTACTTACTGCTTTAGGATTGGGGCTGAGCTGCCCACAGTGGCCACTCTTCTGGTCATGTGGGGGGCGCAAAATCGACCTCCACGTGACCAAGAAGACGGCAGGCGGGGGCAGAACTGGGTGCCCTCGACACTGCCCATGATGATGATGACGTGGCCGTGGTCGAGGGTGCTTGAAAACGAGGCAGCAGGTGCAGGGGGCGGGGCGGCAGCCGGTGGGAGGTGCCTTTCATCCCCCAGTACGCCTCTGGCTGCCCATATTGTTCCCTGCCTTGGAACCTAATCAGCTTGAAGTGATATTATGCATGTGTCCTTGTTGTAGATTAAATATGCTATCACAACCACCAGACAAGGGGTTTCCACCCTTGCAAAACATACTAGCAGGTGAATAATACATTCTGTTCTGCAATAGTGTGTCTACGATTACGTCCAGCACATGCACAAAGTCACACCTGTCTTCATTAAACTGGATTAACAGCCACCCTCTGCTTCTGCTCCTGGAATTACTAAAGCAGACAAGAAGCTTTACTGTGCCCATCCATATGTCTTGGTCGGGTAGAAAACATTTATTCTTCTAGTAGTCTTCTAAAGATGACTGACTTGCAGAGGGAAATTTATTTGCATGAACTGATTCTCATGTTTGAGCTCCTAGGTAAGAAAACAAACAGGATAACAGCCAGAATCTCTGTACTGTGTGTGTCTGAGCTTTCCTGAGCTGCAACTCTTGCAGACTGTCTCTTGTTCCCCTCCTCCTATTTAATTGCTTTGCTCCTTAAAAAGCTTTTCCTTATATTGCACACTGTGTGTGAATGGATGTGGAAGACGAGAACAGAAAACTATTTGCCTCTTCCTCTCCCTTCCCTCCCCCTCCCCTATTCCTTTTAATTAGCCTCCATACACGGTCTCTCCATCTCTTTCTTGCTCCTCAATCCCGCCGAACTATTAAGTCTGCCTTGGACATGCAGAAAGAGAGAAAAAGCGTCTTCTCAGTTTATGGATGTTCTGGATTTTTTGATGTTTCTTGCTTGAACTTTTGTTTGTAGGGCTGTTTTGAGGGCAGTCATAAGAAAATTAGTTCTGTAGGCAGGGTGGTGTAGGAGTAGAGGCTCTCTTCAGCTGGTATAGTTTTGGATCCTAACTATTTGCCAGGTGCAGCTAAAGTGTGATATGATCTTAGATCTTTGGGTCACCCAATTTTACCACCCCTTTGCCCAGACTTTTTTCCCCCTGTTACTTCATCAGCATAGTCTTAGGAACTATAGCTCCTGACTAATTTATTTTATTTATTTATTTATTTATGGGTTTTATATACCGCCCAACCCCCGAAGGGCTCTGGGCGGTGCACAACATAGTTACATCTTACAACCCATACGAACAAACCCCCTTAAGTTAAAAATTAAAACACAGCGATAAAACTGACATCACGCAATAAAACCCAATTAAAACCCTCCCAAAGAGTGGGGGAGCAGAATGAAGAAGTGGGTCTCATAGATGGCAAGGGAACTCCAACCAGAGGAATAGAAGGGGCACTCACTCAGCGACTGGATACTCCAAAGGCCCGGCGGAACAACTCAGTCTTGCAGGCCCTGCGGAACTCACCAAGATCCCGCAGGGCCCGGACAGCTGGAGGGAGAGTGTTCCACCAGGCGGGGGCCAGGGCTGAAAAAGCCCTGGCCCGAGTGGAGGCCAGCAGCATCATTGAGGGGTAGTAATTCATAGTGGAAGGGAGAGAGCCTGAAATAAAGCCCATCCTTTCTGCAGGGGGTAGAGGGGTGGCATTGAGAGCCGTCCTTTACCGTGAGCGTATTTGTGGGGCACCATAACCGCCCTTGTCGTTTGCAGAGATAGCAGACCCCTCACTCTTGCTATCCCACAGTCCTTTAATATGGCCTTGTTCCTTCCTTCCAGGCCCAACATAAACCTGTTTGGCTAGAGTGTGGAGATTTATTCCTGGGAGCTACAACATAATGGCTAAAGATATTCAAATATCTGAGATCAGTCTGTCACAGAGGAGTTAGAGTTTGGATTTGAGTGCCTTGGCCTCTCCCATGAGCACCTTGCTGCCCCTTTTAGACCTGTTTCCCAGAATCTCCTCTCACTTCTTTCAAATCCAGCTTTTTCTGTAATGCCTTTGGCACAGCTCCCCGTTTGTACTGAAACTAGTATATCTAAACCATCCAAATACTAGCCAGGGTCAGGGTTGAGAGTGTGTGTCTGGTTCAAGGTTTAGACAGCAAGCTTCAGTGGTGCGAGTGTGGTTTTGAACCTGGGTTTCCCAGGTCCTAGTCTGACACCTTAATCACTACACCACGCTGGCTGTCACCATGCAAATTGATGGCGTTGTGTAAGAAAATAAAAGCAGCATGATACTGCTGAATTCATTTGGATTTATTTGGGTTTATTCATTTGGGAGGCTACCAATTGAGGACTGTAATCATAAGTACAGTGTATCTGGGAGTAAATTTTGTTGAAATCACTGGGGCAAAGCCATGGTTTTAGTGGTATGGTACAAGTTCTGGAAACCATTGATCCCATGTTCAATCCCTGGTATCTCTAGTTACAAATCTGGCCAAAAAGTTCCAAATTTTCTGAAAGCACCAACCCAGATAGCAGAACATACATGTATACAAAGTGAACAAATTAAATGTATGTGCGTGCATGTACACGTGGCGAAATGAAATATGGCAGTTTGGCGCCAAGTAATAATCCATGTGGGGAAAGCAATGGCAAACTACCCCACAAAAATGGCTTGCCTATAAAATCACTGCTTGGGGGAAACTTTACTTTAATAATCCATGATGCAGCATTATGTCTTTTACAGGCAGTTGAAGGAGAGGTAGTATTGAGTGAGGAGCAGGTCAGAACAGCGACCTTTGCGACCTGGGAGGTTTGATGTGCTTTACAATGCAACCCTAAGCAAAGTTACTTCACTCTGAGTGAACTGATTTTGGTGGGCTTAGACAAGAATTTACTCTTGCCAGTTTACACTCTCGTTCCTGTTGTCTTTTTATCTCCATGATTACTTACTTCAAATGTCTTAAGTCAGATTGCTGTGGTCCTTGGGCTTTAACTGGGACATATGAGCCAGAGGATAATTGGGGCAAAGCTTTTAAATGTTGACCCCTATTTCCAGATGTATTCTTGTTTGTATGAAAATCTGACCAGAGGGGATGCAGCAGAAATTATCTGTGGCTGGATTCACTAAAAGCTGGGTCTGTCTTAGCTCTCCCCTTTGCTCCTCCCATTCTTTTAAACACACTGAGCCTGTTCGTTTTCTTCTTCTCAAATTCTTCCTCCAGCAGGATATTTCTTTGTAAACTATTCTCGCTTCACCTCTTCTGCTGCTCCAGTATGTCCTTTCCCCTCACTGTTTGGGGGCTCTTTATTTAACTTTTTGACAAGGGTTCTTTACAAGTGAAGACAAATTCTACAGAGGGAAAATACTTTTTAAAGGAAGAGTATAAAGAGAGGGAAAATCTACTAATTCCAGACAAGGGAGACACCTTATTATGTTGGCTGTCCCCAATCCCTACTGTTTTAATGCTTGTCTTCATCTGGCATAAACTGTGATGCCTTGAGTTTGGGATCTCATCAGTTTGATACCTTTCCCTGCGACCACTGTATTATTGTTTTTAATAATAGTACCTCTGTGTTGTGAGAGCTGCTTGCTGCTTTGAAATCCAGTTGTCAATCAAAGATGGCTCCGGCTCCATGAAAACTGCAGTCCTACCCTGAAAAGAACTGAGAAAACTCCAGGGGAGGATGCTAACATGCACAAGTATTGTCTCTCAAGACAGTCTGCAAAAGGACAGTCTGCTTCAGTGAGCTTTGGAGAGCAGATGTGTCCTCAATATCCTTCCCACCCCTTCCAGGCAGAGCCTCATCCCTCGTGTCCACAAATGATATTCTCCTGCAGTGGAATCAAAAAATCAATCCCCATCTCTGGCTTTAATGTTGCAGTCTCTTCACGTTTCTTTTGGGTTTTGTCTTCTGATGAACTGACGGTTGTATAGGCATGTGCTTGTCGGTTTCTCTTATCGAGGAGAACTAGATGTGAGCCTGGAAGCATGTTAGAGACAAGTAAGGTTTTCAGAGTATAAGATTTTGAGAGTCAAAGTTCGCTTGGTCAGATCCAAGTAGGAATGAAGATCCCTGAGTCCTGACACCCAGTCAGTATCCCGTGTCAAGTAGTAGCGGCTGTTGCCACTGTTTTATTTTTTGTTTACTCGCATGCATTCCCTCTGTGAAGTGGATTTGAAACATTTCAGTGTTTTGCTGAAAGGATTGCTCCCCCTCTGCCTCTACCAGCTTGATTATGTTGCTGTATTATATTGGGAGTGCTGCCCCTGTTCCCCCTGTTTTGGATCTATGTATTTATGAATTATGTCTGTGTCTGTGTGTTTTAAACTGGACCCCCAATTTGGGGTTTTCTTTGACTGCATCTCAATTTTTGCGCAAGGAAAGGATATCTCTCATTTTGATGCTTGATGCAGTGAGGGGTACTTTGCTCTAGGGTGTATTGAGAGGGATCCTTCTCTCATTGAGGGGTGAGGGAGGCAGGGTCCAAGAAAGAAAAAGGAAGCAAGGTCCAAGATGTTAATTTGGGGGCTCTTATAGGTTCCATTCTTCCCTCCTTTCCCATTGCAAGTCCAGGTGTTTTCTGTTAGAATGTCCTTCTCTGCTGCATTTGCCGTTTGCGTGGTGTCCTGCACTGCCCACGATGAGAGATGAACAGGGGCTGGTGTGGTGCCTGGGGTTGGAATAAATGCAAGTTAGTTCCACTTGGTGATCCTGAACTGCTGGCAGGAGTGGGAGACGCAGGCACTTTCCATTTAAAGCACAGCACAGAGGGCAGGTTATAAAAAAGAAAATCTGCTCTGTGGACATCAGCGAAAGGCGGGGGAAGTGGAGTCAGCAAGGGTGGGAGTGCAGCTTCCCAGGCCTCCCTTTTTCTATTGCTCTTCGCTGTTGGTGGTACGGCAGAGAAATAACCTCCTGGAATCCTTCAATGCGCTCCCCCACCCCTCAGCATTTTCTGCTCCATGTAGGCTGCTTTGAAAGGGGTAGAGTGCCTCCTGAACCGAACATGAATAAACAATTTGATGCTGTTGCAGAAGAGGCAAATGCTGTGCTGGGAAGGACTAACAAAAGCATCGTATATAAAAGGTGGGCCAGGAGTTTATCTCTGTGCTCTGTCAGTTGAATGGTTTGCAGAGTGGTGTGTTGAGTTATGGACTTCAGCTTCAGGAAGGAAGATGGAGCCAAAATATGGGGCTGATTTAACATTGCAAGAGCAGAGGAACATGATTGATTGTATGTAGCCTGCCTGTGCAACTCAGACTTAAGGCAAGTGCTGAAGATACTTCAGGGATGGCCAGCTCTTCTAACAACTACACTTACACTTAATTGTAGAGAACAAGAACTTTAATGTAGAAGCAAGTCCAAGTCCAAAGGGGGGGGGGGGTAGTGGAAATAATAACTGGCATCTGCAGTGTCTTCTGGTTCTTGCCTGTCAATTGGTTCCAGGCCCTTCTTAGGGCACTCCCAACAGCCGCCGACAACAGAGTCTCAACCTGGAGCTTCTTTTTGCCACAGGAATCCCTAAAATTCTTTGTTCTGGTCCTAGGTTCCCTTTTTCTGGCTTTCCACCAGCCTGTTTCTCCTTGTTGGCCTGTTCCTCACTGCCTTTCTGCTCCTGCCTGACTTAGGCCAACCCACCCTCCCTGCTCTCCTCTGGCAAGAGGAAGGCTAGCCTCTCCAGAGCCATGGCTGCTGGGAAATGTAGTCCCTCAGAAATTCCATTCCACGTTTTTATCCTGCCATTCTTCCAAGGAGTTTGTAATGGCATGCATTGTTGCCCAATCTTGCGTTTTATCTTTATAGCAATCCTGTAAGATAGATTGAACTGGAAGAGAGTGACTGGCCCAAGGGCATCCAGTGGGAACCATGACAGAGTGGGGCTTAGAACTTGGAGCTGCCTAACTAACACTCCACACTGGCCCTGAATTCCTCACTATGGATGAAATAAGGTTTTCCTTGGCTTCTGTCAGAATTATAGTACTGATTTCATCACCTTAGAATGGATGCTGGGGAGTTTCCCCATATAGAAACAGGGATCTGAAGAGATTCTAGCCATGGATTTCCGCTCTGAAACAGGGAATCCACTGGTTCATACTTTATATACTAGCGCTGAATAGGGAAACAACTGATGGGCTAACTAATATGGAGTCACCCAGGACCAACTGATTTTTGTATCAGTCTAATTTAGAACTGTCAGTGTAATTAGATGTGAAGGATTCCTTCATTCCCAGCAGAAAATTCTTAAGTAAAATTAGATCAAGGACTCCCCTGCCAACATATCCTCCACTGAGTGGGATGTGGAGCGGATGGAACTGTAAACACTGCTGCCTGTGTTCTTGCTGCCTTTTTAAAGTGAGCTTGGCTGAGCTGATGGATTCCAGGTAACAAAACATCACTGCAAGTGGAAGACTGACTCTGGCCTTGCTCTAAAATGGAGATCTCTCTCCCGTGTTTGGAAATTTTAACCCAATTACTCTGCTCTGTGAATATAGACTACATAGAATAGAATACCTGTAGTTCTGTGATTGACAGTAACTTTTTGCAGTAAGTGTAATTTGAAGCACAAGGACTCTGCTTCTTATTCTTTTTTTAAACTTATCCTGCTTTGGAAACTGCTTTTTCTGCTCTTAGATGCTTTTGAGGATCTCCTTCATTTAAAAACTTTAACAGACCTTTCTACTGAGTTGTGGTCTGGGAGAACAGAGAGTTGGAGCTTGATTGGTTTCTTTGTACTGTCTGACCCCCCACACCCCACCCCCAGCAGTCAGCATTGTGTGTCTCAGGCCAGGCGTTTGCCATCGAGAGAGACAGAGAGACTGAGACTAACTCTGGGACTTTGAATTGGAGGCTGCTTATGCAGTCTGTTGTATGCGGACCCAGATCAGGCTCTGCGGAGTTGCTGTTCCATTTTTGTTTTGCCACAGGAGGGCCCCAGCATGGGACCTTGCAGGGAATATTATGTTAAAAGGAAGTATGAGTCTAATGGACACAAAAATGAGTTAAATCTCTGGGCAAGCAGCTTGCTACAGAGGGCCTCAGAAAGCTCTCCTTTAGTATCAAAATATTTTATCGTCTGTTTAAAAAAGAAGCCAGTTGCTAGTTTACAATGCTGCAGAAACAATATTGAAAATCATAGCTCAGCAGGTAATATTTCCAGAGCAGAACTAAAAAGTTTTGTTGAGTCAAGAGCTGAAAAATATGTTCCATCACCCAGGGAACCATCTATTGTTGTAATTTTGTTAGCACATTTTTTATTTGTACAATTAAATAAGCTATGTAGAAATAGCATGATAGTAATATTATCATCATAGTCAGCATCACACTGCAGCAATGTATGAAATTAGATGAGCAAAGATAAAGGAATTGCTGACAAGCTAAATGAATTTTTCTCATCTGTCTTCATTGTTGAAGATATAGTACAGATAGTTTTTCTTGAACAGATGTTTTGGGGAGGGGAAAATGAGGAGCAAATTGTGGTAGCAAGGTAGGAAGTTTTAGAATGTCTAGACAAACTGCAAATTAACAAGTCACTGGAACCAGACAAGATTCATCTTAAGAGTTCTTCAAGAACACAGGTGGGAAACCTCTACTTGTCCCTAAGGTCATCTCTGTACCAGAGGACTGGAGAATGGCCAATGCAGCATCTATTTACAATAAGGGTTCCAAGGGGACCCAGGAAATTACATGCCAGTTAGTTTAACATTTGTTCCAGGTAAATTGATGGAAAGCATTGTTAAAGATAGAATTGTGAAGCACATAAAAGGGCAAACCTTGCTGATCAAAAACCAACATGGCTTCTACAAAGGTAGGGCCTGTCTCACTAACCTTTTAGAGTCTTTTGAATGAGTAAGTAAGCATATGGCAAAAATGACCCTGTGGACATTGTATATTTGGATTTCTAAAAGGCTTTTGACAAAGTCCCCCACCAAAGACTACAAAGTAAATTTCATAATCATGGAATAAGAGGGCAAGTCTTCTTATGGATTGGGAGCTGGCTAAAAAACAGGAAATGTAAAATAGGAATAAATGATCAGTTCTTGCAGTGGAGGGATATGAATAGTGGGGTTTCTCGGGGATCGCTGTTTGGACTGGTGCTTTCTAACACGTTCATCAGTGACCTTGAGCTGGGGGTGAACATGGTGACCAAGTGTGCAGGTGACAGCAAATTATTTAGGGTGGTGGAAACAAAAACAGATTGTGAAAAGCTCTAAAAGGATTTCTCCACACTGGAGGAATGGGCATTAAAATGGCAAATGTGATTCACGTGAGTGAGTCTAAAGTGAAGTACATTGGGGTAAAGAATCCCAAGTTCACATATACACTGCTGTGCTAGCAGTGACAGACTAAGAAGAGGATCTTAAGATGGTAGTGGATAGCTCGATGAAAATGTCAATCCAGTGTGTGACTGCTGTGAAAAGAGCAAATTACATGCAAGCCATAATTAGGCAAGCAATAAAACTGCAACATTCTACTATACCAGCTTTCTGGAAGTCCTTAGCTCATGTGGTGTGGGCGCATGGATCATGATGAATAATGCAAACAGCAGCTGTGGTCCCGTGGCAGAGACCTAAGTCCATGTTAGGCATTGTAGTTAGTGTTGAACTGTGATCTGGGAAGCTTTACTTCAGATCTCTAGTATAAAGCCCACTGGTGAACTTGGGGCAGTAACCATAAGTTAGTCAGTCTAACTTAGGATACTTGTGAGGATAAAATGAAGAAAGGAGGCCCATGTACACCACTCTAAGTTTCTGGAAAGACGGGAGAGATGGAACATGTACTAGATAGATAGGTGCATGACTGATTACTCCCTGAGCCTTTGCAGTTCAGCTAACAGCAAAATTCTTTTTTTCTTCTCTTTCTTTGACCAATATGTAGTGAAGCTATTTTTTTAAAGAAGCCATTTTTTAAAAAAGCACTTCCTGTATATACCGAAAAACACTTCCTGTACATACAGTGACAGAACTTAGCCCAAACACAAAGCCCCTTCAGTTCTCCTCCTATTCTCAGTAACTGTTTCTTTTCTCTTTCAGGCTGTGTGCAAAGCCTCCTCCATGGACATCATGGCCATAGTGCAGACCCTGCCGATTTCCATTGAGTCTGCCTCTGAAGGGGCTAGCCAGCTCCACACAGGTGCCTGCTCACCTCCTGCAGCAATGGGCAGTGTTAGTAGCCTCATCTCAGGCAGGCCTTGCCACAAGGCCACAGCAGAGTTTGGCCCCTTCCGTCTGCCTGGAAGTGGTGGCTCCCAAGAGCCCCTGTGCCATGGACTCCCTACCAAGAAAGTCAGCTACGCTTATGGTAGTGAAGAGGACTGGGCTGAAGACGTGTCTCCTATAAGCCCCTGTAGTGACACTGAGGATCTGCAGGATGACAAGCCCCAGGTTGGCACCATCCGTGGACCTCCCCCCAAGCTGGTGCCTGTTTCTGGAAAACTCGAGAAGGTAAGAATGCGTGGAAGCTTGGTAGAACAAGATGATGAGCTGTTGAAATACATTATGCTCCACTGTCCACCAGCCAAACAAAATACCTGCTGGCTTCCTTCTGTTAGCTTCTTCAGAATTCTGCCTTTGAAAGACCGAAGTACTTGTTAGATGTACATAGTTCTTCTTAAATCAATCATAATGTTGGTAAAGTGAGAGGATGTCCCTTTCACCCACACTGAGTGCTGCTCTTAGTTGCCTCTGTATTGTTTAAAAGGGCCACAAGTGGCTGCCATAACAGTAGCAGTGATCTTCCTAGCCTAGGAAAGTGCTACAGTACATATTCTGTTCCCCAAGTAAAACTGTTTCCGGGGCCCTGTGCTTGGCCAGAACAGTGGGAGAGTCACAAGCAAGGTTTAACAGTTCAAATAAAAGGTTTATTGTTTAGAAGAATGGAGACCCTAACTCCTACCAGGGTCTATCTAAAATAAAGTACTGGCTTGAGTGAAACAAACTTGAAGTTGTAGACTTTGTTCTTTCTTGGCTCCTTTCAAGAAAGTCCACTTGTCTCCTTTCTTTAGGTTCCTTGAGTCTTTTATCTGGATACTAATCTCTGTTAATCTTAACTTCATACTCTCTGTACATCTTGGATGTGACAAATACTGCTGCCTTCCAACTTCCTAGGCACCTTGAACTGACTGCCTGACTGAACAGGTGGATTACTGGGTAATAAAGGAAGACTGCCTCTTGGGAAACTTCTTAAAGGGACAGGGGCTAACTGAAATTCCCTCCCTTTGAAGGCCAAAAAAAGAACTAAACCCATGCTAGCTGAAGGGAAACTTAAACTTAATAGGGAACATAACAAAGGCTTCTGTGGGGGCATGACAGTACATGAGAAGGAAAGAGGTGGCATATTCCTAAGTGAGCCTCCAAAAATGCCCTTGAAGTGCAGATTTGTAAAGCCTCTGTTTCCTCATCAGTGAAATTTAGAGAATGAACCTGCCTAACGTTTATCAATGGTAGAGTGAGGATTTCATACCTTTGGGTTTAATTTTTGAGTGTCAATGCCTGGCCTAGCAACTCTATGTCCCTTCTGTTATTTTTCAGAACATGGAAAAGACGCTAATCCGGCCGACTGCCTTCAAGCCTGTCATGCCGAAGAACCGCAATCCCCCAACACAGGGGCACTTGGCGCTGCGCCCTGGTACCTCTGTGCTGTCTGAGAGCCAAGCTAGCCTTGCTCAGCTCTTTGGCGGCTCCTCCACAGGGACTACTGAGAAACACAACTCCCTGAGCTGCCGCACAAGCTCCCATTCAGGAACCATGTCTGACTCGGGACGCAACTCCCTCTCAAGTCTGCCCACGTACAGCACTGGTTGCAGCCAACAAATGGAACCAGTCAATATCTCCATGGGCCACATAAACCTCGACAATCATGGCAGTAGCAGTTCACGGGGCCTTGCCGGTCCTTCAAACTCAGACAGTGGCCGGTCGTCATCAAGCAAGAGCACGGGCTCTCTGAGTGGCCGTGGGCATCCTTCCTCTGATAGCGGCTCATGTGGTGGTCGTTCACCTGTGCACAGTGGTGCTGATGAAGCTCTACTTGTTCATGAACTTGAGGAGAAGCTGCGAGAACGAGAAGTTGAACTACAGCATTTGAGAGAGAGCTTGGATGAGAATGAGGTGGCCATTTGTCAGGTAATCATCAAGGGGGTCGTGTGTTCTTATTAATGCAGCAAGGCTGATAACAGCAGAAGAAACTCCTGTAAGTCACCTGAGGGGAAGATTGATTCTATTTTCAGATTATTGTTTCCGCTATGGGACAACTCTTGCTTGCGCACAGCATTTTGTTTCACTAAGTAGTTTCCACATGCAAGTGATATAGGCCTGTGATGTGGGTTTTCTGAAAAAAATCAAAATTGGGATTTTTTTTTTCTGGAAAAAAAAAGATTGGAATTTTTTTCCAAAGAATTATCTAGTGCTGTAAGTAAAACATGATGATTTAAGTTGTTTATTTTGAGTTGCATTCCGTAGACAAAGGTCAAAAGTACCTTATATAAGTTTATATCCCAATAGCAATTCAAACATGAAATGAAAATTTCTTTTGGAGGAAAATCAAGTGTGGTTTAAGTGTTATCTTCCACTAAATTCAGTTTTATATGGAAATTATTTTTATTGAAATAATAACTAAAAATGTAAAGCCAGTATAGCTTGTACTCTCCTTACATTGTCTAAATGTAAGGGGAAAAAATGAAACAATTGAAACACATTAATTTTTGCACATATGTAGAACTACACATGATGTTCTATGGATATGCCACAGTTTTCCACTCATTTATTTCAACAGAATTTCAGTTTTTTCTATAGAGGTCATTGAGTCACCTCAATTTTACAGTCACTCTGTGTAGTATCATGTGTGTTACTTGTTTGTTCAGCGTCAGATTGATGATTATAATATATTTTCTATCATGTTGGAAAAGATATCTAAAGAAGAATCTTAGGTTTGGTTTCATTTGGCCTGGATAGCCAATTAGGCAAATTCATAACTTCACTTTTATTTGGATTATTATTTGTATTTGGGATTCTTTTAAATCAATTAAATGTACATGTACTTTCACAAAAGTCCTATGGATAACCATCTGAAAAATATTAATTATAACTTAGTGCCATTGTAAGCAGAGTTACACCCTTATATGTCCATCAAAGTAAAGGGGGGTTAGAATGGTATAAGGATGACTCTGCCAAGTCTACTTAGTAAGTCTGCTTAGGATGGCTCTGCCAAGCTTGTCTTTATTTTGTACTGGCAGTAGAATTCTACTGTTAATTTGCTGAAAGAATGAGTCTATGTGGGTGCCACTGCTGCCTTGGCTTCACCCAAGGAGACCTCTCTGGTGAGCTCTGCCAGCTCAGCCAAGTCATCACTGGCCTCAGAAGGGTTGGAAGAGGTAGAAGCAGATCCCACCTCTGCCCTGGCTGGAACATTCTCTGCTCATTAAGGAGAACTCCAGCCACTTCCTTCCTGGCCTCAGACTCTGACTCCTTTTAAGGGGGTTGCTCTTCCTTCATTGGTTCCCTGGGTGTGAGAGTAAGCTTGCTTGGGATTGGGTCCTCCTCTTCCTGTCTGTCTTTGCTCTGTTTTCCTTCCTGTTCCCCCAGCTGCTGCTTTTCTTGAAACTCTCTTCCAAATCCCCCTTTCACCTGTGTGAGGGCAGCTGTCAGTTATCTGACTGACATCCCTACTCATGAGGGTGGAGTCTGGCTCTGCTCTACTTGGACTTTTGGCCCTTCCCCAAGTTCCTAGCCTGTCTTCTGCTGTGCTGGCTGAAGGAAGTCATCTCCTCTGCCTTCCCCTGGTCTGTTTCCTTCCGCCGCCCTCAGCCAGCCTCCACCACACAACCCTGTGGCATCCTGATGAACTCTGGGCCTGTGTGCTCGATCTGGCTCTCCTAGGGTAAGTGAGGCCAGGAGCTCCAGGACTGTTCCTAGTCCTGGACACATTAAAATTATGTGGAAAATTATGTGGAAAAATAAAGCACTGGAAATTTTTCTAAAGAAAATCCCATTTCAGAAAATGTTCTGCCCTAAATCTTTAGCATATAGTAGAGCTGGTAGATTTTGATTTAATGTATCGAATATATGAGCTCTCTTTGGGCATGGACAGGGCCAGCATCAACGTACCCTAGGGTAAGACAGCTACTGAGACCCTGAGGCATCCACTGCTACTGCCTCTGCCCACCTGCCTCCCCCTACGCTCATCTGCTTGCTTGTGAGCCTTCTTACCAGCCATTTTCATGGTGGTACACACCACTTAATGCTGCCAAGCAAGGAAAAACTTGAGGATGGTGTATAGTGATATTGTTTCCAGTAACAGCACTGTTAGCCACAGATACTCCTCAGCATTGTTGGGGAGAGCTGGGAAATGAATGAGTGGATCAGGGAAGGACACATGGGTAGGCAGTGTGGGAGGAGAGGTACACAAACAGGCAGAGGATTGGAGGGGAGCCCAAGTGCACTCCAGGTTTTGGTTGGCCCCAGACAGAATTTCCCTTTGGCACAGATAAGGTAAATGTAGCCTTCTTTTTCTGCCCGCATGTCTTTTGTGTGGGGGAGGGGACTCTTGTCCCAAAGTGTATGATGTTGATTAGGCACACAACACTGCATGTCTCATGAGCTTATCTTTGTTTGGAGTAGGCCCACGCCCTGACACCCACACACTGCTTCATAAAATGCTGTCAAAACATAATGCTAATTAAAGAACATTGTTGCACACATTGGATAATAATTTTCATTTCACATAGTTCCCAGTCTTTTATTTTTTTGAATAGCAATTTATTTAATTGTATTTATGGACAACCTATCTTAGTGGTACTTAAGGTGGGTTACAAAATATAAAAACAGTTCAGTTAGACAGTATAAACTAATTAGTAAACAATGAAGCAGGATTAAGATTACAGAATTAGAAAACAATGCAAACAAAACCGCCTGCATTTTGTTTCATAGTTTAATCTGAATCATCTAACAATACTTTTGGTTACCTGATAGGGGATTCAACTGCTGGGATTTTTCTGGTGAAGCATTTGTAGCAGGATCTGTATGCTTGCCAGATTGGCCGATAGATCCTTTGCTGTTGTCTGCCCACCAATATTCCTTGCTTACCTTTTCCATATTTCCCACCTGTAACAGTGCCCATGTCCCTTTCAAAATGATCTCCTTACATTCCTATGTAAGCATCCCCTGCCCAGCTGCCTGCTTTTTCTGTGATGTAGAATCCTATGATGAGGAGCAGAAGTTGCAGTGCCTTTTAGCAACTTTTTAATGTGGTGCAAAAGTAAGGAGAAAATAATTTGTGGGCAGTTCTCCCATAGGCACAGTCTGGTGATGCTCCAGAAGATGGCTGTTGGATGGCACCTGCATACCCTTTTGATTCCAACCAAGTGCTTTTTCTCTTCCATGTAGGTGTATGAGGAAAAGCAGAGGCGCTGTGAGGAGGAGATGGAAGAGCTGCGGCAGGACTACACCGTCAAGCTCCAGCAGGCAGCACAAAAAGCACAGCGCAGCCAGCAGGTGCTGCAGCTCCAAATCTTCCAGCTGCAGCAGGAGAAGAAAAAACTTCAGGAAGATTTTGCACAGCTGCTGGCAGAGCGCGAGTTGCTGGAGAAACGGTGTGCTTCCTTTGAGCGAGAACACACAGAGTTGGGGCCACGGTTGGAAGAGACCAAATGGGAGGTGAGCTGTGCTGGGGAAAAGGGGTTGGCATAGTGATAGGCCCCTTCCGCACATGCAGAATAATGCACTTTCAGTCGACTTTCAATGTGCTTTGCAGCTGTGTGGAATAGCAAAATCCACTTGCAAACAGTTGCGAAAGAGGATTGAAAGTGCATTATTCTGCATGTGTGGAAGGGGCCATAGTGTTTTCAGTGGCTTTCAAAGCCCTTATCCAGAGGGCTGTATCACTAGCAGCCTGAAGGTCTCCACTCAGTTGCCTCTTACCTTCTTTCTTCCAGCTGTTGAGGAACTCTCCGTGGGAGTGCCATGAGTGGTTCCTTTCTGATATGCTGAGTGGCAGAACTTTTCCTCACAGTGTTATTAACCCCAGGTTTGAGTGGTTGGGAAGTTTGCCTTTTCCCTCTTCCTGCAACATTTGTGCACTTCCTGGGATTTCCTTAGCCTTTCTTTAGTATTTTTCAAACCTGTTTTCCTGTGAAGTTTGGGAAAGATTGCAGCACAGCTTGGATAGCTGTTGTGTGAGCAGGAAAGTTTGTCTTTTCCCAGTTCTGCCCTCACATAAATAATTTCTCCTTCCCATGTTCCTGCCTCGGGGGGACTTCCTGAGAGTTTTGATGGGTTTTTTTTTAAATTGGAAGTTGGCATATTAATATAATGGTATATTGTTATATCAGTTGTTGGTAAAAACAATAATTGAAAAAATCCTCACCACTACTATGATGTTTATGGGGTGAGAAAATGGCCGCTGTAGGAACTGGGGAATGGAAATGAGGTGAAACCCACTATGTAGAAGCCCCATTGGTGCTGTTCTACATTAATAGCCACAGCAATCCTGGAGTCTTTCAGAAGAAAGTGTTGCCATGTTGGACAGCCCCTGTCTTTGGGGATGAATTATTCTAGTTGGTGGATCCTGGAAATTACTGCCAACAACCTTTTTAGGCCTTTTGCAAATCTTCAAATTCTCCCTCCTGGACTTGGTTCTGATGGTAACTCAGAAGATGTTCAGTGGTGAATAACAGAGGAGGGCATGCATTTGTTTCTTAGGGCAGAGTGATAACAAGCTCTTGGATGTCCCTTTCAATGGCTCGTGTTTCTTTCCGGGCCTTTGAATGCAGCTGTGATCTCACTGGCTTTAGCTCTGCAGCCTACTTGAACTAGAGGATACAGACAACCTCTTTCTTCTCCAGTGATAGAATCTGGGTCTTGGCTCTAGCTTCTTTCCAGTGATTGGATGCTTCTGTCTTCCACCAGGTATGCCAGAAGTCAGGTGAGATCTCACTACTAAAACAGCAGCTGAAGGAGTCCCAGGCAGAGGTGGTCCAGCGTGGTAACGAGCTGGTGCTATTAAGGGCTCAGCTGAGGGAAGCACGGGCTGAACTGCAGGCTAGTGAAGAGCAGATGCTGGGGTTGCAGGAGATGGCCCGCACCAAGGCTCTGGAGCTGGAAGTCTGTGCCAATGAGCTGGCAAGGCGCAAGAGCGAAGCAGATCTACTGCGTGAGAAGTTAGGGCGTTTGGAGCGTGAGCTGGATGGACTGCGTAGTGCCACTGGAGACCTCTGTCCCCTGTTGTCTGAGTGCGATGAAGCAAAAGCCCAGCGGCAGGCGGCAGACACCCTGCACGGTTTGCGTGCTCAGGCTGAACGGCTGCGTACAGAGCTGCTTTGCGAGCGGCGGCGTGGGGAGGAGCAACGTGAGGCTTTCCACTCCGAGCGGATTACCTGGCAGAGCGAAAAGGACCGGGTCATCCGTTATCAGAAGCAGTTGCAGCACAATTATATCCAGATGTACCAGCACAACCGTGACTTGGAACGCCAGCTGCGCCACCTCAGCCTAGAACTCGAGGCCCGGGACATGGATGAATATGAGATGCACGATGGAGAAGGAATTTGCTTTGAGGAGATTGCCGCTACTGAGATCTGAGCGTGCCTGGTGGAGGCCTAGTAAAAGGGCCATTTTGTCAAAAAGAGATTCTGACCACGGAAATTGGAGCATGCTCAGTAGGGGCCCCATCTGTACTGGAGAACTAAAAATGGAGTCCAGTGGTGGAGGGAATTACCTACTGTACAAGCACAGTCATGAGTCTCAGTAGGTTCCATCACATAACATGATTGAGGACCCAGTATGAGAGTACCCTGTCCAGCTCAAAAACATTCACTGCCATTGAGATGTGCCTAGAGCCAATAGGCAGCTCAGGTTGCTCCATGGGAGCAGGGGACCTGACAAAAGCTATACTCCTCTTCCTGTCCCTGTAAGGAAGGAAGGTAGCAGCAGCAGCACTGTTCCTCTTGTGCTATGCATACTTTGGGAAGCAGCACGTGAAAGCTGTTGCGCTGCAGGTCACAATTGCTACTTGTTCTCCCGCAAGGATGCTGGCTGGTGTGGTGGCGCACATCATCGCTCGCCTCCTATCCATGGTCTGGAGATAGGCTTGTGGCAGGATGGGTGGGATGGCTGAGTGGGGAGGCCATTGATTGGCCCTCTGCATTTATGAAGTGACCCAATTGACCCCTTCTCCCATCTCCATTGGCTGGCCATTAAGCAGAACTGACTGTGTGTTAATGGACAGTTAGCTGCTGATCCACTTAGATGATGGGAGGGAATTAGCATGACCTGCCTTGAGGCCTGCTGGTTTGAGAATATTTTTTTTAAAAAAAACCTGGATGCTGTTCTCTGATCTTCAGTCCGGCCCTGTACCAAACGATTTGAAAAACTCAGAAAAGCTGGATTCTATATGCCATGTAGGTTATACAAATAAAGCAGGTTTCCATATACCTGATCATTTTGCGTATTTAGTACAGCTTCCAGACACTGGATTGAATCCAGACTAAATTTTCCACTGATGGAGGTGGAGGTATAATTTCTGCCCATTTCCTCTTCCCACTTCAGACCCTCAGTTCATAAGCAGACTGGCCAAGTCACCTGGAGCATTCCCAGCGGGCCACTCCCCTGGGTTGAGCCAACCCAGTGGCAGCAGGGCAGCACTCGGCCCTTTCTAATCTGGCCCTTTCAAATCTCGTGAAGTGAGCGGGAGCCTGGTCCACCTAAGCCTCATGCAATGAGGGGAAATCAAGCTGCCCCTTCCCCTTCTGGGTGCATCTTGGCAGGGGCAGGGCAGGCAGGCTGCTTTTCCCTTCCTCCCTGGAGGAGTAGAGCAAGGCCGGTCTCAGTTCAGGCATCTTCTAGGGCCATTTCCCCTTCCCACTCTGCTCCTGCCTCATTTGGCCCCTTAAGGGTGCCCTGTTCGCCAGCAAAAGTGTTTTGTGGAACCAGTGGACTGCAGTGAGAGGCAGGGAGGCAAGAAAGTTCTGTTTGACCGATGGAAGTGCCTTCTGTTTGCAGAAAATTTAGTTTGGATCCAACCTAATCATTGTGAAGTATGAGATGCTTTTCAGGCTGCTGAATCTTCTCTCCCCCCCACCCCCCAATAGAAAATCTATTGGAAATGTGGGCAAATCCTGAATCTTCACAAGTACCTTCACTGCCAGAAGGCCAGGAAATGAAAGTACCAGAATGGATTCTCAAATTCTGTGTTGTGTGTGTCCCCAATGCTTGTGTGCAATGTCAGAATGAAGTTCTGGACTCCCCTGCCCTGAGCAAATATGGGCTGAAATTCCTGAGAGCATTTCCAAAAAGGCTAAAAGCCAAACCCATCTGGACCTGCATGGTAGATTCTGACATATGCTTTTCCTTTAGGGGACTTGTGCTGCTTCATCACTGTGCAATTTCGTGTGCAAGGGGACTGTGCTCACTGTGCAATTTCCACACACACTCACAGCCTCCCTAATTTTCTGCTCCACTCCCACATCACTGATTTTCCCCAAAGGATTATTTTTATAAGATCTACCCAAACATTTGAACTACAACTATGTGCAGGTGCTTGCCTTGATTCCTGGGGGTTGGAATGTTCCCATACTGTTGAGTCGGCTGAGACTCTTGCCAGGACTTTGTGCTGTTTGCCAGTTCCACCTGTGTGGATTCCTTTCTGCGTGGGGCCAGGGAATATACCCATGCTTGTTTAGGAAACTATATGAGAGTGCCTTTCCCTTTACTGCCTGCATCTTTTCCCGCTGCCAGCTCCACAGTTGTTTGAGTTGAGGTCCAGTGGTCCCAAGTGTTTTAAGTTCCCTTCTTATGTTACCTGTATTGCTTTCCTCTCAGGGTTGTTTGTCAGAGTGCCCTGCCTGAGAGTGGATGCTGGCCTCCTTTTCCTTGGAATGATGTAGGATAAGCTGGTGTTCCCAGAAATCCCAGTCTCCAGTTTCCTTCTATAACTGAGCTCCATACCAAATCTTGTTTGGTTATTCTGAGTACCAGGTTCCTGTGTTTCAGTCCTTCCTGGTTTCCACTGGGTGTTGTTCTGCTCTTGGGCTTTATTTCTGCTTGATCTGAACAATTGAACACCAGAGTGCACCTGAGTACACAGCATCTTTTTTAAAAGCCTGACAGTTCATCTATACCCGAACCAGATTCACTGGCTGTTTTTGGCTGTGGAGAAAGTCCAGGCTTATAGCTCATTCCCCTGCCTTGACCTTGGAGTGATCAGTCACCTTCTTTGCAGGACTCATCTTCAGAGAACAGCATTCCTGTTGGTGGAGAGGGAAGATAACCTTTATCCTCCTCTACTGCCTAACTATGGGGTACTGATGCCTGCAGGCTGCTTGATAGGTGTTGTGAGAAGTTTTGAGCTGATGTTCTTCTTCTTACCCTGTCAAGACTCTGTCTTCTGAGGTGGGGGGAATGCCTTTTCCAGAGGGCATGAAGAAGCAGCCCAGTACTCCATAAGGACCAAAATGTACTCTGTTGGAGAAGTGTACCCTTTTTCCTCAGGCTGACTAAATAAGGAAAATGCATATATATCCCTATAGTTACCAAGAAGTTTGACAGTAGAAGTTTGACAGTAGAACCCAGTACACCTGAACCTTGGGGCCATGGAATGGGATTGAGTTGTTCACCTATCCACCCCATACAAGAAACAGTAGAGAGCTATGCAAATATTGCTTTGAGTGTCCGTGATATCTCACCTTGCACCATGTCCCTCCAGCTGTGTTTCTATATATACATGAATGCTTTATGTGCCCACTGTGTCAAGTTGGCTAAATGTCATCAGCCCATTGCCTGTGCCAATGTAAACAGGGAAACCTCTCCTACAGTGGCAGTGTGCTGAATGCAGCCGGAGCCCCACATATCTGGGCATCTTGTTTACACCATTCTGGGAATACCATCATCAGTTCTGGGGTATTTGCCACATTGGGTTAACTTTAGCTTTACAACCTCCTCTTTCTCTGCATGCATTAGACTCGAGATGTTGATGGACGGGGGTGGTCAGAAGGGCGTGTCGTTAATGTACCTCTAACCTGCTTGCCAGGGATCTTCCATGTTAATTTAGGAGATTTTGTGCATTCCGTGCGAAGAGGCAATCCTCACCCACTTCCACCCCAGCCATTTTTGTGCCCTGCTGCCCACAGCTTATGGAGAATGTAGGTTGCCGGGGGTGGCGGGGGGCACACATCACTAGACCAAAGGAAAAAACTTGGTGTGTGTCATTTCTGTGACTGTTGCTGACCTGTCCTTCCACCTTTCCCTCACTACCCCCAAGTTCTGGCACCACTTTGTGTTTCTTTTTATTTTCTGAAATTGTATATTTTTCAAGCTGTGTAAATTTCTTGTACAAACCAAAAGAAGGTATGAATTAAAAAAGAAAAAAAGAGACTCTGTGTTTTTAAGAAAAGCCACTTGGTGATTTGATGGGGTGGGGCGGGGCACACAGAATATGGGACACTAAAGTCTTGGTGGGCTGGAAGTGTTCTGATGGAGGAGGAGGAGAGGGGCCAAGTGGCTGTGATGGAAAGGAAGAGAAGCTCAGGTTCTTCTCCAAAGTAGGAGTTGTGTTACACTCAAATGCCTAACATTCTTCTTGCTGCATAGAGGCCTCTGGCCCAGTACATCTTGCATCACTCCCAGGATAATCCTTTCCCTTCACTAGACTTCTCTGTTAGTCAACAGTGTACATGTGATTGAAAGCTGCCACAATGTCATCAGTGGCCCCAGCTTGGAGATCCTCTGCAGCTGGTCCCATCACAGAGAGTTCCTCTTCCCTCTGGCTCTGAGTTCCCTGCTGGTTGAGAAGAGTAGAGAAAAAGAATTTGGACTTCAACCCCGCCTTTTTCTCCTGTAAGGAGACTCAGGTTGCCGTACAAACTCCTTTCCCTTCCTCTCTCTACAACAGACACATTGTGAGGTAAGTGGGGCTAAGAGAGTTCTGAAGAACAGTGACTTAAGTGCCCAAGGTCACCCAGCAGGCTTCATGCGTAGAAGTGGGGAAACAAATCTAGTTCACCAGAGTCTGTTGCTCATGTGGAAGAGTGTGGGATCAAACCTGAATAAAGTGAATAAAGTCCACCACTCTTAACCACTACACCATGCTGGCTCTAAGCCAGCGGTTCTCAACCTGTGGGTCGCGACCCCTTTGGGGGTCAAACAACCCTTTCACAGGCGTCACCTAAGACTCTGCATCAGTGTTCTCCATCTGTAAAATGGATAAATGTTAGAGTTGGGGTCACCACGACATGAGGAACTGTATTAAAGGGTTGCGGCATTAGGAAGGTTGAGAACCACTGATCTAAGCCTTGAAGTTACCCTGCTACATGCCATCTGCTGGTACTGCTGCCAATTTGATCCTTCCTCTTTGTGGATTTACCATTATAATTTCACAGGAATTAATTGTGTCAACATTAAGCCCAGTTATTTGTTTTTATTATCTGGCTGGATCTAGGATTCCTGCCTCCTCTATTTAGAAGTGAAAAAAAGATTCCCTACTCATATGTAGACATATGGGTAACATTCAAATGGTAGTGCTCCCAGCTCTGCACCAGGTACTGATGTCTCTTTACAGGCCATTGTACAGGCTTCCCTTAGATGCAGCTGGACTTTTCATCCAAACACATCTGCTCACAGGAGAGAGTCGCATGATGTTTCACATGCCAACTCTTTCCCACCTTGCACAGCAGAGGCTCCCTCCTGCCAGGCCTCAGCAGGAAACTTGTTGCCAGACTTCTTGTAGAAAAGCCGCTGTCCCAGTTGCATCTGTTCATTAGCATCTGCTTTGTTTGCAGTATCCATGACACACCTGATTCTTAGGGGAATCCCTCTGCTCCGCCATTCACCTGTATTTCCCTGATTCTTCTTGAACCATGGCTTCCTGTAATTTGGAAGCTGTCACTTTGTCGAGCCCTCAGGTTGCCGGTTTACTTAACCTATCTGGTGTAGCTATACTGAGCCACTAGATAGGCATAATGAACAAGTCCTCGGCTTACGGCGGGGGGCTGCAACTCCTAGTTTTTCAGCTGGTCACGTTCTTCAGGGCAAGTTCCTTTGTCTAGTGTGTTATTTCATGTCCTTCGGCACCTTCACCACAATCTCCATGGGCTCCCTAGCTTTATTGCGATAGGCCTGACGGATGATCTCTACTGCTCGCTGGTGTGTGACGTTCTGCAGGCTCTCTCCTTCCACTGCAACCAACTCATAGCCAGCCTAGTAAAGGTCAAGGAAAAGAGAAATTAGGAAGCTGAGGCCTGGCCTCCCCAAATCTTGTGATTTTACAGCAAGACACATGATAGTGATTAAGCACGTCCTTCCTTGAAGAGGCCTGACATGGCTCCAAGGGGAAGATAGTCATCCTGTCCCCTGGGAACTCAAGCAGCTGACTCCCAAATAGCCAATTCCATTCAGGAGAGAGAAGACGCTAGAGCAGGGGTAGGGAACCTGCGGCTCTCCAGATGTTCAGGAACTACAATTCCCATCAGCCTCTGTCAGCATTGGCCATGCTGGTAGGGGCTGATGGGAATTGTAGTTCCTGAACATCTGGAGAGCCGCAGGTTCCCTACCCCTGCGCTAGAGAATGTGGCATTTTGCAGTTGTGCCCTTTTCAGATCTCTATCAATCTTAGCATCCAGTGTAAGCTGGAGATACAACCAGACATTTGGAGGATGCCATACTGACTCCAGTTCAGTACTGGGAGAAATCCAGTGTCATAGGATGCATAGGGCAATTAGGAAGGGATGGGGAAGGTCATAAACCCACTTACAAATGGAAGCAGAGCATTTATAGATGTGTTTCTCAAATTGCTTGGTAGGGGATAAATAAAGGAGTGGGTTGAATCCAGCCAGCTTTTTCTCACCATCTGGCTTAAATCTCCTCCATACTATAGCCCCCATTCCACACAGGCCTCATGATCCCCAGCATAGTCTTCTGGAGTGCTCAGAGTGGACCTCTCCAGAACAGCAACAGAAAATCTGGCTGGATCTGCCCCAATGATTTAAACATGGTTACTTGGAGGCATGCTTGGGTTCCTTGAACAGAAGATCATTAATAGAGGACATGTTAATCTGAAAGATACGTTGCCTGCCATGACTAATTTCCCTCTGAAAGGAGCAGCTGGAGGAGGGAGCCGAGCAACAGTGATGTCCAAACAGGCCAGAGCCTCCCCTGCACCTTAAAATAAGCCCCCAAATATTTTCATATGCCATGGTTCTACAACAAAGTTTCAAGGCTGCTGATGTGGCGGGGGGGGGGGGGGTCTTAGGTACCTTATGGAGGACGAACTGTGAGCTTAGGCCCTGTTTTTGCAAGTGAGGGTACAGCAAAGGCACAGTAGGGCAAAACAGCTCACCGAAGCCCATTAGAGAGCTAACAGCACCAACATAACCTGCATCAAGAGTCTGTACAGTACATATGCAGGCAGCACTAACTTAAGTAATCCCATCTTTGTCCCTTCGCAACCTGTATCTTTTTTTAGTAAGCTAGAAACTTGTAATCCAGTAGAGGGACTAAATCTGTGGATTGTATAGCAAATGAACCGAGTTGAAAGGTGAGAATATCCTGCTCTGTTTTCTGTCTGCCTGATGACTTTATTGCTGGACTTGGCAGGTAGGGGTCAGCACAGGAGCCATGATGAAGCTGTGGCAGCCTTTCAGCTCTGGCCTGTCAGCCCTAGAGGACCAGTTTCACCTGTGATTCTAGTCAGCTTTCCCCATTTCTTCCTGCTGCAGCAACCTGGCACAAATAGGCTTTTCTCTGGGCCACCTGCTGAACTGGGCCCACAACTCCCTCAGTGAAGAGGCCATCAAAGGGGAAGCCTAATTATAGCTGCTTCTGGGGTCTGAGGAACAGTCGCTTGGTGGGCGGGCAGGCTAGCCAGGGCCCACAATAGCTCTTTGTTGGTGCCGAGCTCATTACAGAATCCTTGTGAAATGCTGCAGAGTGCCCTTGAACCATGAGGGGCTCTGGCACAAAGAGGCATGTATGTGTGTGTCTCTGCCCCCAAGCCCTCATTATACCATCCCGCACAATGAATTTTGTTTTGTGTGAGTGGTAGTGAGGTTTTTAAAGGAGTAGAACTGGACCCCAGAGGTTGGTGTCAAAGGAGGAGCACAGCAGAGACATGTAGCCCTTTCACCCTGGTCAAGGATGCAACGTTGCTTGCTCCAATCAGGTTTGGAGCAGTGGAGGGAACATGCTTGGCCTGGTCCCCCATTATGCACTTTTGTTTTGGAGCTAGGAAGTTATATAATTTATACTGCAACCCCAAACAGAATTGCACTGACAATGGGCTTACAAGAAAGATCACTCTTTTGTCACTGTGGTTAACAAAATTTGAATTTCCCCTGTTCTATGGAATAGTGTATCTGTCTATTTAATCCTTCTGTGCAATTCTGGTGACTCCAGAGGAAGAATAAAATGGAATAAGGAATAAAATGAGGCTACTCCATTCCTGCCCTGCAGCTTTTTATTTTTATTTTCTGTCAAGTCACAGCTGACACACAATGACCCCATAGTGTTTTCAAGGCAAGAGACCTGGGGAGAAGGGGTAGGGGGATAGGGGGGCTGTCATCTAGACATGGCCCACCCACCCTGGGGAGGAGGGGAGGGGGTAATTTGCCATTGCTAGCCTTTGCATCATGCTTCTGGTGTTTGCTGGAAGTCTCCCATTCAGATATTTGCCAGCGTTCAGGCTGAGTGTGTGTGACTGGCCCTAGACCACCCAGTAAGTTTCCATGGCAGAGTAGGGATTCAAACCAGGGTTTCCCAGATCCTAGTCTGACACCTTAACCACCACACCACACTGACGCTGCAGCTCAGCTGACAACTAATGGGAAAGTTCCTTTTTATCCTGATTGCATTGAGATTCGGACTGTACTGCTGAAATTGTACACGTAGGACTGGTACAGTAATGTTTGGAGCTGATAAGCTGAAATCTCATTTTTAATAAGCATCTTAATAATGAAACTATTTTTCCTCTTGGAAACCCAGTTAGTCCCATTTATGCTTTATGCATTTTGCATTGAAATAATTTCATTAATGCATTCCACATTGCAATGGATTCTGCATAGTTAAGTTTGCTTGCATATTCAAAAACTGTGATTGCCATGAAAACAGTCAATTTATGGTAACAGGAAAAGATAAAATGTAGTGGGTAATGCAAGTTGATGCTATTTCAGGCAGCAAAATCATCTGCATGTCCACTTGGGAGTAACACTTGGATTTACAACTGAGTAAACATGCAGAAGCTGACGCATGTAGAGGGACAGATTGTTTGCACAGGAGGAGAAGAGGAGAGCAGTGCCAAGCATGTGGGCATTTGGAGAGAAGAGGGTTTGTGCTCTGTTCTGACACAAACTCCCTTGTGTGACCTTAGACAAGTGGCTTCCTTGCAAGGGATGGGAGCGAAAAGGAGGCGGCTACTCCCGCTCCGCTGTGAACTGAGCAGGGAAGAAGCTGGCTGTGCAAATCCTGGCTCCCACTGGAGTTTCTGAAGCAATTATTTTTATACTCTAGCTGGCAGAAATTCTTTTGCAGGGGAAAGGAAAGAGGAGTAACTGTTGCTATAATACTTTGCCCCATGCTTGCAGGAGACCAACATGCTGATACAACAAGCAGAGAAAGAATAACCAATTATGCAGCCATCTGGGCCATCTACTCCTGAGTGGGTCTTTGCTGTGGTGTCAAAGCGGGTGGTTCAGCAGCTGCAGCATTCGGCTCAGCTGCTGCAGAGGAATACCTGGGAAGTAGGAGCCCTCCTCTTTCTGGCTGCCCTGTAGATGAGGTACAAAGGGACCTCAGCCCTTCCCTCCCTGCTGCTCCTGTTACCTCCAGTTTTCCACTCAGGGATGCTGCTCCCCCAGGAAAGATCTTCTCAATCTTCACCACTGGCTGCACTTTGGACTCGATTCCACCTGATATGCTGATTCCTGAAAAGAATAATAATTCTATGAGGAGTGGGGAACCTGGGCAAGGGAGGCGTGACTGTGCCAACATAGTGATTGCCAGCACTGTCATGCCCTTTGGACAGCAGCTGCACTAACATAGTGGGTGTCAAGAAGTCTTGGACATGACAAAGGCAATTGTTGGTCTGGACAAGGCAAGGCTCTGAAGTCTTTCAGATTGGTTCAGTCCGCCACTTCATGATGCCCATACCCTTTACCTGATCACTCCCTCCTGCATTCCTGAATATTTGCAGGGATACTTTTGTGGCAGTGAGGAGGACAACTTCCAGTATTGACTTTCTCAGTATTGGCTCTCCATGAAAAGTGGGAGAGAGTCCTACTGCCTTATACTCAGGGTGACTAACAAAGCAACGTCACATTGCAAGGACACAGAAAACATCATTAACAGTCCATCGACAAGATAAAATCAGTGCATGGATTTAAAAATGCACAAGCTAAAAAGGCAATCTTTCACTCTCTGCCGAATACCAACTGAAACAAAACAGCTGTACGCACCCTCTGAAATACAGTGAGTGAAGGCATTCATTATGCCCACTCTGGTAAGCCATTCCAGAGGCCCAGACCCACAACAGAAAAAGCCTCTGGCCCAGCCATTGCCATTCAGACAATCCTAAAAGAGGGTACTACAGCAAGAAGGCTGCCTGAAGTGTATAGCTGACAGGTGCAGATAGAGTGGGAGATGCAGTTTGATAAATATGAGGTCCCTCTTATTATCGCTTACAGTCACATTTTAATTACATCCTTCTAAGGTGTTCAGTGCATTTATGGTTCTCCTCTCTTTCATTTTATTCTTGAAAAGTCCCAGGTTGAAGGTCCAGATTAGAAAAAAGACTGGCCAAAGGTAAACCAAAATGCTTTATGGCAGAGCAGAGGTCTGAACCTAGATCTCCCGTCACAATCCAAAACTCTGCTCTGCTTCTTTTTCCAGTCTTCTACACTCTAATGGAGAGGTTGATAGACTCCCCAAGACTTATGGTCCCCCCCCCCCCGCTGCCTTAGTCTACAGGAAAGTGGACATGAAATCTGGTTCACTATATGTGAGCATAAACACAAGATGGCAAGCCATTACAATTCTGTTGCCTTAACCAATAGAGGTAACAGACACAAGCATTAATGGAGGGGAGGTGGCTTAAAAGTAAATCTATCTCATGTATTCAAGCTGAAACTCATCATGACCTGACGTTTTGAGAGATGCGACCTGTCATGCTTCCCTTGATCAGACCATCAGGGAGATGAGGGCTTGCCCTTCCCACTCCAGTTTGACAGCATGTGGGTTCCTAGTTCACTTGCAGAGCATTTCACATCTTTACTTACCCAGCGACTGCTTGTTCTTGGGCAGACGGACAGTGAGCAGCTCATATTCCTCCTTAATATCACTGGTACCATTTTGAACAAGACCATCTAGGATTTCATCTCTCGTCTCTGCTTGAACCCCCTTGCTAGTCGTTTGGACTTCTTTGAAGAGATGTGAGAGCAGGGGCCTAGCTTTGCGTGGCCTGTTGATCACAGAGTACAGGGTATCCTTGGCAGGCTGGGCTTCCCCACGTGGCCCCCTCAGTGTGGCTTTGCCGTGGCTTGATTTTGGTGTACGAGGCTTCCCTCGGCCAGGCCGCCCATCGCCCTGCTCTGACACTTCCTTGGTGGGCGCTGTGGAGTTTGTTGACATTTCTGTGGTCTTATTTACCAGCCAGTTGGGTTGGTTGCAGCTAGCAGCTGAGGAGAGGCCACTTTGGGAGGTGTAGGCATCCACTGGCACATCAGGAAGAGGGGAGTAGCTTCGAGGGCGAGTCCGTCTGGGGCTGGGAGGGACCTGCAGCCTTTTCATCCCGTCATTCAGTTCTGCTGTCTCCTCTTTGTTGGTCACTGGCTTCAGAAGGAAACCACCCTTGAAATCTGCCATCAGAGTTACAAGATGTTACCATAACCATCATTTCGTTTCTATCAGCTCTTTCAGGCAATGCTTGGAACTGCAGAATTTTATCATAAACAACATATCCAGTATCTATATGCCTGAAATGAACTTTCTATAGTGTTGAAAAGGTCGGACTGTGAGTGAACATTAGGCTCCACAAAAACCAATTTTTAATGGTTAATTTTGTTGACTGCAACTGTGATTGAGTTTTGGGGCGCTGATGCTAATTTGGTTTTCAGAACTAAATATACCCCTCCACAGTGCCTAGCAATCATTGTTCCCCAGTACTTTGTTGTTCATTACCCTTCAGCTGAGGAGTTGCCTTCTGTCAAGTCAGACCAATGTCCTGCTAAGTCAGTCCTATGCTATGATTGGGATTGACTTTCCAGGGTATCAGAAAGACCCCTTACAACTGGGATGTGACGTCCCCTGAGGTGCCTGAGGAACTTGGGTCCCCTCCCTTTCCTCTTTCCATCTACAGCTTCCCAGAGTAGCCCAAATTCTGCAGAAACCCAAACAGTGCATCTATAAAACATTCTATAAAAATTAATGTTTGTTTAATCTGGCTAATTTATTCTGAAGACAGACTTCAAAGTCTCTTGTTACAATTATGGGCAATGTTTCAGTTTCTTCTCTGCATCAAATGGGCAAGAGAAGGAACCATAAAGATAAAGGTAGAGGACTCACCAGGCACTGGAGTGATAAGATATCTCTTGGGAGGTGTTTCATGTTGTGCTGAGCGGAGAGCAGGTGACCTCGCTGTGAACAAAGAAAATTAGTAAATTGATGGTTCCTCTGTTTTCTTTTGCATAGGCTGACTCCGCTCTCTTGTCACTTTCTTTCAGTTGTAATTTTTTTTCATGCTTAAGGATGTCTGGAAGTTATGCTAGTTTTCTCCAGAAGCCCAGCTGTGCTCAGAGAAACGCACCTTGTGCATGCTCAGAATCACTGAGTGCTTTTTTACTTCTTGCCTCAGCTTCATTGTTCAGTAGGTTAAAATCAGGTAGGGGGTAAGCAGGGAAGTTAAAAGTGCCCAGGGGCGAGTCAAGCTGAGTGGCACCTGCAATGCCGCAAGCCAACACTTTAGGGCCACTCAACTTAGGCTTGGCTAGTGGTGCCAACACTGGGGACTGGCTCACTGCCTCCTCCTGTGTGTCACAGGGGGCAGAGCTACTGGGGTTTGGCTCTGTTTGCTCCTGGACCTTCAGGGCAGTGACCCACCAAAAAATCTCCCTGTGAATTGACTGGCAGCCTGCCCCTGAAAACAAGGCTGACCCTTGAGGCTACTGAGGGTGGGCATTTTTCAGGGCTCATGGATCAGCAAGGTTACCTTTTACATGGAGCACCCAAGAAGTTCAGAGGAAGCAGAGGAGAATACTCATTTGGCACTTGTAGTTTCCTATACAAGAACTCACAAGATTACACAGCTGGTGCTGGTTGAAGGGTTTAGACAAAATCTTGCTAACTTTAGCAGTCCTTGCTGAAGCTGCCCTGTAACTTTCTTCACAGCATCACCCTCAGTCTGAATGGGGGCCACAGCATCACAGAAGCTGGAAGTCTGGGGCTGTACATGGGATGGATGCTTGCCAGGCTGCAAGTGGCACAAATGCCACTTTTGTCCCAAGGCAATACCATTACCAAAGCCATTCAGCCAGGCAAAAAACACTGCAAGAAAGACTGACTTGCCTGCGTGTGTTTGATAAGGAGCATGAAATGGGAATGTTATTTGGAACCAGTGGTTTAAAATATTCCTCTGCTGGCTACACTGAGATTTTTTTTGTCCTGACTTACTTTTGATTAATAGACTTAGATGTGCTTTTCCTGCTGGAAAACATTTTCTACCAACACTGTTCTACAACCCTAAAATAAAACATTCACCACACCCAGAATATAAATGGTTCGGGAGCTTTCAGTCAGGGAACTTCTCCGACATCTTCCCTACCTGTTCTGCTCTTCAGCATGTCGTAGGCTTCCAGCTCCATGGGTATAACCCTGCTGTCGAAATGGGCTAGGTCCGTGGGGGAAATCACACTCCTGCAAAAATGTTAAGAGAAGTTCTTAACACCTGTTGAATAATTGACTGTTTACCATAGCTTTGGGGGTGGGGGCAACATTTTTGCAAGTGGAAGTTGTAGCTGCAGGCCTGGAAGCCCCTGGCAGTGCAAAAGCCATGCACTGCTTGTCCCCCAAAGATGGACGGTCCCTGACTGTCAGGTCCTGTGTCATTCAGATGATCAAAGCAACCCTGTTTAGATTATTATTGTACAGCTTTAGGGTGCTCTTATTGTGTTGTTGATTGCTCCCAGGTTTGTTCCCTCCCGCCACTCATGATGTGGCTGCAAAGGCTGTGCATGGCCTTTTCTTCATACATGGTGGCACCAACCCACCTCTTTTAGGCAAGAAGTAAATCCCTCAGTGAACTTGAGTCATATATGCTGAGCTGAAATTTTGGCAACATCCCTTACCCAATTCCTTCCCTTTAGTACCTATCCAAGGTATTTTGGAACCTGCCCATTTCCTTCTATTCTCACCTAATATCCTTGTCCCCTTTATGAGGAGGCAAGGAAAAAATGCCTGTCACATCTACTACACAAAATGACATATTGTTCTGATAAAGTTTGTTGTGAAAAACTATTACAAGATAAGAAGGAGAATATTACTAAATGGGTAGCAAAATTCTGTCTATACATTATGAAAAAGAAAAAAATAATCTGAATATGGTATCCCCCTTAGATATTTTTATTTTGGGTGCTGTGTGGTTTCCGGGCTGTATGGCCGTGTTCTAGCAGCATTCTCTCCTGACGTTTCGCCTGCATCTGTGGCTGGCATCTTCGGAGGATCATCTGAAGATGATCCTCTGAAGATGCCAGCCACAGATGCAGGCGAAACGTCAGGAGAGAATGCTGCTAGAACACGGCCATACAGCCCGGAAACCACACAGCACCCAAGTGATTCCGGCCGTGAAAGCCTTCGACAATATATTTTTATTTTGTTTAGTATTTTTATGCTGTTTGGTGTGTTTACAAAGTATAATGATATATAGATGGATAGTGCTGGAATACGGGAGAGAGATCTGCATTCTTGTTTTGTTGTAGATATTTTGGAGTTTTGTAATATATTTGGTCATTGACTGTAAATAAAGTCTTCTTCTTCACCTAATATCCCGGACAAGCAGCAATTTCTCAGGCCGGTCAAGAATTGCCAGCAGTGGCCTCACCAGATCTTCTATCCCTCCTTCATGGATGTACTGTGGGCAGAAAGTAACCATCAGCAGAGACTAAACAGCTGTTTCATGTTGTCATTCAGTTTTGGATACCATACCTGTAGCCGAGTATTCACTTCACAGCAGTTCTACTCTGTTGACTGAATTCCTCAGAAAGAGTCACCTACCAGCTCATTAAATTAGGCTTCTTGTCCAGTCATGATTCCTCAAAGGGGTTACAAATAATGGGCCACTGTGGCCTCTCCAAAGGCTGCAAACCTCAATTATAGTGTTCACAGATGTAAATAAACACAAACATTTAACGTCTGCATTAAGGGAGTAGCTGCCTTGATGGCTGTTGCTAACTGTTTTAAACATTAACGTTTTAGTCCTGCCTTCATCACCTAACAAATATCTTTTTTAAAAGAAGAGAGACCAGGTGCATTGCTGATTCAGGGTTCCAGACTGTCTCTGAAAATCTCTCCCCCCCTCCCCCACACCAATCCAAAAGCATTTGGTAGAAAACAGTTTCTCAATCATATCAGTTTTAGAGCTCCCTCTAATGGCTGCTGGACACACTGAAAGCTGGCGAGAGTGAGCAGTAGGAGATACCAGTAGGCTAAACTGCAGGGAAATTCATCAATACTGTAGGAATTGTCTGACTGAAATGCAGACTAAGTGAAATTAGGTTGGGTTATTGTGATCTGCCTTACCATATCTTCATCCTAAACCATTGGCACAGGGCAATAAAAGTAAGCCAACACACAGTTTGCCTCAGGAAAAATGTACAAACGTACAGCAAAGTCTCACCAAGGCCAGTGTCTGTAAGGAAGTGACTGGGAGAAGAGATGAAGAGCAAAGGCTCTGTGTGGTTCAATTGCAACTGAGAACAGAATGAGACAATTGCCAACTTTTCAGCCTAAGCAGACTTTTGAATTAAAAGGGAGACTGGCTCTTTGAGACCCCACTCCTGTGTGTGCCCCTTACCCGGGTGCAGTGCCTCAGCACAGCTGCCACCTCGTCCTCCATCAGGAGCTTCCGGGCCATGTCCTCAATGAGCATCAGGTGGCTTTCATGGTCCATGCTGTGCTCACTGCCATTGCGCTGAGGGGATGATAACGATGAATCTCTCAGACCCAGAGAGATTAAGGCACAGCCTTTATCTGGGAAGGAGCAGCAAAGGAGCGTCAGTGCACAAACAACAGTGAGAAACAAAACATGGTGAGGGCATGAACCATCCAAACCACCAGAACATGCACGTGCCAGGGACTGCAGCTGCCATGACTTTGAGGCAAATATTCATTTCCCACATGCACTGCTGTCATAAGACAGTTTGTGTGGGCAGTGGTTCATGTGCTGGATTTAGGTGTGGGGAACCTGGGTTCAGGTCCCTGCTGAATTTGTGAAACTTTGAATCAATCTATTGCATATGGCAGAAGTTGATCAGCACTTTGCTTCTTGGATGATGACTGGGATGGGCATCTCTGTTTCTGCTATTATGCTCTGGGCATCCCAGAGTGATACCAGCAATGCAGGACATCTGTCCGGGTTCGACTGCAGCACCCGGACTTACCCCACTGAGTCCCGCACCAGCTGGCACTGCGGGAGATAGGAAGGCAGCAGAGGAGCCTCTTGCAGGGAAGGCCTCAGAGGCCTCAGAAGCCTTGTTCAAAGGGGAAGGCAGGGGAGGCTTAGGCCCAGCAAGCTCACAGCTGAGGCAGCTGTAGAAGATGGGCTGAAGAAGCAGCTCAGACCAGGCAGGGTCCGCCCGCCCACAGCTGAGGTGGCTGGAGAAGATGGGCTGGAGAAGCAGCTGGGATGAGGGAGAGGAATGAGAGGGCAGAAGGTATTTAAGGAAGTGGGAAAGGGTGAGTCTGGAGCTGCCGCTGCAGCAGGAAATGTGGGTGGTGGTGTGAAGAGACAAGGGAAAGGGACAGCTCAATGGTGGGAAGTGGGAAGGAGGGAAGAGGACCCTGAAGCCCAGACCCCCTTTGAGAACCTAGTCCCTGGTTCAAGCTGATCCTCACCCCGTGCAGTAACAGGGTGGGAGTCGTTCACACAAGCTGTAAACACCTCTCCCTGTGAGGCCACAGGGGAGAGACAAAGCCCTGGAAACTCCTCTCCCTGTGAAGCAACAAGGGAGAGAAAGGGAGGGTGTGAAAGCTCAAGCTAGACAGGGGAGGCAAGGAGGCCTGCTAGGAGGAGGGTGGCGTGGGCAAGGGCTGCCCCGTACACCCAGTGCTTTGTGGGCAGTGTGGTTTCTTGTCCCATTGGGCCAATGGGGAGAGTCATCGTCTGGGGAGACCAACCCCCAGGTTAGGGAGGAGGGAAGGATACACCACCCAAAGAGCCTGGGTGAGGGGGGTGGGGAATGCTACAACATCCATATTGGGAAAAACCACACACACACCACAAACAAATAAGTTGGATTTGGACCATGCAACTCAGCAAATATTGTGAGCTTGGCAATACACTGTGAACTTGTAAACTCTCTTGTTTTCCCTAATTGAAGAAGGGCTTGTTCTCATAAACACTGTAATCTAGGGAAAAGTCTAATGTGTTTTGAGTTCCAGACATAGTAACTCGTGATGTAACATACTGATGGTAGCTCAGAAATCTCTTCAAAATCTCTTGAACGGGAAACAGGATATTATGATTTTTGTGGCTTGCTTTTAGAGACAAACCACTTGTGAAATATGGTTGCCATCTCCATTGTTGGGAAATTCCTGAAGATTTGGGGAGAGAACCTGGGGAGGGCAGAGTCGAGAAGGGGAGGGGCCACGCCAGGAATGTGATGTAATACAGTTCACCTTCTAAAGCTGCCATTTTCTCTAGAGGAGTGAATGTCTCTAGTCTGAAGATCAAGAGTAATTAATGGAGAACTTCAAGTTCAAGTTGGAGAATGACAAACCTTGTTGGTTTCAGCATTTCGTGAATTTGTTTCTTTCAACATTGGGGAGGCAGGAGAGATGGCTCAGAGCCAAGCTGCTAGGAAAGGACCAGGGCTAGCTCTTTTCTCCTGCATTGTCCTGTCCATTTTGTAGCCATCTTTCTTACTTGCAGGAGTAAAAGCATCAGGAGAGGAGAAATGGCACGGAGGGGAAGAGTTACGTTCACTTTTCCCCAATCCCATGGCTCCCACAAGCCAGATAAACTCTCCCCAATAGTTTTTGAGGTCCAAGTTTCACATCTGGTGTTCCAGTCACAAAATGTCAACATCATATGTAGTTCTCTGTTGGTAAGCACCTGAATCTACCGACCGTCCAGAACTTCCACTCTCTCCATTGAGCACCAGTGCTATTCTGTAGAGGACATTTGGGTGGCACCACACCCAAGATGTTGCAAGTGAACATTGGCATTAACACACACACACACACAAAGCCACATGCTTCTGGCAAAGGCACAACCTGCACTCTGCTTAGTTACCCCGTTTAAGACTCCGGATAACAAACTTCTGGACGCCACTGACTACAGGCAAGGGAAAGGATGGAAGAGGAGAACAAAGATGTAGTCATAATCCGCAGAATGTGTGAAGAAAGGGGCACTCATGTTGGACTGGGCTGTGTTGGGCTTCACACAAAAAAAGAAAAGTGAAAGGTTGTGTCGGCACAAGGTATTTTGGGAACACAATCTTTCATATGTCTGATCCCAGTAAGCTCAAAAGCATCAGTGTTTCACCTGTATTCGCTTTCTATCACTCTGCAATGCAGCACCAGTAGGGGGTGATAGGTTTGCACCTGGAGAGGTTTCAAAGCAAGGAAACCCACAAGATGTCATGAGAAAACGACCAGTTACATGTGTCAAAAGGCTGACTGCATTTTATTAGCAGAAACTGTCCTTATAATTCTATAAAGGTTTTTTTGCAGTTACAGTATGCCTCTTCTTTTACATGGATTAGATCCAGCAGTAGGTGTCTATTAGAAAAATTGGGAAGTTTCCCAAATGCCCCCTTTTAACTGAAGGTTTTACCCTCATGTTGTTTCTTGGTGCATTTCAGAATGAAGCATAACAAAGGAGATGAGAAAACCCAGTTCAATTGACATAAATCCCTTCCATAAGCAGGGGAATCCCTTCCCTGGATCCAACTCCCTAAGTATTTCCAGTTCTATAAAAAAGGAAACCTCTCAATAAGGAGCAGGTGGTAAATACAGTCTGTAGCTCATAAAGACCTAGGCTAGTATAGGATTCTTCTGTGCTACACTGTTCCAGAGTTTTTAAAGATGTCTTTTGTTATTCCAGTGAGTGATCAAAATGCTGATTCAAGAGTTGTGACAAGTTACCACTTATACAGAACTAACCTCCAGACTTTTTCTCTGTCTGCATTTAGATCATGACTATTGGTTCACCTGCCACAGGCCCTTGTGCTACAGCACTTGGGTTCATGTACCCTCCTCTCCTGCTTCTTACTGTAATAAGAGCCCCCAGGATGGGGAAGAGGTGGGGGAGCTGGACTCCTGCAGTACAGAAAAGACTCTCCTTGACTGCAGCTTCTCCATTTGGAGTTGTTCAAGAGTTGGCAAACACTGTTTACAACCACTTGGAAATGAGTCTTGGGAAGTCCAGGCATCTGTGCCTTTCCTTCTGGCCCAACTTTACCAGGAGGCATGAGGCTGTAGCCTGAAGTAGAGCGATACTCCAGATTGACTGGCAAGAACAGGACAAATAGCAGCTACAGTTTTGGGAAGAGGAATTTCTCCAGCAGAAAACTCACAGTCTTGGGTGCTGTGTGGTTTCCGGGCTGTATGGCCGTGTTCTAGCAGCATTCTCTCCTGACGTTTCGCCTGCATCTGTGGCTGGCAACTTCAGAGGATCGGCCATACAGCCTGGAAACCACACAGCACCCAAGTGATTCCGGCCGTGAAAGCCTTCGACAATACAACTCACAGTCTACTTTTGCCCTTTCTGTAATAGCCCCACAAGTGGAAACATTCTGTCTTTTTTTTAGTTTTAAAAAAGTTTATTTCAAAAAAGTTATTTAAAAAGAATACAGATACATTCTATTCTTGAAGTTCATATCCCCAAATCACAGAGGATCTTATTATCATGGAGAAGAAGCCAATGACACAGGACTGCTGTTTCAGTGGTTTCAAGGGGAGGGCTAGCTAGCATGAGCCAGAACCATGACACAATACGAACATGTTTACTTACCTTTCTCCCCCTCAGAGCGTGCTGGGGACTTGGACCGCCTTGGTGCTTCTGGTGACACAGCTGCTGAGCTTGGCTTTCCTGACCGAGTACCCTTAAAGAACAAGTTCATGAGTGTTTTGGAGCGCTGGAGGGTGACTTTCTTCTCTGAAGATGCCGGTTTCTCCTTTTTCCTCTGGTGTTTCTCCTCTGGGTCAAGAGTTCAACAAGTCATACTAGAAGGTGGAGCATTAAATTTGATATCCTCCACCCTAACTTGAACCCCTACTCCATAACTGCCCCAATACTTCTGCAATCTGTTGTGGATACTGCTTTAGGTGGAAAACAGGAAGGTGTTTGTGGGCCTGGCAAAACTTCTAAGACCCTGCATTTGAAAGGACAGCTAGACAGTCAGGGCCAAAACATGTTAGCTGATTCATACAGTATGGAGTACACAGAATAGAACTGGGATCCCTATCTGGTGCAATAATCAGGTGAGGGTTGCAAGTCTCAGAATTTTCCATACGTTCAACGCCTAATTTGGATCAGGACTGCAGGACTCAACAAGAGATGCTTCAACCTTCCTGACCTGAACTAGCCCTGCAGTATTATGTGGTCTGCTAGGAAAACTCACCGTTGCCGATGACCTCAAGTTTTCTATAAAACAACAGAATGGAGCAATATGTAATAGAAAATGGTTGGATATCCTGTAAGATCTGTGGGAAAAGGGGGTGGGACTATTTTGAAAAAGGGTACATGTTGTGAAACCTATGGAAAGAAAAGGAGTCCTCCATTTACTAGATCTCCTTCCTCATTTCTTAAACAGGCCCTATTGTTAATTTATTTACTTAATTAGTGACTTTATATCCTATCTATGGAGGCATCTGGATGAGGACAGCGAATTCATGGGACTGGGGATGCTGCCTCATCAGTAGAGGTTAGTTTTCACCTTTGGAAAGCAGGGCTCAGTACCTTAGAGACAACAGACAGAAATTCTACAGGAGGGTCCCTACGTTGCAGTGATGATCGTCAGGCTGCCACCTACTGGCTGTTTGCTCACTTAAGGTAGACCACTTGGTATCAATTAGAGCCTCTGCCTTTTCCATTGTAGTTCATACTCTGTAAACATGCCCTATGAAGAAGTGGGGTGATACTGTCTCAACATTATCAGGAGATGTTTCAAAGCCTTTTAACTGAGTAGTGCTGCAGGCATCTTTTGGGAGGAGGTGGTTATTTGGAGCTTTATTTTGTATGTTTAAACTTCAGTTTTTTATTGCAATTTGTAAACCATCCTGCCTGAGCCATGAGGAATGGTAGGGTATAAATATTTCAATTAAATAAATTCACATAGAGTGTTTAGACCGAAAGCTACTAATTGTGGTAGCTGTATAGAACCTCCATGTGCAGAGGCAGTATATCTCTGAATAATTGATCCTGGAGGTAAACAACAGGGCAGGCCTCATTCTCCTGCCCTACTTATGAGATTCCAGAAGCCATTTTGGAAAAAGAATGCAGGGACTTACATCTGCTCCTGCAAAGCAATTCTCTAAAAGTTTCAAGCACACTAGTTGCATCCTATTACTCTCTGATTAGCTAACCGTGCAGGCACATGAAGTACCAAAACAGGCTGGAAGGCAGGAGTGGCACTCCTGCATCCAAAGGGACTCCCAAACTATGCAGAAAAGTAATGGTTTTTAACGTCCCAGTTCCCACCCAAACTGCAGGATCCCACATCTAAATGTACACTCATGTAGAGAAGTGCATATGACAGCTCTCACTTGGTAGGGGGCTAGAAGTCAGGCGGAAGGGAAGTAAAGCTGGGGTCTGGGGGAGGTTGCACTGGGCTGAATGGAGGCATGCCATCAGGACGTCTCTTCTGAGCCCAATCCCACCGCTTATGCTGTGAGCAAAGCAGTTCCATGAACATGGTTGTGTGAGAGGGGTGTGGGTTGATTGTCGATGGAGGATATCACCTTGAACCATGTTCTCTGAATCCAGTTTTCCCAAAGATGGCTCTGGGAGGCCAAACAGGAGAGAAAGAAAGCTCCATCAGCTCAGGGGCATCATGGGAAGCTGAATGCCTTGAATACAGAAGATGAATGCAGGCAAGGGATAAGCTTGATTTGGGGAAGAAGGAGAGAGGTGGCACTCACATACACACATATTCTTCCATAGTGGGGGCTAAAATGGCACCTTGGCAGTTCCCTTCCTGACTAGTGGTAGGAGGGGAAGTGCCAGCTGTCTCTGATGCACACTCTTTGTAGTAAGATTTTTTGCTGTAAGAAGGGAAAACCGGGCCTACAGTGTCAGTCCATACTTCATTGCCTAGATCCATCTCAAGAGATCCGTGTGTGGAAATTTGCCATCTGCACTGTACTGTTTTTGACATGCAGGTGTGCATGCAGATGTGCACTTTCTGCACGCTCATTTCCTGCAAGCCAGGTAGAGTGGATTAACTTCATCAGCACTGGAAGGTAGATTTGGAGGTGCAACCAACTTTGTTTGCAAAATCTGATCAAGCGCATGGTAAGTGACCAGGATGCTAACTCCGCACATGTGTTTCCTTAGCTGGAGCAAGATGAGGAAACATGGGTGGGGGTGGACAGGGAGGGGATGAGGAGGGGAAAACGTTCTTCTACCTTCTGATAATTTCCATAAATTATTTACACGCCCATGCTTAATATTTAACATAAACAATATTGTCCTCTCTGTGTACATATCAAAATGAGGGGGATGAAACAAACAAGGAAAGGTTAGAGCAAAGGCACATGTCCTGAAAATGTGGGTCTGGAGTGATGCTGAAAAGAATGAGAGAGAACATACATCTTTTCAACTAAATGGACCACTCTAATGAATATGCTTGAAACTTACCACAAACAGTCAGGTAGCTCTGTGATCTCTTGATAGGCTGTCGGGGACGGCTGAGGGCCAGGAGGAGTGCCGTTTTAGGGGAAGGGTCTGTCGTGTCCTTGCTGCTGAAGGGCCGGTGCTTCCTCAGGTGGAAGGAATCTTTGGGGCTGTCATAGCGGATTGCGGTATCCCTCAGGATCTCCATGGGCCGCACAATCCGACGAGTCTCAGTGATCAGGCTCCCTGACAAGGAGGCCCCATCAGCTGGCGGGTCAGTCTGCATGGCTGTCTCTGCCCTCTCTAGGCCATGGCTCCGGATTGGCGGGTCGTCAGTGGAAATGCCAACATCCACCATGTAACTCTGAGATGAACTGGAGACTGGGGGAGGGGACATCTGTAGGCCATTCATGGAACTGAATGGAGTCCCTGAGGAGTAGGATGAGACCGATGAGCTGGATTCAGAGGTCTGGGACAGCTGCTGCAACTGGCCATTGGCTACTGCATAGAGAATGAGAAAGACACATTTTGGGGCTTTCTTTCCTATTCAAACAGTTAGTTTTAATAAAGTTCATGTACAAGATGACCCATTTGTTGTGCACAATCTAAATGTCTTCCTTTGTGCTTTCACTGAAGGTATATTGACACTAAGAGGATTCTGCTTTTTCCTCCCTGAGAAAGGGTAATTCTTCCCTAGGGTAGCACAGTCATTACTATGGCCACTGACACATGGAATGTGCTTGCATATCCCCCACAGACCGCTCCCTGGTATTGGAGAGCACCTTATTTATGACTAGTGCCTTTTGCTCTGCATTGTTTGGGGGATAGCTTCTTGTTGAGCTGCCAAATGCTCATTACTCAGGAGGACAATACATGTTGGTGAGCAATGCAGTGCCTTCCCCTTGTACTTGAAGTTTCATAACGTTTCAAAAGTCTGATTGGTTTATGTTTGAGAGGCTGAACAACTCTACTATGGAATCCTTCATCTAGCTTTAAAAACAACAACAGACACCAATCAGGCTAGTCCATATCCAATGACACCAATGACCACCATTCATAAACTATTTTGGTAGGGGTGTGTGTGCACCAGGCTTGTATATCTGTCCAACCTTATGCATGTTGTTAGGGTGCATGTTGTTAGGTTGCCAACATCCAGGAGGGGCCTGGAGATCCCATAGAATTACAACTGATCTCCAGACTACCCTGATCCCCTGGAGCACAGGTGTCAAACTCGCGGCCCTCCAGATGTTATGGACCACAGTTCCCATCATGCATCATGCTGGCAGGGGATGATGGGAACTGTAGTCCATAACATCTGGAGGGCCGTGAGTTTGATACCTACGCAGAGAATATGACTGCTTTGGAGAGTCAACTGTATGGTGTTATATCCCACTGTGCCCCTCCCACCCCCTGCTGTATTCAGGTTGCACCTCCAAATCTCCAGGAATCTCCTAGTCCAGTGCTGGCAACCCTAGGGTAAAAGAACTCTGGGATGTAAGAGTCTGAGCTTCATCAGTATCTGTGTGCTGTAACACCTTCGAGCCAGGGCTATTTATTTGTGACCATGTGTCTGTATGATGCCCCATTTTTAACCCACAGCTCAAAGCTCTGGGTGGAAGAGACAGCAGCATTGTTTTGTGAAATGCAAGGAGGGGAAGCAGCTGCCTTGCTTGCGGAATGCTCTCACATTCCTTATTGGGTCTCAGCAAAGCAACATCACATACCAGCATAGACAGCAAGGGAGCATTTGAGTCTTACATCTGTTGAGCCAGCAGTACTCAGCCACCATTTCCTTGTATGCCGGGAACCTCCCCGCCTCCTAGAGGGAGGGAACAGAAGAGACATGTCTCAAGATCATTTGCTGCCTGCCCAGCACTGCTTGGTGTGTCTTCGGAGACGAACCCGATCCCAGGCGGAGAGACACTTTGATAAATAATGCATCCTCCATGGCCGGGTTTCTTCCCAGCTGAAACTGGATCTGCAAAGTCGCAAGAATCTGGGTCTTACAGCATCTTGGGGAAGAATTACTGGGCATCAGTAAGATGACAAGAAAGACAATAAGATGACAAGAAAGCATCACACTAGCAAGTTCAACTTCATGGGGGAGCACAAGTTACTCTGCATCTAAGCATCTCTCTTCCACCTCCAGCAGTTACTTGTGTGCCAGCTGTCACAACTGAGGGTCCTATTCCTGGCTGGGTAGAAAGAAATACTACACCTATAGCAGGCTAGTTTGGGGGAGTGGTGTGAACTTCGATTCCTCAACAGATTTTGAAATCAGCATATTGATGCCTCTCATGGCAAAGCACTAAATTCCAGTCTTGTTGGGACTTTGTGTCCTCTTGGTCCTTTTGGCACCCTTACCTTTGCTCAATGATTGGAAAAGCCCAGTTCTCACCTTGATGGTCAGCATGATGTGGGTCTGCCCCTTTAGCACTTCCACTGCCTTGCTATGGCTGATGTCGTTAAATTTGACTCCGTTGGCTGCAAGGACTTGGTCGCCGACCTTGATCCCATTTTGTTCAGCCAGCCCGCCGGGATCCACTCTGGGAATGACAGATCCTGGGAGTTACTCCCAACATGGCACAGCCAGCCTAATTTTTATTTATTTATTTTATTTATTCTTTGGACTTTTATACCGCCCTATCCCCGAAGGGCTAAGAAGACAAACCAGACTTTCCACGGGGAGTGATGGGCTCAGAGAAAAGTGGGGCATCTTCGAAGGCATGGGTGATGTTGTGACGGAGATTCACAAAGATTATACAACAGCCGTACTTCTTCATCCAGCTGTAGAAGAATATTCATGACCTTCTTGGACAATTTCTTTTTCACCTTTCAAGGATCTGAGGTACCAAATTCTTCCAAATGGGGCAAAGGGCTTGTTATGCCCAATAGCATTTGGATATTATCTTTGGAAGGAAGACTCAGGGCCAAACTATGCAAACTGCGGGGAAGCTATGCATGGGTCATCAAACTACAAAGCCTGCAATGAGGAGCTATGGATCAAAGCAATGTTTTAATGGAAGTGGGGATTACCTCTTCTACCTACACTGTTTCCCCAGCTGGAAATGGCCTCCTTGGACTGCTTTCAGTCCCAAGAACTGTTCACAAGTTACAGCGAAGAAGCATGCAGTCTCTGTACAGTGTATGCGTGATTGTCCTTTGAATGTGTGTTGAGTAATTCTCATGTCACAGTGAATGCATGTAAAGCTGAACACATGATACAAACCCCATATTTATCTGGGCACTGGTCCTCAGTTTCATTTGTAAATTGAATGTATTTTGGTTATTTCTTTAGAAAAAGTTGTATGCATGAACAGACAGCATGTATATGTATTTACTGTGAACGGTAAGCATGTGAGCATGTGAACAGGGATCCAGTAAGGAAAGAAACAGGAACAGGGTGATGCTGTAGTGCCCATCTTTTCCCCATATTAGAACTAAAAGTAGAACCTAAAAGCTACTCCCAACTGGAAAAAATATTATAGGGGAAAGACAGTTGCCTATACATATTGCCCCCATCCATCCTCCTCAGCAGCTTTTTTGCAATGAAGCAGTTTGTCTGGGGATTTGGTCCTGATTCCACAGCACCATATGCAGCTAGATTCTCCAGTGCATCTACAGCCACATACCCAAAAGAGCTAGAAATACTTCTTCTATTGTTCTCTATTGTCTAAATACAAAACTTGCAGCACAATGGTAGAAGGACTGCACAGACTGTAGCTCCAAGAGGGTGTGTGTGTGTGTGTGATGGACCGGGCGTGCACCCCTGTGGGAGCGTGGCAGGGGCGTTCCGAGGATGCACCAGTGCACTGGGCACTTCCCCCCCCTTGCTACGCCTCTGGGACTGCATACACATTGTGCACATTTCTTCCAATCTGCAAATGATTTGTCTCCAGGCTATGCAGAAAGAAAGGATCTGGTCAGTCTTTCAACACCCAAAGTGACTCACATTTTAATGTTTGGGATCCCCATGGCTGAGGAGTGCTTGGGACGTTTCCAATTGGATTGAAAAATAGTCCAGGAAATTGATGGGCGGGGGGGGGGGGGGGAGAAGAAGGAGCAAGGGATAACCTTAAAACAATGTTATATACAAATACCACACACTTTTGCCCTGATTCTATATTTGTAATGACAGCTCAGTTCAGAATCTCCAGTATACCCACAGTCGTATACCCAAAAGAATAGGAAAAATCTACTCTAATTTTCCAAACTGTGACTACAAAAAGATGGATTAGCTGCTTTAAAGGGCAGCTGACACATCATCCGGAGCATGTGACCTCGTTCCTGTCCCAAGTAGTCTTTATTCACCTCTTGGTTTTCAGAACAAGGATGGCAACAGAATAAAACATACGCACTATGTTGCTTTGCAACAGCTATTGGTGGAGAAGCACCTATTTTGCAGGCAGAAGGTCCCACCCCGGTATATCTAGTACAGGACTGCAGGTGCTAGGAAATACTCCTTTTCTGTCTGAGACTCTGGAGAGCTCTACAGAGGTGTAGCTCCAATGGGACGGTGTGTGTGTGTGTGTGTGTGTGTGTGCACAACGCACTGGGCGTGGGGCATGGCAGGGATATGGTGGGGGCATTCCGGAGAGGGACAGGGTCGTTCCGGAGTGGGATGGGGCGGAGGATGCACTGAACGCTTTTCCCTGTTGCTACACCTGTGGAGCTCTAGCAGTCAGAGTAGACAATCTGGGCTCAATGAACAACTCATCTAATGGCATCAGGCAGTTTCAAATTGACTTTCTTTGGTTATTTTCAAAAACAGACCATTTTCTTCTCTTTGCAGCCTGTAAAAGCTTCCCCCCCATCCTGAACCAGTATGAAGATTGATAGAAATCTGTACAGACATGGAATATATGAACAAACTCTGCCATTAATATGTTTCCTGTTTATTATAGCCCAAACTTCTGGAATCTGAATAGTTCAAAGGCACAAAGAAGAGGTAATAATCTGAGCCAGGTTGTCCCTGGATTGGAAGCATTCAACTAATGAGATTTCCAAGCTAAGCCTTACAGGACCAAAACTTACTTGGAGACGTAGATGCCAAGGCCATACTCTCTTCCCCCACGGATGTTGAAACCCAAGTAGTAGTCATCTGAGGTGGTGTAAAGGTGGACAATCCGTCGCCTGCCTATCTCAGAGCTGGTATCTGAAGGGGTTGAACCACTCTTCTCCACCACCAAGCGTCTGTTTACCACATCAACCCTGTGACAAGCAGAAGAATTGCCCAGTACTGCAGATTCCAAGGATTTTACCCATTGCACTTCTACTCCAGAAGAATGGGAGCTTAACATGAAATCCTGGAGGTCCCCAATTCAAATCCCACAATCACTTTAAGTAAGCTTTTCTCTCTTGGCCTCAGCCTTCAGTCTGTACTATTAATGGCCTATCTTATAGGACTATTACAAGGATTACTGTGATTGTAAGGATTACTATCAATCTAGATTCTGACCCAAGAAAAGAAGATAAATCTGTTTTATAGGAAATAGCAAACTTTTGCACCCTTTCTTTTCCGTCTGGTTTAAGTCACTGCAGCCTAGCTACCTACATCATTAAGGTTTGAAATCAAAGGGTATGATTTCAAGGGAGCATAGCTGGATTTATCAGCTGGTATCTCACAGGGAGTTGTAAAATTAAAATAAATATTTGCAATTTTTCATACGGTGAAATTTTCAGTTTCACATTGTGAATGAAGAATCTGAATATAATTTTTTTAAACCTCCAAGTTGTAATTGAAGTGCTTTAGATTTGTTAGCATTTCTGGATTGTTTGGCAGGGATTCAAATATGAACTCTTGGAAGTTGTAAAATACAAATGGTCATTGCATATTGTCAAATTATGTGAAATATATATATATATAAAACCTTGAGCACTTACCCATGGGGGCATTTTAGGTTTGTTCTAGGATACACTATACATTCACAGTGAATGATAGAGAGGCCCAACTGCATGAATGTGAAGTGAGAGTATGTCCTGGAACATATGGCAGAGCCTTCTGCAATGAACAGGGAATTCATGATGGAGACACAAGGACTCCTTGGCAGTCAAATCTATGGGAAAAGGATTCTCTGAAAGCAACATTTAAAACCTATTTGCTGTATATATTATCCTGCTCTCATTGCTTTATTTTTATATGTATGTAATACCATTTTCTGCATTGTTTAAGATTTATGCTTTGTTTCAGACTGCTGTAATCCCAGTCGTATTGCATTGCTTATTAGGTGTCTCATCCTATTGATTGCATTGATATGCACTATGATTTACACTATGTAATCTGTCTTGAGTCACAGTAAAAAAACCGGACTGTATAGTAAATAAATAAATAAAACATTAGGTATAAATACTGTTGAATCCTTGGTACCTTTGCATGCCAACCATCGGATATCAGATGGCAGGCATCAAATATTTAAATGAAATATCACCAAATGTTGAATACAGAAATCAAATACTTAAAGAATCCATCTAATGTGAGCCACAAGACAACACTGAGAGATTATTTAACGTCAACATTTGCAAAGGGAAATTTTGAGGAAAAATTTTGGGAAGCAAATTTATTTCACATGTTGGATATTAGCAAGGCATCTGGTCTAGTTCAGGACCTGTTGCCATTTAATACTCCATTAACATACCAGGCTTGCAAACTCCTCTCAAGCAACCCTCACATTGAGGCTTACAGCTTTTCTGTTGCTGCCGGGATTCCCCCCTCCCCGACACAGTCCCATTGACATAATCTTGGTCTTCCCCTTCCTTCATTGTTTTGTTACTGATTGCTATTTGATTCCAGGTGCCAGAGGAGTCCCCTTCCAAACATGGTTCCTCCTGATTGGAGGAGTTGGAGGAGTGAGTTTAGCCCAGTAACTCCACATCACCTTGACCCCTCCCACTCCTGTCCCCGGTCAGAGTTCACTCTGATATCATCTCAAGAAACTTGATCTCTCCTTCTCTGCTCTGCTGAGCCCAGCACACTTGCCTTGGCCCAGACAAAACAACACATTGTGATTTTTGGTTACCTAAGGCCCCTTGACAATAGGGTGTTCCCATAAGTAGGCAGTCTCACTTACCATGTGGTCTTTTCTTTGGAGAACTTTATCCCTGGCACCTTGCCCATGCGTCTCACAACCATCCGCAGCCGGTTGTTCCCTGTCAGGACTTTCACTGCACTGCCCATTGTAATGTTCTCCAAGCTCACACTGTTCACCTCAGTGATTTTATCTCCAACACACAGCCCAGCCAGTTCTGTGGGTGTTATATACAGATAGCTCAATGTGACCTAAGGACTACTGAGTTTTCTTTCCCCCCAGATTATTTGCACATCAAGCCAATTGCATTATGACAACAAAACAAACTACAAAGAACACATCACATTTTCCAGTAAGAGAGAAGATCCTTAATATTTCTTAAAAGAGAAACCCACATTTTTCAGGAATGCAAGATAGCCCCATAGACCCCTGTGATGCTACAAGGACATTTAAGCAATTTTCCATTTCATGCTGGGTCTGAAAAAATGGAACATGACTATTTCATACTACTTTTATTCTTGTTGGCAGTGTCAGAACGGAGTGTGAAAATGTAACGCTCAGCTACTTCCTATGGGAGGCTTGTGTGTGTATTGGGGGGAGGGGTTGGAGGGCATCTTGTCCCCATATCTGGAACCAGCCTTTGGCTGGTCTGTTTTTTCATACTCAGAATATTCCACATAGTGGTACACTTCAGGGGTGCGTTCTGTTATCATTTCCCAGTAGTCTGCAATTATTCATTTCACTGTTGAATTTTTTGTTGTTGTTACCATCTTTAGGGCACTTTCCACCACCACAGCAGGAAAGAAAGTCATTTTTGTGCTACTTAAAGTACTGATTCTTAAAGTACTTAAAGATTCTTTACTGGAGTATCCTAAGAAAGTAAACCTAAGAAAAAATCTGAAATGTTGTGATGTCACAGAATTCTTTGCTGATGTTTTTCCACAACTGTGCCCTAGAGAGGATCACATCTTATTGTGGCATGCCTCTGATGATGTCAGCCATGGATGCAGGTGAAATGTTAGGAGCAAAAACTACCAGACCATGCCCATACAGCCTGGAAAACCCAAAACAGTCAGGTTTTTTGACAGCTATTTAACACTTCGCAAAGCTGGGGTGCTGTGTGGTTTCTGGGCTTTATGGCCGTGTTCTAGCAGCATTCTCTCCTGACGTTTCGCCTGCATCTGTGGCTGGCATCTTCTTCACAAAGCTGGTTGGCGAGTGAGTTTTCAATGGACCTATGTTGCCTGGATGGTTGTGATATATCTACACATGGTTCTACAAAAGCAAGAAGGTGTGTGGTTATGTTGGAGGAGTAACATCCCTAGATGACCATCTTGTTGGCTAATATTTAAGACTTGTTTGGTGGGAACTAGAAAGAATTTATGGGATTACTGGTAGAAATGACAAGTGACTTTTGAGTACTATTTAAAGCTGGTAGCATAGAAGAGGTTTTACTTACCTGCGCTGCTGCCTTCCTCCACCTTGCTGACAAAGATACCCAGGCCATGCTCTGAACCCCCACGCACGCTGAAGCCCAGCTTCCCACCTGCACTCTTTTCTACTGTAATGGTATTGATGGCATCGCTTTCATCACTGTTAGCTGTGGTGGAGATACAACAAGATATAACTATGAGTAGTGACGCCGCTACACCTCCTTTGCCAGCAGGTTGCCATCCTTTGCCTCCAAACACAAGCTTGCCTACCTGGGCAAGCAATATCAGACAGGACCTCAGGAGGAATGCATAACTTCCCACTTGCAGTGTGACAATCAGGCTCTCTTTTCCCATGGAGCACCAGGCCCAGAACTGACAACCAGGCACTATGAAGACTTAGAGATTTCCCTGTCAAATTTCTGATCGCTTATTTCCTGTGGTGACACCAAGAGATTGTGCTAATCTGCACTTTTTCTCTCCAGCCACACACAATGACAGAATCAGCTCCCTCTCCTGCACTATGAGAATACCAACAACTGTCACAATACACAGGACATGGGCATTTTGCTCCTTTTGTTCAGTTGTGGTACTTTTAAATTTATCAGTAAGGGAACAGGGTGAAGTGTTCTTTGTGATGGAGCAAATGAAAAGTCTTAATCTACAAGGAATTTTGAAATGATCTCTAGATCAGGGAGCTCCCATATAATTCCAATTCAAAACAAAGCCCAGTTTTGCTACAGTTCTACTCCAGAGCTTAGAAAGATAATTCATTCTGCTGTAGGTTTATTTAGCAGATAATACTGTCTGAGGTAAAGAAATGGAAAGAACTCCAGGGCTATCCAAAATATAGGCAGGTCTCCCAGAATTATGCAAATGAAAACTGAACTTGACAGTGGGGAACGTTCCTCCAGTATCCCCACCAGGATGTTAAGGGCTGAGTTGTGGCTGCAGCTGCCAGCCAGATTCTGTGGCTAAGACCTGACTGGTATAACAGTATGAATCACTTTGCTCTCTATTCCCCAGAGTTCTATCAAAGAGTAGGCTTTGATAGTGCAAGCAGGAGAGGCAGCCCCTGGTACAGAGCTATGAATAACTGTTGTTGAAGTACTTACAGTGAAGAAGTATTTTTGGAAGGTGCTAAGGAAAAACAGCAACATCAAAGAAAAAAAAGCCCCTTTCAATAATAAGCATACAATAATCTTTCATAAGAACATATGAACAAGCCTGCTGGATCAGACCAGAGTCCATCTCGTCCAGCATTCTGCTACTTGCAGTGGCCCACCAGGTGCCTTTGGGAGCTCTCATGCAGGATGTGAAAGCAATGGCCTTCTGCTCCTGCTGCTCCCGAGCACCTGGTCTGCTAAGGCATTTGCAATCTCAGATCAAGGAGGATCAAGATTGGTAGCCATAGATCGACTTCTCCTCCATAAATCTGTTCAAGCCCTTTTTAAAGCTATCCAGGTTAGTGGCCATCACCACCTCCTATGGCAGCATATTCCAAACACCTATCACACGTTGCGTGAAAAAATGTTTCCTTTTATTAGTCCTAATTCTTCCCCCCAGCATTTTCAATGTATGCCCCCTGGTTTTAGTATTGTGAGAAAGAGAGAAAATTTTCTCTCTGTCAACATTTTCTACCCTATGCATAATTTTATAGACTTCAATCATATCCCCCCCTCAGACGTCTCCTCTCCAAACTAAAGAGTTCCAAACGCTACAGCCAATCCTTATAAGGAAGGTGCTCCAATCCCTCAATCCTCCTTGTTGCCTTTTTCTGCACTTTTTCTATCTCTTTGATATCCTTTTGAGATGTGGCGACCAGAACTGAACACAGTACTCCAAGTGCGGTCACACCACTGCTTTATATAAGGGCATGACAATCTTTGCAGTTTTATTATCAATTCCTTTCCTAATCATCCCCATCATAGAGTTTGCCTTTTTCACAGCTGCCATGCATTTAGTTGACATTCCCATGGAACTATCAACTAAGACACCCAAATCCCTTTCCTGGTCTGTGACTGATAGCACTGACCCCTTTCAGACTACTCTTCCATGAATACATGTGGTAAAAGCACTCTTTCAGTCCCTCACATACTTATTAATGCTTCATCCTCAGTTTTAAAAAGGTTATTCTTTCTCATGCTCTCTCACCTTTTTGACATTACCTCATGATTGAAATTTTTATAAGGGAGACTCTCTATAATTGTGAAAACCTTTGGTTGGGCTTCCCACTGTGGTTCACTAAGATGGAGGATGGATATTTTTATATTTGCCAATATACACATGGAAGCCACTAAGATGATTAACCAACAGATTCCCTTCATGAGTTGATTTCAAACTACATCAGAAATCTAGGTAGAACCACGCTCAGGAAAGATGCTGTGTGTAGTCCCATCCCCCCATTTTTGCCTTTGTAATACCTTCAATGGGTGAGTTGATGAGGATAACTCTTCCCATGGGGGATGAAGTACGAATGCCTCGGTGGTTCCCATTCACCATCCGGTTCTGCTTGCTCAGTAGGAGACGGTGAGCAGTACTGATGTCACTACTGGAGCCCCGAGAGTGACTGGGGTAAATAATTTCCCCCTGGAATGAATCAAGAGCATGCGCCATGGCTTTATTGGATGCTGGTTGTTCATGGAGGGATTCCCACTCTTGGACAATTTCTGTGGATGATTTGGATAAACACTCTGAGTTCTGGGCAATGGAGAAGCTTTACTTCTTCAGGAGAGTTGGGCTAGTTTGTTACATTTTGGCCCCTAAGTTGCTTCCCACCAGCGGAAACAGATGTTAGACATATTCCAATGAATCATAGTATTATCTCATGTAACCTCATTTTGTTTTGATGTAGTTACCACTTTGGTCTGTCCTTGGAAAAATTTATCTGGTCCTAAAATGCAGGATCCACTGGAAACATTTTGCCTTTCATAGGTCCAAACTCAGGCTCCTTCCGCACAGATTTGCTGCAAGAATGATGATGACAAAGATCAAATCAGATTCTATACTGTCATTAAACCTTTTTGGTTATGCAACAAGATTTTCTTCCCTTGATGCCATACATCCTATCCAAGGAAACCAATCTCTAGTCTTTCCTCAAATTTCTAAATGTTCAGGACAATAATTGTATTTTAAAACTGATTTTTCTATTCACAAAACTGAGAAATTCAATTTAAAAAATAAAATTTGTGACTGAAAGAATTTTAGTGCAACTGCTACTTCTGTAACCTTGATGGCCATGGCTAGGCTGATCTCATTGGATCTCAGAAGACAAGTAGGATCTGTCCGGTTTAGTATTAGGATGGAAGACTGCCAAAGAAGACCACTAAGTTTTTCTCTTGCTTTGAAAACCCTATGGGCCTGCCATAAATTGCCAATCTCCAATACCCCTGCCATACAATTTTAATTGGAATCTCTATTTCAGGTTAGTAATCTAATGCCCATTTATTTTAATCCTAGGGAACTTCACATTGGCTACCCTATGTTACAGGGGCTCCAAAGCATTTTGAGCCTGTGGGCACAAATGGTAAAATTTGGGTACCATTCTGATATGGCATGGCGAACGCAGCAACAAAATGGCTATTGCAGGAGGTGGAGCCAGCAAAAAATGATTGCCACAGCTTAACTTCAGTGATACAGTGCAGAGGTTGTGGTGGCAACACAGCCAATCAGATCTCTAGTAGCTAAGCAAAATGCTTGCTGGGCAAAAGCCCTATCTGGCCTAGCCTGCTTCATAAAAATACTTGGCAGACACCAGAAAAGGTGTCAGCGAGTGCCATGGGGCCCACTTTGGGGACCCCTGCTATATAAAATGGTGGATGGATGCAAGTTTATATTGATAACAGTCAATGTGTCAGCAATAATTGAAATAATGTCATTGTCAAGGGACTATTTTTTTGCCATAGGGTTTGAGGTAAAATAATGATAATGAATTAAACTGCCCTGACCTGGATGGTGCAGGGAAGTCTGATCTTGTCAGATCTTGAAAGTTAAGCAGTGTTGACCCTAATTAGTATTTGGATGAGAGATCACTAAGCAAGTCCAGGGTTGCTACACTGAGGCAAGCAATAACAAAACAACTCTGAACATCTTTTGCCTTGAAATCCCATTATGGTCACCATGAGTTGATTGCAACTTGATGGCACTTTCTACCACCATCAATGAATAAAACTAACTCAGTAAAAATAAGACAATTTATATAGAAATAAAATGGATCACATTCCTTGTTTTTTGAGTGGCAGCAGGAAGGTTATAATCCAGAACATATCTAGACTGCTTCTTTTGACTTCAATGGTGTACCTCCAGATTTATGACATGGTAATTTTTGCCAAATTAACTTCTGTAGAATGACTAGTTTTAGATAAATTCAACTGAAACCAGAATTTCGTATTAATGTAACATAGTTAAATTTCTCAAGAATGCACCAGAATTACTTGCAGGCATATTTACATGACTTTACTATGGGTCACTGCCAAGTTGCTTTCATTTTGTTGTACAAGGTATTTGGTATTTTGAGCAGGGAATCATAACCCCCCCCCCCTTTTTTTTGGTATTGGAAATAATACTCAAGGCAATGGACAGATATGGTATCCTGTACTTAAATATTACTTTTTAACAAGTTTTACTGAACACTGCAAAACTGAACACACAATCCAATTCAAAATAAAGTGATTTTAATGCATAACTCCAACTAAGAAATGAATAGCATTACAAAAAACACTGTTTTTGACTATTTCTTTGTTTATATGAAATGGGAGAAGTCTGAGCCCACAATGACCAATATTTATTGAAGCAACAGAAGTACAGGGGAAAATAAACAATTTAGAGATTTATCAATGTTGGAATAATACTTAAAAATAAACTACAATGTTCTAGATGCAGGTACAATTTTTCCTGTTTGTGCAAATTTATTTAGTTGCACTTTCATACAATGCATATGCATTTTTCTGCATTCTTCTGTGAGGATAATTCAAATAGAATTATCTATGGATATGGCTGGCAAACCCCACTCATAGACCTCATGGGAACCGTCCAGTTGCCATGTCATAAGTTGAGGGAGACAGAGAGGCAAATGGCTAGTAAACAATCAAAGCCAAAAAGAAGCAAATTTAATTATGACAGCAAATTCAGTAGAGGAATTCTGTTTCCACACTTGTTCATTTGAATTTTAAAATCTCACCTTAAATTTGCTACATTCAACAATTACTTCACCTTTAAAAAGGGAAATACTGAGAAGAGACTCAGACACTACTTTCTTTGATGTTATTGAAGTCCTTCCACTAGTTGAAAACCACCCCAAATCTAAATCTAGAATATATTCTGTATTGTCACTTCTAATCAACTCTGCTCGCTATAAGCACTTGCCTGTAATCTCTCAACCCATATGCCATCAGTGTTAGGCAGTGTAAATATCTAAAGCTTTTGATTTAACCATATCCATTGTAACCTCCTGAATAACAATCCCTATGAATTTCTGTGCTCCAAACAAGGGCTTCGGTATCGCAGAGCTGACAGGGTCATTCTATCTGAGAAGCTGAAGAGCTCTGGAAAGCCCTGGAAACCTCGCCCTTTCTGCCATGCAATCACACAGGAAGAGGGGAGGGGAGGGGGATTTTCCAGGCAACTCGGCACCTGTAAGATGCAAGCCCCATTCTCTCCTCTCTCCCTCACCCGCTCCACTCTCAAAAGCTGTTGCCTTGTTTGTACATTAGCTGGAGTGCAGCCTGCTTGCTGAGTGACCTGACCTTAATAAATAAGTGATGTCATCGCTTCCATTAAAGAAACAGCACGGGGGTGGGGAACCTACAAACACTTGTGGGGTAGGACAAAATATGGACTATACCCCACTCAGTGACACCTGGCCACTTGGCGGCAACATTCCTCTATGAACTGCCCTCTTTTGCTCTTTGGCAGTGGAGCAGAAATTTTCAGCACCTTGGACAGGTCCAGCTGTCTGATCCCTGGAAATACCTGCATTAAATTGCAGTCTTCTATCTACAGATACATCTTCCCTCACCTTATTCCCCAATTTATGCAGGCAGTTTTCCTTCTGACCAGGTACACAAAAAAAATCCACAGACAGTTAAGAGAAGAACAGCCCTCAGAGAGATTAACATAATACCTCACTAGTGAGCCCCTTCCGGTCCCCCCTTACCTGTTTTTATGTAGCTCTGCAAACTTCCTCACCTGGGACAACTACACAGTTGAGCCTGGAAACCTGGTGATTGCAAGCTGCACCACCCGCTCTATTACAAGGATTGGCTGATCAAACCAGGAACTAGCATCTTCATAGGTCAGAATAACTGCCAATAATTCCCACCACTTCCTCATTGAATTTACTGTAGGTGGAAGGAAATAAGCTCATCAAATGTATCAGGACTGAAATGTGAGCAAGCGTAGAAGAAAGGGAGCGGCTCAAGCAGGTAACCTTGCTAGATATTTGTCTTAAAAGCAGAACTATTTATGTAACAATATCTGTTCTGGGGTCAAACTGAGCAGATGATGGAATATTGTTCTCAAGAAGGGATTTATACTTTTTATGTGGTGTTGGTTTATTAGTTACCAGAGATGCTTTATTAGACATTAAGATATTTGATTGCCATAGTTTTCTGTTTTGATAGTTGGATGATTATATATTTTGTTTCTGTCTGTTTTTTTTGGGGGGGGGGTTCTTTATGAAACTAAAGCAAAAATATACTTTTTGAGTGAAGGAGAATTGAGCATCAGGTACATTGCCTAAGCATTAGAAGAAAGTTGCTTTCAGTTCATTTTTTCATTGACCGTTTGCAAGAGATACGTATTTGCTATCCATTAAAAACAACATAAGCATGCATTATGACCTGGTTCTTTAGAAGCCCTGAATTTCTTCGATAATAAAAATGGGATGGAACACCAGGGACTCCACTTCCTGAAGAGATTGCTGGCAAGTTCTATTTTTGCTGCTTCTATATACCTCCTTTACTCCAGAATCAAGGGTACCCCCACATAAACATCATGTTTCTGTTTAGTAAGATGCAGATTAAATTCTTCCCCCACAATAATTGATGTGGAAAAGACCTCCTTAAATAACTCCCCCCTCCCTTGCTTTGGCACATGTAGAGATATACTGAACACACAAAGATATATATTTTTGGAGAAGTGGTTTGGTAATTCTGTTAAGTAAGGTTATGCATTAAGCCAGCATTCGATCAAAGCCCAAACTGGAAATGCTACATTTGCTGATATATTCAGAAGAGTGGCTATTTTAACCTGTTTGACAAAGCAAGACAGAAAAGGAGCACCTTTAATCTAATTCAGACTGGCGTTGGGGAATTAATTCAGTTGGTAATACTGGCAAATGTTATTTTGGCACCTGACATTCTTGCTGTTTACAAGGATCAGAAGGAGAATGAACTGTCAGAGATGTACACATGGATTGTGCAACCAGATTATCACAGTAGGTCTGTTTGGCCAAACTCAGCCATAAACATCAATTTAGCTGCAAACTCATTGGTTCAGCGGCTGCTTTGAGTTTGAGGATCTTTGAGCCCTACATTGGTCAACTCAGAAGTAAGCCCCATTTTATCCAATGAGGCTTAATTCCAGAACAGTGTTCCTTGGATTGCAGCCTATTCTTTTCTTATTACTTCAATGTCCATTATGCACAAGAGCAAATACTAGGTTGCAGATGTTAGCATCCAGGCTGGTGGTACTGTGGACTGCAGAGGAGCAATGGAGGCAATTGTGATACTCCTCTCCCTGATGCCAAGCCAAATAAAATCAAGAGTTCATGACAAGGAATTGAGCTCTATGTCTGTAATTTTCCATAAAAACAGACGTGGGTAAGAAATTGGGGTGGGAATGGAACGCTTGTCCCCTGATAATGAAGGCAAGGAGTACAGGAGAAACTGAGGTGCCCCTTACAAGTCCTTGTATGTTTCCCAACACACAACCAGTCCTGATTAGGTAACCAACACTGTACAGCTAAGCCAGCAGGAGGATGAAAGGAGGCAGGAAAAGATGACAGGCTATGGGGGATTTCAGGGAAGGGAGAGAGAGGGGAAAGAGAAAATGAAATATCCTTCCCTCAAGTCCTTGAGAGTCTTCTGTTTGTAAATAACATATTTATGATTACCTCATTAACTATTATAGCTTAAGCTCTACTGAAATGTGGTGTGTTTGGAAGCACTTACTTGCTTGTTCAAATCTGTAGGATGGTTGCATAGTTCTTCTGATTTTTCATTGGATATCAATACCATTGCAACTTCAAGGGTATGCACTGGGGATGTCCTTCTTTAAAAAGGTACATTCTAGCACAGATGGACATAGAGCTTCCCAGTACATCCATACAGCAAAAGCGTCTTTTTCTCTTGGTTCATCACTGTAGCACACAACCAAATGCATAGAGAGAGTTCCAAGCAAAGGCAGATACCTTTTTTCCAGAGATATCCTTCATTTGAGAATCAGGTACAGAGCTAGTCTTTTTTATGGGCTATTGATAGGGTTTTTCCCCCCAAAGTGCTAGATCTTATGTCTCTGACCTAGCTAGGCTCGTGAAAATAATAGCCCATTCTAGAACCCCCTATGACAGTTGGGCAGATTCTAAGACCTGCTTTAACTCATGACCCAGAGAGCTATGTGTTTTTCATTGGAAGCAATGGCTTCTTTTCTAACTAAAAATACAGAATTCCAAAGAGAAATGCAGTCAAATTAAATAAACAATTGATTGATATGTAAAGAAGTCTTGGAAAGATTTTGAAGAAATCCACAGAGATTGTAAAAAAAGAAATGTAACTTTTATTGGATCTGACTGTATCAAAAAGTAACATGGATTAGTGATGATTAGGCAAGTGATTGAAGGAAAATGATGACATTAACACAAAATACTTTTTAGTATTAGGGCAATGATGGAGACTGAGTGAACTGCATTAAGGCAGCAAAACTAACCCCTTGAGGTGGTTGTAGTGACAGCATTCTTCATGTAATCTGATAACCCTTCACAGATTTGTGTATTGATGTTTCTTCTTCTCCATGATGTAAGTTGGCATGTCTCAGGCAATATTTTTGGTTCAGGTGCTAAAGAAAATGCAACATCCACCTGTGAAATATTGGCATGTTGAGAAACCAAAGGGTATGTGCAGAAATTAACTGAACCAAAGGATGGATTAAAAAAATCCACTCAATGGGGCCAGGACCAGAAAGGGAAGGATTTTCTCCTTCTGTTCTGGATTAAGCCCTAGGCTTGCAGAAGAGTATGCAAAACTGCATTGTGGATTAGAAAAACACCCAGATCATGAAAGCAATACCTGTTTCTTTAAGAAAATTGTGCCACTGAGATATTGCAAGACTACTTTCTGAGATTCCAGAGACCATTTTAGGGGATGCTGGGAAGAGAAGGAAAGGGAGACATTGTAGTCACTGCCCCAGGAAGCAATGAGGAAAGCAAGGTCATTGGGAGTGCAGAAATTAAGTTCCCTCCCTTGTCTCTGCAGCCTCCTACAATTCTATAATACTACTGGTATCACCCATGTTTAAGGGGTTTGTGGAGCACATGCCCTTGGGTCACTGACTGATTGCGGAGAAGATCTAATGTATTCTCTGAAAGATACAGTCACTATCCTTCATTTTCCACATTATGCTCATGATAGCAAGAATTTATATAAAATATACATGGTGCTTCTCCAAATAGCTCTTGGTTGAGTGTTCATACAAAAACTGGAAAAGAGAAAACAGCTTCATCTCTGACACCTTTTGAAAACAAGAACATTCCTAGGGAAACGGTGAAAATATTTTACCACAGTTCAGATTAACATCTCCAAGAACTAAAAGGGACAGAGGCTCATTCCGCACATGCAGAATAATGCACTTTCAAACTGCTTTCAAAGCTCTTTGAAGCTGTGCGGAATGGCAAAATCCACTTGCAAACAGTTGTGAAAGTGGTTTGAAAACGCATTATTTTGCGTGTGCGGAAGGGGCCAGAGAAAAGTTGCTTAATGTGGCAGCCACTATCAGTGGATGACCAGCTGCCCATCTCTCATACAGTGTTTTTTTTAATTGACATACAGCTGCCACTAGAAAATGACACAAATGACTATTAAATGTACTTTGACCATGCTGTTAAGTTTCACCTACCAATTATATGGACCTGATAACTTCCTGATCAAAAAGATAGGTAGTATGCATGAAGGTAACCATATATGTTACTTGCTTGTGGGTAGTTAGACAGCTTCATAAATATATCTTTATAAAGAACAGCTCCTCTGGGCATTTCTTGTATGTCCACCTGTGCTTTCCTCCCCATGAAGCTGTCTCAAGACTGGAGCTCCGCAGGTCTTGCAGTAGACTTCAAAGAGGCTGGCCACCGAGTGCATACGGTAGAAGATGCCCAGCGGCAGGGAGATCTTGACCACAATGGCCCAGAGCGTGAAACCATAGAAGGACTGCTCAATTTGGCTCACTAGGTGTGGGCGGGTCCCATAGGCATAAAGAATCCACACCTAGCCAAATAAAGGGGACATACACACACAAGAATTTAAGTGATTCTCAAAAAATACATATATGAGTTACTTCATAGATTATGGAAAAAGCTGTTCACTGTGTCTGTAGAAAAAACTGTTCACTGTATGTGTCTCTGTGTACAACATACAGTGGGGTTTCATGTATCTGAAAACCCATGGTACATACAAACTCTGGAACAGCAACGAGAAAATCTGGGGCATGTGGCTGCATATATTTTTCCTTCAGACATTATGTCATTCATTGCAGTGGTCAAATAGTGTGCCAATTCCTCTCCTCTAGCAACCCTTCCTTTCCCAATAGAGAAGTACACTCTGCAGTGGACCATTTCTGAGTATTTTCAATCATCTTTTCAGCTCTTTGGAATGAGAGGTTAGAACTGGCTCCTTGTTGTCCACATGTTACAGCCATGTCAGCCTGCACTACCTCAGAACCACTCAACGTAACATTCTCTTATATAACCCCCTCCCCAAAATATCTCATAGAAAGACAAGAAATTAAGAAGGCTAGATTAGAATCTTCCACACAGATTGAAGTCTGGCAGTAGTGGATCACTGTCAAATGGTGGTAAACTCAATTATACGATTCTTCCTTCTGCACAGTGCTCAGAAGCTTATTTCATTCAGTTTTTCTAAACGTGCACGTTGACCACTTAATTAATGGTGACCTTTGTTCTTGGGGTTCAGATAATTGATTGCCAGGCTTCCAAGAACTATGGAAACTCTCTTCAATTACAACCATTTGGATCTTTAATTACACTTGCAATCTAGCCAGTTTAAACAAGGTTGGTCCTTTTAAACTGCTATATTTTGGGGGTTAGTCTGTGAAACCAGCACAGCTGGAACAATACTCCTTAGTCTCTGTCTGCATCTGCCTTGAGCTGCAAAATAAAGTATAAGAATCACATGCTGAAACTCTGTGGATATTTGCTCAGAAGTAAATTCCACTATCTCAGGAACAATTCTCCCAAACAGCAGATGAGTAAGTAGGCTGTTTTTCAATGGTGCCATTTCAGAAGGGGCCGGTGCAGTGGGGGTGGCTTACATGATTGAATGGTCCTCCATACAAACAGTGATCTGCACAGAGAAAGCTAAATGTTACAGTAGAAGGGGCTCTAGAATAGATCTGTTTCTGACATCTGGACATCTATGTGCCGAAAAATTTTGAAATGGAAGAACATTCAGTCTTCAGAGTCCCCACATGTTGGCTGGAGTCACACAGTCCAGAAACAATTTACCTCTTCATCTGCTGCTTTGGGAAACTATATTGGGTGCTGTCCTTGAAAGTGAATTGATTTAGGGCTGGACCGCACAGAAACTGTTGGCTATGTCATTGCTGTGGCATTTCCCAGAGTCAGCTGACCAATAAGAGATCAAAGTTAAACCAAACATGTAACTTGCAGGAATCCAGAGACAAGCATTTGATTATATGAATGTTTGTCTTGACCTCTTAAAACATCATTGGTTAAAAATATGTTTTATTAGGTCAGTGTAAAAAGCTTGATATGGGAATTATTTTAAAATAACATTTCCCTTCTGCTGATTCACTTCCGCCCTCTGCTGGTTATTTAGAGCCTCTCGCATATTAATCTTCCTAGACACCGGATTTTAAAAACACAGGAATTGCAGACTCTACTGTAGTGATTGGAAAGCCTCTTTCCTGTGAATTGAAAATCTACATAAAAACATCTTTTTTAAATATCAAAGGTGGCTTTACAGGCATAAATCGAACAGGTTAGTATTTGAGATACAGAAATGAGGGATTATTGAGTTTTTGTTTGTTACAAATTGTTTTAGGGTTCGTCAAGTCAAAGTCTAACACTGTAATGCCAAAAATATTCTAACTATTCCTTGCTAGGCCTTTCCATCTTCATCTAAGACATGCAGTTTTGACATGCGTAGATATTAAACATTTATTTATAACATGTCTGCCTGCAATTTTTCAGCAAAACTGGCACTCAGAACAATTTGGAGCAAGATATATAAAAATACGCTATTAAAGTAAAGTAAGAAAAAAAGACTGTGCAGCCAATGATTTTTATAGTTGTTTGGAAACAAGTCTCAATTGGACTTTTCCTAAGCAAGCACACATAGGAATGCAGTCTTAAAAATCTGCCTATTTCATTTTCCAAGAAGAAAATGAAATAGGCAGATTTTTAAGTCTGCATTCCTATGTGTGCTTACTTAGGCAAAGTCCAATTTTTTGTTGCTTCTTCCTGTTTCAACTGTCCCATTAAAATCACTTTCCAGCCTTGCTGGCAAATCATGTCACCTCAGGAGGGACTAAACTGTTGGCTTAAATTCTTGGCTTAAGAATGCCCAGAATGCTTGTCCTTAATAAAACATATTTATACATTAAATACTACTTTTTAACTTTTCTACTTCCTGATTTTTACCACATCACTGACAACCTTTTAACAAAACTCCCAACAAGCAACGAAGGACCAGGACTGAGCACCAAGCAAAGGAAGATTTTGGGACTGAGGTCATGTTTGTTTCAAAGCACTGCCCCCTACAAAAATCACCACACACATCCAACCCTGCCAGATTGTACTTATTTTTTTTACATGAGTTCCCATTACTTTGTCCACTTTTGACCCACTTATGAAACACTTTAACTGTAACCAGAAGGGAAAACTGCACTGAACTTTTGTATTATTTTTAAAATATCTTTATATGCTAACCACACCAAACGTTGCCCTACCGTGTTTCCCCGAATATAAGACAGTGTCTTATATTAATTTTTGCTCCCAAAGATGTGCTATGTCTTATTTTCAGGGGATGTCTTATTTTTCCTGTGTTCTGTTTGTCGGGCATGCTGCCAAACAAAAACTTTGCTATGTCTTACTTTCGGGGGATGCCTTATATTTCGCACTTCAGCAAAACCTCTACTATGTCTTATTTTTCGGGGATGTCTTATATTAGGGGAAACAGGGTAGCTCTAGTGAGGCCTAATGTAGGGAAACGGAAAGTCAGTGATTTTGAGAACCATTTCCAAAGCCTGGCAAGATTCCCTAAATCTTCAAAGGTGGAATCTACTTTTCCCAGACTTTGGCAGCACACAACAGCCAGGCATGGTGAAAAAGCAGGCACGCTTTCTCAAGGTTTGAGGCTCCTCTGGGGTCTAGACTAGCTATAAACAAGGGGGATGCATGGTCTGTTGATGGTATTTTAGAGTGTTATTTCTTTCACAATCCATGACATTGGGATCAGGATGGGGAGACCCATGTTATAGGCTTGAGCTGAACCCGGAGAGCTTATGTTTGAGCCCCAGCAGCACATCTCAATCTGACTTGAGCCTGACTCAGCTCACCGAGATATTGTAGAAGATAAGGAGAATAGAGATGTTCTGCAGAATCTTCCTTCTGATGCTTGATCTCTTAGATTCACATTGAACTTGTGATATCTGGAAGAGACATGGGTCAGTACCATAGTCTGTCAAGGGCTGTGCTGGCTGATGCTCCAAATTGGCCATGATGTTGGTCAGTGGGTTGGTTTTGGAGAAAGGTTCATTGCTGTACTGCTCCACATGGCCTCTGGAGATGGAAAAAACCCAGCTGGTGCCATCAGTCTCACTACTGTCTTGGGCATCTGGCTCATTAGAGAGACTAGAATACAAAGCTTCAGTGATGAAGAGATTCTGCCCCAGGATCTGGATAGTCTTGCAGAGAGAGAAGCAAAAGTCCAGGAGATGGAGGCTGCCATTGGCATGAAGAAAGAAGATGGCAACTAAAGAGAAAATGGATACCATGAGGGGACCACAGGAGCTGCCCAGAAGCAAAGTTACATCTAAGTTTCTTACCACGCTCTTATCAGAGGAGGGTGCAGAAGCCTTTCTCTGCACCCTGTAGGTGATGATGCCAATCAAGGTAGCCAAGAACATAGCAGATAACAACACAGAGTTGAAGATGTAGTATGTTCGAAGAGCTTCAGGGATAGTTTTAGGAGACTTAGCAAGCACTCCAAAAGAGATCATCACCCCAAAGGTTACTGAAATGGCCAAAGCTCCCAGTACTAAGCCAGTGAACACTCCACTGAGATGGAAGCGTACTCTCTGAGTGTGTGAGGGCTTCTGGTGATGGACTTCTCGCCCAATGTTCTTCCAGATAATGTACAACATTGTAGAAGAGAAGAGGCTGAACTCAATATTGAATGGATGCAGGTATTCAGCACCTTCCGAAAAGATGTGGCAAAGATTGGTAGTGCAGACACAACTGTTAGTGAAGGAGTCACCTACAGGAATGGCAAATAGAACGTGGTAAATACTGGCAGCACTGAACAAGTAGCATAGTCCCTGAGACTTCTAACCAAGGAGATGCCCATTCAATCCCACCAACTTTAGTGGATGTGTACAATTTCACCAGCTAAGCAAGGTTCTTTATCATATCTCTGTGTCCTTCAGAATGACTGGTATGGGATGGGTGGCTGCAAAGCTGAAGGGATGGTGGATTTTATATCAGCATTTTGAGGGATCAGAGGGATGGTATGAGAACATACAAGCAATAAGAGAGGAGGCATGCTGACCATGGAGGGAGGAGTGGCTAAAGTGAAAATGGGAAGGTTAAGCGGAGAAGGAATGTAAGAATCCACTGGGGAAAGGAAGAGGGGGGTTATCAATTACAGAATACAAAGAACAAATATGTGACAGGTGCAAAGGACAATAAGAAGCTACTGCAGTGGCGTACTGGGGCTAAATTGTGCCTGGGGTCATGACTGCCTCCCTACGCTCCCCCCCCCCAACCTGGCTCCCCGCGCCCCACTTACAGGAGTCAGGGAGCTAGCAGGGAGAGCAGGACTCAGGAGGCGGGGCTTGGACAGGTGCTGTGGTGGCAGGCCGGCTCCTAGGCCACCTGCCGCTGAGCCCTGCCTCCCTTCAGGCCAGCTCCTGCCATCCCCAGGGCCTGGGGAGAGAAAAATCCAGCCTGCAGGGAGGCTGGGGGAGCTGGCCTGTGGCTGTGGCAAACAACTCAGCCATCGAGCACTACCCTGGCACAGGGGGAGCCTCCGGGCACTGGCCAGGTCGCCACACCATGAGGCCGGGTGTAGGGATCTGGCTGGTGCCTGGTGCCCCCCCCCCCACGTGATGGAACAGTGTATGCCCGACATGGGATACCCCTTGTCCCCATTAGTGGTACGCCACTGAGCTACAGGATAAGATAGGGTAGATATCTTCATAATGTACAGACCAAGCCTATCACCTATATGTTGATCACACAGAAATATGTCTGTGTTGATTTAGCAATTATCTGATTTCCTCAGTGTGAAGGACTCAGAGCAGAAGGTGGCAAACCAAGGCTGCTAATGCTATGAAGAAAGGCATCAGGAAAGGTCATTGCCTTCAAAACACTTCTTAGTCGTACGTAATTAGGCACATATGTATCCGTCCTCTCCTAAGCCTCTATGCTTAATATACCCTTCCCAGATGAGAAAAAGGAGGGGATTGTACCTTGTGAAGCTTGGGGATTTTCTCCTCTGTAAGTATCATAAAACTCTTCTAGCTGCTTCATGGACTCATCCAGCACCACACTCATCCACAGCAGAACATTGGTAGCCAGCGTGTGCATCAGCCCAAATCTAGAAGCCCCACAGAGAAAGCAGGAGTCATTCAGGGAGGAGTCATATTGCTGTTCACCCCTTCCCTAACATCCTGATTCAAAGTTACCTGCAGTCTCCATAAACCCCACTCGCAGCTCAACAGTGCTACTAATCCCAGCAGTTCTTAGCATTTCATCATTGCCACATACTAAAATGTCAGGGGTATAATATACTGCCTGCACTGTGCTCCAATTTTTCCTCTACGGTAGAACAATTGACAATGTTTGATCCCTCCCATAGTTTCCGAACCTTACATAGTCATTTGTACAGCTGTTTCAGGTAATAAACTCCTATTACCATCTTGTCCTATTGATAGTGGCTCATCAACCTTCTACTAAAGGAAGCATCTCAAATGTAGGATGCCAGTGATTTCATAAGTCTACAGTTTCCTTCCCCTTGCTCACTCATACTTTGGAAAGCTTGTATGGAGAAGCTTGAAGAAATAAGGAACCTCCAACGCTCCCATCAGCTAAGGTTGATTGTATTAAAGTCCTGCCATAATGTTGCTAGGTAACAGACCTGTCTTCTTTTTGCACACTTATGAAGACAGTCCTACCTATTTAGATGCTGGTGTTCCTGGATGCAAACCTTAGCGTTAAACAACAGCAATGAGACCTGTATGAAGGAATGAGTAGGGGGGAAAGACATTGCATCATTATTAATGGAATAACATACTCCTAAAAATCTCTGAAATCCTGCCTCGTGGTATGTAGTCATAATGCAGCCATTATTCAAGGGGGGGTGGGGGTGGATGCAGCAGAAGGAATGGGAATCTCACTAGACCTGGATTGGAAGTGTATGGGACTGGAGAAGCAGGAAGCCAGAGGCTGCATGAAGAATGTTTGCTCATTCAAGGTTCAGCCACCTTTGTGGCCCTGATGAAGGCAGAAAAGCGGAATATAAATTTGGTAAACAATTAAATAAAGTCCCTGGGTATCTATCTGGCCAGCAAGTATCTGGACCAGATCTCTCATCACCTGAATGATGGTGAAAACAGCTTGAACAATAGGGAACGTTGTGATCAGCATGGAGGCGCAGTGCTGCAGTTCATAGTAATATCCCAAGGAGAGGCAGTCTAGCACCAGTGTGGCCAATGCAAAGAGAGACAGACCACCTGCCAAGATAAGACATCACAATTACCCCAAACATTACACCTAGAACAGTCACTTGGTATTTCCCTTGTTTCATTTTCAGCTTGTGAAGAGGAAGGGAAGGAGGATAATTAATATTCAGCATCAAGGGTATGGTACCCTTTCAGTTCAAGTGTGTCCATTTTGTAGGACAACAAATGGACCTAGAATTCCAGGTGACCAAGGAAAGGGTCTGAAACCTGACAACATGTAGCTTTCAAAAGTGAAGTCCTACCTCTTTTCTCTCTGCTTTACAATACTGACAGGTAGCACTGGTATGAGAAAGGAACAAGACAGAACGTAAACATTGGCATAGTAAGAGAGAACAGAGATATACAAGACCAGCACTGAAAAGTACTAACACAGGCATCCAAGAGTGAATCTCCCCTTCCTTCAACAGGAAATGCACAAGACACATTATTGCTAATAATGGAAAATAATTAAATATTTCCTTTTCTATGACAGTGCTCATAGGAGCAGACAATTCATGCAACAAATTGTGAGTAGATGGGCTGAAATGTGGCTCGGCATTTGTGGAAGAACACTTGCCTTGAATGGCACATGTCCCTGGTTCAGTCCCTGGAATCTCTACTTAAAAGCTCTCAGGTAGGAGATATTTCTCTAAAGCCTCTGGGTAGGCCAATGATGTCAAGCAGCTTCACATGATCAAATAATTGAACAGACTCTCAGGGATAGAACACGAGTTAAGCTGCAGGACAGGCTTGAGGCACATTAACAAAGCTGTGGAGTTTAGGACTTGAATACCAAGACAGTCTGGTTGTATCTGACAGATAGTGGCAGACCCCTGTAACAATTGCAATGAATTTCAGAGCTCCTATACTGAGGTAGTGCTTGATTCCCTTGACGACTCAGGTCAGAAAGTCTCTTGGACAGTGATTCTCTCCAAAGTTTGTGAGTCTATGGACCAAAGGATAGGATTTGTGTGGCACTCGTACCTTTGAGCCAGCTCGCTCCAGCATGGTGGTCCTGATGCATTTTCAGCTGCCTGTTGCCAGCAGAGCGCCAGCCAAACCAGAGCATCCAGATGCAGGAAGAAATCATGAGCACCATCAGGAAAGCATGGACGTTGTGGCTCAGCAGTCTGTGTCGGTACATCTCAGCCAGGAGCACAGCGCTGCCCACAAATGTCAGCAGGGCCAGATAGAGCAAAGACAGCAGTGAGCTGGATTGGGTGGTTGATGCCATGAGGGAGAAGGCTCGCTTTACAGGATGTGGCAATGTAGTGCTCAGCATGCCAGGTAGTAGACTGGAGACAAAAAAATGGCCAGAGAGGAGGGTGAGGCTTCTATATACACAAACATCCCTGCATGAAGTCCACACACCCTATGTTGATGTGCATGCACATCTTTTCATAGTGTTCATACATGGAGCTTAGTGTCTCAGAGAAGTACAATTTGTAATGGTGAAAAAGAAGAGCATATGCCAAATGGTAACTGTGTTTGCTTTTTCAACAGATGCTTAGCACATGTTGGTCATCACTGCATGTTGGCTGCAGAAACATTGTATGTTTGAAGTTGGCTTCTAGTGTCATACTAGATTTCATGATACAGTGTGGAAAATTCTCCTGGGATTTAAAGGCCTTTGTGGCATGAAAATAAGTCAATGGCCACCCCAATCTAAGATGCCCTGGTTGTGTAACTGGCCTACGGCTTTTGCCACAAAGTACACTGAAGCCCATCCTCTTAGGAAAGTCCAAGAAGAAGAGGTGTGCATCTTTCCCCAAGCCCTTTCTGCAATACAACAGTGTCAAACCTGGGGCACTGTAAGTAGAAGAAGAGTTGGATTCATATCCCTTCTTTCTCTCCTGTAAGGGGACTCAAAGGGGCTTACAAACTCCTTTCCCTTTCCCCCTCACAACAAACACCCTGTGAGGTAGGTGGGGCTGAGAGGGCTCAGAAGAACTGTGACTAGCCCAAAGTCATCCAGCTGGCATGTGTTGGAGTGCACAGGTTAATCTGAATTCCCCAGATAAGCCTCCAAAACTCAAGCGGCAGAGCGGGGAATCAAACCCGGTTCCTCCAATTAGAGTACTCCTGCTCTAAACCACTATGCCACTGCTGCTCCAAATAGCTGTCAGAAACATCCTGCGAGATTTCACATTGCTCTGTTAATTCATATATTCCAATTATAATAAATGGTCTTCATGTTTGCTCTTGCTGTTCCATCCTTTCTCTCACAGCCAACTCTGAAAGTCAACCTTTTTCACTGCCTCACAACCTCCTCACACAGAATATCTTTTATTTCTCATCTCTTTCTAATTGTGCCCACAAGCACTTATCTTTTTTTTTCCAGGAAAGGAAAAAGAAGAAACACATCTCTATGACTGATGTTGTCAGAATTGTAACTCCAGTAGTGAGAATCTGCAAGTTCCAATGTTAAAGGCTGCTCAAACAGTAGGTAGAAAAAGGCACCCCCCCTTCGCCTGCAACGTCAGACTCAGTCATATTTCTTCTTCCTAGCTTTCTAGCTCTAAAGAGGCTAAAGCCTGGATGGACACACAGCCACCCTCAGAAGTCCTCCAGCCTCCAGTGCACCAGCACAGCTGCAGTGTACTAAACCATAAGAAAAAGAACATCTACTGCCCCCAGGCTTAGCAGCCAGCTCAACCCCACATGACAAGTTGGGAAGGTGAAACTCAGCACTAGGGAACCTTCTTTCCACAACTAGGTAGAACACTCCCATTTTAGATGCCTCGGAACAGGCTACGGATGACCAACTCCTCCAGCTTTCCATGCTCTCAATTGCTCCAACTCATTCTCCTTCGTTTTTCCTGACACTCTCTTAAACCTTGTGATGCACATAGATCCTCTTCTAGCCTATGGGTATGTTCTTAGAAAGTTCTAGTTAAGATGGGACAAAACCATCTAAATCAAGGAACATGGCAAGTGCTGATGTGGCATCCATACCAGAGGAACTGGGCGGGTAGCTAGCAGTAATGGATCATTTTGTGTCTTAGGCCACATGTGTGTTTAGTGGGAGAAAAGTAATTCCCCCATCTTCCCTGATAGATAGCTAGAGGAGTGATTTTTCAGGGTGGATAATGAGGGAAAACCAGAATCAGATTTTGCAGCAGAATGAAAGAAGTAGTGGTGTTTGGATTCATACCCCGCCTTTCTCTCCTGTAAGGAGACTCAAGGCAGCTTACGAACTCCTTTCCCTTCCTCTCCCCACAACAGAAACCTTGTGGGGTAGGTGGGGCTGAGAGATTTCAGAAGAACTGTGACTAGCCCAAGAACACTCAGCAGGACAGCAGGACATTTTACCAGATAAGAGTCCATGGTTCGTGTGGAGGGGTAGGGAACCATACCCGGTTCACCAGATTAGAGTCCACGTGCTTTTAACCACTATACCACGCTGGTTTTCTAAAAGGTACAACAGACTGATTTAACAATAAAGAATGGAACACACACACACACCGCATCAACTATTTCAATTGTCACTCACCCAAGAGATAACTGGAACTATCAAATAGAAATATACTGGGAGATAGAGATAAAAATTTGTGGAAATCATTTTCAAACCAGAAAAAAAAGTGACTCTAATCATCTCATTCCTGCCTTCCTAGACATCTTGGAGTCCCACTGCCCCACTCTAGAAACAGTGACCACCACAGCGCCCTTTTATAAATAATACCTGGATTTCCAAGTCTACTTTTGTTGCTCCACGCTCTTTTTTCTCACCTACGCTGCCGAGACTTCAAATCTCTCACTCATTTGAGCCAAAAAGAGCTGTGTCCAAATGCCTGGAGAAACTGGATTGGTGATGCCTTAATATACCAGTGAACATGGACCACTCCCACCAGCATAATTAGAGCCCAAGAGACCAGGGCTTCCCTCTTCATCTACCCTTTCTGCTTCTCTCTTTGCTTCTGCCTAGTTTTCAAGGACCCTTTCAACGTTACAACAGAAGTACTTCAGCTTTCAGCATGCACACCTCCTAACATTGTACAGGAAAACAGAAACATACTTTTCACACTGAGGCCATTTCCCCACTGAGAAATTAAATCTAGATACAACCAGGTTTCAAAAGAATCGGCACCTTTACATCAAGGTTTCACCCTCGCCACTGCAGCATGTGTGTCATGACGACATCCATGTCTATCATGCTTTCAAACAGTGCAGCAAACCCCACGATCACTTGCTTGATCCGAGATGTGCAATCTGCTGCCAGCCGGCTTTTCTTCCCTCGGCCGATTGGCTGTTGCACGCGTGTTGAAAGTGAGGAATTTTTCAAAGAAGAAAAAAAACTTTTTTTTTGCGCAGCTATGTCACCATGCACATGCCATGGATAGGACGGTAGTTGCTTTTCACACTAAGCTATGTTTCTGCGTTGCTTCAGTACTCTTTACCCATGCAACTGTGGTGGCACAAAAGTGTAATTTTAGTTAACAGTTGGCACAGAAATCATGTTCCACGCAGCCACGTTTCCACGTAGCTTCCGCTGGTATGAAACAAAAGCAATTTGCACGCAGCCCACTGCAGTTTGATTGGCTGGAAGGCTTCGTGTCACTGACAACGGCGGGAAATTATATCTGGATTGAAACCCCGATCCTCCCCACAGATCTGGATTCAGCGTGTTTTTTTTAAAGGTGCACTTTCATGCAGGTTCTGAAAAAACACGCGATCCGGGGGGGGGGGGGGTGAGGGAGCGCCAGAACCAGGGTGAATATGTGTATGGTGATCAGGCAGTGGGGAGTTCTTGCTGAAACCTGGTTATTTCATGTGAGTATCACACTATTAATTGACTGTGGCGAATCGACCTGAGAGAAAAAAAAACCTCTTGGTCCTATGGCAGACAGGCCAGGTCAGAAAGCAACTTCTATAGCACCTGGTGACACACCCCACCAAAGCCACGTTGAAATGCTTGCACCAGACTTGATACTGTTTTGCGACCCACATTTATTTTACTTTTTAACATTTATATTTATATCCCGCCCTCCCCAACAGGGTTCAGGGCAGCAAACCACTTGGTTTCCATACACAGTAATGTAGACACCACGGAGCATCTCAATTCGAAACTGGCACCCAGTCCCCCAAACAGAAAAAAAAATTGCACCAGTCAGCTCAAGATAAAAAGTAGTAAATATTTGCTTCCTCCAGCATTATATACAAATGCAGTGGTCACCAGCAATCCATTCCTCCCCAGTCCACTCCAACGAGGATTTCTGACACTCATCTACCTTGTGCTTCAGCCGATTCCATTCGTTTCCTTTATTCTGCACTCTAGTATCTTTTTGAAAGGCTAGACTAGAACATCAGGTTGCTTATGGGCCCTTTCTCACCTACAAGTTGATGCTTTATCGAAGTGAATCACTACGCAAAAGGACTTTGAATAGAACCTACACAAGCGGACCACTTTCGAACTACAACCACACGCTGGCCCCTTCCACGCATGCAGAATAATGTACTTTCAATCCACTTTCACAATTGTTTGCAAGTGGATTTTGCTATTCCACACTGTAAAATCCAACTGCAAAAGTGAATTGAAAGTGGACTGAAAGTGAATTATTCTGCATGTGCATGTGCGGAAAGGGCCGCTGTGTCACCATCGTCATTACCCTGAGAGTTTGCAGCTATAGACGCTGTGTCTACATCGTCATTACCCTGAGGTTTGCAGCTATGGGCCTTTTGATGTAAATGAGTGTGTGTGTTGGGGGGGGGGGGGGCGGGGGAGGCACTCAACAATCAAAATGCCCTTTTTGGGGAGTGGGGGACATGCCAGATGGTTGAAAACGAGGCTTCTGCAAAAACCGAGCTCTGGCGCCTGCTGGTTGTTTTGCTCCTTTGCCTTGAATGCTCCGGCGCGCTTGCAAGGAGAGAGGCAAGACGAGCTCTCGGGATTGCTTTCCCCGCGTGTGCCACCCGGCACGTAGCCCCGCCGCCACCGGAGCCCCGCTCTGATCCGAAAGCGCCCATCTGCACAGAGAGGAAAAGGTCACAACAGATGGCTCGGCTGCAGCTCCACTTTCCTATGCTTTTCCTAAGCCCCTCCGTGCCGGGGCTACCCAGGACAAGGCTGCCGGCCGGGAAGCTCCACCCCGCGGCCGGCCCTGCTTGGCACGTTTGCCGAGGCTCAGGAGAACTTGCTAGGCCCGAGCCCTGCCTCCTTCCCAGGCCATTGGCTGGCTGGGACGGGCAAACTTGCTCGGCCGCCGTGACGAGCCAAGGAAGGGGTTGGGCTTCGGAGCCGAGCGCTGCCGCTTCGGAGCCGAGGAGGGATTGGGTTGCCGCCGCCGCTAGTAGAAACAAGTGAGTTGAGTTTTGAAAGGGCTCGGCAGCCGGGGGTCCCTTCCCTCCCTCCCTCCCTCCTTCTCAGGGGTCTTGGAGCCCACCCGTCGTTTGCCCTCCCCGCCTCTTTCCTGCATGGGAGCCGCTTTCTCCTTCCAGCCCCCAGCTTTGCAAAGCTGGAGCGCCTCCGCCTTACTCATCCGTTCCGTTTCCCCCCACATTTCTATGAGTCAGGAGTTTGGGATGGAGGCCAAGCGCGCCACGAGCTCAGGGACCCGCCAGCCGGCTTCTCCCTACGCCCACGGGAGCATCATGCTCTCGCCCCAGCTGGCTGGCTGGCTGGCTGGCTGCATGGGACATGATGATGCCCACGACCGGGAGCGACGAACACGTCAGGTAGCGGCGGCACCTGTAAGGCAGCCCCTTCTCCATTCCTCCCTGGAACTGGGCGGAGGCGTGGAGGCGAAGTGGCCGCATTTCTCAGACAGCTTGTGGGGATGGAAAACGACATGCCGCGCATTCCGTGCGGAACAGAGCAGGAGATTCTTCCCTCTGCTTGAGCGGGCATCTCTTCTTCTCTGCCTCCTGTCATAGAACAGTTTCTAAGCCGACTTGGTTTTTTTTTTAAAGGATCGTGTTAGTCTCCGAACACCAAAGGACCTGCTTGGAGAATAAACAGAGCCTTACGGGAGCTGCTGTGCTTTGGCAGACCCTTCTTTTTAGAGGTGGGTCCCAAGGGCCCATGAAACACAGAGATTAAATCAACGAAAAGGCTTTTGAAATTAGGGGCTGTGAAGCTTCCCTGATACTGAGTCAGACTAGTGGTCCCTCAGGGTCCCTCAGTACTCTGCCTTCTCAGATGAATGGGTGCTGTCCAGGGTCTCAGGTAGAGAAGTGTTTCCTGGCACTTGCTAAGTTGCTACCCAGGGGAATTTGAACTGCAGTTGCCAGGCACTTAACCTGAGGCATTTATTTATTAATTCAAATGCATTTATGTATATATAATGTGTATGAAAGGCAACCTTTGGCATGTAAAGTGTGTGCTTTGAGCCACATCTCGTCTCCAACGAACTGTAAAGAGTCCTAAAATAGGACTGCTAACAGTACCAAGACTATAGTAGCACTTTGTGAACTTAAGTAAGAATCTGGTTTATAAATCTCATGGAACACTCTGTTTATCAGTCCATCATGCACATGTATAGAGACATTATATTTGTCAGTAAACAGTGTTTAGAAGTGAGTTTGGACTTGGGATGCTTCAGCAGCTGAAGCTACCAACTGTATTTTGATTTTGCTGCAAATCCCCAGAGCATGAATGATACCAGTCCAAATTCAGGAATGGCCTTAAAATAACAGAGGTTGCTCAGGATTGTATGTGCATTAGATGACTGCCATGCCAAACACGTAGTCACTGCTGAAGTGTGACACAGGGTTTTGCCCAGTTTTGGGTTTGCTGTTTGGATAGCGCTGAACTAATTTGAACCCACTGCTGACCCATGATTGGAAATACTGATATCTGGAAACTGTTGTAGGTGGCAGCCTGACTCAAGTGCTGTAAAGAGGAGTGGACTGATGTTCCCAGAAAGACTCTCTTAACTTGAGAGAGTTTGATATCCAAATGAGATTGCAACTGGCTTACTGGAATTGTTTCCTCTCCTCTCTCTCCCCACCCCACATAACATAGTGCTATAGCAATTATTGATTTTTTAAAAGTCATCTGAACTCCATCTGGTGGCACAGCAGGGAATATGTCAGCACAGGGGGGGGGGGGGGAAATGATGGAAGGAGAATGGAGCCTTTCAAAATGCACACCTTCCTATGCAAACAGTATAACATGGTTGGACTGTACTCTTCCCTATAAGACTGGAGAACATCAGGTTTCGGAAACACTGTTGGCAGTGAAACCTTCATGGCTGCCTCCCCACTTTCAGCCTGGATATGTTCTGGGAGGAAGGTCCCTGTTAACATATTACCTGCTGACATAAACTTCACATTTTTGTTTGTTTGTAGTGATAAACTGTATACAAATAGGTGAGACAATAATTAGAACATAGATCCAATATTATGCAATCCCATGTTTGTAGACATGCTCTGGATCTATGGACTGAGTTGGTCATCCATTTTTGGCCGAAGTTAAAGTGATCTGTCAACTAGCAGGTCTGAGAGTGACCCCTTTGAATTAATATTTTAACACAGAGCTCTTTATTGCCCCCTACCAAATACTTCTCTGTGTTCTCCTTGTAGACCAGCAGCAGGCACAGAAATGGGCCACCTTGCTTGAGAAGGTATAACATTCTCATCTTGCTTGTGCTGTTTTTCCAGGTAAACAATTAAAGGGTGGTGACCCTTGATATGGTTGAAGGACTCCTTCCCCCATCTCCCACTGAAAATGACTAATTTGCTTATTCTTGCCCCTTTCACTTCATGTTGGACTAACCGTTAAATCCATAAAATTGCAATCTGTATCCCTGCATGTTCTTTGCATGCAATCTATATGGGAAACCTTTTAAGTATTTGTTCTAATAATACTAAAGATAAAGTCTTTATCAGGGGTTTTTTTGCTGCTGTGCTTCACAGGGATTTTATTCAAAGGGATTATCTCGACTAGAGAGAATGCATGAATGTTGGACGTTGACATTTCTCTGTGTTTCAGATAATATTACTTTTGTTTTTTTTCTCAACATCCTGGGCATGGAAAATTGGATTTAAAGGGCAATCAAAATTTCTTCAGAAAATTTTTCATCTGTAAGAGCCAGTTCCCTTTTTCAAGCTGATTTAAACTCTGGTAACCTCATTTACATAGCTTCTTAAGAATCCCTCAGAAGAAGATGCAAATGATGTTGCATCACTAAAAAGATCCCTCCTCCACAATCTTGGTGACATGGTCTCTTGATCTACTTTCAACCACCTTGACATTTAAAATTTAACTAATTATGTATTTCCCTTTTTTAATTGGCTCAATTTCAAGTGTGAAGTAATAGGCAGCTTAAACTTTACATTACTTGGTATCAGAGGTGGCCTTAGTGATTCTAAGCCCCAGGCAAAAGTCCAGGATAGGGCCTCAGAATCACTACAACCACCTACTGACCCTGCTCCCACTGCCCTCACACCCAGGTGAAGCGTGTGTGAGCCATTCCTGGAAGCTGGCTGCCAAAGTCCCTGATGAAGAAGGCACAAGTAACCAGCATGATGTAGTGGTTAAGAGCAGTGGACTCTCATCTGGAGAACTGGGTTTGATTCTCCACTCTTTCTCATGAGCAGTGGACTCTTATCTGGTGAACTGGATTTGTTTCTCTGCTCTTACACATGAAGCCTGCTGGGTGACCTTGGGTTAGTCACTGTTCTCTCAGAACTCTCAGCCCTACTTATCTCTTCAGGTGTCTGCTTCAGGGAGAGGAAGGGAAAGAGTTTGTAATCTGCTTTGAGACTCCATACAGGAGAGAAAGGCAGGGTACAAATCCAAATTCTTCTTTTTCTTCTTCTGTTGAGCCAGCTGTCTGAGCCCCAGATGGGGCAGGCATGAATGGATGTCGCTGTGAGCGGGCATCCCAAGCTCTGGATGGCATGGGTGTGAGTAGTGAGTAGAGAACCAGTATGGTGTAGTGGTTAAAAGCAGTGGACTCTAATCTGGAGAACCAAATTTGATTCCTTATACCTCCCGAAGCCTGCTGAGTGATCTTGGGCAATCCACAGTTCCCCCAGAACTCCCTCAACCCCACCTACCTCGCAAGATGTCTGTTGGGGTGGGAGGGGGGAAGGAGGAAGATGATTATAAGCTGCTTTGAGACTCCTTACAGTAGAGAAAAGTGGGGTGTAAAAACCAACTCTTCTTCTTCTAGTGGTGGTAGGAGTGTGCTCTTATTCTTCTTTTCATCCTCTGTTGTGGAGACAGCCCATCAAAAACAGAGACTTGAAAGATAGATTAACAGTGGAATCCTAAACACTGATTTAGATGAGTGTAATTCTGGTTATGATTGCATTATGGGTATAATCTTTTGCATATTCATCTGGAAGCATGCACCATTGTACATATAATGAGACTTACTTTTGAGTAAGCATGCCTAGGATGGACTGGCCTGTGAGGCTATTACCCCACAGAATGCAAACTGGATGCAGGCTTGTGCCAACGATCCTTGTCAGCCAAAGTGTTCAGAGGCTGGTGATCCAAAAATGTTGGGCTTCTGGTACCAGACTGAGGGATAAATACACAGCTGGCTTTAACTCTTCCCTGCTTTGCAGAGGGTAGTCCTGGTTCCGTTGGCGTTCCTGTCCAGAGATTAATGCATTACTAAGAAATCCCCCATGTGTTCAGATGTAGCTTACATCAGCCCTTGCCAGCAGCAGGGGTAGAGGGGACAGTCTGTGGGGCAGGCATGGTAAGCACTAGAGAAGTGGTATTTCTCAGGCACAGTAAAACAAGGCATCATGGTTTTTTAAAAGTCCATGTGGTGGATTAGGGTAGTAGAATGGCCTTGATGTCCCTGAACCGGTGGGGTTTGTTCCCATCTCAGGGATCTGTAGGAGGATATCCCCTTTGTACTCTGAGGATATCTCTGCAACCACAGTTCTAATCCGTATATAGAGATACACAGACTGCTGTATCCCGGACAGTTGTCACTTGGTACATTTTGTCTTGCAGAAGTGATCTGATTCATCCGCTGCTTCTTAAGCCTAACTGTGTGTGCCTCCACTAGGCAGAAGGAGGATGCCAGCAAAATTATAAGGGGCTTCCTTCAGTCTTTGGGAATACCACTGAACCAGTCGATATGTCATTTCTCTGCAAGTCTAAAGTTTGTATTTGTAGCAATGGCAGGGTCTACTCTTCAGGCTCAAAGAAAGTAAGCAAATTACCCTCAGAGGTATTTGGCGCCTTTCTTGGCAGTTTCCAGATCCCAAACCATTCTGGCTAGATGGGCACTTCACAATATGAAATGGCAGAGACCCTCAAGTGAATGTGGATATTGAAAGCTCTTCACTTGCAGGCGGGGCTGCGATTTCCTGGTCTTGCAGAGATACAATTATTTTGTTTCCTCTCTTTGGATCCCTGCAGAAGATGTCAGGGGGACTGCCCTTGCACATCAACATCAAGGAGCCACGATGGGACCAGACTACCTTCATGGGGAGAGCAAAGCACTTCTTCACAGTGACGGACCCCCGCAACCTTCTGCTCTCTAGCAAGACCCTGGAAGAGGCCCGGAGAGTGATTGAGGATTACAGGTTCTCTTGTTAGTCTGGGGATTGCTTTGGTTTTTAGGGGGAGGGGATGACAAGGGAATTGGTATCCTGCAGGTGGACCTTTTAAAGTGCTTGGTTTGACTGTGACTCACAGCAACCCTCTCTCTCTTCTTTTGCTGGAACTGAGGTTTTTTACATATCTTTCGGTGTGCTTACTCTCCAACTTGCCATTCGCCATGGTGGCGAACCTTTGGCACTCCAGATGTTATGGACTACAATTCCCATCAGCCCCTGCCAGCATGGCCAATTGGCTTTGCTGGCAGGGGCTGATGGGAATTGTAGTCCATAACATCTGGAGTGCCAAAGGTTTGCCACCACTACACTAATGGCAAACCGAGGAGGCACACGGAAACAAAGTAAATGTGTGCATGGTTTGAAAGGATGAGTTGAAAAGGTGAAGCTTGAATCTGGAGAAGGCTTATTTTGGAGCAGGGGTCCCCAAACTTTTTAAACAGGGGGCCAGTTCACTGTCCCTCAGACTGTTGGAGGGCCGGACTAAAAAAAACTATGAACAAATTCCTATGCACAAATGATTGTAAAATGTTTGATTTCACCTTTCAGCCTTTCTGTCATGGTCTATTTTTAGAACAGTAACCAAAGTATGTCAAGTACAGAGTGGGCTCCAAATATTGTTGGGGAGGCTGTGGAATACCTTCCCCTGAAAAAAAAAAGCAGAACTTTCCCAATGAAGCATTCCATCTAACCCAGGATCAGGTATCTTCCTGGGTTATTTCCTCCCTAGCAGCCAGCGATTCGCCAGCCTGGCTGATGCCAATGGGAGTGAGGCGGAACAGAAAGCCTGAGAGCAACACATGGAGTAGCTGAGAGGGAGAGGAGGCCCGGAGCAGAGGCGTTGCCACATGTAAGGTTTCCAACTCTGGGTCAGAACATTCATGGAGATTTGGGGGTGCCATCATGTAATTGCAATCAACAGCCGTTGGGGCCGGTTCCTCCTCTCCCTCGAGCCCCCGCTGCACATGAATGGAGCCATGGCCGCCATGCCTGGCGGGCCGGATAAATGCCTTCAGGGGGCCACATTTGGCCCCCGGGCCTTAGTTTGGGGACCCCTGTTTTGGAGGCAGCATAGTGCTGAACTCATGTGGACCAGTGGTCATTTGGGAACAAGGGTTATGTATAGTTTGAGGCCATTGCAATTCCTAAATACTTCATTCTAGTCAGGATTTTGAGTCAGCCAGAACCTACGAAGAAGTCTGTTTGAGGCTGCGCACAGCAGAACTCCAGAGCAAATGCGCCATAAGGTCAGATCTACTGCATTTCATTGGGTATACCCAAGCAGAGGAGGCAGGAGAGAAACACTCAATGGCCCTGCCTTTCCAAGATGCCTCTTTGCTCCCAAACCTGTCCCTATGTTCTCTCAGTACCACTAATGTATTTTTTTTCAGCTAATTCTACAATATAGTGATTCCTTTCCCCGCTCCTATTCCCAATCTTCTTTGCTTTTGTGGCTCATTCTAGGTTGGGGAAAGTGTCACCAGGCTTGACTGAGGACCAGCTATGGCAGGCAAAATACATCTATGACTCAGCCTTCCATCCTGACACGGGCGAGAAGATGATCCTGGTTGGGCGCATGTCTGCCCAGGTGCCCATGAACATGACCATCACTGGATGCATGCTCACCTTCTACAGGCACGTACACAACTTCCAAAGTCTACTGGCCTGCATGGGCACAGTACAGGACATGGGTGAGGGTGTGAGATAATTCATTGCTAAGTCTGAAGATAAGGAACACGCTGTGTAAGGTGGTGGAAGTGGCATTGTCTGGACCTTTGCAGCCCTGGGCTAACCTGAGCTCAGTGGCTAAGGTAAGGGGCTCCCTTAGGCTGCAGAGTCTAAGATGTCATGACAGTTATTATATATGTATGTCTGTGCCAGTGAAACTCACTCAGTAGCATGGGAGCCACATGTGCTTCTTTGATTTGCCACCTGTGGTTCTTCTGAGCACCACTTCTCAGTGTGGCACCTGTCCCATATTTCTGGAAAGCAGACAAAGTCATTGCCTGCTGAAGTATGTGGTGAGCAGGTGGTTTCCACCTTGAAAAAGTGCCAGAAGAACAGCTGTGAACCTCCCAGAGATTCAAGCCTTATACCAGGTCGGAAGTAAATGTGGTTCTTTCAGTTCATGGAAACTGTGAATGTGGCTCACCATGAATTACAGAGTGAGTGCCACTTTGCCTATGTAGTTTTAGTGTGATTATTCATGTACATAGCACTATATCTTGTTTAGGTAAATGTAAGAATGAACATATTGCATATGCTGTGTGAAAGAAGCCATATGACACAATGCATTGTGAATGTGGGTAACACCTTGTTTGTCTAGAGTTGGCAGTGTGTAGAAATGTGATCATATGGAGGAACACATGTAAGAGTGTCTTAAGACATGTGCAAATACAAAACCGTGAATGTATGAGAACACAAGTACGCATTAAGAAGTGGGCGAGTGGGCTGGGGCAAGCACACACTGAGTAGTCTCTGGGCAATTGCCTTTCCTTTTGTCCCCATGGGTCTGTCTGAGTCATTAACTTTCTCTTTGCTTGCAGAACAACACCTGCTGTGATATTCTGGCAATGGGTGAACCAGTCCTTTAACGCCATTGTCAATTATACCAACCGGAGTGGAGATGCTCCCATCACTGTCAAGTAAGGAGGAACTTAAGCCTTTGGACACAAACATAAGAACCTCTGTGGATGTTTTGAATACTATTGAATAGAGCAGCAGTGGCGTAATGGTTAAAAGCAGGTGCATTCTAATCTGGAGGAACCAGGTTTGATTCCCCGCTCTGCCGCTTGAGCTGTGGAGGCTTATTTGGAGAATTCAGATTAGCCTGTGCACTCCCACACACGCCAGCTGAGTGACCTTGGGCTAGTCACAGCTTTTCAGAGCTCTCTCAGCCCCACCCACCTTACAGGATGTTTGTTGTGGGGGCGGAAGGGCAAAGAGATTGTAAGCCCCTTTGAGTTTCTTTACAGGAGAGAAAGGGGAGATATAAATCAAAACTTCTTCTTCTTCTTCTTCTTCTTCTTCTTCTTCTTCTTCTTCTTCTTCTTCTTCTTCTTCTTCTTCTTCTTCTTCTTCTTCTTCTTCTTCTTCTTCTTCTTCTTCTTCTTCTTCTTCTTCTTCTTCTTCTTCTTCTTCTTCTTCTTCTTCTTCTTCTTCTTCATGATTTATGTCTGCTTGGAAGGCCTACCATCTGACTCAGAATGCCCTGAAGCCTTATCCCAGAAGGCCATGGATGGGAACTGGTTATTTCATATAGTCCAGTGACAAATTGTGTTTTGCTCGTATGGTTAGGTGCAGGGAAGAACTGTGGCTTCGCTCTAGAGCATCAGCTTTGCAGGGAAATGGTCCAGTTTCAGTCTGCAGCATCTCCAGTAAAAAGGATTTTTAAATTTATGTTTTTATTTATTCAATTTATAGGCTGCCCTTCCCTTTTGGAGGGGCTCAGCGCATCTCACAACAAGTTTGCAATTAAAATCAGCAGTTCAGTATACGTCTCCACACTTCAATTTAATAAACAACAACCAACCCAAGGTGGAAATTAATTAATAAAAACTACATAACATTCTTACATTAAATTAAGAGAACACGAAGGACAAGGGAAAAAGACGAGAGGAAAGAACAGGGAAAGAAAAAGTGAGAGGAGAAAAGGGTGGTTGGGAAGGGAAAGGGAGGAGGGGAAAGGAAGGAGAGGAAAGGGAGACCAAGCACGTTGGGCACTGTTGCTATCCTCAGCCGTAGGCCTGGTGGAAGAGCTCTGACTTGCAGGCCCTGTGGAATTATGTTAAATCCTGCAGGACCCAGATTTTGCTCAACAGAGCAGCAGAATGACAGCAGGACAGCACATAAGCAGCAGGTGATGTGAAAAGACTCCACCAGTGACCCTGGGGAGCTGCTGTCCATTAGAGTAGGCAATACTGATATTGATAGAATGGTGGTCTGATTTTGTCTGAAGCAGCCTTTAGTGTCCATGTGTGCTTGATAAACAAACAAAAATTCTGAGATTGGCGTCCCGGAAGCTGAGAGTTGGGCAAAGGAAGTGATGGTGGAAAGCAAGTGAGGAAGGGTGAAACAGCTGTGTGCAGAGGCCAAAGAGGAAAAATGTGGGAGGAACAGGGAGAGGAGGTTAATAGTGCTATGAAGGGCTTAGCTCTAAAGCATGGTGGCTAGAGGTGGGGGCATGGGGGTTAGGACGTGTCCACTAACAGAGGACCTTTCCCAGGGTTAGAGTTGGAGATAAAGTTATTTCTATTGCTAGAAATGGCTTCGTTTTGTTAAGGAGGCCTGCTTCTTTTGCAGCCAGCTGGGCACTGCCTATATCAGCGCTACCACTGGAGCTGTAGTGACAGCACTGGGACTCAAATCTCTCACTAAGGTAAGGAACTGACTGGCTCTGCCTGTTCTGCCACAGAGTGGCATTCTCACTAGGAGGAGGCCTAGAGGGAAAGTCCTCATTGCAGGCACAGTTGGAAGGAGATTTCTGGTTCTGATTAGGTAGCCTTGCTGCATTGTTAGAAATTCTACATCTCTTACAGTGGAGGATCCTTTCTCCTTATTGCATAACCACATAATCTGCCAAGTGGCATAACCATGCAACTCTATGTATTCCAATAAGTGGGATCCTTCTTTGATGAGCAGATGTAATTTTGGCATGTGAAAATTTGTAGATATTGTAGAAGCTTACAATAGAATTTATTTACATTTTGATAGAATAAGCCAAGACTTTCCACCCTGTCTTCCTGTACATAGCTAGTAGTGTGGATGAATTAGTTTATACTACACCTGGCATGGCAGGAGGACTAAGGCGGAGGCTTACTGTATCAGTGGGAGAACTGCAGTCAGAAGAGATGAAGAGACTTCTTCAAAGCTGCACAGGCAATCAGTGGCAAAAGATGAAAATCAGTTCTTCCTCACCTAGGGGTTTCCCATTTGCAAACTGTAACTCAACCTCTGTTACTGATTCAGTTTATAATATAAATCTTGCTTTCTCGTTCTTAAACCTCTCTCCTTGGAAGCATCTGCCACCAATCATTGGACGCTATGTGCCTTTTGCTGCTGTGGCAGCTGCTAACTGCATCAACATCCCATTAATGAGACAAAGGTAAGATGGCATCTCAGGCTGGGTTAAGAGTGTGACAGGGACACTGCTCCACAATGCCAAGGTCCTGGCAATTTCTTACAGCTGCACAACATTTTAAACATTGGACCATGTCAGATTGATAACACAGGGGCAAAAACCGTCTTCTCCTTTTGAAGTCAGTGGGTGTAACTCTGCTAGGGATAGCCCTGTAAGGCTGTGTGTGTGTTCACCCGTCAGTTTGCTTGGTCCCAATGCATATTCAGAACACTCCACTGTGTATTTTAGACATGCTGATATGAGACATGCCACCTGGTTCTCATATCTGGAGCAGAGCCTGGTGTGATGCTGATTCGAAGGGAATGGTGTGTATGACCTGGTGTGATGGTATTTCTTGACTGTCCTGCACCATACTGGTCCTGGCTATCTTATTTGTGAAACTGACTGGGCAGATATTGCTTACCGCTTCTTTCCTGACTTGGGTATGGAACCATGTTGTTTGATTGCGTTCTCATCTGGCAAGCTGCCTTTATCTTCACTGCAGAACATTTGTGAGCAAATCATACAGTCATTCATAAAGTATAGCTGTGCCTCAGAAAGACAGGGAGAATGGACAACTGAATCTTAGAAGACTTTTTTGTCAAGAGGAAAAAAATGACATTAAAGGGCTGTGTTTTTTCCTGAACCATTTCTACAGGGAGCTAAAGTTTGGTATCCCCATTTCAGACGAGAATGGGAACCGGCTGGGTGAGTCCAAGAATGCAGCTCAGCAAGCAATCACGCAGGTTGTGGTGTCCCGCATTGGTATGGCTGCTCCTGCCATGGGTAAGTGGCTCCTGGATGGGTAGCTGCTCTACTTCTGGTTTCACCAACCAAGGTTTTGAATATTTTGAAGAAAAGTTTGATGTGCTGTTTGAATGGAAACATTCTAGCTCCGATGGTGTGGTTTGACTTTCTGGTATCTCCTGAATGTTTTAGATTTTGGCAGGCATCAAATGGGAAACCTCATGCTTCTAAATTGTCATGAATAGTATTATCTATCAAATGCTGTGAAATATTAAAGATCATTGCATTTTTGCAATAAGAATGAACTTATTCCATTCATCAAAGGATACAGTTGATGCCAGATGAAGCATTAGATCAGTGGTCCCCAACCTTTTAGAGCCCGTGGGCACATTTAGAACTCTGACATGGCATGGTAGGTACAACAATATGACTGTCACAAAATGGCTGCCACGAGAGGCAAAACCAGCCACAGAATTATTGCCATGGCTTAATGTCAGTGTAGATCCTTGTGTTGTGGTAGCAGCTGCTACCAAAGCAACATTTAAAACATGTACACAGTCAATCAGAAACCTTGCTGGGCAAAAGCCCTACCAGGTGCCACCTACTTTCTAAAAACACTTGGCAGGCACCGGAAAAGATGTAGGTGGGCACCACTTTGAAGACCCCTGCATTAGATAGAACTCTGAGTCTTAGAACTGCCCATTGTTTTGTGAGCTGCAGCCAGTCCTAGGAAGCCCATGTGAAAACAAAAAAGTCTGAATTAATCTAGAGATGCAGGTCTCACTTTCTCTCCTCCTTTGGGAGACAACCAGGTGGAGATATGTGTCTCATGCCATTTTCACTTTTTTTTCTTCACAGCCATCCCTCCTGTGATCATGAATGTTCTGGAGAAGAGAGCTTTTTTGAAGGTACGTTCTTCCAGGTCTAATCTGAGCTCACAGGCCTTCTAGTTTTTCATCCCATGTCTGTAATATTTCCTGGATTATTATTATTATTGATACAAAACAGTTATACACAGCAAACAAGATCAATATGCTGGATTTTGTATTACATCACACGTCGGACACTTCCCAAGCATCTAGGACTGTGTGATGTATCGACGAATAATGCGTGCAGAGCCGAGTAGGGTGGCCTTTTGCAGCTGACATATGGTGATTTTGTCAGCGCCAATTGTTTTTAAGTGCCGTTCAAGATCTTTAGGCACTGCACCCAGTGTGCCGATCACCACTGGGACCACCTTTACTGGTTTGTGCCAGAGTCTTTGTAGTTCAATCCTTAAATCCTCGTATCGTGTAAGTTTTTCCAGTTGCTTCTCATCAATCCTGCTGTCACCAGGAATTGCAATTATTATTATTATTATTATTATTATTATTATTATTATTATTATTATTATTATTATTATTATTATTATTATTATTATTATTATTATTTTGCTTTGCTGTTCAGGACTACAGAGCCAGTTTACGTTTTTTCCCTGTTTTTGCTGTTGTGTCACGACATGCAGCCATTACAAGTGTGAGTCAGAAAAGAGAGGGTAATTTTTTGTAAACAGTGTCAGCTTCTATCATCAAATTGGTGTGACAGGTTAAACTGGTGTAAACAACAAAAAAACACAACTTTTTGCTAAAGGGTGGCTTTCTTCCTATTTTGCAGGCAAAGAATCTGAGGTAAAAAGGAAACCACACCAAGTTGTACAAATATCATGTTTACCTCATGGTATTTGGGGCCTCCATGAGGTTATTGTGGCATGTGTACAGGATTACTAACATTGCCCATATTTCATATGTATTGAAAAACCTTTAAAATATTTCCTAATTTCCTGATTTAATTATTAGAGGGGTTGTACATTTGTGCAGGTCTTTACTAAGCTTCCCTTTTCTTATAGGCCAAGTTGGGATGTCTTTTAATGCCTCCGAGTTTCCCCTTTGTGTCTCCAGTAGCATACAAGTATTTTTGGCTAAGTAAATGATTCCAAATTGTCACTAGCAGGCCTGCTTCCACATGGGGGCCACACAAGGCAATTATCTGGTGTCCCCACCAGTGCTGGGTTTTTGAGTCCAGTTTTGGTGCTAGATGTGTCACTACAGCGTTAACAACTGTTTACTTACTACCGATTTATAAAAGGCAAAAATCTCTCTAGTGGTGAGTGAGGAGATCTGGAAATCTGTATTTTTCCATCCTCGTGTGGGGTAGCCCACTTTGGTTCTGATGTTTCGGGAAGTATCCGATCAAAGAATTTGTGGAAACATCTGAGCAAGGAGAAGAATGATCATGCAAGATGATGAAAGAAGGATGGTATTATGTTAATGTTCTGATTTCTGCCCTTCCCCAGCCCTACTACAGTTTGAGAGCTGGGACAGAATAAATCATCTGTGTGGAAGCAGCATAATCTCCTTGTTTGAAGAGATTTGGCTTTGAGCAGAAAAGTCCTTAGCAGTAATACCGATCACTTCATTAAAGGACATCTGAACAACTAACTTAAATCAATAGATGATGTGAGACTACCATAGGGTCCTTTAACATAGTTTTACTATGAAGGTTTACAATGTATTAACATTGGTGCTACATAAATAGCTGCAACTCTAAAATTCTCCAACCAGAACCTGTGAGCATAAACATCTCCCCTGTGTTTCTCTTCAGCGGTATCCCTGGTTGAATGCTCCTCTGCAGGTTGGACTGGTGGGTCTGTGGTAAGCAAACTCCCTCTCCTTTGTGATGCAGATCTGACTACTTCTTATCCGGAGAAGAGAAGAGGCTGTGAGGGTTTTCAAAAGTAGTTCCTAGAGCTTGCAGATAAGATGGGCAAAGAAACTATGGCTTTTGAATAGAACAAAAGATCACATGGTTAGCAAGAGCAAAAGTAGAAAGAGTGTGGACCTGAGGTGGAGATCACTTTGGTTGTGTGATGGATCCCTTCTCCTCAGGGTGTGTTGGGGGAAGGGACTTGACCATGGTTTCATCAGTAATCTCCCCTTCCTCAAATAGGCCCACTTTCTTGCTGCTTTCCTCTACCTTTTGATCCAGTTGCTGCAGTTGCTCATTGTAACAGCACCCACTGCCTGAGGGAAGACAGAGGCCCCAAAAAGGGAGTGAAGCCTGTTCCTGAGAGTGGATATTTGGGTAGCTGACTTTGTTGGCCTAAGGCACTCCCCTCAACTCACACAGACTTTTAAACAGAAATCCTGTCAGGGGACACTTAACTATAGATATAAAATGCTGCCACCATAAGCTGAAGTAAATGGAACATATAGAGAGGCTCTTGAAAGTTTAAAACACAAAAACTGGATTTTTATTTAACAGACTTCTCTTCTCAGGATGGTTCAGAGAGGCACATAAGCATTACTTTAGGCAGTTTCTTCTTAGATGTTACAGCACAAGCAGTTTCAGTAAGACTGGCTTTTAGTACAGACTTTAGGGTAAACTGTTCACACACGGTCCAGAACCCATTCCTTAAACACCCACCCTTATTCCCAAAGGGAATTTTCCACTGGCTTAGGAGGGTCTCCGTGCAATTAATAAGTTTCCCTTTTGTCTCCCACCACCTAGGCCTCTAGCCTCTGGTGAACTCTGATCCTTCCTCTCAGTCTCTCTGAGATCACTGAGAGGAATCTGGCCACCTCTCTGTCTCTCACTGGCCTCACTGCCTCTAGACATGATCTCCAGACTGAAGGATCTGCGGATTGACACGATCTGTGTCTGACTACTCAAAACTGTCACTCTCTCCACACAGTCTCAATTCCCCATCTCCTTTCTGACAGGCTTATTCCTGCTTTTATAGCAGACAGCGCACCCTATCTGTGGCTGCCAGCTGTGCCATTACATCCCAGCCAATCAGGCTATGCTCTGGCTGTTACATTAAGCATTGCTAAGGCTAGCTTTTCTGCACCTTCTGAAAATTAACCCTTTTACCTGGGCCTAATCCATCACACTCATTTGGAGGGATGTCCCATTCTCAGTTCTGTCACTGCTCACTTACTCAAAGAGGGAAGGCCACAAGGAGAAGTACCAAGCCTAAGTCATAAAGGGTTCACAGTGGGAACCCTACTGAGACATGGGCCTTGATGAGTGCCCTACAGGATGATCTCTAGTACTAGCCTTGTGCAAGTTTCTTGATTTTTTGTGTTGGCCATTATGAATTTTCTTTCACTGAAAAAGCTAGAAAGAATATTTGATTGTAATACAAGATACTCATATCCATGATGCATTCCTTATTCACCATGTATCGGAAACCAGCCCACAAGTAACAGACTCACGTAAATTGGGTTTTGTCTCTTGTGGTTGATAAGTATCACATTCCCCAGAGTGTTAAGTTTCCTAAGTTAGCAAAGGCAACTAGAAAACATCTCTCCTGTTTTTGTCTCTTCTGCAGCTTGGTGTTTGCTACGCCTCTTTGCTGTGCACTTTTCCCACAGAAAAGGTGAGCAATCTTGCCGCATGCCTTAGCACCTAATGTTCTCTGTTGGTTTTAAGTACATGTTGGTTCAAGATACTTTACTGAAATGTATTTTTATGGGAAAATTGACATCTAGGATGCAATTCTCATATGGCTTATCCCAATCCCGGTAGTTAAAGCTTTTCTAATGGATTAATTTCCTCTTCTTCCTTGGATTAACTTCTTCCTTCAGTCCAGCAGGCAGCACCCTCTTGTAATGTCAAGAGGAACCAGAAAACCACTGTGCCTTTGCCAATGAATTTATTTCAGACTGAGTGGTCCAACAGGTTAATGGGCAGAATGACATGGAGATGGTATATGGTACATGAATGGAATTCCAGGTTGTTGGCAAATTCTCAGTTATGTAGCAGATGCTACATATGTAACTGAGTGCTTGGCAATTGGCTTACCTTTTCCAAAGTTGAACATTTGTTTTATTCCCCATCTGACATTATATCTATAAAACAGCCTCTTCCAGGACTATGTGTATGTGTACTTTGTGCTGGTATTTTTTAATCCAGATTGTTGACCCAGATAGCCCAAATTCTGCACCAAGAATTGCTGAATTCTTTAAAATCATGCAAGTAAAACCTTTATCTATATTTTCTTTTGTGCTTAATTTATACTGCATCTATCACATTTTTATCCTGCCCTTCCTCCAAGAAACGCAAGGCAATATCCTTCATTTTATCCTCACAACTCTGTGAGGTAGGTTGTGAGAAAAAGTGACTGACCCAGTGTCATTCAGGTGAGCTTTCATGACTGAATGTAGTTTTGAAACTAAGTCTCCCCCATCATAACCTGGCAGTCTAATCACTATACTTTACTGATTGTTTCTGCACTTTTGTGAAGACAAGGAGTACTCTTGTATGATTTAGCTTTGCAGATATCTCCTGTGATGCTTCAGTTTTTCTATAAATTTGTGTTACCAAATAAGTAACAACAGGAGTCATAATAACAGTAATAATAACAAAAATGTCCACTTTCATAGTAGGTTTTTTATAAAGTATACTTTCTATTATGCAATCTTAAAGGCAGTTTACTTCATTATGCATTAAGAACCAGAGTTCTGTTGGCATCTGCTAATAAGGAAGCTGCTGGGTGAGGAATCTTCAAAGACCATATGTATAATAAGCTTTCACATCTTATATCATAACATAATCATAAACATTTTCTCTCTCTTCCCACTGAATACTGTGAGCTCAGATTCTCAAAGCTCACAGCTCCTGGGTGTCACTTCAGTTGGAATTGTGCTAATGATGGGATTTCAAGAATGTGCTGTAAACAGTGTGTCCTTTGTTCTACCTTTTGCAGCTCCATGAAGATGAGTCGCCTGGAACCTGAACTCCAAGCTCAGATCAGAGAGAAAAACTCTGGTATTGAGGTTGTCTATTTTAACAAAGGGCTTTGAAGGAAACTTCTTAATACTACTCTGGTGTGGCACAGGCAGGACAAGATGAAGAAGACCCAGGGTTCTGGTGGGCCTCATGAGGAAGTTACTCTTTGTAATTGTATAACTCCTTTGAAATGCTGCTTTCTTATTGGCTCTTATATCTTGACAGGTCCTGTTGTTTGATTATAGCCTTCCTGGGTTCAGGTGAACCATAGGGGAGATTGTATTGTGGCAAGGTGGCTGTCATTGTGATGTATACTAATACTCCTGAACAAAGCAGGAACATTCCAGCCATGACCCATTTAAACCTTCAAGCAAACCCAGTTCCTATATTAAACTTATTTCCAAAATGGTATGCATGTGTGTATATAGTCCCTATGAACTAATAGAAATGATATTTTGAGATTATTTTTGGCAGAGGAGAATCCATAGACTTGGTTGAATCCCTTAAGAATAGATTACAGTGGGAAGGACAACTTGCTACTTTGGGTGGGGGTTGGGGGATTGCAAGTTGAGTACCAGAATCATCCTCATTACATATTGTTTTTATGATGGCTGTATTCTTGTAATGGTTTTGTTCCAAATCATTTTAATTTTCACAAACAAAATATGCTCATGTAAAAATGGCTTTTACAGAAAAACCTTTTACTGCTTGTGAGCAAAGCACACATGTACATGGATATATTTACAGGTATCTCTAAGAATATACAAGCTATGGTTCAGTGTGAATATCAGTAAAACATGTATATGGAAATATCCAGGGCCTTTCAAGGAAGTAACCAAGTTAAAGTAATCTCAGGCTATATGTCTTGCTAGTACTGCAATGAAGAATATTGTGGTTTGAATTGAGTGAGTTTATCTATGGAGCACTTTTAGATAAAGGGCTGTTTGTTGTATTAAGGATTGGGTCAGATGGCATTTTGGTTGCCTCCATTATTACAGGATATTTAAGTAAATAAATTCCCAGATCTAAAAATTGTATTTATTTTAGCTCTGATGAGTATATATCTGGCCAAGAGAGAAAGCCATACGGTGTTACCATCTGTCTCTCCCTCAAGTGAGTCTTATGGCTTATATGATTGCTAATAAGAAAGGTTTTGCCCAAAGAGACCTGAGGTGGGCAGTGTGCGTGTTTAAAGTTGGGTAGTTGTGTGGGACAGCAAGCTTGGAAAGGGCCAATTTCTAAAAACATAAAGAGCTCTGCTGGATCAAGTCAAAATCTACAGCCAGCATCTCGCTGTCACAGTTACTCATCAGTTGCCCTATGGAAGAGCCCCAGAGAAGTTGTAATAACTCCAGTTTAATAAGGGATTGTCAGTGACGATTATGCTTTTGACATATCCACAACTTGCTAATATTATAATGTTATAGCTCAGAAAAAGCTGTTACAAGATCCAGGGTTTTAAAAAATGTTAATAGTACTGTAGAATGATTATGTTTTGTGCTAAGATGAATTTTAGAGGTTGTAGAGAGCTTGTTTTTTAGGTGTTTTAGATGCAAGTTTTCTCAAGTGTTTAAGTTTAGGTGGCCCAAGGCAGTATGTCTGCACTAGTATTCCTGTGTTGTAGTTCCTTCCATAATTGCCTTGTATTTTTCCCTGCGATAGCTAAGAAGCTGTTTGTGTGCTTTCCAGGATATTTGCTTCCATCTCTTGAGATTGTGCCCTGCTTTGCAGCTCTCATTTACACATAACAAAAACTTTACTCCAGTATCAAAAAGGTGGGAGAATGGCTTTGTGGGATTCTGTAAAGGACATGAAGCTGGTACTTGTTTAATGAGATACTAAAGGTCATGAAAAAAATCCCAAACTGAGACACTAATCCAACTTCACATGGAATGAGGGTGTGAACTGCCCGAGAGACACATTATTTTAAACTAGAAATCATTTAGAAATCAACTGGAACAAATATATCCTTAATCTGACCTTCAAAAACCCATAGAACCTCAAGTTGTGAGGGAGATAAAGATCAGCCTGTCTTTGCGAGGCCTCATCTCATTCTTTATCATATCACTCCTCAGTCACTTTCACTGAGGTAACACTTCTTTGTTGAAAAAGAAGGCATGAGGAAAAATATACAACACAGATACCTTTTAAGTTGGAGATAATTTCTGCCAGCCCAATGTATTATTCTGGCTTTTTTTTCCAGTATAGGCAAATGTAGTGACAGAAGGATAGCACCCCACCACACACATTCAAAGTGCATGATGGTCTCTCTTTTCCCTAGCACCAGTCCCCCTCTTCAGCAGTCCCCCAGGTTATGAGCACAAATGTTGTTGCACATAGTGGGCATGTGCTTGTACAAACAAATAAGATCTCAAGTTATCTGTGTATCAGGTTGAAAATATGTTAAATAGATTTTAAGTACTCTTCACTGTTTGTGCTTATGAGTAATTGATGCCCACCAACATCTTTCCTACAATACCTGTGCTTTACCAGGGTTTGCTCATATGGAAGGCATAGCTTTCTTCAAAAAGCAGCATGTTGGTAGAAGGATTTTTGCAATATTGCTCTAGATCACATTGCATGTGTTGCAATCCCATGGTTTCTTCTGTCTGCCATGTAGTCCAAAGGCTCCATTCAAGGATCATCTTATTGCCACAGGACATGCACAGATTCAGTGCATCCGTGCCTTGACAGCAACTTCAGTGGAATCTGTTGCATTGCATCTTCATGTGATTTAAAAGGCAAAGGCAAAAAAAGGAGAAGCAAGAAGAAAGTAAGTTGCTGATGATTTAAAGGGATAAAGCACTCCACGTCTACAGAAGTAAACATTCCTCTGACTAATACTATCCTGTATTGCACAAGCAAGTTTCCAATACCCCTTGCTAAAAGCTCAGATGCTGTAGCTGAGCTTGCCATCAAGTTCACCAGTAGCAAGATTACTTATTTAAAGCAGCACTATAGTTCTCCCTTCCCCCCTCCCAAAAATAAAGCAGAGCCTGATATTTTTCATGACGCATTATGTGTGCTTGCAAAAATGGGGTGAAAAATTTAATTGGTCACTGCTGGCTTCCTACAAGAAAGCTGAAGGTCAGCAGTTTAATCCTATTTTCTGTTCTTTTCATCCCTGGAGCAAATTACTTATTTTAATCTGAGCAAACCAGGCTGGGATTGTTTGTTTGGTTCTTTATAAATGTCACCTTTGCTGGAGGCTCAGGGGTTGCTATGTGCTTTTTATCTTGTTTACTGTTAACAAGACCTCATCCAACTCTTCAAAGCTTATGATGGATTGTTTGAATTGATTTTTTTGTACCCAAAAAGTTTTGTTTATGTTCAAAGCTTATTTTACCAAATTAAAAACCACGTTACCAAGCAGGAATCCACGTCGATTCCATGTCATACCTCCTGTATAGCTTTAAATAAGGCAACTTATTCCAAATAAAGAGTATAATTTCTTTCTCTTGCAAACAATGCTGGTGTTTTCTTGAAGGTACAGAACTGATCCTGCTCCTAAATGTGTTTACATGGTATGGTGCTCACTGAAATCACTGAAATCTTCATTTGTTGCCTTACAGAAATATGCTGTCTAGCCAAATGTCTTCCTAGCAGGCAGCAAAGACAAACATTGGGTTGGGGGAGAGAAAGACCCAGTCCTCAGATTCCTCCTAACTTCTTGTTTGGGAGCCCACATTTTAGCCTGCATTCTTCATTTTTTTTTTAAAAAGTGCAAAAGTACTAGATGTTTCAGAGTGGAAAAAAATAGATCTATTATGGAGATCTAATGTAAGAATAAATCATGAGATGTAATATATGAAATCTAAATATTGAGTCAAACATCTAAGGAGTGAAATATACTATAGCAATCATATATAACAATGTTATTGTACAAAAAGTGACTATTTTATGGAGTATTTCACTCTTGATGTTTTTATTGACTCAATATCATTACAGTATATTTTAATATTTATCTGTGGTATGGGTCAAGATGTATCAAGCATTGGATCTCTAATATATATATATATTTCCACTTAAAAACCTCTAGTACCTTTAGATGTTGGGTATTTTCTTGCTTGTAGAAGTTTGTCTCTTTTTGTGTCGTTTGTTTGCATTCAGAGCCCAATCCTTAAAATGTTAACTTCCCCCAGGTACTTTCTCTTTGTGTTTGCAGAGTAATAGTACATTGCTGTGTGAGATGTGATGGTAAAGGTGGCAGAATGTAGGAACACCATACTCAGGGTCCGATTCTGCCAAAATTATTTGTAACCAAGAGTAACTATGTGTCACACAGAAAACACGGGGTACTCATGTTTGCTTAATTAACACTAATACAGGATGGTTCTTTCGCAGCAGAGAATCTGTGGGCAAGGGAAGGCTGTTCATTCTTCTTCTTGGTCTTCCTACAAGTTTTCATGTGCAGATGATCACATGCTGTTTTATGGATTTAGCCTTCTATTAATTAGAATCTTCAGATAGCCTATTCTATCAGTTTTCATCAGCATGGGCCAATTGGCCATGCTGGTAGGGCTGATGGAATTGTAGTTCCCTGAACATCTGGAGAGCCAGGTTCCCTACCCCTGTTCTACACCAGAGGTAGGGAACCTCTTGGCTCTCAGATGTTCAGGAACTACAATTCCCATCGAGGCCTCTATCAGCATGGCCAAATTGGCCATGCTGGTAAAGCTGATAAGGAAATGCTGTCCTAGTAGGCCTGGAATTCTGATTCTACAGAGGGTTTGCTCTGGCTTCATATCTAAATCAAAACAGGGTTGATTTGAAGGATCCACATGTCATAATCATCAATTTTCTATCTCTCCCCCCCTCCCCCGTCCCACACACATAGTTGTGACCTTTCCCAAATTTGGTTCCTCCAAATCTGGAGGAAAATGTAGTCAGAGCACCTTTCACATTGGCTGATTACGTATAGTGAGGTTCCTGCGACTTCAAAGAGAATTGACCAGGGAGACTTTGTTTTGGCATTATTACTCAGTCACCCTGTTTTCAGTGGGGCATGCATTACCCATCAGCTGGCTTTTTGCTTGTGTCCGGGGGGGACGGACGACGACAATGTTTTGTAAGTTTGCTATCATGCATGTGTGCTTTAATTTTTAATCTATTTTTATCTTTAAGCTTATCAGTAGATTGATATATCAATCTATCACTAGATAAACAGATCAATATCAATAGATTGATAGATCGATATATCTACATAAAAAGGTGAACAATTAAAGAAAAGTCTTGAAAAGGTGAACTGTTAAAGAAAAGTCTTGAATATGGCCAGAACACTGATTGTCTTTTATGGCAGGAAGTGGAGCAAAGAGGAAGTACTGGCAGTGTGTAAACTGCAAAACTGCTGAAGGACAACATGAACCGGGAAGTTTGCTAAGCTCCTCAGGTTCACGATATTTATCTCCCAATGTGCTATAAACCCAAACATCAAGACCAATGGATTTTTCCCGGTATGGTCTGGAATCACTGCTGCTTGCGTATAAAACTATGACACTGGAGACATCCCAATTTGTTGATCAAATAAATGCAGGGGCAAATTGGGTGTTCGATCAACTAGCCTTATTATTTTTACATTTTAAAATCATTATTATTTAAGTATTAGTATTGATTGATTGAGCCATAAATACGGTTGTTTAATGTTTTATAAAATCTAAAGATCTAAAGATATGCAGGAGCAGGGAGTCCATGGACAATAGCAATGATATGGCAGGACAAGAAGTGGGAAGTAGGCAGCAACAGGGAGGAGAGGGAGGCACACAAAGCACTGTGAGAGAGGGGGTGGTGGTAAAACGAAGCAGGCTGGCTGCAGGCAGTGAGAAGATGTCCAGGGCAAAGTTGTGTTCACTGTCAAATCTGTCCCACTCTGGCAGCGAAGCAAAATTTAGATCATGCTATAAGTGGATTTGCTTGCCATGGAGAGAGTGGAAAGTGAAAGTGGGGCTAGAGGAAATATGTCCATACAAGAAATCTTGCTGCGGCAGACATTCGTCTCCACCATGCAGCAGACACCTTGTGCATAATTGGCTGTTGTGTGGCCAGGAAGGCCTGCATTTTTTTTGCTGGTCTTGCCCACATTGGCCCCATTTTGCTTGCCACTGTTCCGTGCAGTCACCAGTCACCACTCCCAAGACACTGGGGGGCCTTTTTTGACATTTAAAAAGAAATCAGTAATTGGCATATCATTGTACATTAATACTATAGTGATAAGTATCTTTGCTTGACCTTTCTGCTAAAATTTGCTTTTCAACAGTTCTGCAATTTGCCCTCTTTAAATTGACATTAGTAGTTTATTCCTTTATTTTTCTGTTAGAAATTATTTGACATAGTGTGTATTGCTGCTTTTTAAAAAAGTTTAAAATCCCAGTACCCCTGCCACACCCCCGCACAGGCACGCTCCGGGGGCGTTCCCCCCCTGCCCCGTTGGCATTACACCACAGCATACCAGTGGTGTGTTCCATGGCTGATTTTACACATTGGAAATAGGCCTAGCACCCCAAAGCAAATATATATTTGTGCTCTTTGAGACATTCCCTCACCAAATTTGCCTTGACTTTAAGGAGAAAAGAATGAAGTCCCTTGCTAAGAAATGAGAGTCAGGGGTAGCCCTATGCTTATTCCCATCTGCTAGCCATGTGAGGCTCCTGTCCCATCCCCTCACTCCACTTCCAGTTTAGCATATTGCAAGGATGGATCTAGGATGAACCATCAATCAATGGCTGATAAATAATGTAGGAGCCCACCGTGCAATAAGACTTGTCAGTTGCAATGCTGCCCTCATAAATTAAAGATGAAAAGGTACAAGGCTCTTGCCAGAAAAATGAAGACAAATTTTTAATAGCTTGCCAAGATGTTGTGAGATGGAATACTCAGGAAAAATGAATTATGTTTTTATTATGTGTTTTATTATGCTGTAATGAACGGGATTAGTTGAGAATACAATATATTTCACATACAGCTGAGTGGAGGGAGAACCTCATGCATCCGCTCATGGGCTCCCTCCCCTTCTGTCCTTGTGCAAAGAATCTGAGTGTATGTTATAGAGCTCTTAGCAGGAGTACCCCATGGAAGAGTCACAGTGAGGGATTGTTCTTCATAGGAGGTCAGCAGGATGGGAAGTAGAAGGTAGACGAAAAGGTACATCAGGTGACAAGAGGCCTGCGAGAGGAGCAGCAGCATACAAATCTAATTAAATAAATAAGCACACCACAAAGAATAAATCAGTGATGTAGGGTGGAAGATGGGGAAATTAGTAAATTTATTGAGTAAATAGATGCCTATTTCAGGCTGGCAGTCAAAGCTGTGGTTGGCTATTTCAAATATATGAAATTTCAGCCCATTTTACCTACTCTTCTCCACCATTTTTTTTCCAAATTTTCATTTTCATCTTAGATTTCACTTTCCCTCTTCCTTCTAGACTATTCCCTACCATCTTGACAAGGTTTCCTACCCTCTTCCTTAGTCCTTGGTCATCTCTACAACTTAAGCAGCATAGCCAGTGGCATCTAGGGAAATGTACCATCTTAGGACAGCTTTAGCCAATAACTGCTAGAAGGTTTACCTCCTTCATCACCTTCACAAAATCTCTAAGATGCAAAATGTCTCTTGCACTGAACTTAGTAAAGGATTTTTTAAAAATGCTTTTTCTGGAGTTTTTCTGGACTTGTCCCATATGCAGTTGCAACCTTTCTAAGGAAGTTGCAGAAGGCAACACTTTGAAAGGATAACACTGATGGCTACATAGTCCCCATTATTTCAGATGGTTTAGTATCTATGCCCAGTCTACAGAGAAGGCTGCTTTCCCCCAAGGTATAAGACAAACATTCTGGTGGGCACCAGATAAGGTGCCATTGAGTGCCTTCAGGGATCACATTGGGGACCCCTGCCCCAGATTGTTAGTTCAAAAAATGTTTTCTATCACTCTAGGGTAGTTCCACAAACTAACAAAAATATTTAGGGGAGAATTCCCCAAATGCTCTGTGAATTTCCCAGAATTCTTCTTGTGTACAACTAGTACCATGGCAAGAGAAAACTCATCAACTTTTCTTAACTGCTTGCCCCACTCCCCTCTCCATATACAGAAGCCCCCTCCCACAAACTCATTAGTGGGTTTTCTTTCTCACCTGCTCTAATCTATTACCTCCTTCTCTTTGCCTCTCCCAGGGATCCCAGTGCTTGGTTATGATTAAGCAGGCCATTAGGTGGAGAGTGTTTTTACCTTTAGGGCTGGATCGTCTGCTATCTTACTTCTCAATTAGTATTTTGGAAAACGTCAACCAAGATTAATAGTTGCACTGCTCCGGGACAGGGTAAATGAAGACTGGGAAAGGCAGGTTGCAACTGGCAGAGATGTGGCTGGCATGGAGGTTGAATTGCTGCCAAGATAGGCTAAAGGTTCAGATCTGGCGAGCCAGAAGAAGTTTGGCAAGAGCTGCAGTAGTTGCCAATGTATACGTATTACGTGGTGAACCTTTAGGGTTAAAGAGCAGAATGGGAGTGAATTTTAGATTATATAATATCTGGGCATTGTGGGGTAACTCCTGGGTGAATTAAACAAAATGCTGGTGAATATCTACATGGTCTCCTATTGTTATAATGTTTAAAAAGTTGCTTCACCTAATAAATACTTTGTTCAGAGGCAAAGGGGTATGCAAAAGTTAATGAAACCATGTAAAATAATTCAATCACCAAATATAAAATAATAAACCTTTTATGGCATTTTCTAGCAGAGTGTGTTCTTGTTTTTGAAGATAATTCAACGAACATTTTAAAAACAGGAAAACTAGGTTTCAAGTGGCAGAAAATGGCGAGCATCAGCAAAAAGGAAAGAGAGAAATTTACTGGGTGGGGAACAAAGCCCACTCTCTCTTCAGATGATTCCAGACTTCTCCAGACTTCACTCCCACCCCCAAATGGCCTTCACAGAACAAGCAAGCATTTCAGGGAGCAAGCTGGAACCCATCTCCTTAATGTCTAGTTTTTCAATTTTTTTTAATATGAAGGGGTCATGAGAGCTATACCTTCAGTATGTCTAACGTGCCACAGCCATTCCTTCAGGCACAACTAGGCCTCATGCAGGCCAAAACTAAGATACAGTGAACTAGTTGTTTAGTCCCTAATAAGAATCACCATTATTGCTTGTGACTGAAGACATTGTCTGGGAAAACCATTTAAATCATAGGGTATCAGGCAGTGGTGGGATTCAGTAGGTTTGCACCACTTTGGCAGAACCGGTTGTTAAAATGGTACTTGTAAACAACCAGTTAAATTATTTGAATCCCACCACTGGAACCAGTTGTAAAATTATTTGAATCCCACTGGTATCAGGTCTTACTTTGATTTCCCCTTGAAAAGTATGGAGTTTTTAGCGGGGGGGTGGGGTGGTGGTTACGTAAAAATCCTGCCTTTGTATATTGATATCCCACCACTTCCCCGAGTTCCAGTAAAGGCTAAAAACCGCTACCGCATTCAGAAAAGTTACCAAAGAAGTTACCCTTCAACACCAGCTGAGAGAATGGTAACTGAAAATTAAAGTTCCAGTGTTGTTAACAATTGTGGGAACCAGCATGCAGGAACAGATGGACCATTTGTCTGACTCAACTGGACTCTTCTAATGACAATAAAATATCTTTGACTGCCTCTTGAAAGAAGCAAGATAAATAAGCCTCAAGCCTTTCAAAATTTCAATGCTGCTATGGAGGCATACAGTATGTACTTCTTAACCAAGCCCCTATATAAGATGGTATTTTTAAGGGGGCATCATATATGAATTCCTTATCTCAGGGAGGTTCATATGAAAAATGACTGCCCTGAAATAATTTGTTTTATGTATTATATTCTTTTTGTTTCATTGTCTACTCATTCTGCAATCTGCCTTGAGTCTCAACAAGGAAGGCAGATATAAAGTGAGCCCTGAAATAGACAGCCAGTGCAGCTGTCTAAGTGTAAGTATCGATGGCTCTGTCAATGTGCAGTCTATTAGAGTTCTACAAATCTTTGCTGGACAATAGGGCAGCATTTTCAGAGGAATTATGCACAAACTGCAGATAATTTTAGAGTATTACCAAATCAAGTAAAATGCACTTAGACCATCACAAAAGTGAAAAAGAAATGCATGTTGGAGCTGTAAACCCATGAAGCAGCTTTATGCTGATACCTGAACTCAAACAACTGGTCAGTTGCAGTATTGCCTACTGCAGGGGCTCCCAATATGATACCCACCAATACCTTTTTAGGTATCTGCCAGTAGTTTTGGAAGCGGACGGGACCAGATAGGACTTTTGCCCTGCAAGGCTTCTGATTGACTATTGGTGATTTGATTGGCTGTACAGATATTTTACTGCAGCTGTTACTTAAATTAAGCTGTGACGATCATTTTGTGGTTGGCTTTGTCTCCTGCAGCTGCCATTTTGGGGCAGCAATTTTGTTGCTGTGCCCCCACACTATGTCAGAATTCCAAATGTGCTTGCAGAAAATATATATTTTTCTGCAAATATATACATTTTTCGACAGAGGCGGCTCTCCAGTCCTTAATGAGCTAATCATTATATATATTATATAACATTATATATTATAAAACATTATACATATATATTATAAAACAATATATAATAAAACAATATATATATATATATATATAAACAGCAGCTCTTAAATCAGTCTTAGGATAAGTTAGATTTGCTCTAATAAAATGTGGACAAGGATTGGAAAAAAAAATGGAATGTGCTATCCATAAATAAGAACCAGGATCACAACTCATAGATCAGTTTAAACCAACATCAAACCAGGCTGGGTCAGAAGAATTCAAGTGGGCTGTATCCATTCAGGACTTTGTGGGAAAGTCCTACACACTCCTTTCTCTGCAAGGCAGGCAAGATTGTACACAACTTCTCCAGAACCTTCATGCTCTGGTCATTCATAGTTTTCTGCTCAATATGCATTCAACACCCTGATATCCCCTCCTTGGAGCAGAGGGTGCATACAGAGGGAGCCAGGGCTCTGCCATTCTAGAGAGACCGCTGGGAAAGGGCGGGTCAGGAATCGATTTATCTCTGGGATATTTAATGAGGAGCCCCGACCGCAGACTTTAACCTTGCAGATAATGGGGTTAGCGCTGGTAATTCCTATCGACAGAGGCGGCTCTCCCGTCCTTAATGAGCTAATCAATACTTGTTCTCAGCTTAATTTCCATCTAATTGCTCTTTAACGACGCCTGATAATGGCCAGTCTTCTGTGAGGGCTCGGGGGAGGGAGATGTTTTAGGGTAGAGTTGTCTTGGGAGGATGGTAAATTCTCTTATCCACCCCCCACCCCCCGGCCCCGACCCCACCTCTTATGATCACAGGGAGCGAGCACTGTCACTTTCCAAAAAGAACTGGAACTCGGAGTCTTTTCCTTTCAGTGGCTGGTGGAAGATTTGATCCGCTGGATCTATGCGGAAGATTAATTTGGAGTCGAATCTATATTCAAAAAAGAGCTTCTTTCAGGTATTGCAGCAAACCTCCGGTAAATAATAAGAGTTAATGAGCTTAAGCAGTAGACACATGCCTCACTCCGACAAGCCACAGTCGCACCTCCTAAGTGGCCACAGTTCTTCACACCCGCTGCCACCGTTGAAATCCCTGATGGCTTTTCTATAGTGCGACTGGAAGCATGCCCCGACCACAACCGATCTTACAAGTGATTTTCACTGATAACAACATAATAGCTTTATTGCACATCTAGGCTGTACGCTTATATTTTGGGGAAAACCGCTATATTTTGCATGTGATTCACACTCCTTCAGAAAGCTTAGCAGGGGCTTCGATGGATCTTGCAGGCATTGGCCAGGATTTCTTCTGCGTGCGTGTTAGGACGTGCACGCCTCTTTTCAACCCCCCCCCCCCCCCCCCCCCGAGGTTCCAAAATGTTCTAGGCATAGGGGTGGGAGGAGGAGTGTGTCACTCAGCACAGTTTCACAACTTGCATATTTCCTGGGTGTACACGTGGTGCTGCGCATTATTCCCCTCCTCTTCAGTGCCCTGCATAGTCTTCGCTCCCAGTCTATAGCCTCTCTGCTATTCCAACTCTTTTTATCCCCAGAGAAGCCTCAACATTTTGCCGCACCATTTCTCCCAAGCCACCGTTTTGTAACTGTGCCTGGATCAGCGGCTTCATTCTCCTGCCCAGTTAGATTCGAGTCCAGCAGCACTTTGTAGACCAACAAGACTTTCGGGATAAGAGCTGTTGACGAAGGGAGCTTTGAGTATCGACTTCGAAAATGTTGTTGGTGTGTACCAGGCTACTGCAGACCTAAACACGGCACTACCCTTATAGTTTATTCCTGCCAAAAACATGAACAGTGGAAGTTTCAAAAAGAAGCCAGCAGAGGGCGCTACGTTTACGTTACTGAAAGCGCGGGGAGCTCTGGTCAATCAAAGCCGGAGGATCGATTTAAATAATTTCCCTATTAACTCCTGTTCAAGTGACATGAAATTGCCTCTGTGGCAGAAAGAAAAACGAGCAAACACCGGCTCAGTCCAAGGAAGGCTAGGCGTGGTTCGGCGCTACCATCCCCTCGTGTATTTTCTCACAGTTGAAAAGAAAATTTCCCGTTGTGATTTCTGCACACTTTTTCTATTGCCTCTTTTTCACCTGTGAGGACTTGTCAAGTTTTGAGGGTCTGATCTGTGACTGGCTCAGGATGCAACAAGGGTCCACCTGAATCTGACTAAATGCAAGCCATAGTGGAGTAAATTCTTGCCAAGTTGGGATGTAATGGGTGTAATTGGGATCGCCAACCTCCAGAGGGCCTGGAGAACTTCTGGGATTACTACTGACCTCCAGACTCCAGAGACTCCGTGGTTCCCCTGGAGAAAATGGCTGCTTTGGAGGGTGGACTCTATGACATTGTACCTTGCTGAGTCCCCCCCCCCCCCGCCTTAAACCCTCACCTCTACAGGCTCCAACCCCCAAATGTCTGGGTATTTCCCAACCCAGAGATGGCAGCCCTTGTGTTTTAAGATTCCCCTTTTAAAGTTTTCATTGTCTTCAACTCCAAGCTTCATTGTCTTCTACTCAAAGATTTGTGTTCCAAAATGCCATCTAATTAAAATGAATGACCACTTTTTAGTGTGTGTTAGCAAAAAGATTAGATGGCCCTATCAAAATTGGTGTCCTGTTATTCAAACCTGCGTCAGCACGTGCTGGCTCTATAGTAATCCTGCTGTTGTTAGATCAGTGAAAGTAAAGCAAAGGCAAACAAACATGCTCATCTAGGGTCACGAGGTCTCAGACTTTGGTCCTGTGACTCAGGCTTTGGGACCCACCAAGGGTGGCTTCAGGCCTGTATTCATGTTGTCATATCTCAGAAATTAAGCAGGGTTGGTGCTGGTTAATTTCTTTGTGACTTTGTGACTCCAGATTTCTTTGTGACTTCAGTCAAATGTGCCTGCACAAAAAGTATTCTTAAATAGTACAAATCCTTTGATATAGGCCAATCTATACCTAAATATATAGAGTGAGAGTGAGACCGAGAGAGTATATCTGGATGTATGTGTATGTGCCATGTGATCAATGAAGTGAAGTTTACCAGAGACCTTTGTATACTGATTTCAGGGTGTTGGAAAAGAAATGGAGTTTGCAAGGCACTTAAATCTGTATCCCACTTATATCTTGGAAATAGTTGCTATAACCTTGAATTAGAAATTAGTTTGCTGGAAGTGCCTCTCCCTCCCCAGGCTCCGCTTGCATACACGTCCAGGTATGTACTTGTCTTCTGGTTCATGCTCCCGAGACTCCTCTTTTGTTCAGAATATTCTGGTTCAGTCCAGAGAGATAATTAACAATAGGAATAGTAAGGACTGCCCCTCCCCATCTGTTCTCTGCCAAACTGCAGAATGGGCTTTGCATCCCTCTTCACTTTCGAAACCAGATGTTTGATTATTAGAGACCCCGCTGCAGTCATCCCTGGGAGCCAAGAACACCGCTCTGCCAGATGTTGGGAATGAGGCCAGTCTGGATGTATTCCTGTCCCGGCTGATACTGCTGGGTGCACCACTTGTCTGGTTAAGTAATGAGATGTTTGGGTTTGATTACAGGGAAGTAATGTTGTGTGATGGTCAGTGACTGACCAACTAGGCTATTTATGAACCAAGCGGCCTCCTCGCTCTTTTAAAAATCTGCCTGACAGAGTTTTCCTAACCATTTTTTTGTTATTATATTTTAAGTTTTGTCTGAGTTTTTAGACAGTGGGCTATAAAACATACACTTTCAAATGAATCATGTAATAATTGACTTTTCTCTGTGAAAAGGTAGCAAGCCTACTGAGAGCTGCTGTAGTAGCAACAGGATGCCAATAGGAACGTTGGTGGGCAAGCTAAAGGCACTGTGACTGCCAGTTAGGACAGACACCTCCTCTGTAAGAGGGATGCAAAGGTGATGAAATGTCAGCAGGCCAAACCTGCTTTCTTCATGTTTGCTCAGGCCGAAACACTGGCGTAATGCCCATTGGGCAAGGTGGGCAGCTGCCCAGGGCATCACCTTGTGGGGGGCTTAAAAATTCTGGGTTCGTTTTTGGGTATTTTAGTGGTTTTCCATTTTCGGCCTGCAGAGGGCGCAGTTTTTAGGCTAGCAGCACCAAAATTTCAGGGTATCATCAGGTGACTTTCCTTATGCTACCCCCCAAGTTTGGTGAGGTTTGGTTCAGGAAGTCCAAAGTTATGGACCCCCAAAAGGGGTGCCCCTATCCCCCATTGTTTCCAATGGGAGCTAATAGGAGATGGGGTTTGAGCGTCCATAACTTTGGCCCCCCTGAACCAAACTGCGCCAAACTTGGGGGGTATCATTAGGCAGTCTCCTGATGAGACCCTGAAATTCTGGTGCCAATACATCCAAAAATGCGCCCCCTGCAGGACATCCCAGAAATTTGCCCAAGAATCTTTGTTCTGCATTGAGTTTTCTGTATTGCTGTCCATGGGGGATGCAGGCTGGGGGGGGGGAGCATTTCTGAAGGCACAGTCTCAAAACTTTCAGGGTCTCATCAGGAGACTTTCCTGATGATACCCCCCAGGTTTGGTGCAGTTTGGTTCAGGGGGGCCAAAGTTAAGGACCCTCAAAGGTGTAGCCTCCATCTCCTATTAGCTCCCATTGGAAACAATGGGGGATGGGGCACCCCCTTTGGGAGTCCATAACTTTGGACTCCTTGAACCAAACCTCACCAGACTTGGGGAGTAGCATAAGGACAGTATCCTGATGATATGCTGAACATTTGGTGCTGATATGTCTAAAAATGCACCCCCTGCAGACACCAATGTCCTGGTGCAAAAAAAAATTGGTTGTGGTGGAGTGGCCGCCCATGGGGGTGGGGGGGGGGTGGCGTGGCATCCAACTCAGGTTTTGCCCAGGGCTACAGTTTTCCCAGGGCTGCCTCATTACGCCCCTGGGCCAAAAGTCTGTCCTTGTGAAATAAAGGAGTTGTCACCAATTTTCCCAATCTAGCCAGGTGCAGGTCCTTGGGACACCGTTGGCTTTCCAAGAAATCCATCTGCTCTGGTTGTGTGAGGCTGGAAGCCTTCACAAAATCCATCAGTGGTTCTTGGCTTCATCTTTTCTTCTCTCACTGAGTTGGCTGCGAAAATGCTCACCACAATGCAACCACATTTCTCAAGAGGGACACTGGGCTCTTGGCTTTTCATAGGATGTTCATGTTTATCCATTAAATGACAATTTTATAATCCTTGAGGTACTCTTAATATATACAAGGGACTTCACTCAAGACTCTTCCTGCTGTCTTTAAAGAATTCTCCACAACACATTCCAGGTGTTTGGGGGGCTAGGGTCAAGAGAAGATTGTAGAGTTGCTACCTGACCATTTTAAAATTCATCTGCCTGGATTTCCACCCCCCCACCCCCTCACCCCCCCCCCCACACACCTCAACATTTTTCATTTTTATTTTAACTCTATGTTAAATAATAGGCAACCCCGGGCAGGATACAGGGGAATGTATTAATAACTGCAAATAACCAGTGACCTTTTTTTCAGTCAGAGAGATTCAGTATGGTGTCATGATTAGAGGGTCTAGGATCTGGGAGATGCAAGTTCAACTCCCCACTTTGCCATGAAAGCCTGCAGAATGACTGTGGGCCAATTACCTTACTGGATTGTTGTTGTGACTATAAAATGGACAACACATGACATTGTAAACTACTGTAGGTCTCCATGGGTGCAGGGGGGGGAGGGGGAAACCCAGGTTATAAATATCTAAATAATAAATACCATAAATATCTCCCAAGATAGGTGGATTTGATAAGTTAGTGTTCCAGAATAATAATTCCAGAGGGAAGGTTGTATTAGCCTTACACATCAAGAATAAATAGAAGTCCAGGTTAAAAACTAAAAACAACTCATTCAAGCGTAAATCTTTGTGGGCTGGTGCTTAGTTCTATAGATGCAATATTCTAGGGTGTTCTACAAGTTTCAGTCAAGCCGTACGTCAACAAGCAACCAAACCACAACCTACGGATAATAGGGAACAAGAGGCCAGGCTACAAGTTCTGGATTTTAATGAACTGGGTCTGGGTTCCCCATGTGGAGAATTCTATATGTGTGGATCAGCAAAAAATGGGGAAGTAACTCCCTCCCTGGTACTGTTTCGATGTGGGAATAACTGAAGGGAGGGCAAGTGCCCTTCCTTCCCCAGTTCCAAGCCTGTTTGGACATTTCTTTGTTTTTAAAAGTCATTCCCTGCAGGTGCTGTGTGCTGCAGGGAATCTGAGTTAGGGAACCCAGACCTAACTTGTTAAAAGCCGGAATGTGCAGTTTAGCCCAAGGTAACTATTATTTAGCCCTGATCTGGATGGTCCAGGCTGGCCCTATCTTTTCAAATCTTGGAAGCTAAGCAAGATCAGCCCTGATTAGTCCTTGGATGGGAAACCACCTCAACTCATCTCTTTCTTTAAAAAAAATTATGGTGTCACCATAAATCAGCTATTTTCCACCACCAGTAGTCATTCAAGTGTTAAATTAAGCTAAGGAACAAGGTCCTTGAAGTGCAGTTGGCAAGCAAATAAGAAAGAAAAAAAACACCCCCAGGAACTGCCTGGCAGTGAATTTAGGGCTACCTCATGTCCTGTAGGAACACCCCTCCCTGCCCTGTTTATTTAGGAGAGAGACTGACGTTATGCTCCTGTGGAAATCTCTGCTGGGTAAACAGAATAGCTGCTGTAGGTGCCAGGAGCTCTCCCTTTCCCCACAGTCTGGAGGTACTGAGGAGTGATTCTGTGAGGCAGGTCAACTGCCTCTTCCTACCTCATTGCCTTCATGTCCCATCTCACTGAACTTTATCAGCCCTGCTCCTCTAAATGCCTACAATCACTGAGGTAAGGCTGATGGCAGTGTAGGATTACCAACCTCCAAACAGGGCCTGGAGATCTCCCAGAATCACAGCCGATCTCCAGACTACAGATGTTAGTCCTCCAGGAGAAAATGGTAACTTTGATGGGCTCATTGAAAGCTAAACACTAAGGGCTTTTTCACACACAAGGTTTGCTCTGGAATTAATGCAATCCGCATTGACATCCTGACCTTTTTGTTGCTGTTTTGTCGCTCGACATCATTCACACATCACTCGGTTGATATGGATCTTCTTCTTGCTCCAGAAACCCCGTTGGTTTGCATTGCCGCAGAATGCAATACAAACGAGAGTCCTGACTGGCTGTCCAGGGGCGTGTTCTGTGTGACGCTTGGTTCCCGTCATTATGTTGTCACGCTGTGACGTGAACACATGATGATGTGTCTCCAATGTTCCCATTGGCTACCGTAACCTCATGAGATCTCGCAGTGAGTGTGACGAGATCTTGTCACCATTAGCTATCGCTCGCCCGTGTTCTCGCGGTAACAAGTTCCTTTGTTCTCGAGATATCGCTTCCTTGAGCAGTTGCCTTGAATCCTGCTTTCCTGGTTTCCAGCACCCTGTCTGCTCTGCTTCCTTTTGTGTGGTGAGCAGTGCATATTGCATATTGCACAGTCAGCCATGCCTCTGCAGCCTGAAGAGTCAGAGATGATGCTAATGATTCTGCTGCTCTTATACCACTGGACAAAGCTGAGGGCTGTGGCACAAGCCATTACGTAGCCAATGATTGGCCATCCCAGTGTGCCAGAGGTGTTCGCGAGGGGATCAGACTCTGGACGCAGGTCATGCGCGTTTCGGAGATGGCTTGCATTAGTTGCTGTGCCAACACCCCGCCGCTTCTGGGTGTATCCACATCGGAACCGAGATTGGTGGCACAACTGCGTTTCGTCCTCCTGGAACAATGAGGAGTGGGTCAAAAATTTCCGCATGACCAGAAGAATGTTCCAGAGAATAGTGGGCAGCCTTGCGCCCAACTCTCCAGTGGCAGGACACTCACATGCGCCCAGCGTTGCATGTGGAGATGAGAGTGGGGATGGCTATATGGTACCTGGCCAGCCCAAACTCTTTCCGAGAGGTTTGGCAGCAATTTGGAGTGGGCACCACCACGGCCTTTGAGGCCATACATGAGTTCTGCAAGGCTGTCAGAGACATTCTCTTCAAGAGGGTCGTCCGTTTTGCTGATCCTGTGGAAAAGGTTTGCTTCAACTTACATTTGTGTTATGGCAAAACGGCTAAATACTGGATTTATTTAAAACATTTCCGGATTGGTGGAGGCAAGGTGGCATGGGCAGCCAGGAGGCTTCTTCCCTCCCACACACCTATCCTGACAGCCATGCTTGCCAGGCCCATTGTTTGGAGCTGAAAAGGGCAGTAACAGCAGCTACCACAAGTCACCAAACCCCTGATCTGTAACGCACACACCTTTCTGTCACTGCCATCTGCTCTCAGTGAGAATTTGTCCAATTTTTAAATGAAAAGTGATGTTTTTTCCCCATTACATGTAGGTTATGCGAGGATTCGCCAACTTTGGTTACCTGCAGTGTGTTGGAGCAATTGATGCTCATCCAGATACTTAATCCTTCGGATGCCCCCGTGGACTACATCAATAGGAAAAGGGTGACCTCCTTAGTCCTAATGGCTGTGTGTGATGACAAGGGTCACTTCTTTGAGGTGGACATTGGTCACCCAGGAAGGAGTCATGGCACGCATATATTTTGTGGATGCCACTTCACGCAGGCCATGGACAGGGGTGTGTTTTTCCCTGTGACTCCCATAATGTCAGCCACGGGATGGCCGTGCCACCCCTAATTCTGGCAGGTGGGGCCTTCCCCTTGTGCAGTTAGCTTGTTAAACCATATGTTCCACTGCACAACGCAATAGAGCGATTCTTCAACAGGAGAACCTGCAGGGCCAGGTGCGTTGTAGAACGGGCATTTGGCCGGTTAAAGGAAAGGTGTTTGGCCTTGGGAATAAATATGGGTAGAAAGGGTGAATGCTCTTGTTGACACCTGCATAGTTCTCCATAACCTGTGTGAGGTGGAGAAACATGATGTCCCAGAGAGTGAGAGCTGGGCAGGAGCCCTACTCACACAAATGGAGGAGCAGCAACCTATCATAATTGCACAGGACGAAGGCTGCCGTGCTGAGGAGTGTAACCTTGCACGGGGCAAGGCAGTGAGAGCGGCCCTGGCAACCTTCCTGTACTGCAATCGTCCAGGGCAGGAGTAGTTTGGTGAAGGCTGGCCTTCCACCTTAGATCCCCATTATAGACATTACAATATCTTCATGACTGTCTAACCAAAAAAAATTCCATTTTTAACTATGTTAATAAGCTGAAAGAATGTATCAAGCTGCGTCCTTTGATTTCTCCCCTAACTCTGTCATTTACTTGACTGCTGTAACTGTCACTTTTGGCAAGCCCCGCTTTGCCAACTGACATCCATTGCACACCCCTCCCAGGGTGTCATGCTGATGACCTACAACTGACAGCTGTGCACGCCACACATGCCAGCAACGTCTCCATGGGCTGGTCAAAGTTCTGTCTGCCACCCCCTGACAGGCTGATTTTTTTTGAAGGGGAAAGGTAAAGGAGGTTGTGAGGGCTTATGAGGTCTCCTTTCAGCCGAGAAGTATGGGGTATACATTAGGAAATCCTCCCCTTATTCCACGGAGGATGCTAGATGGAGGAATGCAAAGGGAGGTCCCCTGGACTGTGACCTGTAGAACCAGGCTTCGGTGGCCAGTCCTCCACTCAAAACCAAAAATCAGATTAGGTTAACTGCTTTCTTATCCCAGCCACACCAGCATACTTCTTGCATCTGATGCTAGTGGCCCCTCCTCAGAGGGCGGTACAATTTTTACCATTAGCAGCCTCTGCTGCAATCACTCCATGGCCTCACTAGTCAAAGTGTGCGCTTGCCATGGTAACTGGTGTGGATGGAAAACACACACGCCGCTGTTTATCTGACTATTCTACTTGAAATCTAGTATACAGAAAATGGAGTGTAACGTGGCGTCGTTAACATGCAGTGCCGATATGAGGTGGTGGTGGTGTGCAGAGCAGGAAGTTCCGGTGTAATCGTACCACCGTCACCTCACTGTGCTGTTAGCTTGGTAAACTAATTAGCGCGTGTGTCTTTTCATTCGCAGTCTGCCCGCCTCCTCTCCTCGTGCTCCTAGCCTAGCCTCTGTTGTTACTCCGTGCTACCTTCTGGCAGTGATGTCGTCCACTTGTGGGGTAAACTGGTCAGCTGAGGAGGTGGAGGCGATGCTCAAGGCGGTCATGGACAGGGGGACCGCCCCCATTCTAATGGGCAGCGGAAAGGCCCCCAATAGAAAAATTTACGCAGGGGTCAGCAAGGCGATGGCAAAAAGAGGCTTTTCCAGGAACCCTACGCAGGTTCAAAATAAATGGAAGGTGAGAGCGGCATTCCAAGGAGAGCCAACCGTGGCAGGCCGGCCCAGACACTACCTTGAAATGCGGGAGGCTTGGATGATGGCTGGTAGGCCTGAACCTGCCACTTACAGAAAGGAGGGTGAGTTTCTTTAATGCACGCACTATTGGAAAAGGAAATCATGGTAGAGTCAGATGATTAATTGAGGTTTTGGTGATGGGTGGTGTGCCTGAGCCTTCCACTTCAAGCAGGGGAGGGGGAATATTTACACCACACACTACTGAAAATCAATATTGTGTCTCTGTCTGCTGAGTAGTTCAGGCTTTGATTCTGGATGATGGCGTGTGTGAGCCTGCCACTTTCAGCAAGGAGTTTTAGCACGTTGAAACGACCCCAAATTACCTACTCCCCTTCACGTGCATAGTTTCAGTGGCCCATTTTTAAGGCTCAGCATTGGAGCAATTGTCTGTGGGAGTGGTGAATGGTAAAGGCACAGCGTTTGGCACAAGCAGAAAAGTTTTATACCAACTGCTCTCCTACACCCCAGGTACTACATCATGTTCAGGAGGCTCGGAGATGGGGAGGCACACAGAAAGCCATGCAGATGTTGGCACTGAGGAGGGTAAGCGGCATGGAGCATAAATTAAAAGTGTCAATGGCACAGCCCTGAGGACCGGTTCGTGGGGTGGAAACTGAAGAGAAAGTTGTGTGGTTTCATTACCAAAGTGCCACATACGGGAAACCCAAACCTTGTCTGTCTCCCCTAATGAGAAACACATGTTTGCTTGCTTTGACAGCACCCCTACCAGTCACCTTTGCCAATTGGTGCCCAGAAAAGCACTCTGACTCATAATTTGTGCTTTGGGCACAGACAAGGATGGTTCTGGAAGACAACAGGCAACGGCACCTAACAGCAAGGCCAAGCCTGGGATTATTCCTCAGGTTGCTGAAGAATGACTCCCTCTGGACTGTGAACTCCTAACCCAGGCAGGAACAAAGGAACCAGATGTAGCATTCCCTGTATCAGTTCTAGAAGAGCTCTGGTAGCTTAAGACAGATGTTGCAGGGAAGAGATTCTGGGCCCTATGGCACATCCAGCCTGCCTCACAGTGATATAGTCCTCCTCCTCCTGCATGCTTCTCACAAGAGTAACGTTGTCCTCAGCCCTCTCTTAGTCTTTGATTAAGATCATAAAAATTCAAAACTGTGACGTTACTTCCTTTCCTGAGGATTATTGCAGAGTGCAGGGCTTTGGTGGAGCTCTGCTTGTTTTCTGCATTGCCCTTAGGAATTTTCCTGATTTTTTGAAAACCCACCCTCCCTTGCCGCAGACAATGGCCCTATTTACTTTCTCCATTTCCTTTAGAGAGAATGGATAGGAACGGGAGGGCTGCAGAAAGGGTCTTAGAGCTGTTCCTGTAACCGGCCCCTTTCCTCCAAGAGCTAATGTTTTTAGCAGCAACTGTAGAGGGACTGAAGATCAAAATGCCAAAGACGTGGTCCCGCCAGCAGCTGGCTGTGTTCCTGAATCAGCAGTTTCTGTACCGCTGTGTTAATCAGAGTGCCACAAAAAAAGCCTATTAATCTTTGCAGAAGTATGCAGATCTCTTTGTATGTAATAGCTCCAAGATGATTTGGTTTGGATAATTCCTCAGTAACTCACTATGTGACACAGTAGGACTGTGCGTTTGATACATATTGCTGTTATTTGTAGCTCACTCCATGCTAAATGATTACACAGGAATCAGGTAATACCGTCATGAATGCTTGAGTGTATGTAAACATATTAAAAACACAATGTAATGAAATCATGAAGTAGTGATGGCATTGGAAAGAGCCATTGACTGTCAGCCAGCGTATAGCGACCCCCTCATGGGGTTTTCCTGTGAGCGAGGATATTTAGGATGACATTCACCCTTCCCGCACAGATACTGTAAAATGTTTTGAGGCAGGAAATAAAATGTTTGCTCTGGGGAGTTCCACATAGTTTCCCCCAAAAAACAGTTCATTTCCAGTCTCAAAACGTTTTAAAATGCATCCTCTTTTCTAGCAATTCTTTTGGTGAAATGTTTTCAAAACATTTTGACTTGCTGTGTGTATCTCTTTAAAACTCTTCCCATACTTCTCTGCAGTCCCTGGACTTCCTTTTTGGTGCCATTTTTTGAGTTCACTGCATTTCATTTGAAGCATGCAGTTCCC